>NW_027507789.1:57248034-58460534 GCF_037356315.1 Lithobates pipiens | reverse complement strand
ACTGTTAGCCAGCTGAAACTTGATTTGTGTTATATCCTAAATACTGGGCTGTACTCCCAGGTTATGCTAAGTCCAGGTTTACAGGGCGTTCAGTTTAAGGCTATCATTATTGGATAGTACAAAATAAAACCGGTATAAAAATGTTGCAATATGTGCCAGTGCTGACCTACTGAGAATGCTGCCTTTCATGCTAATTCATTTGCTTCAGTATTTTGAATCTCTGTGGAAGCTTAAGCATGCAAATTGTAAGTTTGCAACTGTGCTCTGTTGCATGCTTGTCCAGTATTTCTCATAGGTTACAGATGGAAGTGTTACTAGACAATTCATTTAAGCAAAAATCTTTCCTTAGTGTTACTTAACCTAAAAACATTTTTTATCTTAAAGGGGTTGTAAAGGTTTATTTATTAAAAAATAAATAAAAAAAGTCATACCTCCTCTGTGCAAGGGTTTTGCACAGAGCGGCCTAATCCTCTTCTGGGTTCCCTCGGTGGCACTCCTGGCTCCTACCTAGCTTCTCCTCCTCCTCAAGTGCCCCCACGGAGAGCACATTTCATGGGGGCACCCATATGAGCACGCTCTCAAGTTCTGCTGCTGTCCATTGACAGGCCGCCCCCGGCTCCCATGTCAATGGTTTTGATTGACAACAGCGAGAGCCAATGGCTTTCAATCTATCCAATGAGGACCCGAGACAGCGGTTGTGCTGGAACGATCGCGTACAAGTAAGTAAAAGGGGGTCTTTGGGGAGATGCTGCACTATAGAAGTTTTTTCACCTAATGCATTTAGGTGAAAAACCTTGAGGGTTTACAACCCCTTTTAATGCATTGTTTGCATTAGGATAAAACAAGTTTTCACTTTCTCTGTGCCCCCCCCCCCCCCCCTCCCCCTGTGTGAAGGGGATGAGAGAGGAGAAATCAGTGCTGTGCAGGACTGCATCTTTTCTCCCCTTCCTCTTTACACTGCATTGGAGAACCAGCAGGGGCCATTGGCTCTTGCTGCTGTCAATCAGAGGAAGTGGGGGCAGGTGAGCATTAGCTGTGTAAGTATATGGAGCACATCTCGGAAGATGAGGGGGTCTGCCTCTCGCGGCTGGCTATGGTAGTCCCGCAGAAGAGGAGGAGTGGTGATCTCCGCTGGGGACCACAGAAGAGGAGGATCGGAGCTGCTATGAGCAATACCACTGCACAGATGCAGATAACATGTTTGTTATTTTAATAAAAAAATATTTGACTTTAGTAACACTTTAAGACTGTATTTCACGTAAAAGCCTCTCTCCTGTAGACACCCAAGAGACTGCTGCTGGGTGGTACATCCTGGATGTGATGTCAGCAGACTGAGCCCTCACTCAAGTGAAACTGTATACCATTCCCCTTCATTCTTCTCCTGGTAGTTAGATAAAATGTTATGTGGAGGAGCTGGGCCAGCACAGCCAGTAATTAGACACTCCCAGAAGAGGGGTGGGCTATGGAGGAAGGCACAGGGACTATGTAGGGTACTTGACTCTTTATGGAGTAAGAGGGGGTATTAACCCTTCCCTAGTCTTTCCAAAAACCAAAAAAGGTTTGACTATCCGTACGCTTTAACTGCTGGATCGGGCTGTGTGAGTGTGTGGTTATCTGGAATATAGAAGCACTGAGAACACAATGGAAAGGCTTTTCGTTTTTGTAACATAATGTGATTATATTGTGTGGGTGTTTTAGACACATAATGCTTACTAGAATTCTCAGAGTTCTCTTAAATGGAAAAATAATGGATGTGAAAATTGCTGGAAGGGCCTATCTAATATAGTTCTTACATGATCAGCTATGTTTATTTCAAATTACACTGCACTGCCTATGATTACTCTGCATGCCAAAGTAGCACAGCTGTTTTCCCTGTTTTGACCCCATTTAGTCAAGGAGAATAAGTGCCCGGAGTGACATGCAGCATAGCCAAGTGAACAGTTGAAGGACAGAAAAAGCTGCATGGGTAATAGTCCCCCCAGAACAATGTCTGCTGACATACACTAGCCAGTCTGTACTGAACACAATGCCAGAGGGGCCAGTGACAGCATTGGACGGCTCCTGTGAGGATGGCAGAAATTACAGAACAGCTTTAGCTCAGATAAAATAATGAACCGCTTACATTGCTTGTTTGCTTAGATATACCAGTAGAGCTCACTGAATTGAATGCATTTATATCATTTATATCCTGTAATAAATAAAATACCCTTTTTGTTAGCTCGGCTGTACCCAAACACCTGCAATAGTCTTATCTGGGGAGGTTATAGGGCAGTGATGGCGAACCTTGGCACCCCAGATGTTTTGGAACTACATTTCCCATGATGCTCAACTACACTGCAGAGTGCAAGAGCATCATGGGAAACGTAGTTCCAGAACATCTGGGGTGCCAAGGTTCGCCATCACTGTTATAGGGCATCGCACATGCTCTTATCAGAACGCTGGCAACAGCCTTAGGCCAGGTTCATATACAGTGCAATGTGTTTTCGGGTGCAGGAAATCTCATGGTGCAAAAGCAACATTCCATTTTCTCTGTGGCTGTGATTTTGAAAATGTGCAAGGACCTTCTTCCTGTGTTTTCTCGCAGGTACGGCAGCCCATTCAAATGAACAGGCCATTGTCCCTGTGCAAATGCAGCACGTGGAACCCACACTTAGGCCCCATGCACACAAGACGCCGGTGCAAACTCTGCTGGACACATGTTTTTAAAAGCTGAAACCGGCATTTAGAAACGCACGTTTTGCCCTGATTTTTACCGCGATTTAGCGGCAGTTTACTGTGTTTGCATTTAGAAGTGTTTAGTTACGCTAACATCATAGACCCTCCCCAAGCTCAAAAAACAGTATTAACTATTTCAGCCATTTTGTGAGACCAGAGTGAGTAGCAGCAGCTGTGAGAGCAGCAGTGTACTTGTATTTAGGGTGTCACTTGCCACGTCACCTGCCACAAGTTGTGGATTGTCCACTTGACACGTCACCTACCACATCACTTGCCACATCACCTGCCAGAAGTTGTGGATTGTCCACTTGCCACGTCACTTGCCAGAAGTTGTGGATTGTCCATTTGCCATGTCACTTGCCACAAGTTGTGGATTGTCCACTTGCCACGTCACCTGCCACAAGTTGTGGATTGTCCACTTGCCACGTCACCTGCCACAAGTTGTGGATTGTCCACTTGCCACGTCACCTGCCACAAGTTGTGGATTGTCCACTTGCCACGTCACCTGCCACCTGCCATGCCACAAGTTGTGGATTGTCCACTTGCAATTGTTTAAAATATATTTTTTTAATGGTTTTTCATCATTTGCCATCATTTTTGAGATTTTTAATGTAAAAAAAAAAGTTACCTTTAAAAACACTTATAAACGAAAGCCGGTACCGCGTTTTGCCATGTTTGGTGTCTGAAACGTGGAAAACTTTTGCGTCTGAACCCATTTTTTTTGCTTCTGGAAAAACTAGGTTAAACACAACTGCATAAAAACGGCAAAAAACGAGACCGTACATGAACACATAGGATAACATTGAATGAGTTCAGGGGCAGTTGAAAAAAGTGTCCAACTGCCTCTGAGCACACGTTTAACAGCGTCTCGTGTGCATGGGGCCTTATGTGCACCTATTCTTACACAAGGCTCAATAAGCTTAAAGTGGTTGTAAACCCTCCCCCACAACTTTGTCCCATGTAAATCAGCATAAAAAACCCTAATGAATACTGCTTGTAGATATCTCCTTACTTGCTTAGTATTGGTGTAATCCTTGTTGTTCTGTAGAATGAAGTCACTGAGTATGCCCAGATCTCCCCTGATTTAAAGCACACTCTCTCTTATCTATCTGTTATCAGGACTTCCTACAACACAACACTGAACTCTGCTAATCACTCAGAGCTTCCTCCTACACACCATATGATCATGTGACCTCACATACAGTCTAAACGTGGCCACTACTGCAGTCTTATCAGCTGAAGCTGATAAGTCAGACAAAGGGAAACCTTAGACATCGGCACAAGTAAATACTATGAAATAGACAAGCTATGAACAGGGAAGCAGGGTTGCCATAGAAACATTGGATTGAGAAGGTTTGGTTAACAGTACAGGAAGTGCTCAATGTAAGGGCGGAAATTCACCCCACTGTGGACTCAGAAAACAATACTTAAGATGGCGCTGCCTAACCCCTGGAAACAAGTTTTTTAAAGTTTCTTTAAACATTAAGTAATATGCGATTTGGGCTGGATTACAGTGGCTATAGTCTGATAATTACTTATTATAATGGACTAAATGAAAAGAAGCATCAGAGTTGGGAGAGTTTACTTCCTCTTTTTAAAAGGATTGTATTTTTTTTTTGTTTTTTTAACAAACCTGTCATACTTGCCATCTCTGTGCAAGGGTTTTGCACAGAGGCCCTGATCCTTCTCTTCTAGGGTCCCCCAGCAGCGCTCCTGGCTCCTCCTCTTTTCAAGTGCTCCCACTGAGTCCCCGCATTTCCTGGGGGCACTCGTGCAGGCGCGCTCCCGAGTCCTGCTGCTGTGTCCATCGACACAGACAGCAGGACTCTGCCCCGGTTCACTGGCTTTGATTGACAGCAGTGGGAGCTAATACTCCTGCTGCTATCAATCCAGCTAATGAGGACCTGAGACAGAGGCTGAAGCTGTTCTGCTCATCCCTGTCACTGGAACAATCGGGTTCAGGTAAGTAAAAGGGGGGCTCTGGGGGGCTGCTGCACTACAAAAGGTTTTTTCACCTTGATGCATAGAATGCGAAAAACCTTGAGGGTTTACAACACCTTTCATTTACAAATCTTTAAGCCGAAAGGCTGAACTCCTAGTTAAACAATCTAAAATCCCAAAAATAAAAATGTTATGTTGCTGCTCATTTGTTTGTTTTCTAAATGTTGTGACTGCATTCGTTTTCTTTTCAGGCTAATACAGAAAACACATATTGATCTTACCAGAAATGCAGTGTCCTTACCACTATCAGTGACAGCTTTTCTCAACCAGTTCCTCCAGTGGTGCCTTGACCAGAGGCCTAAAAAATTGCCTAAAAATTGTATACAAGCCATTGAATGAATCAAGCCTACCCATTAGTTACACAAAGGCACAAGTTTTCTTTGTGCGCCAATACAACCTTCCAACTGCAAGAGTCCTAGCAACCAGTGTTGTTATCAGTTGATCAGATGCCTGCACAGCATCCCTTTTTTGCCCTTCTGCATCATTGCTGAAGGAAAAGAGGAACCTTACATTACTAGCCAGTAGCAGTGTGCAAAGGTGTATTTACAAATCACCTCTAATGTTGGGTGTCCTACTGATAGATGTTGCTGTGTCATGTAAAACTAGTTTTTATATTTTAGAACGGAATGTCTCAGGAATCGGATTGTGCAGATTTTTAAAGGGTGTGTTGACTAAAAAAGGGTTGAGAAATGCTGATCTGTGAGCTGAACTGAAAGCACATGCTCCCTTCGTTCAGTAAACTACAAATCCCATCAGCCCCCATATAATAGAGATGAAAATCGGTGGACGTGTTCAGTCTGGCTCCTCCTAATGAATAATGTGGGTGAGAACTATAGTACCTGAATTGCTTATCACTTTTCTAAAGAGGTTGTAGTTTTTTGTAATTACAAGCAAACAGATCACAGGTGAGGATGGTTACCTTTTAATAGCCATTCCAACCCCCTTTTTGTCAACTTGTGTGCACGTTATCAGGCCAAAATCATCAGGGTAATTTAGGTAGTTTCTGCTGTGATTATGATTTAACCACTTCCGGACCGCCACACGCCAGTATACGTCCTCATTTTGAAGAGGAATATCGGTGTTATGGCAATAGCTAGCTGCCATAACCCCGGTATCCTCTTTTTCGGCCAGCAGTCCGGTTAATAGTGGTCTCTGCGGCGGCTTCGCCGCAAGATCACTTTTATTTGCGCCTGGAGAGGGCCCCCCTCCTGGAGCTGTCGGTAGCGGCAGAGGCGATCGGATCCTCTTATGTCAGTGGCAAGTGAGGGGAAGATGGCCCGTCTCCATACCATTGCAGGGCGGAAGAGACGTTAAAACGTCCCTTCCGCCCATAGCTCTTAAAGGGCCTTTTTTTAATGACAAATTTTTATTTATTTTTATTATTGCATTTTCGTGTAAATATGAGATCTGGGGTCTTTTTGACCCCAGATCTCATATTTAAGAGGTCCCGTCATGCTTTTTTCTATTACAAGAGATGTTTACATTCCTTGTAATAGGAATAAAAGTGACACAATATAATTTTTTTTTTTTTAAAGAACAGTGTAAAAATAAAAGGTAAAATTTGAAAAAAAAACAAATTTATTTTTAAACACGTGCGGAAGCAAACTCATATGTGAGTAGCGCCCACATATGAAAATGGTGTTCAAACCACACTTGTGAGGTATCGCCGCGATCGGTAGAGCGAGAGCAATAATTATAGCCCTATAGACCCCCTCTCTAACTCAAAATGTGCAACCTGTAGAACTTTTTAAACATCACCTATGGAGATTTTTAAGGGTAAAAGTTTGTCGCCATTCCACGAGCGGGCGCAATTTTCAAGCGTGAAATGTTGTTGGGTATCAATTTACTCAGCTTAACATCATCTTTCACAATATAAAAAAAAAATTGGGCTAACTTTACTGTTATTTTTTAATTCAAAAAAGTGTATTTTTTCCAAAAAAAAGTGTTCTTGTAAGACCGCTGCGCAAATCCGGTGTGACAAAGTATTGCAACAACCGCCATTTTATTCTCTAGGGTGTTAGAAAAAAAAAAGTATGTTTGGGGGTTCAAAGTAATTTTCTAGCAAAAAAACCTGTTAACTTGTAAACAACAAATCTCAAAAAGAGGCTTGGTCCTTAAGTGGTTAAAAAAAGTAAACACAGTTGATTGATAATAAATGGCTTGAGCCAAACACTAAAGCTGGCCATACACCTATAGATTATCTGCATATTTTCTATGGTTAGATGGAAAAAGGTGCAACAGATTTCTCATTGTTTGCTAAACTGTGTGGATGGAGGAATCTCCCACCTTTTCCATCTAACCATAGAAAATCTGTAGATAATCTATAGGTGTATGGCCAGCTTAACCATGAGTGAAAAAAATGTTTTTGTGTTATATTCATATTCTCTGAAAAATGGCCAAGAAATTATAAATTCTGCCAGAGTATGTGTAGATTTTAGGCTGTGTCTTACAGTTAACACCAAGTATGCAAAATATACCCCTGCAAGGGCTTGCTAGCTATGTAACGTTATGTTGTTATGCCTATGGAGAACATTGTGCTTGTTATGTATATAACCCTCTTTTCTATTATCAATACATCTTTGTTTGGTACCAGAAAACTATGCAACAAATATATTCTGAGAGCAGCATTTGACTGCATGTGGTGGTGTGTAAAATTGCCATTTACACAGTAAGCAATGATTGCAGGCAAGAAAGTGCAGATATCGAGTTTATTCCTTTTTATACAGTTGTATGTATACAAGTAGTCATGTTTATTGCTTAGAGCAGGCATTAAATCGTCTCTGAATATGTCATGTGCTTATCATTGGTATGGATAGCTTTTCACGTTCTTCCAAAAACCTTTTTTTGCGCTTTTGCAATTGACACAATTTTTAGATTTGTGGATTTCACTCAGTTCAGGAATTGATGTAGCTAAACCTAAAATGTGTAAATCGGCAATTTTGTGAAGGATTCGCTTTATTCAGTAAATAAAGTAATGTTGTTGCTTCTCTTTCTCAGGCCTATGAGCGTCGTTTCCCCACATGTCATCTCATCCCCATGTTTGTGGGTAGCGATATCATGAATGAGTTCCTCAGCGAGGATGGAGCTGTGCATACAGTGGAGAGACGGTGCAAACTGGATGTAGATGCTCCCCGGCTGCTTAAAAAGGTGAGGTTTCCCTTCTAAAATCATGAATGTTTGCTGTAGTAAACCTGATTCGATTAGATTTTAAACTTAAGGCTGGTACACACAGGCCGAAAATCTGCTGGTATCGGCACAGTTTAACCAAAAAAAGCTGACATTTGGCTAAGTGTGTACAGCAGCCTGTCTTCTGTATGGCTTGTCAAACAGGCATGCTGGAAAACCAATGGCTGCGAGCGATGACTGACTGGTGCGTGGATGGGGGGGGGGGGGGGGGGGCAGGGAAATCGCTGTACTAAGATTGCTTAGTTAGTACAGCTAGCTCCTCAGAGCAAAGCATATTTAATTATATAACACAGACACGGGAACTTATTGTTGCAATACAGAGGGGGTGGGAGCATTTTAATTTTAATATGAGAGCAGCACGAGCGGAGGGGGCGGGTGCGCTGACAAGAGCAAAGGGGCAGGAAGGGGTAAGAGGATACAGGAGACAGAGAGCAGGGCTGTGGATGATGGAGGCATGTAATCTGACCACGGGTTCAGGGCTCAGCAGCCATGGTACACTGTGGTCAGTTTACAGAGGGGAGGGTATAGCCAGACAGGATCAGCCAGGTTTTTTAGGTGTTATATAGGTTCAGATAACACAGCACATGCACTATGCGGTATAAAATGCTTTAAAGGAACTTTATCTGTTTTTTTTTTTTTTTTTTTTTTTTGGGGGGGGGGGGGGTTAACAAATAGCTGATGTAAGGACAAACCCTGAGGCTTTAAATACTTTATTCTGCTACAGATAGCCTCTGTAGTTTGATCCCATTCTATTCAGTCCTATTTAAAATGCATAAATATGGGTTTCTAGTTAGAGCTGTCAACAAGCAAGCAAGTATTTCTGGACCTTATTATTAGGGAGCACCCATTACATTTTTAAATAAAGTAATA
Source organism: Lithobates pipiens (assembly GCF_037356315.1). Taxonomy (NCBI): domain Eukaryota; kingdom Metazoa; phylum Chordata; class Amphibia; order Anura; family Ranidae; genus Lithobates; species Lithobates pipiens. The sequence goes on along the minus strand of NW_027507789.1, from coordinate 58,451,762 downwards.
AAAACATGGTATAAATTATCACTTTATAAACAATACAAAATGGAAACCATTTTTTACCAAAAGCTTTTCTAATTTCACTGAATAGAAATCTTTGAAATGCCAAGTAGGAAGAGACCATTCATAAGAACAAACTTGTCTACTTCCTCCATCTGCTTTTCCTTGGAAGTTAAGGAAATGCATCTTGCCTTTCTTATATGCCACATGTTTTTTAGAGTTTTTGCACAGCGGGATTGCAGAATGTGTATTTGCTGTTTTGTAGATAAGGTTTGTCTATACCTACATTCCTGGGGAAAAGTTTTACCCCCCCAGGTTTTATATTGATTTCTGCACAAATGGGCAGTAAAATATGGCCTGATCTTTGTGGGTTATAAGAAAAAAACAAATGAATTAAACAATTATACACCATTTTTTATAATATCTTTCTTGATTGAGTGATTGATGCGACCAGTCAAATTCATTGATGGGAATAGTATGTGACCATATTTAAAAGGTATTGAAGCTGCCTCTGGTGGCAGGTATTTCAATTAAATACTTTTAGTAGCTTGAGGTTAACATGTGCAGTGATTTGGTATTAAATCCAATTCCTCGCCATAAAGACAGGACTCCTAATTGCCCATTGTGGAGATTTTCATTTATTTTTTATTTTTTTATTTATTTTTAAACACAATAAGGGCCGGTTCACACTGCAGGCGAGGCGACTCCGGCTTGCCTTGCCGCGACCTCAGCGGCAACTTGCAGATGACTTCTGTATAGAAGTCAATGCAAGTCGCCCCGAGGTCGCCCAAAAGTAGTACAGGAACCTTTTTTCTGAGTCGGAGCGACTCGAGCCGCTCCTTTCAGAACGGTTCCATTGTACAGAACGGGGGTGACTTGCGAGAGCGAGGCGAGGCGAGTCGTGTCGCCTCGCATCGCCCGCTGTGTGAACCGGCTCTAACAAATGTGGTTACTACACTGCAGAATGAAAGCACCCTATCTTCAGATATAAAAATCACAGAGCAGCCAGCTGAGGTTTTTCCTCCTGATTCATCCAAAGTAAAGAATATGTAATCTATCTACAACACTATAAATGTGCAAAACGCACTTTTGTTTTTTAGCTATTCTGTTGGTCGCCTTCTTTCCTTTTGACAGTTGTCCTGGTGCATAAACAACTTCATCTCAGTGTTCGATCATCAACCCTGGCATTTTGCTAAAGGACCTTATAATACAACGTAACATGATTGCTGCCTCTAAGACTGGGGTCTTTTTGAACAAAGGGCCAGTTTATTCTCCTTCAAACTTTAGGAGTGCCGGACTGTAGCTAGCGGGAGTAGAACATATCTTGGTGTCAGTGGGAGTAGTGTCCCCCTTTTTTGATACTGGAATAGGAATAGTGCCCCACCATTTGGTGTCAGTGGGAGGTATAGTATCCCATCACTGGTGTCGGTGGGGGGGGAGTGCTCTATCTTTGGTGTCAGTGCAAGGAATAGTTCCCCACCATTTGTGTCAGAGGGAGGAATAGTGCCCCATGGTTGGTATCAGTGGAATAGTCCCCCTTTATTGGTGTCAGCGGGAGGAATAGTGCCCAGTTGTCAGTGTCAGGAATTATGCCCCACTGTTGCTGACAGTGGGGGAGAATAATGGCCCAAGGGCCAGATAAAAGCAAGCAAAGGGTCTCATCCGGCCCCTGGGGCCGCAGTTTGGAGACCCCTACAAATTTACATCAGCTACTTGTAAAACCGGTAATGGGTGAAATAATTGGGATGTTTTTCTTGTGCTGTGTGTGTGTGTGTGTGTGTATTTTTTTTCTTTCTCCGGGTTTCTCAGTATCTCAGCAGAGAAATGCTGGTTGTAAGTTCCTTTCCCAGAAAATGTAGAATTCTATATGGTGCATCTGTATATGATGGCATCTGTATTTTTTTTCTGTTTCTCTAGATCGCAGGAGTAGACTATGTCTACTTCATCCAGAAAAATTCCTTGAACAGGCGAGAACGGACTCTGCAAATAGAAGCTCATAATGAAACTTTTGCCAGTCGTATTGTGGTCCATGAGTATTGCTGTTACACTGTAAGTTTTTAGTTTTCATCGTATTCAGTTGATTAGTTCGTATGCACCAAAGCGGAGTTTGGATATAAATCTGTTTAACCCTTTCATGACTAAGCCTATTTTTGGAATTTGGTGTTTACAAGTTAAAATCCATATTTTTTGCTAGAAAATTACTTGGAACCCCCAAACATTATATATATATTTTTTAGCAGAGACTCTAGAGAATAAAACGGCGATTGTTGCAATATTTTATGTCACACGGTATTTGCGCAGTGGTGTTTTAAACGCAACTTTTTGGGAAAAGGGACACTTCCATGAATAAAAAAAGAAAAACAGTAAAATTAGCCCAATTTTTTTGCGTAATGTGAAAGATAATGTTACGCCGAGTAAATAGATACCAAACATGTCACACTTTATAATTGCGTGCACTTGTAGATTGACGACAAAGTACGGTACCTAAAAATCTCAATAGGCGACGCTTTAAACAATTTTTACGGTTACCAGGTTAGCATTACAGAGGTCTAGTGCTAGAATTATTGCTCTCGCTCTGACGATCGCGGCGATACCTCACATGTGTGATTTGAACACCGTTTACATACGCGGGCGCGACTTCCGGATGCGTTTTCTTTGCTTCGCGAGCTCGCGGGGACGGCGGGCGCTTTAAAAAATTTTTTTTTATTTATTTTAAAATGACGAAATAGTTTTTAAAAAAAAATAAAAAAATTGATCACTTTTATTGCTGTCACAAGGAATGTAAACATCCCTTGTGACAGTAATATGTGGTGACAGGTCCTCTTTATGGAGGGATCGGGGGTCTAAAAGACCCCCCACCCCTCCTTTATACTTAAATGTATCCAGATCGCCGAAAACAGCGATTCTGAATACCGGATATTTTTTTAAAACCGGCGCCATTGGCAGCCGAGTAAACGGGAAGTGACGTCCCCTCCCGCTCCTCCGGCATAACAGCCGAGCGGCTTTTAGCCGCATCGGTTGTTATGCCTGGATAGCCAATCGCCCGCTGCAAAAAACGGTACCGGGATGATGCCTGCAGGTGCGGGCATCATCCCGGTATAACCCCCGGAAGCCGAGTACGCATATCTGCGTACGCTCAGCGGGAAAGGGTTAAGAGTGATATCATTGCAGTTTAGTTTTGCTATGTCCTTTCTGACTGATAGGAGGATATATTACTCATAACAGCAGAATTTTTTTTCAGGTGCAGTTTTGAAAAATGTGATGTAAATTCTTTTTGATTGCTGTGAGCAATGCAGCCACTTTGAGGCCATAAAGTTTTGGATTTGGCTTGGTTTCAGCATAGATGCCAGGAGTAAAACGCTGTGCCGAAGACTTTCACACTTAAGCCACGTAGACACGATCGGATTTTCAGATGGGAAATGTGTGATGACAGGCTGCTGGCAGAAAATCCGACCATTTTGTATGTTCCATCCGACAACTGTCGGATTTTCCGTGGACAAATGTTGGATGGCAGGCTTTAAAATTTTCCCAGCGTGGGTACACAAGTCTGTCGGACAAAAGTCCAAAGTACAAACACGCATGCTCGGAAGCCAGGATGAGCTGGAAGCAGTCGGTCTTGTAAACTAGCCTTCGTAATGGAGCATTAACATTCGTGATGCGCCAAGTTATGATATCTCAAAATGCAGTGCACATTCTCTTTAATAGGATAATAATGAAGCTGCTTTGCTGGTAATAAGGATGGAGTTATGGCAAACAAATTTTCAAAGTCTTGTTTGTTTTTTGTTTTAGTTTTTTGGGTGCAAGTTACCAAAACACCATTATCTCATAGTTTTTAAGATCAAAGATACAACTATGTTGGTGTCCCTTGTTAATTTTACATTGTATTTTTTTTAAATGTAACTGCCTACTCCCAAATTGTCATTTCAAGTAAAACACATAGCCAAGTATTCTTCTCCACATTTTTTTTTTTCATTCTGCAAAAAAAAAAGTTAGATATGCTATCTGCCAATAGCAAAAAGTGCATTCTATGCATCCAAAAATCTAGAAAATATACCAAATCAAATCATTATTCAACCATAAAATAAAAGCCTCATGCATGTGTCCTGCTTATAGGGGGTCAACAATGCCAAGAGTTGGTGAAACCAGGGGTCCGTCATCCGGAGACTATTCTGAAAATCATCTGGATTATTCTCCTAGAGCTCCTGTAGCAAAAGCATATGACATAATTGGTCATGATTAATAAAGCAACCAATTTTTGGTCCAAGAAATCCTCCTCCTCCTCCTCCAATTCCTGGACTGGACTTGGGTCAAAGGAATAACTCCAAGGCCAATAATAAATAACACATTATCTCCTCCGATTCTGCAACATGGCTAGTTGACGAACTGCCATTCAGAAACTAACTGAAAAGTGCGAAATGAGAAGCGTGAATCAACACTCACCAAATTTCTACTAACACGAAGGAGCCCAAAGAGCTGAAAAAGCACATAGTACATCACTACGTGTTTGTTGGCCGACAATTCCTTGCCATTTGTATGCAAGACAAGTTCCTGGCCAAAGCCCTTCAGACAAAAGTCAGAGGTTTTGTCTGAGAAAAATCTGATCGTGTGTACGGGGCTTAAGTGTTACTAAACCACAACACTAAAATCGGTGTATATGCAGTAAAGCATGCTTTTTGTTCCCAGAATAGAAAAAAAAAAGAATAGGAATATAGAGGCCAAATGTGGAGAGTAAAAACCATATGTAAAATCATTAAATTTTTATTATACTTCATATTTAAAGCGGGGAACTTCCGCTCATCGGAACCCCCCCTCTGGTGTCACAGTTGGCACCTTTCAGGGGGGAGGGGGGGTGCAGATACCTGTCTAAGTATTTTCACCCACTTCCAGGCATAGACTCCCATGGGTGTCTGCTTCTTGCTGTCCCGGCGCACTGTCTGCTGGGACACACACGGATCCCAGACAGCGCGGACCATTCTCATTGCGCTGCACGACTCGAGCATGCGCAGTAGGGAACTGGGAAGTGAAGCCACAATGCTTCACTTCCTGATTCCCTCACCTAGAATGGCAGCAGTCGAGAGCCGAGCGATCGATCGGCCTTGGCTGCCGACATTGCTGGACCTTGGGACAAGTGAGTGCCCATTTATTAAAAATCAGCAGTTATAGTATTTATAGCTGCTGTCTTTGAATATTTTTTTTTTCCAGTGGACTCCCTCTTTAAGATGAGAAACCTACGCCATGTATGCACCTTTATAATTAAAGTGTAACTCTCAGTTTTGTTATGAAAAAAACATTCCACTCTGGGTGATCTATGTACATTGCAAAGGACTATAACAAACTTTGTTGCACATGCCTACTGTTCTGAAGAAATCCATGTGCGTTTGTCTTTGCCTCTGTTCTGAGTGGGTCTAATGGGATTGGTTTCATAATAAACTGTCAGGCGTGGCAGCAGCAGGGCACTGATAAGGAAATCTCTCCAAAAATGAAATGGCATTGTGGTATAAATGGGCGCTCAGAGTTTAGCGCACTGCTGAGGCAATGATGAGTTTCCCAGCAAAGCCACTTTGCTTTCCCATTCCGTTTTTTTTTTTTTTTTTATACTGGTTTTCATTATTTGAGTGCTTATGTCATTTAATATAGTTTTACTAAATGTTATTTAATGTAGTTTTACTAAATGTAATTTTTGGTTCCTTTTAACAGACTTCACTGTATCCTGTCTGGTTATATTGCTATATATTTGAGCTCCCTTTCCAAATATCTTGTTGCTTCATTTCTTCACTTTGTTGCTGTGCAAATCCAACTGAAGGATTTTCACATGTAACACACTTTCAGGAGTCTTTGATCCCTGGGCCCCCCTTCTCAACCTGTAGTTCCTCCTTCCAGACCCTATGTCACTACGGGACACAGTTAAGTAGGGACCTTCAGGAGGAACCATGACGTACAGCACTGGTGTGTTGGATGTAAATATCCTGCAGGCTGCTTTGGACGGCAACAGTGCAAAGGCTCAGTGAACAGGCTTTAGAACAGATAGATGTAAAATGTAATTTATAATATCTTTTTATTTTATTTTTTTATTTTTTTTTTAGTGACTGATTTGATTTAACATATTATAAATTTGCAGCTTGCTTGGTTTTAGCTGAAAAGCGGAAGTATAAAACATTGGTGGTAAAAATAAAATTACTTTTCATTCCAGGTACACCCCGACAATGAAGAATGGACGTGCTTTGAGCAATCGGCAAGCTTAGACATCAAGTCGTTTTTTGGATTTGAAAGCACAGTGGAAAAGATTGCTATGAAGCAATATACCAGCAATATAAAGAAGGTATATATTCCTGATTTCCCAGTGAAAATGCTCTGAAGATACTTTTCATTCTGTCATTTTGATAATTTTTTTTTTCCCAGGGTAAGGAAATAATTGAGTATTACTTGAAGCAAATGGAGGAGGAAGGCATAACATGCATGCCCCGATGGACTCCTACCACCAAGCAACAGGAGTGTCTAACCTCTACCTCAAGCCATTCCACATCTCCTGCTCTGAACATACCAATTGTAAATTCTACTGATGGGCACAACAGCAGGGATGGTCACCCCGCTTCATCCAGTCCTCCTGAGCCTCTAAGCAGCACTCCCGATGGTACGTCCCTGATATCTTAAACTACAAGTCTAGTGCTGGGACAGATTTTTTTCCCTCCAACAAAAAGTAAATTCCAAAGTTCTATTAAAATCTTCTAAAGTTGAACTCTGTAATAAGCAGATATTGTCATTCACGCCTTTTGAAATTGAACTCTAGAATAAGCAGATCTTGTCTAAATAGAAAAGGGATGTGTATTCTTGAGTCTTCAAGTATTTCAAATCTGTGCAGTAATCCATTGTGAACCTTTGCATCTGTGCTGGATATTCCTGTAATAAAGACCCATCACCGCTGCTCTTTCCTTGTTTAGGGTGACTGGTCTTGTATCCACCCCTTCCTTATTTTCTGGAAGGCAGCCTGTAGTGGGTGTGGCCTGCTATGTCTCTCCCACAGCCCTGCTCTATGCACAGACTGCGCAGCATAATGATGATGTCACTACTATTTTTATGTGATGATATCGGGGTTTGTATAGGCATTTGATGCACACAAAGTGGTTTTATGTTGCTTGTGGCTTTTGAAGAATGTTTGTATGTAAGTTTTTCGTGCCCATGATTCAGCTTTTAAAGCAGATATTTCATTTTTTTTTTAAAAGACATGGCATTCTATAACTCCAAGCAGGATGGACACCCAAAGACATGCCTACCTGTGCCCTATAGGGAACAGTGAGGAATGGAGGCTGCGTGATAATGTGACTGCCATGTAAAGATTTTAATTAAGATATTGTTTTTTTTAATAAATACAGTTTGATTTCTAATGTGTAAAAGTTTCCTATGATAGTGAGGGGTTCACAAATACTTTATAGATTACCACACAAAAAAAAAAAAATCAAACAATAATGCCTGCTTTTTTTCTAATGGAAAGTCCAAAATGCTTTACAAACCATATCATGAATAGATTCCATTTATGGCCAGCATTAGGGATTTAATCCTTATTGTATAGAGTTGAAGACTTCTAGTGAGACAGACCACACTATCTGGGCCGGTCAGTCGCTCAGCATTTTTGGGTTACATTTTTTTTGTTTTACAGACAAGCTGGACGCAGATTATATTAAACGTTACCTGGGAGACCTCACACCTTTGCAGGAGAGCTGCCTTATCCGCCTGCGACAATGGCTGCAGGAAACCCACAAAGGCAAAGTAAGTTCTCCCTATTCCTAAGATGTAGCAACTTTTGTGTTCTTTGGTGGGGTTTAACGGAACAAATGTCCAGATCGCCATATTCATACCGCATTCCCTAGTTTATAGAGAACATCTGTGTAATTTCCTGACACGTTTTGCCCTTCAGAAAAGTTTTTTTGTGTTTTCTTGTGAAATGGTTTTCTGTAACAATTGGTCACATTTAACCACTTTCAGACCGGACCATTTTGCTGGCTTAAGACCAGACCACTTTTTGCGATTCGGCACTGCATCGCTTTAACTGTCAATTGCGCGGTCATGCGACGTGGCTCCCAAACAAAATTGACGTTATTTTTTTCCCCACAAATAGAGCTTTCTTTTGGTGGTATTTGATCACCTCTGCGTTTTTTATTTTTTGCGCTATAAACAAAAATAGAGCGACAATTTTGAAAAAAACGCATTATTTTTTACTTTTTGTTATAAATATCCCCCAGTTTAGGCCGATACGTATTCTTCTACATATTTTTGGTAAAAAAATCGCAATAAGCGATTATTGGTTTACGCAAAAGTTATAGCGTTTACAAAATAGGGGATAGTTTTATGGCTTTTTTATACATTTTTTTTTTTTTTTTTTTTTACTAGTAATGGTGGCAATCAGTGATTTTTATTGTGACTGCGACATTATGGCGGACACATCGGACATTTTTGACACATTTTTGGGACCATTGTCATTTATACAGCAATCACTGCTATACAAATGCAGTGATTCCTGTGTAAATGACACTGGCAGTGAAGGGGTTAAGCATTCCTAGGGGCGTGTTACTAACTGTGGGGGGCTGGACTTTGTTTTAGTGAACACTGATCTCTGCTCCAATCACATGGAGCAGAGATCAGTGTCACTTGTTGCTAGGCAGAAAGGGGAGATGCTGTTTACAACGGCATCTCCTCGTTCAGCCGCCGCGTGAGACGATCACGGGTATGCCCACGGCGATCGAGTCCGCGGGACCCACGACCAGACTCACGGGGGTCCCGACCGGCACTGGAAACTGGATGTACCTGTACGCCAATATGCCTGCCCGTGCCATTCTGCCCACGTACATCGGTGTGCGCCGGTCGGGAAGTGGTTTAAAAAGGGGCAGATTTTGATATTCTCTAAAAGAATTGCCCATTTTTATTTTTGTCATGATGTACCATGCAACTCTGGTTTTCTCTTATAGATTTGAAAACTCTGGTTTTTCTTTTACATAACTTTTATTGAAGTTTTCAAATGCAAACAAAGCGCCATTGGGCAATGCAGGTAAAGTTATCGCCCAGGGCATGACGATCAGTAGTCGGAGACTAAAAAAAGGAGGAGAACGTCTGTTATTGAGCAAGTAATGATTCAAATAGAGCCGCAGTTTGAAGTATGGCGCTAATGGCATCCTGACAACACACCGAGGGTGGGCCACCCCGAAAGTATTCTCTATTCAGGTGTATACTTTATTATATTGAGAGAAGCCTGATTTGGTTGTGAGGATGAGATTGAGGGTATATGCGTGGAGTGAAATCAGAAACGTCACGCATGAAGAGAAGTTTCACATTTCACATTTTCAAGAGAGCGGGTACCTGGTTTTGACAGGTACCTGCTCCCTTTTCCACCTGGATCTCCTCTCTGCCTGCAGCCTCTTGGGACACCTCACAATTTCCAGAAGGCTGTGGGACCATTCACAGGGCGCAGCTCAGAGGGGACCTGGCAGTAAAGCAAAGAATCGCAGCCGGCTTCCCACAGCATGGCGGCACCAGGGACCCCGAAGACTGCTGAAGAACCAGCTCGGGGGACCGAATACCTATTTAAGGAGAATATGTAGGAAGCAAGCAGTAGAAAAAGAGGAAAAAAGGGAAAAAAGTTTGGGGAGGGAACCCTGTCAATGTCACGTTTGAGTTAAAGGGATAAAAGTGTGCTGTCAAAAGGTGGCAGCGTAGGTGTAGTCAATCTAGGGTTGCCGGGTATTCAAGATGTTTTCATGTTGATTTGAAAGGATAGCAGTGAGTTTGTCATCTAGAAATAGCAGTGGTCTTGACTTTGCTGAAATGGATAGGCATGGCCCTGGGGTGAAAAAGGGGAAGCTGGCAGGCATTCTATGTTACAACACAACTGCTTGTAGTCTTCCTGCAGGAACACATACAAAATTGATTATGCTACCTCTACAATGGTAGTTGGTGGTTAGTTTTCAGCCTATGACCATGCTTACACCACTGTACCTGAGCAGTTGTATAGGGAGTGGAAAAAGTAGAGCTAAACCCGCCTCGCCAGCCATGGAAGCTACTACCATCTTCGCCTTTGATTTGTAGTTGCCATGTTGATACACAAAGGATTAGTTAAGGCTCCAGCCATTTGAAGGCTTAACAGTTTGGTTGATGGCACAAGCAAATGTGACCGTTCTCATTCCCGGTTTGCCTTGGATGTAACTGCTTTGGGAAATTGTTAAATGATGGGGTTTAGTTCTGTTTTAAGATTTACCTTTTGAGTTTGTATACACTTTTTTGACCTACCATTGCTAAAGAGACACAACTATTTTCTAGTTTAGCATTTGAAACAGCTGTAACCTTTAACGTTTGCATGCAATCTGTTTCTAGATCCCCAAAGATGAACACATCCTGAGATTCTTGCGTGCCCGGGACTTTAACATTGACAAATCCAGGGAACTCCTTTGTCAGTCTCTCACCTGGCGTAAGCAGCACCAAGTTGACTACCTGCTGAGCACCTGGAACCCCCCACAAGTTCTGCAGGATTTTTATGCTGGAGGCTGGCACCATCACGACAAAGGTTTCTGTGTTCCTTATTTATGGATTATACTTTGATTATACTTTGTATTCACTCCAGCAGGACGTTTTCATTTCTACAGATGTATTGTGCAGTGGCTGAAGCCAATTTTCTGTTTTGTCTGTAAACATTTAATAAGGTACAGTGACTTTTGTGGTTGTTGAGCAATTAGGCTATGGTAAAAAAAAGTGACTGGTGAGAATACGATTTCCAATATATATAAATATTTTTTTTTTTTTTACCCAAGGCTGGGAATTCTGTTCAATTGAATCACTGTAATATTTGTATCACCTTGTAGATGGCCGACCTCTATATATGCTTAGGCTTGGACAGATGGACACTAAAGGACTGGTCAGAGCTCTAGGTGAAGAGTCTCTTCTGAGGCATGTAAGTTGTTGTAGTTAACGAAATAGATATACAGTCAGAGATTGTTCGAACGCCCCTATTTTATTGGTCTTCATCCCATTTTCCTTTTATGGCAATTGTGCAGGTACTCTACATATGACTGTGCAGTCCAGTAAGCACCAGAGGTTGAGTCTGTATTGATTGACTTTTGTTCGCTTCAAATGGGGTTTGCATCTCCAAGTCTATAGGAATGTTGACCCGCATAAAGGGCAAATCTATTCAAATAAAATATCTTTGGCTAGAATTCTACTTTAACCTCTTCAGCCCCGGGAGATTTGGCTGCTCAATGACCAGGCTACTTTAACTGACAATTGCGCTGTTGTGCGATGCTGTACCCAAACAAAATTGACATCCTCCCCCCCCCCCCCCCCCCCCCCCCACAAATCTTTCTTTTGGTGGTATTTGATCCCCTCTGCATTTTTTAGGGGGGGTTTTGCACTATAACCCAAAGAAGAGCGAGAATTTTGAAAAAAAAAACATCTTTTACTTTTTGCTATAATAAATATTCCACTTTTTTTTTTTTCAAAAAAAAATTTTCCTCAGTTTAGGCCCATATGTATTCTTCTAATTATTTTTGGTAAAAAAAAAAATCACAATGAGCATATGTTGATTGGTTTGCACAAAAGCTATAGCATAAAATCAGGGATGGATTTATGGCTTTTTTTATTTTTTACTAGTAATGGCGGCAATCTGCGAATTAATTTTTTTTTCTCCGGGACTGCGGCAGACAAATTGGACACTTTTGACACATTTTTGGGACCATTGACAATTATACAGTGATCAGTGATATAAAAATGGACTGATTACTGTATAAATGTCACTGGCAGGGAAGGGGTTAATACTAAGATCAAGGAGTTAACTGTGTTCCATAGGTGTGTTCTAAGTGTAAGGGGGGTGGGACTGACCAGGGGAAGAGAGATCGGTTTTCATACTTGGTATGAACACACGATCTGTCTCCTCTCCCCTGAGAGACTCGGGATCTGTGTGCTTACACACACACATCCCGGTTCTCGCTCTGTCATGAGCGATCACGGGTGCCCGGCGTTCATCGCGCCCGGCACATGATGCGCGTCCCTAGTGCCCAAAAGGCGAAACAAAGGAAGGTAATGTTGATTTGCCGAGCCAACTTGCCACAGTAAAACTGCGACGGCTGGTCAGGAAGTACCTAAATTATATACTGTACATGCCTAGGCCTGGGCCTGAGGTGTAGATTGAAGAGGCTCCTGGGTGGTTCAGCAGGAGGGGGCACAAAAAGGTCAGCAGCTGTAGTCTATACTTTTTTAAAGTAGTTTATAGCTGATGGGGGCACATCGATCTTTATTTTTAACGCTCGATCCTTTGACAGGTGCTCTCCATTAATGAGGAAGGACTAAGACGCTGTGAAGAAAATACCAAAATATTTGGACGACCGATCAGGTAAGGTTTGTTCAGTGGCTTACACACTGAGGACTGTATTCTATTTCACAAAAATTTGTTTTGGTGTTTTCAAAGCTGCAGCCATGATGTTTTTTCATAGTTAGTTCACCTTTATTGCCCAAACATTACAGCATTCTTGGTACATTTAAAAGGAAAGGTCCATTTTGTAAAAATGCTTACTAGGCTACCTTCAGGTGATTGGACACTGGCAACAATTTTGTTGAGGCTGTCCCAAGGGGCACACTCGTATAAACCCTACCCACTCAGACTCCAGGGTTTTCTAGTATCCTTATGTGATGGACTTTGCCTTTTAGAGAAGTTTGTTCTTTTTTAACCATTTATTTTTATCCAGACACTTCTATAAAGATCTAACTGATTGCATATGGCTACCTAATGGTTTCTGGATTAGTATCCTTTAGTGTCTACCCTGGGGACCATATCTGGACCCCACTGTTTTCATTGCACTCACCGCTCTGTCTTGCAGATGGTAGGACATACTGAACATTGGATGCAGCTGAACATTCTGCAAGAGTGAAAGAGTAGACACTACATGCAAGGATAGGGAATGAAGCCAAGTGTTAAGTTTCATTTGCAGGATGGAGAGGGAAGGGCAAAAAAAAATTAGCATCTTAAAATTAGGTATTCTTTTACTAAATAAAGCGCTGAATGTTAATGTACTGAGAATGCTGTAATGTTTGGGAATGTTTTTTTGGCTAAAGATAGTAAATGTGAACTGGCCCTTTAATCCTTTAAAAGCCATGATGTGTGGTACATGTCATTGTCATTACAAGTGTTAAAGTTCCTCCAATAAAACCCCAAGCTTGTGGTATCTGAAATTGCCACCCTGGTTGACTTACCCCAAATTAACTTACTAAGCAAGTACAAATTTGCCATGAACATGCCTGCTAGCAAACAATCTATACCTTCTCTCCTTTTTTCTTTATTTTGGGGAAACTAAGTGCTTCTTCACATAAAGGGTTGTCATTTTTCTAAATAACGTTACAGGCATGTTATATTCCTGTTATGTTTTATTGCTCAATTTGATTAAGAATGACATGTCAGGTCTCCAGCAAGATAATGACCATTTTAGGAAGCATTGTGGATAATAAAGCGGAGTTCCACTCACTTTTGAAAGGTGGTCTTAAACTAAAGACCACCCCCTCCACCCCTCATTTTTTGGATATCTTTAAATTTTTTTGTACCTTTTTTGAAGTACTAAGTGTACTTCCGTCCTAGGTCGTCTGCGGCCCAGAGGGTCATGTTTTAGTCTGTGGCGAGCCCTCCTCCTTCTCCCCTGTTGGCTTCTAGGACCTGTGTGTGTCCCAGAAGACAAGCTGGCCATTCGCAAAGCGCCTCGCGCATGCGCAGTAGGAAGCAGGCTGTGAAGTCGCAAAGCTTCAGGAGGGCTGACATTGCGGGCTACCTGGACAGGTAAGTGTCCTTATTAAAAGTCAGCAGCTACAGTGTTTGTAGCTGCTGACTTAAAAAAAAAGGTTTGTGGCTGGAACACTAGTTTAAAGGGTTAATTTTTGGCATATATATTGTCTCAAGGCATAATTCATTTTCCCACTTTGCATTACCGGCAAGTGCTTGAGTTGTGCTTGTGGATGCGGTTTTATTATTCTACAGGATTTATATAATGCGCCAATAGTTTGTGCGTCACTTTACAACGTTGGGGCAAACAGTACAGTTACGATACAATTCAATACACGAGGAATCAGAGAGCCCTGATCGTTAGAGCTTACAATCTAAAAGGGAGGGTCAAGTGATACAAAAGGTAGTAACTGTGGGGGGGATGAGTACAGTTAGGTGGAGGTAGGATTGGCTTCTCTCAAGAGAAGTTTTTAGGACTTGCCTAAAAGTGGGTTGGGTAGGAAATTCCAAGGCATTAGAGATGCTTGGGAAAAGTCCTGAAGGCAAGCATGGGAGGACATGACATGGGAGCTAGATGATAGCAGAAGATCTTGGGAGGAACAAAGGCCTGTAAGGGCTGTGAGAAGCCACTGGGTATAGAAAAGAAAAGGGTGAAATCAAACAAGCACATTTTCTTCCTTTTTGGTTTGAGATTGCATTGGAAATTAATTAACTTTGCAAGATATTGCGAAACAAATAATGTATTTGCTACCTTGGGTATCCTAAGTAATGGCAAAATGAATTCTTAATCAGTAGGCAAATCACTGAAAAATGAAAATGACTATGGTCAATAACGACTTGAGAGGTTTATGGTTAAAACACTTTTTCTGAATACAGCATTTTTACTAGGGATACTTGATTGGACGCCTGAAGTGTAATGAGGGTTATATGTAAATCACTGTAGTAGTATTCAACAGCTGATACCACTAGGTGGCTCATAAGCATCTGCAGCTGAAAGGAGTTTGTTTTATGGACTGGCCATAATTCACAGATATTTGGAGGAAGAAAAAAATGTATATAAAATCTGATTGCTTTACTGTTGTAAATTACAAATGTAGATTTGGTTATAAAATGTGTACTTTAACCATGTTTACTTTCACTGCAGGTTAGATTTTTGACTAAAGAATATTTATAGGAGAAAACTTTAAAAAAATAAAAAATAAAGGTTTTTTTATTTGCCATTCACATATCAAAAACAGTCATTGTCGTAACTGAATAAGTAAATACCATAATATCAAATCGCAGCAAGAGTACATTACATTCAGGTCCCCAGAATGATGCTTAAGAGGTCAAGTCGTACAGGAACACAACTACAACTAAATGCATGACCTACCCTTATGGCAACCTTATATATAAAGAGTATAGTGATCGTGGTAAAGTAACATGGTAAATATATATATATATTTTTTTAAATCTTAGTCAACGAAACAAAAAATATAAAAAGTAAAAACTAAAGTGTGGAGTGCACTAAATTTCAGCAAAAAAGGCAGTATGCGGTATGATCCCTGTGGTATAGAACCCCTGCCTGGCATATCCAGAAATCAGCTGAACCAAATGTCCCCAAGATCCCCCCCCCCCCCCCCCCCAGGGTAAGGCCATCCAACATGTGTGCCCCCGCCCCCCCTCATTGTTCTCAATTGGCTTCCAGAGTATCCTGCGAGTCTGTCCACCTAGACAAAATTTCTTATCATACATCACGGGACACAGAGCCATAGTTACATAGTTGGTAAGGTTGAATAAAGACACCAGTCCATCCTGAGTGAGTGTGGGTGCATGTCTACAATTTTCCCTATCCCTGTGCATTGTGCCTCATTAAGATGCCCATCTATTATTATTATTTTATCTAAGGTACCCATATAGCACCATCAATTTACACAGCGCTCCACACATACATCACACACTCGCATTGGTCCCTAACCTCGAGCCCAAAATCCAAGGTCCCCAACTCACACCCATATACCAGGGCCAATTTTGGACAGAAGCCAATTAACCTACCAGCATGTCTTTGGTGTGTGGGAGGAAACCGGAGTACCCAGAGGAAACCCATGCAGGCACAGGGAGAACATGCAAACTCTAGGCAGGTAGTGTCGTGGTTGGGATTCGAACCAGCGACCTTTTTTACTTGGTGAGAATGCTACCCACTGTGCCACCTAGTTACTATGTGGGTTATAGGCCACCTTCAGGTGATGGACACTGGTATGCCCTGAGACAAAATGTCCACTCTCTATATAACCCCTCCCACTACTGGGAGTACCTCAGGTTTTTCACCAGTGTCTAAGGTGTTGGTCACGAGTGAAGATGTGCTATGCTGTGCTGAGCTCCACTGGAGAAATCCTTGCTGGGGCTAGCCATGCAGCCAGATCCATTCAAAGAGTCTTTTTGGCCAAATTGAATGGTACCCGGACCTCGTATTTGAAGAAACAAGGTTTTGCCTGTAAAAGCTTCTCTTATTAGAGAACTGGACCCCGGAATCCAGTACTTTTGGTATTGAAGCCATAAAGTTTTACTGGCGGTGGTGCTATTACAGGGCCAAGATTGTGGGTTTCCCCGAGGGGTCCCCAGCTCCTGAATGTTTAACGGAACCCACCGTGAAGGGCGAAGCTTGAGTGTGTTGGTTTTACCACAAAAAAAAACTACAGCGGGAAAGGTAAGAGGCGTTTTCTAAGAAATATTTTAAATTTTCTTACGAATGTCTCCTTTAATTAGTGAATATTGTCATGCCTATATGTCACGACTGGGGGCTGTATTGAGCACAGACCTTTTCACGCTTCCTCAGAGAGCTCACGTTGTTGTCCAGAACATCAGTTTCCTTTCCTCCAGCCAGCAGCAGACCTCCGGTAAGTCGGGGGGGGGGGGGGGGTTTCCTCCCCAGTAGATGCCCCCACCTGTGGTATTTTCCCCCCTCTTCACAAAGAAGAAGCGATAGGAGGAAAAGAAAACGAATGGCACGCTGCTGTACTTGGCGGCTTCCAGGCTCCCTCCACCTTTTTTCCCCCTCACAAGAGCGATCCCATAGGATCATGGCAAACGCAGGGAAGCTCTTTTTAAAAAGAGAGAAGGGGGGTCATAAGCGATGGAGGGGGCGGAGCTTAGCATGGCGTTGGCGTCCAACGTCCAGCGTGGGAAAGTGTGTTTTTAAAAGCATCATTGATGCTGCTACAAGCTGCAGAGGGACACGAGGGGCATGAAAGAGGTTTGGTGACACAGGCATTCCTTTTGACACATTTACTATTGCATCAGGCTGAGCTTTAATAGCAGGGCTAGACTATTGCTCAAGTAGTGGATGCGTTCCTTCTGGTAGTACCTCTGCTTTGTCCATTGGGCTATGGTCCCAAAGGGGGAGGGGGGTAAAAGCGCCTAAAAAAAGGGCTCTAGAAAGACTTCTACAGCCACTAGGAAGCCTAAAAACATTTCTAAGACAATGGCATCCTCCCCTGAAAGTGTTTTGGCTGGTTGGATTGATCCATCGGGGATGTATTCTGAGTGGGAGCCAAGTCAAGTTCAAGAGGTAAACCTCTGTGTCAACCCCAGGGCTAAAAGAGGCCCTGGGAGAGAAAGCCCGCTAAACAAAATACCAAAACTTCCTTATGAAGGGGCGCTCCTGCTCACTCAAGTGGGGCGAAGGCTTCTGCAGTTCTCAAGGGTCTGGCAGGAACAGTGTTGAGACAAATGGGTGGCTAACTCTATATCTCGAGGTTATCGACTAGAGTTCTGAGAGTTCCCGTCTCCTTGTTTTCTCAAATCAAAAGTTCCCAGAGACCCAGGAAAAAATAAGTCTTTCTGGCTTTGGATCATCTCTTGTCTCAAAAAGTGATATCAGTGGTCCCCATGGTAGAGCGAGGGTTAGAGTTTTATTCAAACCTTTTCACGGTACCAAAACCAAACGGGGTTGTCAGACCCATTTTAGATCTCAAAGATTAAATCGATTTTTGAATATCCGCTCTTTTCGCATAGAATTAATCTGATCAGTGGTCTCCATTCTACAAGGTGGAGAACTGCTAGCATCATTCGACATCAAGGATGCTTATCTGCATGTAACTAATTTCCCCGCTCACCAGAAAGATCTATGCAAAGAAAGATAGGTTCTGGCCTCCCTTTAGCCAGATTAAGGGCTCGGGAGATAACGATTCTGGCTTATTTAGACAATCTACTCTTGATAGATCAGTTGGTAGCCCGCCTAAACCATAGTTTGGTCACCACGCTCAGCTACCTGGAATACCTAGGTTGGATTCTCAACATGGAGAAATCTTCCTTTAAAACCATCAAGGAGATAGCAGTACTTGGGCCCTGATCATAATAGATACAGTTTAGAAGAGGGTGTTCTTACCCCAGGCAAAGGTTAGTTCCATAAGGGAACTGATTCAGGTGGTCAAAGCAAAGAAGAATCCTAATAGACTTTGCATGAGATTTTTGCGAAAGATGGTAGCTTCATTCGAGGCCGTTCCTTATGCGCAGTTTCAATTGAGACTGCTGCAAAACAGTATCCTGTCAACTTGGAACAAAAAGATCCAAGCTCTAGACTTCCCGATGCGTTTATCCCCTCCCCCCCAAAGTGCATCAAAGCCTCAGTGGTTGATATCCAAGAATCTTCAGAAAGGGAAGTCCTTCCTACCAGTTACTTGGAAGGTGGTGACAACGGATGCCAGCCTTCTGGGCTTGGGAGTGGTCCTGGAAGAAGCATCAGTCCAAGGAATATGGTCCAGAACAGAAATGACCTTGCCCATCAATATTCTAGAGATTCAGGCAGCATGCCTGGCCCTGGACACTCAGATTACGGAATTGTCCGGTCAGGGCCCAATCCAAGAGAATTGGCAGGCGGACTATTTGAGTCGCCAACAGTTGTTCCCAGGAGAATGGTCTCTTCACCCCGACATCTTTCTGTCAATATGTCAAAGATGGGGAATTCCGGACGTGGATCTGTTTGCGTCCAGGTTCAACAGAAAGATCGACAAATTTGTGCCAAGGACAAAGGATCCACTGGCATGCGGAACAGATGCCTTCGTTTTTCTGTGGGATCAGCTTTCACTGATCTATGTGTTCCCTCCTGTTCTACTGCTTCCGCACCTTCTTCGCAGGATCAAGCAGGAAGGGAAGGAGGTGATCCTTGTGGCCTAGGAGATCTTGGTATGCAGAGATCATAAAGTTGGCAGTAGGGGACCTGTAGACCCTACCCACCACCCTTCTCTCTCAAGGTTCGGTATTCCATCCTACCTTACAAATGCTAAATTTAACTGTTTGGCTATTGAGTCCCACATTCTGAAAGACTGTGGGCTGTCAGGTTCAGTAGTATCTACTTTGATTAATGCTAGGAAGCCGGCCTCCAGAGTCATATATTATAGAGTCTGGAAGGCATATGTCTCCTGGTGTGAATCCAGGGGTTGGCACCCCAGGAAATATGTCATAGTTAGTTAGTATCCTTGAATTTCTACAGATGGGATTAGAAATGAAGCTAGCCTTGAGTACTATCAAAGGCCAGGTGTCAGCCTTATCTGTGTTTTTTCAATGACCACTTGCTTTGCACTCTCTCTGGTTTGTAGCTTTATTCATGGGGTAATGCGGATTAATCCTCTGGTTAGATCTCCTCTGAAACCTCGGGACCTTCATTTAAACCAGGATATTGTTCTACCTTCATTTTTTTTCAAGAACCTCCTTCTGTGGAAGAAAGGTCACCAACTTCTCTTGATGTGGTGAGCAGCCAAGGTCTATTTGAAGGTGACCGCTCAGATTCGTAAAACAGATGTTTTGTTTGTGTTGCCAGAAGGTCTTAAAAGAGGACAGGCAGCATTGAAGTCTACTATTTCTAAATAGATTCGTCAAGTGATTGTTCAAGCTTATGGTTTAAAGATGAAAATTCCACCTTTTGATATTAACGTGCACTCCACCAGGGCGGTTAGTGCTTCCTGGGCAGTGCATCACCAAGCCTCCATGGCTCAAATCTGCAAGGCCGCAACTTGGTCTTCAGTCCATACATTTACCAGATTCTACCAATAAGATGTAAAAGGTCATGAGGATATTGCCTTTGGGCGCAGTGTACTGCAGGCTGCAGTATAAGTCCTCTAGTCTCTTAGTGCCCTACTCTTGTTGTCTCCCTCCCTTCAGTTGGCATTGCTCTGGGACACCCCACATAGTAACTACTATGGCTCTGTGTCCCGTGATGTATGATAAGGAAATAGGATTTTTAAAACGGCTTACCTGTAAAATCCTTTTCTTTTGAAGTACATCACGGGACACAGAGATCCCACCCTTCTTTTGGTATACACGTGTATTGCTTTGCTATAAAACTGAGGTGCTCCCAGTAGTAGGAGGGGTTATATAGAGGGTGGACTTTTTGTCTTAGGACATGCCAGTGTCCATCACATGAAGGTGGCCTATAACCCACATAGTAACTACTATGGCTCTGTGTCCCGTGATCTACTTCAAAGAAAAGTAATTTACAGGTAAGCTGTTTTAAAAATCCAAATTTTATAAAATTTTTGGGGTATAAGAGAAGACTTTAATCTATTAAATGTTAAACTTGTTTAAAATGTTTTCCATTCATATAAAGTGAATAAAGAATAAAAGCTCATAGTCCTAGCCATGGTTGCCCATTAGACTGTATCCAGCTCCACGTGAAACCATGGTCCTTTTGTACCATAGAGTGCAGGCATGCATGTCTGCAACTTTGTAAAAAGTGCATTCCACCTCCTGGACTTATCTCTATTCTTTACATCTGACAAGTTTTTGTATGCCTGGGGAATACGCTCAGGGATTGTGCAAGGAGAGGCACACAGAGCAGCTATGCCTACCCCTCCCCTCTGCTGCCCATTCACAGAAGCCTTTGTATTTTGTGAATGAGTTCATATAATACAAAGGCTTCTGTGAACAGGCAGGAGAAGGGCAGAGGCGGGCATAGCGGCTGCATAGACTCTACACTTGAAGGAACTGAGACCAAATCATCCCGTGTTAGTGTTGCAGAAATGATCTTCCTGGAGCACAGTTAAACAGGTTAGATGTAAGTCCAGACAGTGGAATGCACCTCATTGGACTTTTTACAAAGTTGTTGAATTCCTAGCGTTCAGCTTGAAGGTGGAATTGACACATCAGCCGGTAGTCCATATCGGGAGCGAGCATATTCGAGGGTGACAAGTAGCCTGCATTATGACCCTAGGAGAGGAAGTTGATGTACTGTCTCCTACTGGCAGGTACAATTAACTAAAAAGCAAGACTACAGAAAAACATTTTTGGTTTTACAGACATATGTGATCATCATAGAGATGATTCTGTTGCATCCATTATAGCTGTAGAAGATGGGTTTAGGTGCTAGTTATCCAGTCGTTAGAGCATTTGACCTGGCACTTATATGGCTAAATTTGGTCATGATCAGGTGATCTCAGATGCATTATAAAAAAGTCAACTGTTATAACGTCAGAATTATAATTATTTATTCAGTAGTTATGTTCAATCCAATTTATTTTGCTGTAAATTGCAGCTCCTGGACCTGCCTTGTGGATTTGGAAGGACTCAATATGAGGCATTTGTGGAGGCCAGGGGTCAAGGCTTTATTGCGCATTATTGAAGTGGTGGAAGCAAACTATCCAGAGACTTTGGGGCGACTGTTGATCTTGCGGGCTCCTCGAGTATTTCCTGTTCTGTGGACATTGGTATGTTTTTATTTATTTTTTGTTTTGTTTTTTCCCTTTTAGATCTTCATCATATACTCACTACAGAAATTAAATACCTTAAAGTGGTTGTAAACTTGTTACACACAAAGTTTGCTTACTGAAGAATATTGATCTTAATTTTTACTCTTGCATGTTCCAGGTCAGTCCTTTTATTGATGAGAACACAAGGAAGAAGTTCCTTATCTATGCTGGTAATGACTATCAAGGCCCAGGAGGACTTGTGGATTACATTGACAAAGAAGTGATTCCAGATTTCCTTGGTGGGGAATGCCTGGTAAGTAGCCTAAAAATGGATGTGGCCAAAGCTGACTTCTGGTATAAATGCCTTCTGCTTAATTGCCATAATCAGTGTAGGGAAGAATTGGCCCATATACCCCACTAAGCAAATGTCTCAAGATGCCTGGAACTCCCAACAAGATTATAGTGGTGCCCATATAGATGGCAAGAGAGAGAACAAGTAAACACTTAAAGTGGTTCTAAAGGCAGAAGGTGTTTACCTTAATGCATTCTCTGCATTAAGGAAAAAAATCATTCTGCATGCAGCTCCCCCTTATACTTACATGAGCCTTATCTTGATCCAGTGATGTGCATGAGAGCAGAGGCTCTCTTTCCTCATTGGCTCAGAGACATAAGCAAGGAGGGGGTGGGGCTGAGATGCACTCTGTGTGTCAATGGACATACAAAGTGGGGCTTGAGAGCTAGCATGCCCAAGTGCCCCCATAGAAAAAGGCTTGCTATGGGGACACTCAGCAGGGGGAAGGAGCCAGAAGCACTGATGGAGGAGAGGAGGATTGGGGCTGCTTTGTACAAAACTACTGCACAGAGCACGTACATGTGACATGTTTGTTATCCAATCACTTTAAGCTCACCACACACGTTCGATTCTGTTCTATCATCTTTAAATCTGACAACAACTATCTATTACAGAGCCCTGCCTGAGTGGCTACTAGTTAATTGAATAGTTTAGGTATGTCTTTCGCTTTGAAATAATCTAAAGAAAGTTATTCAAAGATTGAACAGATTGTAATGAGTATGGCAAGCTTTATGATCATCCCCCAAGAATTCATAGTGTTTGCCAGTAGGAGAGAAATCAAAGTGAGAAGAGTAGCAAAATTAACATGTAATGAGAGAAATACACAGGGCTGCTGTTGCTGGCCTCATTTAGAATCAGGACGTAAGGAGAAATCTTCATTGGAGGTAACATAACACAGAAGGTCTTAATCTTCCCCTCTATCAAACCAGAAACAAATGTTTTGGGCACTTTTCAGTGCTGTGATAGTTTAACCGACAATTATACAGTCATGCAACACTATACCCAAATTTTATACAATTTTTTAGCTTTCTTTCGGTGGTATTTAATAACCACTAGAGCTGCACGATTCAAAAAGAGAATCATGATTTTTTTGCTTAGAATAAAGATCACGTGTCTCGCATTTCTCGCGGCGTAAAATGTTTCACATTATAAAAAAGAATTGGGCTAACTTTCCTGAATTATTTTATTTTTTTATTCATAAAAGTGTAATTTCTTACAAAAAAATGCATTTGAAAGACTGCTGAGCAAATACAGTGTGACATAAAATATTGCAACAACCATCATTTTATTCTCTAGGGTCTCTACTAAAAATATATATATAATGTTTAGGGGTTCTAAGTAATTTTCTAGCAAAAAAATTTTTTTTTAACTTGAAACCAACAAATGTCAGACAGAAAAAGGTTTATTGGTTAAGTGGTTAAAGGTTCCTCATTTACACACCAAAGTACAAATCTTTAGAATGTTTATAATTGGTGCTACTGATAAAGAATGTAGTGATACTTGGCAGACTGCCTGTTTTTTTGTTTTGTTTTTTTTGTTTTGTTTTTTTCTTTGACAGCTGTTGGTTTCAGCATAGCAGAGAGAATTCTTTGCGTAGAAGGAATCGGAAAATACTTTGTCAAGATCGCAAGGGGGAAAAAATTGCGATAACGATTAATCATGCAGCTCTACTAACCACCGTTTTCATTTTTTACTATATAATAAAAATAAAAAAATCTGTTGAAAAACTGTTTATTCTACCGTATATACTCGAGTATAAGCCGAGATTTTCAGCCTCTTTTTTGAGGCTGAAAGTGCCCCCCTCGGCTTATACTCGAGTCATCGCTGTCTGCCCGCTCGATCAGCGTGTCGAGCAGACAGACAGCGGCCATTCTATTCAAAAGCCGCGCCTCCGGCTCCGCCTTCGCCTGTGATAGGCGGAACACTGAATTTCCCAGCAGCCTGTGTTCCGCCTATCACGGACATCGTATCATCCTCGTACTACGGACGAGGATGATACGACGTCTGTGATAGGCGGAACACAGGCTGCTGGGAAATTCAGTGTTCCGCCTATCACAGGCGAAGGCGGCGGCGCTGCTTTTAAAATTTACAATGGCCGCCGACGAAGAGGGCACGGGACGGAGGCAAGGGAAGGCACGGCACGGGACGGGACGGGACGGCGGCGGCAAGGCACGGCACGACACGGGACGGATGCAAGGAGGCAAGTCACGGCACGGGACGGAGGCAAGGAGGCAAGGCACGGGACGGAGGCTCGGGACAAAGGTAGGCTGGACACACACACACACACACACACACACACACACACACACACACACACACACACATGGAGACACACACAGGGATGGATGGATGGATGGATGGAGACACACACACACACAGGGATGGATGGATGGAGACACACACACACACAGGGATGGATGGATGGATGGATGGAGACACACACACACAGGGATGGATGGATGGATGGATGGAGACACACACACACAGGGATGGATGGATGGATGGACACACACACACACAGGGATGGATGGACGGACACACAGGGATGGACGGACACACAGGGATGGACGGACACACAGGGATGGACGGACACACACACAGGGATGGACAGGCATGTCTCACCCTCGGCTTATACACGAGTCAATAAGTTTGCCAGTTTTTTTGGGGGTAAATTGGGGGCCTCGGCTTATATTCGGGTCGGCCTATACTCGAGTATATACGGTACTTGAAGATAAATCAAATAAAAATGCAAGAATAATACAAATGCCCCAAAATGACCCTTTTTTTGCAAAGTAGACACCACAAGCTGATCTAATTTTGCCACCATGTTTTGGAAAGGAAAATATAAAATGCGGACGTTAAAACTTGGAGCATTTGTTTCAATGTATTATTCATGTACAGGTCATACACAGAGGGGGGATGATGTGAAAGGGGTCATGTGCTGGATTAGGGAGATTAAGGTGTTAATATACAGGTCAGAGACAGCATGGGAAAAAGATGTACAGATCACCCTCAGAGTAGAGACATTCATTCACCCCCCCCCCCCCCCCCCCACCTTGAGTCTGCTGCCTGCAATCCCTTATTTCATTCACTGTATTTTTCTTCATCCAATGTGAGATGTAGAATTGGGCTTTCAAATGTAAACCATAGTAGTGTTTACATTTGTGCTTAGCACATCAAAAGGCCCAGATGCCCTCGGATTGGCTGAGCAATTTGCCAGTGATCTGAGCTTAATCATCAGCATTGGCGCACACACCTGGTGCATGAACAACTAATAAGCAGAGCACTGCTTTAACCACTTGCTTACTGGGCACTTAAACCCCCCTCAGTCCCAGACCAATTTTCAGCTTTCAGCGCTGATGCACTTTGAATGACAATTGCGCGGGCATACAACACTGTACCCAAATGAAATTTTTATCATTTTTTTCCCACAAATAGAGCTTTCTTTTGGTGGTATTTAGTTACAGCTCGGAGTTTTATTTTTTGCTAAACAAACAAAAAAAGATGCAAAAAAAAAAAAAAAAAATCATGTTTTAATAGTTTGTTATAAAATTTTGCAAACGGGTCATTTTTCTCCTTCATTGAAGTGCGCTGATAAGGCGGCACTGATAGGCTGCATTGGTGGGCACTGATGGGCTGCATTGGTGGGCACTGATGGGCTGCATTGGTGGGCACTGATGGGCTGCATTGGTGGGCACTGATGGGCTGCATTGGTGGGCACTGATGGGCTGCATTGGTGGGCACTGATGGGCTGCATTGGTGGGCACTGATGGGCTGCATTGGTGGGCACTGATAGGCTGCATTGGTGGGCACTGATAGGCTGCACTGGTGGGCACTGATAGGCATAGTTAAGGCGGCACTAATAGGCACAGATAAGGCGGCACTGATGGGCAAAGATGGGCACAGATAAGATGGCACGGATGGGTGGCACGGATAAGTGGCACGGATGGGCACTGATAGGTACCACAGATAGATGGGACTGATGGGCACTGATAGGTGGCTCTGATAGGTGGCACTGCTGGGCACTGATGGGCGGCACTGCTGGGCACTGATGGGCGGCACTGCTGGGCACTGATGGGCGGCACTGGGGTGCAGCACCTTTGAGGCAGATTGGGTGGCACTGTGGGTGGCACTGTGGGGTGGCACTGTGGGTGGCACTGTGGGCATTATGGGCACAGACGGGGGGCACTTACTTTTACTTTGTTAAACTTCAGGATGGCACTGCGGGAGGCAGGTGGGCACTGGCAGGTGGCATGTGGTGACTTTCATTGCTGGCCGTGATCGGGACTGATGTCCCGATCACGGCCGCCGGTGATCGGCTTTTTTTTTTTCTCCTCGCGCTGTCAGCGCGAGGAGGAATAATAGCCGATTACCGGCTCCGTTCTATCACATGATCAGCTGTCATTGGCTGACAGCTGATCACGTGATAAGGGGTCGGGATCGACCCCTTACACGGATCGGTGATCAGGCGAGTCTCACGGACTCGCCGATCACAGAGCGCGCCGCGCGCGCCCCTCAGGGGGCGCGCAGGCCGCTCGTAACCGGGACGACGTCAATAGACGTAGTCCCGGAAATCTAGGTCCGCGCTAATGCCGTCATTCGGCAATAGCGCGGTACCCAAGTGGTTAAAGCTGGGCTCGAGAAGGGCCCTCAGTCTACCAAGTCAGGCTTTTTTCGACAGTAGTAAAGTGGTTAATGATGCTTTACCTTATTTTAAACAAATAGAATCGGACATTGTAGAATTTGAAGGGTGCATTTATCATTTACAAAATCACTTTGTACCATTAACACATGGTTTGGTTGTGTGTAGTATAACCAATAAATCATTGAGAAAAAGTGTACACACAGTATTTGGAAGTGGGTATGTATTTCATGCTAATATAATGTATGTATTTAATGTAGTTAATGGTGTCTTTTGTTAAGTGTCTGCAGAAAAAACATCTCTTAGAATACTGTCATTACATGGCACTTTGCAGCAACCTTACATGTATTGGTTTGTGTACTGTGTTTCAGTGCGAGGTTCCAGAGGGTGGGATGGTTCCCAAAGCTCTGTACCGGACTCCAGAGGAACTGGAAAGTGAGGATATCAGACTGTGGACCGAGACCATCTACCAGTCAGCCAGCGTGTTTAAGGGTGCCCCGCATGAGGTATGATTAGTGAAAGCTTTCTACTAATATACAGTGCCTTGAAAAAGTATTTATACCCCTTGAAATTGTCCATTTTCTCAATTTGGGATTTTATGTAAAAAGTGTGCCATGCATTTGTATTTTAGTCTCTAGAACCAAATTTTACTGCAATTACAGGTGCAATTATTTTTGGGTATGTCTCTACCAGCTTTGCACATCTAGAGAGTGACCTTTTTTCCCATTCTTTGCAAAATAGCCCAAGCTCTGTCAGATTGGATGGAGAGCATTTGTGGACAGCAATTTTCACGTTTTGCCACAAATTCTCAATTGGATTTAGGTCTGGACTTTGACTGGGCCAGTCTAACACATAAATATGCTTTGATCTAAACCAGTGATGGCGAACCTTGGCACCCCAGATGTTTTAGAACTACATTTCCCATGATACTCATGCAGTGTAGTTGAGCATCATGTGAAATGTAGTGCCAAAACATCTGGGGTACCAAGGTTCGCCATCACTGATCTAAACCATTCCATTGTAGCTCTGGCTGTATGTTTAGGGTTACATAGGTTGGACTTTTTTCAACCTATGTGTGTGATTATATGTCAGTATTATATTGTGTATCCCTTTATGTTACGGTCCTTCAGGTGCTATTGATGCCCCCTGCTGAAACCACCGCCTGTGGTTTCACCGCCTGTGGAAGGGAATTCCACATCCTTGCCGCTCTTACAGTAAAATAACCCTCTACGCAGTTTAAGGTTAGGCCTCTTTTTTTCTTATTTTAGTGAGTGGTCACGTGTCGTCTTAAACTCCCTTGTGCAAAAAGGTTTTATCCCTATTTTGGCGTCACCAGTGTGGTATTTGAAATCATATCCCCTTTCAAGCATCTCTTCTCCAGAGAGAATAAGTTCAGTGCTTGCAACCTTTCTTCATAAATATCCTCCAGACCCTTTATTAGCTTTGTTGCCCTTTGTACTCTCTCCATTTCCAGTACATCCTTCCTGAGGACTGGTGTCCAGAACTGGACATCATACTCCAGGTGCGGCCAGACAAGGGTCTTGTAGAGTGGGAGAATTATCACTTTATCCCTGGAGTTAATCCTCTTTTTTTTTTTTTTTAATGCATGCCAATATTTCTGTTTTTCTGTTTGCTTTGTTAGCAACAGCTTGGCATTGCATGCTATTGCCGAGCCTATCATCTACTAGGACCCCCAGGTCCTTTTCAATCCTAGATTCCCCCAGAGGTTCACCCCCTAGTGCAGTGATGGCGAACCTTGGCACCCCAGATGTTTTGGAACTACATTTCCCATGATGCTCAGCTACATTGAAGAGTGCTTGGGAATCATGGGAAATGTAGTTCCAAAACATCTGGGGTGCCAAGGTTCGCCATCACTGCCCTAGTGAATAGATTGCATTCATATTTTTGCCACCCAAATGCATTAGTTTACATGTTTCTACATTAAACCTAATTTGCCATGTAGTTGCCCACCTTATTAATTTGTTCAGAAATTCTTGCAAGGTTTCCACATCCTGCGGAGAAGTTATTGCCCTGCTTAGCTTAGTGTCTTCCACAAATACAGAGATTGAGCTGTTTACCCCATCCTCCAGGTCGTTTATGAACAAATTAAACATAATTAGTCCCAGAACAGAACCCTGGGGGAACCCACTACCCACCCCTGACCATTCCGAGTATTCCCCATTTATCACCACCCTTGTAGCCAGTTTTTAATCCATGTACTCACCCTATGGTCCATGCCAATGGACCTTACTTTGTACACTAACAGTTTATGGGGAACTGTGTCAAATGCTTTTGTACCCAAACAAAATTGACGTCCTTTTTTTTCCCACAGCTTTCTTTGGTGGTATTTGATCACCTCTGTGGTTTTTATTTTTTGCGCTATAAAGAGTGACAATTGTGGAAAAACGCATTATTTTTTGCTATATTGTTTGGTTTGCACAAAAGTTATAGCATCTACAAAATAGGGGATAGTTTTATGGCATTTTATATTAATTTTTTTTTTTTTTTTTTACTAGTAATGGCGGCAATCTGCGATTTTCATCAGGACTGCAACATGACGGACACATGGGACAATTTTGACACATTTTTGAGATCATTGGCATTTATGCAGCGATCAGTGCTATAAAAATGCATTGATTACTTTAAAAATGTCACTGACACTAGGGGGTGATCAAGGGGTTAATGTGTTCCCTAGTGTGTGTTCTAACTGAAGTGGGGGCAAACTGTGTAGGGGAAGAGAGAGATCGCTGTTCATATTCCGTATGAACAGACAATCTGTCACTTCTCCCCTCAGAGAACTGGAAAGTGTGCGTTTACACACACTGATCCTGGTTCTCCCTGTGCCCCGAGCGATCACGGTAGCCCATCGGTGATCACAACCGCCGGGCACTCGCATCGGCTCTATGGGCAAGCAGGGGGGGGCACGTGCCCCTAGTGGACAAATGCAGAACCAACGTAACATGACGCCGATTTGCGCAGCCGAGCCTGCGGCAGCTGGTCTGCAAGTGGTTAATGTTAAGTTTCTCAAGTCTAATTCTGTCCTCTGTTAGCCATGAGGGTGCTTCCTCTGATGTGTCATGAGGACAAACACTGCAGTTTTGGTTACTGAAGCCCCTGATTCCCTTGTTAAGACTGAGAAGAATCAATTCAATACCTTCGCCATCTCCCCATCTTTTGTAACCAGATTTCCTTCCTCATTCTTTATGGGGCCAATATGGTCTGTCCTCCCTTTTTTACTGTTTACATAAAGGATTTTTGGGGATTTTTTTTTTCTCTCCTCCGCTATGTGTATTTCGTGTTTTATCTTAGCCGCCCTAATTGCACCTGCACTCTTACAAATCTTTTTGCATTCTTTTAAAGTCTGAATGCTGATGACGATCTCTGCTTTTATATGCATTTTTACATTAGAGATCCAGGACTTTTGTTCCCCTTTTTTTTTTTTTTTTATTTCCCAATGGGATGCACTGGCTAGTGCCCTTATTTAATATACTCTTAAAGCAAACCCATCTATCCTCCGTGTTCTTTGTTTCTAAGATTTTATCGCAATTTATATACCTAGCAAGGTTTGTAGTTTAGGGAAGTTGGCTCTTTTGAAATTCAGTGTCTTTGTGTTCCCCTTGTGTTTCCTATTTGTATGATTTATACTGAAGCCAATTGACCTGTGATCGATGTTTCCTAAATTGCCCCGTATTTCCACATCCATCATCAGGTCTGTATTGTAATTGGTAAATCTAGTAACACCTTGTTTCTAGTTGGTCTCTACCATCTGACCTATGAAATTGTTCTGCAAGACATTTAGGAACTGGCAAGCCTTACTGCGTGGTTCCCTCCGCCCAGTCTATGTGTGGATAATTAAAATCCCCCATTATGATAACACTTCCCATCTTTGCTAATCCAAATTGTGATATTGTCTCCCCTTCCTCACTCAGATTAGGAGGCCTAGTATTATTTTCCCCTTAGCGTCCTCCCTTTGGGGCTCTACCCATAAGGATTCCACCTCCTCCCTAGCTCCCTTTAATTGATGTAATCTCTCACGTTCACTTGTACATTATTCTTGATAAATAGGCATTCCCCTCCCCCTTTCTTTTACCCCCTGTATCCCTGCAATAAAGGGAATACCCTTGAATGATTTCCAGCTAATCATGAGAGCTGTTGAACCAGGAAATATCCACAAAATCTAAACCCTCCTCGTTTGTTGTTGTCCTGCTGGAAGGTAAACCTCCGCCCCAAGTCTTTTGCAGACTCTAGCGGGTTTTCTCTAACATGTTTTTGCTGTCCTGGGATTGGACAGGTGATCCGTCTATCAAAGTCCTGGGACCAGGAGGAGGGGCAGTATGTGACAGTGAGCAGCGGGGAACACGGCAATTGAAATTAAAGCTGTTATCAATGTGTTCCAAGCACTCTGATCATCCAGACTGCTCTCCTTTCTCTTCCCCCTCCGCGATCGAAGGACTCCCATTCAACCCAGGCTGCCGGCATTGGTGGTTTATCATTCATTTTATTTCCGCTTCACAATTATGTGCCACGTTGTGTTGGTCTATCACATAAAATCCCAGTAAAATATATATTTAGGTTTTGGTTGTAACTTGACAAAATGTGTTACGTTTCAAGCGGTATGGATACTTTTTCAAGGCACTGTGTTGTGCTCCTTCATGACCAAGTATCCTAATCTTGTCCTAATAGTTTCCACAACTTCACAGGTGGGGCTTGCTCCTAAACCACAGTAGGCTCAATCGTGTATATACAGTATATGTGACTGAGTTTGCACATGCCGCCCTGTCACACTAGATCTGCAGAAGTGGGTCGACAAGTGGTTAATATACTAGGCCAAAATATTATTGCCGAGTGATGTTTTGTCAGGCAGTGCAGCATGTAAATATTTGTAAAGCATCACAAAAATCCTATTTCTCTAACTTTCATTGACCGAAACAGCAGCTCTTATAGCGCCCCTTTAGGAGAGGACTAGGTAGAAAGTGTTAAAAACAGCAACACTTGCACAGTACCGCCCAGGGGGCGGTCCTACTGGCTATAACCCCTCACACTGCATCCAGCAGCTCAGTTTGCTTCTGCCTAGTGTAGGAGAAGAACATTGCTCCCGTTGGGACCATTGGTCCTGGGAATTTTTTCTTTTTTCCTGCATTTTTTGATTCCTGTGATCTACAATCAACAGCCGGGCTGGGTGACAGGCTGGATAATATAGATCCTGGTAGTCTCCCCAGCCTGGCCATCGAGCGTGAGCAGGCCCTAGCTATGTGCTTGCTTGGTTCGGCCACAACATGCCCTGTCTAATCCAGGGGCAGCTGGTGAGCTATATGCTCCAGGGCACACGTATGACCGGGCTACTGCTGTCTGTATCAGTGTGCCATGGCCAGCAGCCACCCCGTACTGCTTGGGTGATGGGTCTGTTTGTGGAATGTGTCCAGCAATTCCCTGCAGGAGGGGCAAGAATGGTTCCACCTGTCTCGGCAGGATGGAGCAGCTGGGCATTCCCTGCGAGGTCGACTAGGGGGTCTCTCACTCTCCCTTTCTTCTCTTCCTGTCCTTTTCCTCCTCCCCATGCTATGGGCCGCTGTTTGACTGGGCACATGGGAGTACGGTGCATGTACCTGGCTGGGGGTCCTCCATGGGGGCTCTGGGTCCTGGCAGGTGGTTGCGCTGGGTGTTGGGCGTCTGCTTGTCCTCTTTCTTGTTTCTGGGCCATGGTGGGGTCTCCGCGGCCATTTTGTTGTAGCTTCAGACAGTTTTATGCTTTTCAGCCATTTTCTAGTAGTTTGGCGGGCATTTTCTTAGCGCCCTCAGATGTTTTTGCTGAGGCAGCCATTTTCTAGTAGCCTCAGGTAGTTTTGCCTCTAGTGCTGGGTGCTTGTTTCTTTCTAGAACAGCTTGCTTTCCACACAGACACCTCGTGGATGGCACAGGGGAGAGCGGACTCGGGGCCCCGCTGTGACAGGCGTCCCCTGTTCTGATGTATCATAGGATGCAGACCAGGTCTGTTCGGACAGTGAGGATGACTCAGTGACCAGGTCAGAGCAGGAAAAGACACTTGTAGGAGCATTTATTACAGCGGTGCGGGATACCCTAAAAATGGAGGATACGGCTGGGTCATCTACAGAGGTGTCTGTCCCTTTTGGGTCCCACAAGCATGCCTGCATGGCTAAGGTGTTTCCTTACCCAACTTATTTTGATAAGTTTATTTACAAGGAATGGGGAAAACCGCAGCGGGCCTTTTCAGTCCCAAAACGCATGGCGGTGCGTTGCCCCTTTGAGAAGAAGAGTCTCCTGAAGAAATGGACATCTCCGATTGTTGACCCCCCCGGGATCCAGGTTAAATAAGGTAACCACGATTCCGGTGGAAGGGACTCCTGCTTTCAAGGACCTGGCTGACAGAAGGGCTGAGACGGTTGCCCAGTCCATGTTTACCGTGGTGGGGTCAGCACTGCGGCCACTATTAGCCACGGTCCTGGTATCGCAGACACTTACAGAATGGGCTAAATTGTTGCACAGTGAATTGGAGAAGCAACAGGCTTCCCCAGTGTGCGGGGAGCTGGCGGACCAGTTGGTGCAGGTCCTTAAGTATGTCTGTGATACGGCCCCCCTTGCTCGCTAGAGCCTCAGTATCGGCAGTAGTACTACATCGCCTGACTCGGCAGAAATGCTGGTCTGCGGACCAGGCATCTAAGAAAGCACTGGCGGATTTGCCCTTCCAGGGAGAGAGGCTATTTGGAGCCTCGCTGGGCGACATTATTAAGAATGTTACTGGGATTAAGAGTACGTTACTCCCACAGTCCAGAAAAGGGAAGGAGCCACCCCGTAGGCAAGGGTCCTCCTTTTCCGCTCAGAAGCAGATATTTTGTCCGCCCGGGTCGGCAGGTAAGTGTTCCCAGTCCGACAAGGTGACTGCTGAGGGACAAAAGCCGTCCCTGGTTTCCCAAGCCAAACAAGCCTGCGAGCAAATGTGTTACCACATGAAGGTTTGCCCTCGCCCGACTCTCGGGTGGGGGGGGTTATCTTCGGGAGTTTGCAGCCCGGTGGACCTCCCTACTTTCCGACCAGTGGGTTTGTGAACTGGTTTCCTCAGCGTACAAGATGGAGTTTCTTGTCCGCCGAACTGATTTTTCTTCCCTCCAACCTGCATCTTCTGGCTTGTCGGAAGGCCCTGTTTGGGGCAGTACAGGGCCTGCTGCTGCGCAGGATGATAGTACCTGTACCAACGCCGGAAAAGTTTCAGGGTTTCTACTCCAATCTGTTTGTAGTCCCAAAGGAGGAAAGGGTCCGTCTGGTCCTGGACCTCAAGGCCCTCAACAGCTTTGTGAAAGTACAAAGGTTCAGGATGGAATCAGTTCGCTCAGTGGTTGCTGCACTCCATCAGGGGGATTTTCTGTCACCCCTGGACATCAAGGAGGCATACTTTCATGTCCCCATATGCTTCTAGGGGATCAGCACCTGCTCTTCGCCACCTATGATGTAATTGAAGCTGGCTCCTCCCATGGTATGGCTTCCTTTTGGGTAGTCTACTTTGCATGATGTATAATTTTCCTCTGTGGCTACAACAGCAACCTTCTCTTTGTGCAGCTAAAAAGGTAATCTGCTTCCATTGCAGAAACTTGAGAGGAATATTCCAGTTTTTACTATTTGTATGGCTAGCTGCTATTGATGCTCACATGATTTAACAGCTGATCTTGGGTGAGTTGTTTCATGTGGCTATGCTGATGGGGACCCCCCCCCCCTCCTTATTAAGCTCTATTGCTGTCCCTTTCAATAAAATCTAAAGAAAAATTAAGAAATGAATAAACTGTAAATGCTTTGTAATAGCACAGTGTATATTTTCTTGAAAATTGTGTGATATTATTTAAACTTTAATTTTACCTTTGCAGATATTCATCCAAATAGTGGATGCCTCTTCTGTTATCACTTGGGACTTTGACGTTTGTAAAGGGGACATTGTTTTTAACATTTACCACTCAAAGAGGTCGCCACAAGTGCCCAAACGAGATACTCTTGGAGCTCACGGCATTACATCTCCTGTGTGCAACAATGTGCAGTTAATTGACAAGGCTTGGCAGCTGGGCCGAGATTACAGTATGGTGGAGTCTTCGCTGACCTGCAAGGAGGGAGAGAGCGTGCAGGTAACATTCTTTATTAAAGGATAACTAAACCCAAGGACAAACACATTGCAGTTTACCAGTCCAAAGGTATGGTGGCTTCACTCATTTTCTTTAACGCCATTAATCTTGACAAATGCAGTGTTTTTGTCACTTCCTGGGAGATGAACTGGAAGCCAAAACATTGTTATCCTCCTTGTGTACTACAAATCCCCTCCCCCTCCTGTAATGGAGATGAGCAAAAAGCAGACATGTTTAAAGTCCAGCCCTGGTGACCACTATAGATCTAGTGGAGGAGTATGTCTAGCCGCCACGGGGCAGGGAGAATATTCACAGGGTTACCAGGTGACAGTAAAGGAAAATGGTATAAAAAATAAAACAAATGCAGACACCACATCTAAGGGACTGGTATATTTCTGCTGGGATTATTTACGCTATAAATGTGGGTGTCTTTCATTTATTGTGTGTGTTGCCACAGTTGCAAATGCATATTTTTTCAACAGGGTTCTCATGTGACCCGCTGGCCGGGTTTCTACATCCTGCAATGGAAATTCCACAGCATGCCAGCTTGTGCCACCAGCAGCCTGCCACGTGTGGATGATGTTCTTGCATCCTTACAAGTCTCCTCCCACAAATGCAAAGTAATGTACTACACCGAGATCATTGGCTCTGAGGATTTCAGGTACAGTTAATTCAGAGCTGCATTTTGAAGCTTATTACTTTTAAAGTACTGTGTATAATAAACATTGCCATTATAGTAGATGATAACCCGATTACTAAAATCAGATATATGCTTTCACATTCATTTTCAAGTAATTTTTAATATTTGGAAATCTGCAGCTTTCATTAAAATAACACCTGCATAAAGGTCTTTTTTTCAGGCACTCTCTTGGTAGGGCGAAAACACTGTCTGTTTCCCAGTGTGTCTTCTGCGTTGTAATGCGGGGTACCCAGCGTGCTCAATGCAGAGAAAAACGTACAGATCGTCGTACTAACACACACCCCCCCCCCCCCCCCCCCCCCACACCAGAACGCACTGGCAGCCATTGGCCTTTGCAGATAGGATGCTAGTTTTTCTGCATGCCCAATTGACAGAAACTATACATGCTGTCTGAATGTCGGCTGGTTCCTGCTGAACCAGTTGATATTCAGATCGTGTGTATACAGGTTTACCCTGTCACACATTCTGGCAATGGAGATTACAAGTGGCTATTAAAACACAGATTATGCAGGCCTGGTCCCCCTTTTATTTTTTCACAAAAAAAAAAAAACAGCCATCGCTGAGTTGCATGTATGTAGACAGGAATAGCTGTAGGAGATCGGCAACACTGAGATGCAACAAACAATAAAAGCAGCTGAAAAAAACACAACCATTTGATACACCATGCTTTAGAACTTGAGTTAGGTTTTACTTGTACAGTACTTTAGATAAAATTTAGTTTTTACCTTTTTTTTTTTTCCCCTCCCACATCCTTTGTTGCATTACT
The DNA here is from genome assembly GCF_037356315.1 of Lithobates pipiens. NCBI lineage: Eukaryota > Metazoa > Chordata > Amphibia > Anura > Ranidae > Lithobates > Lithobates pipiens. The sequence continues at coordinate 58,415,783 of NW_027507789.1, read as the reverse complement.
GTAATATTGATCCCTCTTTGCTGCCACTTCCTGCCTGGCTTTTCTCAAGGGGGGGGTGGCTTCTTAATAAGAAAAGTGAAACATGCCTGTGTAATGAGTGGTAAAATGGCTACTGGTAGTTCCCATTGAGAGAGTTTATGACAGGAGACGACACCAGAGAGAGGCACAGGAAGTGCCCGAACAAGGATCTTCATCTAAGGACCTCCAACCTGGTATTATTTTAATGGAAATTGCAGATTTAAAACCTTGAAAATCACCTTTAACCTGTTTAAAACCTGATCTGAGGTTTAAGTAATTTGGTTTACATCTACTTTAATGCCACATGAATAAACAGGCATCTTTTCTTTGCAGATTTTAATCTTTTCTCTATGCTTGTCTTTAGGGGTTCCATGACTAGCCTGGAATCAAGCCACAGTGGATTCTCCCAACTCAGTGCTGCCACCACATCCTCGAGCCAGTCTCATTCCAGTTCCATGGTGTCCAGGTAGCTGGTTCTTGAACTTTTATCTGCATCAGTACAGCTGGCAAAGCAGATACTTCACCTTCCCTCAACTGATAGACCTAATCCCACTTGTGTATCAAATTCTAAATCATTTACCATTTATTATTCTGCCTCCCTGATAAGTTTCAAGGATTCACCCTTTAACACTCTCTAAGACCATGTCCGATAGTATGTGCAAAAAAATGTAATTAGAGCTGTGCTCTCATGCGTCACCTTCTTGATGGCAAACTGTCTGCTTGAGTGATTATATATTAAACATAGCCACTTATGTCGGAGGTATAGCTAGAGTAAATTGGGTGTTCTTTTGAAAACTTTAATATTAAAAGCAGCCAGGACCTTATGCCCATTTTTTAATCGTGTAGTCAAATCAATGTCACCTGTGCTGCAGTGTATTTCTATGTTTATCTTGCTGTCATCCTTTATGATTTAGGGAACTAATACTCTCTTTGTTCTCTTTCCAAACATCACTTATGCCTTCCATTTAACCACCTCACAGTCATTCCTGTGTGTCTGTCCATGGTCATTTGAGTTCTTGCATTTCCATTTTTAAGCATTAATTTCCCATCTCCATTTTATCCCCTACTATTGAGAACCTGTATAACTTTTAATTTTTCTTTGTTCCCCCCTCCCATTTTTTTTAATTCCCTTTCGTTCCTTTTGGTTGTTACAGAGAACCCCTCCCTCTGTCCGAGTCTGTGCTCCCCTCTTTCACTCACCCCCAAGACCTTAAGGCTAATCCAGATGGGCTCCTGCGACTCTCCCCATCCTTCTGGGGCCAGCACTTTTCCACACTCTACACTCTCAGACCCCCCGTCTTCCTGCGATGGCCCACATCCTGGCGCCTCCCATTCATCCGGGAGGCTGTGGGAACAGCTGCTATTGAGACAGAGAGCACCGACTCCTCCTGAGGGCATGCATAAAGCGCTAGGGTATTGGATGGTTTGCGATAGATTACAGGTAGGGTTGGCATCCATGGCATTCTGCTCCCTGCCAGCTCGGACAACACCACGTTAAAGCACTTGGCCTTGGACATCTGTACTTGTGGAAGAGTTGGCATGTGTCGCTCGCACAACTGTTTCAGTATATATTTCCCAGTGCAATAGGAACTGTGATATTCATACGCAATAGGCACGTGAAATCTTGCAACCACCTGCTGGAGAGGTTGGGTCAGCAAAACGAAGTTGTACATTTACATGCCCATGAGAGTCTATTTTGATTAGATGTTGCAGAGTGGCTGGCTTTGTCATATGGGGAGTGCTTTGCTTAACGTTATCTACAGGACTAGCCATATACTTCTCTTAGCCATGCCCTTCCACTGTTATCACTGTCAGAGGTGGGACTAGGATTTAAAACTTTTTTTTTTTTTTTTTTTTCTTAACACACAAGAAGCAGAAATTGCACTTTTTTAATCATGCAAACTGCATCACCTGGATTTTTAGCTATTGTATATGAAATTATAGAAATAGACAATGGTGTTTTTTAATGATACAACTGCATGAGCTAGTGGACTATATGCATTTAACTACATGCTCACAGTGACTTTGTGTGGTCTAATAAACAACCGCTTAAAGGACCACTCTACCGAAAATTCAAGTTACCTTATGAGAAAGAGCAAACGCTCACAACTTTCCACGTAAGAATCCCCATATCCGGGAGAGCTTTGATATTTATGGGACCCTGTGTATCCTATTGCCCTAAGCTAGCTATCATGGTAGATCAAAACAGGCACCGACATGGTAATTGACAGAAGTCATCTGTATATTTAAAAACATTGCTTCTTACTCTAATATATGAAGGTTAAATGACTGAAATTTTTACAATCTCCATTTTCATATTCATCAGTTAAAATCCTTTACATCGGGCTATAAAAGAGCAATCCTCTAAGGCCACTTTAGTTGAGGAAAATTTACAAGACCATTATCCCTTCATGTTTAGACAGGTTCTCTTGCTTATGAAACTTAGTTGACTGGATAATGGTCCCCATTTGCGTAGTGAAATGTTAAGGCTCTAAAGTCTGATTTAGAAATAGGACTAGATCAAGACAGGAATCCAAACAAAAATATTAATCCATTCAATGCCTGCAGGGACACAAGATACAGAAGAGAGAAAACGCTACACCATTAATTGGGAGTCTAAAATGTACTTTCTCCATACAAAGCCAATTAATTTTGGGCTGCATACATCTTCCTTCATCAGGCTGCAACAACCAATTGCAGAAGCCTATATCTCAATAGAATCAATTGCTTGTTCCTGATGAAGGGGGCAATTTAAAACTCCTCAAACATGTTGGATTATCTTCTATGAGAACATAAACCCATTTTGGACCCTAAATCAGTGCTGTGGCACTTTGTCTTTTCTGTTCAGCTTGGATCCCAGCTGAAGCTTCCTATCCTTGGACACGTCAGTGCAAGGGAGCTCAAGCCACCTAGACATTGCACTCTATATTATAGATCCAACTTTGTACAGAGAGACCTTCAGAATTGCAACACAGGACCTTGACTTCTATTTCACTGACTTAAACGACCACATAAATGTTTTGTGTTTTTAGAAGATATCTTGTACTAATTATTGCATATCAGGGGAGGAAATTCCTAAGTAAAACGATTTTCAAACTCCATAACTTATCACTTACCGACAGTGCTGGCATTTGGTTAGTAAATCTATTGTGGAGGCGTGTGATGCATAGGCTGGGAGGCGGGCCACTGGGCACCAGACACCCTCTTGGCAGCTTATAGTTTTCGCTATATGTGCAGGGAATTGTCACTTTAGCTGTTGGCTATAGCAACTCGTCTGTCATTTTTATGGAGCAGATTTTAATACAATAGCTGATTGGATGCTATGGCCAACATATACCTGCCATATAAAATGTTTAAGTGTGTGTAAGGAGCATTACAAGAGCAGGAAACCTAATTGAAGTGGGGTAGGATGCAGATCCTATACTTCACATAATCTCCTGCCTGCTTTGCCAAAGTCTTTGCATGCACTGAGCTAGTAGCTGATGTTCACTCTACAGCCTTGTAGATAGGACGGGTCTGCACACCTATAGAGGTTAGATCTTAGAACGATATGCCATTTGCACCAAAGAGAACATTTACTCACATCTAGTATTTCATCTTTACATTCAAGTGTATATGATCCCTGTCCAGGTAAAGTTAGTAGTGTACACTGGCTACTATTTGTAATGAAAACTTCTACTTTGACATAGGGGACAAATTTGCACAGGACAAATGATTGGCAGAAGGGCGCTGGTCCTAGGAGACATAGATCTTATTTGTTATAAACGTGTTTTGTAAGTGTGACAACTGATGGGACAGAAATGCACAATTCCATATTTTTATTCCAGATTATCACTGCACGTTCATTATTTTTAATTTCTTGGACTGTCATTGCGTGGTCTGTTGTTTTGTATGCATGAAAATATGAATGAAAACCCCTTCACCTGTTTATATTTTTTTTCCACTCCTTTTACAATTATGAGGCTTTCCTAATCTTCTAGAAATAAGGGCTGATTTCCCAGGTGGCAGGGCTGTGCCTTGTTACTTGGATACTGTGTAGACCCCCCCCCCCCCCCCCCCCCCCCTCCCTCCCCCACTTTTTCATACCACCAGGCATTAAGACTGGCATCTGTATCAAAGCACACATTGGTGACAGCTTTGCAGGCTAGTGTAAGACCTAGCAATCTTAGGACATGTCCAGCCTCAGTGCCAGAGGTAGCTCATCTTATAGGTCAAAACCTTGCAAAGATCATTTGCACACATTTTTCTCTCTGATATATCCCATTTGTGTTTTCTCTATTGCACCAATATTCTGCATTGTCTTAAACATATCAGTTCTGAGTTTCTTGCAGGGGAGGGTGTGAATGTGTGTGACCATAGTATTTTGGAATGACATGACCTCGGAATATGTTCTAACAGTTAATTTAACATACATGTATGTAGCTTTTCAAAGCATTTTTTAAAATGTTAACTATAATAAACATTGCAGTAAAACAGCCATGTGTGATGTCTCTTTATTTTACATTGCCAGCTCATGTGTATGATGGAGAAAACGTTACCCTCGTTTATTAAATAACTTCAGTGTATTCTGCAGTTGTAGATGTACTAAAGCTGAAGTTTTGGTATGAATATTTTTTCATAATTACATGCAGCTTTGGACCAATGTTAGGTATGTATGTGTCATACCTGGTTGATCTCTGTGGAAGCTGGAAAGCAATGTAATAAACACTCCTACTATAGTGATCTCCACCCATTCGCAATTTACTACAGATGGGCGGCACTGATATGTCGCTGCTTGCTTTTACCCGCCAACACCCACTGTGATTGTACACAACAGGACTCTGTTAGCAAGTCCCAGCCAATGATTTATGGCCCGGGACCTGCTGATTGGCCGTTTCCATTCATAGCCCAGAGCTCTGTACAGAGGGAACAATCTGTTTCTTCTCCCTGCAAAGCAGGGATATTTAGTAAAAAGCCACGCATAATGCACACACTACACATTTAACCCCTTGATCACCCTAGCTGTTAACCCCATCCTGGCCAATATCACTAGTAAGTGACCGTATATAGTATCTGATCACTGTATTAGTGTCACTGGTGGTGGCGGTTAGTCAGTTAGTGTCAGATTGCTCACCGCAAGTCCCACTGCTGATAACCGCCACTGAAAATTGATCACATCTGATCAGGCCTTCAGTACATCAGGTGTATCTCATTTCTTGAGACACTAACAAATCAGGAAAGTAAAAATACCCAAATGACCCCTTTTTAGAAAGTAGACATTCCAAGGTATGGCATGGTGAGTTTTTTTAAGTTGTAATTTTTTCCCATAATTCTTTGCAAAATTAAGATTTTTTTGTTTTGTTTTTTTACAAAATTGTCATATCAGGTTATTTCTCACACACAGCATATGCATACAACAAATTACACCCCAAAATACATTCTGCTACTCTTCTCGAGTATGGCGATGCCACATGTGTGAGACTTTTACACAGCCTGGCCACATACAGAGCACCAACATTGAAGTGGCACTTTCAGACATTCTACGAGCAAAAATGACACCTCATTTCACAGCCACCTATTACACTTTTGAAGGCCCTGGAGTACCAAGACAATGGAATTGCCCATAAAATTACCCCATTTTGGAAAGCAAACACCCCAACGTATAATCTCTGAGGCAGAATGAGTCTTTTGAACGGTTCATTTTTTCCCAGAAGTTTTTGGAAAATGTGGAAAAAAAATGAAAACGCATTTATTTTTATCTTTTTACACAAAGTTGTCAATTTATAAGATATTTCTAACACATAGCATGTATATAGCAAAAATTACACCCCAAAACACATTCTGCTGCTCCTCCCGAGTATGGTGATACCACATGTGTAGGACTTTAAACAGCCTGGCCACATACAGAGGCCGAACATTGAAGTAGTATGTTCAGGCGTTCTAGGAGCAAAAACGACACATATCATTTCATTCCTACCCTTCACACTTTTGAAGGTCCTGGAGCACCAGGACAGTGTAATTACCCACAAAATGACCCCATTTTGAAAAGAAAACCCCCAAAGTATATTCTATGATGCATGGGCTGCAAATAGGTACTCTGATGGCCTGGTGACAAGTACTCGGGTACTCTGAAGGGCTGTGACAGGTACTCTGATGGCCTGGTAACAGGTACTTGGGTACTCTGATGGACTGTGAGTGACAGGTACTATGATGGGTGGTGACAGGTCCTCTTTATGGGGGGGGGGGGGGGGGGGGGCGCAAATCAGTGTGATTGGTGTGTACTGTACGAGATGTTACCGCAATTTCCTCCTCACACACGATCGGTGTGAGGAGGAGAACCCGGTAACATCTCGTTAACCGTGGCTTGATTACATTTAGTGATCGGCTGTGAAAGGATCACAGCTGATCATGTGGGTAAACAGCCAGCCAATGGCTGTTTACCAGCATCGGTGACGAGCAGTGTTCTCGGGAACATGCCGCCACCGACGTGCACGCACTGTGCTCGGCGCGTGCACCGACGTGCACGCGCCGAGCACAGTGGGGGGTGTAACCATCTGTGTTCGGCCGTGACTTCATCATGGCAGATCACGTGGTGCCCAATGGCTGTTCACCCCCCTCGGTGCAAGCGGTGTCTCCGTGACACGCCTCCATCGAAGAAACAGGGATGCTTGCGCACGATCGAGCGCATTCCCTGTTTAAACTGGAGGACGTCATATGACTGCCTCCAGCCACAATAGGTGCGCCGCCTGGCCGTCATTTGATGGCCGGTGGTCAGCAACCAGTTAAAGTTGAGCTGCATTTGAAAACAAAAAAAGTTCATATTGCAGCTTAGCAGTCCCTAGATGTGATGTCTGCCTTTTTTCCTTTATACCTAGTTATCCTGCCAGTAACACAAATTCCGCCCTAACTCACTCATTGTCCTATATCTATTAATGACCAGAAAGTATTATCCCCTTCATAACCAGGGCATTTTTTTTGCATTTCAGCACAGTGCTACATTTACCTGGCCATTGCTCGGTCATGCAACACTACACAAATTATATTTTTGTGATGCTGTGATTGGCCCAAGCACCAAATGATAGCTGTGGGTCAATCTGAGCACCCTGTACCATGTCATTAGCTGTAGTCAATCACAGATCACAATAGTGAGCAAGAGCCATTCAGGACAGCTAAAACTATTGCTTATAACAGTGATCATCACTGTTTTATAACCAATAATACTGTTAAAAAAACAAAAAAAAAAACCTGATCACCCACAAGAGTAGTACGGTGTCACCATTGTGAACTAATCTGGTGAGAGTATAAAAAAGGGGGCATTTGGGTATTTCCTGGCATAAAATGTCCTGCCATTTTAGGGCCTCAAGAAATTAGGTGTCAGTACATTAGGTTTACGATAGTAACTTTTTTTTATATATATATATATCATAGTTTGTAGCCTTTATAACTTACACACATACTAAGTATACACTGATTTGGGTTATATATATTTTTTTTTACCAAAGAAATGTAGCAGACTAAATTTACTTTTTTGAAAAAAAAATTTTTGGGTATTTTAAACACACAAATCCCTGTTCTGTCAGGGGAGAGGAGACATCGTTGGTTCTACTAAGTAGGAACAACGATATGTCTCCTCCCCCAGTCAGTCCTATCCCCATACAGTTAGAAACACTAACTAGGGAACAGTTAACCCCTTTATCGCCCCCTAGTGTTAACCACTTCCCTGCCATTGACATTTATACAGTAATCAGTGGCTATTTTTTATTTATTTTTTTATCTCTGATCACTGTATAAATATGTCACTGGTCCCAAAAATGTCAAGTGTCCGATCTGTCCATCACAATGTCACAGTACCGCAAAAAAGTGCAATTAACCTCCATTACTAGTTAAAAAAACAAAAAAAATGCCATAAATCTTTCCCATAGTTTGTAGACGCTATAACTTTTGCACAAACCAATCATTTTTTTTTTCTTACCAAAATAATGTAGAACAATATATATTGGCCTAAACTTATGAAGGAATTTTCAATTTTTAAAAACATTTTTGGGGCTATTGTAGCAAAATATTTTTTTTTTCAAAATTGTCGCTTTTTTTTGCTTATAGTGCAAAAAAAACAAAAAACGCAGCAAAAAAAGCTCTATTTGTCGGGGAAAAAAAGGACACAATTTTGTTTGGATGCAACATTGCATGACCGCGAAATTGTCGGTTAAAGCGACCCTGAATTACTTAGTCATGCAACACTGTACCCATTTGAAATTTTTGTCCTTTTTTTTTTTTTTCACACAAATAGAGCTTTCTTTTGGTGGTATTTAATCACCGCTGGGTTTTTTTTTTTTTTTTTTGTACTATAAAAGAAAAAAGACAGAAAATTCTGTAAAAATAAATAAATAAAAATAAAAAATTTTCTTCGTTTCTGTTATAAAATTTAGCAGATTAGTAATTTTTCTTCATAAATTTTGTACAGAATTTATACCACTACATATCTTTGGTAAAAATAAGTACAAATTGGTGGATATTATTTGGTCTTTGTGAAAGTTATAGAGTCCACAAGCTATGGTGCCAATATCTGAAAATTGATCACACCTGAAGTACTGACGGCCTATCTCATTTCTTGAGACTCGAACATGCTAGAAAAGTACAAATACCACCCAAATGACCCCTTTTGGAAAGAAGACATTCCAAGGTATTTAGTAAGAGGCATGATGATGGCATACAGAGGCCCTACAGGCAGGGAGCACCATCAGGCGTTCTGGAGCACCCAGGCCAATTCTGACATTTCTCTTCTACATGTAAAAATCATCATTTATTTGCTAGAAAATTACAAAGTTAGCCCAATGTTTTTGCATAATGTAAAAAATGAAGTTACGCTGAGTAAATAGATACCTAACATGTCACCCTTCAAAATTGCACAGGCTCGTGGAATGGCGCCAAACTTCGCTACTTAAAAATCCCCATAGGTGACACTTTAAATTTTTTTAATGGTTACATGTTTTGAGTTACAGAGGAGGTCTAGAGCCAAAATTATTACTCTCACTCTAATGTTCGCAGCGATACCTCACATGTGTGGTTTGAACACCATTTTCATACGTGGGCAGGACTTACGTATGCGTTCACTTCTGCATGCGAGCACATGGGGACAGGGGCGCTTTAAAAAAAAAAAATTTTTATTATTGTTCATTTTACTTTATTTTAGTTTGACATTTTTTTCCCCAAAAAGAATTTTTTTGATCACTTTTATTCCAATTACAAGGAATGTAAACATCCCTTGTAATAGGAATATGGCATGACAGGTCCTCTTTACAGTGAAATATGGGGTCAATAAGACCCAACATCTCACCTCTAGGCTGGGAAGCCTAAAAAAAAAAAAAAAAAAAAAAAAGATTCTGGCTTTGATCGTTTTGGCGTCCCCTCTCGCCTCCTGTAGGAACGATCAAGCAGCGGAACAGCCACTATGATCATTCTTATGGTGTAGGGAATTGCCGACTGAAAAAGCTGATATCTGAATGATGCCTGTAGCTATAGGCATCATTCAGATATCCCCGCACAAAGTCAAGGACGTCATATGATGGCCAGCGGGTGGGAAGTGGTTAAAATGCATTATTTTATTTTTTTAACACAAAGTTGTCCATTTATACAATATTTCTAACACATAGCACGTACATAGCAAAAATGACACCCCAAAATAGATTTGCCTACTCCTCCTGAGTACAGCGATACCACATGTGTGAGACTTCCACAGCCTGACAACATACAGAGGTTGAGCACAGCCAAGCATGGCTGGGTATCACCGAGTATTGCAGGGTATCACCGAGTATGGCTGAGCATGGCCGAGTATCGCTGGGTATTGCAGAATATCACCGACTATGGCTGGGTATTGCAGGGTATCACCAAATATGGCTAGGTATGGCAATTTATTGCAGGGAATTGAGGGGTTAATTGTAGGTGAGCAGCGTGGTGGGCACTGCCGATACAGCCCACAGCGTTGCTGACACCGATCTCTCCCCCCTCACTGTACCGATCGGTACAGAGAGGGGAGGGAGGAATCTGAGTCATAACATCATGCCGGTTTGATTACAAGTGATCGCTCCGTCATTTGATGGAGAGATCACGTGGTAAACGGCCGCTATGAGCCGGTGTTCATGGAAGCTCTCGAGTGCGCGCCCCAGGGTGCACACGAGAGCGGAATTCTGGGAGGACGTCATGACGGCCTCCCAGAGTTAAGCAACCGCCCTGTAGCTGTCATTGGGCTATGGGCCGGTTGTTAAGTGGTTAAAGGAGTTGAGCTAGAGCAGTGCCATTTCTAGGGTTGGTTTCACCTGGTGTGGTAAAACATGGTGTCACTGTCGCACCCCTATGGATGGTGAGGTGTCACCCTTTTGGTAGGTGTCACTCTGGTGCAGTCCACACCCCCATAGAGGTGCCACTGATCTGGAGACAGTTTAAAAAATTATCAGCGCCAAGATTGCTAGTGGCACAGTCTCCTGGGTGCCATCAGTGAAGATCTTTAGAGCTTTGATAGTTTGGTTATAGTGCCACCTTCAGGAGTAGGACACTTAACAAAATCAAAGCCAAACCCTGGTCTACTACAGGCAGCTCAATTGGCCACAAAGCGGTATATGGAGAACAATTGGTCACACAGAAACCGAAACATGAGGGAAGGGTGCCACGTCTTTTAATGAATGAAGAGAAAATAATTTACAGGGAATATAGGCATAGATAGGATACCTAGCTATCATCAGTTTGCTGTTTTATGATTTTATTTTGGCTTGCTACAGAAGAACTAGTGTCTACTTAAAGGAAAACATATTTTTCTAATAAGTAAGACATCCTTTTTACTTTGAGGGGTGGACAAGACAAAATAAAATAAAAATAAAAACCTCAAGAAGGGCTTGATAGTGCATTGGGGTTCTTCTCCTGCTGGCCACCAGTATAAGGGGGGTCCTTTCCCACTGATCGCCAATATACAAGTAGCACTCCCACTGACTACTTTGGTGGTCTGAGGAAGACCTCCCTGACCTATGGGATTTCTACAGTTTTTTCTTTTCTGGTCATTATTTGTTTTGGTTGGTTTCATCTAGATTATTGAAAATAATGTTTGTATTTATTACTATATGCTAACTGTACATACTAATGTACCCTGAACTGTAGTAATTATAATCAAGATTTCCTTGAGACATAAAAGTTATTTATAGGGTTTCTCCGTGTTAAAAATGTAGACAAAGGCTGCTTTAGACCATAGAGTTGAATGATGACTTGTCCAATCCCCTTAACAAATGGTGAAGTGAGAAGCAGTTAGGCCCCTGCAGGAACCCTCTGGAAGTGTAAAGAGGGAATTTGGTTGCCTAATCAAGCTGTAGTCAAGAGGTGGAATCTCTTGGTGCATAAAAAAAACAGTTAACACAACAAGGAGAAATTTACTTGATATTTTATGATGCAGGACATAAGGAGAGGGAAAAAAAAGAAGCTTTTGGCCTCAGGATAACATCTTCCTTGTGTAACACTAGGTTAAGTGTAGTACACACCACTTGTTTTTTTGGGGGTTGAATGAAAAAGAAAAAAAAAAAAACGCTCCAATGACAATCCGATGTTAGTACAGCGAACGCCCCCTCTGAACTATTGTGTTTCTCTTTCTCTCCCCCCCCCCCCTCCCCAGCCAGAAAACTCTAGGCATTGGCTTAGAGTGCTGATTGGAAGCCGGTCGGTCACTGGTTTTCCAGCAGGCAGGGCTGACTTCTGTCTGACTGGCTGCCATACACAGGCTGAATGTTGCCCGACATTCTGCCTGTGTGTACTAGACTTAAGGCTAAGGTCACAGGAAACCAGGCAGTGCTGACAAGGGAATTGGCAATTGTCTTCCCTCAGCGGGGGTGGGTGGGGAGAAGACAGTGATTATTGCAAGAGAATCCGACAGGCTGGTTGTACCCAAGTTGATTGATCAGTCAACTTGGTACATACAGCCTGCCCATTAATAGTTCAGATCTCAGCTGGTCCTGCTAAACTGGCGGAAATTCAAACCATGTATGGCCCAGCCTAAGCCTGTAGCCTCAGAAACACCCCCCCCCCCTTTTTTTTTTTTTTTTTTTAAAGAGTTGAGCAACAAAAAAGAATATCCCTAATAAGTTTGAAGGGTAGCCTCTGAAGGGTCATAAAAACAAAGTTGAGGTTCTATGGAGTCCCAGAAGGGGAAGGGATGTGTCACCTCATGCAAATGCTCCAAGCAAGAAATGAGGCTGATGATTTCAGGACAGCCAATACCACAAAATACTTCAGGATGGAATTTCCTGAGCTCGCACCATGCAAAATAGGCTATGTGCAATGGTAGAATTTGTGAGAAGGTGACTTTCTAGCCTTCAAGAGGGTAGGAATGACCAAATCTGATAGGCACTGGGCTTCAAAAGCCATGCCAATAAAGCAAGCAAAAAAGTAGCAGGATAGTGCACCAGGCTCTGAGACTCCAGACAAGTCCAGACAATCTGGAGAGATCATAGAGTTTGCCAGGAGTCTGAGTACTAAGTCCTCCTGGGCCAGTTTGGTACGAGGAGAAGCACTGAAATTTCTTTCATCTTGATCCTGCGGAGCAGATAAAGGGATAGGCTGGAGAGGTGTAGATCCTGAGGAACTGATCCCATGGGATCACCAGAGCACCTCAAGATGGAGAGCCCATTCCTAGAACTAGACACCAGTGACTGAGACAGTCCATCTGCCCATTTTCGATACGTGGGATAGGGAGGGCTGACAGGGCTGAAACATGCAGCAGTGCAACTTCTGGTGTCTTCTTGATTCTTAATGTAGGCCACGGCCTTTAAATAATAATAATAACCTGACAAGAATCCAGCCAGAAATTTTTAAAGTGGTTGTAACCCTTACAAACCACTTTGACCTACAGGTAAGCCTAGATTAAGGCTTACCTGTAGGTCCAAGAAATATCTCCTAAACCTACACGGTTTAGGAGATATTTCCAAAAAGACAGCCACTGCGCGCCGTAGACAGCAGCGTGCAGTCGCACTGGGCAGGCCGCAGATCGCGCGATGTGCCGCGAGTGTCGGCTCCCGTGTGCATGCGCGTGAGTGAGGTCATTGCTGCTCCGGTGAATCACAGCGCCGGAGCAGCAAGACCCGGAAGTCACTCCGGGATCCATGGCAGCGGCAGACATGAAGACGGAGGACCGCTTCGGGGGCTTCGTTTTCAGGTAAGTTATTCATGATGAGCTAGTATGCTATGCTATGCTATGCATACTAGCTCATTATGCCTTTGCCTTGCAGGTTGCTTCCCCCCCCCCTTTCATAAATCCTCCTAGTTGGACTACAAGTTGTCACACAGCGAGCTGGCACATTGTTGCTGGAGCATGTCCATGGGAAATTCATGCAAAGTGTTGAGGAGGTGCATGGCACAAGAATAGAAAAAAAAATGTAGAGGAAAACTTTTTTTTTTTGTAACAAAAAAAAATAATGCAATCCAGTTGTACTCATAGCATGCTCTACAATACAAATTGCAGTATATTATTTTGTGAGTTTTAAATTCTACCTTAAGGCCTAATTCACATTACGCATAAAAAAGCAAAAACACTTTTTACAGATTTTTTTTTTTCTGCCTGTAAATGCATCTTTGTTAGCCTATGTGTTCATGCACACATAGGCATTTGAAGGCGTATTAGAGGAGGGATGTTTACAAGGCTGAAAAAATAAACATAATCAGTGCATTCAAATACCATATTGGTGACCCCACAATAGGGATAAAACTGTAAAAAGTGAATTCTGCATCCTTGCCACTCTTACAGTAAAGGACCCTCTATGTAGTTTAAGGTTAAACCTCTTTTCTGCTAATTTTAATGAGTGGCCACGAGTCTTGTGAAACTCCCTCCCGCAAAAAAGTTTTATCCCAATTGTGGGGTCACCAGTACGGTATTTGTAAATTTAAATAATATTCCCTCTCAAGCATCTCTTCTCCACAGAGAATAAGTTCAGTGCTCGCAACCTTTCTTCATAACTAATGTCCTCCGAACCCTTTATTAGCTTTGTTGCCCTTCTTTGTACTCGCTCCATTTCTAGTACATCCTGCCTGAGGACTGGTGCCCAGAACTGGACAGCATACTCCAGGTGTAGCCAGACCAGAGTCTTGTAGAGTGGGAGAAATATTGCATTATCCCTGGAGTTGATCCCTTTTTGAATGCATGCCAATATTCTGTTTGCTTAGTTAGCAACAGCTTGGCATTGCATGCCATTGCTGAGCCTATCATCTACTAGGTCCTTTTCCATCCTCGATTCCCCCAGAGGTTCTCCCCCTAATGTATAGATTGCATTCATATTTTTGCCACCCAAATGCATTATTTTAAATTTTTCTACATTAAAACTCATTTGCCATGTAGTTGCCCACCCCATTAATTCAGATCTTCTTGCGAGGTTTCCATATCCTGCGGAGAAGTTATCGCCCTGCTTAGCTTAGTATCATCTGAAAATACAGAGATTGAACTGTTTACCCCATCCTCCAGGTCGTTTATGAACAAATTAAATAGGCTTGGTCCCAGCACAGAACCCAGTGGGACCCCATTACCCACCCCTGACCATTCAGGGTATTCCCCATTTATCACAACCCTCTGAACTCGCCCTTGTAGCCATACACCACGTCTACGGGCCTTCCTTTATGTTGATGGCAACTAACCTCCTCCTAGAAGGTTAATAGATTGGCTTAGCAAGAACGAGTCTTCATGAATCCATGCTGATTACTGCTAATGATACCGTTTTCATTACTAAAATCTTATCTATAGTCCCTTATCATCCCCTTAAAAAGCTTGCATGCTATTGATGTTAGGCTAACTTTTATGTAATTCCTAGGAATGTATTTTGGGCCCCTTTTTAAAAATTGGTGCTATATTGGCTTTTCTCCAATCTGCTGGTACCATTCCAGTCAGTTGACTGTTAGTAAAAATTAGGAACAATATTCTGGCAATTACTTGACTGAGTTCCCCAAGTACCCTCGGGTGCAAGCCATCCGATCCCGGTGATTTATTAATGTTCAGTTTCCGAAGTCTAATTCTATCCTCTGTTGGCCATGAGGGTTCTTCCTGTGATGTGTCACGAGGATAAACGCTGCAGTTTTGGTTACTGAAACCCTCCCATTCCCCTGTGAAGACTGAGGAGAAGAATAAATTCAATACTTTAACCATCCTCCCATCCTTTGTGCCCAGATGTCCTTCTTCATTATTTATGGGGCCAATATGGTCTGTCCTCCCTTTTTTACTGTTTACATACTTAAAGAATTTCTTGTAATCTTGCTGCCCTGATTGCACCCTTACGTTTTTTTTGTTGCATTCTTTATAAAGTTTGAATGCGGATGATGATTCCTCAGCCCTGTATTTTTTGAAGGCCTTCTCTTTTGCTTTTATATGCATTTTTACATTGGCATTAAGCCATCCAGGACTTTTGTTGGCTCTTTTAAATGTATTACCCAATGGGATGCGCTGGCTAATGCCCTTATTTATTATGCTCTTAAAGAGAACCCATCTCACCTCTGTGTTCTTTGTTCCTAAGATTTTATCCCAATTTATATCTTCTAGCAAGGTTCGTAGTTTAGGGAAGTTGGCTCTTTTGAAATTCAGTCTTTGTATTTCCCTTATGCTTCCTATTTGTGTGATTTATACTGAAGCCAATTGACCTGTGATCGCTGTTTCCTAAATTTCCCCGTATTTACACATCCGTGATCAGGTCTGTTTTGTTGGTAATCAGTAGGTCTAGTAACGCTTTATTTCTAGTCGCGTCTTCCATCTGACCCCTGAAATTGTCCTGCAAGACATTTAGGAACTGGCGAGCCTTAGATGAATGCGTGGTTCCCCCCGCCCAGTCTCTGGATAATTAAAATCCCCCATTATGGTAAGTACCATCACTGCTGCTCATTTAAAAAGAAAATACATACATTTTTAGCTTTAGGTAGCAGCTTTCAATAAACAGAGATATAGCATGACTATAGAAAACAGATCTAGCGATCCATCTTTGAGTCTGCCCCTTTTTTGTTTTTCAGTTTTTTTTTTCTTTACCCTTTTACCTGACTATAGATGTAGGACTGCTCTCCCTCTCGATGCGATAGGCAGCCATTCAGGTTACTGCCCCCTGGTAGTCAGTTGGCAGTGCTGCTGCCCTTACATCATTGCTTCCTATAGTGCAGGGGTCTCTAACTTTCTAAACAAAGGGCCAATTTACTGTCCAGCAGACTTTTGGGGAGTTGGACTAGAACATTTTTTTGGCATCAGTGGGAGTAAACCGCACCCCACCTTTGGTAGTAGGGGGAGGAATAGTTCCCCATTGTTTGTGTCAGTGAGAGCAATAGCGCCCTATTGTCAGGGGCATGAATTCCCCATTGTTGGTGTCAATGGGCAGAATAGTGACCCAAGGGCTGCATTTGGCCCCTTGGGCCACAGTTTGGAGACTCCTGCTATAGTGGGTGGATGTTGACTTGGAGCATGGAATTGTAGTTCTTCAAAGCATGACTGCATCTATGGAATAGGATGGTAGGATGCTTCTTTCCAGCATCCAGTCAATATAGACCTAGATTAAGTAAAATATTGTGTAACTGGTCTCAGAAATAAGATATTTCAAACACTTTTATTTTTACTGTACATATGGAGGGGAGGTAAATAAGTCGGAATATGGTTAATCCTGGAGTTTGCAGGCTTTGGGTTGGGTTTTACTGTCTATTTACTTTGTTAATCAAATTCATTTACAGAGGTCACCTTGGACATTTCCTTTTAACCAGACATTTCTAAATCATTGGAAAAACTGACTCCATTAATGTTTTTGCAGAAAAAATCATTATAGCCATTTCCTGGAATCTATAATGGCCTTCACGTTTGTAAAGTTATAGTGAATATTTCATCTGAAGTGATCACATATATTACATCTATGGTAAGTCTGTGCTTATTGGATCTACTATTGTGGACGTCCTCAAAGTATGGAGTATGAAAACTGTGCCTGGTGGGGCTAGCTTCCAAGTGTCACCAGCCACAAGCAGACACAGTTAAACTTTATCCTCACATTTTGTGATGACAGTATAAAAACCTGTACCAGGAGTGTCAGCACTACTACTTACAGGTGAATTTGCCAGGTAATACAGGAGAAAAAATGCTGCCTGCTATTTTGTAGGGGCCCAAACTTTTTGTTGGTGCACTTAAAATAATGTCATATTAAGGATTCTGCATGCAGTGGTACACTGTTCCTAAATAACAGTCTCACCCTGATAGCTGCGGTAGTGTAAAGTCAGACAGGACTGGTGAGCAGCCGCTGTGTTCACAGCAACCTCCACTCGAGATGTTTGGCAACAAGGGAGTTTCTCTGTCAATATTGTCAGCACAGGTCTCCTCTCTGCACAACTGGCTCCCAACAGTCTAGGTTGCAGCCTCAAGCCTAAGGATAGTATCCCTCCACTTCAACTGCACACAAGTAGGTGATGGTGCACACTGTCCCAGTCTTCCTGCAGAAGGAGTGAGTTTTTCCTTTCTTAGCCCAGGAAAAAACTATATCTGCTCCTCCCCATTATGTCCAACCGTTGGAAACTAGTCCTTCAGCCCATCTCCAGGAACAGTCAAATCCTTCATGTGAACTCAACTTCCCACAATTCATCATGATCTTGCATCAAGCTCTCTTGTACTTCATGTCCCACACGAAGTACAAGAAATGGAAGGGGAACCGCACTGGCTAGATCAGCATAGAGGTCCCGTGTGGACACATTGAGCAACAGCAGCACAGTGTTTCTGAATCTGTCCTTTGCCAGCCAAACAATGGCTACATTATTTACCCTATCCCCTCGCTCCAGCTGACTCCAGTGCCATCTCCTCCCCCACCCCAAAGATTGAGTCTGGGAGAGATCCCTTGAGGTCATCTTGTACAATGCAGGCATTTTAACCCTTCATTGTACATGGTAGGGGTGAGCATGCAACCGTGGCCTGTACAAACTTAGAGATGAGGCTGCGTGGAACTGGTTGGTATACATAAATAGCATTTAACTGTTGCAGTGAAGTTTTTTTTTTTGGTGGGGGTTTAAATTAAATTTGCGGACGGTTTCTATTATACAGATAATACATGGGTACTATTTTCTCAACCAAGTCAAGTTCTTTTTTTTTAGTATGTTTATTGCTGTCTGCGCCTGTGTGCTGTCTGCGTAGGAGATAAACCCTATTTGTTCTGAAAGTAAAAGAAAACCCCAACATTTGGCCTGACATCAGAACAGCAATAGAGATTATCTTCCAATGGGGATACTAGTTCTGGTTACACACAAGGATTCCCTCACTTTGGAAGGATTTCCTCTCACTTCCTGTTTTGTCTATGGGACAGGAAATGAAGGGAAATATCTCCAATCGTACACAGATGGAAAAACAAAACAAAACTGACTGGGGTTATAACCCTCCTTTACTCTATCCAAAATAAATGATGTTTTTCCTTTATTTCTACGTTAAGGAATGGAAAAGAAAACCTGAATATTTGCTATGGGCAGCAATTCAACACATATCTGTATCAGGCTTCATAGATATACAGTAATGGTTACAGATAAACATAACTAGGAATGTTAGGCGTTTAAAGGATACCTGTAGTGAAGTAACAACAAAGCTGCCATGGCTAAGCCTTCCTTTTGAAAAATGCTAGTTTCCTGGCTGTCATGATTCAGTAGCGTCCAAGCCTAGTCTCTGATCTGGAACAAGCATCCAGGTTAGGAGTTCTGACCTCTGTTGTACGTGCTTTATCGGAGTTCTGGATCTAGGCCAGTGACTCTGAACGTATTGAAGCCAGAGACAGGCAGGCAACCAGCTATTTTTCAGAAGGTGGTCAGCAAGGACAGTTACATATATCTATCTCATGAGAGGTTTCTTTAAAAATGAAAAAAAAATTGTCTGGTATTCCTACTTGTTATTACTGAAATGAAGATATAATTCGTTACCATGGAAACTGCATTTACCTCTAGGCTGGACATAGCATTTCGTGCAGGGATAGCTTTAGATACTATAAAGCGCCGTGTAAAATGTTGATATGATGATGCTAATCAGGAAAATTATTATTGTAATGAGCTAATAATGTGTTGCGTTGTCCCAGAGGACAGCACCCTGTATGGCACGTATTACCTGGAATTCATAAAAAATAAAAATACCTTTTTAAAAATCTGTCTCCGGTCCGTGCAACAGTATCGTGCACATGTCGGTAAGGTGTATAAGACTCTGTTGTAGAATTGTGCCAGATTAAATATTGTATCTGAGACCAAATTTTCTCATGCAACACAATTTTACGCCAACATGGAAGAGGTCTTAATTTTTCTGAAGAACAATATGGTGGGATTTCTTAATTTATTTGTTGTAGCCATAGTAACAGAATATAAAAGTGTCAATACCTATAAGAACTCCCTGAATTTTTCACACATATCAGAAATAGCAAGAAAACTGTTGCATGGCTTTGATGAATTTGGTGCAGGACATTCTAATATGCCCCTATAGCTAAAAGTGTTGCAAATACTTCATTAAATCACCACTACTGTATCTTTGGCTGACTATAGATTTAAAGTATAAGTTCACCTTTACCAGAAAATGCACTATGCTGTACCATATGTGTATAGCAGGGGCTCACATTCAATGTAAACAGTGAAATCCACAACCACATTTAGAAGAAACTCCTTCCACCCCATCCCAAATTATTGTAGGCATGGAGCAGCCATTGGGAACAGCACCCCCCTACTGCCATGGGTGAAAAGCTCCATCCTGTTCTTTTGGATCACACATGCTCAGTATGTACTTTATTCTATCACCTATGAACTCATTTGGCTGCAACAGGAGAGAGTACACACTGCGCATGTGAGCCACAAAGAACAATACTCCCCTCCCATGGCACTAGGGGGCACTGGTTCCAATGGCTGGTCCATCCCTACAATAACTCATGGTGGAGCCTCTGCTGGCTGCAGAGAATTTGAAGAAGCTTCTATGTTCAGTTGTGGACTTTTTTCTTTTACACAGGGCTTTTTATTTATTTTTTAATGTATGAAATTCCCACATCCCTATGGATTCTCTCCATGTAACACACTGGTGATGGGGTCAGCTCTGTTACATTGTATAGGTTACATGTTCCCAAAGTACTGGGTATTTTCTATACTTTCAGCAGCTGTAACAAACTGCAAAGAAAAAGATAAGTATATGCTGTGGTTAAAAGAAACCTGTTGCTTTGCTTTGTGTGGACATCACAGGATTGCTTTAGGGCCAGCGTTGATGGTCTTTTGCTCACATCAGAACTCTTTTTCTATATGAATGCAAGGACAGAACGCGGTCAATTACAGCTGCAATGCACCTGTCAATCAATTCTAAAGTATCTCAAACTCAGCTCAAGTTCATGCACAATGCACCTGAAGCAAGCTTCCCATCTACTCAACAAGTATACTTCCAGTTGTGCAGTTATATTTGAGGAAACCCCACAATATGTTTTGTGTTCATGTTCACACAGCGTGCCTAAAAATAATTCCATCTAGTTCAACCAATTAAAAAAATAAAAATAAATAATATACATATATTTAACTTTATAGTTGTTTCGTTGGATGTAGTTTATACATAGGACTCTTGTGACTGCCCTGCTGCATTGTGAACCCAAGAAGTCGCCAGCTGAGCACGGGCACCATTCGGAGAATACTTTGCATTTTCAAGGACAGAAAAATGGCCAAGAAGGTATTATTTATTAGTAAAATGATTTATGTATTTGTTTAGCTAGCTACAACTTTTAGTCAGTGCAGTCTATTTATATTGTGCAGCAACCCAACAGCTCTTGTAGAGAATACAGTGATATGCACCAATTACAAACACATTTGCCAAAATCATTTTACTATTTGTATACTTCTGCTGATACTGCGACACCAGTTTTGGCTGCTGACGGGTCAAAGGTTTTATACGAGTGGCAGAAATCCTGTGTAACCAAACTAGTTAGAACTTAGTCACGCAGCTTAATAAAATGTATAAAATCGTGAATGCATTGCAGGGGTCAGAAGTATAACGTACATCTTTGCACATAAGGTGCATTTGTTAGAAGTATAATGTACAACATAGCAAATGCAGAGAATGGTTAAGTATAATGTACCATATAGTGCATGTGTAGCGCTCACTGCCGTAGGAGCCACTGTTTTTTTTTTTGAGCTTTCCCTTTCACACAGCCAAGCAACAGGCATTTCCACACTTTCTCAAAGGCTCAATAAACAGTCCAGGGGATGTTGTTTTGAAAAAAAAATAGAAAAATTCAGCAGCTACAAATACTGTAGCTGGTGCTGCTGCCGCATTGCCTGTAAGGGAAGCAACAGTGAAGCCTTGTGATTGGCCCAGTGATGGGGGAAGGAGGGGGGGGCAAACTTCTGGGGGATCTCACCACAGTGAGTGGGGGGACCCCAGCCAGGTACTCGTCCCCCCCTCCCCCCGAAAGGTGCAGATAAGCAAGCATCCCTTTTTGGGTGGAGCTCCGTTAAGGGATAACTTGGATAAGGAATAGTGATTTCCAAAACTGGAGGTGGAGGTGCTGCAGGAATGTCAAAGCACCAGGCTGCTGTTGTCCCAAGCTAGAGAAATAGGGTTGCTTGTATTAAGCTGTCCCCTGGACCTGGACATGTACAGTATTAAAGGCTTACTCCTCCCTATACAGGCCTGGGGTAGGTAGAAGTAAGAGTTACTCACTCAATACCTTTAAAATCATCCTGGAATCCAAGAGGCTGCTGTAAAGGCACATTTTAGGGTGTCTTCAGCTAAACCAAGCTGAGGATGGTGAAGGGTATGAGCAGAGGCAGCCCATCCAACAGTCACAAAAAAAAACAAAAAAAAAAAAGGCCCTTTAAAAAAAAAAAAAAAATAGAAAAGATTGTCCTCTAAGTGCACTGTGTTCGGGCGCCAAGTCAATGGGAAGCGCCAAGTCAATGGGAAGCGCCAAGTCAATGCAATCACGAGATTGAAGACGAGGCGCTTCATTTGCAGGCTTTTGAGTTGGCTTGTGGCGCAGTCTATCACGCCGGACAACTTCCGCTTGCCTGTAGTACCACTTAACTCAGAGGCACTTTGTTCTCTGAATTAAGATGTTTCTTCCAGTTTACCTGTGCCTGAGGTAAACCAGAAGTGACGTCAGAAGCTTCGTGGAACGCACAACGCGAGTGGAGCTGGTAAGTAAGGCTCAAATAGGCTGAAAAATAGGTGAACTGCGAGCGTCATGCTTGGTGCTCACAGTCTACTCACATGTGTTAGGAAAGCGAATGACTATTCACTTTCCTAACACTGAACCGCCTCTCTGCCAATCAGGTGCTCAGGTCTGTTACCTGTAACCTGATTGGCTGAAATGACAGGCTCTGCTATTGGACGCCTATCAGGAGGAGAGGACGGGAGATGAGGTAGGAGAGGCATGAAGGACCCCGCTCGTCGCCCGTCACCTGCTGCCACACAGACATAGGGTAAATGCCGGAAAGACACCGAGCAGACGGGGGGCACAATGGCAGCATTTAATGGGCACAATGGCAGCATATGATGGGCAGTTGGGAACACTGGCAGCGTTAGCCACAGTAGCTGCGTTTGATGGCACAGTGGCTGAAATGAATAGGATTTTTTTCAAAAAAAATTCAGTTTGTTTACACCCCCCCCCCCAAATTTTAAGCACCAGCCACACCACTGGGTATGAAGCTTCTAGCTGCTCCTTCTTTATGCCTCTTACTCGGTTTTCCTGATTCTCTCTCCCCTCTCTCTCTCTCTCTCTCTCTCTCCCCCTCTCCCCCTCTCCCCCTCTCCCCCTCTCCCCCTCTCCCCCTCTCCCCCTCTCCCCCTCTCCCCCTCTCCCCCTCTCCCCCTCCCCCCCCTCTCTCTCTCTCTCTCTCTCTCTCTCTCTCTCTCTCTCTCTCTCTCTCTCTCTCTCTCTCCCCCTCCCCCCCCTCTCTCTCTCTCTCTCTCTCTCTCTCTCTCTCTCTCTCCCCCCCTCCCCCTCTCTCTCCCTCCCTCCCTCCCTCTCCCTCCCCCCCTCCCCCTCCCTCCCTCTCCCTCCCCCCTCCTTCAATATTGAGTTGGCCCACCCTTTACAGCTATAACTGCTTCAACTCTTCTGGGAAAGCTGTCCACGATGTTCAGGAGTGTGTCTATGGGAATGTTTAACCATTCTTCCAGAAGCGATTTGTGAGGTCAGGCATTGATGTAGATGAGAAGGCCTGGCTTGCAGTCTCAGCTCTAATTCATCCCAAAGGTGTTCTATCGGGTTGAGGTCAGGACTCTGTGCAGACCAGTCCAGTTCCTCCACCCCAAACTCTCTTATCCATGTCTTTATGGACCTTGCTTTGTGCACTTGTCCAAATCATTAGGTGGAGCGGGGATTAGGGTGTGGGTTGTTTTTCAGGGGTTGGGCTTGGCCCCTTAGTTTCAGTGGAGGGAACTCTTAAGGCATCAGCATACCAAGACATTATTAACTATTTCTTGCTGGGAACAGTTTGGGGGTGGCCCTTTCCTACTCTAACATAACTGCACACCATTGCACAAACAAGATCCAAAAAGACATGGATGAGTGAGTTTGGGGTAGAGGAACTTAACTGGCCTGCACAGAGTCCTGACCTCAACCTGATAGAGCACCTTTGGAATGAATTAGAGCGGACAGCGCAAGCCAGGCCCTCTTGTCCACATCAGTGCCTGACCTCACAAATGCATTTCTGCAAAAATGGTTAAACATTCCCATAGACACACTACTAAACCTTGTGGACATCCTTCCCAGAAGAGTTGAAGCTGTTATAGCTGTGAAGGGTGGGCCAACTCAATATTATAACCTGTGGCCTAAGACGCCATTAAAGTTCATGTGCACGTAAAGGCAATGGTCTCAATACTTTTGGTAATATAGTGTATAACGTACAACATGGTGTATACAGTGCAGGGGTATAAAGTACAATGTAGCATATACAGTGCAATCAGAAGTATAATATTCAACATAGTGGAAGCAGCGCTGGAGTCAGGAGTACAATGTGCATATACAATGCAGGGGTCAGGAGGAGAATGTATGTAGTACCTTCTACCAATAGGTAGGTGCTAGTAATGTTTTTTTCTCTTATTTTCACCGACCGACACAGCTCCTCTCTTAGCCATTGGGTTGTTACTAGGAGATACTAGGCATAAGTTGTAATACACTCAGAACTCTTAGTTCCGCCCAGGGGGCGGTCCCTTGGGCAACAACCCTCCAGCCTGCCATGCAGTCATCAGGTTTATTTTACCTAGTGAAGCCAGAATCTTGCAGAAGGAGATTTTTACAAAATGGGACAAATCTCAGTTGTCCCTGGATCGACAGATCCAGGTGAGCCAGTCAGTCAGATTCATTCCAGGTGATTCAATCCAGGAAGTTGTTCCTACCTCTGAAGTGGACAGTGATCACAACGGATGCCAGGCTATCCGGCTGGGTTGGAGTGATGGGGGTTCAGTCGGCTCAGGGCCTTTGGTCGGCGGAAGAATCCAAGTTGCCGATCAATCTGCTCAAGCTAAGAGCGATCAGGCTGTGCCTCTCCACATGGTCGATGAGACTTCAGGGGCGTCCGATCTGGATCCAGTCAGACAATGCCACGGCTGTGGCATACGTCAATCACCAAGGGGGAACAAGAAGCTCAGTCACCGCACAGGAGGTTGCTCACATACTTCGGTGGGCAGAGTGACACATATCGGCCTTGTCGGCCATTTACCTCCCGGAAGTGGAGAACTGGCAGACGGACTATCTGAGTCCCCAGATGCTGGACCCAGGAGAATGGGTGTTGCATCCAGAGGTATTCAGGCTACTGTGCCTGAGGTGGGGCACACCAGACGTGGATCTTCTGGCCTCCCGTCTCAATCGGAAGGTGCTGAGATTTGTGTCCAGGACAAGAGATCTGTGGGCAGACGAGCTGTTGGCTCTGTGGGATAAGTACCAGCTGATCTACGCCTTTCCTCCACTGAAACGGTTACCACGTCTGCTTCGTAGAGTGGAAGTCAAGGGGATCCCAGTAATACTGATTGCCTCGATTGGCCTCCGCGCCCTTGGTACACCTGGTGGCGGACGCCCCATGGCGACTGCCGTTACGAGAGGACCTTCTGTCTCAAGGTCCGATTCTCCATCCTGCTTTACCATCGCTGGCATGGCTATTGACAGCAATAAAAGTGATCAAAATGTTTTATTTTTTTTAAACACAACTTAATAATATTACAATAAATAAGATTTTTTTTTTTAAAGCATCCCCATCCCCGCGAGTTCGCACAGCAAAGAAAACGCATACGGAAGTCGCGCCCGCTTATGTAAACTGTTTAAATCACACATGTGAGGTATCACCACGATCGTCAGAGCGAGAGCAATAATTCTCGCACTAGATCTCCTCTGTAACTCTAACCTGGTAACCGTAAAAAAAAAATTAAATCGTTGCTTATAGAGATTTTTAGGTACCGTAGTTTGTCGCCATTCCACGAGTGTGTGCAATTATAAAGCATGATATGTTTGGTATCCATCAATCATATCCCTCCTTAATCTCCTCTTCTCAAGAGTTCTTCTAATCTTTCCTCATAGCAGAGTTCCTCCATGCCTCTTATCAGTTTGCCCTTCTCTTGTCTCCAATTCCCTGATATCCTTTTTGAGAACTGGTGGGCAAAACTGAACTGCATATTCCAGATGAGGTCTTACTAATGATTTGAACAGGGGCAAAATGATATCCCGGTCTCTGGAGTCCATACCTTTCTTAATACAAGAAAGGACTTTACTCGCTTTGGAAACCGCAGCTTGGCATTGCATGCTATTATTGAGCTTGTGATTTACTAAAACCCCCAGATCCTTCTCTACTATGGATTCCCCCAG
This sequence comes from Lithobates pipiens, assembly GCF_037356315.1. Lineage (NCBI taxonomy): Eukaryota > Metazoa > Chordata > Amphibia > Anura > Ranidae > Lithobates > Lithobates pipiens. Next base: position 58,389,978 of record NW_027507789.1, on the reverse strand, counting down.
TTTTACTCCTCCTAGTATGTACGATGCATGCATATTCTTAGCCCCCAAGTGCATAACTTTACATTTGTCAACATTAAACCTCATTTGCCACTTAGTTGCCCAATTAGACAGAGCATTGAGGTCAGCTTGTAAATTGGAGACATCCTAGAAGGACGTTATTCCACTGCATAGCTTGGTGTCCTCTGCAAAGACAGAAATGTTACTTTTAATCCCAGACCCAATATCATTTATAAAGGTATTAGAAAGTAAGGGTCCCATCACTGAACTTTGGGGTACACCACTACATTATTACACCACCTTACATCATTCAGAGTAAGAATCGTTAACCACTACTTTTTTCGTTTTTTTTAGCCAGTTTTCTATCCATTTACAAATTGATCTTTCCACACCTGTAGACTTTACCTTACACATTACCCGTGTGTGGGGAACTGTGTCAATTGCTTTTGCAAAATCCAAGGATACCACGTCCACCACCACCCCTCTGTCCAAGGTTTTACTTACCCTCTCATAAAAAGAAATCAGATTTATTTGACAACTTCTCTCTTTCATAAATCCATGCGGTCTGTTGCTTAAAATATTTATTTTCCAGCAAGAACTCGTCTATGTGGTCTTTTATTAAACTTTTCAATATCTTCCCGACTACTGAAGTTAAACTAACAGGTCTATAGTTACTTGGTAAAGTCTGCACTTCACCCCCAGAGACTATTCCCTTTTTATGAACTTGCATTTTAGAGACTCTGATTGCCCATGCTCTTTCACTTCCTGTTTACTCAGCTGCCAATGGCGCTGGTTTAAAAATATATATATATTATTTCGATTAGACGAAAATGGCTATCTGAATACTTTGAAGTGCAAAGGAGGGATCGGGGGAACAGTGCGTTCATGAGGGTTTTGTCTTTTTCTAGTTTAACCACATGAAAGAGCCACAGGATTCACATATAAATGTTCATTCATATATTATTTTAATTACATGCATCATTGAGAAAATAATTTTTTGTTTGTGCATCATGCGTACTGATTTCTGTTCTGTAAATCAGTCCAAGATAATCGTATGTCAACTAGCAAGTTGACTTTGGTTGCAGAACATCTATTGTATAACTTACATGGACGTAAATAGAACAGCTCCAGATATATTACTGCTGGTGCCTCAGTTTTGTACCTTGACACGCACAAAAGACGAGAAACAGACAAGGTCTCACAAAACGAGAACTGTATTCAAAATACCCAGGAAAACATCTACTATTCAGTTTCTATAGTAACATCTTTACCAATTCCATTGCAAGAAGAGGTCCTTCACATATCTATTAACCCACTTACCATAACTGTCTCATGCATTTCTCTAGAAGGGAGATCTAAGTGATCTATAAAAAATTGATTTTTTACATTTGGAATTTATTCATTTATGAAGCCACCTCTGGGCAACCAGAAACACAATATGTCCCAGGAGGCTGGAGCCTGCTCTGGCAACAGCGTTAGTGTGCCAAATATACATTCAGAATTCCCTTTGAGGATATTTCATGTATCAATAGTGTAGAAGTTCTTTAATGACAGGACAGCGGGAAAAAAAGTGCAAGAATTAAAAATCCACTGTGTTCTTGATGAACTACAAATTTTCTGTATGAAATAAATTCACATGGTGAATCGAGGTATGAAATGCATATTTCTTGTGCGTTATCTCAAAATAAAAAAAATGTAGATATTTTTTCAAATCAGCACAAGGGACATAACTTACATTAACTGAAAAATTACATTGTGTTGGTGGCTGCGATCCTAGTTGAAATCTTCTGTCCTCTGCACCCTTCGTACCTCTGCATACCCCCACAGCAGTAATCTTCAGTGCTGCAGGGGCTATTACAGCCACTGGGCCTGGCACAGGTACTCCTCAAGAGTGCCGACTATGTCCACCCTTTCTTGCCCTCCTCCGTTGATACAAGCTGTACTATAGCTTCCGTCACTGGAATGTGCTCTATAAATGGAGGATGGGTGAGGGAATGATAGATGTGCCTTCCCCTTTCTTAGAGCACTTTTTTATTGATGGAAGCTACAGTATGCCTTCTGTGAATAGGGAAGGGGGTAGAAAGGGGCTTTTGGAGGAGACTGCAGACTAGTCTCTTGCCTACTCACAATGGGCCCTGGTGTTTAAGGGGGCTCTATTCTTTGGGAGGTGTGTGCCTGGGGGACCTCTGGAGTAGTTTTACTTTGAACTTGAGTCCATGTCTCCCCGAAACACACAGACTCTGAGAACAGGAAGACCCCAATACAGATTTGGGACCTCTGTGTTTTTTTGGGGTATAGACTGAACATCCCAAACCAGCATTGACTGCTTCAACCACGTCCTAGACTCAAAGCAGAAGATTATAAACGGCTCGAAACAACCTGATGCTGAGGTCTCCTGCTGTTATGTGTAATCTGTTTATTAAGGTGTTACAGTGAGTATAGAAAAGAATCAGCCCCTTGTAAAATAATCACGTTTTGTTGCTTTGGGGCCTGAAACGAAGATAGATACCATTTTTGTCTTATCCAGCTGTATTTACTCTGTGCAACTTATAACATCCAAGTGAAAGCCATAACACCAACATGTCTGTCAAAATCAAAAAAAAATCAAAATCAAAATCAAAATAAGAATCATTGAGTTGGAAAAAAGATCATCCCCCTCCTAAAAATTACTTGAAAACTCAATTAGGTGTAGCTAATCTCCTTCTCAATGATGTCTCACAAAGACATTTGATGTTCAGCTGTGATCAGCTGTGGTCATTTTGATTAGCTCATGAAAAAGAGCTTTCCTGGAGCATTTCAGTCCCCGGTAGTGTAACTGAAACAATCAATCAACTATGGGTTGTAAGGCACTGTCAAAAGATCTCCGGGGTAAACTTGTAGACAGGCACAAAACAGGAAATGGATGCAAAAAAAAAATCAAAGGCTTTATCAATGCCTAGAAGCACGGTGAAGTCTATTAAGTGGAAGGTATTTGTTACAACGCAGACCCTCCCTGGATCAGGATGCCACTCCAAAACTGGATGAAAGAGCCAGGAGAAATGTAGTCAGAGAGGCTACCACTAGGCCTACAACCCTGAAGCAGTTGCAGGAATGTATGACAAAGAGTGGACATTGTGTGCATGTGACAATATTGCAAATTCTCCACAAATGTGGCTTGTATGGGAGGGTTGCAAGAACAAAAACATTTCTCAAGAAAGGCCAAATGTAGTCATGACTGACCTTTGTTAAAACGCACCTTTAAGACTCTGAGGCCACATGGAAAAGATATTAGGTTAGATGAGACTAACATTGAAATATTTGGCCTCAACACCAAATTATATGTTTGGCCAAAATCCGATACAGCTCACCATCCAAATAACACCATTCCTACAGTAAAGCATGGAGGTGCTAATATCCTGTTATGGGGGGGGGGGGGGATTTCTCTGCAGCAGAAATAGAAGGAATAGGATAGAAGGAAAAATGAAGGGGAAAATTACCATCAAATTCTTGAGGAAATTCTGCTGCCCTCTGCCAGAAAGTTGTCAATGGGAAGAAAGTTTGCTTTCCAACATGACAATGACCCAAAGCAAGCAGCAAGAATGACCACATAGTGGTTGAAGGAGAAAAGGGTGAATGTCCATGGATGGCTTAGTTAGAGCCCAGGCTTAAACCCCATTGAAAATCTGTGGAATGAATTGAAGACTGCAGTCTACAAACGGTCACTATAAAATTTAACTGAACTTGAGCAGTTCTGCAAGGAAGAGTGGGCAAATATTACAAAGTCTAGATGTACAAAGTTAGTAAAGACATATCCTAACAGACTAAAGGCTGTAATTAAAGCAAACACCTGGTTCAACAAAATACTGACACAAAGGGATGATCCTTTTTTCCCCAACTCAGTGATTGTTTTAGAATTTTTTAAATTATTTTATTCTGACATGTTGGTGTGATATCTTTCACTTGAATGTTATAAGCTGCACTGAGTAAATGCAGCTGGATAAAACATAAATTGTTTCTGTCTTAATTGCAGGCTGCAAAGCAACAAAATGTGATTATTTTAAAGGGGATGATTAATTTCTATACCCACTGTATGTGTTTACTGTTATAAAGAACGTCCACGGAGCCGCAGCAGCAGGCTGTGGGCGTAGGGACGGCATGACAGCTGCTTTGAATGCACTGTCGCCATTTTAAGGGACAAGGATAGTGGCCGCTTTAAGGGATCGGAGTAGGCGGGGCGGTGGGCGGAGCCTGACGTTTTGCAGTCACGAGGCAGAGGAAGCCAGGGGCAGTCGGAGAGCGGAGGAGGAAGTGATAGGACGTACACCCTCGCCGCGCCGACGGGTACCATGGCGTCTGCAGAGTTTTTGAGGTATCTGAAAGCAGCAATGGAGAGAGAGGGCGCCGCATGGCTACAGGCGCAAATAGCAGCCGTGGCGGCGAGGCGGCAGTGAGGGGGGGGACAGCCGAGACACCTCGGGTGCGGCGTTCCAGGCCGCCCGAACGGTTCAGCCCAGGGCCCCCCCGCGGACAGCGCACAGCACCCCCGGTCATTACACAGGCTTGCAGCAGCAGACTCAGGGAGAAGGGATGACCCCGGCCTCCACCCCATCTGGGGAAGGGAGCAGCAGGTATGCCGCCAGGAGCAGGGCCCGAAGGAGGGGACAAGGTCCGGCTGGAGGGTCAGGAGCATCTCAGGAGTCGGCGCCCCCTGCATGGCGCCAGTGCGTGGACCAGGCCGTGGTGGCTGCGGGAGCGGTGTGGGGCGGCCAGAGGGGATCGGGGGTGCAGCGGGTGGGGGTTCGGCCTGGCTGGGTGGCCCCCAGTCCCAGGGACAACAGCAGTGGTCATTTGGCTAGCCAGGGCCCAGGAGGGGTGGCTGAGGGGACTCGTGGGGTGAGGAGTCGGCGCACCGGGAGGCGCAGGAGCCCTTCTCCCAGGCAAGAAGTCGGGGCTGGCGGCAGGGGGGGCCGGGACTCCAGAGCGCTGCACCGCAGACCCCTGGACAGTGGAGCAGGCCCATCTGGGCGTCCTACTTCTGAGAACGTGTCGACTGTGGAGAGCGGGAGATCGTAGGGTGAGCTGTCTGAGTCTGACGGTGGAGAAGATCGCAGAGAGGATACAGCGCTGGGTCCAAGAGCGGCGGCTGCGAGGCCCGGTCCTGGGCAGCCCGGTGAGTGTAACCCTTCTATTATGATGTCTACTTTGTTGCATGATTTATTGGGTCGGGGTAGCTTGCAGGGGTCACCTGGTGGGGGTGGGGGGATCGGGGCTGCGGGGTCAGCAGCCCAGCCCCCGGCTTATGGGGCCTCAGCGGGAGACAAGGGGCAGGAGGGCCTAAAAGAATTGGTGCAGCGGTTTTAGAGTGGGGTGGTGAGCGGGCCAGCCCAGGCGTGGACACAGGCCTCGGCTGCGGCCGTGGCGGGGACGATGGGAGGAGCATCTTCGCCTGCGGTTGTTCCGGTGGCGGGGGGGGGGAGAAGCCGGCGGGTGCTTCTGCCCCTGCGGCCGACGTGATTTCGGAGAAGGTGGGTGAGAAAAGTGTGGACCAGGTGCGGTTGGCTGATGCGGCGAGGAGCGAGGTCTACGTCTGCTTCGAGGGACCGTTAGGGGCGCATCTGAAGCCGGAAGTGAAAGAAAAAATTTGGAAGGGTGAGTACGTCGAGATTTTCACCCTGCTACCGCTGGAGAAATTAAACCTGGATAGGTTGAAGCCTGAGGAGCGGAAGAAGGAAGACGAGGAGAAGCGGAGGTACCGGTTGATTCCCAGGACCTTCGCTAACTGGCTCCAGGCGTTTGCCATTTTGGCAATTGTGGTGGGTGAGAAGGCGCCGGAACATTGCTCGGCGTTGTTCGTGTATCTGGAAGCCATTAGTGAAGCACACCGGACGTATGGCGGCACAGCGTGGCTCCGGTATGATGAACAGTTTAGGCAGCGGATGGCAGTCCGACCTTCGCTTCGCTGGGACCACAAGGACATTAGCTTGTGGATGAAGCTGATGGCGGCGAGGGCTCCTAATCCGTTTTTTCAGCCGAGGGTCGGAGGTTCTGCCACCCCAGGACAGCCAGCCGAAAAGCGATGGGGTTATTGCTGGCAGTTTAACGAGGGATCTTGCAAATTCGGGTCGAACTGCCGTTTCAAACACTTGTGTTCGGGCTGCGGGGGGTCCCATGCCCTTGCAAAATGTTTTAAGAAAGGGAAGGGGTGCCCCGGAGATTCTGTCAACAAAAGGGACGACTCTGGTTCGGGTGGAAAGGATGCTGCCTTTCCTCAATAGATACCCCGACAGGGCGGGGGCACAATTGCTGGAGGCGGGGTTTACTTCGGGTTTTCGGATTCCTTGCTCCTTGACATCGGTGCCCCCATTGGCAAAAAATTTGAAATCGGCTCTGCAGCATGCGTCTGTGGTGACGGAGAAGTTGGGTAAAGAAGTCGCGTTGGGCCGCATGGCCGGCCCGTTTCAGGAGGCACCTCTCCCACATCTGGTGGTTTCTCCGCTGGGGGTGGTTCCTAAAAAGGAGCCGAACAAGTTTCGGTTGATCCATCACCTATCCTTTCCGAAAAGGGGGATCGGTGAACGATGCCATCGCGCCTGAGGACTGTGCGGTTACATACACTTCCTTTGACACGGCGGTGTCGTGGGTTCGGCGGTATGGCCGCGGGACGCTAATGGCAAAATCGGACATCGAATCGGCGTTCCGGCTTTTACCTGTTCACCCGGATAGTTTTTGGCTTTTGGGGTGCCATTGGGAGGGGGCATTTTACGTGGACCGTTGCCTACCCATGGGGTGTTCGATTTCTTGCGCCCTGTTCGAACAATTCAGTTCCTTTTTGGAGTGGGCCATTAGGGATGCGTCGGGCATTAACTTGGTCGTCCATTACTTGGACGATTTTTTGTGTGTTGGCCCGGCGGGCTCGAACGTCTGCGCGGTCCTCTTAGGAACGCTGCAATATCTGGCGGAACGCTTTGGTGTCCCTCTGGCTCCGGGTAAGACTGAAGGAACTAAGACCTGCATCACGTTCTTGGGGATTGAGATCGATTCGGTCAAGATGGAATGCCGTCTGCCCTTGGACAAGTTAGTCGTTGCAGGAGGAAATTCGGGGGACCGTAGGGGTCCGCAAGCTGCAGTTGCGGCAGTTACAATCCCTGTTAGGCAAGCTCAATTTTGCGTGTCGGATTATTCTGATGGGGCGAATTTTTTGCCGCAGGTTGGCCGCGGCTACGGCTGGGGTTCGGGCCCCCACGCATTTCGTGACACTGAAGCGGGAACACAGGGAGGACCTGAGGGTGTGGCAGGAGTTCCTAGTAATTGGGATCTGGAGTTGTTTACGGATGCCGCAGGGGCTTCCGGTTTTGGTGCCTATTTCATGGGACATTGGTGCACGGCACTGTGGCCCACGGACTGGGCTGAGGCCGGGTTTCTGAAGAACCTGGTGCTGTTGGAATTGTTTCCCATTGTAGTGGCACTGGAAATTTGGGGGGAGTCGTTTCAGAACCTTAAGGTGCGCTTCAATTGCGATAACATGGGGGTGGTACAGGTGGTCAATCGGCTGACTGCGGCCTCCAGGCCGGTGGTTAGGCTTGTACGCCATTTGGTCTTACGCTGCTTGCAGTTGAATGCTTTCATCTATGCTGTGCACCTGCCGGGGTTTGATAACACGCTGGCTGACGCGCTGTCTCGTTTTCAGTGGGACAGGTTTCGGGGACTGGCACCAGAGGCAGAGCGTCACGGGTTTAGCTGCCCGGTGTGGATGTGGCGCATAGCTTTGGACTCGCAGCAAGGTGGATTGAGTTGTCCGTGAGTAGGACAACGTGGAAGGCTTATTCGAGGGTGTGGCAGGAATGGTCTGACTGTTTGACAGTGATCGGCATGGCCCCGGGCGATGCGGGCATGGCTCAGGCTGTGTTCTACTTCATTAGCATAGCTATGGAAAAGGGGGTTTCGGCGGCCTCGATTGACAGAAAACTGGCGGGGTTGGCCTTTTTGTTTAAATGGGAGGGAGGTTGGGACTATACCAAAGAATTCTGGTTGCGTCAGGCGGTGAAGGGTTACCGGAAGGAGCATAGACGGAGGGACGGGCGGCGTCCGGTTTCCTTTCAGGTGCTCCACGGCCTGTGCGGGGTGTTAGAGACAGTATGTAGTTCCATATATGAACAGGTATTGTTTCGGGTGGCTTTTTCCTTAACCTTTTTTGGGGCTTTCCGGATTGGCGAGATGTTTTGCCCGGCCAGGGCACGACATGGGGGGTTGGCAATGGGGAGGTCGAGCTGGGCCAAGGGGTGGTGAGGATTTGATTACGCAGGTCCAAGACGGATCAGGAAGCGAAGGGGATGCTGGTGGAAGTGGGTTCGATTGCCGAGAGCACTATTTGTCCTGTGGGGGCGGTGGGGGCTTTCCTGCAAGTGAGGCCTCCGGGTCCGGGCCCCTTTTTCGTGCACAGAGATGGTTCCTTTTTGTCCACATTTCAGTTCAGGGCTATTTTTAAACAATGTGTGGTAGCAGCGGGCTTTGATCCTAAAAAAATTTCATCCCACTCCTTCCGCATCGGGGCGGCTACTGAGGCGGCTAGGGCCGGGCTGAGTGCGGAGGCGGTTCGGAGAATTGGGAGGTGGGACTCCGAGAGGTTTAGGCTGTATGTTCGGCCAGAACTGTTAACATGAGCATGTTGGGGGATAAGGTGGGGATATGTGTATGTTTTCTGGGGTGGAATTATGGTTGTCGTGTATTTACTTGGTTTTTGTTTGCAGGATATGATGTTGGCTTGGTATGGATTCTGGGCCACTCATACGTGTTTTGGGGTTCGAAGAGAGCGGACGTTCGGCCGAATGGGAGACAGCTTCGGATTCCTAGGAATGAGGCGCAGGTTCGCTGGATTGGGGTCCCCGGTATGAGGTGGAACAGGGTGTTGGGTGAGGTGCACAGATTTTCTCGCCTGGATCGTCCGCCTGATGTTCTACTTTTGCACGTGGAGGGTAATGACATGGGGGTCAGGTCCATGAGGGACCTTATCAGAGACATTAAATGTGATTTTCTTCGGCTAAAAGCCGCTTACCCAGGCATGGTCATGATATGGTCAGACATGGTTAGCAGGACGTCGTGGAGGTGGGCATTGTCGGACAAAAAAGTGGATAGGGCCCGGGTTAAGATTAATAAGGAAGTGAGTAGGTTTTTTATCAGGAATGGGGGATTGGCGGTTCGGCATCGGGAACTGGAGTTTGAGACCTGGAGGTATTTGAGGAGTGATGGGGTTCATTTGAACGAGGTGGGGACAGATCTGTGGACTTTGGGTCTCCAGGAGGGGATTCAAAGGGGTTTTTGTGTGTGGCGCTGCTCGAAAGGGTAAGGCTTTACCACCTTTCGAGCTGTGGCAGTGTTTTGGGGTCAGTTGAGAAGGTCAAGTGGTGCAGGTGGAGAATAGGTGGTACCCATCCATGGTGATGGGGGTGGTTGGATTTGCACTTCACGGTTACATGGGGTTAACCGTCAAGAGTAAAAGGGGTAGGTCACTGCTTCGGTTGGGTATAGCCTCCGAGACAGGGGTTTCCGTCTGGAGGTCAAGAGGTTAAAGGTAATGTGCAGTGACCAGTAGGGTCTATTATTATGCTATGACCCAGGATACAGTTTTAAAAGGAAAGTTGTTTACATGTTAATTATGGTTATTTATTGAAAGTTTATATTTTGTTACATATATATATATATATATATATATATATATATATATATATATATATATATATATATATATATTTTGGTTAAATAAATCAAGGCCTGTCGGCCATTTACTCCAAACATAGTCTGGTCTGGTTTATGGGTGGTGTTGGGTTTGGAGAGAGGTGGAGGTATCTTTTGGGTAAGAGTGATATTGAGGGGAGGTGTCAGACAATACAGAGGTCATGTGTAACTGTGTTCGCCTATCCTGTCTAGGTGTGGAGTGTCTTTCTCCTATTGTGTAATTTCTCCATCAGGTGCCTCCTAGGTGCGACTTCCCATTGTCAATTGAGTAACTTATTGTTTGTCTGTTTGCTAATCCTCCTGGAGATGTGATTAGTCTTGTGTCAACTTTACCTTGTTACAGAACCATTATGAGACGTTTACCCCAATGTGAAATATGTTTTTATTGTTCATGTGGTAACTGCCCCTATTTTTCAAGTGTATAAAAACAGGTATTTCTGTTCAATAAAGCTATTATTTTGGTCTTACCTCAACATCTTGTCTGCGTATGATGCTTGGGGTAAAGGGCTGGTATTAGCTACCAGTCTGCTGGAAGGGCTTGGAGGGCAGCCGGCACTCTTGATGCATACCTATGACAGGTCGAGCAGCTGCATCAACCTCTGCAAAACCAAAAGATTACCACTGCTGGGGTATGGGGGTTGCAGAGGACTGAAGAACAGCCATCGTCACAATTAAAGATGGACGAACTTCCGACGGGACGTTTCGCGAACGCGGCCAAAAGTTTGCGAACCGCAAAGTTCGCGGTGGGCCCCATTGACTTCAATGGCAGGCGAACTTTAAAAGCCTACAGGTCATATTTCAGCTACAAAATACTTACTAGCTGTGCACACATAGTCCCACCACATGGCCACTGACATAACACATGTATGAAGTGAATCTGGGATCGACAACTACAAGCATTCTTTTTTTATCTGTGAAATTTTGACAATTCAGGACTCAAGAGCGCATTAAGGCAATGGAGGAGAGGAAAGGTCAGGGTAGGCTATGAAGAGGGTGCAGGAGATGATCACCAGCACCGTGATATAGAGCACTGACACCAGCACCGTGATAGAGTGCACCGAGACCAGCACCGTGATAGAGAGCACTGACAGCAGCACCGATACCAGCAACTCGCTGCTGGGCCCCAAAAATATGACACCGCTCAACCTCTTCAAACAGGAGGGTACGGGCATATAGTACGGTGTGCTTTTTTTGTACAAGGAAGTGAGCCAAAATGTAGAAAAAAAGGTCTGTGTGCTTGATTAAATAAATCGTTTATAGAGATATACAGGGTCTACTCGTCACATGTGTTGAATTCCTCTGAGATCCATGCCTCATTCATTTTTATAAATGTGAGGTAGTCAACACTGTCGTGAGCTAGGCGAGTGCGCTTATTGGTCATGATCCCGCCTGCTGCGCTGAACGTCCTTTCGGACAGGACACTGGACGAGGGGCAAGCCAACAGTTCCATTGCAAATTGGGCAAGCTCTGGCCAGAGGTCAAGCCTTTGTGGACCTAGTAGCTAGTGATTTGCAGACTGTCCCTCAGTCCCTACACTGATAAAAGACTGCTGCAGAAACCAGCAGTAATCTGCAGCACAGCACAGCCCTGCACCAGCACCCTATATATTGTACACCTATACCAGTCCTTAAACGGACCTTTGTGGACCTAGTAGTAATAGCTAGCTAGTGATTAAACTGACTGTCCCTGCTCCACACAGCGTCCTGTCTCTACACTGACAAAAGACAGCTGCAATCACCAGCACAGCAATACACCAGCACCCTATATATTGTACACCTATACCAGTCCTTAAAAGGACCTTTGTTGACCTAGTAGCTAGTGATTTGCAGACTGTCCCTCAGTCCCTACACTGGTAAAAGACAGCTGCAGAATCGGGCAGCAGTCAAGTATAATATTCTTTCTATGTTTGGAAGAAAGTATATTATACGTGTACAACCCTATATACTGTACACCTATACCAGTCCTTAAAAGGACCTTTGTGGACCTAATAGTAATAGCTAGTGATTAAACTGACTGTCCCTGCTGCACACAGCGTCCTGTTCCTACACTGACAAACGACAGGCTGCTACAATCACCAGCACAGCAGTGCACTGAACCCTATATACTGTACTACACCTATACCAGTCCTTAAAAGGACTTTTGTGGACCTAATAGCTAGCGATTTGTGTCACTACAGTCTCTCCCTGCTGCACACAGCGTCCTGTCCCTAAACTGACATAAGACAGAATGTAAAATGGCTGCCAGATCAGGTCTATTTATAAGGTAGGGGGAATGTCCAATTGTCCATGTGCTGAAATGTCTCAATTGGCTGTCCTGTACCCCATGATGGATGTGTCATCATGGGTCAAAGTTCTTTCACACTGTAAATGCATATGTCCGCCGGGCGAACAGTGGTAATAGTCCGCCGATCGGGCGAATCACGAACATGCAAAATTCGGCGCCAACTGACCGCCGGGCGAACAGTTCGGTCATCCCTAATCACAATTAAAAGTACTGTCGCTTGTGCTGATTTAAAAAAAAAAGGAAACTTAGGCTTTAAAGCTGGCTTTGCTGTCTGCAACATTTGCTTAGTAGCCCCCATTTTAAATCTCAAGGTCTAAGATAAAAGAGATAGTCATATGGTCTGTTCTTCTCGGCTACACATTTTTTGAGGATCCTGGAAAAGTTGGGGATCCCAGGCTACTAAGGCTCAGTTCACATATGAGCCGCATGCTGCTAACAGCAGGGGTCTGGTCCATGCTGGTTCACAGTTTCAGGTCTGATTTAGAATGTTGGGCTGAATTCAGACCTGAAACGGACCAAAAGACGTACAGCGTTTTTCTGCAAAATGCACCGGACCTGCTGTTGAGATATGTGAACCGGCTCCATAGAGAGCTAGTCAAAATCTCCTGCTTTCGTGAATTGGATGCGGAGATTCCATATACAATTTGCAATGGTGTGAACTCAGTAGCGTAGCCAAACCTGAATCTAAATATATTGCATGTTATCAATCGTTAGATGTAGTTTTTTCAGGCTTATTTTCACCTGGCAATCCTGTGAATAGCACACACCATGGGTCTAAGCCTTTTTCTCCAGTAAATCTACAGAGAAAGCCATGCTTTCATATAGGCTGAAATGTATCTGTAGTGTTTACTTCTCTCCAAAGCTCTAAGTGTCGTTTCTCTCTGGTGCTTCATTCCTCTGTTATCAGCTTGAGTCACTTCTGAGAAGTTTTTACTGTCACATGAGATAAAATTTGTGTTGGGGAGAATGGAATGGAGCTGATCTATTCAGAACACAGTTCTTCTGCTGTGTGAAGGGGTTTGTTTGCCTTTCCTCCAATCAGCTCTCACACACTGTATCTGCAGCCTCTCCACCCCCTCCTCTGTGCTCCTGACAGATGTATAAAGATTATTCACACAATCGGCCCTTTTGAAGAGGTGTAGGGAAGAGAAGACTGCAGATAAACATGTTAAACCTATGTAGGAGGATTTGTTTAATCTCTGTGTATCATCTGAGGCTGTTTATGTCACTGAGTATATGTAAGGGTCTACAGCCACTTTAAGCCAGCCATAGTTTGAATCCCGACCGGTTCAGCAGGCACCGGCTGAGATTGGAACCATGTATGGGCAGGCTGAATGTACCCAAGTTGATTGATTAACTTGGGTGCCACCAGCCTATCGGATTCTACATGTGATTATTGCTAGCAGCTATTATAGTCGCTAACAATAATAACTGTGTTCTCCCGGTCGGGACAGCTCCCCTAACTGTAAAAAACAATGACTCCGTGGGGGGGATTCCCTTGTCAACACTGACTGTGTTGACGGAGAATCAATCGATTTTCTTTCCAGCAACTCACGGTTGCAGAAAAGAAAAATGGTCAGTCTATGGCCAGTTTTATGGAACTAGTAATTCACACAATAAAGATAAGGTTCTTTGTACTTTCTTTTAACCTTGCAGAAAATGACAAGGACAATACAAGTCTTAACCACTTTACTCATTTCTCCACCAACTATTCCGTTTCTGCCACCCCTCTCCATTGGCTTCCACTCGCCCAACAACTACAAAACACTACCAAAAACATACAAAGCCATCTATAAATCTGCCAAAAGCGACATCACCACCCTCTGTGATCCTAGTAAAAGTAACCTTCCACGAGTGAATATGTAACAACCCAGTGACTCCAATACTGGTGTGCCAGCATCCAACAGGACTTGCCCAGCCCACTGGAACTGACTATCAAAAAGGGTAGGGAGCCACACACCAGCAATCAGCCAGGTCATCGTATATGCAGGATCTGCTTTAACTTGTCTCCTCCAAAGCCAGGCTCCACTAATGGATTTTACCCTCCCACAGGCTTCGTCAGAGATATATAACTAAGCCTGTGGGAGTGTGAAATGGTACTATGTGATTCTTGTGAGCAGCATTAGTTGTGCTTGGCCCTTATATGCCTATAACCTCTGCTATTTTTGTATATGGATGTAGTCTAATACAACCCCTCCTTATAAGCTTGTGCGCAGTGTGATTAGACATAGGAAAAGTACAAACAGCATATCACAAAAGGTGTTAGAACAAAATGCTAACCATAATGTTAAACATTCATGTACATCTGCTTTGAAATAATTGTCCAGATCTTGGTTGCATCTCCACCACTGTTCAGTCTCTGCAGTGATTGCACTGAATCTCCAGCATTGTGGACGACACACATCCTTTAATTTATGCTTCTTCTCTATGTCTGCCCACACTTATTTTTCTGTAACATGCAGAATTTTTACCATTTTCTCGTTATTCTATTTCATGTTTAACAACCAGCCCTTTTGTGACCTTCTTCCAGCTTATCATTACATCTTATTCTGTAACATCTCTCTAGATCAGAAATAGCTTGACATTTTCTTGCAGCTAATCCTACACCAAATCTAGTACAAAGTAATTCAGTGGATACATCTAGAGAACCACTAGAAATCAGCAAGAGGGATCTATTCCCCCTCGTGAAGAGGCATATTATCATTAGCGCTGCCTTAGCATTGGGTAGTAGATTATTACAGCTGATAGAGACTACGTCGCCTTTTCCATTATATTGCCTATACACCTCACTTAGGGGGGTATGCACACTCAACAGGGGGAGCACAGTCATTGCACACAATCTGTTAGACATTTTCTTTGTTTGGCAGAAATGTGTGATTTATACTGTGTGGTTTATGTACATAGTCATGTTTGATCACCAAACAGAAACATATGAAGGTTGTTTCCATAGTACTTCTATGATATACAAAATAAAACACGTTGCTTAAACAAATACTCGCTACTAAAAATAATTTTGATTTTCAGCTGATTATTGAAAGTATATTAGCAGAATATATATATATATATATATATATATATATATATATATATATATATATACACACACACACACACACACACACACACACACACACACACACACAATCATTTATTGGATTATATAGGAAACTTCTAATGGCTCCATTATGGGAAACTAAAGTGGACCCATCTTTACATTTACAAAAAAAATAACAACTTTGTGCTCAGTAAATTATGTAAAGGAAAGCAGCACCTTAATCATCAGAATACTAGACAAATTGAATAATAGTAAAAAGGTGCACTATCAATTTTACAAATAATATCAGTATTAAAGTAGGCATCACAACATAAATTAAGTGCAATCAATTATAAACATATGTGCAATACAATCATGTGAATCTGGTGAAAATAAAGAGTGAGTCAAACAATTATTCTAAAATAAATGAACAGATACTGGGTGCAAAGAAATAGTAAAATGTCCATAAAAAGTGCACACGCTGCTTACTGGAAAGGCTTACCTCTAAAATGGAGGACGTTGTATAATAAAGAGTCCAAGTGACTTCAGCCTGCTACATCAGTGCCACTTGTAAGGCCCAATAATCGGCTAGTGTTGGGGCCCAGTTTTTATGGTAGTGCACAGTAAAGTCTGCATGCAGTTGGTAAGGCGGCTTTTTAGATGACCAATCCCTAAGTACTCCGTCTCTGCTAGCAGTGGTAGAACTAGCATTCAGGACTGCTTACCCAAATGGCTTCCTTCCAGGAACTGTGCCTATTGTCCATAGTAAGAGGTACCTCTCTAGGGAGCCTTGTACAATTACCAACCACTTTATAAGGTACATCTGTTCAAATGCTTGGTAGCACAAATTGCTAATCAGCCAATCACATGGCAGCAATTCAATGCATATAGGCATCTAGACATGGTGAAGACAACTTGCACTTAAAGTTCATACCGAGCATCAGAATGGGAAAAAAAGGGGATTTTGGTTACTTTGAGCATGGCATGTTTGTTGGTGCCAGACAGGCTGGTCTGAGTATTTAAAAAACTGCTCATCTGCTGGGATTTTCACACATAACCATCTCTAAGGTTTACAGAGAATGGTCCGAAAAAGAGAAAACACATCGAACCTTGAAGCAGATGGCCTACAGCAGCAAAAGACCACACCAGGTACCACTCCTGTCAACTAAGAACAGGAAACTGAGGTTACAATTCACACAAGCTCACCAAACTGGGACAATAGAAGATTGGAAAAACGTTGCCTGATGAGTCTCGATTTCAGCTGCAACATTCATATGTCACAGTCAAAATTTGGTGTAAACAACATGAAAGAGTGGATCCATCCTGTCTTGTATCAATGGTTCAAGCTGGTGGTGGTGGTGTAATGGTGTTGGGGATATTTTCCTTAGTACCAATTGAGCATCATTTAAATGCCACGGCCTACCTGAGTATTATTGCCGACCATGTCCATCCCTTTATGACTACAGTGTATCCATCTTCTGATGGCTACTTCCAGCAGGATAATGCACCATGTCACAAAACTAAAACCATCTCAAACTGGTTTCTTGAACCTGACAATGAGTTCACTGTACGCCAATGGCTTCCACAGTTACCAGTGTGGAAACTGTGGTGGAATGGGAGACAAATCTACAGCAACTGCGTGAATAATGTCAATATAGACCAAAATCTCGGAGGAATGTTTACAACACCTTGGTGAATCAATGCCATGAAGAATTAAAGTGGTTGTACATATATATTATATGCATTAAGATAAAAAAAAACCTTCTGTGTGCAGCAGCCCCCCTAATACTTACCTGAACCCCATCTCTATCCAGCGATGTGCATGAGTGCCTCAGCCATCTGGAACTCTCCCTTATCATTGGCTGAGACACAGCAGCAGCGCCATTGGCTCCTGCTGCTGTCAAAGTCAGTTAGCCAATCAGGGAAAAGAGGAGGCGGGGCTGAACCGCGGCTCCATATCTAAATGGACACACAGAGCTGCGGCTCAGCTGCCCCCACAGCAAGCTGCTTGCTGTGGGGGCACTCAACAGGAGGGAGGGACCAGGAGCACCGAAGAGGGACCTGAGAAGAGGAGGATCCAGGCTGCTCTGTGCAAAACCGCTGCACAGAGCAGGTAAGCATGTTTGTTATTTTTAAAGAAAAAAAAACACAAGACTTTAGTATCACTTTAAGGCAGTTCTGATGGCAAAAGGGGGTCCAACCCAGTACTAGCAAGGTGTACCTAAAAAGTGGCCGGTGAATGTATTTAGCTGTAGTCATTTATATAGAGTTTACTCCTAAGTGCTTATAGCTTGCTGTTTACAGAGGAGTTATCACAGTATTATCATTGCTGTTACTGATTACCATATGCCATTACTTATTGCTGATTTTGTGGATTACCAGGTTTAGTCTAATTTAGCTGCATAGTACTCTATTGTAAGTTGCTATAACCTAGTGATCATATTGTCTAGTGAACTATGATTGACCCAGTTCTTTACCTGCTCATTTGTGTACATACTGCATCTACTTCAGCCTGGGTTCCTTCACCACTAACCAGCTTTGTGTTTGCTTTTTGATGTTGAACTATACTTGTCTGCATGATATTTAGATTTGTGCTTCCAATAGTATTGCGGTATTCATTTGATTAACCTGCGTGTTAGAGGGGCCAAGGTTGTTCACAGAGCTGAGGCAGATGAACAAGGAACCCAATCTACCAAGTGGCTCCAGCGGGGGGGTCAGGACTAGCACTGTGGCTAAGTCACTGTCACTAAGACTCTATGGTAAATTGAGGGATAGAGAGTGCCTACTGTGTTGTGATCTCTTTAGTGGGTATACCCCCAACTCCCATTATTAAGTCCCTTTACTCAATGTCACTATCCTCCCATAACAGAACACCTCTTACCAACTACAACCTTCTCTCAACTACTCATCTTGTCTCCCCAGTTAGACCCAAATACCCCCTTAATAACCCCTCAACAACTACCCCTAATTCCAAATTTTACAGCACCCATTACAAACTACACCCCTAATTCAAACTACA
The DNA here is from genome assembly GCF_037356315.1 of Lithobates pipiens. Taxonomy (NCBI): domain Eukaryota; kingdom Metazoa; phylum Chordata; class Amphibia; order Anura; family Ranidae; genus Lithobates; species Lithobates pipiens. The sequence continues at coordinate 58,371,934 of NW_027507789.1, read as the reverse complement.
CAAGACCCTTAAATAGTTACATCTTTAGCTTTTATTACATGGCACAACAGCTGCCCTCCTAATTCCCATAATACCAATCACACAGCACTCAACAGCTATAACCCTAATACCAGTTACAAAGCACCCCTCAACAGCTACATCTCCAATACCAAGAACATAGCTTTTACATGTGGACAGGGTGTTAGATCTAGTAATTTGTTTGGAGGAACCATCCCTGACATAATAGACAAAACTTCAAATTAGGGATGAGCTTCGTATTCGAGTCGAACATACGTTTGACTCGAACATCGGCTGTTCGCCCGTTCGGCGAATTCCGAACGTTATGGGCCGTTCGCGCCAAATTCGTGTGGCGCTCACGGCCCACAATGCACTGCGTGATCGCAGTGCATTGCTGCCTCATGATTGGCCAAGCGTGCACTGTGACCCCGCATGCTTGGCCAATCACAGCGCCAGCAGCGAGGAGAGCCATGATTGGCCACAGGCAGGATGCCTGTGGCCAATCATAGCTCAGGCTGTGTAGTACACGCCCCACACTATATAAGGCCGCCAGCGCGGCGGCCTAGTGTAGTGTGTTGGCGTCTGAAGCAGTTAGTGGGTGTTCTGTGTACCTTCAACACAGTACACACCGATCGTTTTCGGCCGATTTTCGATCTTGCTGTTGTGTAGTGGTTGTTGTCTGTGTTCCCTGACCGCAGTATACACCGCTATATTCACCTCACCTATATAGCTAGTGATCTATCTTTTATAATAGAGCTTGCAGTCAGTAGTGTTAGGAGCTTGTGCGTGCTGTCTGCGTGCTCTGTACCCAGTACACACCGCTATATCCACCTACATAGCTCTTCTCTATTTGAGCCCACTTGCCATCTGCAGGAGTTATTGGAAGTTGTGTGTGCCTCCAGCACAGCACAGTATACATCTGTATATACCCCTTTATCTCTGGTGTTCTATAAAAAAGGCATCTGCAGGAGTTAGTGGGTTTTTTGTGCCTCCAGCACAATATACACCTGTATCTACCCTTTATTGCTGTTCTCTAATAGAGGCATCTGCAGGGCTTAGTGGGTGTTGTGTGACTCAATTACAGTATACCCCTTTATCTCTGGTGTTCTATAATAAAGGCATCTGCAGGAGTTAGTGGGTGTTGTGTGACTCCAGCACAATATACACCTGTATCTACCGTTTATTGCTGTTCTCTAATAGAGCCATCTGCAGGGCTTAGTGGGTGTTGTGTGACTCCATTACACTGCTGTTTTACCCAACTCCCTTCAGGCCATTACCATGTCTGGAAGGCCGGCAAGGAGAGGCAGACAGGCGCAAGCCGATAAAAGAGGGCAAGCAGGCTCTGTGTCTAGAGACAACAGTGCTGGTCGTGGACGCGGTGCATTGTCATCAGCACGTGGCCATGGGACACACTTGTCCTTCTTTTCGGCAGCTGGACATGTTGAACCGCAACATGCCAACGACTTGGTAGAGTGGATGACCAAGCCCTCTTCATCCTCCTCATCCTCTCTCACCCAGTCTCATGGTACTAGCAAAGCAGCTGCCAACGCATCGTCTTCCCTCCTCTCAATGTCATCATCAGTGACTCCTTCCCTAGACCCACCACGTCCTCCTGAGGAGTCTCCTGAACTCTTTGGGCACAGTGTTGGGTACATGCTCCAGGAGGATGCCCAGTGTTTTGTAGGCTCTGATGATGACACTCAGCTAGAGGAAGGCAGTAGCGTGAGCGCAGAGAGAGGGGATGCTCAAGAAGCACAGCAATCTGGCAGTCATGTTCCACAAGCTGCAGCATACTGCCAGGTTTGCTACAGCGATGAAGAGGGAGGGGATGATGAGGGTACTGACTCCACGTGGGTGCCTGGTAGGAGAGAGGAGGAGGAGGAGGAGGAGGCACATGTCCAACGAGGCAGGATGCCCTCCGGGGGCCAGCTTAGGGGAAGCACACCGACTGAATCACCCCGCAGAGCTCCGCCTGTGCAGGGCGCTGCCTCTGCGCGTTATTCTAAAAGTTCTTTGGTGTGGGCCTTTTTTGAGACGAGTGCATCAGATCGCACCGCTGCTATTTGCAACATATGTCTCAAGCGTATCTCGCGTGGCCAAAACATCAGCCGCTTGGGCACCACATGCTTGACCAGACATATGTTGACCTGCCATGCAGCTCGTTGGCAAGCGTACCTCAAAGACCCACACCAAAGAACAAAGTGGACCTCTTCTTGCTCCTCATCAGCTGGTATTCCAACCCCACTAGACCTTCAGTCCTCTCTGAAACCTGCTCTGAGAGGAATGAAGGTGTAGAATTAGGTGTGTCACAGCCAAGTGCTTCCGGGAACTCTGCTAGCGGTACACCCACGTTCGATTATAGTAGGCAAATGTCCCTGCCCCAGCTGCTGGACCGGCGAAAGAAGTTCACTCCCAGCCATCCACATGCCCAGCGGTTGAATGCTAGCTTGGCTAAATTGCTAGCACTTCAACTGCTGCCTTTTCAGTTGGTAGACTCGACCCCCTTCCGTGAGTTTGTACAATGTGCGGTTCCTCAGTGGCAGGTCCCCAAACGCCACTTTTTCTCACGGAAGGCGATTCCGGCTCTCTACCGGCATGTGGAAGGCAAGGTCCTTGCCTCGCTGGACAGGGCGGTCAGCGGTAAGGTGCATACCGCTGACTCATGGTCCAGCAGGCATGGACAGGGACGTTACTTGTCTTTCACGGCCCATTGGGTCACTCTTCTGGCAGCTGGGAAGGATGCAGGACAAGGTGCAGTAGTGTTGGAGGTTGTTCCGCCACCACGCCTCCAAAATGCTACTATTGGATGTGACACACCTCTCTCCTCCACCCCCTCCTCTTCCTCCATGGCCTCTTCCAGTGCTCTGTCCTCAGAACCAGCGGTGCTCCATAGGCGTTCCAGGGGCCACGCAAGTACGCAGGCAAAACGATGCCATGCCGTGCTTGCGCTGGTTTGTTTGGGGGACAGGAGCCACACTGGGGCGGATGTTTTGTCAGCTCTGCAGGGGCAGGCCGAGAGGTGGTTGACGCCACGCCAGCTTAAGCCAGGAATGGTGGTTTGTGACAATGGCACCAACCTCCTCTCCGCCCTCCGACAGGGACAACTGACCCATGTGCCCTGTGTAGCTCACGTCCTTAACCTGGTGGTGCAGCGGTTCTTGGGCAGGTACCCCGGCTTACAGGATGTACTGAAGCAGGCCAGGAAAGTCTGTGTGCATTTCCGCCGATCATTTAATGCCTGTGCTCGGCTGGCTGAGCTCCAAAAGGAGTTGAACCTGCCCAAGAACCGCCTTATATGTGACATGCCCACCAGGTGGAACTCAACGTTGGCCATGCTGCAGCGGCTGCACACGCAGCAGAGGGCCATCAATGAGTACCTGTGCGACTACGGCACCAGGACAGGGTCAGGGGAGCTCAGTTTTTTCTCACCACGCCAGTGGGGCATGATCAGGGATGCATGCACTGTCCTATCACCGTTTGAGGAGGCCACAAGGATGGTGAGCAGTGACAGTGCATGCATCAGTGACACTGTACCTCTTGTCCACCTCTTGGAGCATACGCTGCGTGGAATAATGGACAGGGCACTTGAGGCAGAACAGAGGCAGGAAGAGGAGGACTTCCTTGCCTCTCAAGGCCCCCTTTATCCAGACAGTGTTCCTGCTGTGCCACCCATCACACAGGAAGAGGATGAGGAGGAAGAGGAGGAAGAGGAGGAGGAGGATGATTGTGTCAGCATGGAGGTGGAGGCTGGCACTCAGCATCAGCAGCAGCAGTCTTGTAGGGATGATTTACAGACCCAAGAAACACGTGGACTTGTACGTGGCTGGGAGGAGGTAGCTGCGGATCATGTTGCCCTTAGTGACCCAGAGGACTCCGGACCAAATGCCTCAGCTAACCTACGCTGCATGGCCTCCCTGATGCTGCAAAGCCTGCGGAAGGATCCCCGTATTCTTCGGATCAAGGAGAGGGACCATTACTGGCTGGCCACTCTCCTTGATCCATGGTACAAGGGTAAGGTTGCCGACCTTATCTTGCCATCGCAGAGGGAGCAGAGGATGAGACATTTCCAGGAGTCCTTGCAGAAAGGTCTGTGCAATGCGTTCCCAGAGACTGGGAGGTTACAAACTCCTGGTCCTGGACAACGTGTTGCTGAGGCATCGGTCAGAAGGAGCGGTGGAGAAGGTGGCCGTCTGACTGATGCTTTCAGACAATTTTTTAGTCCGCAGCCCCAAGGTATGATCGGTTCCAGCAACCATCGCCAGCGTCTGATTTACATGGTGCAGGAATACCTAGGGGCAAGGTCAGACTTGGACACCTTTCCCACCGAAAATCCTCTGGCTTACTGGGTCTTGAGGATGGATCACTGGCCAGAGCTTTCACAGTATGCAATTGAGCTACTGGCCTGTCCTGCATCCAGCGTTCTTTCGGAATGCACCTTCAGTGCTGCTGGTGGCTTTGTTACCGATCACAGGGTGCACCTGTCCACCGAATCAGTTGATCGACTGACCTTCATCAAGATGAATCAGTCTTGGATCACCCACAGCTACCAAGCACCTGAAGCTGATGTAACCGAATAATTTTTTTTGAAATATCACATCCCTTCAAGACTGCCTATGCTGATGCTGAGTGACTGTCCTGTTATGTTGATTGTATATCCTCTTCCTCCTCCGCTAATATGTTGGAAGAACATTTTTGGTTCTGAGTGATGCCATTAGCCCAATTTTTCTGCCCTGTTTAACAGGGGCGTTTAAGTACAATTTTTGATGCAATGCTTTGCAGCAGGGCTAATTCCTGCAATAAAACTAGAGTATATGGGAGAGGTTGCAGTGTCGTGGCACCAGCACCAGTGCCTAAGGCCCAATTTTTCTGCCCCTGTTTAACAGGGGCGTTTAAGTACAATTTTTGATGCAATGCTTTGCAGCAGGGCTAATTCCTGCAATAAAACTAGAGTATATGGGAGAGGTTGCAGTTTCGTGGCACCAGCACCAGTGCCTAAGGCCCAATTTTTCTGCCCCTGTATAACAGGGACATGTAATTACAATTCTTGATATAATATTTCACAGGAGGGCCCGTTCCTGTGCCCACCCAGAGTAACTGTGAGGACTTATAGTGTTGTGGCACCAGCACCACAACCACCAAAGGTCAATTTTTCTACCACTGTTCAACAATGGCATGTAATTACAATTCTTGATATAATCGTTCACAGCAGGGCGCTCCAGCGCCCACCAAGAGTCACTTTGAGGGCTTACAATGTTGTGGCAAAACCAACACCTTGTTCCGCCATTTCTGCAGAGCATATAGGGCAGGCCCCTACTTTAAAACATCCAACTTACAAACATCTCCTACTTGCAAACGGAAGGAGACAACAGCAAGTGAGATGAAAAAAGATGGACGACAAAACAAATTATACAGGGGTGATAACCCTTCCCTATGTTTTCCAAAAAGCTTAAAAATTGTTTTTTGGACTGGAGCTACACTTTAAAAATGTACCAGTTGAAAATTACAAACAGATTCAACTTAACACAACAAACCTACACAGTCCCTGTCTTTTTTGCACCGCCTGTATACTGCTGTTCTGAGTATATAGGGCCTGGGGGCCACACGCATTTCCTTTTTTTAATATGGGTACAGGGTTCCCCTTGATATGCGTACAAGACCCAAAGGGGCTGGTAATGGGCAGGGAGGGCTACCCATGACATTTTTCTCAATGGTTTTCAACCATATTGCAGGAACCAGATATAACATTAAAACCGCAAGCAGTTTTCAATGATGTTATTTCTGTTTAATGTCATTTTGTGCAGGGACTGTTCTAAACACGGGAAACACGTGGCACTTCACAGGCATACTACAGACACCCCCCAGGCACCATATTTAAAGGAATATTTCACTTTTTTTTTTCACTTTAAAAATCAGTGCTCCCGCCAAAACGGCCATTTTTAAAAACATTTTAGGCATTGACCCATGTCCCCTGGGGCAAGAGCCAGGTCCCCAAACCCTTTTTAGGACAGTATCTTGCATATTAGCCGTTAAAATTAGCACTTTTAATTTCGAACGTTCGAGTCCCATAGACGTCAATGGGGTTCTAAAGTTCGTTCGAATTTGGGGTCCGTTCGAAAGTTCTGGTGCGAATCGAACCGGGGGGTGTTCGGCTCATCCCTACTTGAAATATATTGGAAATGGGACTATGTGATATAAACAAGACATGGCATTGAAAACAAGAAATTATATGTCAAACTAAAGTGGTATATTTTATGTAATTTCATTTCTTCTTAATATTACACCTTTAGAGGTACACTCAAAGTCCTATTTCTAATATATTTTGAGTTTTATCTTGAATATCTATTACACAGCACCCCCCAGCAGATACATGCCCAATACCAATTACACAACATCCTCAACAGCTACATCTCCAATACAAGATTACACAGAACCCCTAACAGCTATATTATTAATACCAATTACACAGCACCACTCAACAGCTACATCCCTAAAACCCATTACATGACACCACTGAACAGTTACCCCTCTTCATTTCCACTGCTCGGCATTTCCTAATAGCTACACCCCCAATTCCCATTATATATCACCCCCAGGGCCGCCATCAGGGGGGTACAGGCAGTACTGAAGTAAGAGGACCGCCTGGCCAGGGCCCGCTCCACCTACAACACAGCAGCACATTTATCTGTCAATTGCACCCTGCACTGGCGCCCGGCCGCTAGAGAGAAAGAAGCCTCCTTTCACTCCCCCCTCCATGTCGCTGCCTTTTCTAACTAGCCCCTGAGCAGGTGATCGTGGGCTAGCACTAGCTCCCCTTCCTTCCCTGCTGAGGCGGAGCCGGTGTTCTGACACAAAATGTCCACCTATCGTATAGTGTACGGGCCGTAATGCGCTTGCGCAGCACGGGGGACAAGCAGAAGCCGAACATCTCCAAAGAAGAATGGCGCCTGTGCACTGAGTCCAGGTTGAAGCCCCACCATCCAAGTGGACATAGGGTTGCTCATAGTAACAAGGCCCCTCGCAGGCTCGCTTCACTTGCCACGCTTCGCTCGGCTCTTTTATATTCTAACTCTATGTCCACTTGGATGGTGGAGCTTGAACCTGGACTCAGTGCGCATGCGCCCTTTATCTTTGGAGATGTTCGGCTTCTCCTTGCCCCCCGTACTGTGCAAGCGCAATACAGGGCGGACACTATGTGATGGGGGACACTATCTGATCGGACACCGGCTGGTTGCTACTGGTTTAGTTTAGTTGATTGGCCAGGACAAAGTCAGGGGGTGTGGTCAACTCATCAGTGCGGTGACCCAGCCCTATCAGGTGCATGTATTGCAGATAGAGAGCAGCATGGATGGAGGGTAAGTAACAAAAGTTGTGTGTGTGCTGCTGTGCCCTATGTGCTAACCAGCTGGCATGATTGAGTTGAATGGTGGAAAATGGATGAAGATGACTCTGGGTGGAAATGAGTCACATTATTTAGAGCCTCTTAATTATGTTACTCATCCCTACCCAGAGTCATCCTCATCCATTTTCACAATGCAACTCAATCATCTTAATCCGATCCCAGCACCATCCATCCCTCTCCACTATGCATCCCCACCCCATCCATCCATCCCTCTCCACCATTCATCCCCAGCCCCATCCATCCATCCCTCTCCACTGTGCATCCCCATCCATTCATCCCTCTCCGCCATGCATCCCCACCCCATCCATCTATCCCTCTCCAACATGCATCCCCAACCCCCATCCATCCCCCCCTTTCCATCATGCATTCCCACCCCCATCCATCCCCACCCAGGACCATCCATCCCTCTCCACAATGCATCCCCATTGCCACTTGGCACAATTCATCCCTCTCCACCATGCATCCCCAACCAGCACCATCCATCCATCCCTCTCCACAATGCTTTCCCACACAGCACCATCCATCCATCCCTCTCCACCATGCATCCCCACCCAGCACCATCCATCCCTCTCCACAGCACATCCTCATCCCCACCCAGCACCATCCATCCATCTCCACAATGCTTTCCCACCCAGCACCATCCATCCATCCATCTCCACCATGCATCCCCACCCAGCACCATCCATCCATCCCTCTCCACATCACATCCCCATCTCCACCCAGCACCATCCATCCCTCTGCACAATGCTTCCCCACCCAGCACCATCATGCATCCCCATCCAGCACCATCCATCCCTCTCCACATGGCATCCCCATACCCACCCAGCACCATCCATCCATCCCTCCCCACAATGCTTCCCCAGCCAGCACCATCCATCCATCTCCACCATGCATCCCCATCCCCACCCAGCACCATCCATCCCTCTCCATAATGCATCCCCATCCAGCACCAGCCATCCATCCATCCATCTTCACCATGCATCCCCATCCCCACTCAGTACCATCCATCCATCCATCCCTCTCCGCATCGCATCCCCACCCAGCACCATCCATCCCTCTCCACAATGCTTCCCCACTCAGCACCATCCATCCATCCCTCTCCACCATGCATCCCCATCCAGCACCATCCATCCATCCCTCTCCACATCGCATCCCCATCCAGCACCATCCATCCCTCTCCACAATGCTTCCCCACCCAGCACCATCCATTCATCTCCACCATGCATCCCCACCCAGCACCATCCATCCTTCTCCATAATGCATCCCCATCCAGCACCAGCCCTCCATCCATCCATCTCCACCATGCATCCCCATCCCCACCCAGCACCATTTATCCATCCCTCTCCATAATGCATCCCCATCCAGCACCATCCATCCCTCTTCACCATGCATCCCCATCCCCTCTCAGCACCATCCATTCCTCTCCACAATACATAGTTACATAGTTAGTCAGGTTGAAAAAAGACACAAGTCCATCCAGTTCAACCTTAAAAACAAATAAATAAAATAAAAAATAATCGTACAATCCAAATACCCAATTTTATGGCCACAATTGATCCAGAGGAAGGCGAAAAAAAACCCCAGCAGAGCATGCTCCAATTTGCTACAGCAGGGGAAAAAAATTCCTTCCTGATCCCCCAAGAGGCGATCAGATTTTCCCTGGATCAACTTTACCTATGTTAGTATCCAGTTATATTATGTACATTCAGGAAAGTATCCAAGCCTTTCTTAAAGCAATCTACTGAGCTGGCCAGAACCACCTCTGGTGGGAGTCTATTCCACATTTTCACAGCTCTAACTGTGAAGAAACCTTTCCGTACTTGAAGATGAAATCTCTTTTCCTCTAGACGTAAAGAGTGCCCCCTTGTCCTCTGGGTTGACCGTACAGAGAACAACTCAACACCAAGTTCACTATATGGACCCCTAATATATTTGAACATGTTGATCATATCCCCCCTTATTCTCCTCTTCTCAAGAGTGAATAAATTCAGTTCCTCTAATCTCTCCTCATAGCTGAGTTCCTTCATGCCTCTTATCAGTTTGGTTGCCCTTCTCTGCACTTTCTCCAGTTCCCCGATATCCTTTTTGAGAACTGGTGCCCAAAACTGAACTGCATATTCCAGGTGAGGTCTTACTAATGATTTGAACAGGGGCAAAATGATATCTCTCTCTCTGGAGTCCATACCTCTCTTAATACAAGAAAGGACTTTGCTCGCTTTGGAAACAGCAGCTTGGCATTGCATGCTATTATTGAGCTTATGATCTACCAAAACCCCCAGATCCTTCTCCACTATGGATCCCCCCAGTTGTACTCCCCCTAGCATGTATGATGCATGCATATTCTTAGCCCCCAAGTGCATAACTTTACATTTATCAACATTAAACCTCATCTGCCACATAGTCGCCCAATTAGACAGTGTATTGAGGTCGGCTTGTAAATTGGAGACATCCTGTAAGGAGGTTATTCCACTGCATATCTTGGTGTCATCTGCAAAGACAGAAATGTTACTTTTGATCCCAGACCCAATATCATTTATAAAGATGTTAAAAAGTAAGGGTCCCAGCACTGAACCTTGGGGTACACCACTGATAACCTTAGACCATTCAGAGTAAGAATCATTAATCACTACTCTCTGAATTCTGTCTTTTAGCCAATTTTCTATCCATTTACAAACTGATATTTCCAAACCTGTAGACTTTACCTTACACATGAGCCGTGTGTGGGGAACTGTATCGAACGCTTTTGCAAAATCCAAGTATACCACGTCCACCTCCACCCCTCTGTCCAAGGTTTTACTTACCTCCTCATAAAAAGAAATCAGGTTTGACTGACAACTTCTGTCTTTCATGAATCCATGTTGTCTGTTGCTTAAAGTGTTTTTGTTCAGCAAGAACTCGTCGATGTGGTCTTTTATTAAACGCTCCAGTATCTTCCCAGCTATAGAAGTTAAGCTAACAGGTCTATAGTTACTTGGTAAAGACTTTGATCCCTTTTTAAATATAGGCACCACGTTCGCCCTGCGCCAATCCAGTGGGACTATTCCCATCATTAATGAGTCCCTAAAAATTAGATACAATGGCTCTGAAATTACAGAGCTCAATTCTTTTAGGATCCGTGGGTGGATGCCATCAGGGCCAGGTGCTTTATCCACCTTTATTCTGTCTAAATATTTCTGGACCATATCACTTTTGAGCCATTGTGGATCATTTGGGGCTGTGTCACTATCACCCCCATTATGGACATGCGCTCTCCCATGCTCTTTTGTGTACACAGAGCTGAAGAAAGTATTTAATAAATTAGCCTTCTCTTTGTCCCCAGTCACCAACTCTAGATTATTTTGTAAAGGGCCTACATGCTCAGACTTGACCTTTTTACTATTAATATATTTGAAGAATTTTTTGGGGTTTGTCCTACTATCTTTTGCAATCTGTCGTTCGTTTTGAATTTTTGCATCCTTGATTTCCTTTTTACATATTCTGTTAAATTCTTTGTAACATTTAAATGTCACTAGTGATCCTTCATTTTTATATTTTTTAAAAGCTCTTCTCTTATAGTTTATAACTTTTTTAACTTTGGCTGTGAGCCACATAGGTTTTGTTTTTAGCCTTTTAAACTTATTGCCCATGGGAATATACTTTGCAGTGAGGTCCCAAACAGTCTTTTTGAAGAATTCCCATTTCTGTTCTGTGCCCATTGAAGCAAATATTCTCTCCCAGTCTAAGTCCTGGAGAGCAGCCCTCATCCTTGGAAAATTTGCTCTCTTGAAGTTAAGTGTTTTTATCTTACCCGTATGTACTTCTTGTTTAGCGCTAACATCAAAGGAAATCATGTTATGATCACTGCTACCCAGGTGTTCCTTTATCTGGACATTAGTAATAAGCTCTGCATGGTTTGAGATTACCAGGTCCAACAGAGCTTCATTCCTAGTTGGGGCCTCAATAAACTGGACCATAAAATTGTCATGTAATAGGTTTATCATTTTTTTGCCCTTTAACTGTCCCAGCAATGCCATTACTCCAGTCAATTTCTGGGTAGTTAAAATCCCCCATTATTATCACTGTCCCAGCCCTTGCAGCCCTTTCCATCTGTGCAAGGAGCTGAGTCTCCACCTCCTCATTAACATTGGATGGTCTATAACAAACTCCAACGATTAACTTTGAACTACACCCATCTAAATGCAGTTCCACCCATAATGCTTCAGACTCATCACACTCTCCATCCACCAGGTCCTCTTTCACACTTGCTTTGACTTCTCACATAGAGACAGACCCCGCCACCTTTCCTTTTTACCCTGTCTCTCTGAAAGAGTGCATAGCCAGGAATATTAATAGCCCAGTCATGTGAGGATTGAAGCCAAGTTTCAGCAATACTGATAACATCATAGCTCTCCTCATGCACCACAGCTTCCAACTCACCTATTTTGCTTGGCAGACTTCTGGCATTGGTGTACAAACACTTTAATGCATTATTACATTTTGCTCTGGTGTTTTTCATATTTTTAGTAGTACAAATTGCCCTAAGGTTTTCAATGGCTGTTTGCAACATGGGAAATTTCTTGTCACCTGCCATATCCCACCCCCCATCTATCCCCATTCCACCCTCCGTTATTGTCTGACCCTTAACTGACCTGTCTGCCCAATGTAATTCTGGTTCACCCTCCCCCCTCAAACCCAGTTTAAATGCATCCCCATCCACGCCCTGCACCACTCATCCAGCCCTCTCCACAATGCATCCCCATCCACGTCCAGCACCATCCATCCCTTTCCACAATGCATCCCCATCTACGTCCAGTATTAAAATAGTGTTAAAATAAATGTGGGTGCACCAAATGACTCAGGGGATGTCTCTGGGTGGATTCGGTGGGATGGCCATTGGGCGGGCCCTGAGGAATGTTGGTGGTCAGGCCCCGGCCTAAAGCTGTGTAAGGGGCCCCAACATTTCTGATGGCTGCCCTGGTCACCCCTCACAAGTTAGTCTCTGATAAGGCACATTAAACTTCTAATGTCCCTGACGATTTCACATGATTTAGGACTCTTCCTTCTAAACATAAAGTAGGGTTCTGTGATTCATTAAAACAAAATGTACATGTTTAGAAGAATGAAATATCCACCTTTTCATTATGAACTTATCAAATACAGTATTGTTGATCTAAAAAAAAAAAAAAAAAAAAAAAAAAAAAAAAACAGCTGTACACCAGGCTATAGCCTTCTTCCCTTTTACTTTTACCTCGTAATTCTGACAAAAACCTACTTCCTGTTCAAGAGTGACAATGCTCAATTATTGCACTGTATCCATGGAGGATCAGCCTTGTCACTCTAAGCTGCCCATCTGTTTTCTACATTACATAGAAGGCAAGTGTTGTGTAGTTTTGCTGAATGAATACTTAGCCTGAAAAAAGAAAACCAATGTATCTGCCATATCTAAGCACTGGTAAGCTACAATTTAATTAAAGGGGTTGTAAAGGTTAATTTTTTATTATCTACATAGGTTCCTTTAAGCTAGTGCATTGTTGGTTCACTTACCTTTTCCTTCGATTTCCCTTCTAAATGTTTTTTTTCTTTGTCTGAATATCTCACTTCCTGTTTCTCCTCAGTAAACTTCTCACTGTCATCCGAGCGGTGGTTAGTCAGCCAGAACAGCTTACTGAACAGCTTATTGAGGAGGAACAGGAAGTGAGAAATTCAGACAAAGAAAACAAAGAAAAAAAACATTTAGAAGGGAAATCGAAGGAAAAGATAAGTGACCCAACAATGTACTAGCTTAACCAGTTGCCGACCGCCGCACGACGATGTACGTCGACAGAATGGCACGGGCAGGCATATGGGCGTACCTGTACGTCCCTGCCTTCCCGCGGGTGGGGGGCCCGATCGGGCCCCCCGGTGCCAGCGGCGGTCGGAATTCGTTCAAGAGCGATCCGGGATGAGGGGGCGGCCATTCATTCATGGCCACCCCCTCGCGATCGCTCCTGATGTATGGAAGTGCAGCATGACATCACTTCCTCTCCTGTAATGTAAACACAGGCAGAGGAAGTGATGTAATCTCTCCTCCGTGTCGGTATTTTTCGTTCCGGCACCGAGGAGAGAGGATCGGTGAGTTGCACCAACACTACACTACACAGTAGAACATGCCAGGCACACTCTCACCCCCCCTTCACCCCCCGATCACCCCCCCAATCACCCCTGCACCCCCAGTCACAGTGACACCAATTGCATTTTTTTTTTTTGCATTGGTGTCATTTGTGACTGCAATAACTGTTAGGGCAGTTAGGGTTAGCCCCCTTTAGTTCTAAGGTACCCCCCTAACCCCCCCAATAAAGGTTTAACCCCGTGATCACCCCCCGTCGCCAGTGTCAATAAGGCTGGGTTCACATTGCAGCAGTTTATGAGAACGGATGTGATTCGCACCGCACTGCAGTGCAAATCACATCCGATCTCTGTGCGATTCGAGTTCAGCCATACAGATAGTATGGCTGAATTCGCGTCGCACCCGCCGCACCCGCCGCAAACTCGCACGGGACCCTTTTTTTGGTCCGCAGCAGAATCGGATCGCATGGGTGTTTACACCATGCGATCCGATTCCTGTCCGAGTTTCGCATATCGCAGTGCGATCTGCAACTGATCTGGGGGTGTCATTAACATTTCACTGACACTCCCAGCAGTTCGGATAGGGCAATGTGATGCGGGAACCCGCCGCAGATTCGTGGCGTTCCTGCATCGCTCCAGTGTGAACCCAGCCTAATAAGCGATCGTTTTTCTGATCGCTGTATTAGTGTCACAGGTGACGCTAGTTAGGCAGGTAGGTATTTAGGTTCGTCGCAGCTTTTTATAGCACCAGGGACCCCCATATACTACCGCATAAAGCCCCCTGATTGCCCCCTAGTTAACCCTTTCACCAGTGATCACCATATAACTGTTACAGGTGACGCTGGTTGGTTAGTTATTTTTTTATAGTTTCAGGGCACCCGCCATTTATTACCTAATAAAGGTTTAACCCCCTGATCACCCGGCGGGTGATATAAGTTTGAGGGTCAGATAAGGTCTGCGTCTCCCCAGGCAGCGTCAGGTTAGTGCCAGTACCGCTAACACCCACGCACAAAGCATACACCTCCCTTAGTAATATAATATCTGATCAGATCTATATTAGCGTCGCCAGCAGTTTAGGTTTCCCAAAACGCATTGTTAGCGGGATCAGCCCAGATACCTGCTAGCACCTGCGTTTAGCCCCTCCGCCAAGCCCAGACCAGCCCACCCAAGTGCAGTATCGATCGATCACTGTCACTTACAAAACACAACACACATAACTGCAGCGTTCGCAGAGTCAGGCCTGATCCCTGCGATCGCTAACAGTTTTTTTTGTAGCGTTTTGATACAGTCGCTGACAGCCTAGGTGCTTTTTTACCTGTGAGTCTCACTAGTGTACCCCTAAATTTAGGGGTGTCTACTTTCCAAAATGGGGTAATTTGGGGGGGGTTTGTGCCATCTTGGCATTTTATGGCCTTCAAAACTGCGATAGGTAGTGAGGAGTAAAATCAAAAATTTACACCCTTAGAAATCCTGAAGGCAGTGCTTGGTTTTCGGGGCCCCGTACGCGGCTAGGCTCCCAAAAAATCCCACACATGTGGTATCCCCGTACTCAGGAGAAGCAGCAGAATTTATTTTGGGGTGTATTTCACATATGCCCATGGCATGTGTGAGCAATATATCATTTAGTGACAACTTTGTGAAAAAAAAAAAAAGTTTGTAATATTCCCACAACTTGTGGCAAAATATAAAATATTCCATGGACTCAACATGCCTCTCAGCAAATAGCTTGGGGTGTCTACTTTCTAAAATGGGGCCATTTGTGGGGGTTTTGTGCCATCTTGGCATTTTATGGCCTTCAAAACTGTAATAGGTAGTGAGGAGTGAAGTCAAAAATTTACGCCCTTAGAAAGCCTGAAGGCGGTTCTTGGCTTTCGGGGCCCCGTACGCGGCTAGGCTCCCAAAAAATCCCACACATGTGGTATCCCCGTACTCAGGAGAAGCAGCAAAATTTATTTTGGGGTGTCATTTCACATATGCCCATAGCATGTGTGAGCAATATATCATTTAGTGACAACTTTGTGAAAAAATAAATAAAATCAATAAAAGTTTGTAATTTTCCCACAACTTGTGGCAAAATATAAAATATTCCATGGACTCAACATGCCTCTCAGCAAATAGCTTGGGGTGTCTACTTTCTAAAATGGGGTCATTTGTGGGTGTTTTGTGCCATCTTGGCATTTTATGGCCTTCAAAACTGTGATAGGTAGTGAGGAGTGAAATTACAAATGTATGCCCTTAGAAATCCTGAAGGCGGTGCTTGGTTTTCGGGGCCCCGTACGCGGCTAGGCTTCCAAAAAGTCGACCACATGTGGTGTCCCCGTACTCAGGAGAAGCAGCAGAATGTATTTTGGGGTACAATTCCACATATAACCATGGCATGTGTGAGCAATATATCATTTAGTGACAACTTTGTGTAAAAAAATAAATACATTTTTTTTTTGTCATTATTCAATCGCTTGAGGCAAAAAAATAAAATATTCAATGCGCTCAACATGCCTCTTATCAATTTCCTTAGGGTGTCTACTTTCCAAAATGGGGGGGTTTTGTACTGCCCTGCCATTTTAGCACCTCAAGAAATGAGATAGGCAGTCATAAACTAAAAGCTGCGTAAATTCCAGAAAACGTACCTTAGTTTGTAGATGTGACAACTTTTGCGCAAACCAATAAATATACAGTTATTGACTTTTTTTTTACCAAAGACATGTGGCTGAATACATTTTGGCCTAAATGTATGACTAAAATTGAGTTTATTGGATTTTTCTAATAACAAAAAGTAGAAAATATCATTTTTTTTCAAAATTTGCGGTCTTTTTACGTTTATATCGCAAAAAATAAAAATCGCAGAGTCAGTCAAATACCTTTAAAAGAAAGCTCTATTTGTGGGAAAAAAAGGACGCAAATTTTGTTTGGGTACAACATTGCATGACCGCGCAATTACCAGTTAAAGCAGCGCAGTGCCAAATTGTAAAAAGACCTCTGGTCATTGACCAGCAAAATGGTCCGGTCTGAAAGTGGTTAAAGGAACCTATTTAGAAAATAAAAAAACAAACCTTTACAACCCCTTTAAGTTTGCTCTTGGGTTTATTCTTTATCTTCTAATATTTACAGTAAACCTGACTTGTCCAAAATAGTGCCTATGCAATGTTCTTAGTGCTGAAGAACACATCTGATTTGTGTAGATACGTGTGCTAGTATTTAAAAACAATCACAGTGTCCTTGTTAAATCCTAAACCCAGACTGTACATGGGGCTTTGCCTCCAAGCCCCTTCCCTAGCTGCAATGAGCCTCTATGCTTGTCACTGATTGATCAAATTGATACAACTCATACTATGGTACAAATGACACTATAGTACAACTCATACTATGATAAAACTCATATGATTATACAAATGACACAGTGGGGTTAATTTACTAAAGGCAAATAGACTGTGCAAATGCAGTTGCTCCAGAGCATAGTGAATGAGGTAAAACAAGGAATACCCAATCATATGGAGCAGCTGCACTTGCAAAGTGCACCGCCTGTTTGCCATTTGTAAATCTACTCCTATGATACAAATGATATTTTGATACAAATGATACTATGGTACAAATCATACTTTGACACAAGTGACACTGATATGAATTTTTACTATGATACAACTGACACTGCGATACTATGATACAATTCACACTATGATACAATTCACACTATGATACAAATAACACTGCGATACTATGATACAAATGACACTATGGGGGTTATTTACGAAAGGCAAATCCACTTTGCATTACAAGTGTGAACTACAAGTGCAAAGTGCACTTGAAATTGCACTGAAAGTGCACTTGGAAGTGAAGTTACTGTAAATCTGAGGGGTAGATCTGAAATGAGGGGAAGCTCTGCTGATTTTATCATCCAATCATGTGCAAGCTAAAATGCTGTTTTTCATTTTCCATGCATGTCCCTCTCGGATCTACAGCGACTTTACTTCCAAGTGCACTTTTAAGTGGAATTTTGTAGTGCAAAGTGAATTTGCCTTTTGTAAATAAGCCCCAATGATATGCAGTAAATCATACATGACACAGATGATACTGTAATACAAATTACACTTTGATATACATTAAATTTTACTTTCATACAAATGACACTATAGTACAAATGATAATATGATGCAAATGACACTATGATACAACTCATACTGTGACACAAGTGACACTATAGTCTAAATCACACAATAATAAAAATTATACTGTGATACAAAAAAAATATTATACAAATCATACTATGATACAGGGGCACTCATCTGTCCCTAACTGCAGGTAATCGCTCCATATGCGATTACACGAGGACAGCAGCAGCATGCCTTTGATTTGTATAGGCTTTCTGTCCATGGCTGATCAGAAACACCTGTTTGTTCCTGTTGTAAAAATATGCTGATCTGGGTAGTGTTCAACCCTTATTGGCCATGTGCAGAAGTCCTTACTGTTGACCAATTTAGCGTAATACTGACTTGGAGCAATATTGCAAGATTTTAGATTAGCCATTACAGAAAGCTCTATGCTTTATTTTACCTCACTTGTAGAGTGGGAGAAGCCATTTTCATGCTTGAATTTTAAAGCTACAGGCTCCACAACTATTGCCTTGATCTGTGCTTCACTACTTAGCGAGTCAATGATATGTATATATAAAAAAAAAAAAAATATCACATAGACGTTAGGCCGACCATACACGGTTTGATTCGAACCATTAAAGGGCAGGCTGAATGCACCAAATTGATTGAGTACAACCAAGCTGCCAGATTCTGTTACGATTATTGCTAGTGGCTGGTATAGCCACTAGCAATAATCATTGTCCTCTCCTGATGGGGATGTTTTCCCCTGCCCGCCTTCACACCCCCGCCGGGAGCAGACAATGACTCGGCAGGAGGGATTCCCCTGTCAGCACTGTCAGTGTTGATGGGGGAATCGTGCAAATTTCTTTTCTGCAACCCATGGTTATATGGCCGGCCTTAAGATTTTTTTACACATTACTGGCTATATGCTTGTTCCAGGTCAGTGACTCATTATACAATGAAGCCAGGATCAGAACGACAGACCTTTAAAAAGCAAATCAACATATTTCATTACTGACGTGTTTACTTTATTAACAGTTGAGATAATATGTCAGCCACACTGGGGGTGTGTTGTTTTCAAGTAAATCAGTAAAGTATAACCTTTGTGCAGAAAGCAGAGAGTCTGCATATGTAGTGAGAAAATATGAAAATATGACTGCAAGTATATGTATATAGATAATATATATGTGTGTGTGTATTATATATATATATATAGTTATATTATATAACAATGGATTAGATACTCACTGGGCTTTAGCGGTAGGGTTGGTCAACAGGTCATTATCTGCCAACACGGGTAAGGCTTATAACACAACCTGGAATACTTTCTAGACTTTTCAAGCACGATACCCTAGGTCTGATTGTTACAATATTCGATACCTTCTGGCTTTGTGGCTTGAACTGTCCACAACACCATTAAGACATACTTGGCAGGAATCCTACATTTGCATCCTTACGGCATCCCGATAAGCCATCTATATTCTCTGCACATTCCATTGAGGCCATTCTTAAAGGGTATCCAGATGGGTAAACCCCCTCTATCACGGCCTTATCACAGCGCTCTTGGTCAAACATTACTGCACCTTCCTGATGAACTTGGGGTTGGACCCCAAGTCATACTCAGGTCTTTTTTTCAGGATAGGGGCTGTTTCAGCAGCCTCTCAACAGGGGTTTCCTGGTCACATTATAAAGAGGTTAGGTAGGTGGAAGTCATCATGATACTCCAGGTATATTCTTGATCCACAGGTTAAGATATCCTGTGCATTTGCACACTTGGCTGATTAATCTTTGTGGTGCAGTTGTTTCAAATAAACCTCCTTTTCATGATCATCCTATGGTCTTTATTTTTTCCCCCTTTTATCCATACTGACCACGGCACACCCCAGGTCACTTTCCTGCTTTCCTCCATTACCTTTCCTCGATTATCTTCAAGAGATTCAGAGTACAAGTAGGAAGACTGAATCTGTAGGAGGAGGCTCGCCCTATAAATATCTGCCCCATTCCTCCCCTTTCCGTCTGCGTTTCTCTTCATGTTATCCCACCCACCCATTCCCTTTGTTTTTCTTATTCTTTATTTCCAATTACTTCTTGGGTATGCCCCCTTTTAGGCCTACTGACCACAGCATACCCCAGGTCACTTTCCCTCTTTCCTCCATTACCTATCCTTGATTATCATTAAGAGACTCAGAGTATAAATTATACAAATGTATTTGTCCATTTTCTAAAAGGCTAAGAGGAGTACAACTGCCATAATTCTGCAAAGACTCAGGGTTTGCTATTCTTGCAGTAACATGGAATATAAATTGCTGTGCTTCAATATGCTTTCAGCTAACAGCAAATAAAAAAGCAAAAAAGCATTCCGGATGATATTGTTAATTTAATCTCCAGCTTGATGTATCTTTGTACAGCTAAGAGGCAGGTAATGGGTTTTCTATAGTACAGGTAATAAGGCACATCATTAAAGCAAGGATGTTAGATTAATTCCAGGAAAAAGCATATTCAAGCTGGCTTCTGCTCTCTTGTTCTGGTTAAAAAGCTTAATCCTTGGAATTTTAAGGGGATTGTCAAACCTCTGTAATCTGACGTCTCCATAGAGCCTCAAGAGCCCTCTTTAGTACAGGGATGTTTATCCAAATCTTCTACTATAAAAATAAGGCATGCCTACACATATAGTGTAATAACATCCTTGTATATTTTATTTACTTCTGCAAGTTGTTTGTAGCTGTCTGTTTTTTAGTATGCTCAGTTTGTACGATTCTCTCATATAGGTACATCAGTTGGTGCATGCTCTGGCTATTGCAAGCTGTAAACATACTATACATAGGACAAATAAAGGACAAGGCCAGTTTTAATAAATAGAACATTAGTCCACCCTTCCTACCCCCCCCCCCCCCCCCACACACACACACACACACACACACACCTAAACTAAACCAACGGGGAACTTAAAACTAAACTTACTGGGACCTTGCCTTTCCCACCTACCTAATTATCTCAGTATCTGCAGCCTTTTCTACCATTAATCTTGAATGGGGCAATATGCTAAACTAGAGCAAAGGATTCCAACCTGGGGTGCAAGATGGAATTGCAGGGGGTGTGACAAAGACTGGTTGGTATCCCTTAGTAAAGAGGCATGAGTCATCACTCAGCTAGCTACCAGTGTGCCTTGAGAAGTGGTAGTAGGTGACCATGTTGCAAAGATAGTAGTCTGGTTGTTTAGGAGATAACAGAATTAAAGATGAAAATAAAGCGAATACCTACTATTCCTAAAAATGTTCCCTCCCTTCTCCTCCTACCTATCCTGCATAGCCCATATAAGAAAGATCTATGTACTTGCCTATTTTTAATAATGTACAGTCACATGATCCAGCAGCTATGGCTCCCCTCTGTCAGTGACTGCTGCAAGGGAGAGGAGGGAGTGCAAACATCAGCTTGGCCATGGGAGCCAATAGAGGATGCCATGGCTCCAGGAATTCTCAACGGCTCTGCAGGGGAGGAATCACCTGATAAGACCGGACTGGATTAAAGTTAAGCACACAGATCTTTATTTTATTTTTATTTTTTTTACAGGGTATGCCGGATGGGTTGAAGAAGGATGGAGGGAAACGTTTTTTTAAGAATAATCATCGTTGGCCTTTACTAACACTTTAACATAAGTAACTAACTTCTAATGCAACACAAGACACAATCATATCGTTTTACTCTAAATTTGATCATTTTTGTTTTACTGCTGGAGACCTGAAGATTTCAGAACGGATCGTAAATCCATATTCCTGCAATTTGGAGAAAATATCAGATGATGAAGAGCTGAATGAAGAGCTTATTGATTTGCGGACAAATTGAATTCTTAAATGCAACTTTGGGAGAGTTTTGCTGTGCAGCACTGGATATGTTCTCATTCCATTTGCAACAAATACTTTGTGTGAATGTGGATTCAGTTCTCTTTTGTTAATCAAGACAAAATCTAGGAATTGCCAGAGGCAGACCTGATCACAGTCACCAAGAAAGTTCCACAATTTGACAAAATCATGCATGAGGAGTCATTGTGGTTGCATTACTAATAAAAGCAAATAGACTGTGCACTTTGCAAGTGTAGTTGCTCTCATTTTCTCCAGACCTTAGTAAATGTGGTAGAGCTCTGCTCATGTGCAAACAAAATTTTTTTGTTTTGTTATTTTCCTTACACCCGATTGAATAATCTTTACAAAGTGAAGCTTTACCACATTTACAAAGGAAACTGAGTGCATCTGCACTTGTAAAGTGCACAGTCCGTTTTCCTTTAGTAAATCAAACCCATTGAAGTTTTGTTCACAATTGGGATTGATTTTACCTATTATGAATAAATTATAATTGAATTAGTTTAAAGCTTTTTTTGTTTGTTTAATTTGTACCCCCACAGTAATGTATGTGGTTCAAAAATCTGAAAATAGACTTCATTCACAAAATAGGATATTTTTGTAGGGGTGCGAACATCAAATATTTCTTAGGGGTGTGGGGAATAGAAAAGGTTGACAACTGCTGAACTAGAAAGACTTGAAGTATGGCCCAAGTCTATGGGTGTTCACTGCACAAGCACAGCCAGCTCTGAAGTAGATGATAGCAAAGAACCTGTGGTTGACATTTTCACCTGGTTATGCAGCAGAAAACACACTATCCTATCCATACTGTAGTGTATGACTTCATTTACACAGGCGTACAGATCTGTGCACCCATGCAAAGGGTTATCTTCAGGCTCTCAGCAGGGTTGGAATGACTATTGGGAAACTCGGGCACTGCCCACGGGCCCTGTGCCACTAGGGGGCCCCATCAGGGTTGCCAGCCTCAGTAAAACCAGGGAAAGTATGTAAAAATCTGTGTTTGTTTTACAAGTGTCTCTGAAATGTCCCTTACCAACACCCTTTTGGTCTAAAAATCCTTAGATTCTAGCTACCCCACCTCTCCAGTACCTTCTCAGCCAATAGAAACATGTCTGTGTATACTGTGTGATTGTATACTGTGTGTGTGTGTTTGTATATACTGTGTGGCCCCATAATGTCTGATTGCATGGGGGCCCCATAATCTCCTATTGCCCGGGGGCTCCATGAGTTGTCAGTCCACCCCTGGCTCTCAGGAGGATGCAAAAAGGTGTTCCGTGCAGGGGCACGTAGGCAGCTTGTTGAAATCAATGACAGGTGGCCGGTTGCATAGACTTCCATGTACTTCCTGGAGTGAACATTTGTGCAGTCCAATGCACAGATCAGAATTAAGTCTGTCTGTCCTAATCCATGCATCAGATCTGTACATTTGTGCACTTCAGGATGCACATGCGGGTCCATGCAGACATCCGCCTCTCATTGATTTCAACATCAGATTGGTATGCTAGCGTGAATGAGGCCTATCTATTAATAAAAAAAAAAGTTATCGCCTTAGAACAGGACAACAGAACAGGGCCCTTGCTTTTTATCACTTTAAAAGAAGGAGCTGTTTTGTAGTCCACAGAAAACACTAAGAACAATTTATTGATAACAGCACAGGCAGGGAATGGACTGTACTTAAAAAAGTGTAAAAGACATAAACCAAACTAAACTACTAGAAGTCAGTCTAATGAACATTTTTCTTCACTGGCCTGTATAACTACTCAGATAAGGCAAACACTGCTGTCTGCAGGGGCACTGAGGGCCACACACTAAGTGTCAAAGGGTTGGGCATTAAAGCCTCGTACACACGCTTAGATTTTCGGATGACCAAATGTCCATTTTTTTGTGGCATGTTAGTCTCAGGTCGAAAGTGAAGAGGTTACTCACAATACAAAACATTTCATATGACAGAATACGTCAGAAGTGATGTAATGTGTTGAATAGGTTTTCTATGTAGTCTTTCGTTTCTGAGCATGCGTAGTCTTGCTTATTATGATTTTTTTTGTATGAAAACCGTACCAATGAAACGAAAATCAGATGTTAAGTTAAGTAACAAAAATGTTATAGTCTGCACATCCAGCTTTTGTCTGACAAAAAAGCGAAATCAGCTGGCAAAAGCACCCTTCGAACGATCCGAAAATCAGCAGACCTATAGCCTCGCATTGGAACAGATAACCACGATGTAAAATTTATCTTGAAACTCCACACAAACCGTAAATACACCTATTTTACCTCTGTTCGCCCCTTTATGTAGCCAAGAACAGAATAAAAAGAAAAAAGGTATTTATATTTTTTTATATATACACAAATGTTTTGCCTTGCATTTATTTTTATGAACTGAATGGGTTGTTTTACAA
This sequence comes from Lithobates pipiens, assembly GCF_037356315.1. NCBI lineage: Eukaryota > Metazoa > Chordata > Amphibia > Anura > Ranidae > Lithobates > Lithobates pipiens. The sequence continues at coordinate 58,348,113 of NW_027507789.1, read as the reverse complement.
GGTAAGGGTTCACATATACTTTAATGATTGTATTTTAACTTACATGTTATCTTGTTGATCATTAGCTTCTGTTTGGTATGTTTGTTTAACCACTTCAATACAGGACATTTATACACCCTTCCTGCCCAGATCAATTTTTAGCTTTCAGTGCCCTCACATTTTGAATGACAGTTACTCAGTCATGCTACACTGTACCTAAACAAAATTTTTGTAATTTTTTTCTCACAAACAGAGCTTTCTTTTGGTGGTATTTAATCACTGCTGGATTTTTTATTTTTTGCAATATAAGCAAAAAAAGTACATTTAAAAAAAAAAAAAAACTTTTTTTTAGTTTCTATTGTAAACTTTTGCAAATAAGTAGTTTTTCTTCATAAATTTGGCCCAAAATGTATACAGCTACATATCTTTAGTAAAAAAAAAAATAAAAAAAATAAAAACACATTTCTTTTTTTTTTTTTTTTCCATAAAAATTTTATTTTCAAAAAGAAGTAGAGGATAACAATACATGTTGCGAACAGAATGTAGGCAAAGTCGAACAAGGTAATTCCAAATCTTTTGACAAAGAAATAACATACTCTAAGTATATTCATGGATATCAGTCTTCATGACGGTACCTGTAGCATTTAGAGAAAATCCCTGGTATCGTAAAACCTCTGAACAAAGTGAAACATATTGATACCTAAGAGGGGACTCCTCAGGAGTCCATCGTGGGGTGTTAGAGGAGTATTAGCTCGTGTCTGTGGTGTCACGGATTTCCATAAGCGTGTAAGTAGTCATCTACTCATGGGGAGGTGTTTCCCTGGCGTCCAGAACAGGGAAGCGGGTAAAGAGTATGTGGCGTTCCGTAGGAACTGGCAAGTGTTGAGGGTCTAGAAGAACCAAGTCCGTCAGGGTCGTAAGGGGAGATAGGTAGGCTAAAGAGAGGGGATATCCAGGGGGAAGGGAGGAGGGGGGGTAGGATGAGGATGGACAGGTAAGGGTATGGGGGTTTGGGAGAATGGGGGGAGAGGGATGAGGAAAAGAGGAGCTAAAAAGAGAAGAGAGAGAGGGGAGATAAGGAAAGGTGAGAAAAGGGAAATAGAGAGGAGAGGGTCTCTTCGGTCTCCACCGCGGCCTCCTAGGGGGCGTAACGATCGCCCCCTCTCTGACGTGTGAACTCCGACACGTGAGTCGAGGTGGCGCTGTGGGATGTATCTTTAGCTTTCAGCTATTGGTTACCATGCTCAATAGTTTTATGAGAGCGAAGGGGGTCCTTAAAAAAAGTGATATGTCTGAGAATGGGAGTATCAAGGGTTCCGTTAGTAATTTGAGGGGTTTGGGGGGGTTAGCCCCATGAGGACTCTATATCTTTCTGAAGATCTGAACTGTATCCATTTATCCCAAGTTCGGGCAAATCTATGGGGGGTGTCTTTTGCAATCTGAATAAGCTCCTCCATTTCAGCTATTTTTTCTACTCTAGAGAGCCATTCAGATATGGAAGGGACGTCAGGGGAACCCCAATGGGTGGGTAGACAGAGTTTGGCCGCGTTGAGTAAGCAGATGTCCAACGATTTACGGTACAAGTGAGCAGGTGTGGGGGAGTGGTGTAAGAGAAGCTGGGCCGGGGTAAATGCTAGGGGGCGACCGGTAATTTGAGAGGTGATCTCGTGTACCTGAGCCCAAAAAGTTTGAATGCTAGGACATGACCACCAGATGTGTAAGAAGGTTCCCTGACTAATTCTGCATCTCCAACAAGTATCTGGTACGTCAGCATTGAATTTATGTAGAGGGTCTGGGGTGCGGTACCATCTGTAAATAATTTTATAGTTATTCTCCTGAATACGAACGTTAAGGGATCCTTTGTGAGCAATTACAAGGATTCTTTCCCATTCTGCATCTGTGAAAGAGATTTGTAGGTCTCTTTCCCATGAGGGGCAAGCTTTTCCTTCTTTCGAGGAGATTGGCGTAAGTAGCAAGGAGTGTGTATGTGAGATGAGGTGCTGTTGCGGCGTAGATTGGGAGCAAAGCTTTTCGAAAGGGGTCAAGTGTCTCGAGATTGCCTCAGTTCGGTTTATCGCTTTAAGAAAGTGTCAGATCTGAAAGTAAGTCCAGAGGGGCAAGCGGGCTCCGGTCGGACTAGCTGGGAGGGTTTCGTGGTCAAGAAGGATACAGTCCTTGTAGAATTGGTGTGCGAGGACGTCTTTGTGTGGCCAAATAGGAGTAAGGAAGTGATTAGACATGCCAGGGGTGAAGGCGGGATTGAGTCGCAAAGGGGTTAGGGGGCCCGGATTGGAAGAAATATGGAATTTTTTACACACATCTCTGAAGGTGTTCAGTGTAGTACCTACTATAGGGTGATCCTTTAGAGCTTTGGGTATATGAGAGGGGAGGATCCATGGTGTGAACTTGATTGGAATGTGGGAGAGCGCATCCTCTAGCTTAACCCAGTCCTTAGTTTTGTCATGTATTGACCAGTCAACAATTCTACTTAAGTGGCAAGCATGTGCGTAATCTCGGAGATCCGGGAGGCCGATGCCTCCCTTCTCCCTGGGTTTGACAAGCTGAGCAAAACTAATTCTCAGGTGTTTATTGCGCCAAAGGAAATGTCTAGATGCGCTTTTGATACTTAAGAAGAAGGAGGGTGGGATTCTGATAGGAATGGCTTGGAGAAGGTAGAGAATGCGAGGTAGAATGTTCATCTTGAGGATGGCGGCACGACCAAACCAAGAAAATTGCGGCTTGTCCCATTTGCTTAGGTCTTCTTTAATTGTGCGGAGGAGTGGGACAAAATTTTTTGTATATAGGTCTGTGAGGCGGGAGGGCAGTTGAATTCCTAGATATGTTATGTCATCGTGTTTCCATGTAAAGGGAAAGTTGCTTTGACATTGCGTGGCTAATTCCGTCGGGAGGGAAACATTAAGAGCAGTGGACTTGGAGAAATTGATTTTCAGATTAGATAGGCGACCGAAGAGTTCGAATTCTTTAAGAAGGTTGGGGATAGAGGTGAGTGGGTCGTCGAGGAACAGAAGGATGTCATCTGCGAATGCAGCTATTTTGTAGATCTCGTCTGCTATCTGTATGCCCTTTATGTTCTCATTTGTTTGGATGCATCTTAGGAGGGGTTCTAGTGTGAGGATGAAGAGAATCGGGGAAAGCGGGCATCCCTGTCTGGTTCCATTTCTAATGGGGAAGACGTCTGAGAGGTGGCCGTTAACTCTGATCCTGGCAGACGGGGTTGTATAGAGAGCCATGATCAGGTTATAGATTCTGTCCGGTAAACCTAAGTGGCGTAAAACCGCTCCCAAGTAATCCCAGGCCAACCTATCAAACGCCTTTTCTGCGTCTAGGGAGAGGAAGAAACCTTTTTTCTTATGTGTGGAAAGCCAATGGTTTATATGGATAGCCTTTATGGTATTGTCCCTGGCCTCTCTGCCAGGGACAAACCCTACTTGATATTTACCTATTGTCAGAGGGAGTAGAGGTAAGAGCCTATTTGCCAAGACTTTTGCGTATAGTTTCAGGTCAACATTAAGCAGCGAGATTGGCCTATAGCTGGTGACGGAGGTGGGATCCTTACCCTGTTTCGGGATGACCGTTATGTGGGCTTCAAGTAGCCTGTGGAATGGGATTGGGGTGTCCGAGAGGGAATTAAATGCTTTCAAGAATGGGGCACATAGAGTTTCAGCAAAAGTTTTATAATATGGGGCCGATAGGCCGTCCGGGCCTGGACTCTTACCCGGTTTTAGCTGCTTAATTGCCAGGGTAAGTTCTTCTTTAGAGATAGGGGTATCTAAGGTTTGTAAGGTGTCTCTAGGTAGTGCGTTCGGGCAGTGATTATGCAAGAACTGAGAGATCAGTTGCTCTCTATGTGCGTGGGCTCTAGAGGAGGTGAGATGTTGGGGTAAGTTATAAAGTCCCTTGTAATATTGCTCAAATTGGTCAGCTATGTCAGACGTGGACGTGTGTGATTTGCCCAAATGGTCATTGATGGAGTGGACGTTTGTGGTGACTTTCTTGGCATGGATGGCTCTAGCTAGAAGTCTACCGCATTTATTTCCTTGTTCATAAAACAGTTTTTGGGTGAGGACGAATTTGCGCCATATGTTGCGGTTGAGGAGATCGAGGAGCTGTTTTCTCGACTCCACTAACTCTTGGAGGGTGTCCAGGGCCCGGGATTGTTTATGTATGCGTTCTAGTCGCTTAATAGTGTTTGTTAGTTCTGTTAATTTGGATTGGTTGGCTTTTTTCCTAATGGCGGCTAGTTCGAGGAATTTTCCGCGAATGGTGCATTTATGTGCTTCCCAAATTGCAATAGGAGAAACGTCTGGAGTGTCGTTTTCCCTAAAGTAATCGGTCAGACTGGTGCGAATGTAGTTTAGATCAGTTTCTGAGGTAAGTAGGGAGGCATCTAAACGCCAAGTTTTCGTGGAGATTCTTCTTTCGGGAAGCTCGAGAGTCAGCGAGATTGGGTGATGATCCGATATGTAGAGTGGTTCGATAGTGGCGGCTTTTAGCATGGACAGGTCGTCTTGGGAGAGAAATAGATAGTCTAGTCTGGAGTACCTAGCATGGGGCGCGGAGTAGAAAGTAAAATCTTTATCATTGGGATGTAAGGTACGCCACGTGTCATGTAGGGATAGAAATTGTAGTTGTGAGCGAATTTGTCTAAGGGATCTATAGGGTAGAGAGGAGCATCCTGAGGAAGAGTCAAGCAGGGGTTGGAGTGCGACATTGAAGTCGCCTCCAAGGATAGTCATCCCCGATTTAAAGCCAGCTAGGGCATCTACCACAGAGCGGAAAAAAACTACTTGGGCGGTGTTGGGACTGTAGATATTCGCAAGAGTGACCGGTCTGTTGTGAATCGTCCCTTTTAAAAAGATGTAGCGCCCCTCAGGGTCAATCAAGGACTCAGAAAATTGCCAGGGTGTAGTCTTAGAGATTAAGATTGAGACTCCTTTGGTCTTAGCTAAAGGATTGGTGGCGTGATATGTAGTGGGATATTTGAGATTCGAGAGTTTGGGAAGCTTGTTGGAACAGAAGTGAGTTTCTTGTAGGAATATGATGTCAGCTCTAAATTTAGACATCAGGTTCAAAATTTGGCTACGTTTCTCGGGTACATTAAGGCCTTTTACGTTTTGAGAGACTATCTTAAGGGTCATGGCTACTGATCTTGGGTGTGGAGACGGCATAATTGACAGAGTGTGGAGGGGCGGTTACCAGTAAGGCTTCAAGTGAGCAAGACTGAGCCGGGGCTTGTGTTAGGGTGGGGTGAGTAACTGGGAACTAGGAGTTCTGTGGAGAGCTTGAGCTGTATGGGGATTGGGAGCCGCGATGGAGGCCAAAGAGAAGGACAGATGGAGTAGGGGGAAAAAGGGAGAAGAGAGAAGAAGGCAGGAAGGGGAGAGAGAGGGGAAAAGGGGAGGGGGGGAGAAGAGGGGTGTAGAGGGGTACAAGTAAAGGAGAGGGTGGTGAAGAGTCCGGGAGGTATTGTAGCACTGCTACCTTACCCTAGATCAGTGTTTCTCAAATCCAGTCCTCAGGCCCCCCCCAACAGGTCATGTTTTCAGGTTTTCCATTATTTTTCACAGGTGATTTGATCAGTTTCACTGCCTTAGCAATTACCACAGCCGTTTCATCTGAGGGAAATCCTGAAAACATGACCTGCTGGGGGGGCCTGAGGACTGGATTTGAGAAACACTGCCCTAGATGAAGGTCGTGAGGTCCGGGTAGGGTCGACGGTCGATGTACTCTACCGTCGTGTGGAGGCGTGGAGGGTAGTCCGGTGTAGGTCTATATAGTGTCCGGTCCGCCAGGTCCCAGCAGAAGAATTGTTGAGTGCTGTTGTAGAGATGCCTATACGGAGTAGAACATGGGGGATGTGGAACAAGTTAATCAGGGATCTTGCAGCCATACTGAGTTAGACATGAGCACACAGTCCATAATGGTATACAGTGGGAGGAGAGAGAACATTGAAACAGGTAAAACAATAACAAAACAACTTATTCCTAACATGCCTAGTTCTCCTGAAGTATACCCAGAAGGTCAGAGGGAAACACAGGGGCTCGCCTCTAAATAATAGATAAAACAGTGAAAGAGAGAAACACTAAACTGTCAACTGAGCAGACCTTCCCACGGATAGTGGGACCTTAAAAAGGAGGAATGAGCTCTAAAATCAGAATATTTATCGAGGAGGATGTAGGAAACGGTCTACCAGGTGGGCGATTACTCTGTCGTGGGGCTAGGATAAGCGTCAGAAGGGATGTCTAGGACACCCGTCACATTATCTATGCTAGAGTCTAAAAGCAAATACATTGGGCCTAGTCATCCAGGAGAAGCCAATTGGGGAAATCACCTAGGCTGGATCGTGGATGAGTGATCTCTGATCGGGAGATCCATGTCTACCAGCAGTGTGGACCAATTGTCTTGGGAGTTGCTGATCAACTGGTATAGGAGTATAAATGTAGTACCGATTGTCAGAAGCGTTTCCCTAGGTCTCATAACGGGGGGCAGGATGGGGGGAATGGACAAGTCCTGGTCAGTCTAGTGGAGGCAGTTATCTAGGACGTACTGTGGCACGTTTCAGAGGGAGTCAGCTGCGTGCCCTGGGTCCCAGGAGAGAAAACAGAAAGGGGTGGGGGGAGGGGGGGGCAATGGGTAGAGTTGTAGCTTCAGACAGAGTCTCTCACCGTAGGTGCCCCCCGGTCCCTATATTGAGAAGTAAATAAGCAGTTAGCTAGATTGCACATAATTCTGCGCATCTCCATTCAAGGCTCAGCGAAAAAGGGGGGGGGGGGGGAAGGGAAATTGGAGGGTGGAATGTGGAGTAGGATTCTGGAGTCTAAGATAGGGGAAGGTTTGGAGGGTGCGTAGCACCTCGAGAGGTGTAGATAAGGTGGTTTGTGGGTCCCCTGAACGGAGCAAAGTATCTGAGCCGTGAATGGAGATAGGCAAGCAAGCTTAGCGAGGAGCAGTTACACAGGTAAGGATAAAAGCCTTGGTCCATTGGTCAGAAGACTGTGGACGGCAAAAAGCAAAAAAAAAGAAAAAAAAAATGTCTGGGTCCGCAAATGTCCGCCTGGGTTACATCCAGTGGGGGGTGAGCTCAGAGCAAGAAATCACAATCTTAGGGTCAACTCAGGAGCTGTCAGGCCTGGCACGCCTGTGGGCAGGAGAGGCTGTTGGGCTGACGGTTGCTCTTTCTCTCTGTCCTCTCTGTGACTGTGGTCTTGGTGAAGAGGATCTTCTTCTTCTGATGTGGAAATCGTCCCGTTCAGGAATCGTATCCATAGAGTTGGATCTCTGGAGGTGAGGAATGCGGAAGATCTTGTACCAGTCCGGGAGTTCCACAAAAGGTATTTGTAAAGTATTACAGAAGCTTCTCAGATCTTCTGGCACTCTTAGGTTTGCTGTGCGCCCTGCTACTGTCGCAGATAAGCAGAATGGAAATTTCCATCTGTACTGGATTTCTTTGCGGCGCAGTATATCCAATAAGGGGCGCAAATCTCTTCTGTTTTGAAGGGTTATCGGGGATAGGTCCTGAAAGATTTTTATTTCTGATCCTTGGAAGAGAAGGTTGCGTCGGTCCCTGGATTTTCTAAGGATGTCTTCCTTCAGTTTAAAGCTCACGATGTGGCAGATCACGTCTCTGGGGGGGTCAGTGTCTCTGCTTCTGGGTTTGAGAGCCCTGTGAAGTCTGTCACATTCGATCGGAGTCTCATTCAATGTGAATGGTGGTCTGTGATAGGAGGGCCTGGTCAACGGTTTCGGGGATCCCTCTCACCCGAATGTTGTGGCGACGGCCCCTGTTATCAAGGTCTTCTGTGTATCTGTGTAGGTCCCTTAACTGAGTGTTGTACTGGTGGGACGTCTGTTGTAAGTGATGTATGGCTGTTTCATGGCGGGAGACTGATTCCTCCAGGCCTGACATCCGCGTGTGTATGGAGTGGATGTCTCTCCTCAGCTCTGAAATGGCAGCAGCAAAGGAGTTCTTGATGTCAGAGGCAACTGACCTGAGATCTTCCATGGTTAGGGCGCGGGAGTGGTGCGGGCTCGGCGTCCTCCGTGAGGGACTGTCCGCCGACGGGCTCCGGCAGGAATCGCGTGACTCCATGCAGGCCTGGAGTGGGGCCTCAGCCTCTCGTGTGCGGCCTCGGAAAATCTCCGGGATATTGCGTCCGGATCGTGCGTTGGGGCCCCGCGGGGATCTCGAGCGAGACTGTGTCTCGTTACCTCTCGGTTTCCCCATGTTGTAGGTGCGGATGCAGCTAACGGGTATCGGGAACCAGCGGACGGAGCTCAGCGTTTAGGCATCCATGTCGACTCGGCTCCAAGCCACGCCCCCCACACATTTCAAACATTTCTTGAGACCCCAACAAGCCAGGAAAGTACAAATACCCCCCAAATGACCCCTTTTTGGAAAACAGACATTCCAAGGTATTTAGTATGAGGCATGGTGAGTTTTTTGAAGTTGTAATTTTTTCCCGCAATTCTTGGGAAAATTAAGAATTTTATTTATTTATTTACACAAAATTGCCATAACAAGTTATTTCTCTCACACAGTACATGCATACTTGCAATGACACCCCAAAATACATTCTGCGGAGTATAGAGATACCTCATGTGTGCGACTTTTACACAGCCTGGCCACATACAGAGGCCCAACATTGAAGTAGCACCTTCAGACGTTCTACAAGCATAAATGACACATCTCATTTCTCAACCACCTATTACACTTAAGACCCTGGAGCACCAGGACAATGGAAACACCCACAAAATGACCCCATTTTGGAAATCTAACACCCCAACGTATAATCTATGAGATATAATGAGCCTTTTGAACGGTTCATTTTTTTCCAGAAGTTTTTGAAAAAATCTGGGAAATTTTTTTATTTTTATGACGTCCACCCAGAACGAGAGCCGCACCACCCTGCTGTCAGTTGACATGCCGGCGGGCGAGAAGAGGTTAAAGTAGTTGTAAACCTCTGACATGAAATATGAAATATGAACAGAGCACATCCTTCTATTTGGTGTACGTGTCTCTATTTAAAGCACTGAATCCAATTTCTCTCTACTGCCTCTTTAACCAATAGATAAATAGGTAATGGGGGAGAGCTCCAGCTCACAGCCTGTGATTCATATACTCAGTTCTGCATTTTCAAAGTGTACTGAAGAGTGTGTCCCTTCCTTCCAATCAGGGCTTAGAGCTCTCATTGCTGAGATGTGCAATGAGAGACTTCAGATCCCCGCCCCCTGCTTTTCAGAGCTAACAGATGCTATGTAAAATGTGTTTTAGAAGATTTTAGATAAACATGTACAACTTATGTAGGTGTATTTGCTTCATCCCTGTGTATCACCAGAGGCTAGTCATTTCACTGGGTATATGTCAGGGTTTTCAAACACTTTATGTAAATCTCCCACATACACCCAAGGAAACCCAATTGTGGGTATCAAACCCAAATGATGTATAAAATACTATCCACCAGGAAAATGGGGAATGGTGAGGAGCACCAGGGTTTTGTGATACCAAAAAAATAACAAGCCAAGTATAAAAACGAAATTGACATAAGAACAAATTATTAGAAAAAGCTAAAATATCCCCACCACAATGGAGTCAGGGAATTTGACTAAACATTCAAGTGTATATAACATGTAACAAATATGACTGGCTAATGGGAGAGAGTTTCTCCTTGATCCCCCACCATCTAGACCAGAAAGTGTCCAGCTGGATGTGACGTCACAGCCGAAACCGGAAGCAATAACGCCGCCATGTTGGACACTGGTGGAGATAAGGAAATAGACAGCACCGACACAAAGGAGCCAGAGAAGAGTGACACATTCTCTGTGGTTCCTCCAGGAGAGCTATAGATTGGGCACCTTCGTTTGCCCTTTATGCTCCCACAGGGAATGTGTCACTCTTCCCTGGCTCCTGCGTGTCGGTGCTGTCCATTTCCTCATCTCCGCCCCAATGTCCAACATGAGGTCATGTCCAGTGGGATGCTTTCTTGTCTAAACGGCAGAGGATCAAGGAGAGACTGTCTCCCATTAGCCAGTCATTGCCACAGCTGTGGGAGGGAATATTTTGGCACCAATTGCAACATTGACATTGCCCAATTTGTGCACATGATCTGTTTTACTCCATTTTTATACCGCCCACCATCACCTGTCTCTTTTGAGCAGGTACTGGATGGAGGCACAGTATTGACAGTGGAGATCTTTTGGTTCTGTTGTCACACTTTGTGTTGGTAAGTGTTTTTCTTTTTGAATCGCCGGGCTAAACCCTGGAGCTTTTTTACCCTTTACCATCTTTTGTCATTTAAGGGCTCTTTTATTATGCTTTTTGCAGCTCTAGTTTCTTTTGTTTGACAACGCTTTTTGATACAGGGGTCTACTACCCACCCTTACAACTACCCCACATGTGGTCCACAGCCATCATCTCTTTGGTGACATACCTGCAGGGGCGGACTGACCATTGGGCCACTCGGGCACTGCCCGAGGGCCCCATGCCACTAGGGGGCCCCATCAGGGTTGCCAGCCTCAGTAAAACCAGGGACAGTATGTAAAAATTTGTGTTTTTTTTTACATCTGTCCCTGAAATGTCCCTTACCGACATCCTTTTGGTCTAAAAATCCTGAGATTATAGCTGCCCCACCTCTCCAGTAACTTCTCAGCCAATAGAAACATGTCTGTGTATACTGTGTGATTGTATACTGTGTGTGTGTGTGTTTGTGTCTACTGTGTGGCCCCATAATCTCTGATTGCCAGGGGGCCCCATAATCTCCTATTGCCCGGGGGCCCCATGAGTTGTCAGTCCGCCCCTGCATACCTGATTGATATACCTGTTGTATAAAAGGTATGGTTGTCATAGTTATTTTTCTGTATGTTAGTATGGAATACATTTTGTACATATTGCATTATTTTTATTATTTTTTGCCAGGCAAACCATTTATACATTTTGGCTAGTATCCCTTGTGCCTGGGACACACAAGCCGATATTCTTGCTTTTCCCCTGAGCTGTCTTTTGCCCCTCTCATCTTGGGCGATCTCCAGCATAATTTATCCTGCTGTGTTTGATATAGTTTATGAACATATGCAAGTTGTTTACAACTGTATTTCTTGCGTGTTTAAAAAAAAATATTTTTGTAGTTTTATATGTGCTATATTCAACTATATGTATTTGTAGACAATACTTTATTTAGAAAATTCTCTGATGTGCTACTCAATGGCAATCCCCTGAGGAAGATCATTTTGGTTGAGACGAGTCGGGTCCGCTTGGAAAACACACCATTCAGCATATCCATTCAAAGTGGATGATGTTGCTTTTATGTCATTTTGTATATTTGTTAAATGTCATACACACTTGAATGTTTAGTCAAATTCCCGACATTGTAGAGGGGATATTTTAGCTTTTCTAATAAAAAAAATGTGTTCTTATGCCAATTTTGTGTTTAGACTTACCTTATCTTTTGGGTATCACAAAACCCTGGTGCTCCCCGCCATTCCCAATTTCCCTGCTGGGTAGTGTTTTACACTTTAATCATATATACTTTTCACATCGGTCTAAAACATTTGCACAGTACTGTGTATACATCATAAAGGGACATGCACAGGGCTGAATTTATATCTCAGAAGCCTATAGACACAAATAATTTGGTGCTTTAACTCGAGCCATAAATAGATCAAACCCGAAGCCATGTATGCTGCTTAAAACATTTTTTTTTTTCAATGTCCTCATATTATGTCTAAGAAGAAAATCACCTTTTGAATGTAACAATTGATCCAGGGGTATTGGGGGGCCATAGCTCCAGACGGATCTAACTACTTCAGGTGCTGCACCGAAATGCTGTTCATGAACCAAAGAAATTTTAGAATTTTAATTATGGATCTATTGATTTTACATTGTATAGGGTATTTTAGGTTTAGGCTATATGTTAACCACCCTTTAAATGCTGCTGCATACAATTAAGGACAAAACACAATGTAAATGTTTTCTTTTCCTCATTTTCTTATGTGACCACGTGACTGCAAAGACATGGTTGCATTGTGTGATGTGTGATGTGCAAGACCAGCAACAGTGTAGAACTCCATAGAGTGGTGACATCACCCAACAACATCCACTGCTCTGTTAGAGAGAGACAAAGTCCCTTCCAACCAGCCACGCATCACACAGAGGGGCCAGGGTTTTGCAGTCACATGCTCATATAGGGGGAAAAAACACACCCCAATAAAAGTCGCAGTTTATCTAATTTAGTCTGGCATATGCTGTACATGTAATCTTTTCTGTTATTTAGACCAAGAATGATGGTACATATGTTTACATTTAGTATGATTTTCATTCTACTATGGGAGGCCACCCACTATTTTTTCTGTTATTTAGTTATTACATTTACCCACTGTAGCCTCTGTGACATGCGAGCTCTCATCTTCATTGTGAGAAGACCGCTAGGAGTTTCTTCCGGGATACAGTGCTGCTGGCTACCCAGCATGCACCTCCCGATGTCGCGCATCTGTTGTATTGGAAGTTGCCATAGCAATGGGAGCATCGGAAGAACTTCTTGCCACGTTTATATGACAACCTGTCGATTAATATAGAAAACCCATAAGAAAACTAGCATACCATGCTGCTTCTACGATTGATAAACCCTTATATCCCAGGAGCCAACGGGCAGCAGGATATGACCTACCTCATTGCGGCGAGGTACTATGGAAATGGAGCTCTAGATTTAGTCTACAGTTAATATGCTTAGGAAAAACAAAATTGCAAACATTCCTTGTTTTGCGATCAGCAATGCCAGGGGCCAAAGATCAAAAATAGGGTGGAGCTCTACAGGCAGCAGCATTTCAAAGGTGAATGTCAACCTGTATAGCCTGAATGTCTACATTCAGGTAACAAAGTAATACCATGCAGGGTTGGGGGAGGCTAGGGACAAACTATCTTTTTTGGCGATATTACCTTACAAAAGGTTTTATGCAGGGAAAATAGACAAAAGGATGTAAAAACAAAAACAAAAAAAAAAAACAAACACTTTCTTCTAATTTGATCAGTGTTCATTTTAAAGCAGAATTAAACTTACGTTGGTAGGGATAAGCTTTTGCCATATTGTGCAAGTGTGCATAATGCCTATAGCTACAGAGGCGAATGAGGGCTGGTTTTAAAAAGCTTTTACTGCTTGTTCAGAATATGTAAATATTAGAGTGCATAGTCTAGACCAGCCTTTTTCAACCAGGGTGGCTTCAGATTTCTTCAGGGGTGCCTTGGCAAAATGTCTAAAAATTGCCTAAAAAGTGTATATAATCCAGCAAGCGCATCAATCCTGCCTTTTATTTACACAAAGCCACAGATTTTCACTGTGCACCATTACAACCTTCCAGCCGCCGGTCTCCAAACAACCAACGATGTCGTTCTTTAACAAGGAGGACATCAGACACCTGCACAGCATTCTTGTTTGACCCTTCGTCTCTGTCAGCACTAGGGTCACGTTCGCAGAGAGAGGGAATACCAGTCATCACCAGTATGCAAAGGTGTATTTGCTTTGGAAGAATAAATTACATATCTAACATTGGGTGTCCTAAATCTGTGGATGTTTCTGCGGCATATGTAAAACCTTTCGTTTTGTTACATCTTATCGCTTTGTACACACGATCCGAGTAAGAATCGTACGATTTTCAGATCGTGTGTACACTACTTCCGGGAGCCGATCATGACAGTTCATCCGATACTATTAGATCGGACGAGCATGAAAATTTTCCTCGTACGATTTGCATTTAGTCAGTATCGTTGTTGACCGAAAATAAAATAGAAATACATGACTGTTGTATACCAGATATGAATCATTCCAACCCCCACCTTACCCCTCTTTTTTACCCATTAACTTGAGACAACACCGAGTTGGAGTAACAAAGGCCGTAGCGGCCTACTTTATTTAAATAACAAATAACAAATAATATCCAATAAAATTCTGTATGAATATAAAAACTTCTGTTATAAATACTATCTGGCATTGGTCTGTGCAGGCACTTTTTGGTAAACCTCAAAAACAAATAACCAATAACCAACTGGCACTGCGGTCCCTCTCCAAGTGTAATATTAGGCCTCAAGCCGACAAGCAGGCTCAGAGACAAACACTGTCCGCAGTGCCCCATAACACTTTCCGTCTAACCTTAGTTGTCCGGAAACCACCATCAGGAGCCATCCAGCTATAGTTCCTGAACTTTTCTTTTGCCATATCTCCTTCCCCTGCACAGACCAACACCCGCCACAGCATGAGGGAGTAACCTACTTATTCCCGAATGCCCCGCCACACCCGGAGCGCTCTTTCTATGCCCTGCTGCAGGCCCAGAGTCCATAGGTCAATGCCCACATCATTCAGGTGTACTCCATTAGCTCGCAGGTACCTCCAGGTCTCAAACTCGAGCTCCAAATGGCGGATGGCCAGACCTCCGTTCCTAACCATAAAGTTGCTCACCGCTCTGTTCACCTTCTTCCTTGCTCTATTAACTCCCTCCACGGACCTGGCAAACCGCCATGTCGTGCGGGCCACCATGTCCAACCAGACAATAACCGTTTCAGGAAAATCGGTCATCAACCGCCCCACATCCTCTTTAATGTCCCTAGTAAGGTCAATCATGGATCGCGACCCTAGGTCATTACCCCCGGCATGAATGACTAAAACATCTGGGGGCCTGTCCCTGAGCGCAAAACGGTGAACCTCCGAAACCAACCTCCCCCATAACATACCAGGAAAGCCAAACCATTTGACGCAGACCTCCGGCCGTGCAAATCCCACCTGTTTGCCCCCCCTCCTGGCATCACCCCTCCGTGCCCCCCAGCAAACATAGGAATGGCCCATTATCCAGACCAAACCCTTCGCTGAATCTGAAAATAGAGGAAAACAGAGAAACCATGCATTACAAACCACTCCAACTCCCAAACCATTTAGCCTTAACCCCTTTACGATCCCCAAACACAAAATCACACCAACCATACCCTGCCCCAGTGCAGCCCCATGCAATCATTAAGTAAGGACAATCCTCCCACAGTTTCCCAGCCATATGTGTTTTTTTTTTTTTTTTTGTTTTGCATAATTATGCACCCTGCGGTGTGTACCCGCACTGCAACCATCCACCAAACTCCCCCGAGACCACCCCGCCGGCCCTGACAACTTAACCCAACCCAAAAGTTTACCATACGCCCACACAAACAGCACCCGGTAGCAGAGAACGAAACTCCCAACTATCGCCTCCAATGCCCGAAAACAAACACCAACTGAAAACAAAGCTCAGAACGAGAAAAAACACCCCCCAATTCCCCCTTTTCACATCCCATTTATATTTAGTATTTTAGTTTTTTATGTTTTATTTGTTCATTTTTGTTCCCTTTGTTTTTTTTTTGCATTTTTGATGTACGACATACCTTCGTCACTCCCACATACCGCCCCCAAGGAAGGGGAAATTTTCCCCGGTCAGCACACCTGCAGCCACCAACCCTAAAACCGTTCAACTCCCCCCCAGAGACTCACCCACAGCTATCTCCCACAACCCTGCGGGACACGTCGCGCCATGCAGATCTGCAGCCGGCGCCAACTCCCGAAATCTCTCCCACTGGAACCGTGAAAGAGCATCCCGCCACCACATTCTCCACGCCCGGGAGGTGCACTGCATGAAGGAAAATATTCATTTGGAGACAACGCAACACCAAATGTCGCAACAACCGCACAACCGGCGGTGATGATGCCGAGTTCCTGTTGAGAACCTGCACCACCCCCATGTTGTCTATGTGAAAACGTACCTTCAGGTCCTTAAACATTGCACCCCACAGCTCCACCGCCAGAACCACCGGGAACAGTTCCAGTAAAACCAAATTTTTGGTGTATCCCGCAGATACCCAAGACGGAGGCCACGGGCCAGCACTCCAGCGTCCCTGAAAAAAGGCATCAAAACCCGAAGCACCTGCAGCATCTGTGAAAAGTTCCAGGTCAAAATTGCTGACCGGACCTGACATCCACATTGCTCTACCATTGAAAGACTCCAGGAAGGTATTCCACACCTTCAAGTCTTCCTTGTGCGACCGCACCAAACACACAAAATGCGTAGGAGACCGAACACCCGCAGTACTAGCCGCCAACCTACGGCTAAAAACTCGCCCCATCGGCAGAATACGGCAAGCAAAATTGAGCTTGCCCAGCACTGATTGCAAAACCCGCAACTGAACTTTTTTCGCACCCAACAACCCAGCGATCTCCCTTCGCAAGTCCACCAGCTTACCTTCCGGCAACCGGCATTCCATGGCCTCGGAATCAAGGACAATGCCCAAGAACGTGATGACCGAGCGAGGTCCCTCCGTCTTGTCCGGTGCCAGCGGAATGCCAAACCTGCCCGCCACATGTTGTAATGTTGCCAACAAAATCGCGCATAGCTTAGAACCCGCCGGCCCTATACACAAAAAATCGTCCAGGTAGTGAATGATTGAATTCACCCCGGACACATCCCGCACCACCCATTCCACAAAGGAACTGAATTGTTCGAACAACGCGCACGAAATCGAACAACCCATCGGCAAGCATTGGTCAACGTAAAAACCGTCAGCCCAATGGCACCCCAACAAACGGAAACTGTCTGGATGAACCGGCAATAACCGAAAGGCCGATTCCACATCCGCCTTGGCCATCAGCGCCCCCTTTCCATACTTTCACACCCAGCGCACCGCCGCATCAAATGACGTATATGACACCGAGCACGCCTCCTGGTCGATCGCATCGTTAACCGACCCGCCCTTAGGAAAGGATAGGTGATGTATGAGCCTAAACTTATTAGGCTCTTTCTTGGGCACCACACCCAGCGGAGACACCACCAAGTCTGGCCAAGGAGGGGTTGAAAAGGGGCCACTCATCCTACCCAAGGCAACTTCCTTCCGCAGCTTCTCAGAAACAACCTCCGGATGTTGCAGCGCCGACTTTAGATTGGGTGCCAACGGGGGAACTACTGCCAGCGAACATGGAATCCGAAAACCTTGCGCAAAACCCAATTCCAAAATCTGAGCCGCCGCCCTATCGGGATACCTACCGAGAAATGGCCGCATCCTTTCCACCATCACCGGGGTCCTCCCTCTTGTTGTGAGCTTCTCCAGGGCGGCCTTTTCCTTGTTTAAAGCATCTGGACGCCGGGTGTGATCCACCGCATCCGGAACACTCGTGTTTGAACCTGCAGCCGCTCCCAAACTTACACACCCCTGAATTGTATTGCCAACACACCCCTTTTTTATTTCCGGCCGACTGTCCTGGGGACGAAGGTCCGCCGCCCCCCCCCCCTGAAAAAACTGCCCCGGGGCCCTCGCCGTCGTCATCAATCGCATCCACAAGCTGATGTCCTTGTGGTCCCACCGAAGCACCGGTCGCACGGCTCGCCGCTGCCTGAACTGTTCGTCATAACAAAGCCAAGCCGTTCCACCACAGACCCGGTAGGCCTCCCCTATGGCATCCTGATAACAGAAAAGCGCCGAACAATGTTCGGGGTGCTTTTCGCCTATGACGCTCGCCATGATAGCGAACGCCTGTAGCCAATTGGAAAACGTTCGCGGTATCAACCTATACCTACGCTTTTCTTCATCCTCCTTCTTGGAGTCGTCCGGCTTCACCCTATCCAGGTTGAACTTCTCCAGCGGCAGAAGGGAGAATATCTCCACATACTCACCCTTCCACAACTTCTCCCGCACCTCCTGTTTCAGATGAGCCCCTAACGGCCCCTCAAAACAAACGTAGACCTCACAACTGGCCGCGTCCGCCAACCTCGTAATGTCCTGCCGACTGGGTTTGTCGGCCGCAATCGCAACCTTCTCTCCAACCGGGGGCGCCGTCGCCGCCCCCACCACCCCAGTAGCCGTGCTCCCACCAGGCAAAGGTTCCACAACCGGCGGGGCCACCGTAGCGCCTGTCCCGACCGCCCCCACGGACTCCGGAACCCACGCAGCCACCGGCCCAGCCACCGGCCCAGCCACAGCCCTCGCACCCTGCTCAAACCTTGTTACCAAATCCTTAATCCCCGCCAAAAACCCCAGCAAACCCGCAGAGTCACCCCCAAGCCCCGCTGTACCATCACCCCCAGCCTCCCCACACACACGTCCCCCACCCCCTGTAGCACCCGAATCACACGCAACAGATACATGTATAGGGGACTTACCAGGCTGCACAGGTGACGCCCCATCAGCCGAATGTCTGTTCTCCAGCACCGATCTCCTCCTGGAAGCGGGGGCCGGCTCGTCCACCCCCGCCGAGTCATCCTCGTCCCGCAGCTCCAACTCCTCATCCTCCGAAGACGACAGCCCTCCAGGTAGTTCGGACCTGGATGCCGCCGCAGCCGCGGTCATGCGACTCCTCCTGCGCGCCGCGTGCCCCCCCCACGGACTTGTGGACAGCTTTGCCAGATCTGGCGCATGATGCCACGGACCTGGCTGCCTCCGCTCTGGTCTCTGCTGGTCCCATCCGTCCTCTGGCCATCCGTGGAGCATCCCCTGCCACTGCAGCAACAAGCCCAGGGACCCCAGCTCTCTTCCTGCTGACACCCTCCACCATCGCTCTGGAATCCGTCCGGGGGGCGGGGCCCGCGCTCTGCGACTCACCCCTCCTTCTGTGTATGGCCGCCATTGCCTCCGCACCTCGCCTCCCCCGCGTGGCCACCCCAGCCATCCTGGGATCGGTGATAGGGGAGCCGTTGAAGTCCGCTGCTTGCCGCTTGGCCGGGGGCGCTGTCGCCCGTGCCGCAGAACTGCCGCCCGCCACCCGCCCTGCCCCCCCCTCACGGGCCGGAGAAAAACGTTCGGGCGGCCGCGAGCGGCGTGTCCTAGTGCCGCTCCTCACCTCCCAGCCGAGCTCCTCTGCAGGCATCCGCAATAAGCCCTCTAAGGTGTCCTGCAGCCATCCATCCCCCCGCTCCGCCGCCTGTTTCCTCAGCCGCGCCATGAGCAGCTCCACCGACGCCATGCTGGATGAACTTTTTCCCCTGACCTTCTGTTAAACTCCCATGATGCACCGGGAGTATAAATTAGCTCTGCCCCAGCCCGTCCCCCTCGGCACCTAAGCCCCTCCTCTTGCTTTTCCATTCTTCCACTGTTAACCCAGTCATGCCCGCCCTGCGCCTATTCTTTTTGTCTTTTGCTGCGGGCTCACTTTACAGCACATGACATCACGTCTGATTTTCTTTTCTGCCGTATGAGAATTTTCGTGACTTCAGTTACCGATTAAATTTCTACTTGCGACTATTAGGTGAAAAAAAGTCATACGATCTGTCGTATGATATTCAGATCGTGTGTACGGGCCATTAGAATGGGGTGCATTGCGATCGTACATCATTTTAAATGGTGCCTTGACTGAAAAAAGGTTGAGACACATTGGTCTAGACATGGGTTCACAGGTTCACTTTGTGAACATTAAACACATTTAGAATGGAGGTTAACAGGAGCTACAGTGTTTACTTACCCAAGTCCTGCCTCTCTACAGATTGATACATCAGACCCAATGACCCTTTGTTTTTTTTTGTTCATTTTGTAGCAATGCAAATAACTCATAGAAACTCTCAGCCATCAACAATTTATGATAGTCTTCATGGAAGCTCATTTCCATTGTGTTGATATGGATTACCTTTGCTCTTTAATAAGGCAAGTCCAAGATCCATATGGCTACTATGAGAAGATGTACTATGGTTGCTAACAAAAATCTGCTCTGGGATGACCCTTCTATATGGAATTTACATTTACAATTTGTAATTGTTTAATAAAATCTGAAGGTAAATGATTTAGTTGTTTAGGATTAGGTTTAAAAAAAAAATGCTAAATTACGAGGTGTATTTACAAAAGACAAATAGACAGTTGCTCCAGAGCTTAGTAAATGAGATGAAGCTTTACTTTGCAAAGAATACCCAATCACATGCTGGAAAAAAAACAAAAAAAAAAAAACAGCATTTTTTGCTTGCATATAATAGGATGACGCAAGTCATCAGAGCTTGGCCACTTCGTTGGCTCTACTGAGATTTTATCTCTGCATGTCTAAACAGTACACAACTATTGTAAATCTATATATCCTTTAGTACAGCGCACCACTATCCTTGTACCAAAGTCATCAGAGCTTGCCCTCATTTACTAAGCTCGGGAGAGATTGCAACGTGTACCGTCTATCTGACTTTAGTAAATCCACCCCGATGTGTTCTGTATGTATAATAATGACCTTGAGATGGAGACAGCATTGGATATCACATCTGGCCCTAAACTAACACTGCCTATTTATTGCTGTCTGGGTGCAGATGCATTTGCTAGTAACTGTAAAACGAGATTCAATTTAGATAGCTGTAAGCACAACTGGCAGCTTATACTAGATTTAGACTGGAATAATAATTAAAGAAAAACGTTTAGGAGATCATGACCCTTGATGACAAGCTCTGCATAATGTTCACTGATGCAGTCATGGTGAGATTGCAATGCAACAAACTGTTATTTTTAATTTTTCAAATCTATAGCAAGAATGATTTTTGCATAGGATATTTATGGGTTTTATTACAAAAAAAAAAAAAAAAAAACAGATTTTATTAACCTAAACTACAATTGCTACACAGTGCTTTAGCAAATCTAGTTAGGGTTTACATATAGACCCTTTTCACACCAGGGCGTTTTGCAGGCGCTATAGCGTTAGAAATAGCACCTGCAAAACGCCCTAAAGAAGCTGCACCATTGTGTGTAGAGCGAAAGCCCGAGGGCTTTCACACTACAGCGGTGCGCTGGTAGGACGTCAGAAAAAAGTCCTGCCAGCAGCTTCTTTGGAGTGGTGAAGGAGCGGTGTGTTTACCGCTCCTCCACCGCTGCTCCCCATTGAAATCAATGGGGCAGCGCTGTATTACCGCCGGCAAAACGCCGCTATTGCGGCATATTGCTGGCGGTTTTAACCCTTTCGCGGCCGCTAGCAGGGGGTAAAAGCGCCCCGCTAGCGGCTGAAATGCGCCGCAAATCCGGCGGTAAAACGCCGCTAAAAATAGCGGCGTTTTACCGCCCACGCTATCGGCGGTGTGGTGTGAAAGGGGTCTTACTGTAGTTGAATGGGGGTATAGTGGTGAGTATAATAATTTTAATTATACATGCATATATTTTTTAAATGTATTTTTTATTTTATTTTTACCAGTACCCTAAGTGGCAACACAGTGCTGCCGATCTCCTGCCACTTCTTGTCTACATGCATTCACTCCAGCTATGGGTGCATGGCATTTCTCAGGGAGTTGTTCCTTTTCTGCTGCTGCAGCTTATTGGTCCTCCCGCTGACCCCTGCATCACTACAGGACCAGAATCAACACCCCATATGCAAGCATTCACCTGTTGATTCTGGTTCCCCATTTCCTTGTGAACCAACAAGAATTTTTGGCTCACCATCACCCACAATAGCACATTTACCCTGGTGAATCTACAGTGCTCCCTGCTTGTCCACGTATCTCTACCTCCGCTCCCATGCCAGACCTGTTTAAGGGCTCTAATCCTCTGTTCACATCTATGCAACTGACATCACCATTGCATCCGCCCCTGAAGAGTTGGTATACCCCAACGAAACGCGTTGGGCTTACATAGATGCATGATGTCCATACAGATGATTTTATGTCTCTTATTTTGTTTTACTCTAGACTTTGTAACATCATTCAGCACTTCCAGTGGCCCACGTTGTGCAGGACCTATTTTTACTTTGTTATGCTTACTACCATGGTGTCAATATTTATATGCAGTTTTCAGCATACCCTGCGTGTACGCGATTCTGTAAATGCATTTTTGTGGTATTCAATAGGTTATACATGATTTTACATGGTATAGTAAAACGTTCTTTGTTAAGAATGCTTCTTGGTATACATCTCTTACTCAAATTCCCCCTTCTTTGTTAAGGAAAAGCAACACTGTTCTATATCCTACATGTTTACTTTATATAGTGATTGACCTCATTTAAAGTCCCGCTGACCACTTTCCTTTCTCTTTGTCTAAAATTTGGGATGGAGGTCAATTACTTTTGGTGCTTTGGACCACATCATTCTTTATCACTATGGGATTACTGGAGACTGACACTGCCGGAAGCACTGTTGAGGCTTGTGTCAATGAGCTTTGAGCTGGTGTTAATGGCTTTAGTTTTACATCAGAGACATTGGCAGGTGCAATTGACCTTCTACTGACTTGCATTTGACTTGCTTCAAGAAAGCAAAACCAGCTTGAAGTGAACAAAAGCCCATCAACACAGAACCTAAGGTTTACTGAAATTGCTGACTCTGATTGCCTATTCTGATTTTCCTCAGTTTGCATTAGAAGTTGCAGCAAGTCAGATCGAGTCCACCTCATTTATTGAATGTCCAGAATCATCTTGCCCCTTCCTCCCCAGTATTACCGTCCCTAATCCACCCCTTTCATTCATTCAAATTCAGTACTTTTGAATAATGGAGACTCAGCATCACATATGGGTGTTACCTTGGGCAGTCTGCATGCCAATGCAGCCTGCCTAGAAACGCCCAGAATGGCACGGCTAGGCTCACCCCTATGCATGCTGCGATTGATGTGTTTTTCCAGTGCATTTTGCATTTTTGATGGCTAATAGGAAAGTATGAGTGTTCTGTTCAGGGAGTGCAACTGTGATGCGACTTTACACTCTCTGGCACTCAAATTGCATCAAAGTCTCATCGAGGTAGTGCAGGAACCTTTATATATCCAAACTCACATGTTAGGGTTAGAATTAAGGGCTAGGGTTAGGGTTAGCGGCAATCGTTAAATTTAGAGTTTGCAGTAATCAATGGGTTCAGGATTTGCGGTAATCATTGGGTTCAGGGTTAGTGGTAATCATTAGCATTAGCGGTAATCATTAAGGTTATCTTTAGCGGTAACCATTAGGGTAAGCGGTAATCATTAGGGTAAGCAGTAATCATTGGGGTAAGCGGTAGCGGTAATCATTGGGGTAAGCGGTAGCGGTAATCATTAGGGTAAGCGGTAATCATTGGGGTAAGCGGTAGCGGTAGTCATTAGGGTAAGCGGTAGCGGTAATCATTAGGGTAAGCATGCTAACCCTAACAATTACTGCTACCCCTAACTATAACCCTAATCCTTAACTCTAACATGAAACACATGAAAACATGAAACTTTGGACACAAATGTTTCTGCACCACTTTCATGGGACTTTGATGCAACACTTGCGTTTTTGGTGCATGTCCATTGAAATCTATCACAGGCAATCTACTGCAGTAAAAAAAAGTCTCCGACCCTTTCCAAAAACGCGTCAGCTCAAAGCACACAGATGTGAACTAGAACCATAGGAAACTATTTTAAACGGACTGTATTGGGTTACTGCAAAATGCAAAACTAAAAATAACACAAAGATTTGAACCAAGGGTCATCCAGAAAGGTATTTTTCAAATTTGCATAACTCCTCCCTAGTGCCTGCATGCATTATGGCTGAGGGCTCTTGAGGCAGGGTGATGTGATGTTTTTAAGGAAACCATGTACCCTCCTACCAGCCATAATCTGCATTGCATAAAGAAGCACAGGGACCAAGTGATGACGTCACTGTATGTAATGAAAACAGAAACAGAAAATATAAGCAGATTAAACTTCAACATTAACATTTTCTTCTTCTATGGAAAGAATAAATGTCATGTTTGCTGACTTTTGTCTACAGAAGTTTCTATAAAAATAGGGGTTGGCAATGATTTCACAGAGGCAAATGAAATAAAAAAAAAATATACAAACATTAGACGAGCTATTTGTAGCCTGGAATGACAGGTCTTACTTTAAAGGACTAGGTTTCTCACAGGTATCGGATGCTTTTGCTGATTATCATCTATTATAGCAGGAGAACATTTCCTTCTTGGCACTGCCATAACCTGTCAGTTCTATGTGCTGTTTGTGTGTACTTTCAAGGCATCTCCCAAAATACAACCGCCGGTGTTTGAAGAATAAACATCATGTGATATTTCAGTCTTTGTATATTTGCACACGATCTTTTCTGTGTGACCCTGCAGCGGAAGGGCGAGGAGTCCCAGATGGTCACCCTGCAATGAGGCAATAGTCTTGTGGACTTTGTACCTCCTCTCAATGTCATCCTTCACTCTAGAAGTATCACGGGTCCATATTTACATCTGATAGAAACATCTGCAGACCCAAGCCATCTGCACCACTATTACGGTTAACCCTCTGACTACAAAACTATACCAGCTTTTTATTTACTCTTACTATACGAATATGATATCCACGTAACGCAACATGTACAAGGCCGCATTTCAATTCGTTATTTTGTGATTAAACAGCATTCAGTGATGGAACCAGAAGAGCAACTATTAATAGCTTTGCCAGTAGAATTGGTAGAGACAGGCCGGTACAGAGCTCCTTGGTTGCCCAGCTATTATGAAACAAAGTACAGGTACTCCTCACTTAACGACCAGGTTCTGTTCCAACGACCAGGTCGTTAAACAAATTGGTTGTTAAAGGAGGAGTCACAAGTAATCAATATTTTAAACATTCTTAACTACTATACTGTACTGTATTGTGAAAAAAAAGGTCTCAACACACAACTCCAGCTCAATAACATTGTTTTAATTTGCATAAGTACAAAACACAAACGAAAATTCTGTACTATACAATACAATAATGTATAGCGTGCCACTTAAGGACCACCTTACGTTGATATACGTCGGCAGAATGGCATGGCTGGGCACAAGCACATATCTGTATGTTCCCTTTAAGTGCCCAGCCGTGGGTCGCACTTGCGACCCGGTCCTGAGCTCCGTGGCCGCGGGTCCCTCGGACCCCTTCGCCGCCGGTGTCCTGCGATTGGGTCACAGAGCTGAAGAACGAGGAGAGGTAAGTGTAAACAAACCTCTCCCCGTGCTTCCTACTGAGGCTGTCACTGATCGTCTGTTCCCTGTTATAGGAAAAGACGATCAGTGACATCAGACGCCAAGCCATGCCCCCTTCCATTAAAAAACACACACACACACACACACACACACACACACTTAACCCCTACACTGCCCCCTAGTGGTTAACCCCTTCACTGCCAGTGAAATTTTTACAGTAATCAGTGCATTTTTTATCCAATTTTTAATTTAAACCCTTACAAACCACTTTGACCTACAGGTAAGCCTAGATTAAGCCTTACCTGTAGGTCCAAGAAATATCTCCCAAACCTATACGGTTTGGGA
This sequence comes from Lithobates pipiens, assembly GCF_037356315.1. Classification (NCBI taxonomy): domain Eukaryota; kingdom Metazoa; phylum Chordata; class Amphibia; order Anura; family Ranidae; genus Lithobates; species Lithobates pipiens. The sequence continues at coordinate 58,322,946 of NW_027507789.1, read as the reverse complement.
GATATTTGCCCGAAGACGGGCACCGCTATCAATGGCGCATGCGCCGTAGACAGCGGCGCGCAGTCGCACTGAGCGGGGCATCGTCGATGACGGCAATGTCGCGAGTCTCGGCTCCCGTGCACATGCGCGGGAGTGACGTCATCGCTGCTCCGGCGAATCACAGCGCCGGAGCAGCGAGACCCACGGAGACCCACCAAGGAGATGGACGCTCGGAACTACAGGGGACAGCGGTGACTTCGCTGGCTCCTGTGTCAGGTAAGTGACACATAATGGACTACTATGCGATGCATAGTAGTCCATTATGCTTTGCCTTTACAGGGAATGAAAGAGGAAGTAAACTCATCAGGGTTTACTTCCTCTTTAATGCCAATGGTCCCAAAAATGTGCTAAAATTGTCCGACGTGTCCGCCATAATGTCGCAGTCACAATAAAAAAAATAAAAAAAATCGCTGATCACCGCCATTACTAAAAAAAAAAAATTATTAATAAAAATGCCATAAAACTATCCCCTATTTTGTAGACGCTTTAACTTTTGCGCAAACCAATCGCTTATTGTGATTTTTTTTACCAAAAATATGTAGAAGAATATGTATCGGCCTAAACGGAGGAAAAAAAATGTTTTTTTATATATTTTTGGGGGATATTTATTATAGCAAAAAGTAAAAAATATAGCATTTTTTTTCAAAATTGTCACTCTATTTTTGTTTATAGCGCAAAAAAAAAACCGCAGAGGTGAACAAATACCACCAAAAGAAAGCTCTATTTGTGGAAAAAAAAAAGGATGCCAATTTTGTTTGGGAGCCACGTCGCACGACCGCGCAATTGTCAGTTAAAGCGACGCAGTGCCGAATCGCAAAAAGGGGCTTGGTCCTTTAGCTGGAAAATGGTCCGGGGCTTAAGTGGTTAAACACATAAGGCGTTAAACAAGGAGTATCTTTATATGCAAGCCCAAACATGTTAAGGCCACATTCACACTGGGCTTTTTAAATGCAGCTTGTAGGAGGTGTTTCGGCTTCATTTCCTGCCTCTAAACGCCCCTTAATGTTAGCCTATGTGTCCATGCACACATAGGAGTTTATAGGCAGGAGCGTTTTTGCAAAAAAGAAAAAAAAATGCCTGATACGCTTAAATACAGTTAAACATTTCTAAACAAGCTTAAGTGCTTGGGAGTTCATTATTTTAAATGGCCAGAACGAATTAATATTCTGGTCAAGGAAATTAATGCCCAAGCTTTTGACGCGCTTAAAGTCGTCTAGACGCGTTAAAAAAAAACACAGTTTAAGGCGCATTTATTGCTGTTTTTCTCTTACCAGGAGAAAGGCGTTTAGGGAAGCCCAACGTGCATATGAGGCCTACAGGTTTCAGGAATGGCAAGTGTTACAATGGTCAAAGCTGGAATTCCGTATTCCAACTCCCATACCTGAAATTCATATTTTACATGTTTGGGTTTACATACCTTATTTTTAGTTTTTGGAACACTGGAGAGAACTGAGCCTGAGGTTTAGCTTTAACAACCATTTACCCATTTTTATGTGGAGACACACGAGACTATGTCTACCATTCCCCATCACTAATACCATGACAAAAGTACCATCTCCTGTGACAATAATGGCCATTTCACATGTGTGCTGCAGGAACGCGTAGTAAAACATGAGTGTTACAAAAACACACAGTGACACACTTTTCATAGTTTTCATACTGTTCATACAGCCTACAGGGCATAGAAAAAGGCAAATTAGTGCCCCTGCCTCACACTAAACTACATGTGGATGTAATAAACTGATGCGAATAAGCTGATATTAGTGTGTGTTAGTGCATGTAAATACATATATAGTGAAGTATATATGAAAAAAAAAATAATTCTACTGCTGCATCCTTCTACATGTCGATGAATACAACTATTTTTTATCTGAATGGAGGCCGACAGGGTGGTCAGATGTGTTGGTGCAGTTTGACCACCGACAGACACAACTGACTATCAATTGATCTATAAACATGAATATATGACTTAGACAAGCAATTCTATTTCTGTCCATGCAGAGGGCTGTTGGAACAAACTACAAACAATGATCAAAATCAACTGCTCATACCTACTAAGAGCAGCTGGCTGGAGGGCCCTTGCTGGGACTGTTGAAGAAAGCCATGTCCCACTATCATACTCCCCAACTTTAGAAAATATGGGATTCCTGTACCCATGATGTATGCTTTGACTGCTGTGCCACAAGCTAGAGTCTCAAAGACTCATATAAATCTCAAAAGACTCAAAGACTCATATAAATCCCAGAACAATAAAAAACAATAAAGAACAATAAAAAAACCAAAAAAAAAAAACCCCAAAGAGCTTCCATTACATATGGTTTTGCGCACACTGAATAGAGAGCTAACACTTTGTCCGAGCCTACCTTATAGAAGAACTTCATTAAAATAGTCAAGGCTGCTTAGCAACAGGCAGACAAACACTTTGGTGAGAAGTATGGAATGTACAGTATATTATATATTGTGCAAGAGTCTATAAGGCAGAGTGCAGGGGTCAGGGTGTCCAATGCACAGAGTGCTGCAGGGTCAGATTTAGGACACAACACAGAGTGCAGTGGTTCAAGGTCTATAATGCTGTATGTTCCAAGGATTGGGCGTATGTAATGCACAGTCCTGTTGTCAGTGTCGGGTTTAGGAGTACATGACACTCAGAGAGCAGGACCCAGAAGTACACAATGTAGGAGTCAGGAGTATGTAAGGCACAGAATGCAGGGGACAGGAATGTGAAATACATAGTAGGAGACAGGATTACAAAGCAAACAGAGTGCAGAAGGGGTGTGTAACGCACAGTGTAGGGGTCAAGAGAGCAAACATTTTCTCCATGTTACCATATCAAAAAACCCCACTCCCGCCAACACAAATCCTCTCCCCTTTCTAATACAAATTCATACCTCACAACTGCCCCGGACTTTGTGGTACTTTCCTAAGATTTGATCAAAATCCCATCTTCCCACAAATCCAGGCTGAGACTCAGGGCCACAAGAAGTTCTGGCACTTGGCTCCACTAACCTGCCTGGCAGGGGCGTGCTGGCATGGGCATGATGCTCTGGGTGCCAGATGCTGCAATCACCCACTCTGTGGCAGCCGGCATCACATTGTTTTGAGGGAGGAGGTAAGAGGATATGGGGGGAGGGCACTTTGGGAGTGGAAAGGACTTGGGGTAGAAGGTGAGGTTGGGGGTTAGTCAGATTTCAAATCCAACCCCCCCACCTAGAACAAAGTTCTCTCACCAACTCTCCTGCCCAAAATCATTTCTACCAATGTACATGTTTGTTACCTGCCCGCCCGACCCCCCTTCCATTAAATTACAATTCTTAGATCAGCGTGGCTGCTGCAGAGCGGGTTTCCCTCCTCCTCCTTTCCTCTGTCAATGATACTGTCAGAGCTGAGGAGGTGGCTTCAGTTGGCTCTGCAGCAGGTTGTACAGGCAACCAGTGAGAAGAGATGCCTGCTGCCATAAAGGGGGCAATCGCATGTGGGATGCTTGACCATCCCGAATAAGATGTGGGTTAGGCTAAAAATGGGTCACAGAAGTGCAGAAAGATCTGCACCCCTGTGTTGCTCAGGAGAAGTAGAGCCAAAATGTCTTTACTTCTCCTTTAACCAACCTTCCAAAAAAATAAATAAATAGAATTCTACAACCCTAAAAATTGCTGGAAGAAGGCATTGCTTACGTCTTATGGTATAAATAGGCAATACATTGGTAAAGTGTATGTAAATTCTAAGAATACATTGCTCATATTTGCTTCCCTTTGACCTTTTGGGCTGTTAAGTATACCATTGAAATCATTATATCTGTTTAATAAGTGCAAAAAAATAGCTGTTCATCTAGCCAGAAATCTTGCGAGCTGCTAACAGTTCAGAGGCAGAAAGTTATCAATATTCCCATGAACTACAAAACATCTCTCCTTGTTATGGCAGAGGGAGGAGTTCTATAATCCTAACACACTACCTTTCCTAAGGTGACAACACAGCTTGGTTCAGTTGCACCCCTAGACCAGAAGTATGTCACCAAGAGCAAATAAAAGAAAAAAAAGTTAAAAAAGAAAAAACAAATGCAGCCACCGCATCTGGTAAGCTGCAATACTACTCATTTTTGTCTTTGAGTTTCTCCAAAAGACGAGCACCACTTAGCAGAAATGTCCACTATTCTGGTCATGCAAAGCTGTATTTTTTTTTTCTCGTCTAGCTCACGCTGCCTGCATTGGGATCAGCCATCTGGAATAATTCTGGGAATTAGCTGAAGTGTATGTTTTGCTCACGCTCTCTGATGCTGAAAAAGCCAGTGTAGCCCTATAATCTCTTGTAGTTGGGGACCCGTTGCCATGCCTGCAATTAATAACTGTGCCTTCCCAGGTGCATCCCTATATGACAGCTTGCACGATGAAACACGGAGCTCAGTAAACTCATGATGTTATACATCAGCAAAGTTCATTAACAATTTAGTTGCTGAAATTGATATTATGAAACAAATACTAATTTTCCCTTTTAGGATAGGGCCTGTGCAAATTTAACGGAGATGGAAGAGTTTGTAACACATGACGAGAAGGGGGAGGGGGGAGTGTACGGTACAATGACCTGGGCAATTGCTGTCACAAACCATTCAACATATGATGCTGCACATTCGGCCACAGAACAATGCATGCTTTTGCCTATGGTGCAGAGAGGGTTCAGCGTTCAGGCTTGTGCCATGAAACGCAAAAGCAGTCATTCAGGAATATCTCCCCCCAATCCCCAACTGATCGATTATCTCCCACAATGAGCAAGCAAAATTCTCCACAAGCATTAGTGAAAAATGCTTGAGTCAAGTCACCTAGTGCTTTTCAAACAATACGACACCACCACCTATAGGACTGACTTTCACCAATTAATGTGACCTCCAATTTATAGGTAGGTTACACTAAACCAGTGGCGTCTGGTGCTCCATTTCGGTCGCCCCAATTTGGTTGGTCCACCTTCAGTCGAATCCCCCCCCTTGCTCGTTCTTCCGCCTGCCCACCAGTCCTGCACTTACCCCATCTAGGTCGCAGGCAGCTTTGGCTCCTTCCTGCGTGTCATCCTTCTCAGGGGCTTCATCCTGCATCTCCTCCTCCTTGGGGGCTTCCTCATCAGCGGCCAATATGGTCGCTTCTCCTCTTGGCCAATCGGGTCTTAAGACCCACTTACTGATTGGCAGACAATAGCAAATATAAAATTCACTATTGTCACACAACTGAGTGGGCTCATAGCAAGCCCACTCTTTTTTGAAGCCAATTAAAGCCTTGCTCTAATCACGCGCTTCAAAAAAAAAACTATTGAAATCCATGTGTCAGGTGCCCTGCATAGATTAGGGGCTAGGTGCATGGATTAGGGGGGCGGCGCCTCTACTCACAGTAGGCAAAATACCACAGCACTTCTCCAATGTATATGCATCTCCATGCATGTCTAACAAGTGCATGTATGTCTAACAAGTTTTTTTTCAGCACTGAATAGCTTTCATACCTGGTGATGTATACATGTGAATTTGTTATTTTAGGATCATTTATATGTCCATACATGTAGCACTGCCTTTTTTGTGATTATTCATTTATTAATATTTTGGTGGCTGCTGCATAACTGAGTGTGCAGTGTTGGGGGTACGCACTTTGATATCTGGAGGTTGCTGGGCTTACAAACAATCTTCTTGCTGAAGAGTGTTGCAGAGGTGCTGGGTAGATGCTACTTGACATTTAAAGAAAGATTAATTATCCATCAATCAAGGTATCTGTGATTGCTCTAAAAGGAAGGATAAAGAGTTACTAGATCTACCGATTGCAAACAATACAGACCTTATCACGGATGTGGAAATACGGGGCAATTTAGGAAACAGTGATCACAGGTCATTTGGCTTCAGTATAAATCACACAAATAGGAAACATAAGGGGAATACAAAGACACTGAATTTTAAAAGAGCCAACTTCCCTAAACTACGAACCTTGTTAGAAGGCATGAATTAGGATAAAATCTTAGGAACAAAGAACACAGAGGAGAGATGGGTTTGCTTTAAGAGTATATTAAATAAGGCCATTAGCCAATGCATCACATTGGGTAATAAAATAGCGATCAGAAGTCCTGGATGGCTTAACTCCAATGTAAAAATGCATATAAAAGGAAAGGAGAAGGCCTTCAAAAAAATACAAGGTTAAGGGATTATCATCTTCAGCATTCAGGCTTTATACAGAATGCAAGAAAGGTTGCAATTAGGGTGGCTAAGATAGAACACGAAAGACACATAGCGGAGGAGAGCAAAGGAAATCCCAAGAAATTCTTTAAGTATGTAAACAGTAAAAAAGGGAGGACAGACCATATTGGTCCCATAAAGAATGAGGAAGGACATCTGGTTACAAACGGAGAGATGGCAAAGGTATTGAATTTATTCTTCTCCTCAGTTTTCACAAGGGAATTGGGGGGGTTCAGTAACCAAAACTGCAGTGTTTATCCTTAGAACACATCACAGGAAGCACCTCCATGGTTAACAGAGGACAGAATTAAAATTAAACTTGGGAAACTTAACATTAATAAATCACCGGGACCAGATGGCTTGCATCTGAGGGTACTTGGGGAACTCAGTCAAGTAATTGCCAGACCATTGTTCCTAATTTTTATTGACGGTCTACTGACTGGAATGGTACCAGGTAATTGGAGAAAAGCCAATGTAGCACCAATATTTAAAAAGGCCCAAAATACATCCCTGGAAATTACAGACCAGTTAGCATAACATAAATAGTATGCAAGCTCTTGGAGGGGATGATAGGGGACTATATACAAGATTTTAGCAGTAATCATGAAGAATCGTTCTTGCCAAACAAATCTATTAACCTTCTATGAGGAGGGGAGTTGACATCTAGATAAAGGAAGGCCCGTAGACATGGTGTATCTGGATTTTGCAAAAGCATTTGACACAGTTCCCCATAAACGTTTACTGTACAAAATAAGGTCCATTGGCATGGACCATAGGGTGAGTACATGGATTGAAAACTGGCTACAAGGGCAAGTTCAGAGGGTGGGGATAAATGGGGAGTACTCGTAATGGTCAGAGGTGCGTAGTGGGGTGCCCCAGGGTTCTAGGTTGGGACCAATCCTATTTATTTTGTTCATAAACTACATGGAGGATGGGGTAAACAGTTCAATCTCTGTATTTGCAGACAATACTAAGCTAAGCAGGGCGATAAATTCTCTGCAGGATGTGGAAACTAGGGATGAGCCGAACACCCCCCGGTTCGGTTCATACCAGAACTTTCGAACGGACCCCAAATTCGTACGAACGTTAGAACCCAATTGAAGTCTATGGGACTCGAACGTTCAAAATTAAATGTGCTAATTTTAACTGCTAATATGCAAGATACTGTCCTAAAAAGGGTTTGGGGACCTGGCTCCTGCCCCAGGGGGGTAATGACGATTAAAGTGAAAGAAAAAGTGAAATATTCCTTTAAATATCGTGCCTGGGGGGTGTCTATAGTATGCCTGTGAAGTGCCACGCGTTTCCTGTGTTTAGAACAGTCCCTGCACAAAATTACATTTAACGGAAATAAGGTCATTTAAAATTGCTTGCCGTTTTAATGTTATATCTGGTTCCTGCAATATGGTTGAAAATCATTGAGAAAAATGGCATGGGTAGCCCCCCCTGCCCATTACCAGCCCCTTTGGGTCTTGTATGGATATTAAGGGGAACCCCGTACCCATATTAAAAAAAGGAAATACGTGTGGCCCCCAGGCCCTATATACTCAGAACAGCAGTATACAGGCGGTGCAAACAAGACAGGGACTGTGTAGGTTTGATGTGTTAAGTAGAATCTGTTTGTAATTTTCAACTGGTACATTTTTAAAGTGTAGCTCCAGTCAAAAAATCTATTTTTAAGCTTTTTGGAAAACATAGGGAAGGGTTATCACCCGTGTATAATTTGTTTTGCCGTCCGTCTTTTTTCATCTCACTTGCTTTTGTCTCCTTCCGTTTGCAAGTAGGAGACGTTTGTAAGTTGGATGTTTGAAAGTAGGGGCCTGCCCTATATGCTCTGCAGAAATGGCGGAACAAGGTGTTGGTTTTGCCACAACATTGTAAGCCCTCAAAGTGACTCTTGGTGGGCGCTGGAGCACCCTGCTGTGAATGATTATATCAAGAATTGTAATTACATGCCATTGTTGAACAGTGGTAGAAAAATTGACCTTTGGTGGTTGTGGTGCTGGTGCCACAACACTAAGTCCTCACAGTTACTCTGGGTGGGCACAGGAACAGGCCCTCCTGTAAAATATATCAAGAATTGTAATTACATGCACCTGTTAAACAGGGGCAGAAAAATTGTGCCACGACACTGCAACCTCTCCCATATACTCTAGTTGTAGTGCAGCAAAGCATTGCATCAAAAATTTTAATTAAACGCCCCTGTTAAACAGGGGCTGAAAAACTGGGCTTTAGGCACTGGTGCTGGTGCCACAACACCGCAACCTCTCCCATATACTCTAGTTGTAGTGCAGGAATGAGCCCTGCTGCAAAGCATTGCATCAAAAATTGTAATTAAACGCCCCTGTTAAACAGGGGCAGAAAAATTGGGCCGGTGGCATCACCCAGAACCAGAGATGTTCTTCCAACATATCAGCGGAGGAGGAAGAGGATAGACAATCAACATAACAGGACAGTCACTCAGCATCAGCATAGGCAGTCTTGAAGGGATGTGATATTTCAAAAAAAATGATTCGGTTACATCAGCTTCAGGTGCTTGGTAGCTGTGGGTGATCCAAGACTGATTCATCTTGATGAAGGTCAGTCAATCAACTGATTCGGTGGACAGGCGCACCCTGTGATCGGTAACAAAGCCACCAGCAGCACTGAAGGTGCATTACGAAAGAACGCTGGATGCAGGACAGACCAGTAGTTCAATTGCATACTGTGCAAGCTCTGGCCAGTGATCCATCCTCAAGACCCAGTAAGCCAGAGGATTTTCGGTGGGAAAGGTGTCCAAGTCTGACCTTGCCCCTAGGTATTCCTGCACCATGTAAATCAGACGCTGGTGATGGTTGCTGGAACCGATCATACCTTGGGGCTGCGGACTAAAAAATTGTCTGAAAGCATCAGTCAGACGGCCACCTTCTCCACCGCTCCTTCTGACCGATGCCTCAGCAACACGTTGTCCAGGACCAGGAGTTTGTAACCTCCTAGTCTCTGGGAACGCATTGCACAGACCTTTCTTCAAGGCCTCCCGGAGATGTCTCATCCTCTGCTCCTTCTGCGACGGCAAGACAAGGTCGGCAACCTTACCCTTGTACCGTGGATCAAGGAGAGTGGCCAGCCAGTAATGGTCCCTCTCCTTGATCCGAAGAATATGAGGATCCTGCCGCAGGCTTTGCAGGATCAGGGAGGCCATGCAGCGTAGGTTAGCTGAGGCATTCGGTCCGGAGTCCTCTGGGTCACTAAGGACAACATGATCTGCAGCTACCTCCTCCCAGCCACGTACAAGTCCACGGGTTTCTTGGGACTGTAAATCATCCCTACAAGACTGCTGCTGCTGCTGATGCCGAGTGCCAGCCTCCACCTCCATGCTGACACAATTATCATCCTCCTCCTCCTCATCCTCTTCCTGTGTGATGGGTGGCACAGCAGGAACACTGTCTGGATAAAGGGGGTCTTGAGAGGCAAGCAAGTCCTCCTCTTCCTGCCTCTGTTCTGCCTCAAGTGCCCTGTCCATTATTCCACGCAGCGTATGCTCCAAGAGGTGGACAAGAGGTACAGTGTCCCTGATGCATGCACTGTCACTGCTCACCATCCTTGTGGCCTCCTCAAACGGTGACAGGACAGTGCATGCATCCCTAATCATGCCCCACTGGCGTGGTGAGAAAAAACCGAGCTCCCCTGACCCGGTCTGGTGCCATAGCCGCACAGGTACTCATTGATGGCCCTCTGCTGCGTGTGCAGCCGCTGCAGCATGGCCAACGTTGAGTTCCACCTGGTGGGCATGTCACATATAAGGAGGTTCTTGGGCAGGTTCAACTCCTTTTGGAGCTCAGCCAGCCGAGCACAGGCATTAAATGATCGGCGGAAATGCACACAGACTTTCCTGGCCTGCTTCAGGACATCCTGTAAGCCCGGGTACCTGCCCAAGAACCGCTGCACCACCAGGTTAAGGACGTGAGCCACACAGGGCACATGGGTCAGTTGTCCCTGTCGGAGGACGGAGTGGAGGTTGGTGCCATTGTCGCAAACCACCATTCCTGGCTTAAGCTGGCGAGGCATCAACCACCTCTCGGCCTGCCCCTGCAGAGCTGACAAAACATATGCTCCAGTGTGGCTCTTGTCCCCCAAACAAACCAGCGCAAGCACGACATGGCATCGTTTTGCCTGCGTACTTGCGTGGCCCCTGGAACGCCTATGGAGCACCGCTGGTTCTGAGGACAGAGCACTGGAAGAGGCCATGGAGGAAGAGGAGGGGGTGGAGGAGAGAGGTGTGTAACATCCAATAGTAGCATTTTGGAGGCGTGGTGGCGGAACAACCTCCAACACTACTGCACCTTGTCCTGCATCCTTCCCAGCTGCCAGAAGAGTGACCCAATGGGCCGTGAAAGACAAGTAACGTCCCTGTCCATGCCTGCTGGACCATGAGTCAGCGGTATGCACCTTACCGCTGACCGCCCTGTCCAGCGAGGCAAGGACATTGCCTTCCACATGCCGGTAGAGAGCCGGAGTGCCTTCCGTGAGAAAAAGTGGCGTTTGGGGACCTGCCACTGAGGAACCGCACATTGTACAAACTCACGGAAAGGGGGCCGAGTCTACCAACTGAAAAGGCAGCAGTTGAAGTTCTAGCAATTTAGCCAAGCTAGCATGTGGATGGCTGGGAGTGAACTTCTTTCGCCGGTCCAGCAGCTGGGGCAGGGACATTTGCCTGCTATAATCGGACGTGGGTGTACTGCTAGCAGAGTGCCCGGAAGCACTTGGCTGTGACACACCTAATTCTACACCTTCATTCCTCTCAGAGCAGGTTTCAGAGAGGACTGAAGGTCTAGTGGGGTTGGAGATGCCAGCTGATGAGGAGCAAGGAGAGGTCCGCTTTGTTCTTTGGTGTGGGTCTTTGAGGTACGCTTGCCAACGAGCTGCATGGCAGGTCAACATATGTCTGGTGAAGCATGTGGTGCCCAAGCGGATGATGTTTTGGCCACGCGAGATACGCTTGAGACATATGTTGCAAATAGCAGCGGTGCGATCTGATGCACTTGTCTCAAAAAAGGCCCACACCAAAGAACTTTTAGAATAACGCGCAGAGGCAGCGCCCTGCTCAGGCGGAGCTCTGCGGTGTGATTCAGTCAGTGTGCTGCCCCTAAGCTGGCCCCCGGAGGGCATCCTGCCTCATTGGACATGTGCCTCCTCCTCCTCCTCTCTCCTACCAGGCACCCACGTGGAGTCAGTGCCCTCATCATCCCCTCCCTCTTCATCGCTGGAGAAAACCTGGCAGTATGCTGCAGCTTGTGGAACATGACTGCCAGATTGCTGTCCTTCTTGAGCATCCCCTCTCTCTGCGCTCACGCTACTGCCTTCCTCTAGCTGAGTATCATCATCAGAGCCTACAAAACACTGGGCATCCTCCTGGAGCATGTACCCAACACTGTGCTCAAAGAGTTCAGGAGACTCCTCAGGAGGACGTGGTGGGTCTAGGGAAGGAGTCACTGATGATGACATTGAGAGGAGGGAAGATGATGCGTTGGCAGCTGCTTTGCTAGTACCCTGAGCCTGGGTGAGAGAGGATGAGGAGGATGAAGAGGGCTTGGTCACCCACTCTACCAAGTCGTTGGCATGTTGTGGCTCAACATGTCCAGCTGCCGAAAAGAAGGACAAGCGTGTCCCATGGCCACGTGCTGATGATGACGATGCACCGCGTCCACAACCAGCACTGTTGTCTCTAGACACAGAGCCTGCTTGCCCTCTTATCGGCTCGTGCCTGTCTGCCTCTCCTTGCTGGCCTTCCAGACATGGTAATGGCCTGAAGGGAGATGGGAAAACCAGCAATTGGGTAGTGTATATTGTTCTGGAGGCACACACAACATCCACTAACTCCTGCAGATGGCAGATGGCTCAATTAGAGAAGAGCTATGTAGGTGGATATAACGGTGTATACTGGGTTCAGGGCACGCAGACAGCACGCACAATCTCCTACAACTGACTGCAAGCTCTATTAAAAAAGAGAAATATAGCTAGCTATATAGGTGGATATAATGGTGTATACTGCACTACAGAAGAGCAAGAACGCAAAATCGGCCCATAACGAACGGTGTATACTGTGTTGAAGGTACACAGAACACCCACTAACTCCTATAGATGCCAACACACTACACAAGGCCGCTGCGCTGGCGGCCTTATATAGTGTGAGGCGTGTACTACACAGCCTGAGCTATGATTGGCCATAGGCATCCTGCCTGTGGTCAATCATGGCTCTCCTCGCTGCCGGCACTATGATTGGCCAAGCATGCTGGGTCACAGTGCATGCTTGGCCAATCATGAGCCAGCAATGCACTGCGATGGCACAGTGCATTGTGGGCCGTGAGCGCCAGACGAATTTGGCGCGAACGGTCCATAACGTTCGGAATTCGCCGAACGGGCGAACAGCCGATGTTCGACTCGAACACGAAGCTCATCCCTAGTGGAAACCATGCAAAAAAATCTGAACAAATTAATGGGGTGGGTAACTACATGGCAAATGAGGTTTAATGTAGAAAAATGTAAAAGAATGCATTTGGGTGGCAAAAATATGAATGAAATCTATACACTTTGGGGAGAAACTCTGGGGGAATCTAGGATGGAAAAAGACCTTGGGGTCCTAGTAGATGATATGCTCAGCAATGGCATGCAATGCCAAGCTGCTGCTAACAAAGCAAACAGAATATTGGCATGCGTTAAAAAAGGGATAAACTCCAGGGATAAAGTGATAATTCTCCCGCTCTACAAGACTCTGGTCCGGCCGCACCTAGAGTATGCTAGAGTAGAGTGACATATCGCTGCAATCATTATAGCAAGAGCAATAGTTCTAGCAAAAGACTTCCTCTGTAATGCTAAACAGGTACCTATTAAAAAATTTTAAACGTCGTCTATGGAGATTTTTTTTAAGTACTGTCGTTTGTTGCCATTCCACGAGTGCGTGAAATTGTAAAGCGTAACATGTTAGGTATCTTTTTGCTCGGCATAACATCATCTTTCACAATATGCAAAAAAATTGGGCTAACTTTACTGTTTTCTTATTTTTTAATTAAAAAAAGTGTAATAAAAACAAAAATCGAGTTCGAAAGACCGCTGCACAAATACTGTGTGGCATAAAATATTATATAGTGTTATTCTTTAGAGTCTTTGCTAAAAAATATATATATATGTATAATGCTTGGGGGTTCTAAGTAATTTTCTAGCAAATATTACTGATTTTAACTGTAAGCAACAAGTGTCAAAAATAGGCTTGATCCAGAAGTGGTTAATAACACTATAAATCTAAAGATGGCATATAGAGTGGACCGAGTTAGAGTTACATAGTTAGTCAGGTTGAAAAGACACAAGTCCATCCAGTTCAACCACAAAAAAAAAATAAAAAAATTATATATAATAAATATCATCCCAGCCCATATACCCAATTCTATACCCACAGTTGATCCAGAGGAAGGCAAAAAAAACCAGCAGAGCATGATTCAGTTTGCTAAAGCAGGGGAAAAAATTCCTTCCTGATCCCCCGAGAGGCAATCAGATTTTTCCCGGATCAACTTTACCTATAAATGTTAGTACCCAGTTATATTATGTACACTTTGGAAATAATCCAGGCCTTTCTTAAAGCAATCCACTGAGCTGGCCAGAACCACCTCTGCAGGGAGTCTATTCCACATTTTCACAGCTCTTACTGTGAAGAAGCCTTTCTGTATTTGGAGATGAAATCTCTTTTCCTCTAGACGTAAAGAGTGCCCCCTTTTCCTCTTTGTTGACTGTAAAGTGAATAACTCGACACCAAGTTCCCTATATGGACCCCTTATATATTTGTACATGTTGATCATATCCCCCCTTAATCTTCTCTTATCAAGAGTGAATAAATTCAGTTCCTCTAATCCACGGGTCTCAAACTGGCCGCCCTCCAGCTGTTGCAGAACTACAAGTCCCATCATGCCTCTGCCTATAGGAATGATGCTTTTAACCATCAGCCTTGCAATGCCTCATGGGAATTGTAGTTCTGCAACAGCTGGAGGGCCACCAGTTTGAGACCCCTGCTCTAATCTATCCTCATAGCCGAGTTCCTCCATGCCTCTTATCAGTTTGGTTGCCCTTCTCTGCACTTTCTCCAGTTCCCCGATATCCTTTTTGAGAACTGGTGCCCAAAACTGAACTGCATATTCCAGATGAGGTCTTACTAATGATTTGAACAGGGGCAAAATGATATCTCTCTCTCTGGAGTACATACTTCTCTTAATACAGGAAAGGACTTTGCTCGCTTTGAGCTTATGATCTACCAAAACCCCCAGATCCTTCTCCACTATGGATTCCCCCAGTTGTACTCACCCTAGCATGTATGATGCATGCATATTCTTAGCCCCCAAGTGCATAACTTTACATTTCTCAACATTAAACCTCATCTGCCACATAGTCGCCCAATTAGACAGAGCATTGAGGTGGGCTTGTAAACTGGAGACATCCTGTAAGGACGTTATTCCACTGCATAGCTTGGTGTCATCTGCAAACACGGAAATGTTACTTTTGATCCCAGACCCAATATCATTTATAAAAATATTAAAAAGTAAGGGTCCCAACACTGAACCTTGGGGTACACCACTGATAACCTTAGACCAGAGAGTAGAGTCTTAAAAAACAAGAATTGGACTGAGGGACTGGAAATTCCCTTTAACTGAAATCGTGTTATGGTCACTGCTACCCAGATGTCCTTTTATATGAACATTAGTAATAAGCTCTGCATGGTTAGAGATTACCAGGTCTAGCAGAGCATCATTTCTAATTGGCATCTCTATAAACTGTACCATAAAATTGTCGTGCCATTATTCCAGTCAATTTCAGGGTAGTTAAAATCCCCTGTTATCACTGTCCCAGCCCTTTCTATCCATGCAAAGAGCAGAGTCTCCACCTCCTTATTAACACTGGGTGGCCTGTAGCAAACTCCAATAGTCAGCTTTGAACTATGCACACTCATATGCAGCTCAACCGATAATGCTTCAGTCTCATAGTTAGCAAGGTTGAAAAGAAGACAAAGGTCCATCTAGTTCAACCATAAAAATAAATAAATAAAATAAAAAATATCATACAATCCCATATACCTAATCCTATACCCACAGCTGATCCAGAGGAAAGTGAAAAAAAAAACAGAAAAGCAGGATCGAATTTGCTACATGAGGGGAAAAAATGCTTTCCTGATCCCAAAGAGGCAATCGGATTTTCCCTGGATCAACTTTAACTATAAATGTTAGTACCCAATTATATTATGTACATTTAGAAAAGAATCCAGGCCCCTCTTAAAGCAATCTACTGAGCTGGCTAGAACCACCTCTGGAGGGAGTCTATTCCACATTTTCACAGCTTTTACTGTGAAGAACCCTTTCCGTATTTGGAGATGAAATCTCTTTTCCTCTAGATGTAAAGAGTGCCCCCTTGTCCTCAGTGTTGACCGTGTTGGACCCCTTATATATTTTTACATGGTGTGCATATCCCCCCTTAATCTCCTCTTCTCAAGAGTGAATAAATTCAGTTGCCTCCTAATTTTTCCTCATAGCTGAGCCTCTCAATGCCTCTTACCAGTTTGTTTGCCCTTCTCTGCACTTTCTCCAGTTCCCCAAAATCCCTTTTGAGAACTGGTGCCAAAAACTGAACTGCATATTCCAGGTGAGGTCTTACTAATGATTTGTACAGGGGCAAAATGATATCTCTCTGGAGTCCATACCTCTCCTAATACAAGAACGGAATTTTCTTGCTTTGGAAACCGCAGCTTGGCATTACATGCTACTATTGAGCTTATGATCTACCAAAGCTCCCAGATCCTTCTCCACTATTGATTCCCCCCATTTGTATCCCCCCTAGCATGTATAATGCATGTATATTCTTAGCCCCCCAAGTGCATAACTTTACATTCAACATTAAACCTCATCTGCCACATAGTAGCCCAATTAGATAGAGCATTGAGGTCAGCATGTAAATTGGAGATATCCTGTAAGGACGTTATTCCACTTCATAGCTTAGTGTCATCTGCAAAGACAGAAATGTTACTTTTAATCCCAGACCCAATATCATTTATAAAGATATTAAGAAGTAAGGGTTCCAGCACTGAACCTTGGAGTACAACTCTAATAACCTTAAACCATTCAGGGTAAGAATCATTAACCACTACTCTATCCATTTATAAACTGATATTTCCAAGCCTGTAAACTTTACCTTACCCATGAGGCGTGTATGAGGAACTGTGTCAAACGCTTTTGCAAAATCCAAGTATACCATGTTCACCGCCAACCTTTTGTCCAAGGTTTTACTTACCTCCTCATAGAAAGAAATCAGGTTTGTTTGTGTCAGGGCTGGACTCAGCCCTTCCTTCTCTGGGCTGGCCGCTCAGCTGTCGGCTAATTGCCAACTCCCATCTCTCTCCACAGTTACCCAGCGGTTGTTGATTCTGCTCATCAGTCCTGCCTACGTAAAGCCGTCCAGCTCACTTGATCTCTGCCTTCGCCTTGGTCACATCACAAGAGACCATCTCCTGCGTCCCTGTTTAAAGACTGGATTTGCTGACATGCTTTCTGGCTCCTTATCCTGCTTGCTGTTCTTCTACTTGGATCCCTGACTTCTGGCCTGGCCTAATACCCAATCTGGTTACTGAACTCTGGCTTGGCTGATTACCCTATCCGGTTACTGGACTCTGGCTATGCTTTGACAACGCTTACTCTATTTACCTTTTTATTTTTATTAATAAACAAGTGTGATTTTACTGTGCTTCTGTCCTGGTCTGGTTCATGGTTTCTGACAGTTTGGCAACTTCTGTCTTTCATGAATCCATGCTGTCTGTTGCTTAAAATATTTTTTTTCCAGCAAGAACTCGTCTACGTGGTATTTTATTAAACTCTCCAGTATCTTCCAGATTATAGAAGTTAAACTAACAGGTTTATAGTTACTTAGTAAAGATTTTGTTCCCTTTTTAAATAGAGGCACCACATTGGCCCTACGCCAATCCAGTGTTACTATTCCCGCCATTAAGGAGTCCCTAAAAATTAGATACAATGGCTTTGAAATTACAGAGCTCAATTCTTTTAGGGTGGATGCCATCTGTTCCAGGTGCTTTATCCACATTTATTCTGTCTAAATATTTCTGGACCCTATCCCTTTAAGCCATTGTGGATCATTTGGGGTTGTGTCACTATCACCCCCATTATGGACATGAGCTCCACCATGCTCCTTTGTATACACAGAGTTGAAGAAAGTATTTAATAAATTAGCCTTCTCTTTGTCCCCACTCATCCACTCAAGATTATTTTTGTAAAGGGCCTACATGCTCAGATCTGACCTTTTTACTATTAATATATTTGAAGAATTTTTAGGGGTTTGTCCTACTATCTTTTGCAATCTGTTGTTCGTTTTGAGTTTTTGCATCCTTGATTTTCTTTTTACATATTCTGTTATATTTGTAACATTTAAATTACACTAGTGTTCCTTCATTTTTAGATTTTTTAAAAGCCGTTTTCTCATTGTTCACACTCTCCATCAACTAGGTCCTCTTTTGCGCTTGCTTTGAGACCACTTCTCATATGGAGCTAGACACCACCACCACCTTTACGTTTTACCCTGTCTCTCCGAAAGAGCCCAATCATGTGATGAATGAAGCCAAGATTCAACAATACCAATTATACCATAATTTTCTTTATACACCAAAGCTTCCAACTCAAATATTTTGCTTGGCAGACTTCTGGCATTGGTGAGCAAATATTTAAATTCATTGTCACAGTCATTATCATTGTCCCTGCAATCTTCTGGGACTTGTCACAGGTCCCAGAAGATTGCCCAGCCATTCACAGTGCTCAGTGCAGCTCGCACATGCACAATGTGTGCCTGGCTGTGAAGCTACAGCCCGGGCGCCCACAGTTAGAATGCCGACGCTGCAGAGAGGATCGGGGCTTTGTGCGCCTGCATTACTGGACTGTGGGACAGGCAAGTGTCTGATTATTAAAAGTCAGCAGCTACACTTTTTGTAGCTGCTGACTTTTAAATGGGTGAAACGCCTCTTTAAGAAAAGAAGGTCCTGTGAATGCCTATCCATGTCTATGGCTTAAATTAATTTTAAATACACAAAACAGGCAATGAGGATGGGATTTCAGTGAATGAACACTGCAGAAACACATGAAATCAGCTTGAGTGAATAATCAGAACTTATGTTTTATAAATATCTCCAGAATGGCTTCTCTGGGAAGTCAGGGCTGGGACAACATGGAGTGAGAAGGAGTGTGTGAGCAGCGATCAGAGGACCGGACCCCCTACCCCTGAGAGTGGCAGCACGGTGGACAGACCCCCCCAACCGGTCCCCCCCACGACTGGACTGATCCCCCTCACAACCAAGAGCGGCAGTGGGCGACGGGACCTACAGCGTTGGCAAAGTGGGACATCATGGTGTGGGAGCGGGTGTACGGAGGACAGTAATCACCCCACAGACACGGACAGAGGAGACGGGAGGACATCCAGCAGGATTGGGAGGTGGAAGGCTGACAGGGAGAGGTGGAGGGTAAGAGAAGTGCAGTCCAGAGGGAGAGTGTGAGGTTGATCAATGAAGCGGCGGCACTGAAGGTGAAGGACTGACTGCTAGTGTCAGATTACAAGGGGAGGCTGTGCAGAGTGAGACAGAGAAACAAACTACAAACCTGACTGACAGTGTATAGCAAGTTCCTGTGTATTGTGTGTACCTGAGTAGTGGGTGTGCCCGAGTAGTGTGTGTACCCGAGTATTGTGAGTGTTGGGAGTACCTGTGTATTTTAAGTACCTGAGAGTAGTGTGTGTGGATCATTAGTACCTGTGTATTGTGTGTACCTGTGTATTGTGAGTGGACAGCGAGTACACGAGTGCTGCGCATGTACGTGGGCACCTGTGTATTGTATTGTTGAGTACCTATGTATTGTTGAGTATTAGTGTCAGGAAGCTAGTTGTTAGTTAATTTGGACAGGGTATAATCCCCAATCCTCATTAAATTAGTAGGTATGATGCCCGGGTGGACATGCGATTCGGTGTACATCTTGCGGCATGTATGCGTTCCTTGATCATCTGATCAAGGGCGAATATTGTTGTGCAAAATGTAAGCACATTGTTTCCCTGGAAGCCCAGGTTCTGAATCTAGGGGAGAAATTGTCAGCACTAAGAAGACCCTCCATACTAAAGGAAAGCCAGGAATGTACCCGGAAGGTGCTGGCAGGGGCCAGCACAGAGGAGGGTGGAGACAAAGAGGTGCAGGCACTAGAAAAGAGTAGCTGGAACATCCCAATAAGTATGCTCCATTGAGGGACATTGGTGAAACCAGTCAGGGCCCAGCACTACTGGAGCTGAGGGACTCCCCTAGCTGCCAGGGGAAGAACTCTAGTGAGACTCAGGGGGAAGCAAAGGGAAAGGAAAGACAGGTTCTGGTGGTAGGGGACTAAATTCTTATGCCGTGTACACACGAGCAGAATGTCCGACAGAAAAAGTCAGACGGGAGCTTTTCATCGTATATTCCGATCATGTATATGCTCCATGAGACTTTTTAAGGCGAAAATTCTGATGGACCTAGAAATAAAACATGTTTTAAATATTTCCGATGGAACCAATCCCTATGGAGAAAACCACTCGTCTGTATGCTGTTCCGACATACCAAAAAAGCAAAGTACGAGACGGAAGCTATTGGCTACTGGCTATTGAACTTCCCTTTTCTAGTCCCGTCATAAGTGTTGTACGCCACTGCGTTCTTGGCGGTCAGAATTTTGTGTGATCGCGTGTAAGCAACACAGTTTCAGTGGAATTCCATCGGAAAAACCTTCAGAGTGTATTCCAACGGGAAAACCAGTTGTGCGTACACGGCATTAGAAGGACAGAGAGGGTAATCTGAAGTCAAAGACCTGAAGCGCCGAACTGTATGCTTTCTACCGGGCACTCGGGTTCGGCACATCGTGGATCTGGTGAACAGATTACTGAGAAGGCCTGAGGAGGACCTGGCTGTCATGGTGCATGTTGGCATCAATGACAAAGTCAGAGGCAGATGGAGTGTCCTAAAGAATGTTTTAGGCTGGATTCACACCTATGCATTTTTAGTGCTTTTTGCATTTTGCAGATTTGCACTACAGAACATGTTTCATAGGAAACCATGGTAAATGGACTGTAGAGCAAATCTGCAAAATGCAAAAAGCACTAAAAATGCATAGGTGTGAATCCAGCCTTAGAGACTTAGGAGCTAAATTGAGGAAAAGGACCTCTCAAAAATACTACTGGTACCTCGAGCCTCATCAGAAAGGCAGCGGGAGATTAGGGAAGTAAACAAGGGGCTGAGGAGCTGGTGTAGCAAGGAGGGGTTTGTGTTCCTGGTGAACTGGGCCGACTTCAGTCGGTCACCAGTTCTATAGAAGGGATGGACTGCACCTAAAATCAGGAGGGTGCAGATCTGCTGGGAGTAAAGATGACCGAAAAGTTAGAGGGGATTTTATACTAGGCGACTGGGGGGAGGGTCCAGAGGTAGAGATAGTCAGCGTGGAACATTTTCCAGAAGGTAGTATTGGGGGCATTAGTGGTAGATTGACTAAAGCACATAAACTCGAGGTAAGTATAGCAACAAGTCCTATTTGCAATCTTGGAACACCCAATAAGAGGTCAGTATGTGACCGGTCTAAACTATATGGCACGTTCACAAATGCCAGGAGCCTGGCAGACAAGATGGGAGAACTAGAGATATTGTTGTATGAGGAGGATTTAGATTTTGTGGGAATTTCAGAGACTTGGTTCAACAACTCTCATGACTGGCTGGAAAATATTCAAGGGTATTCCCTTTAACACAGGGATAGAGAGGGTAAAAAAGGGGGGGGGGTATGCCTGTATATCAAGAGGAAAATAATACTGGGAGTATGCTATAGGCCCTCTAACCTGAGGGAGGAGGGAGAGACGGACCTCCTATCACAATTTGGATTAGTAGCAAGAAAGGGAAGTGTCATCATAATGGGGGATTTTAATTATCCAGACAGACTGGGTGGAAGGAACATTCGTCTAAGGCTTGCCAGTTCCTAAATGTCTTGCAGGACAATTTCATGGGTCAGATGGTAAACACACCAACTAGAAAAAGCGTTACTAGACCTACTGATTCCCAACAATACAGACCTGATCATAGACGTGGAAATAAGGGACAATTTAGCTTCAATTAGCTTCAGTATAAAATCACACAATAGGAAACCTAAGGGGAATACAAAGACACTGAATTTTAAAAAAGCGAACTTCCCTAAACTACTAGAATATTATGAAGGAATGTTGATCAGATCCGAGAAAGAAGTGGTGAAATTGTACCTGCTGCTGGTTCTAGTGGTACTGGAATTCCAGTGATGCCACATCATGGTGAACCATTGGTTGATACAGGTGCTATTACTCCAGGAAATGTTGTTGCAGAGCCAGTTCCTCTCAGTCCCTCTGACACAGCACAAGAAGAAGAATTGCACCCAACTGAGGGTCCCAGTGAACTGTCTCAAACAATGGTCCTTAGGCGTCTAAGGAGATATTTCTAAGGAGAAATATTCACCCTCCCAGTTATCTCAAAGACTTTAAGGTCTAGGGTAAGGTGACCAGATTTTTAAAATGAAATCTGGGGACATACTTTTTTTTACTAGTAATGGCAGCAATCAGCGACTCATATCGGGACTCCGATATTGCAGTGGACAAATTGGACACTAATGCCACGTACACACAACCGGTTTTCCCGTTGGAATAAACTCTGAAGGTTTTTCCGACAGAGTCCACTGAAACTGCCTTGCCTACACATGATCACACCAAAGTCCGACCGCCTGGAATGCGGTGACCTACAACACGTATGACGGGACTAGAAAAAGGAAGTTCAATAGCCAGTAGCCAATAGCTTCCGATTTGTACTTGCTTCCGAGCATGCGTTGTTTTTGGTCCGTTGGAACAGCATACAGATGACCGGTTTTCCCGATAGGAATTGGTTCAGTCGGAAATATTTAGAGCATGTTGTATTTCTAGGTCTGTCAGAATTTTTGGAAAAAAATAAAAAAGTCAGATGAGGCACACACACGATCGGAATATCCGATGAAAAGATTGTGTCGGACTTTTTCTGTCTGACATTCAGCTCGTGTGTATGCGGCATTAGTGACACTTTGTGGGAACCAGTGACACTAATACAGTGATCAGTGCTAAAAAAAAAGTACTGTCACTGTACTAATTGCACTGGCTGGGAAGAGGATAACATCTAGGGCAATCAATGGGTTAAATGTGTGCCTAACAAGTGTTTTCTCACTGTGGGGGAGGTGCTTTTACTAAGGGAAGACATGGATCCCTGTACCTGCTTTGCAGGAACACAGGCTCAATGTCTTCCACACTGGCAGAATGGTGAACTGCCTTGTTTACATAGGCAGACCACTAGGCGAGTCTGCCGGATACCCAGAAATGCAGGATCACGTATATATGTGATCCTGCGCAGCGAGACCCCCCTGTAGCAGTAAATCTGCTATCAGGTGATCGGCAACTGGTTAAGATCATCAGCATTATAACTCACAGGCAGCGGGCACTCTATCATGGCTCTGGCTGGCTCTGCCACAGTGTGTCACATAACATGGCTGCTGGGTGCTGATTTTGTTAACTTATGACCAATAAGTGCCTGCTGCCTGTGAGTTCTGATACCATCCATTATACCAGAGAGACAGACACAGTGCAATGTAGTCTATTCACAGACACCCCCAAAGCACACCTGTGATGAAGCCTTGAAGGCACTGGCAGCCCCACAATTGGAGCCGCTTCCCCTCTATTCCTGCTGCTGGACATCGTCAGCTGAGCTCATCTGCCTCTCTCTGCCCCGTGCTGCTCTGCCTGCCTCACAGCCTCTTAGGTCTCACTCTCCAGGCCCCGGCTACTACTGGGTGGAGAGCGGAGGAAAATGACTCTGCCGGGGAAGGCAAGGAGATAATCAGGCAGGCGGCTGGCCGGGATTTGAGCCAAGGCAGAAGAACATGTGAGCGGAGCTAAATGGGCATGTGCCGGAAACTAAAGAAATAGTCCATCCGCTCTGACCAGCACATCATCATCAGAAAGGGACACAGATAATGGAAAAAAATACACCCCCCTAAGCTAGTAGGAGCTGGGGGGTGCAATTCAGATTTTTTTTTGTTATTCTGCACTGACGGTCTTTGAAAATTGCCCAGCTCCTGTTGAAGTCAAATCCGGGGACAAAACCGGGGACAGAATTGGTCCGGGGACAGAATTGGTCCGGGGACAGTGTCCTCAATCCGGGGACTGTCCCCTGAAACCGGGGACATCTGGTCACCCTAGTCTAGGGGGAAGAAGTGTTATGTATTAGTGTGTTATACTGCTCTGCAACCAGTAGGGGGAAGCATTGGAAATATGTTTACTTCTTTATTGTTCTGGTATAGCTATGTATTTTTAGCATCTATAGTTCCTGTATCTCTGTGTTGGATTAAGTAAAGAAGTCCTGTGAATGCCTGTCCATGTCCATGGCTCAAATTAATTTTAAATACTCAAAATTTTCCCAGTTACAATATTATTACTTACGGAAATCTCATATTTTACTTACAGGTTAGAACACTCCTGTTTCAATCTCGTTTTCAACTCTCCACTTAGTCAAATTTCTCATTTTGTCAAAGTCCCAGCATGCAAAATGTGGGCAAGCTCAAAGTGAGTTCTATATAAAGCTGAACCTGTGAACAAATAACTGCTACCCTCAATTAGCAGACTAAAGGAAGGAAAGAAAATTCTGTTTAAAAAAGCAACAGAAAAGGTTTTAAAAAGTTGCTAGCAAAGATCCCAAAGAAGAAGATAAAACAATTGCAGCCACAAACAATCACCAGCAGTCAAAAGCACCAAAAGCACAACTCCTGATTTTTACTCATTGCTCTAATGTCCAACGTATTCAGCTTCCAGCCAGGACCTTTAGCCCATGCCCTCTCATCTCAGCATTTACTACAATAGTCTATGGCCCATTTTACTACTCTAATTTACATAGTTGGTCTGGTTGAAAAAAGACACAAGTCCATCTAGTTCAACTAATCAATTGTCTGTAGCAAAAATTTGATGCTCCCTAATCAACACAATTAAAAAAAAAAAAAGCTGCTGCCGTGCCAAGGCATACATCAGTATAGCATACTAGAATTCTATTGGCTGCTATACTAATGGCAGTTTGGCACATATCCTACAGAATATTGTCTTTTTTTTTTTTTTTAGCTGTGTCTCATCTTTGGGAAAAATATCAAGGGCACACAGACCTGTAGCCCTGGGTTATCACTTTATTTTAAAACTTGGACTTTTAAAAATTGCTAAGCCTATGGCATTTGCCTTAACATATGGCAGCATGTATGTTTAGGGGAGTGCATATGACATTTCCGAAACCAGTGACCCTGAAAAAGATTGATGTATACAATAATGGAACATCATATAGCGTTTTTTTCTGCTATTATAGAAAATATGCTGGAAAAGAACATTCTTGACCAGCTCTTGTATAAAATGAACAAAAACAACAAAAATAATTAGTTTATCAAAGATAAAAATAATTTCATGTATTTTAAGCTCAATTAGTTTTAAGCACCTCAATTCAATCTGGTATCAACATTTTTGTATTTTCCTGTACAACAACAATACAACTGGTATGGACAGCATTAGGAGCCAATCATATGTGCTGCATGCAAATATACTGACAAATGAACATACTGATGTGAGGAAAGAGCAGACCAGAACTAAAACTTGCTGCTGAAAAGGCCTGCGATTACAATCACACTGTAAAAAATAACATTAGAAGATTCAGTTCATTTCCAGTTCTATTCACATTGTTGTCAATCAAGCATCTATAAAGGGGCACTATTGGACTCCGAAATTGCATTGGCTACTTTTTGAATTGTCCACTTGACAATTATTGGAATCAAGTTGTATCTGGACCTCTTAGCAGTGGTGTGGCACTTCAGTTTCACTTTTTGTTAGTTATGCGGTTTTCCAGAGCTGTACGATTCTTAGGAATGGATGAGCAGACAAGTAGAATGGCATCCATATTTCAACTGTGAATTTAGAGGTTTGTAGCAGATGACATTTTGGACAAAATGTCATACGCATGTAAATTTAGTTTTTGCTTCAGAACAGTAGGGGTTCTGAGGGTTAATTTACGTAGGTTGGCCTTGACATCAGTCTGGCCGGGCTGTGTTGGAAGTTCTGCCTGGTAATGTGAGCAGTGAGGTGCACATGACAGGCCAGAACCAGATCTGGTTGGATGTTTTGAGTATCAACCTTCTCGGAACCAATCAGTGGGAGTGCCAGGCCCGCTGGGGAGTCTGGGAAGGGGTACTTAAGATGTGGGGATCACGTGTTTAGAGAACAGGAGTTCGCGAGGCCCGTGTGGTCTGTTCTGGTTCCAGGACCGGGGTAGCCCCATGAGGGGTCCCGGTCACGGGGTGTTCGGCATCCCGCAACATGTTCCTTTTAGAGGTCCCTAATAGACCTGCCTGGTCTGGGGTGGGGATCCATCTGTTCCCGAGTCTTGGAACCTGCTGGTCCAAGGCGCAGTAACTGAGGGAGGATTCAAGGTGTCTGGGTGTGCTCTCAGCTTGGAGAGGCGCCACAGCTTGTAGAAGTGACCGGGGAGGACTCTTCGGAGGAGGGCCAACAAGTGGCATCCTGGGAAGTGCCTAGTTACTGAGTTGGGAAGGACATTGATGAATTCATGTTTTTCCAGTACCATTGAGGAGACAGAGAACGTTCTAGGTACTGAGGAAAAAGGTTCCTGTTCACCCTTAGTTACAACTTGTACACGAGAGTCTCAAGTATTCGAGTCGACGTACTGACTGCCATGATCTCTGGCTAGAGATCGGTTCAGCCTTGAGGTACCCAGCTGCGAGTGGCTTCTCTCTGGGTGGAATTAGAGACTTTGCTAGACCTGCAGTTCAAGGTGCCTGAGTTCTTCACCCGTGCCCTCTGTTCCCACAAGAGACTGTGTTATTGGATGATATTACTGCAAAATAAAACCTTTCAAAAGGACTTTGCGTCAGCGTTCAAGTTGTTGGGTATCAACCCTGGGAACCCCTAGACATGGAAGAGCAGGCCAAGAGGAGGTAACTGGTAAGCCCAATAAGTCAAGGCCGCCCTGCAAGGGATGTGGCCGCTACATGTTTAACTAAAGTGCAGCTGTAAAGCAGACCCATAAGATCTAAGCACCCATTCCAACACTTGTAGCTGGACAATCTATTTAGTTCAAACCTGCTTGGCATGCAGTAAAATTAAAACAATCATACCAGAATTTTCCTTGTGGTTTCTGTGCTTTGGTTTTCTGCAAAAATTTTGTCAAAATGTTCAAGTGAAATGTGTCCTATTTGTTGTCTATTTTTTTTGTCGTCTTCAATCATTTTTTTAATTCATTTTATAAACAATTTATACAAATACATTCACATATTTTACAATTATAACTCTGCATGTTATCCTGTATCCCTGACAAAGGACTATAATTTCTTTAAATCCATCATCCTCTTCTATATCTTTTCCTTTGCCCTTTACTCGGGACCAAATTTTTTCTTATAATCCTATTTGTCTTTTTCCACACATAGGGTCATAGTGGCACTGAGGTTATGTTTTGTGATGAATTAGGATGCAAACAGTGCTCATCAATTTGATAAAGTAAAAGGGAACAACTGAATACCTTATGTATTGGTGAGGTTGGCTAAATAGAATCAAAAGTCCCCCTACTTAATTAGTATGAAACACAGTACTTCTATCACAGTTTCAAAAAATAAGAGGTTTATTCCTCATTTTAGCACTCAAAAGCCATTCCCTATAAAAATGTGGTTCTGGATGCACATTTGCCAAAAAAGTGACTACTATAAGATGTGTATGTAGGTGGAGTGCAGTGGCAATAATTCCCAGTCAAGTGCAGTGGAAAACTTGTATTAAAACAGCACAGGAACAGTTCACAATAAACCCAGCGGGAAGGCTGCGCAACTGTGTGCAATTTTCAGGAATGAGAAGAGAGCAGATATCAGCCAAATTAACAGTGCCCGCAAAGAGAGCAGAGTGTGACCTGGCTGTCTCTTATCCAAGTGAAAGTCCAAATGTCCAAGGGGACAGAGGCATAGCTTAAAGCTTGTGGGCCCTGATGAAAAAGTTGACCTGGGCCCCCCCACTACCACGCACCATTTCCACCATGTGTGCAGATACACCCACAGCACGCCAAGATACTCAAAGTGGCTTAAAAGTTTAGAGTTCCTCCTTACATTAGAGGACAGGGATTACCACTGGAGAATCAGAGGTCAGGGATCACTGGCAGATGTGCTTTCCCATTCCAGCACTGTAAACACCCCCCCCCCCCCCCCCCCAAATACACAGGGCTGAAATCACATTCCTTTACACACAGTCTATTAGTCTTCACAGGGTATATCTGGCTTTTATGTCGCTGTTCTGACCTGTGAAATGGTTGGAATGGCAGTGTAGTTGCAGTAGGCAAATACACCCTGTGCAGATCATGGCTGACTGGCTGTGTTGTAAAGGAATGTGTTTTTAGCCCTGCGGAGGAGGAGCAGTATAGAGTACTGTACTGGCAAAGAAGCTCAGAAGCAGGCATAGCATCCAGGGTGGAGGGGGTGGTCAGGGGGCTTTGGGGGGGCACAACTTAGATCTGGGGGGCAAAGCCATGTGACATGAAATATGGAGCCTGCAGCCCCTCAGGAGGTGTTGAGTGATTTGTTTCCTTTTAATAGCCTTTTCCTTTGTACATTCACCTCACCCATTTGTCATCTGTGTTGGGGAAAAAGAGGACATTGGCTCAAACATATCATTCACCACCAGAAGATCTTAGTCTATCAGTCTCACAGAATGATACGGTACCGTCCTCCCACTCCCAAAATAGATAAACTCAATGCTCCGTGCTAATTGGTTATGTATTCTGGAGAATTTCTGCCCTCCTACACCAGTGTAATGTCAAAATGACAAGTGGATGAATAAAGGTTATGATTAATAATCGAAATGTTTTTTGAGGATCGTCAATAGGATGATAAACATCACTTTATATATACGGGAGATATATATATATTTATTGTCCTTTGCTCTCATGTAATGATGCATTATGCACAGTATGTCAGCCGAGTCTGTCCTCTAGCAGTGATATGAACAAGCGGAGGGAGAATGTGTATGTACTTGATCAGACATATGGGAATTCAGGGGGTGCTCTTTTGTCTTCCAGTGTTGACATACTTTGTGATGTAGAGTGTCTGAAAGGGTATTTGTGGTATGGATTGGGGCACTGTGAAAATTATATGTCAGTAGCTGTCTCTTTCAGACTTATCATATTAAAGGTCACTTGTCACATCTCATTAACTCTACGCTGTACAACTTTAGAACAAGTCACCCTAAAAAATGCTGACTGCACAGTGCATTGTTGAATGATGGGATTCTTTGATTCGGGATTCAGATATACGCAAAATCAAAGGCTGTTCTTGGGCTGTCAAATATGTGCTCTAGACTAGAACATCTAAATGATTCAACAAAGAAACCACAATAGAATACTTACTGGGCTGCAAGGGCAAAGGGTAAATTGGCATTTTGCCTTTTTATGGAGAAAGATGATTTGTATAGGGTAGAATACAATTTTGAAAACATAAAACTAATATGAATAATCAGATTGATGTGTGTTAAAGTATAAAATGGACCTTTTAGAAAATATTTCAATTTTGTCTTAATAAATTGACATTTCACAATATACAAAGAAAAGAAAAAAAAGAAAGAAAAAAGCTCAACCTTTTATCATTGAAAACATGCATACAGGAAGATGGATTCCCTCAGTCATACAGTGATCATAGTGCAACATTGTAATTTGTAGTAAGGTCCATGCACATGGGGCATCTAACTTCTGTGCATCCAATACCAGTGTTTTAGTGTACGCGGTAGGCACAGGAATACATGTGCTGCCTGTGCCACCGATCAACACTCTTGATGAAGAAACATCCTCTGATCCTGTTGAGAAACCAACACTTCCAGGAAAGTTGATGTGCTGGTCCTCCCACAGCCCTCAATGGTTCCTCCCACCAACCTCCAGATAAATACCGTGTCCTGTAATGATGTCCAGTTCAGTGGGAGGAACCACTCAATACTGCAGGAGACACAGGAGATCAACACTCCTGTGTTGGTTTTTGTGTTGGTTTCTCCGCAGACTTCAGAGGTCGATTCATCATCAACTGAACAGCAAGAAATGTGGGAGTATTTACAGGATTATTGGGCAATAAATCAGTGACAGGTTGCTATAAGAAAACTGCTGTAACCATCTCCTAGCAAATATTCTACATTTTGAAAACTCCTATAGTAAGGAGTCATTTTCTTGGGTAAGGGTTAGCCCTTGTACACACAGTCGGAAATTTCGATGGAAAATGTCCGATTGGACCGTGTTGTCGGATAATCCAACCCTGTGTGGGCTCCATCTGACTTTTTCCGCCGGAATGTCCGACCAACAAAGTTTGAGAGCTGGATATAAAATTTCTCAACAACATGATCCGATCGGACTCTGTCAGATCGTTTGTAGAGAATTATACACACACCGTATTTATCGGCGTATAACACGCACTTTTTCCCCCCTAAAATCAGGGGGAAATCGAGGGTGCGTGTTATACGCCGATCCCGCGCTATTTTTAAGCCTTTCTGCCGCTCTCTGCGGCTTCTGGGTATTTTCGGCCGCACTCGGCCATTCTCGGCTATCTTCGGGTGCACTCGGCCGTTCTCGGCAGCTTTCGGAAAGCCGCCGAGAACAGCCAAGTGTGGCCGAAAATAGCCGAGAATGGCTGAAAATAGCCGAGAACGGCCGAGTGCAGCCGAAAATAGCCGAAAGCCACCGAGAGTGGCTGAGAACTACCGAGCGCCGCTGAGATAGACAGGACATCCGCTCTGTATCTCGGTGGCGCCATTTTTAAATGGCAAAGCCACAAACAAGACTGTAAATGACTGACAAGGCTAAATGCAAGGCTGCAAGTGACTGACAAGGCTGCAATGGAAGGCTGTAAATGATTGATAAGGCTGCAAATGACACTGATAAGGCTACATTGATGGGCATTTAAATGTAATTTTTTTTCCTTAAACTTCCCTCCTAAAAGTTTTTTTCTTTTAAATTCCCTCCTAAACTTGGGGTGCGTGTTATACACCGGCGCGTGTTATACACCGATAAATACGTATATATATATATATATATATATATATATATATATATATATATATTTTTTTTTTTTCCCACTAGAGGTATTTAAAAGCTGTCACCTACCATTGTATTCTGCTAGTTTTCTTCAAGATTATTTTATCATCCGCGACTCGCCCAGTTTTTTTCCTCTCCACATAGAAGTTGAAGTGCCGCCAACTGCAAGGGGTAATCAGGGTGCATCATTACAATACATGGGCAACAAGTAGGCACTCATTACAATATGCAGAAAATAAGCAGAAAATTGTGACATGATGGCAAAAAATGTCCAACTATTGCAGTTGTGGCAATATGTTTGCATCAAACATTTAATTGTAATATTTTTGTAATTCTTTATTTCTTTGCAAGAGTACAAAACAACATCATTAATCAATGAAGTACAACATAATGCATTCCTGCCCTTTTTATGAACAAAACAAAAACAAAACAGTATCAGTACAATATCCAATACAGTATATAGTATCTATTCCTCATAGTGGTCCAACAAAACAAACAAAGAAAAAAAAAAAAAAAAAAAAAAATTGTAATATTATCTTGATTACACAATACAATGGCAATACAGAGGCAATTGTGACAATAGGAGAGTAAAGGGCATTCTTTACAACATATGGGTAACAAACTAGCAATTGTTTTATTACAATAACATCATGCTCCCAGTCAATGGGGGTCTTTTTGGCACAAGAACAGGATCTGTATAGTTAAAGAGTGTTTCTGTGACCCTCCAATGTCATTTAAAGCACATTGCTCTTCTAAAAAAGAATTATGAAGAAATGGTGAAACTTCAGAAATGTCATGATTTTAGCATTTTTTTGGCAAAGAAAAACCTCAGATTTACTTGGAGAGGGGACTTGGGGATTTGGGGGTTAGCTTAAAGGATTCATAGATCTTATTTATTCCTTTATCCAACCAAAATTACAGAGGAGATTACATCTCCGTTGTAATTACATAAAATTTATTACAAAATTACATATCACACGATTACTCGACTACACATTGGGAGAAAAAAAAAAGAAAAAGGAGGGCACAGGACTTTTTGGCTCCCAATGACAAAATTCATATACAGTACCTCTCACAAAAGTGAGTACACCCGTCACATTTAAAAAAATATTTTATTATATCTTTTCATGTGACAACACTGAAAAAATGACACTTTGATACAATATAAAGTAGTGAGTGTACAGCTTGTATAACAGTGTAAATTTTCTGTCTGCTCAAAATAACTGTGAAAATGTCCAAATTGGGCCCAAAATGTCAATATTTTGTGTGGCCACTATTATTTTCCAGCAGAGCCTTAACCCTCCTGGGCATGGAGTTCACCAGAGCTTCACAGGTTGCCACTGGAGTCCTCTTCCACTCCTCCATGACGACACCATGGAGCTGGTGGATGTTAGAGACCTTGCACTCCTCCACCTTCTGTTTGAGGATGCCCCACAAATGCTCAATAGGGTTTAGGTCTGGAGACATGCTTGACCAGTCCATCACCTTTACCCTCAGCTTATTTAGCAAGGCAGTGATCATCTTGGGAGTGTGTTTGGGTTTGTTAGGTTGGAATATTGCCCTGCAGCCCAGTCTCCAAAGGGAGGGGATCATGCTCTGCTTCAGTATGTCACAGTACATGTTGGCATTCATGGTTCCCCTCAATGAAGTGTAGCTCCCCAGTGCCACCAGGACTTATGTAGATCCAGATCATGACACTCCCACCACCATGCTTGACTGTAGGCAAGACACATTTGCCTTTGGTCTTCTCACCTGGTTGCCGCCACACATGCTTGACACCATCTAAACCAAATACGTTTATCGTGGTCTCATCAGACCATATGACATGGTTCCAGTAATCCATGTCCTTAGTCTGATTGTCTTAAGCAAACTGTTGGCAGGGTTTCTTGTGCATCATCTTTAGAAGAAGCTTCCTTCTGGGAGGACAGCCATGCAGACGAAATTTGATGCAGTGTGCAACATATGGTCTGAGCACTAACAGGCTGACCCCCCCCCCCCTTCAACCTCTGCAGCAATGCTGGCCAGCAGCACTCATATGTTTATTTCCCAAAGACAACTTCTGGATATGATGCTGAGCACATGCACTCAACTTCTTTGGTGGACCATTGCGAGGCCTGTTCCGAGTGGAAACTGTCCTGTTAAACCATTGTATGGTCTTGGCCACCGTGCTGCAGCTCAGTTTCAGGGTCATGGCAATCTTCTTATAGCCTAGGCCATCTTTATGTAGAGCAACAATTCTTTTTTCGGATCCTCAGAGAGTTCTTTGCCATGAGGTGTCACGTTGAACTTCCAGTGACCAGTATTGGAGAGTGAGAGTGATAACACCAAATTTACCACACCTGCTCCCCATTCACACCTGAGACCTTGTAACACTAACAAGTTACATGACACCTGAGAGGGAAAATAGCTAATTGGTCCCAATTTGGACATTTTCACTTAGGAGTGTACTCACTTATACAAGCTGTACACTCATTATATTACATTGTAGCAAAGTGTAATTTCTTCAGTGTTGTCACATGAAAAGATATAATAAAATATTTACAAAAATGTGAGGGGTGTAATTACTTTTATGAGATTTTATAATTATATATACATACACACACACACACACACACATACACACAGTTGTGCAAATAAGTTTACATACCCTGGCAGAATTTATGATTTCTCTGCCATTTTTCAGAGAATATGCAATGACAAGCTGCTGCTAACAAAGCAAACAAAATATTGGCATGCATTAAAAAGGGGATCAACTTCCGGTTCCGGCGCCACATGAGAAGGCTGTGAACGGTTACGGCTCCCGCTGAACCCATCCACACCACGACATAAAAGTCGGCTAAAGCTCCCGGACATACACCCAGACATCACCGCGATTGAGGGGGATCGCATGAACCGCTTTGTGGAACAATCATACGCGCGAGTCGTCTCGTCGCCGCCATTCCCAGCAGAAGACGCAGCCTCCGGCGCTGCCAATATGGCGACCACGCTTCACGCGGAGACAACGCTTAGCCAGCCACCGCTAATCTCGCCGACTCTGGAAAACCCACACCCGGCGGGCATAGCCCAGGAGGTTGTGGCTCTCCTGGGGCCTACGCTGACAGCTACGGTCGACGCAGCGGTACACAAGGGGTTGGAACAGTTACGCATTGAATTGCAGGCACAGTCCCAACGAATTGCACATACGGAGGACAGGATCTCCCAGCTTGAGGATGATACCACAGCTCAGTCAGCGACACTAGCGCGCCTCTCAGCCGAGAACAGAGGACTGTGGGAGAAACTTGACGACCTTGAGAATCGCTCCCGGAGAAACAATCTACGCATTATAGGGCTCCCGGAGGCTGTCACCAACAACCAACTTGCCGACATGTGTGCTAAAGTGTTACCAGAACAACTGGGCCTCCGCATACCATGCGTTATCGAACGGACACACCGCATTGGTCAATATGAGGACAACCGTGCCAAGCCTAGACATGTAATTGTGAAATACTTGAACTATGCGGACAAGGCCGCGATACTACAAGCATATTGTCGCACTCGCAACCTGACTGTAGACGGGGCGAACCTACTCTTGTTTGCAGACTACTTGGTCGAGGTGATGAAGCGGAGGAAAGCATTCGCCTCGGTCTGTTCTCACCTGCACCAGCACCAAATAAAGTTTTCCTTGGCTTACCCGGCTGTTCTACGCTTGGAAACCCCCACTGGAGAGCGACTTACCTTTACATCGCCGGAGGAAGCGGAACGACATCTGGCCCATGCCGAGTCGGCAATGGATCAAACGAATCCCTCGGCAGGCTCCCCATCCCGCCTCTGCTCTTCGTCGGAAGGTCGTAGGCCAAACTCCAGCCCTACTAAACCGCCTTACAAGCGCACTCGCCTCACTCAACTTACGAATCGTGTGGGCAACCGGGGACGCTGAAGATTTCATCCTGCTTCACCATCCTGGTGAATTGCTACGAATCCCCCGGACCAAAGTACAGAACTGATAAGTATAACTTCTGCTTCCTCATCCACCTACTATTTGCCCTGTCCCCTACTGCGATAAGGCACCCTTACGGATATGCAAACCGCATTATTTCGGAAACACCCCGGGTGGGACAGAGCCGGGCCTATACCCCTTAGACCGCCTATACCCCTTAAGCCCCGTACACACGAGAGGACTTATGTCCGACAGACTTCCGAAGGAGTTCCGTCGGAGTTCTGCCGGAGTTCCGACGGAGTTCTGACGGACTTTTCGGCGGAGCGGACTTGGCCACACACAATCACACTAAACTCCGACGGATTCGAACGTGATGACGTACGACTGGATTCGAATACGGAAGTTCATAGCCAGTAGCCAATAGCTGCCCTCGCGTCGGTTTTAGTCCGTCGGAATAGCATACACACGAGCGGAGTTTTCGAAGGGACCGGGTCCGGCGGAGTTCCGTCGGGAAAATTTGAAGCATGTTCCATATTCTAAAGTCCTTCGGACTTTGGCGAGTCAAAAGTCCGTTGCAGCCCACACACGATCGAATAGTCTGACGGACTCAGTCCGTCGGACTTTGGATGTTGAAAAGTCCGCTCGTGTGTACGCGGCATTAGACTACCTTACCCCAACTTATTTGGTTCTGGCACATCTTTCGGGATCCAGATCTCCAATTCTTGGAGACAAAATGTTCTCTAGATTCACTGTTCAGTCGACACTCAGTGTCTACACCTCTGTCATGTAGAGATCTATTTTCCACGATCGGACGAGGAACTGTCCTAACGTTGTCCGAGACCTCTCGCACCACTCCCCATCTCGCTAGGCCCCTGCGTCTATTAGCCATCCCTAGAAGTCATTGGAGACACGGGGTTTGGCGGGAGGCTTTGTCATTGGATATAGCTGAATGTGGAAAAAAGAGAAGTTCCTATTAGACTATGTTTGTAACCTGTTGCTTGCTGTTAATTTTTGTTTTCTCTCACAATACTGTGTAACGTACATGTCGATGGTTTTCGTATGTTTTAGTCAATACTTCATGCCTTCTGATTCGGGAGCTGCACGGCTCTCAGGTGTCCCTTCGATTGATATGCGGCGGTTCTGGGGGAGACCCCCCCCCGCTGGCTAACACTACACACCGATTTATTTTGACAATGGCTTCGACAATTGAAGGGAATCACCTGAGGATTGTGTCGTGGAATGTTAAGGGGCTTCGCTCTCCATGTAAAAGGATGATGGTACTTAGGCACCTAAAGCGCTTGCCAGCAGACGTGGCTCTGTTGCAGGAGACACATCTGTCCGCAGATGATCTGCCACGACTCCGCAAGTTGTGGGTGGGAGAGGTTTTCGGTTCCTCTTCAGAGGGCCGTAAGGCTGGGGTTGCCATTCTACTACATAAGAAGCTTAGTTATGATGTCAAAAAAGTCCAAGCAGACCAACACGGACGAATGATAAATATCTCCCTTACTATAGCCCATAAGGACATAGCGCTCACCAATGTCTATGCTCCAAACTCACCTGACTCCACGTTCTACCGAGACCTAATGACATGGGTTACGCTACTACCAGAAACTCACCACTTATTAGGAGGGGATTTCAACGCGGTAATGTCGCCTACACTTGACCGTACAGGCAGAATTTCGGACAGTGGAGACGGAGGGGACGGATCGGTCGTCCCCTCTACCCCACTAGCGAGAACGATAGAGCAGCTGCAGCTTGTTGACTTATGGAGGCTAACTCACCCGATGGAGAGAGACTATACTTTTTACTACCCCCCCCATAATTCATTTTCCCGTATCGACTATTTTTTTGCCTCACCAGCACTTTTACAAATGGCTCGGGATCTGGAAATCCATGACCCTAGAATCTCAGACCATAGCCCTGTGACTATTACCTTGACGGACACGTCAGCCGGATCCCTGCCGGGTATCTGGCGATTCCCTTCGTACTTATCAGAAAATGAAGATTTCCGCTCCATGCTGGAAACAGCATGGGCGGAATACACAGATACGAATGCAGAACATCTTTCAAACCCTAACCTCTTCTGGGAAGCCGGGAAAGCTTTCCTACGGGGTAAAATTGTTTCCTACACCACTCAATTAAAAAAAAAAAAATAACGCCAGACGACAATACGTACAAGCTAGTGAGAACCTGAGGCTAGCATATGAAAGACTAACGAATACTCGCACACCTGCCAACATCCGTGCCTGGACTACCGCCAAGAGGGAATTTGACCTCTGGGCGGAACAACAGAAGTTAGCAAAAACATCCTACTCCACTTTATACTTCCACAAATTCGGAAATAAGGCGGGCAAACTGCTAGCAAGGTTGTGTACTGGGACTAAGAAGCCCACTCGTATTATGGCTAAGACCAATGCTGCGGGGGTAGTACGTACCTCCCCCAAAGAAATTAGCGACATTTTGACACACTATTATACCCAACTATACTCCTTAGACCCGGTGGACCAGAGTGCAGCGGCGACCCTTTTAGATAAATTACCCTTACCCAAGTTGACGGCTGAAGCCCTAGACACCCTTAATGAATCTATCTCTGTTGAAGACA
The DNA here is from genome assembly GCF_037356315.1 of Lithobates pipiens. Classification (NCBI taxonomy): domain Eukaryota; kingdom Metazoa; phylum Chordata; class Amphibia; order Anura; family Ranidae; genus Lithobates; species Lithobates pipiens. The sequence continues at coordinate 58,286,003 of NW_027507789.1, read as the reverse complement.
TACAGGCAATGATTAAATCATTAGCTTCCTCTAAAGCACCGGGCCCAGACGGTCTTACAGCCGAATTTTATAAGTTAACCAATGCTTTCATCCCAGCTATGTTGAGCAGGGTTTTTAAGGCTGTCTGGGACGGAGGCCCATACCCCCCTATGGGCACACAAGCGTACATACGACTTATAGGCAAAAAAGACAGGGATCCCACCCTCCCAGGGTCATATCATCCAATATCACTAATTAACGTGGATGTCAAAATCCTATCCAAAATCATCGCAACCCGCCTGGCGTCGCTACTTCCTTCCCTGCTACACCCGGCCCAATCGGGATTCGTTAAGGGTCGCTCAGCCACACTAAATGTACGTAAGGTCCTGACGGTACTGGAATACGCTAAACTGCACCCTGACCAAGACGTAGCCATACTGTCGTTAGATGCCGAAAAGGCATTCAATAATATTAGTTTGTCTTGGCTTTTTCAAGTGATGGAAAAGCTAGCGTTCTCTGGGCCAATCATGAATTTTCTACACAGTATGTACGAATCCCCGACAGCTAGACTAGTTACGTCTGACTTTATTTCGGAAGCGATTCCCCTAGCAAAAGGTACTCGCCAAGAGTGCCCCCTCTCCCCCTTATTGTTCAACCTGGCAATCGAACCTTTGTCTAGACTACTTAACTCGCCTGAGGGAATCAGCGGGGTAATCATTGGAGACCAAACGCTTCGATCCGCTCTTTTCGTGGACGATATTTTATTGTTCTCCACTGATCCGGCTGGGGACTTCAGACGACTTGAAGACATCTTTCAGACATTTCGATCATGCTCTGGGCTACGTGTCAACTTGAAATACTGTCTCTTAGACCTAGTATGGCCATGACCTGGTCTCACCAATCCCCTTGTGCTAGCTGATCCACGTACCAGCTGGGCTAGCTCAAGTCAGGTTCCCCAAGTAGCCCCTTCACAAAATTCTCTATTAGCATTCTGGTTCTGTGCTTACTCCAACCATAAAATTCATGGTTACTTACAATGTTAGTCGCAATAAATGAAACCACCAAGCTCCTCATTCACTCCCTTGTTATCTCTTGCCTTGAATATTGCAACTCATATTTTTCTGAATTCTTAAAAGTCATGCTCCAGCAACTAACCATACAAGTTTAACCATTGTATACAGAGTACCACCTGTCTTATTCTCATGTGATGAGTACGCCTTTTTTTTTTTAGGAGAATTCCTAAGCCTCTATGAAGAATATTCACATGTGAGATTAAACATTGACCCTCTAGATATAACATGGTAATATTCTCATCCTCCCCATTTTTATTTACATTCCACATAACTCTATGAGCTGAGAATTGATGCTCTCCCAGTTGGCTGATACATTACTACCAACTATTCTGCTTTGCACAGGTTAAGTTTTTTTTGATATAGAGAAACCCAAAAAATAAGAAAAGAAAAACATTCAATATATATAAAGAAATAATAAGGGAAAAAAAATAAAAAATAAAATAAAAAAAGGTTTCATGTGGCTCTTCACCCTATGACGCCATGATTTTCCCCCACTCAGTTAGAGTGACCCCTCTCCATAGAGGGAGAACTGACTTACAACTGGGATACAAGCTTTTACACACTTTCAAATACTCAATTATATTATTATTGCAGATGATTATGTGTCACACTTGTAAGTCATTAAAACTGAGTTTTGGACCGGCCAGTCCTCTATATTTTCTCTGTCGGTTGGATATATATTTTTTTTCCAACCCCAAAGGTTCTTTTAACTTTCAAACAAGTTTTTTTTCATGTAAGTTATCTAATGTAAAATCATTTTATTATGGTACAATTTTTCGTTCGATTGACAATCTAGATACAACAAACACGAACTGGGCCTCACGGAAGGGTTCTTATCTCGTATACATTTTAAGCTGGCCTATAGCATATATAATCTTCCTCTATCCATACCTAAATGCTTTCATATGTTACTTACTCTGTTGCTACCCCACTTTCTAACACCATCCCATGACGATCATAACAATTTCACATAATGTACAGTGATTCATTTCCCCCAATAAAAGGAAAAAAGCCTTTTTGCATTATAAAAGTTTGAATGCAAAAATTGTAATGCTGCAAGAAACACACTTTATGACTGACACTCATCCCACCTACTTCCATAAAGCGTACAACCAATCCTTTTATACCACCTATAACTCAAAAACCAGAGGTGTTGCGATATTCTTTCATCATTCTTTCCCCTTAGAAGTCCATCAGGTCTATAAAGATCAAGAAAGTAGGTTTATTATTGTCAAAGGTACGTTGGCTGGCAGAAATATTACAATTGCAAATTTATACGCTCCGAATGACGCACAAACCACTTTTTCAACACAATTTTTTAATATATTACAACAATATCACTCTCCTCACATTATTTTAGGAGGAGACTTTAATTCAGTTCCTCATCCACACCTTGACAGAAGTAAACAGAATCAACACTCCAGAACATTCTCTAAAACCACCACTTTCCATATTAATGGCCTACAATTGATTGATTCTTGGAGAGCGTTGAATATAGGTGCAAGGGATTATACATTTTACTCACACCCACATGATTCATATTCCCGTTTAGATTTTATTTTTTGCACCCCGATAATACTAGCCAACACACTGAATGCTGAAATACACCCATGCTCTTGGTCAGACCACCACATTATCTCCCTTAACACCAAATTTATAGGCCTTGCCCCTACTCCGTATTCATGGAGATTGAATGACTCCTTACTATCAGACCCAGCTCATCAACTAGACCTGGCTTCGGAAATTAGAGAATATTTCTCAGCCAATGTCACCCCGGATATCTCCCCCTCCACAACATGGTTAGCACATAAAGCCGTAATAAGAAGGCCATTTTATTAAAAGAGCGGCACAATGTAATAGGGCTAGGTTAGAAAAAATTCACTCCCTCACCAAAGACCTTCATAATCTATACAAAGACCATAAACACACACACGACCCTGATATCTTCAAACAAATTACAACTAAACGTAATGAATTGGACGCTCTGCTAACGTTCAAAGCAGAGAAAGCCCTTCGTTGGTCGAAAGCCAAATTCCTACTATCCAGTAATTCCTACTCTACAATGTTTGCCCCGTAAACTTAATCAATCTATAAAACCTACCCATATAGGGAGGAGGGATTTGGGTTTCTAGAGCACTGGGCTGACTTTTCATTGGGGTGCAACCTATATGCTAATGATGGTTTGCACTTGAATGGAAGGGGGTCTGCTGTGCTGGGGAAGAGGTTTATGGGAAGGCTGGAGGAGTATTTAAACTGGGTTTGAGGGGGGAGGGTGAACCAGAAGAACATTGGGCAGACAGGTCAGTTAGGGGTCAGACATTAATGGAGGGTGGAATGGGGATAGATGGGGGGTGGGATATGGCAGGTGACAAGAAATTTCCCATGTTGCAAACAGCCATTGAAAACTATAGTGCAATTTGTACTACTAAAAATAATATGAAAAACACCAGAGCAAAATGTAATAATGCATTAAAGTGTTTGTTCACCAATGCCAGAAGTCTGCCAAGCAAAATAGGTGAGTTGGAAGCTGTGGTGCATGAGGAGAGCTATGATGTAATCGGTATTGCTGAAACTTGGCTTCAATCCTCACATGACTGGGCTATTAATATTCCTGGCTATGCACTCTTTCGGAGAGACAGGGTAAAAAGGAAAGGTGGCGGGGTCTGTCTCTATGTGAGAAGTGATCTCAAAGCAAGTGTGAAAGAGGACCTGGTGGATGGAGAGTGTGATGAGTCCGAAGCATTATGGGTGGAACTGCATTTAGATGGGTGTAGTTTAAAGTTAATCATTGGAGTTTGTTATAGACCACCCAATGTGAATGAGGAGGTGGAGACTCAGCTCCTTGCACAGATGGAAAGGGCTGCAAGGGCTGGGACAGTGATAATAATGGGGGATTTTAACTACCCAGAAATTGACTGGAGTAATGGCACTGCTGGGACAGTTAAAGGGCAAAAAATGATAAACCTATTACAGGACAATTTTATGGTCCAGTTTATTGAGGCCCCAACTAGGAATGAAGCTCTGTTGGACCTGGTAATCTCAAACCATGCGGAGCTTATTACTAATGTCCAGATAAAGGAACACCTGGGTAGCAGTGATCATAACATGATTTCCTTTGATGTTAGCGCTAAACAAGAAATACATACGGGTAAGATAAAAACACTTAACTTCAAGAGAGCTAATTTTCCGAGGATGAGGGCTACTCTCCAGGACTTAGACTGGGAGAGAATATTCGCTTCAATGGGCACAGAACAGAAATGGGAATTCTTCAAAAAGACTGTTGGGGACCTCATTGCAAAGTATATTCCCATGGGCAATAAGTTTAAAAGGCTAAAAACAAAACCTATGTGGCTCACGGCCAAAGTTAAAAAAGCTATAAACTGTAAGAGAAGAGCTTTTAAAAAAAATAAAAATGAAGGATCACTAGTGTCATTTAAATGTTACAAAGAAATTAACAGAATATGTAAAAAGGAAATCAAGGATGCAAAAATTCAAAACGAACGACAGATTGCAAAAGATAGTAGGACAAACCCCAAAAAATTCTTCAAATATATTAATAGTAAAAAGGTCAAGTCTGAGCATGTAGGCCCTTTACAAAACAATCTAGAGTTGGTGACTGGGGACAAAGAGAAGGCTAATTTATTAAACACTTTCTTCAGCTCTGTGTACACAAAAGAGCATGGGGGAGCGCATGTCCATAATGGGGGTGATAGTGACACAGCCCCAAATGATCCACAATGGCTCAAAAGTGATATGGTCCAGAAATACTTAGACAGAATAAAGGTGGATAAAGCACCTGGCCCTGATGGCATCCACCCACGGATCCTAAAAGAATTGAGCTCTGTAATTTCAGAGCCATTGTATCTAATTTTTAGGGACTCATTAATGACGGGAATAGTCCCACTGGATTGGCGCAGGGCGAACGTGGTGCCTATATTTAAAAAGGGATCAAAGTCTTTACCAAGTAACTATAGACCTGTTAGCTTAACTTCTATAGCTGGGAAGATACTGGAGCGTTTAATAAAAGACCACATCGACGAGTTCTTGCTGAACAAAAACACTTTAAGCAACAGACAACATGGATTCATGAAAGACAGAAGTTGTCAGACAAATCCGATTTCTTTTTATGAGGAGGTAAGTAAAACCTTGGACAGAGGGGTGGCGGTGGACGTGGTATACTTGGATTTTGCAAAAGCATTCGATACAGTTCCCCACACACGGCTCATGTGTAAGGTAAAGTCTACTGGTTTGGAAATATCAGTTTGTAAATGGATAGAAAATTGGCTAGAAGACAGAATTCAGAGAGTAGTGGTTAATGACTCTTACTCTGAATGGTCTAAGGTTATCAGTGGTGTACCCCAAGGTTCAGTGTTGGGACCCTTACTTTTTAACATCTTTATAAATGATATTGGGTCTGGGATCAAAAGTAATATTTCTGTCTTTGCAGATGACACCAAGATATGCAGTGCAATAACGTCTTTACAGGATGTCTCCAATTTACAAGCCGACCTCAATACACTGTCTAATTGGGCGACTATGTGGCAGATGAGGTTTAATGTTGATAAATGTAAAGTTATGCACTTGGGGCCTAAGAATATGCATGCATCGTACATGCTAGGGGGAGTACAACTGGGGGAATCCATAGTGGAGAAGGATCTGGGGGTTTTGGTAGACCATAAGCTCAATAACAACATGCAATGCCAAGCTGCTGTTTGCAAAGCGAGCAAAGTCCTTTCTTGTATTAAGAGAGGTATGGACTCCAGAGAGAGAGATATCATTTTGCCCCTGTTCAAATCATTAGTAAGACCTCACCTGGAATATGCCGTTCAGTTTTGGGCACCAGTTCTCAAAAAGGATATTGGGGAACTGGAGAAAGTGCAGAGAAGGGCAACCAAACTGATAAGAGGCATGGAGGAACTCAGCTATGAGGAGAGATTAGAGGAACTAAATTTATTCACTCTTGAGAAGAGGAGATTAAGGGGGGGATATGATCAACATGTTCAAATACATTAGGGGTCCATATAGTGAACTTGGTGTTGAGTTGTTCTCTGTACGATCAACCCAGAGGACACGGGGGCACTCTTTACGTCTAGAGGAAAAGAGATTTCATCTTCAAGTACGGAAAGGTTTCTTCACAGTTAGAGCTGTGAAAATGTGGAATAGACTCCCGCCAGAGGTGGTTCTGGCCAGTTCAGTAGATTGCTTTAAGAAAGGCCTGGATACTTTCCTGATGGTACATAATATAACTAGGTACTAACATAGGTAAAGTTGATCCAGGGAAAATCCGATCGCCTATTGGGGGATCAGGAAGGAATTTTTTTCCCCTGCTGTAGCAAATTGGAGCATGCTCTGCTGGGTTTTTTTTTCGCCTTCCTCTGGATCAATTGTGGGCATAAAATTGGGTATCTGGATTGTACGATTATTTTTTATTTTATTTATTTGTTTTTAGGGTTGAACTGGATGGACTTGTGTCTTTTTTCAACCTGACTAACTATGTAACTATGTATGTAACTATATACAAGCTTAAGAATAACACAAATCAGTTGGTCACACATCCTCAGGAGATACTCTCAATATTTAAAAAATTTTACTCTGATCTCCTTTCATCACCTAATCTCCCACTCCCTCCCTCCTCACTTTCCTGGCTGAATAATATCCCTTTCCCTCAATTGAATCAAAACTAAAAGGATACTCTGAATTCTCCATGTTCTGAAGAAGAATTAGTTCAAATTATTAAGTCTCTTAAAAAAAACTCAGCTCCAGGCCCTGACGATTTTACATCGCTATACTACAAACAATATCAACAACTTCTAATTCCCCACCTCATGAAAGTATTCAATAAGATCCTAAAAGGGGAACAATTCCCAGAGGAAATGTTATTGGCCAATATGTCTCTCATCCCAAAACCTAATAAAGATCACACACTACCACAAAACTACAGACCAATCTCTGTTATAAACAACGATCTGAAGATTTTCAGTAGACTCCTGGCCAATAGACTTTCCTCAATTATCCCCACACTTATCTCCCCTTTTCAATCTGGCTTTATCCCGGGAAGACAAATTACTGATAACATCAGACTAGTCACTAACATTATACAGGATCCTGTAAACCCCTTTTAATGCTGAGCCTGGATATTAATAAGGCATTTGACAGTGTCTCCTGGAAATTTTTAGATCTTATCCTTCAAAGATATGGCTTTGATGGAGTATTTGTGCATGCTTTTCATGGACTCTATCACAACCCCTCCACGAGAATTAGAATTCCAGGTTGCAATTCAGATTTTTTCAAAATTAGTAGAGGAACACGGCAGGGATGTCCCCTTTCCCCACTATTATTCACACTAGCGATTGAACCATTAGCTACATCTATCCTTCTTCATGACGGCATTAAGGGCTACTCCACAACAAATAATTCATATAAATTAAGCATGTATGCAGACGATATGTTAATTTTCCTCTCTCAACCTCATGAAGCATTACCCAACCTATTACAAACGCTTAATATTTTCTCATCTTTATCAGGCTTAACGGTAAACGTTTCTAAATCATTGGGTATGCCGATAAATATACCAACCTCAAACCTGGAATCCCTACGTACCTCTTTCAATTTTTCCTATTCTTTAGATTCTCTCCCCTACCTAGGTATTCACCTTACCCCTACTTTTCTAGATTTAGGGACTAAAAATTACATTCCATTGATACATAAGCTGAGAGCCACTTTGAAAATATGGAAATCATATAAAATTTAATTCCTGGGCAGGATAACAGCAATTAAAATGACACTACTCCCCAAAATTCTATATTTATTTAGAGCGCTCCCTGTCAGACTTAATAGCATTGATTACGAAGTTTCAATCCGATATTAATAAATTTATTTGGTCAGACTCTCACCCGCGCCTTTCAAAATGAATTCTATATACCGTATATACTCGAGTATAGGCCGACCCGAGTATAAGCCGAGGCCCCCAATTTACCCCCAAAAAACTGGGAAACCTATTGACTCGTGTATAAGCCGAGGGTGAGATATGCCTGTCCATCCCTGTGTGTGTGTCCATCCATCCATCCATCCCTGTGTGTGTGTCCATCCATCCATCCATCCCTGTGTGTGTGTGTGTCCATCCATCCATCCATCCCTGTGTGTGTGTGTGTGTGTGTGTGTCCATCCATCCATCCATCCCTGTGTGTGTGTCCGTCCATCCATCCATCCATCCATCCCTGTGTGTGTGTCCATCCATGTGTGTGTGTGTGTGTGTGTGTGTGTGTGTGTGTGTGTGTGAGGCCTTGTGTGTCCAGCCTACCTGTGTCCCCAGCCTCCGTCCGGTCCCGAGCCTCCGTCCGGTCCCGTCCCGTCCCGAGCCGAGCCTCCGTCCGGTCCGGTCCCGTCCCGTCCCGAGACTCCGTCCGGTCCCGTCCCGTCCCGAGCCGAGCCGAGCCGAGCCTCCGTCCGGTCCCGTCCCAGGATCACCGCTCTTCGTCGGCGCCCATTTTCCTGTTCAAATGCCGCGCCTCCCTGTCTGTGATAGGCGGAACACAATTTCCCAGCAGTCTGTGTTCCGCCTATCACGGCCATCCTTTCATCCTCGTCCGTAGTACGAGGATGAGCGGATGTCCGTGATAGGCGGAACACAGGCTGCTGGGAAATTCAGTGTTCCGCCTATCACAGGCGAAGGCGGAGCCGGAGGCGCGGCTTTTGAATTAGAATAGAATGGCCGCTGTCTGTCTGCTCGACACGCTGATCGAGCAGGCAGACAGCGATGACTCGAGTATAAGCCGAGGGGGGCACTTTCAGCCTCAAAAAAGAGGCTGAAAATCTCGGCTTATACTCGAGTATATACGGTAGATCCCAAAAACAGGGAGGACTGGGCCTCCCTGATTTCTGGTTATATTACCTGTCAGCCAGATTAACCCAAATCGCCCAATGGCATATCCCGAACCCAAGGGTTCCATGGGTCACATTCGAAAAAAATTCAATTCTTCCATTCGCCCTTTCAAGTTTACTTTGGGGAAACAAAATTCCCAACCCAAAAATCGACTCTCTGAATCAAATTGTCTCTCAGTCTTACCAATTGTGGAAATTGTATAACCAAAAATTTAATCTTATCTCCAAAACCCCACCACACGCCTCCTTTATAGGAGACCCAAAACTCCACCACAACCTTCAAGACCCTGCAGATCTTACTTGGTGGATTAATAATAACCTTACATTTCTTTGTTGTTTTATTGAAGGCTCAAATTTCATTTCTTTCTCCTCCCTCAAGGCAAAACATCAAGTCCCAGAAACAGAATTTAACAATTATCTTAAGATTAAACAATTTTTTATTAAACATTATCAAACCACGCATACTCAAGCTCCATCCTTCTATGAAAACCTCTGCCTTAAATCACCCACAAAACGTGGCTTTATCTCGGAAGTATACTTTAACCACTTGCAGACCGGACCATTTTGCTGGTCAAAGACCAGACCACTTTTAGCGATTCGGCACTGCGTCGCTTTAACTGACAATTGCGCGGTCGTGCGATGTGGCTCCCAAACAAAATTGACGTCCTTTTTTTCCCACAAATAGAGCATTCTTTTGGTGGTATTTGATCACCCCTGCGGTTTTTATTTTTTGCGCTATAAACAAAAATAGAGCGACAATTTTGAAAAAAACGCATTATTTTTTACTTTTTGTTATAATAAATATCCCCCAAAAATATATAAAAAAAAACATTTTTTTCCCTCAGTTTAGGCCGATACGTATTCTTCTACATATTTTTGGTAAAAATAATCGCAATAAGCGATTAATGATTGGTTTGCACAAAAGTTATAGCGTTTACAAAATAGGGATAGTTTTATTGCATTTTTATTAATAATTTTTTATTATTTTTTTTTTTACTAGTAATGGCGGCGATCTGCGATTTTTATTGTGACTGCGACATTGTGGGGGACCCATCGGACATTTTTGACACATTTTGTGTAAATGACACTGGCAGTGAAAGGGTTAACCAGTGGGTAGCAGTGTAGGGGTTAAGTGTTCCTAGGGGTGTGTTACTAACTGTGGGGGGGATGGGCTTTCATTTAGTGTACACTGATCTCTGCTCCAATCACATGGAGCAGAGATCAGCGTCACTAGTTGCTAGGCAGAATGGAGAAATGTTGTTTATACAGCATTTCCTCCATTCGGCTGCTCCGTGAGACGATCGCGGGGATGCCTGGGCGATCGAGTCCGCGGGTCCCGCGACCGGACTCACGGGGGTCCCGACCAGCGCGGGAGCGCGCCGCCGCCGGCGCGCTCCCGATGGCAGGGCGGCATCGAATATTGGACGTACCTGTACGCCAATATGCCTGCCCGTGCCATTCTGTCGACGTACATCGTTGTGCGTTGGTCGGGAAGTGGTTAACCTATCTAACACTACAAGCATAAATAAACTCCCATACATGATTAAATGGGAACAAAAATCAAATTTCTCGTACACTATGGTTAATTGGGATGTTTGTATAAATAATTTGCATAAATGTACAAAATCTATTGCCATTAAAGAAACGGCCTTAAAATTATTCACTAGATGGTATTACACCCCAATTTAACTCCACACCATCTTCCCTACCTCCTCCCCTACATGCTTTAGAGAATGCCATTCTATAGGATCTTTCTCACAAATTTTCTGGGCCTGTGATAAGATCACCTATATTTGGAGGCAACTAGAAAAGTTTACTTCCAAAATATCAGATAAAAATATAGTTTTATCATTACACAACTGCCTCCTCTTCTCCCCAATTACAGATCTCCCCACTCATAATATGAGATTAATCCATACTATATGTGTAGCAGTCCACTGGTTAATTGCATATCACTGGAAATCATCTACAGTCCCACTAAGACATCTTAAGACAAGGATTCTAAACATTAACTTAATGGAGAAAATATTTCATTCTGTTCAAAACACTATGCATATATACAATAAAAAATGGGATCCCTGGTTTGAACATACTAATGAGTTTTTCAACCCTGAATAATGTCCACATTTATATTCAGTCTTTGAAACTTTAGTTGCCTACATATATAAAATAAGTGTTACCCCCCAAAATATAAATACCCAAAAATATGACAGAATTCACCCTTTTTTCCTTTTTATTTACTGCCAAGGAATGTTATTTATACCACATATGATTATTATATGCTCAAATGTATATTGAACTCTCTGTGATTTGTTTTATACTACTGTACTATATATTTTGTACCACCTTTTGTGCCAAATAAAAAAGTTTGTAAACAAAAAAAGAATATTGCAACTCATTGGCCTGCCTCTCCATAGGCTATCCCCTCTTCAGTCTATCATGAATGCTGCTGCCAGACCTATCCACCTTACCAACCGCTCAGTGTCTGCCAACCCTCCACGCCAATCCCTACACAGGCTCCCAATCACTCAGCAAATTAAATTCAAAATACCAACCAAAACATGCAAAGCCGTTCACAACTCTGCTCCTAGCTACATTACAAATCTCTTCTCCAGATATCACCCAAATCATCCTCTCTGCTCTTCTCAAGACCTCCTACTCTCAAGCGCTCTTGTCTCCTCCTCCAATGCTCGTCTCCAGGATTTCTCCAGAGCTTTGCCCATCCTCTGGAATGCGCTACCTCCACCGGGTCCAGCTAGCCCTTCAGGAAAGCCTGTTACTTCTCCAACTAATCTTCTACCACTTCCATCAGCTCATTCCCCACAGTTACAACCTTTTGTACCACCTGCCCCACCCTATTAGATTGTAAGCTCTTCTGAGCAGGGCCCTCTTAATCCTCTTGCATTTTATTGTATTATAACTGTATCGTCTCCTTTTTATATTGTAAAGCACTGCGTAAATTGTTGGCACTATATAAATCTTGTATAATAATAATAATAATAATAATAATACTACATATTATCACTACTATATATGTCACCTCTTGAGGTGATCCTAAAAGCAGGCAAAAAATTTACAGCTTCATGTGGCCCCCATGTGACATTGCTAACTTGAGCCCTTTAAAAAGGGTAATAGTCATCGTGCATTGCCTGCAGTGTTCTTACTTTTTACTATACCTGCACAGTGCTTAGTGAACAGGGGAATATTGGTTCCCTGCATTTCTGTTATATCATTGACATTATGCTTCCTGACTTTTTATACTGCACCCCCAGATCAGACTACTAAGCAAAGGGATGAGGGGAGAGAGGAGGGGAAGTTGTTAAAGGAAATAATATACCACACTCTCTTATGTCTGTAACCTGGTGAACCTGAAACTCACCGTCTGGTGCTGCTTGAACCCCTACCATACCGCCTCTAACAGAGAGAACACTGGATATAAAAAATGCATGCATTAGGATGTTTCTCAAACCCACCAATCAGATTCAAGCCATCTTTGGAAGTTTGAATGTGAATGGTGATGAAAGCAGCAGATAGAAGCAGAAAACTACACAGCACAGGCTTTAGAAAGTAAACTCCTGTGTGTGCTTATACTGCAGGGAATTACATAGAACTCACATTATTGGCAATTGAATGAGCTTTCTGACATCTGCAAAGTTGCTATGTTTAGCATTAATGGATAGCATTAATAGCAATCAATAGCGCCCTCAGCGCTTTACTTCTTGCCAGGAATTGCTCTATTCAAGTCAAAATTGCAGTCGAAGCCTTGATATGCATACAGGGAGCACAGCCTACTAGATAAAGGGCAATAATAAATAGATACATTAAAAAAATATATAAAACAAACAATGGCTGTGCACAGAGCATCCCCAATAGTTCTCTTCTCTGGTCCCCTGCCATCGCTCCCAGCTCCTCCTCTTCTCCGAGTGCCCCCATAGCGTGCGTGCTCGCTCCCGAGACACAATACACACAGAACAGGGCTTAATTCCACCCTTGCTCCCTCCTCACTGGCTGTGATTGACAGGAGCTGCTATCTCTCAGCCAGTGAGGAGGCAGAAACCCATCACTGGCTCGGGATCAGGCTCGTAAGTACTGGGGTGGGGGGGGGGGAACTGCATACTGATGGATTTTACCTTTATGCATAGGATGCATAAAAACGTAAAAAAATCTTCAGCCTTTACAAACACTTTAAGAGTTCAATGTCTCAACCAGGACTAGCTGTAATGCACTGGATTACCCCATTCCCTTTACTCTATTTATCATCTGACAAGTAGTGTATAATGCCAATTTTAGGCTGTTCATGCAAGAATCAAATGTTGTCCATTTCCAGCAGAATTGACTGAAATTCAATCTCTGGATGGCTCTGCCATCAAAACTCAGCTCGAAAAACGTTAATGCGAGAATCAAAGGAGTTGGATGAAAATGGCTGGTCAAACAATGATTGCTGCCAATCAAATGCAGTCACTGTTTGAGTATTCTGACAGCGATAGGTGCCGGCTGTCAAAATACAGTAACCAGCAGGGGAGATTCGACCATCTTCCCTAATTAGCATGGATGGAGGCATGTGTTACATTTCTTGTTTGACCCGCAGGCTGAATGAAAGAAATCTATGCATATACAGCCAGCTTTACACAGTGCTAGCATATTTGAGGATACTGTATATATCTTTGCCAATGAAAAAAACTTGAGGGTTAACCTGGAAAGGGAGGCATGGGATGAGAGCTGTCAGAGATGGCAGAAGGCACACGGACACAGAGCAGGTTGGGCAGTGAAGGAAAGCATGAGGTGAGACCTGTCAGATATAAGAGGAAGAATAAAAAAAAGACACAGAGAATGGACACTGAAGGGCCAAAAAGTATTGGATCTGTCAGAAGTCAAAAGGGAGCAGAGACCAAGAGGAAATTGGGCAATGAAGGAGAAAGTGAGAAAGTCCGACACAGACTGAGGAACCCAATTGTAGTTGTAAATAGTCTAAATATCTATCCTCCTGTCTCCATAATGGAGATGGAGACAGGAGGATGTGGTTGTAATCTAAATCAAGAGTGCAGTTTAGTATGACAACACTGCTCCTCCATACAGTATGGTGAATGAATGTTGTCCCCCTAGGACAGGGCGTGTGTTACTGGCAGGATCATAAGGTGAAATATAAGGGGGGCAACTAATGCAGCCAGCACAGCCTCCCAGAGTGTCATAATTTGTCTAGCCATCTGCCGGCTGTCAGATGGATGTGATCTAGCAGTTGTACAAGCGCTGAATCACTTCCACACATCCGGCCAGGCCAGCCCCTCCCACGCACCTCTGCCAAGTTTCCTGGGCTCCAAGTGCCCTTAGGGAGGCGCCTAGTATAAGCTTGGTGGGTGCAACCAGGTAGGGGGGAGGAGACCAGTGAATGGATATCTCTCCTTCCTGTTACTGACCCAGAAAAGATATTACTTGTGGGTCCCCGTTTCACTTTCCCTAGCCAGTATGACTAGAGAAGAAACTCATTTGTTTAATTGGAGGTCAGGTTTAGACCCCTGATATCTCATTAAAAACAACTTGTCACCAAAAAAATCACCACACTTTTCGTTGTGTAAAAGAAAAAAGAAAAATATAAAAAAAAGTATTAGAAAAATTTGAGTTACACCCAAGTCCTTAAAATCCCCCTCAAAAAATATTGAGTCCCCACCACCCCCACATACATGCAGCTAAAAAATGTAAATGTACGCGACAGGGGCACGTACGCACAAAAACGTCAATTGCACTACATGTTGCATACCTCTTCGGCATTCTGGCATGAAAGCAAGCATTCTAGGCCCATTATTCATAGTTCATAGTCAAACTGATGACCTGCAGAGGGTTTTAAAGCTTAATCTATGGAAAATATAGGGTAGTGAAGTTTGTTACCGTAATAGCACTGACACTGTTACAGAAGTCACTCCTGGCAGGTGACTCAGGTTCCCCAAAGGGGTGGAATCTAAGCACCAGCTGATCTTCACCAGAGCTCCTGATTTTGAAGATGGGCTGGAAGCTTCAGTGACCCCAGTGCTACCTTTCTGCAAGCTGACACCAGGATGCAGTGCTCAGATGTGCCCCATTAGGGGAACATGGGAGCAGGGTGTCTATGATGCAGAGATAGAAGATTAAAGCATAGTCCAGACCCAACAAAGTTTCTTAGGAGGCGGCAAGCAGAGACATGGCCAAAGTCAACAATGAAGAAGACAGTAGACAAGAGTGGAGACAAGTCAAGCAATCTAGGTCAGCAACAAGAAGCAACAGGATTCAGTATTAAAGCTCTTGCTCACAGGTAGCTGTATAAAGGAGATACAGCATTGACCACTTCAAAGTGTGGAGCTTACAGTGCCTTGAAAAAGTATTCACACCCCTTGAAATTTTTGCACATATTGTCAAGTTACATCCAAAAACGTAAATGTATTTTAGGGGGATTTTATGTGATAGACCAACACAAAGTGGCACATAATTGTGAAGTTGAAGAAAAATAACTATTTTTTTTTTACAAATAAATATGTGAAAAGTAATTTGTATTCAGCCCCCCCCAAGTCAATACTTTGTAGAACCACATTTTGCTGCATTTACAGGTGCAAGTCTTTTTGGGTATGTCTCTACCAGTTTTGCACATCTAGAGAGTGAAATTTTTACCCATTTTTTTTTGCAAAATAGCTCAAGCTCTGTCAGATTGGATGGGAAGCGTCTGAACAGCAAATTTCAAGTCTTGCCACCAGGGGTCAAGTCCTGGGGAAAAAAAAGTGTGGGAACTCCCACTCAAGATCCACTCCCGCACAAAAAAAAAAAAATTAAAAAAATAGGACATCGGGGCACATCAGGGCATGGGACACATCAGGGCACATGGCACATCAGGGCACGGGCACATTATTGCACATCAGGGCACATTATGGGGCACAGGGCACATCAGGGCATGGGGCACATTATGGCTCATTATGGGGCACATCAGGGCACATTATGTGGCACATTGGGGCACTTAGCACATCAGGGCACATAGCACATAAGGGCATGGGGCACATCAGGGCATGGGGCACATCAGGGCATGGGGGAAATGTTGGCACATTATGGCACATTATGGGGCACATAGCACATCAGGGCACATAGCACATAAGGGTGCGGGGCACATCAGGCTACATGGCACATCAGGGCATGGGGCACATCAGGGAACATTATGGGGCACATAGCACATCAGGGCATATTATGGGGCACATAGCATATCAGGGCACAGAACACATAAGGGCACGGGGCACATCAGGGCATGGGGCACATCAGGCCACATGACACATCAGGGCATGGGGAAACGGTACATGGGGCGCATTATGGCACATCAGGGCACATTATGGGTCACATAGCACATCAGGGCACATTATGGGGCACATAGCACATCAAGGCACATTATGGCACATTATGGGGCACATAGCACATAAGGGCACGGGGCACATCAGGCCACATCGCACATAAGGGCACATGGCACATCAGGGCATGGGGCACATCAGGGCACATTATGGGGCACAGTGGGGCACATAGGACATCAGGGCAGGGGGGCACATTATGGCATGGGACACATAATGGGGCACAGAGGACATCAGGGCAGGGGGCACATTACGGCATGGAGCGCATTGTCATCATACTAGCCAGTATGCAGAGTAGCGCAGGAAGCGTTTGGCTGTAGTAAATTCTCCCTCACTTCACACAGCACGGTTCGCTCCCCGGCGGCCCCTCCTCTCTTCTCATCTATCCCCATTGGCTTGTGACATCATCTGGGATAGACCATAGACGAGAAGAGAGGAGGGGCCGCCGGGGAGCGAACAGTGCTGTGTGAAGTGAGGGAGAACTTACTACAGCCAAACGCTTCCTGCGCTACTCTGCATACATCTCATTCAGGCGGCTCGAGTTCTGCAAAGGGAACGGCGTTCCCGCTGTGAAAATAGTGCAAGGACGCCGTTCCCACGCGTTCCCGCAGGACTCGAGCCCTGCTTGCCACTGATTCTCAAATTGATTTAGATCTGGACTTTGACTGGGCCATTCTAACACATGTATATGCTTTGATCTAAACCAGGGATATGCAATTAGCGGACCTCCAGCTGTTGCAGAACTACAATTCCCATGAGGCATAGCAAGACTCTGACAGCCACAAGCATGACACCCAGAGGCAGAGGCATGATGGGACTTGTAGTTTTTCAACAGCTGGAGGTCCGCTAATTGCATATCCCTGATCGAAACCATTCAATTGTAACTCTGGCTGTATGTTTAAGGCCGTTGTCTTCCTGGAAGGTGAATCTCTGCCCCAGTCTCAAGTCTTTTGCAGACTCTAATGCCTCATACACACAATCGGAATTTCTACCAGCGAAAGTCCGATCTGACCTTTTGGTAGGAAATTTCCGACTGTATGTATGCTCCATCAAACTTTTGCTGGCGGAATTCCCACCAGCAAAAGATTGAGAGCAGGTTCTCATTTTTTTGGTCGGAAAATTCCTACGCATGCTCGGAAACAACTCGACTTATGCTCTGAAGCATTGAACTTAATTTTGTCAGCTCATCGTAGTGTTGTACGTCACCGCGTCCTTGATGGTCGAGTTTAGAGAACTTGTGTGCGACTGTGTGTATGCAAGCCAAGCAAACGGGGCTTTCTTCTTGCCACTCTTCCATAAAGGCCAAATTTGTGGTGTGCAAGATTAATAGTAGTCCTGTGATCAGATTTTTCCCACCTTAGCTGTAGATCTCTGTAGCTCCTCCAGAGTTACCATGGGCCTCTTGGCTGCTTCTCTGATTAATGCTCTCCTTTTCCGCCTGTCAGTTTAGGTGGACAGCAATGTCTTGGTTAGGGATGGACCAAAAAGATCCCTGTTCGGTTCGCACCAGAACTTCCGAACATCGCAAAAGTTCAGACCTGAATAACGAACCCCATTAAAGTCAGTGGGCCCCGAATATAAAAAAAAAAATCAAAAGTGCCCATTTTCAAGGCTTATATGAAAGTAGTTGGGCATACAATGGTTATAGGGGTCTGAGTCCTGCCCTGGGGGGCATGTATCAATAATAAAAAAAAAAGTTTGTGAAAACCATAATTTTTAAATGAGCAGCGTTTTTTTTTTTTTTTTTTTTTTTTTAAAGTGAAAGCATATAAATAAAAAATTCCTTCCAATATAGTGCCTGGGATGTCCCCTTAGTCTACCTGTAAAGTGGCAGATCTGTACCATGTCTAGAATCTGCTGCAGCAATATTTGCATTTATAAAAGTAAAAAAAAAAAAAATATATATAAATATATATATATATATATATATATATATATATATACATATATATATTCAATTTTCCCTGCAAGCTGCCTTTATTTTGCTTAGCAACAGCTGGGTAAAACATCTCAGCAACAGTATGAATGATGAGGACACAATGTAGTGCACTGGGAACAAGATTAGAGATTTTTTGGATACATTCTGGTGTCACTTTGACTTTGGATAGCAGTAACGGGTGCGTATGAATTGGTCTTTTGGTGTTGGTGGCACCTTCCCACCGTAACCCTATAGAGGTACTCTTGATGAAAGCAAGAATTGGCCTTGCTGTAAAAAATTTAAATGATATGCACCTGTCAAACAGGTGAAGAAAAATTGGTCTTTGGGTGTTAATTGTGCCCATGAAACCTATACCAAAAACATTCTTCCAGATGAAATGATTGAACACTCTCAAAGCTAGGCAGCCTAGAAGTCCTGTAGAGACTCCACGTCCCAAAAAGACTTAAAATCAGTGACATCGGCATCAGGAGCTTCATAGCTGGCAATCCAGGACTGATTCATTTTTATAAAAGTCAAACAGTCCACGGAGTCTATAGACAGACGCGTTCTATGATCAGTAATGAAACCACCTGCAGCACTGAATGCCCGTTCTGAAAGCATGCTGAATGCAAGGCAGCCCAACAACTCAATAGCATACTAGGCAAGTTCTGGCCAGTAGTCTATTCTCATGACCAAGTCAGTGGATTGTCAGCTGGAAAGCTCTCCATCTGTTTTGGCCCGAGTTAATCGTCCACCATGTGATGCAGAAGCCGCCAATGGGACGTGGCAGCTGACAGCCCTGGGCGGCAAGGACTAAAAAAATCCTCTATAACGTGTCCTCAAGAGACATTATCTTCTGCACTCTCTGTGGGGATGGGATGAGTTCTGAGACCTTCCCCTTATAACGGTGGTCAAGGAGGGTTGCCAACCAGTAACAATCCTTCTCCTTTATGCCACGTATTCTTCGGTCCTTTGAAGCATGAGGTTGCCCATGCGTCTCAAATTTGCTGAGGCTTGAGAAGCAGTCTCCTCTGGGTCAATCAGGATGACAGCATCTGGAACTTCCTCCTCCCAGTCACGTACTACTCCCAAGGGTCCTGGTTGGAAAGCTATCGCTTATAGATTGATGCATGTCGTCCTCTTCTTCAAAGCCTATGAAAGTGCCAGAATCATCCTCCTCATCTCTCTCCTCTTGTATATTCTGTAACATAGGAATGATTGTGTCTGGATAAAGTGGGCCTTGAGAGGAAAGGAAGTCCTCCTCTTCCTCCTGCTGCTCTGCTTGTAGTGCCCTGTCCATAATGCCACGCAGAGTCCGCTCCAGCAGGAACACAAAAGGGATTGTCACTGATGCATGCACTGCCACCGTTTACCATCCTTGTGGCCTCCTCAAATGGGGACAATACAGTGCATGCATCCTTAATGATCAGCCATTGGCGTGGGGGAAAAAAAGCTGAGGCGGCCTGAGTCTCTCCACGGACACACTCCACAGATACATTACAATAAACTGCGCCAAACATACAGTGACGCACAGAACTATATTGTGTTAAACTAGCAGTAACAAAAGCAAAATTATATGGTGTTAAACTCTCTCTACGCTGAAATCATACTGAAAATGGCTGTTATTGAAGGAATACTTTTATACTGTGGGGCGGGAATGAGCCATGATTGGATGATGAAAGTGTCCAATAATGATTCTGACAGTGCTCTATGCCCTGATTGACTGAAGCAGTGAAAGCTTCAGCCAATCAGGGCTTGCAATGCACTATTTAGCACTGCAATGCATTGTGGTTGATTCAGGGGGCTGAACAAACGGTCAAACTACCCGTTTGTTCGGCTGTTCATCGAACGTCTGAACAGCTAAAGTTCGGGCTGAACCTATGCTCGGGCTGAACCGTTCGCCCATCCCTAGTCTTGGTAGGTTTGCAGTTGTGCCATACTCTTTCCATTTTCAGATGGATTTAACAGTGCTCTGTGAGATGTTCAAAGCTTGGGATATTTTTTTTATAACCTAACTCTGCTTAAAACTTCTCCACAACTTTATTCCTGACCTGACGAGTGTGTTCCTTGGTCTTCATGATGCTGTTTGTTCATAAGGTTCTCCAACAAACCTCTGGGGGCTTCACAGAACAGCTGTATTTATACTGAGTTTATATTGCACATAGGTGGGCTTTTTTTTTTACTAATTAGGTTACTTCTGAAGGCAATTGGTTCCACTAGATTTTAGTTTGGGGTATCAGAGTAAAGGGGCTGAATACAAATGCTGTTCACACTTTTCAGACATTTATTTGTAAAAAAAAAAGTTTGAAAACCATTTATAACGTTCCTTCCAATTCACAATTATGTGCCACTTTGTGTTGGTCTATCAAATAAAATCACAATAAAAGACATTTACGTTATCGGTTGTAATATGACAAAATGTGGGAAATTTCAAGGGGTACGAATACTTTTTCAAAGGCACTGTAAATTCTCAGAGTACACAGTCAGCATCATTTCAAGGAACTCTGGATTTTGTGGGATACGGTTTGTAATTATTTTTTTCATTCTTTTCATGTGACAGGACTGTGGAAATGACACTTTGCTACAATGTAAAGTAGTGAGTGTGCAGCTTGTATAACAGTGTAAATTTGCTGTCCCCTCAAAATAACTCAACACACAGCTATTAATGTCTGAACCGCTGGCAACAAAAGTGAGTGCAACCCTAAGTAAAAATTTCCAAATTGGGCCCAAAGTATTAGTATTTTGTGTGACCACCATTATTTTCCAGCACTGCCTTAACCCCCTTGGCATGGAGTTCACCAGAGCTTCACAGTTTGCCACTGGAGTCCTCTTCCACTCCTCCATGATGACATCACAGAGCTGGTGGATGTTAGAGACCTTTGCGCTCCTCCACCTTCCATTTGAGGATGCCCCACAGATGCTCAATAGGGTTTAGGTCTGGAGACATGCTTGGCCAGTCCATCACCCTCATCTTCTTTAGCAAGGAAGTTGTTGTCTTGGAGATGTGTTTGGGGTCGTTATCATGTTGGAATACTGCCTTGTGGCCCAGTCTCCAAAGGGAGGGGATCATGCTCTGCTTCAGTATGTCACAGTACATGTTGGCATTCATGGTTCCCTCAATGAACTGTAGCTCTCCAGTGCTGGCAGCACTCATGCAGCCCCAGACCATGACACTCCCACCACCATGCCTGACTGTAGGCAAAACACACTTAACTTTATACTCCTCACTTGGGTTGCTGCCACACGCTTGACACCATCTGAACCAAATACGTTTATCTTGGTCTTGTCAGACCACAGGGCATGGTTCCAGTAATCCATGTCTTTAGTATGCTTGTCTTTCAGGCTTTCATGTGCATCATCTTTAAAAGAGGCTTCCTTCTGGGACGACAGCCATGCAGACCAATTTGATGCAGTGTGCGGCATATGGTCTGAGCACTGACAGGCTGACCCCCCACCCCTTCAACCTCTGCAGCAATGCTGGCAGCACTCATGCGTCTACTTCCCAAAGACACCTCTGGATATGACCCTTGTGCACGTGCACTCAACTTCTTTAGTCAACCATGGCAAGGCCTGTTCTGAGTGGAACCTGTCTTGTTAAACCGCTGTATGGTCTTAGCCACCATGCTGCAGCTCAGTTCCAGGGTCTTGGCAATCTTCTTATAGTCTAGGCCATCTTTATGTAGAGCAATAATATTTTGTTTTCAGAGCGTTCTTTGCCATGAGGTGCCATGTTGAACTTCCAGTGAGCAGTATAAGAGAGTGAGAGCGATAACACCAAATTTAACACACCTGCTCCCCATTCACACCTGAGACATTGTAACACTAATAAGTTACAAGACACATGGGAGGGAAAATGGCTAATTGGGCCCAATTTGGACATTTTCACTCAGGGGTGTACTCACTTGTTGCCAGCGGTTTAGACATTAATGGCTGTGTGTTGAGTTATTTTGAAGGGACAGCAAATTTGCACTGTTATACAAGCTGTACACTCACTACTTTATATTGTAGCAAAGTGTCATTTCTTCAGTGTTGTCACATAAAAAGATAAAATATTTACAAACTGTGAGGGGTGTACTCATTTTTGTGAGATACTGTATATACAGACATAAATACTACGTCTTTTTTTTTGTTTGTTTTCATTGTACAATAGTGTAATGTGTGTTTATATCTAATTATTCTGATTAGTAGCTTTCATCTAGCAATTACAACTGTTAAAACCATGTACCCTCTCCCTGAATTTCTATTTTTTATCTGCTGATATAGCAGCCATCAAGTTGTACTGGTAATAAGAGATCGTATATCTGGGACATGCTTCCTCTAGAATAGATAATCTCTGTATCTGATATGCACCTCATTAGCGGGATATAAAATGATGACTACATCTCTGACTCTGACTGTCTAGCCAGAGACTGTCTGTACATAAAAGAATCACAGAATAAGCCCTTGCACACATCTCATATTTTATTCAATATTATCTGAATTTATCTTTTTTTTCTGAAAAAAATATTCCTCTAATCTAGGTTCTCCTGTGTTTAAGTGTGATGTTTTAATATGCAGTTGGAACATTCTGGAAAGCTCTAGTTTAAAAATGAATGTTCTGTGAATGTTTTGAAGATGAAAGGTGTTGTATATGTTAATAAAAGTAGACAAGTAGGCCCATTTGTCAGGTGAAAGAAATGTAGAAGTTTGTACTCTAATAATGCCCACCCCTCCTATCAGATAGGGGAGTTTGATAACCATAGGAAGTAGAAAGACTCAGGAGTAACAATATGTGCTTACAGAATTGGGGCCATGGGTTGGGTTTACAGTAGGTGCACTAAGACTATACATTTATAAATAACAGTAGTTCTGATATATTTTTAAAGTTTGTTGACTTATTACCATTAAAATTTGATGCAATATAGGATATATTGATAAGTTCATTGTGGCACAAAAACGCCATTGTAAAGCCTAGTACACACTACCAGTATTTAGTAGTTAAAAATCTGACAGCTCAGGTCAGAGCCTCTGTACTAACAATCGGACAGCGATCTCCCCTGCTGAGTTATTGTGTTCTGACAGGGGGATCCCTGCCAGAACACTCCGGTCAGCGCTGTCAGCCATTGGCTGAGAGGGCTGATCATGAGCCAATCAGCTGCTGGTTTTCCAGCATTCTTATCAGCATGCTTGTCAAACTGCTGTCTTCTGTCTGAACGAAAATGTGAATAAAACCTTGTAAGCTGCTAGGGATATGCAATTAGCGGACCTCCAGCTGTTGCAGAACTACAAGTCCCATGAGGCATAGCAAGGCTCTGAAAGCCACAAGCATGACACCCAGAGGCAGAGGCATGATGGGACTTGTAGTTTTGCAACAGCTGGAGGTCCGCTAATTGCATATCCTTATGCTACGATACCTAGTAGCTGCCAGCACTTCCCACTTCTCACTCATTTGGAACACAGACCCTCTGTCCTCCTTATTTGTCCCTTATTTTAGTCTGACCTATTTAGCTGTATATAAAATGCACTTTTTATCTTTCAAAAAGTGTTTCCCACAGCCTTTCATCAAATTTCTAAATTGTTGCATTTGTAAATTTCAAAAGCCAGTACAAAGGAATAGTAGCAGACAAAAAAAAAAAAAAAAAGCACTTGTGGGTGTAACTAATAATTTTTTGTATAATTCTCCTTTAGGGTGTTGTGGCGGGGGTGTGTCCTATGCCTACATACTTTTGCTAACAGGCAGGGCCATTTTTAAGGCATGGCAAAAGAGACAGCTGCCCTGGGCCCTGTCATTGTTGTGGGGCCCAAAGCAGCTGCCTCATACTTACCAACTATCCTGGTTTAAATTCCCTTGAGGTTTTAGTCCTGTTCTGTGTCCAAATAGCTCAGTGTGAAGTGCTGCTACTAATGCTGCCCAGCTCTGCCCTATTGTTGTATACAGATGACTCACCTGCAGACCCTGTGTTTACATGTAAATTAACGGCATTCATATGTAAATAGTGGGGGCATTCATATGTAAATAGCGACGCCCGGCAGCATTGATATGTATATCATGCCCCCTGAGGTCATATCCACAGTAATCTGTAGCGACCAATCAACACGCAGAAATCATGTGCTGTATCCTCTAGTAACTAATCAGTGAGCTGTAACCTCTAGAAACCAGTCAGTGAGCGGTAATGATACACTGTAACCTCTGGCAACCAATCATAATAGCTGCCTGATCTGATTCAGTAAACTGATTTTGAGTCTAACTGCCATTTATTGTATGTCTCAGAGCAGGTGGAGAGCAAAACTGCATGGGGGGGGTTGCCAAGAAAAGTTTTCCCCAGGATACAAACATTATTAAAGACGGCCCTGCTAATAAGTGTCCTTCGTTCCCATCTCAAAAAGTTGGGAGGTATGCTATTATTTGATGGATATGGCTGTTTCCTATTTCACAGTGTTGTACAGAAAACATTGAACTATTTATATCAGTTTCTGCACTAAGGAGCTTACACTCTTAATGTCCCCACCGCAGTCACACACTAATATTGGAAATTTATACAGCTGTGATATATCCTACAGTGTTCTACAGAGAACATTGAACCATTCACTTTAGTTTCTGCACCAAGGAGCTTACACTCCGTCTCCACCACAGGCACATATGAATATTTGAGACACGATAATCCCACGTTTACACATGATTTACTTTTAACACACGATTTACAGACTGACAGACACATACTCACCATCACCAACATAAGCTAATTGGTATGCGCTGACCTATATAAAAAACACAAATGTACTCTGGCTAAGGCTCCATGCACAATATACACAAAAGAAAAGACCAGAAAAACCATTTATGAAAAAAAACACTCATAATAGCGTTTTTTGTGCCAGCTTTTAGCAGCAGTTAGGAGCTTTCAGCTTCTTTTTTAGGCTGAAAAATTGCTCCCAAAAACAAAAACAAAAAACTTTTTACTCTTTTGTTCTTAGAAGCAGAAGCTTCAAAAACGCTTTTAGACTAAAATAGTGTGCATGGACACATACAGTAGGATAACACTATTTGCTTCTAGAAGTAGACAAAAATGCTCAAAAGATGCTGCTAGGAGCATTTTTCTAAGCCAGTGTACACAGAGCCCTGAGCCCTGGTACACACTACAATTTTTTTGGGGTTGCACGAAAAAACAAACAAAAAAAAAAACTGTCAGCTCCAGTCGGGAGCCGTTGTACTAACCATGCAAGTTTAGTCCTGGGATCTCCCCCGCTGAACTGTTCTGTTCTGACAGGGGGGACGGCGCTGTCAGAATAATGCATTTGGGTGACAAAAATATGAATGCAATCTATACACTGCGGGGAGAACCTCTGGGGGAATCTAGGATGGAAAAGGACCTGGGGGTCCTAGTAGATGATAGGCTCAGCAATGGTATGCAATGCCAAGCTGCTTCTAACAAAGCAAACAGAATATTGACATGCATTAAAAAGGGGATTAATTCCAGCGATAAACCGATAATTCTCCTGCTCTACAAGACTCTGGAGCGGCCGCACCTGGAGTATGATGTCCAGTTCTGGGCACCAGCCCTCAGGAAGGATGTACTGGAAATGGAGCGAGTACAATGAAGGGCAACAAAGCTAATAAAGGGTCTGGAGGATATTAGTTATGAGGAAAGGTTGTGAGCACTGAACTTATTCTCTCTGGAGAAGAGACGCTTGAGAGGGGATATGATTTCAACTCATAAATACCGTACTGGTGACCCCACAATAGGGATAAAACTTTTTCTCAGAAGGGAGTTTAACAAGACTCGTGGCCACTCATTAAAATTAGAAGAAAAGAGGTTTAAAGTTTTTTTTTTTTTTTTTACTCTTTAAAATTTTTTTATTTTATTTGCTTTATATTCAAATTCACAAATATTGCCACAAAATAATCACATACAATAATTCCCCTTACAAACAAATTTCCCTTATCACCCCCTCCCATCCCCCCTCCCCCTATCAGCCCTCTCCCCCTCCCATTCCCTCCGCCGATAATATTCAATTCACAATTATACAAAAATTTTAAATAACATCAAACTTAAACAAATTACTTATTCCCTTCTCCCATCCCCCTCCCCACCTCTCATTCATTCCCTCCTTCATCCATCACTCTTACATCTTACTCACCCTTTCTCATTGCTCACCCCACTTTCCCCATATTTTAACAAACTTCCCATAATTACCTCTTTTCCTATATATGTATTCCTCCTTTTTTATGTTATCTTTCACCCTTTCGATCCATTCCTTTACTGTAGGCGATTCCCTCCTCTGCCATTTAAACGCAATTGATTTCCTCCCCTGAAAAAGGCATCTAATAACAGCTGTGTGGATATCCCCTCGTGCCTCCTCTTCTTCTATCAATCCCATTATACAGATTTTAGCTTCTACTTCCAGTGATAACCCAAACACTTTATTAATTTTCCCTATTATTCCTACCCAATATCTATATAATCTTGGGCATCGCAAAATCATATGTATTAAATCTCCTCTTCGGTCTCCACACCTTTGGCATTCTGCGTCCTGTCTACTCCCAAATCTAAACAATTTAAGAGGAGTATAATATACCCTATGGATTAAATACATTTGAGATATAATATGTGATGGAGATAAGGAAACTTTCGCCCCCAATGCCAGAACCTTTTCCCACTGTTCTACCGATATTGGGCCCACCTCTCTTTCCCATTTTACCTTTTTTTTCTCCTCTATTACCCCTTCTTGTTCTGTTCCCTTTAGATACCTATAGATCTCAGAGATAACTCCTTTCGATATATTACAACTTATAATTCTCCTGAGTACAGGCATCTTACTCCATTCCAACTTCCTGTCTCTAAATTGTGCCTCTAATGCATGTTTAATTTGTATATAATTAAGGAGGTAATAAGCCGGTAACCCATATTCATCCCTTAGTTCCTGAAATGTTTTCAGTCTCCCGTCCCTATATAGTTGCGCTAAGAAGTGTACGCCCCTCCGATCCCATTCTACTAATCTCCCCATTTTCTTAATTTCCTCTACGTTTTTATTTTCCCATATTGGTGAGAATTCTGTATATCCTCTATACCCCAATATTACTTTTACCTCCTCCCAACACTTTACCATCAGTTGGACTGTGGGGCAACTGGTTCTAAATGAGTCGGCTTCCACTGCTTCCACGACCGTATTATGTGGGGTATCCCTCCCCAGGGGACCACCCCCCTTTCCTGTCACTACTGCTAGGTTACCTCCCCTCATATACTGTAATTGGGCAGCCAGAAAGTAGTATCTCATATTAGGTAGTGCCATCCCACCCATTTCCCTTGGTCTCTGTAGTACTTGTAAACTAATTCTTGCCACACCGTTCTTCCATATCACCTCTCTAAACAAACTTTCCATTTTTTTAAACCAATATTTTGGAATCCAAACCGGTGAATTTTCTATAACATATAATATTTGAGGCATCCACACCATCTTAATTAAATTGCACCTACCGGCTACTGACAAGGGGAGGTTCTTCCATATTCTGATTTTACGCTTTACTTTTGACATAAGTGGAACTAAATTCCCTGCTATATACTGCCTTGGGTCTGCTGTCATATTCACTCCCAAGTACTTCATTTGTTTAACTATTTCTATTTGGGATACCTGTACTGGCAATGGGGTATCGAGGGGATCCACTGGTAGGAGAGCAGATTTTTCCCAGTTAATTTCGAGTCCAGAGAAATACCCGAATTCTTTTATCAGAGTCATTGCCGCCACCAATGAGGGCCCCGTGTCCCCTAGAAACAACAGTACATCGTCTGCATACAAAGCAACCTTTTCCTCTTCATTCCCTCTTTTAAACCCCCGGATATCCTGCGCCTCTCTCAAGGCTATAGCCAGAGGCTCCATCGAGAGGGCGAAAAGCAGGGGCGACAAAGGGCACCCCTGTCTTGTCCCCCTCTCCAAATGGAACTCCTCTGAACATTCCCCATTTATTCTCACTTTCGCCCTTGGACCTGTATACAGTACTCTTATCCATTGCATAAATCTCGGACCAAATTGAAATTCCGCTAACACCCTCCTCAAATAATGCCACTCCACACTATCGAAGGCTTTTTTTCGCATCTAAGGACATAACTGCTCTATTCCCTTTGTTTTCTGAAGGAATCTGCATGTTTAAATAGGCGCGTCTCACATTCATATTTGTGGACCGCCCTGGTATAAACCCAGTTTGGTCCTGATGTATTAATTTTGATATTATATTTTTTACCCTTGTTGCAAGTACTTTTGCCAAGATTTTAACATCTGAACACAGTAACGATATAGGTCTATATGATGCGGTCTCCAATTGGTTTTTCCCTTCTTTTGCCAGGACCACCACTGTGGCCTCCATCATTGATTGCGGCAACTGCCCCACTTCAAAAGCCCCATTGAACACCTGTAGGAGAGCCGGTAAAAGTATCTCCCCAAATTTTTTATAAATCTCTATCGGCAGTCCATCCGGACCTGGGGCTTTCTGATTTATCATTTCTGCTGTTACTTTTTGCAGCTCCTCCAGGGTCAATGGTGCTTCCAAGCCCTCCCTATCCTCCTCCGACAGCCTGGGTAATGTTATTTTCCCAAAAAATTCCTGCATCTCCCCCTCTACTTCGGAGTTTGAAACTTTATATAGTTCCTCATAATATTTTCTAAACTCTTCCACTATTTCAGGTGTTGACTTCCTCATACCTCCCTCCCTGTCCAATATCGCCGGTATTATTGGGGACGAACTATTTGATTTAGCAATCAATGACAATACCCTCCCCACTTGTTCCCCTTCGCCAAAGAAGGACTGCCTCTGGAACTGCCTTTTCTTCTCCTCTTTCTCCCATATAAGTCTTTTATATTCTACCTGATTTTTCTCCCATTCCTTAGAGCTTTCTTCTGAAGGGGCCCTTATATACCTCTCTTCTGACCTCCTTACCCTTTCTTTTGCTTCCATTTCCTTTGCTAACCCCTTCTTCTTAATCTGCGATATCTTTTTTATTAGTTCCCCCCTTAAGAAGGCTTTCAAGGTATCCCACATTATTCCCAGGGACGTAGATCCCACATTTATGCTCAAAAATTCTTTTAGATTTTCTTTTACCCCCTCCATGTTATCCATTAGTTCTAACCAAAATGGATTTATCTTCCATTCCCTTCTGCTACATCCTCTCCCTATTGTCATTAAAAACATTACCGGTGAATGGTCCGAAATTCCCCTTGGCTCGTACTCCACCTTCTCCACCATCCCCAGCGCCTCTTCATTACACAGCACCATATCGATCCTGGACAAGGTGGAGTACGTCTTAGAGTGACAAGAATACTGTTTTCTTAAGGGGTTCCACCTTCTCCATATATCCACAAAACCTGTTTCTTCACAGAATTGAAATAACAACCCATTAGGTCCCTCCCTACTACCAACCTTCTGTGGGAACCTATCTATTTTTTGATCCATTATCATATTAAAGTCCCCTGCTATTATGACTGGGATTCCAGGCTTATCCTTTATAAACTTCAGCAGTTCATATAATATTTCTGGATTAAATGGCGGTGGGATATACACAGTTGCGATCACACATACTCTATCTTCTATACCACAAAAAAGGAACACATATCTCCCTTTAACATCTATGATGCTCTGCCTGCAGGTTAGACCCGACCCAGGATCTATTAAGACACTCACTCCCCTTGAATAGGAGGTGTATGTAGAATGATATTGTATCCTATATTTCCTGTGTCTTAGCACACTGATTGTATCTCGGTCCAGGTGGGTCTCCTGCAAACAGAGCATCCCATAATTACCCATATTCCCCATGGAAAATAACGCACGTCTCTTCAACTGTTCCTTCACCTCCCGTACATTCCAAGAACAGATTTTAACCTTTTTAGTGAAATTCCCTACCTTACTACTTACTCCCATATTTAAATCTAAATCACAATATCATACTTTTATTCTCCATTCTACGTGCTTTCTCTGTGTTTTCACACGTGATCTCCCCCTTACTTTTTTCCCTGTGCTCCAAAATTTTAGTCCCACACATATTTTGTATCTCAAATTTACCATATTTCTTATACACATTTTTCACACATTTTATATAAATTGGACAGTTTATTTCCTTGTGCCTCACTTAATTTCATTTTCTTGTGCCCTTTTTCACTGACCACCATATTTAATGCAATTTCACACATCAACTTTATACTTAAATATTTTTTGTGCAATTAACAATCCTTTACCATGCCTACCTATATCCTTCCCTATCCTTTCAACCTCCTTTCTCTCACTATCATTCATCCATTCACACTCCCCATCCCTTTTTTCTTTCCCCTCCCCAACCCTCCCATGCCCCACTTGGGGCCCTTCTAAGGGGCTTCCAACATGACCGTTTTTACCTCCCAGGGCGATATATCCTCCCCACCTACTCGCCCTACCCACCCACTCCCATTACTCTTATTTCTATAACAAAAAATAGTCCACATTACTACCGAGGAAAAAAAAAAAAAAAGGGGAAGGGGGGAAAGAGAAAGGGAAGGAGACAAACAGAGCAATATGGGGGCATTCCCTCTTAGTCCAAAAAAAAAAATGTCCATTTTCTTTCTGTTTTCATATTACAACATTCCCCTCTGTTGCAGCAGACATTTATTCTCCTCCAACCACAATTTAACTTCTTCTGGACTATTAAAAAATATGTTTTCCCCAAATGCTGATACCCTCAACTTTGCCGGATAAAGCAATGCATAGTTCACTTTAAGACTCTGCAGTTTCTTTTTGCACTCTATAAACTTGGCTCTCTGTCCTTGCAGCTCTGGGGAAAAATCCGGATACAATGAAATCTTTATCCCATTATATTCAAGATTACGCAGTTCTCTTGCTCTTTGAAGGATAACAACTTTATCTCTATAGGACAGCAATTGGATGATTATGGGTCTAGGATGACTTCTTCCTTCCACCATCCTAAACGGAATTCTATACGCCCTTTCAATTACAAAAAATCTTGATAGCTTCTCACTCCCTACTTTATCCTTTATCCATATTTCCATAAATTCAACAAGATCATTGCCTTCGCTTTTCTCCGGTAAACCTAAAACTCTGATATTTTTCCTGCGTATAATATTTTCCATATTGTCCATTTTAGCCATACACAAATTTAACTGGCCCTTCATCATTTGCATCTCCTGTTTCAGCGGGAGCACATCATCCTCCACCTGGCTGACTCTCTCCTCCATATCTGATATACGAGCCGCAGTTTTCTGTACTTCATTTTTAAGATTTAACCCATCTTCTCTTATCTGCTTTAATTGATCTGATACATCATCCAATGATAATTTACATGTATTCACCGCAGATAGAATTTCTTTTAGTGATGGTTCTTTACCTTTTGCCCAAATTTCTCCTTCTGTACCTATCTCAGTGTCCCGTCCAGTCCCCCTCTCTATGGAGAGATTACTCACGGACGCTTGTGTTTCCGATATTCCACCCATTACACCCGTAGTGTCCGACCGGACTGCCACACATATTGCTTTATTTGAACTTGTCGGCTCTATTTTGGTCATCAAGCCCTGGCTCTTCCTTCCGACCGTTTGCACGGCTGCAGTACTCTGCGGCCGCCCCTCTCCGACTTGCACGTTCTTTTTGGGTGTTTGGTTTGGAGTCTGAATAGGCGTATGGGCGTATCGCTCAAGTTTAGAAGCGGCGGCAGCAGCAGCAACGCCTGTCAGCCCGGACGAGTGACCAGCCTTATCTTTAGAGCTGCGTAATGTTTGTGATCCATTATCTGTGGTCGCCTCCTCCACCCCCCTTTTCCTGGTCATACCTTCGGATCTTACGTCTCTTCCACCGGGGGGGGGGGGGGGGGGGGGGGTAACGCTCAATCCCTCCCTTCGCTTTGATTCCCTCTCTCACATGGGAGAGCTTCCTGTGGCGACCTCCACTGTTGCGCCGTTCGGTCAACCGATTGTACCGTTGCTCTCACTTTGGTGGCATCACAGCTTCGCAGCGTCCCCTCGTTTCGGCACCTCAACGCTCGGCTTCTCCTTCCCTCCTCCTCCTCCACACTACCTCGGCAGTATTAGTCTCTGGAGTGAGCGGTAGGTCTGAGCCCGCCGCGACCTCTCACCCTGACATCCGGTCACGCCCCCAGCTCTCAGGCTTAAGTAATTATTGTCGAGGTTTAACCTTAAACTACATAGAGGGTTCTTTACTGCAAGAGCGGCAAGCATGTGGAATTCCCTTTGCACAGGCAGTGGTCTCAGCGGGGAGCCCTGGTAGTTTCAAAATACTATTAGATAAGCACCTGAATGACAGCAACATACAGGGATATACAATGTAATACTGACATATAATCACACACATAGGTTGGACTTGTGTCTTTTTTCGACCTCACCTACTATGTAACTATGTAACACTCTCATCCGCATTCTCTGCCATTGGCTGAACGCCCTGATTAGGAATTGGTCATCTGCTGGATTTTCAGCATGCACATCCGACAGAAGCCGGCCGAACGGCACAGACCAAGCTCACGCTCTGTATGACAATTGTGCAGTCATAAAACACTGTACCCATATGACAGTTTCATCATTTTTTACAAAAATTGAACTTTTTTTTGGTGGTATTTAAACACCGCTGGGTTTTTTATTATTGCTAAATAAATGCAAAAACGCTACATTAGTAATAAAAAAAAAAATTCATAAAAAGGCCATAAATCTATTTCCTATTTTGTAGATGGGATAACTTTTGCGCAAACCAATCAATATACATTTATTGCAATTTTTTTTTACCAAAAACTGTGGAAGAAATTTGTTTTTTTTATAGATTTTTGGGGGATTTTTATTATAGCAAAAAGCAAAAAAAATATAGCTTTTTTTCAAAATGGTCGCTATTTTTTTTGTTTATAGCGCAAAAAATAAAAAATGCAGAGGTGATCAAATACAATCAAAAGAAAGATCCATTTGTGGGAAAAAAAAGGATGTAAATTTTGTTTGGGTACAACATCGCATGATCGCACAATTTTCAGTTAAAGCGACACAGTGCCAAGCACATTTTCTGTTTCCTTTTCTTTCTCTTTCTCTTTTCCCTTCCCTTCCTTTTTCCACTTTTTCCCCCCTTTCTTCCCCCTCTTTTCTTTTTTGTCCCTCCCTCCCTCCCTTTTTCTCCCACCTTTCAATGTTAGTGCTCACATGTTGGAACATTTTCATTGTTTCCAACACAGTCTCACTATCACAGATTTTTTCAAATTTTTAAATTATTTTTTACTATTTTCTTCATAATTTTTCAAATTTTTCACCGATTATCGTTTTTCACCGTTTTAGCACGGGGCTTGCTATCCTGCTTTTCCGCATGTGCCGCCTCAGCTCCCGTGCCAGATCGTGTCCCCGGCTGCCCACGCAACCACTGCCACGCCCTTTCCATTGCCTCACCTGTGAGTATGGGTGGTTGATTCAAGCAAATTCCGTCTATTTCTATTTTTACTTTTTATATACAAGACTTACTCATCGTCTGATATAATACTTTCATTTTATAGACATCCCCTTTACATCAGCTCCTGATGAGTGGCAAGTTAGCCACGAAACGCATCAAACTTCAGATGCCATAAATTCTATAATCATGCAGTTTTGTGTTTCCAAATCCGCATGCTTCATGCAAAGTCCCTTCTTCTCTTGCTATATTATATTATATTATAATATATATATATATATATATATATATATATATATACACACACACACATACACACATATACATACATACATACATACATACACACGGTGGGAGCTCTCTCCTTCTGACTGGATGTTCAGGAACGTCCTTCAGAAGGAGGGGGATCGCACGTGCTCACGCAGTGGCGTGATCCCGATGCGCTCGTGTCTCCCGGACACGGCGCATCTTGGATCAGCAGGAGGGCTCTGTGATTGGCCCTCCCGATCACATGACAGCCATGTCCAATCACAGGCATCATATGATGTAAACAAACAGCCTGTTGCCAGGCAATTGGCTCTCCTCTCCTCACATGGAAGTCGTCGCTGAGAAGAGGAGAGCAGATCGCTGCAGCCGGCTGTTTTTACAGCTTTTTACTCACTGATCACTAGGGATGAGCTTCGTGTTCGAGTCGAACGTAAGTTCGACTCGAACATTGGTCGTTCGGGCGTTCGCCGAATTCCGAACGTTTGGGCCGTTCGCGGCAAAATTCGTGTGGCCCACAATGCACTGCGATGGCGCAGTGCATTGCTGGCTCATGATTGGCCATGCATGCACTGTGACCCCGCATGCTTGGCCAATCGCAGCGCCAGCAGCGAGGAGAGCCATGGTTGGCCACAGGCATCCTGCCTGTGGCCAATCATAGCTCAGGCTGTGTAGTGCACGCCCCACACTATATAAGGCCGCCTTTGAGGCGGCCTCGTGTAGTGTGTTAGTTAGCATCTGAAGCAGTGGGTGTTCTGTGTACCTTCAACACAGTTACACACCAATCGTTTTTGGCTGATTTCCTATCTTGCTCTTGTGTAGTGGTTACTGTCTGTGCCCTGACCGCAGTATACACCACTATATTCACCTCACCTATATAGCTAGTGATCTAGCTTTAATAATAGAGCTTGCAGTCAGTAGTGTTAGTGCGTGCTGTCTGCGTGCTCTGTACCCAGTACATACCACTATATTCACCTACATAGCTGTTCTCTATTTGAGCTCAATTGCCATCTGCAGGAGTTATTGGAAGTTGTGTGTGCTTCCAGCACAGCACAGTATACATCTGTATATACCCCTTTAACTCTGCTGTTTTCTGGTTATTGTCTGCGTGCCCTGACCGCAGTATACACCGTGATATTCCCCTCACCTATATAGCTAGTGGTCCATCTTTAATAATAGCGCTTGCAGTCAGTAGTGTCACTCAGGAGATAGTGCGTGCTGTCTGCGTGCTCTGTACCCAGTACATACCGCTATAATCCACCTACATAGCTGTTCTCTATTTGGGCCCAATTGTCATCTGCAGGAGTTATTGGAAGTTGTGGGTGCTTCCAGCACAGCACAGTATACATCTGTATATACCCCTTTAACTATGCTGTTCTATAAAAAAGGCATCTGCAGGAGTTAGTGGGTGTTGTGTGCCTCCAGCACAATATAAACTACCCAACTACTGTTTTACCCAACTCCCTTCAGGCCATTACCATGTCTGGAAGGCCAGCAAGGAGAGGCAGACAGGCGCGAGCCGATAAAAGAGGGCAAGCAGGCTCTGTGTCTAGAGACAACAGTGCTGGTCGTGGACGCGGTGCATTGTCATCAGCACGTGGCCATGGAACATGCTTGTCCTTCTTTCCTGCAGCTGGACATGTTGAACCGCAACATGCCAACGACTTGGTAGAGTGGATGACCAAGCCCTCTTCATCCTCCTCATCCTCTCGCACCCAGTCTCAGGGTAGTAGAAAAGCAGCTGCCAACGCATCGTCTTCCCTCCTCTCAATGTCATCATCAGTGACTCCTTCCCTAGACCCACCACGTCCTCCTGAGGAGTCTCCTGAACTCTTTGAGCACAGTGTTGGGTACATGCTCCAGGAGGATGCCCAGTGTTTGGGGGGCTCTGATGATGACACTCAGCTAGAGGAAGGCAGTAGCGTGAGCGCAGAGAGAGAGGATGCTCAAGAAGCACAGCAATCTGGCAGTCATGTTCCACAAGCTGCAGCATACTGCCAGGTTTGCTACAGCGATGAAGAGGGAGGGGATGATGAGGGCACTGACTTCACGTGGGTGCCTGGAAGGAGGGAGGAGGAGGAGGAGCAGGAGGAGGAGGAGGAGGCACATGTCCAACGAGGCAGGATGCCCTCCGGGGGCCAGCTTAGGGGCAGCACACCGACTGAATCACACCGCAGAGCTCCGCCTGCGCAGAGCGCTTCCTCTGCGCGTTATTCTAAAAGTTCTTTGGTGTGGGCCTTTTTTGAGACGAGTGCATCAGATCGCACCGCTGCTATTTGCAACATATGTCTCAAGCGTATCTCACGTGGCCAAAACATCAGCCGCTTGGGCACCACATGCTTGACCAGACATATGTTGACCTGCCATGCAGCTCGTTGGCAAGCGTACCTCAAAGACCCACACCAAAGAACAAAGCGGACCTCTCCTTGCTCCTCATCAGCTGGCATCTCCAACCCCACTAGACCTTCAGTCCTCTCTGAAACCTGCTCTGAGAGGAATGAAGGTGTAGAATTAGGTGTGTCACAGCCAAGTTTTTCCGGGAACTCTCCTAGTGGTACATCCACGTCCGATTATAGCAGGCAAATGTCCCTGCCCCAGCTGCTGGACCGGCGGAAGAAATTTACTCCCAGCCATCCACATGCCCAGCGGTTGAATGCTAGCTTGGCTAAATTGCTAGCACTTCAACTGCTGCCTTTTCAGTTGGTAGACTCGGCCCCCTTCCGTGAGTTTGTACAATGTGCGGTTCCTCAGTGGCAGGTCCCCAAACGCCACTTTTTCTCACGGAAGGCGATTCCGGCTCTCTACCGGCATGTGGAAGGCAATGTCCTTGCCTCGCTGGACAGGGCGGTCAGCGGTAAGGTGCATATTACCGCTGACTCATGGTCCAGCAGGCATGGACAGGGACGTTACCTGTCTTTCACGGCCCATTGGGTCACTCTTCTGGCTGCTGGGAAGGATGCAGGACAAGGTGCAGTAGTGTTGGAGGTTGTTCCGCCACCACGCCTCCAAAATGCTACTATTGGTTGTGACACACCTCTCTCCTCCACCCCCTCCTCTTCTTCTTCCTCCATGGCCTCTTCCAGTGCTCTGTCCTCAGAACCAGCGGTGCTCCGTAGGCGTTCCAGGGGCTACGCAAGTACGCAGGCAAAACGATGCCATGCCGTGCTTGCGCTGGTTTGTTTGGGGGACAGGAGCCACACTGGGGCGGATGTTTTGTCAGCTCTGCAGGGGCAGGCCGAGAGGTGGTTGACGCCACGCCAGCTTAAGCCAGGAATGGTGGTTTGCGACAATGGCACCAACCTCCTCTCCGCCCTCCGACAGGGACAACTGACCCATGTGCCCTGTGTAGCTCACGTCCTTAACCTGGTGGTGCAGCGGTTCTTGGGCAGGTACCCCGGCTTACATGATGTCCTGAAGCAGGCCAGGAAAGTCTGTGTGCATTTCCGCCGATCATTTAATGCCTGTGCTCGGCTGGCTGAGCTCCAAAAGGAGTTGAACCTGCCCAAGAACCGCCTTATATGTGACATGCCCACCAGATGGAACTCAACATTGGCCATGCTGCAGCGGCTGCACACGCAGCAGAGGGCCATCAATGAGTACCTGTGCGACTACGGCACCAGGACAGGGTCAGGGGAGCTTGGTTTTTTCTCAACACGCCAGTGGGGCATGATCAGGGATGCATGCACTGTCCTGTCACCGTTTGAGGAGGCCACAAGGATGGTGAGCAGTGACAGTGCATGCATCAGTGACACTGTACCTCTTGTCCACCTCTTGGAGCATACGCTGCGTGGAATAATGGACAGGGCACTTGAGGCAGAATAGAGGCAGGAAGAGGAGGACTTCCTTGCCTCTCAAGGCCCCCTTTATCCAGACAGTGTTCCTGCTGTGCCACCCATCACACAGGAAGAGGGTGAGGAGGAGGAAGAGGAGGAGGAGGATGATTGTGTCAGCATGGAGGTGGAGGCTGGCACTCAGCATCAGCATCAGCAGTCTTATAGGGATGATTTACAGTCCCAAGAAACACGTGGACTTGTACGTGGCTGGGAGGAGGTAGCTGCGGATCATGTTGTCCTTAGTGACCCAGAGGACTCCGGACCGAATGCCTCAGCTAACCTACGCTGCATGGCCTCCCTGATCCTGCAAAGCCTGCGGAAGGATCCTCGTATTCTTCGGATCAAGGAGAGGGACCATTACTGGCTGGCCACTCTCCTTGATCCACGGTACAAGGGTAAGGTTGCCGACCTTATCTTGCCATCGCAGAGGGAGCAGAGGATGAGACATCTCCGGGAGGCCTTGCAGAAAGCTCTGTGCAACGCGTTCCCAGAGACTGGGAGGTCACAAACTCCTGGTCCTGGACAACGTGTTGCTGAGGCATCAGTCAGAAGGAGCGGTGGAGAAGGTGGCCGTCTGACTGATGCTTTCAGACAATTTTTTAGTCCGCAGCCCCAAGGTATGATTGGTTCCAGCACCCATCGCCAGCGTCTAATTTACATGGTGCAGGAATACCTAGGGGCAAGGTCAGACTTGGACACCTTTCCCACTGAAAATCCTCTGGCTTACTGGGTCTTGAGGATGGATCACTGGCCAGAGCTTGCACAGTATGCAATTGAGCTACTGGCCTGTCCTGCATCCAGCGTTCTTTCGGAACGCACCTTCAGTGCTGCTGGTGGCTTTGTTACCGATCACAGGGTGCGCCTGTCCACCGAATCAGTTGATCGACTGACCTTCATCAAGATGAATCAGTCTTGGATCACCCACAGCTACCAAGCACCTGAAGCTGATGTAACCGAATAATTTTTTTTTAAATACCACATCCCTTCAAGACTGGCTATGCTGATGCTGAGTGACTGTCCTGTTATGTTGATTGTCTATCCTCTTCCTCCTCCGCTGATATGTTGGAAGAACATTTTTGGTTCTGGGTGATGCCAGCAGCCCAATTTTTCTGCCCCTGTTTAACAGGGGCGTTTAAGTGCAATTTTTGATGCAATGCTTTGCAGCAGGGCTAATTCCTGCAATAAAACTAGAGTATATGGCAGAGGTTGGAGTGTGGTGGCACCAGCACCAGTGCCTAAGGCCCAATTTTTCTGCCCCTGTTTAACAGGGGCGTTTAAGTACAATTTTTGATGCAATGCTTTGCAGCAGGGCTAATTCCTGCAATAAAACTAGAGTATATGGCAGAGGTTGCAGTGTGATGGCACCAGCACCAGTGCCTAAGGCCCAATTTTTCTGCCCCTGTTTAACAGGGACATGTAATTACAATTCTTGATATAATATTTCACAGGAGGGCCCCTTCCTGTGCCCACCCAGAGTAACGGTGAGGACTTATAGTGTTGTGGCACCAGCACCACAACCACCAAAGGTCAATTTTTCTACCACTGTTCAACAATGGCATGTAATTACAATTCTTGATATAATCGTTCACAGCAGGGCGCTCCAGCGCCCACCAAGAGTCACTTTGAGGGCTTACAATGTTGTGGCAAAACCAACACCTTGTTCCGCCATTTCTGCAGAGCATATAGGGCAGGCCCCTACTTTCAAACATCCAACTTACAAACATCAGACAGCAGCAAGTGAGATGAAAAAAGATGGACGACAAAACAAATTATACAGGGGTGATAACCCTTCCCTATGTTTTCCAAAAAGCTTAAAAATAGTTTTTTTGACTGGAGCTACACTTTAAAAATGTACCAGTTGAAAATTACAAACAGATTCAACTTAACACAACAAACCTACACAGTCCCTATCTTGTTTGCACCGCCTGTATACTGCTGTTCTGAGTATATAGGGCCTGGGGGCCACACGCATTTCCTTTTTATAATATGGGTACGGGGTTCCCCTTAATATGCGTACAAGACCCAAATAGGCTGGTAATGGGCAGGGAGGGCTACCCATGCCATTTTTCTGAATGATTTTCAACCATATTGCAGGAACCAGATATAACATTAAAACCGCAAGCAGTTTTAAATGGTGTTATTTCCGTTTAATGTCATTTTGTGCAGGGACTGTTCTAAACACGGGAAACACGTGGCACTTCACAGGCATACTACAGACACCCCCCAGGCACCATATTTAAAGGAATATTTCACTTTTTTTTTTCACTTTAATCGTCATTAAAATCAGTGCTCCCGCCAAAACGGCCATTTTTAAAACTTTTTTTTGCATTGACCCATGTCCCCTGAGGCAGGAGTCAGGTCCCCAAACCCTTTTTAGGACAATATCTTGCATATTAGCCGTTAAAATTAGCACTTTCCATTTCGAACGTTCGAGTCCCACAGACTTCAATGGGGTTCTAACGTTCGTTACGAACGCGGGGTCCGTTCGAGAGTTCTGGTGCGAACCGAACCGGGGGGTGTTCGGCTCATCCCTACTGATCACCAGTCTAGTGTAAACACACATATGCCCAAAACACACATGTCCCCAAATAGCAAAAACACCTGTCCCTAATAATAAAAACATGTCCCCCACATATGTCCCACTAAAATCACATGTCCCAATGATCACCTGCACACATATGTACATGATCATTTGCGTACATATGTCCGTGATCACACAAACCAATTATTATACACTTAACGGATTTTTTTTTACCAAAAACATGTAGCAGAATACATTTTGGCTTAAATTTATGACAGAATTCGATTTTATTGGATTCCTTTTAAAAAAGAAGTCGTGAATAAATACCACCAAAATAAAGCTCTATTTGTGCAAACAAAATGATAAAAAATTCATTTGGTACAGTGTAGCATGACCGTGCAATTGTCATTGAAAGTGCGAGAGTGATGAAATCTGAAAATTGGCCTGGGAAGGAAGGGGGCAAAAGTGCCCTGTATTGTAGTGGTTAAAGGAGTATAGGGGGCATGCACCCTCTGCATGATGTAGGAGCTAATGCGCATGGCGGCCGCCAGCAACCTGCAATGGCCGCCAGTTACCCACAAATGCACCCGAGGAAGACAGAGTTTTTTCTGTTTACATTGACAGATCTCCGTTCCCTCAAGGGAGTAGAGACAGATTGTCTGCTCCTAGTACTTAGGAGCAGCGATCAGTCTCCTTCCGGAGTCAGTCCCATCCCCCCACAATTAGAAACACACTGAGGGAACACACTTAACCCCTTGATCGCCCCCTAGTGTTAACCCCTTCCCTGACAATGATATTAATAGTGTCAAAAGTTTCCAACCTGTCCACCGCAATGTTGCAGTCTGGATAAAAAAATAAATATTGTAGATCGCCACCATTACTAGTTAAAAAATAAAAATTGTAATAAAAATGCCATAAAGCTATCCCCTATTTTGTAGATGCTATAATTTTGCGCAAACCAATCATTATATGCTTATTGCGATTTTATTTTATCAAAAATATATAGAAGAATACATATTGGCCTAAACTGATGAAGAAATTATTATCGCAAAAAGTAAAAAAATATTGTCGGTCTTTATTTGTTTATAGCGCAAAAATAAAAACCGCAAAGGTGATCAAATACCATCAAAAGGAAGCTCTATTTGTGCCTAAACTGAGGAAGAATTTTTCTTTTTTTTAGGGTGTCAATTTTGTTTGGGTACAGTGTCGCACAACCGCGCAATTGTCAGTTAAAGCGACACAGTGCCGCATCACAAAAAATGGCCTGGTCATTAAGAAAATAAATCCTTCCGAGGTTGAAGTGGTTAAGCAGTTACAGCAACAGCTTTTTTTTCCCTTTTTGGATAAAGGTTTTATATAAGTGAATAAAAGCTGGCCATTGTAAGCACACCTGTCATTTGTAAATGGTTCATCTTAAACCCCTGTCACTTTTTCATGGACAGTTTGGTCTGTTAAAATAAGTTGCAAAATAACAGACTTACTGGCCAGAT
The DNA here is from genome assembly GCF_037356315.1 of Lithobates pipiens. Classification (NCBI taxonomy): domain Eukaryota; kingdom Metazoa; phylum Chordata; class Amphibia; order Anura; family Ranidae; genus Lithobates; species Lithobates pipiens. The sequence goes on along the minus strand of NW_027507789.1, from coordinate 58,244,316 downwards.
CACCAGGTGAAAGTAATGGGAATAAAGCCTTAAAAAAGAAAACTAATACAGTCACCACATTTAAGGACTGGGAAGCTGCAATATATACATACATTTTGTGTTTAATACTGCTTGCTGAGGTGGACAGGCTGGAAATCTAGTAGCTAAAGAAGGCGTCAGACAGAGAAACAGGATCCTATCTCAAGAGAATTTGATTTTTGGCCAATTGATCAAACCAAAGGTTTAAGCTTGAAAAAAAATAATAAATTTGCATATTTTTAGCTTCCAGTGTGCAATACTCAACAATATGCATCTATTCCTTGATATCTTGTCTAGGAAATACACAAACTGGGATGGAGATAAAACATAGCCTTGATGGAGCATGACCGTATCCTTACGTGCTGGACTATGGCATAAGCTAGGACTTGTGGCCTGCAATCCCATTAACCCCACTCCTCACTAATGACCACACGACACAGAAATGGGGTAAATTGGCCATAGCAGCTGTTTTATTAACCAAATATAAAATAATTAATATAATAATTAACATAATAAATCTCTTTAATATATATCCAGTTTTATCACAAAAATGGAGCACAAGGTCCCAATAGGCATAACCCATAACTGTACCTGCTAGTCGTGGAACCCCCAACAACACAACTAGCAGGTACCCACATACCAACAGGGTGCCGTACGTCAGACGGGTCCCTACACCATGCCTTTTTGATGTGCCCATCTGACTCAAAAAAGGACCTTGCGCCCAGCCACCACCTCTCAAACCTGGTACCTTAGGTTTGAGTGGACTTCCACACCCTCAGGGCCCTCTGTATACCCTCCTCCAAACCCAGATACCGCATATCGATCCCGACAGCATTCAAATGAACACCATCCCCACGTAGGTATCTCCAAGGTTCTCCCTCCAACTCGTGGTACCGTACTGCCAAACCCCCATTGTGCATCAAAAATCTTGACACCCTCCGGTTTACTTTAGCCCTTGCTCTATTAATGCCTACTACTGACCTAGCCCACCTCCAACGAGTACGTGCTACCATATCCGACCATACAATTAGAAAGTCTGGGTAATCGATTCAAAGCCTGAAGGAAGTCAAACTTTATGTCCCTTATTAACTACCTTATTAACTCCCTCATGGACTGCAGCCCTAAATTGTTCCCCCCTGCATGTACCACTAACACATCTGGGGCCCTATCCATAGCCTGGCATAACATTCAAACTCGGGAACTATTCTGCTCCACAATAAACCTGGCATCCTGATCAAAACGGACCACTGCCTCTTCCCTGGGAATGCCCAATTGACGTCCCTCAGGCCGAACGTCTGCTCTTCTCGCTCTTCAGTGGACATAGAAGTGACCCATTATCCATATCAAGCAGGAACCCCTTTTTGAATAGAAAAAACAATACCACATGTGTAGAAGCAGGAAAAACAGACCATCCTCCCCCTTTAAGATAACAAAGGGGACAAACAGGACAACTGACATTCACAACCCCCCCCCCCCCACATAACCAAAACTCACTCATAGCAACTGAGGAGGCATATACAGGAGGTATTGCCGAGATACCTACCTCCCAGTTTGTCGCAAGGCCCCTTCACCCCCATCGCGCTGCCTCTGTTGTGGCCCCAATACGAAAAGAATGAGAAGCAAACTCTGATGGACAAAATCCCAACACCCCCAGACACCTCCAAAACACTGCTGTAAATTCGTACTTAGACAAGGCCGAACCATCCGCATGCAACAGCAGGGGTCCAACCTTGGCTGGGCGTGATTCCAAAAAAATGCGATACCACCTGCACCGGATACCACCTGCCCTGGTGACGCCAAACAACTCCACTCGTGGTCTTGGTCAGTCTTGGATCTATGTATCCAAAAAACAACCGAATTGCTGCTGCAATGAACGTCAATCAACTGCAATCCATCAGACCCCTTTCTGGACGAAGAAACCAATTCCCCGATACGCAATGCACCAAAAAATGCCATGGAAAAAGCTGTCTGAAACAAAAGGGCCTCATAGCCCGACAAACACTTCCGGCAGCACCCAGAACAAAGAACCTAACAACTCAAAAGGCATCGGATGTCGACCATTCACTGGCCTTTACCGCCTGCCGCGCCAAAAAATCCTTAGTGCCATCCCTGTGACCCATCAACTTAAACAAAAATGCCAACCATTTTTTTATTCAATACTGACACCGAAACTCCCATCTTCACATTCTGACCTATAAAATACAAAACCAGGAACCCAATCTACCCATCAGCAACCGCCCCACCCAGGTTTTTGAATACACCGCCAAAGTAGCCTCACTCCCCGACCGCCAAATCAGCATCGCAGTCACTCTAAGGCAATCCGCCACAGCTGTGCTGGACAAGGAACTCCCAGTTGCACCGTTCCCGGAGCCGACAATCGGAACTTGTCCCACTGAAACTGAGAAAGAGCATCGGCCAACGAATTAGTGCACCCCGGGACACGAACCGCATATACAAAAACATTGCAATGCAAACAAGCCAACACCAAAATTCCTCAACAAATACACCACCGGTGGCGACGAAGCTGACACGCTATTAATAGCCTGCACAACAGCAATATTATCGCACTTAAAACGGATATTCTTATTGCTGAAATGAGAACCCCAGAGCTCCACTGCAAGCACAAATCGGAAACAGTTCCAAAAGTGCCAAATTCCTGGTGAACCCTGCATTTTGCCATTCCAACGGCCATGGCATTCCACTGCCCCCCCCCCCCCCCCGAAATATGCCCCATAGCCAACCGATCCCGCGGCATCAGTAAACAGCTCCAAATCAAAACTGGACATAGCTTCCAACATCCACACGACCTGCCATTATAAGAATCCAAAAAAGGATTCCCAAACTCCCAGGTCTGCCTTATGTTCCCGGGTCAGACGAATGTGATGCCCCACAGCTTAAAACCCTGCTGTAGCTGTCGCCAGCCAGTGGTTAAAAACCCTGTCCTTTGGCATTATCCAACAGGCAAAGTTCAGTTTTCCCAGAAGCGACTGAAGCCGATGCAAGGTCAACTTGCCAGCCCCGTGCTGAAACCACTGCCGCCCGCAAGTCAGACAACTTGTCTTCTGGGAGGCGGCATTCCATTGCCTCAGTATCAATCAGAATCCAGAGGAAACAGGACTGTAGCAGGTCCTTCTGTTTTGTCTGCCGCCAGCGGAATGTCAAAGCGTTCCGCCATGTGCTGAATCGTAGCCAACAAAATCCTACACCGTTTAGAAGCGGCCAGCCCGATACACAAAAAATCATCTAAGTAGTGGAGGACAGGTGGAAGCCCAGACACTTCCCTGACCACCCACTCAAAGAACAAAACTAAAAGTTTCAAACACGGAACACGAAATGGAGCACCCCATGGGCAAATCACGATCAACGAAGTAGCACCACTGCCACTTACAACCCAGCAAGTGAAAACTGTCGGGATGCACCGGTAACAAGCGAAAAGTGGATTCAATATCTGTTTTTGCCAATAAAGCCCCCCGCCCATAAACCCGAAACCAACCCCCCGCAGCGTCAGTCGTGCTACACTGTACCCAAACAAATTTTTTATCATTGTCTTCAAACAAATAGAGCTTTCATTTGATGGTATGTAATCACTGTTTTTTTTTTTTTGTTTTTTTTTTAAGTAAAAACCCAAGGACCAACATTTTTTTTAAACACATTTTTTTTGTTTTTCTTTCTGTCAGTAAATTTTATAACAAAGTAATTTTTTGCCTTCATTGATGTGCGCTGATAGGCTGAACTGGTGGGCATTGATGAGGTGGCACTTATGGGCAATGATTAGGTGGCACTGATGAGGAGGCACTAATATGCTGCACTTATGGGCACTGATAGGTGGCACTGATGGGCACTGATAGGTGGCACGGATAAGCGGTACTGATGGGCATTAATGGGTGGCACTGATAGGCATTGATTGACAGATCGGGGTCACTAGGACACGGTGCGGCACCAATCACCGCACTGTGCACCCCCGCGAGAATGGCCGTTCATATGACGGCGTCCCAGAAAGAGAGCCGCACCGCCCCGCCGTCATTTGACGGTGGGCGGGCGGCAAGCAGTTAAATTATAGGACAGCAAAGACACATTCAATAATCGCTGATCTTTCTCTTAGATGTTCAAGTGATAATCAGTGGATGTGGCTGATATTCCAATCTCTATGATGAGGCCATCAGGGGAACTGCTTACTCTCATCCAACTAAAACCAGGAAAATTACCAACACTAGAGAAAAATACTTATAGTGTAGTATTTATTATTAATCATGAGTTATAAATATTAAAAAAAGCTCTGTAAAGTTGTGCTAATATATACAAACAAAAAAAAGAGCATATAAAAAAATTCCATAAATTAAATAAAGAAATCCAGCGATTCCAATAAATCTTCATCACCATCCAAAACCTTGATAAGTGATCCTATGACTTAAACATCACCACCAAAAGCTGAAAGGGCTTGTTTACCAGATTAACTAGACCTCTCATTACAAAAGGTCATAAATGCCTTTGGCTCGATACCTAGCCAGGGCCTTTAATCCAGTCAGTGTTCTAGATTGGGACATCGATCCTCCCCATAGGATGATCACAAGAGTGCACCAAAACAGAAAAGACTCCACCTAGTGTAAAATCTTAAAAACTTTAATACATTCGAATTAAGATTACAACTACAAGATCGTACTAAAAAAAAGGCCTTAATATGTAGGCCGGCACACATACATAAAACCCGTCTTTCTAGGACTCGGGTACAATGGTGACATCAGCTCGTCTCTCTGTCCCACGCATTTCATCATACGTTTGACGTCGTCCAGGGGCTACGCATACATAATGAGGTGTTTTTTACTACAATCTTGTAAGTGTAATGTCGCACCAACTTCAAAGTACTCCCTGTCCGACTTTGATGCAAGTTACACAGGCATTCCCTGAAATCACAGCAAAATGGTGTCAAAATGGTGGCAAAATCTTGTGACTGATATTGCAGTAGTCTGAAAGGGGCCTAATATGGATTGTCATTTATTTCCCATATATCACTGTATTAGACCCCTTTCACACTGGAGGTGTTTTCAGGCACTAAAGGTCTAAAAATAGCGCCTTTAAAGTGCCTGAAAAATGCTGAAACATCTGCAAAGCACTTCGGCAGCACCACTTTTTGGGCACATTTAACCCTTTCTTCAGCCGCCAGTGCGAGGTTAAAAGCACCCCGCTAGCGGCCGAATAGCGCCGCTAAAAACAACGGTAAATTGCCTCTAAAACTAGCAGCGCTTTAATGCTAACACAGAGTGCCATCGGTGTGAAAGGGGTCTTATTCCTATTACATGTATTTTTGGGGTTTGTACAGTATATCTGCACTAACTGCACGCTGCTGTTTTCAGATCATTTTAGCACGGACGCTACATTTATTTTTGAGTAAATGTTCTAAAATGTGTTCTTCTATACAAACCTATTATATATATATATATATATATATATATATATATATATATATATATATTTTTTTTTTTTTGCTGTGACCCCTGATTCTTTGGTGTGAATGTACATGCTAAAACACCACTGCCCTCCCCCTCCCCCCTCCGACCTCAGATGTTGAGCATCTGGACCATAAATAGAAGGAAACACTCCGGTGGCTCCTTTCTAAGCCATTGACATTTTCCTTAACTGCAGTGCATTCCACTCTACTTGCACACTTTCACGCTGCATTGACAGCATTCTCTTCTGCTATGTAGTTACTAAGTACTGTGGGGATTTTTAAAAGCCTCACTGAGATCTGTCCCCAAGGAGTAAAGCGAGAAGCACAGATCTAATACAATCAGCTTTCTTTTTTCAAGTGGACACCTTTGGGAAAGTTTTCTTTAAACACAAGTAAGGGTAAATGAGCACACAACTACATTTCTTCCTCATAGTGACCAGATTTATCCAAAGACACTGACTGACATCAATGGGCAATAAATAAACCTCTGTGGGACTCCTGAGACCATAGGCACACTTATTAAAAAGCAAAACTAAATCCTTCTGTCCTTTACAGCCAAGGAAGCTGCCATCTTAACCTTCGTTTGTCATGGTGTTGCTCATGTGATCAGTTATGACATCACCCATATGATGGCTTAACAGTTCAGTTGAGAACACAACCATGTGGGTAGGTACAGCGTGGTACAGCGGCAGAAAATACTCATTCCAGTGCAGAGAAACATTAAATATATTGTAACTGAAGTTAGGAAATACAGAACTGGTCCGGCAGGAAGGTAATCCAACCAGGTGAAGACAGCATCTGTCTCAAGGGGTGGAACGTGACCTGACCGGTTTGTACTCAAGATGAGATAGGTATTTTGAGAGTCTGGTCCCCAGCCAGAACTCTCAAAAAAAGGGGAGAGCAGGGGGACTATTGCGGTGCACGTCACAAAATATAGAGACAATTGGAAAACAATTGTATAAAAATATTCATTTAATTTATTTAAATATAAAGCAATTAACAATACAAAACAAACAAGGGCTAGTGTAAGCGGTGAAGTATTTCGACTAGTTTCGCTTTTCAGCTTCTTCGGGAAATACATACATCTAGAAAAAATACATATGTATCACAATTAAGTATATAGCAACAAAGTAGAGTATTATCCAATGATGCAATGAGGAGACGGAATGGGGAGGAAGAGTAAACATTTCAATGTAAGTAACAACATTCAGGGTCTTACCCGACCGCTTAGACCCCCCAAGGTAGCTCAGGCAACTGAGGGAAGCCTCCCCCAGGGACTGGGAGAGGTATTAACCCCAACAATGGCCGATATCTCTATAGAGATATTTATATTAAAGCTTACTGATTTAGAAACATGCCTCAAGACATTACTCAGGGGATAACCAGGTCTGAAATCAATCTAAACCACCATAATTTAACTAATATCATTGGGAGCACATAAATGTGCCCATTATATAAGTGAAGGTAAGTGACTGTGTTTGGAGGTTAGGAGATGTACTACATAAAAAAAAGGAGGGGGGGGGAGGAAAGTGGAAAGGGGGGTAGGGGAGAAAAAAGGAAGATGGAGAAGGGAAAGGGGGGGGGGGAGAAGGGAAAGGGGGGGGGGGCAAAGGGAAAGAGGAGACCAGGAGGAAGAAGGGGGGAAACAGAAGGGGAAATGGGGGGGGGGGAGGGAAAGAAGAAAACTGAGAAAGGAGAGGGAAAAAAAAGGAAGAAAGAAAGAAGAAAAAGGCACAGAGATGAAGGAGGGTTGAGGAGGAAAAGGGGAAGGAAAGAGGTGGGGCAGGGACCTCCGGGTAAGTAAAGCAGTGGAATAGGACGAACCTTGAAATTAAATATATATAAAATAAATATAAAACTACAACCAAAGATGAGGCGTGCCTGAGAAATCAAATAAACTAGCGGAGTGAGATGTGAGGATGAGCCCGTGAATAGGTATAACCGCATGCTAGAACTTTAAAACAAAAACATATAGGTAGTGTGTGATACAAGTCATGAATATATCCCTATGTGCACAATAAAAGGGGAGAAGAAAGTGCCCAGTGCCTGTGATGGAAATAAAACATCAATCGGTGAAGATTAGTGAACTTGAATGGCAGGGGCAAGAAGTCAGTAACATTACCCATAAATTGATAGGGATTAATTCCCTTGGGACCCGGAGGAAGGTAGCGGGCTGTCCACCCAACAGTGCATAGAAAACTCAGCCTCATTAATGCGAACAGCTAGCGAGATAGAAAAGTATCCGGAGCATAAAGGTACTCCAAGTGTGGGTGGTCATCTATATAGACATGAGCATAATAATCAGTCTATATAACATCACTAGGTCAAAAAAGTATATATTACTGTGGCTCCTGTCCCCGCTTACCGATCACAGCACAACTACTGACTCCATCCGGATCAATACAGCCTATTGGGGTAGCGGGGAAACTGCTTTAAATACCCCTCAACCCCGCTCAATGACCCGGGGTCAGGGGCTCTAAAGCACGTGCGCGTCGGCACCCGACGCGCAGACGCCTCTCACCCCAAGCGCCCGACACAGGCCGCAAGTGACACTGTCGCATGCACACCTGCGTGGCACCCAGCCCAATCTGCACATGTGCGAGAAAGCCGTGCGCACGCCTGCACACGCGTCCCTATGTCCAACAGCTGGAAGCTGTCAGACAGGACGCGTGCAAGGGGAGAGGGGCAGCAATGCACCACAGGATATCTATGGTGCTCCTACCCACATCACCCTCAAGAGCCCCACCAATCACCGGGAGGGAAACCCTGGAACCCAAGCCAAAAAGGGGGGAACCAAGCGGGAGGATAAGGGCCTGTAACAAATAAAATAAAATAAACAATTGTACAACGGCACATATAAACATGGGCAAAAAGAATTACAAAACAGTGTAAAGTGGCAGGACACAAAGTGTCACAGACAATAATAATTAAACTCTCATATACAATCTTCCTCCTTTTTTTATGTAGTACATCTCCTAACCTCCAAACACAGTCACTTACCTTCACTTATATAATGGGCACATTTATGTGCTCCCAATGATATTAGTTAAATTATGGTGGCTTAGATTGATTTCACACCTGGTTATCACCTGAGTAATGTCTTGAGGCATGTTTCTAAATCAGTAAGCTTTAATATAAATATCTCTACACAGATATCACCCATTGGGGGTCCAAGCGGTCGGGTAAGACCCTGAAAGTTGTTACTTACACATTGTAATGTTTACTCTTCCTTCCCATTCCGTCCCCTCATTGCATCCTTGGATAATACTCTACTTTGTTGCTATATACTTAATTGTGATACATATGTATTTTTTCTAGATGTTTGTATTTCCCGTAGAAGCTGAAAAGCGAAACTAGTCGAAATACTTCACCGCTTATACTAGCCCTTGTTTGTTTGTATTGTTAATTGGTTTTATATTTAAATAAATTAAATGAATATTTTTGGACAGTTGTTTTCCTAACTATCTCTATATTTTGTGATGTGCACTGCAATAGTCCCCCTGCTCTCCCCCTTTTTTGAGAGTTCTGGCTGGGGACCAGACTCTCCAAATACCTATCTCATATTCAATTGGGATGATGGTGCATGATGTAATGTTTTATTTGTAAATGATATTTGTTTATGTTGTGAGGCCATTGAGAATTTCTATACAGTTTGTACTCAAGTGGGAAGACTTCCAGATAGGAGGGCAAGTCCTAGCACTTTCCCTACTCCTCCGGGACCTCTCCTTGAGCACTAAGCACTTTTCCTTTTAGACGGGCATACTGTCCCTACTCTACCCACATGCAAAATGTGCGCCAAGCCCAGGATCCAGGGTCCTAAATAGTCTTGGCCTGACCCAAGATGGCCACCAGAGTCACTTGGGGCTACAGCATCCAATCGGATAGCTGCCACTGTGACCATGGAAACCATAGAGGAACAAAGTTCCTCTTGACATCCTCTCCCCCAATGCAGTTGAGCGCCACCTGCAATAGAGAGGCAGACTGCACCTGCCTACAAGCAACTGTGACAGTTATTCAGAGCATGCCTTTAATGTAACAGGAAATGTTATAGGGAAACCATGAAATCTGTGGGTTTAGTTCTGTTTTAACAATGTCTCCCCTACTTAAAAAAACCCACAATAGTGGCTACCACAAAGTCCCCCCAGAATACTAAGAAGCATCAAGGTTGCCACACTATATTAAAGAAATCCAACACGGTCATTCCAATGTAAATCTGAATACAATAAAGGATTGTATAAACACTTGCTAAAAATTGCAACCAATTCCTTACCAACAATAATGCAGCCAAGAGCAGATACTTGGAAGTGGAGTCCTGATTTCTTGAGCACATAAATGTTCATCAGAACTAGAAAAATATATTCCATGTATGACAGATTCATTCAATATTCATAGCTTGACATTTTGGATGGCCCTTATGGATTGAGTATAATCTCTTAGTGCCACACTTAAATTCACCATGATATGAATCGTTCACACAGAGGATACCGCTCTCATGTCGACAACTAGAAATTGCAGATAAAAGTGGTGGTTACTGGTTACATTTTTTATAATAAGGAAAAATGTATTTTATAGGGAAAAGTAAAAAAAAAAAAAAAAAACACAACGTAATACAACATATATGAACCATTCTCTTGCAGCTTGATTTAATAACTCAATTAACCAAACTAAGGTTTATTAGCTAAAATTGATTTATTAACTAAAAGTCCATTACCTTGTTTTACATTGTAGCAGATGAAGTGTAATTTTTACATATCTTTCATGTAAAATATTATTGAACATAGGACATAGGCAGTTATAATTTATCAAGTATGTTTATTTGGGCACCTGAACTCAAAAAATGAAGAACTGCTATGTTATAGGAACATATAGAATTGTTAACCCAAGAAGAACCCTTTGTTCCCGCCTGGTTAATAACCGTGTACTTTGTGTCTCAAAGCTGTATAAATGAAGTGGGATTTGGTAATGTCACTACCCTGCTGCTCACTGTTCTCCTTGCTGGAGAGGAACCTGTGCCTAAAAATATGCAGCCCAAGGATCTCCATTTGTTCTGTAAATCTGTGTTTTCTTAATCTTTTGCTGGATCGATTAGGACTCCAAAAATAATCAGATTACCAATCACCACCTCAAAGGGCATCTGTGACATGAGAAAGCTAAGATCTGGTTCACCACCAAGATGACCACCTTAGAGCGAAGATGCCCAGTGCGAAGATGGAGAAATATGCCCCCCCCCCCCGCATCGGCACTCTATAACCCCCCACATATTACCCACCACCTCGACCCATCCCCTGTTGGCTGCTGAAGGAGATTGGGCAAATATCGGCATGCTCCAAAAAGTTTGTGGTGCACTGCAGCCGACTAAAAAAAGTTTAAAATTGGTGCACATATATGAGGTTAAGGGCTGCAAAGGAAAAAATACCCCCAAGTTGGTGGTGTGACTAGAATGAAAAACATGGCCCTGAGTTGGTGTCACTGAAAGGAAGAACCTTCCTGTGTCTGTGGTGTCACCGGCAAGAAAAAAATAAAAATAATAATGTTGGTGCATCAGTGGTGTTCCTAGAAAGGAAAACAATGTTCCTGAGTCTGTGCTGTCACTGGAAGGATAAAAAATGTCTCTGCATCAGTGGTGGAGGAAAAGCCATAATAAAGCCTCCCCCCTACCCCACCCGGTACAGAGCTTTTCCCTCCACCCTTAAAACTACCCCCCCCCCCTCCCCACTACAAGCTCTTCCCCATCCCAACCGCCCCTGTACTACAGAGCTTCCCCTAATCCCCTACTACATAGCTCACTCCAACCCCCACCCCCAGTACAGGGCTCCTCTTATACAAAAAGGAAAAGGTCCCTATAGCCACACATCCCTAGGATCGATGTAACAGTGGCAACCTCAGCCTGGCCATGCCCCCATTTTGCTCTGCCCCTCGGAGCTTAGACATGGGCAACAGTACAGTGCTCTTTGCTCAACCCCCACTACAAAGTTTTCCTCACCATCCATCCTCCAAGTACTTAGCTTGCCCCCCAACCACTCTTTCTCCCACTGCAAAGCCCCCCCCCTCCCAGTACAGAGTTCTTCCATCCACTGTACCCCCAACTACTTAGCTGATCAGAAGTGGCTGCTAGGAATCTGGGCTGTCAGGGAGCTCTTTGTGTGAGGAGAGGTGCACCGTCACTCAAACACAGAAGCCATACATAATTAAGCCTAAAGTGGGGTGCTACCGTTAGGCCCTGTGGGCAGTTGTGCTACTGTTAGGACCTATGGGCAGGGCCTCTCTACTTTCTATAAACTTTGTTTCTCAAACTTCAAGTTCAAAAAAAAACCCCCACAAAAGCCAGCTTTTGACTGTCCAATCGTGCTGGACCACAAACCTTCCTCACTGTGCTATATGTTTTCTGGTAAACCATTGGCATCGTAGTCCTCTCCATAATATTAGTGCTTAAAGTAGAACTACAAGCAACACTTTTTTTTCATTTTGGATAGAATAAGGGAGGGTTATAGCCCCTGTCAGTTTAGTTTTTACCATCCCTGTCCCATTGCAGAGATTTCCCTTCACTTCCTGCCCCATAGCCAAACAGGAAGTGAAAGAAAATTATGCAAAATTAAGGGAATCCATTAACCCCCCCCCCCCCCGCCCTCAGAACTAGTGTCCCCACTCGAAAATTTCAGGGCGGGTCTTAAACAGCAAGGGGTGTGGCCTTGACAGGAAGGGGTGGGTCATATTTAAATTAGGGGGTGCACAAGTTTAGTCAGGCCCAGGGCAGCACAAAACCTAAATACGCTACTGGGCTGAGGGTAAATATTTCCACATATTTTGGACCTGCCTTAAGGATGCACAGTTTGGGGCAGATGTCTTTGATCTCATTAACACCCCTTTATCATAGTCTATTCTGTGTGCTCCAGAATTGGCCCTTCTGGGCATACAGGATGATGACCAAAGATCTAGCCAAATTACTGATACCCCACTTATTAGATTATGCCAAAAAAGAAATATAGCACTTTAACTACTTAAGCCCCGGGACCATTTGGCTGCCCAAAGACCAGAGCATTTTTTACGATTCGACACTGCATCGCTTTAACTGACAATTGCGCGGTTGTGCAAGGGGCTCCCAAAAAAATTGACATCTTTTTTTCCCCACAAATAGAGCTTTCTTTTGGTGGTATTTGATCACCTCTGCACTTTTCATTTTTTGCGTTATAAACAAAAAAAAAAGCAGATAGGTATTTTTCTACATATTTTTGGTAAAATAAAAAAAATAAAAAAATAAAAAAAATCTCAATAATTGTCTATTGATTAGTTTGCGCAAAAGTTATAGCGTTTACAAAAAAAGGGATAGTTTTAGTTTTATGGCATTTTTATTATTACTTAATTTTTTTTACTAGTAATGGCGGCCATCAGTGATTTTTATCGGGACTGCGACATTATGGCACACATATCTGACATTTTTGGTGCAATTTTGGGACCATTCACATTTATACAGCCATCAGTGCAATTAAAAACGCATTGATTACTGTGTAAATGTGACTAGCAGTGAAGGGGTTAATCCCTAGGTGGTGCTGTAGGGGTCAAGTGTGTCCTAGGGAGCGATTCTAACTTGGGGGAGGGGCTGTGTGTGACACGACACTGATCACCGCTCCCGATCACAGGGAGTTGTGATCAGTGTCATTTAGGCAGAACAGGGAAATGCTTGTATACATTAGCATTTCCCCGTTCTTCCTCTCCATGAGACGATCGTGGGTTACCCACGGACATCGAGCCCATGAGATCCACGCTCGCGGAGCTCCCGGCGCACGCGCGCAAGCCGACTCTTAAAGGGCAACGTACATGTACGTTAATCTGCTTGTACGTGCCCTTCTGCCGCAGTACATCTGCATGAGGCGGTCAGGAAGCAGTTAAGTGGAATTCCCCTTTCCCTCCCATGTTATCCTCATGGGAATCTACCATAAATGGGGTATTGCCTATGTATAAATTGACATATATTAATAGGAACTGTGCCCGGAAACATGAAAAACTTATATGAGAAACCATGGCTGAGTGGGATGACCTTTTACTGCTTTTCCCTTTTCCGCTGACAATTGTAAGTTTGTGAATGTGAAAAATATACCCACGCTTGGAAAATAATATAAGACAACCAGTAGCTGTGCACTATAACCCAGATACCAGGCACAAATAATAATATTGTATAAATAAAAGTCTGGTGCTAGTAAAGTGCAATTTGTGCGCACATCCAAATAGATATACTAAAGTGCAATCAATAATATATAAGTGTAGCACTGACCCCCGAAGGAGCAGCTGGTTTTGCTGGGCTTACTGTTTACCTACTCCACCTCGTTCTTGTCTAGGGGTTCCCGAGGTTGAACAGCAGAGATCGACACTTGAATCCCTTTTAGGAATTTTTATTTGCATGAAACATTGAACAGAATACAGTCTCTACAGTTGGGAATAGAGAGTATGGGTAGTAAAGCTCAGGTACTCTTGGAACTACTGACACTTGAAATGTCTCTCTAGATGATCCAGGGAATAGCCATTCACAACTGGATATTTCAACTACCAGATAAATCCCTGTTTGTGGATTTAGCAGCAGACAGGTGATTTAAGCTTAGCAAAGTCTCTGCCACAGACTCGGTTGTAGAACTTTATATTAGCACAGAAACTTAGGTGTAACTGAAGGATACTTTCTTACAGCACCAGTATCTTGCAGCCGGTCCGGCAATATTGCAAGAATGTGGATTTACTTGGTGTCCTTTCAGCTCAGCTTCCAGGCTCTTACCGAGCAGCCAGCCTCATGCATGGACCTCTTCTGAAGAGTCCTCCCCTGGTTGCGTTTTCAGTTGCTGGGCCTCTTCAAACCCGAGACAGCACCGGACCACCTTGAAATCCTCCTTCCAGTTACTGTGCCTCGGACTAGCCAGTCCCGAGACTCGGAAACGGATGATACGCACCCCAGGCCATGAGGGCCTCTGGGGGCTGGTCAGGACATACTTCTGGACCGGAACCCCAGAACCACGTGACCTCAGCACCTTAAAGCAGTAGTAAACCCGCACATTTTTTTTTTTTAAACCTGCAAAGCAAAAGGCATAATGAGCTAGTATGCACCGCATACTAGCTCATTATGAAATACTTACCTTAGAACGAGGCCCCGACATCTGGCCCGATCCACGCCGAGGGAGCTGACATGCTCCCTCTGCGTTTCTTCCGGGTATCGCGGCTCCGGCGCTGTGAGTGGCCGGAGCCGCGATATCGTCACTCCCGCGCATGCGCGCGGGAGATTTCAGTCCGGCCGCTCGGCCGCTGCCTGATTTTGACGGCGAGAAACCCCTTGTGCGCATGCGCCGCTGCAGTCAGCGGCGCATACCGAGGGGAATATCTCCTAAACCGTACAGGTTTAGGAGATATTTTTTTTACCTACAGGTAAGCCTTATTATAAGCTTTCCTGTAGGTAAAAGTTAAAAATGTGGGTATACAACCACTTTAAAGCGGTAGTAAACCCGCATTTTTTTTTTTTTTTTTTTAAAACCTGCAAAGCAAAAGGCATAATGAGCTAGTATGCACCGCATACTAGCTCATTATGAAATACTTACCTTAGAACGAGGCCCCGACATCTCGCCCGATCCACGCCGAGGAAGCCGACATGCTCCCTCGGCGTCTCTTCCGGGTATCACGGCTCCGGCGCTGTGAGTGGCCGGAGCCGCGATATCGTCACTCCCGCGCATGCGCGCGGGAGATTTAAATCCGGCCGGACGAGCGCTGCCAGATTTTCGCGGAGAGAACCCCCTTGTGCGCATGCGCCGCTGCAGTCAGCGGCGCATACCGAGGGGAATATCTCCTAAACCGTACAGGTTTAGGAGATATTTTTTTTACCTACAGGTAAGCCTTATTATAGGCTTTCCTGTAGGTAAAAGTTAAAAAAGTGGGTTTACTTCCACTTTAAGTACCCTCTCCCGGAATACACAGCAAGACAACGCACTCACCGATTGGCTCCGAGAGAAAGATTGGTACCCAATGCGTCCAACCAGACTGTGTTCCAATGCCTGTTAAAGGTGATACCTACAGCCATGACCAGGCAGAACATAGTTCAGTCCAGCCAAACTGATACCAAGACCACAATTTACTGAAATTAACCCTAAGACCCAGCTATGGTCTTAGGAAAAAAACTAACTTTACAAAACATAGTGCATGCTCTTCAGGAGCCCGGCGCTACACAAGCAATATAAGAAAGCAATAAAAGTTGCATAAAGGCTGAATAAATTCTAAAACACATATGCAAAATGACATCACATGTAAAAGGATGCAATTATGTGCAAAAAAAAAAAAAAATTCATATAGAGCTGGATTTCAAAGGAAGTCCCATGGAGAAAAAGTATGCTGCTGACTTTTAATAAGGACACTTACCTTTTCAGGGCGCCCACGATGTCGGCCGCCCCTTCCCTCGGCGCTCTTGGGTCCTGGTGCCACCATCCTCACTAAGGGAAACAGGCAGTGGAGCCTTGCGGCTTCACTGCCCGTTTCCTACTGCACATGCGCGAGGAAGACTGCCTAGCAACGGGGGTTTCTGGTAAAGTAAAAAAAAAATATTTTTCAATTTTTTTTTACTTTTTTTTTTAAAAAATATTAATGCCGTTTTTTTTTGGTTATTTGTTTTTAGGGTGGTCCTCCACTTTAATATCCAATCACATTTCTAATTGTATATTGTACTTATAGTCTAAATACTGAAATTTGCACTTAAAACTGTAATTTTGTAAATGCCAGTAAAATTTTTGCTGTGCCAGTAAATTATGGGTGTCGTGTCAGTAAATTTCAATCTTGTAGGTTGGCAACACTGATATACAGTTATGTATTCTTTTGTTAACTGATGCAAATCCTCTAAATAAAAAAAATGTAAAAAGGAAAAAAAAAAAAACCTAGAAGAAGAGCGAGACCCTCAGCTTTGGTGGGGATGAGGTCCCTACTCATCTTCCTGAGTGCCTGGAATAAAATACTTTGTACGAAAACAATACCAGCTACTTAGTGATAGATGCGCATGGGTTGGAAAGGACAGAATACGATCATCTGTAGAATGGCGCAGGTGAGAGTGATTGGATTTTATTCTTGAGGATTGTGGCTTGAAGTAGGAGCACGGTTCAATTTGTAAATATGTAATCTTCATGTTCTGCCAGGCAGCCCCTCCTGGCTTTCATCAGGGGCATCCCACTGTTCTCAAGGGATATGCTGGATAATGAGGCAGCTGCAGGCTTGTGTCAGATAAATCCTTATCGCTCCCCCATGTGCAGACAGATAACAAGCAGCAGGGTTATTGCTGCCCCTGTGTATAAACAGATGAGCAAAATTATACAAGCATTCTGTATGGTTTCCCTTTCCCCTTTATCTAATGGATCAAAATTCATCCCAGCAAGCAAACCAATTTAATTGCATGTTGAATGCACCACAATGGACGGGAGCCTCCGCTTTCATCTTTGTTTTTCCTTTCCGTGCTCAATTACACATTTATAAAGAATAACTCTAGCCTGATTAAAAAGGAATACATTACTTTAAAACAAGAAGCTGTAGGGATTCAGGAATACAACCAATTAAAACTTACTGCTAACCAGACTTGTACCCGACACCTGCAAATATTTTTTCGCGTTAATGGCGATAGCAGAATACATAGTACGGTATATTATGCTACATCATGGGAAAAGATCTTTCCCCAGTTTGGACTGCATCACCAAAAAGTCGCTTTAAAGCAGTATTAAACCAAAGAATGTATTATTAAACATGTATTGTATTGCAACTTACCAATTATCAGATGTGGTGACTGCATTCGTTTTGTTTTTTGTCTTTCTTCAATCTTTAACTGGTGATCCAAGCAGTAAGTCTGTTTTTCTAAAGAACAAGCGCTTTTGTAGTTACAGGGACGAGACAAACCATTTAACACTGACAGGGGTGCTTACAATTAGGGTTATCCCGATACCACTTTAAGACCAAGTACAAGTACTCGCACATACCGATTACTGATACTTTTTTTTTTTTTTTTTAACGTCATTTGACGGTTTGATTAATGGCTGGCACTGATAGATGGCACTGATAGGTTGCACCGATAAGTGGCTGCCACTGATAGATGGCACTTATGGGCACTGACAGGTGGGGACTGATGGCACTGACTGGTGGCTGGCACTGATAGGCAGCATTGATAGGTGGCACTGATGGAAGGCACTTATGAGCACTGATAGATGGCACTGAAAGGTGTCTGGCACCGATACACAGCACTAATGGGCATTGATAAGTGGCACTGATAGACGGCACTTATGGGCACTGATAGATAGCACTGACAGGTGGCTGGCACTGATAGGCGGCACTTATGGGCATGGATAGGTGGCACTGATAGAAGGCACTTATGAGCACTGATAGATGGCACTGAAAGGTGGCTGGCACCGATACACAGCACTTATGGGCATTGATAAGTGGCATTGAGACGGCACTTAGGTGGCTGGCACTGATAGGCGGCACTTATGGGCATGGATAGGTGGCACTGATAGAAGGCACTTATGAGCACTGATAGATGGCACTGAAAGGTGGCTGGCACCGATACACAGCACTTATGGGCATTGATAAGTGGCACTGATAGACGGCACTTATGGGCACTGATAGATAGCACTGACAGGTGGCTGGCACTGATAGGCGGCACTTATGAGCACTGATAGATGGCACTGACAGGTGGCCGGCACCGATACGCAGCACTTATGGGCATTAATAGGTGGCACTGATGGCTGGCACTGATAGACGGGACTTATGGGCACTGATAGATGGCACTGACAGGTGGCTGGCACTGATAGGCGGGACTTATTGGCATTGATAGTTGGCACTAATGGCTGGCACTGATAGACAGCACTTATGGGCACTAACAGGAAAACCTTTATCCCAAAAAAGAAAAGCATCGTTTGCAATAACTGCTTATAAAGTATTAGGCTTCATGTACACTAGCAGCTCCTAAACTTGAGTTTAGGAGCTTTCTGCATTTTTTTTTTGCCAAAGCTCCTAAACTCAACTCCATAAAAGACTATGGGGGTTATTTACTAAAGGCAAATCCACGTTGCACTACAAGTGCAAAGTGCACTTGAAATTGCACTTGGAAATGCAGTCGCTGTAGATCCAAGGGGGGCATGCAAGGAAAAATAAACAGCATTTTAGCTTGCACATGATTGGATGATAAAATCCCCTCATTTCAGATCTACCCCTTAGATTTACAGTGACTGCACTTCCAAGTGCACTTTGCACTTGTAGTGGAAAGTGGATTTGTCTTTTGTAAATAACCCCCTATGTGTTCATGTAGACATAGGCTTTTAGGATCACTTAGGAGCTGCTGCAGTTAGGGGAGGTTCAACCCCCCCTAACCTTCCTCTCCTGAACATGGAAGAATACGCTCGCCATCCGTCCAGTGGATCGGATGAAAATGGACAGGCTGTCCGTTTTCATCCAATCTCGCCATAAAAGACAGTGGAGCTCTGACAGGTCTGTCCCTGCACAGTGAGCAGAGAGACCTGTCCTCTCCCGGCTCAGCGGGGATCAATGGGGGAGTCCACTGAGCAGATCCGCCCCGTGTGAAAGGGGCCTAAGAAACACAGACAATGGCTTCTTTTAATGAAGATCGCCTTTACTGGCAAACTTGAAATAATGTGTACATTTTACATTATATTGGCTGAGGTAGCATGGCTGTGCTGCTGAATTGGTAAATTGTCCCTAGAGGTTTACACAGAATAGCTTTCTAAATTCACCCTAGTATGTATAGGTACAGTGCCTTTAAAAAGTAATCATACCCCTTGAAATTGTCCACATTTTGTCATCATGTTACAACCAACAACATAAATGTATTTTGTTAGGATTTTATGTGATTGACCAAAACAAAGTGGCACATAATTGTGAAGGGGAAGGAAAATGATAAATGGTTTAACATTTTTTTTTACAAATCAATAACTGAAAAGTGTGGCGCGCATTTGTTTTCAGCCCCCTCTACTCCGTTATCCAATGGAACGAATTACCTTCAGAAGTCACCCAATTAGTAAATAGAGTCCACCTGTGTGTGTCTTAATCAGTATAAATACAGCTGTTTTGTCAAGCTCTCAGGAGGTTAGAGAACCTTGGGTGAACAAACAACAACATGAAGGCCAAAAGGAACACACCGGACAGGTCAGGGATAAAGTTGTGCAGAAGTTTAAAGCAGGGTTAGGTTATATCCCCCAAGCTTTGAACATCTCATGCAGCACTGTTCAATCCATAATCCAAAAATGGAAAAAGACTATGGCACAACTGCAAACCTACCAAGACATGGCCATACACCTAAAGTGACAGGCCAGGCAAGGAGAGCATTAATCAGAGAAGCAGCCAAGAGGCCCATGGTAACTCTGGAGGAGCTACAGAGATCCACAGCTCAGGTGGGAGAATCTGTCCACAGGACAACTATTAGTTGTGCACTTCACAAATCCGGCCTTTATAGAAGAGTGGCAAGAAGAAAGACATTGTTAAAAAAAAAGCCATAAAGAAGTCCCATTTGCAGTTTGCGAGGAGCCATGTGGGGGACACAGCAAACATGTGAAAAAAGGTGCTCTGGTCAGATGAGACCAAAACTGAACTTTTTGGCCTAAAAGCAAAAACGCTATGTGTGGCAAAAAACTAACACTGTACATCACCCTGAACACACTATCCCCACCGTGAAACATGGTGGTGACAGCATCAGATTGTGGGGATGATTTTCTTCAGCAGGGACAGGGAAGCTGGTCAGAGTTGATGGGAAGATGGATGGAGCCAAATACAGGGCAATCTTAGAAGAGTCTGTAAAAGACTTGAGACTTGGGAGGGGTTCCCCTTCCAGCAGGACAACAACCCTAAACATAGAGCCAGAGCCAGGGCTGTCTTTAATATTGATTGGACCCTGGGCAAGAAATTTCTTGAACGTGGACCCTTGTGAATAGTCCCATTGGATTGAAAGTGGCAGAAACAAGAAGATCTACATCAAACACTTGGTCCTCATTGAGCTTCTCCCATATTGGGACTCCTTCCCTCCCCCCCTTCCTGATGTCAGTCCTCTGCACATACACTAATGTGCAAATGTTTTAGGCAGGTGTGAAAAAAATGCTGGAAATTAGGAATCATTTCAGAAAGACGTGTTAATAGTTTATTTTTTTAGACATGTGCAATTTGTTTCGTTCCAGATTAGTTTAACGAATTTAGAAAGATTAGTTAATTCGGAAACATCCAAATTTTCCAAAATATTTAGAAAATGGAAAATTCAGAAATACGAAAAGAATGAAAATCCAAAAATTCAAAAGAATGAAAATCCGAAAAGAACGAAAACTCAAAAACCCAAAAAATTGAAAATTTTAAATAATAACTAATAAATATTAATTTATAGGTATTATTTGGCTGTCAGTGAACATACTAAATACGAGTTCATCCAAAGTTACGTATTGTCCATAATAATGAATGCCGTATCTAAACAAATGGAGCGGAATGAATATAAAATAACAATAATAAGAATAATAAAACGTACTATTATTTATTATTATTAGGTTCCTTTCCATTTGTTTAGATGCCGCATTCTTTATTTTGGATAATTCAATACTTCAGATAAATTTGTATTAGTTACGGTCACTAACAGCCAAGTTTGAAAGTAAATTCCAATGCCTATAATTTAATAGTTATTATATTATAGTTATTATTTTGATCGGATTATCCTTTCCGATTTTCGAATTTACAAAAAAAAATAAAAAATTCAGCAGTGCACGTCTATTTATTTTTATCAGTTAACAAAAATGGAAAATAAAACACCATAAGAGAAATCCAAATCAGATCAATCTTTGGTGTGACCATCCTTTGCCTTCAAAAACAGCATCAATTTTTCTAGGTACATTGCACACAGGTTTTGAAGGAACTTGGCAGGTAGGTTGTTCCCAGCATCTTGGAGAACTAACCACAGATCTTTTGTGATGTAAGCGGTCTCAAATTCTTCTGCCTCTTCATGTAATCCCAGACAGACTCGATATTGAGATCAGGGCTCTGTGGGGGGACAAACTTCTTAATGACATTGGCTGTATGTTTGGGGTTGTTGTCCTGCAGAACAAATTGTCACACGCCTCCCTGATGGTATGGCATGATAGAGAAGTATCTGCTTGTATTTGTCAGCATTGAGGACCCTATATCCAACTACAAAAAAAACTGTTTCATGAATGAAAAAATAAATAACAACACAGTAAAGTTTTTTGTATAATGTGAAAGATGATGTTAAGCCGAGTAAATAGATACCTAACATGTCACGCTTTAAATTTGCGCAGACTCATGGAATGGCACCAAACTTCAGTACTTAAAAATCTCCATAGGCGACGCTTTGAAAATTTTTACAGGTTACCAGTTTAGAGTTACAGAGGGAGTGTAGTGCTAGAATTGTTGCACATGCTCTAACGCACGCGGCGATACCTCACATGTGTGGTTTGAACAGCGTTTACATATGTGTGTGGGACTTACATGTGCGTTCGCTTCTGAACCCAAACTATTGGGGACAGTGGAGTTTTAATTTATTTTATTTTTTTACTGAATGGTTTACATTTTTGCACTTTAAAAAAAAAAAAAATCTTTTTTGATCACTTCTATTCCTATTACACGGAATGTAAACTTCCCTTGTAATAGGAATGGTGTGTGACAGGTCCTCTTTATGGAGAGATGCAGGGTCAGTAAGACCCCACATCTCTCCTCCAGGCTGGAAAGCATGAGATCGAGAAAAAAAAAAAATTCACCGATCTCATGCTGACAGCTGCGATCGCGGCTTTGTTTACTTCCAGGAACCCAGGTGCGACGTCATAACGTTGCGCCCGGGCCTCCGATGGTCATAGAGATGACTGGTGACCATCTGGGTCACCACAAATCTCTATCGTCATCATCTGGCACTGGCCGATTCTTTCTCCGGGCCCCCGATGGCACAGGAGAGCCCAGAGAAGCACTGGATGGCGGCGCGGGGGGGGGGGGGGACATCGCCTATAAGAACGATCAAGAGGTGGCTTGAAAAAATGATATCTGAATGATGCCTGTAGCTGTAGGTATCATTCAAATATCCCCACTCAATGTCAAGGACATCGTATGAAGTGAAGTGGTTAAAAAAAAAAAAAAAAAATTGGTGCCTTCAATTTTAAACTCAATCTATGCATAACCAGGAGTTTACAGTACACAAGTGTGATTATCTTCACTTCTAGAATTCTGCCTTTTCACCAATATGTAGACTTTGTAAAATGAAAGATATCCAGGCAACAATCTCGCCTCTGTCAGTCACCATCATAATGCAGCTCTGAAAAAAAAAATGTCACTGAATCCTTTTTAAATACATGATTTGAGATGCACGAGGCAACATTGTGACAGCATTAGAGGACATATGCAGAGTTCAAACAGATATCAGTTGCAACATTCTGAGTGACAGAAGTAAGCAGTGAAGGTTGCGTAAATTGATTTGCAGTAGATTGGGGATACTGAGGCGGATCAGGCAAATGAGTCGCTTTTCAAACAAATCACGACTCCAATTCTCCTGAAATTGGAAGTGCAGAATCTGCAGGGAATAATATATTTCATGAATCCTGAGTGCGGGGATTAAGGAGCTGCACAATTCTCTGGAGAATGGGCAGACTAACAGGCACAGAGGCAGGGCAATCCAAGAATCTCACATTGGAAGCCCCCACCACCCAATTCCAGCATTTTAGCAGCCTCTCTTAAAGGGGTTGTAAACCCTCATGGTTTTTCACCTTAATTCATTCTGGCTAATGAGGGCTGGGCTAAAGCCTGCTGTCAGATTACATCACAGAGCCAGCCCGGGGGGGGGGGTTGTAACAGGGAAATTGCCCACTTGCAGGCTGCAGCGCTGCTCTGCCTGAGTCTCTCTCTCTGTCTCATCATCCGATCAGTGGCACAGAGAGACTCTAGTGTGTAATTACATGGCGCCTGGACCAGGAGGAGCCTGGAGGTGGGTGGAGCTGCGCCATTGGCTTGGCAACCCTGCACTCATTGTTAGCGCCTGGTCCGCCTGGCGTCTAGCGATGAGTGACGTCATTGAGTCAGTCACATCGGACTCGGAGTCTCAGACTCAGAGCCGACGTGACAGCGACAGGAGCTGCCTGGTACAGAGCCTAAGGGAACAGTTGTTGCTTCAGTCTCAGACTGCAGTAGTGAGTAGTGGCAGTGGCACTGTGTGGCAGAGCACAAGCAATCTTCCTTCTAGGGGGCTGCCCCTGAGTGTGTGGGCCCCTCCCACCAGCAACACCTCCTCCCTTCATCTTGTCCACACTCCACAGTCACTCACACTCTGACTGCAGGCCTCCGCCTCTGTAGGCAGGAAAGTGACACAGCAAGAGACAATTGGCAACAAATGACAGGTGACGTGGCAAGTGACAATCCACAACTTGTGGCAGGGCACAGTCCACAGCGTGTGGCAGGTGACGTGGCAAGTGACAGTCCGCAGCATGTGGCAGGAGATGTGGCAAGTGACAGTCCACAGCGTGTGGCAGGTGGCGTGGCAAGAGACAGTCCACAACGTGTGGCAAGTGACCATCTGTATCTGTTGGCAGGCGACCGTGGCAAGTGACAATCTGCAATGTGTGGCAGGTGGTGTGGCAACTGACAGTCCACAGCGTGTGGCAGGTGATCTGGCAAGTGACAATCCGCAGCATGTGGCAGATGATGTGGCAAGTGACAATCCCCAATTTGTGGCAAGTGACCATCCGCATCTGTTAGCAGGCGACAGTGGCAAGTGACAATCTGCAATGTGCGGCAGGTGGTGTGGCAAGTGACAATCCGCATCTGGTTTCAAGTGACACACTCAGGCTCTCACCGATTCTGCTTTATGGTGAATTGAGCTATTTCATTTTATATAATTGTAGCGCTGGTATCCTTGTCTTCTGATGTGCATTAGCAATTATAATGAAAGTCTATGGACGGTTCTATAGCTTAGTGTTTGGCGCCATCTAGTGGCCAAATACTGAAAGTGAACTTAAATGATATTTGGCATTCAAGCATTGAACTATTTACAGGAAGTGACTGTTATTTACATTGGAGAGTTGACCCTTTTACCCAGGATGCCGAGTGACCTACCAATGGACACCCTCTCTTGCATTGCATGCTGGGTAGGAGATAAAAGGACCCAGAGTGGCCATTTTGGGTCTCTTGGGAACGCATGGCCTGCCTGTGAGGACTTGTGCGGAGGCCTACTGCCCTTGCGGAACGCAACCCTGCTCGGTTGTGTGAGTGACTGGAAGTGCCAGAGACACAGTGATCAGATTGGGAAGATCCATAGACACTCGTTTGAGCATCGGAAGACCAGGTCCCCCTGTCGGAACGGGACGGAGCTGTCTGATGCAGAAGCAAGCTGCAACCACCGGACCAAAGTCACCATACCAAGTTTCCGATCCAGCTGGTGAGAGAGTTGCTACCCACCGTTTTCTAAACCATTGCACCTAGTCAGACTTATATACAGGCCTAGATGGGATACTTAGTTCCACGGAGGAGGAGTATAGCAACTGATGCTAGGCAGGCATAGGGCCTACTTACTCTCACACTTCAAGCACTGTATTATATTTGCGGAAGTAACACTAGGATCATACTTAATTCAACTTTACTAGCTTTAATTTTTGATTACAAATTCATAAGGAGTTATCATTACTAGCGAAGATCAGAAGATAAAGACTGAGTACTTTAAGTGAGATCTCACGAATAGCTATAAAAAGTAGGGGGAGCTCATATAATATATATATATATATATATATATATATATATATATATATATATATATATATATATATTGGATGAAAGTACAATTGCTGTAATCACCTATCTACAAATTTATATATATATATATATAACTCCACCAGCTGGTCAGCGGTTGCGGGGTCTCCATGGCTTACCCAGCGTTGTAGGTCATCCGGCAGGGACCGCAGGTACCAGTCCATCACTATTCGTTCCACCATCTGTGGGCCTGACAGTTTTTCTGGCTGCAGCCATTTTTTAACCAGCTGAACCAGTTCATGCATTTGCGACCTGGGTGGTCGGTCAGGTTTGTACCACCAGCTATGCACCCTCTGAGCCCGGACAGCTGTGGTCACTCCTAGGCGGGCCAGGATCTCTGCCTTCAGACGCTCATAGTCACTGATATGTTCTGCTGGGAGGTCAAAATAGGCCTTTTGCGGGTCACCGGTGAGGAAAGGGGAGATAATGCCGGCCCATTGGTCACGGGGCCACCCCTCTCTTTCCGCTATCCTCTCAAAGGTGGTGAGAAAGGCCTCTACATCATCGCTGGGCGTTAGTTTTTGTAAAAAATGGCTGGCCCTCACAGACTCCTGGCTGCCAGCGGCGACAGCCGCTTGTTCACGTCCCTGAGCCAGCCGCTGTACTGCCTCCTGCAAGGCAGCCACCTGTGCTTGAGTGGACTCCTGCTGAGCAGTAAACTGGGCGGCTAGCAGCCGTGTGCTTTCCTGTTGTGCAGCTATGGCCTGTGCTTGGGCCTGCTGCTGCTGAGCCATTGCTTTCTCATGGCGACGGTTTGCATCTGCTAATGCTTGCTGCTGGGTCAAAGCCCTGATGACCTCCTCCATGCAAGACATGCAATTTGTACACAGTCTCTTTTAAATGTCAGTTTTTAAACGTTTTTTGCGGCTGCAAATTCACTTTTGCCCGCATTCTCCACCAGTTGTGAAGTTTGGGGATACTAGCTCCGCGGGATTAAGTGCATAAACCGTTATAAGGTGAAACCAAAATATATTTATTTATAATCAAATCAAAAATAAAGCTTTTCTTCAGCATATAAAAAAACATAAATTAAAGTCCGCTTATCTTCAGCGCAAATAATACAAAAAGAAAAGCACCTACAGTTCTGTAGACAAGTCTTCACCAAAAAGTTTCTTTAGAGTCCTTGCAGAGATCTTTTTGCAGCCTCCAAAACAGCAAAACAGCAAATACAACAACACAGCCAGGTGTTCATCTCCTTCTCCTCCTCACCACCACCTCTCTACTACTTCCTGTCTTATAGCCTGTCTGTCTTCCTGGAGGCCGTTAACCCCCTGTGGGCCGAATCCCTGTGGTCAGGGAGGGAGGCTCTTTCCCACCCAAATGTCACTTCAGAGCCTCCCAAATTCCGGGTCCCAACTATCTCTCTTAAAATATAGAGAGGACCGCGAATCAGTCTTCTCCCGAAACTATCCCCGGAATTTGTCACCCATTTTTGGGTGACCCCCTGAGGCCTACCATGATTCCCTTAAAGGGACCACATAGCACCCGTCCAGGATCCAACCTAGGCGTCCTGTACAATAATAAATTTTATATTATATATATATATATATATATATATATATATATATATATATATATATATATATATATATATATATAGTAAAATATACTTTGGTTAAGTACCTCGTTGTGTAGAGTATTGTTATCCCCCAGCAGGTGGAGCCAGTGGATCCCGAGAGGACAATACAGGCATATTGTGATATATTATATTGTATTGTGTATTGTATTGCACCACAGCTGTGTCAAGGGGACTGAGGCAAGTTAGTGAGGTTTTGTTACTAGAGTGAAGGCCCAAATCAAATCAGCCGCTCCTTCGGGGGTCAGTGCTACATAAGAAATACTGCGCTTCAATCATCCTGACAACATATCAACCATGGTGCCGGGTGATTGAAGCGCCAACACCAGCCATTTCCCCGATACATTTCCCACAAAAAAATTATTTTCTGGCAGTGCCCCTCCCGAGACTAGACTCTGGATGCGCCCCTGGTCCAAGCTCTGTAGGGACCCCGAAAAAGTCAGGTTCCCCCCAGATGCCCGAGCTAACTGTTTCCGCCCCCTGCACTGCCCAGCACTACAGTGACTGAGTGAATAGCAGAGCAGAGAACTGGTGACTGAGTCACCGCTCTCTGCTCAGAGCGGACCAGAAAACTAGCAGTAGCTTTTGGAATTTGGTTCTTGGTCTTAGAGGTGGCAGGGGACAGCTGTAACATCAGGTCGATGCTGCAGCCAGCCAATTACAGCAAGTATGTTTGTTATTTTCATTGCCCGCAGTCCTCTTTGAAAGATTTATTATAATGTTAAAGTAAAGTACACTCCCTTAGGTTGAAAGACAGCAATCTAAAACAGTCAAAAGCACACAAGTACAAAGGCTATCAGTTCAGGTAGACAAAAATAAATTTACATGTCCGCCAAATGATAATGATCCTTCATTAGGCTGTTGGGTGGTTCTCGTAAGCTCCTCCATAGATCAATCTCAACAAAAAAAGGAGCGGTGTGCGGGATCCAATTAGCACATTGTTTAAAAACAATAGCACACTCAATTTTAGCTTGTTTCCAGCATAGATAGTTGTAGAAATGAAAAACGCACTAAGCTCCAGTTGTAATGTAGATGGTAGAGAGACCTCAGAGCTGGACGTTAGAATTCCACTCACACTACTAACACAAAGCAGCCCTCTCAGCTGCCATCTCCTCTCCCAACTGGAATGTGTGTCAGGTCATGTGTATGGGTGATAATGCTTTTCAAGGAAATTAGCCTCCCATTTAAACACTGATCTCATTCTTACTGAATTGAGAAGCATATTTGACTTAGAGTCAAATAAAGAGTTTCTTGAAGAGACCCTGTCACCAGACCACTAATTTCAACAATCTTCTCATTGGATTATATGTGCATTTAACATTTTATGCATAGTATGTGTGATGGAACGTTTGGCCCCCCGCTTAGATGCTTCCGCCAAACAGTGCCTCCTGCTCTCCAAACAGTTCCAGCAGACCAAGAGCTAATACCAGCCCTTTTACTCCAAGCATCGTACACAGACAAGATGTTCAGGTAGAACCAAAAGGATTTTTTTACACTTCAAAAGTAGGTCAGTCACCACATGAACAATAACCAAATATTTACCCAAAACATCACACAATAGTTGGATACAAAGCCAAGAACCTCCATGAGGTAGCCAAATTAGGCCCCTTTCACACATGCAGACCGTATGTCCGTATTTTATCCATCCGTTTGTGGATGAAATACGGACATACATGCATTCCTATGGGATAGCGGGTGTCTGCGGATAAACATCCGCAGACACCCGCTATCGTCCGCCTCCGCTATTGTCCGATTCTGCATACGGAGGAAAATCCTATTTTTCTATCCGTCTGCAGAGCGGATCAGATGAACACAGACAGACGGTCCGTGCTCATTCAATCCCCCATAGAGGAGAGTGGAGAGCTGACAGGGCGGTCCCTGCACAGTGTGCAGAGACCGCCCTGTCCGCCACCGGCTCAGCGGGGACAATGGAGCGATCCCCGCTGAGCAAGCGGATCATCACTTACTCAATTAACTCTACATATAAGATCTACATACAGGGAGCCGAACACCTAGGTGGCACACAATGGGAGAGATGTACTTAAGAAAAAGATACAGAACATCTTAATGAACAGACCCCAATATCAGGTTGCTTTGAGCTGATCCTATTAATATCTGCTCTGAGTCTCTCCAGCTAAAGCAGTCATTGCTGGGTTGGGCATAGAGGTCCCCTAATATATACATGGGTCCTCTAGTTCCCAGAGTCTGTTTTGGAGAAACATGGACTTGATTCCGAAGCAAGGCCACTCCAAGGGTCCCCGAGGCACACACCTCCCAAAGAGCAGTGTTTCCTAAACCACTAGAGATCCGCGCTAAAGCCGAATGACAGCTACAGCGCAGACCTGCTTTGCTAGAACTACGTCTATTGACGTCGTCCTGTGCACAAGTGGCCTGCGCGCCCCCGTGAGGGACACGCGGAGCACTCTGATCAGCGAGTCTATGAGACTCGCTGGATCACAGATCGGAGCAAGGGGTCGATCCCGACCCTTTACCACGTGATCATCTGTCAGCCAACGACAGCTGATCATGTGATGACAACAGAGCCGGTAATCGGCTATTTTTCCTCCTCGTGCTGACAGCTTGAGGAGAAAAAAAAAAAGCCGAACACTGGCGGCCGTGAGAGGGACATCAGTCCCGATCACAGAAAGCTGGCGTCAGCTCATCAGTGCCCACCTGTGCTCCCTGCCAGTGCCACCTAAGAATAGGCAACAGTGCCACCCAACAGTGCCCACAGTGCCACCCACCAGTGCCCACAATCTGCCTTAACAGTGCTGAACCTCAGTGCCACATATCAGTGCCCATCAGTGTCATCTACCAGTGCCCATCGGTGCCCAGAGCCACCTATCAGTGCCATCTTATCTGTGCCATCTTATCTGTGCCCACCAGTGCCGCCTATCAGTGCCCACCAGTGCCGCCTCATCAGCGCATATCAATGAAGGAGAAAAATTACCTGTTTGCAAAATTTTATAACAAACTATTAAACATGATTTTTTTTTTGCAGCTTTTTTGTTTGTTTAGCAAAAAATAAAACTCCCAGCTGTAATTAAATACCACCAAAAGAAAACTCTATTTCTGGGGAAAAAATGATACAAAATTTCATTTGGGTACAGTGTTGTATGACCGTGCAATTATCAAAGTGCGTCAGCGCTGAAAGCTGAAAATTGGTCTGGGCAGGAGGGGGGTTTAAGTGCCCAGTAAGCAAGTGGTTAAAAAGCCAAGTAGGCAAAAGGCCACCCTGCAGTCCCTGCCAAAAGCCCCTGTCCTGATTGGGTCTGTCACAGTATGTACATGTAAAAGCCTCCTCAAGTCAGAAGGAGGTTACGTGCTAGTCAAATTTATCGGTCAATGAATTCTGAATGATCGCAAACTGACATCAAACTGCTATCAACACAGGCCCCTAAACGAGCCGCTCAAAAAGCCTGTCACTTACTTATAAAATTGTAGGTAAAAGCACAGGAAAATCAGGTATTTTGAATTGCTTCTTTTCAGGGTTTTTGTTACCATAAAAAATAAAAAGGTTTTTAGTCACTTGTATTGTGCCTTTAAAACTTGCTAGGAAAATTGAACTCTTCAGGAAGAGTAAATTCCCAAACACAGCCCCCTCTCTTCTTGCCCTTCATAACCCACTTTTCCTCGAGGAGTGACTACTCTAATGCTGGCCATACGCATAGCTTAATTGGGAAAAAAAAATGAAACATCCCTCTATCCACACTAAACAGCATGGATAGATGAAAAGCCTCTGAGGCTTTTGTGTTCTGACGGCTGTCAGAATACAGCGAGTACTGCCAAGCTGATTGGCTGTAGTCTCTGTTTTCCCTGATAAATGCCCACCCAGATCCTTTGATTTTAGGATCGAAGGATACAAAGGATGACGGCTAGTGGGGTGCTACCAGGGCCATGCACTGCTCACATTTCACCTGGTTTTATCAGAAACTGCCCAAAATTCTGTTAGTGTATGGCCAGCTTAAGGGTGTCACTCAGATGACAGCTCAGACTCTGCTGGGGTTCTTAACATTCATATCCATGATGGAGGCTCCCAGCACCAGATTTCATGCCAGGGAAGGTAAATGCATAATGTATAAATGAAATTGCACTGCTCCTCTACGAATAAGCCCAATTGGAGTAAAATGCATCTGAGTAGCGTGGTTTAGGGCGGGGACTGTGTCGGAAGTCGGCTTCATTGATTGATCCGAACAGGATGACTTTCATGGAGTGCAGTTTTGTATTTTATCTTTGCTATCTATAAAATATTTTAGACGCACATACTGTATAATCTTATGGGACGTTTGTTGTTGAAATAAATGTTTAGGTGACTGGGTTTCTTTAAAAGTTTTGTATTCACATTGAAATAAGGAAGAAAAGCAGCTAGAATGCAAAAAAAAGCCAGTATACAGGAGCCCTTAGCAGTGGTGTATTTTGGTTTTGTGCTGACCCAGGCAAGATTAAAATCAGTCCCCCCCCCCCCCCCATCCTGTTTAAGATCCACTCACACAGGGATCCTGTAGAGGGGGCTCATCACTCAGGGAGTTCAGCTGTAGGGGTTGGACTCCGGTGCTTGCAGCTTTACAGCCCGGGGACTCCACTACCGGATTCGTGCCACCGCATACCACCCGATAATCCCTCTGGGACAGTGGTAGTGCTCTGAGCACATACACTGCACACTGCCCGGTGTTCTCGGAGGACTGGACCAGCATCAGACTGGGGGTACATTCTGTGTGAGCTGCCCCCTCTTTTCCCCTCTGCTAGACATAGCCGGCTCCCATTCCTATACGCGGGCAGTGGCGTCACTAGAGTTGGGGTCACTTGCTGCAGAAAAACAACATGGTGGCACACACGCACCCCTCCGATGCTGGGCCTTCTGAGAACCCCCAGATCTGGACCCCCCTTTAAAGAACCAGTAGATAATTCCATCTTCTGGACGGGGAACCCCTAATCTGGACCGCACTAAAGAATAAGTATATTGCCCCCATCTGGGCTCTGGATCCCCCAAAAGAACTAGTTAATGAGTCCCCCCTCTATGGAGCCAGTACATCATTCCCACCTTTGAGGATCTCCGATGTGGATGCTGGAACCCCCCCTCTGAGGACCCCTTCTACTTCTGAGGAACTCCTAATTCCAACTATGAATCTCCCATCTCCGGAACCCCAATTTAGACTCTGGATCCCCCTCTAAGCAACCAGTAGATGATTTAGCCCACCACCCTCCACCCAAAAATAAAACATAGCATTAGGTTTGATTTTACCCTTTAACCCTGTACTTTAACCGCTTCCCACTCAGCCTATAGTTAAATGATGGACGAGCTGCAGCTCTCCCGTTCTGGGTGGACATCATTCCCCAGAATGTGGGTGGACATCATTCCCCAGAATGTGTCACTGGGTACACTGAAGCGTGATCTGTCACCTACAGTGACAGTGCATATTTTTAGCACTGATCACTTTATTGGTGTCACTGGTTCCAGCAAAGTGTCAGTTATTGCCCGCCCCAATATTGCAGTCCCATTATAAGTTGCTGATCGTCACAATTAGAATGAAAAAATAAATAAAAAAATTCCATAAATATATACCATAGCTTGTAGGCTATAATGTTTGCGTAAACCATTATATACACATCAATATTTGCTTATTGGTAATTTTTTTCACTCAAAAGATGTAGCAGAATACACATTTGTCTAAATTTATGAAGAATTTTTTTTTATTGGATAGGTTTTATAGCAGAAAGTAAAAAATATTGTTTTTTTTTCAAAATTGGTCGGCCATTTTTTTGTCAATAGCACTTACATTTAAAAAAAAAAAAAAATTATAATAAAAAATAAAAAAACGCAGTGGTGATCAAATACCATCAAAAGAAAGCTCTATTTGTAAGAAAAAAAATAGAACATCAATTTTATTTAGGTACAGGGTCGCATGACTGCGCAATTGTCAGTTAACGTAACCATATTGCAAAAAATGGCCTGGTCATGCAGGGGGGTAAATCTTCTGGAGGTCAAGTGGTTAAACATTCAAAAAAATTCAATTAACTTTTTTTTTTTTAAATTATCTACTGTATATAACCACGGGTGAACAGACAACAGCAAACACTTTTTGCAATCATTTTAGAGAACTTTGTTCAATTTAACAGCAATTGGTTAGGTTTTCTTCTGATCCATCAAACGGCTTTCCTGAGAGCTAACCATTTGTTTATGATTCTAGAAGTTCTCGGAAACTGCAGAGAATTTTTTTTTTCTTGGAAAATCAAAGTCTAAAAAACACGATTGTTATCTCCCATTTCATCTGTTGTCAGGGAAAATTTTTATAGCTAGAATGCTGCAATGTTATGTATCTTCAATCAACAAAATATTCACAAATTAACCCGTCTATGGTCAGTAGAGGCTGCATGTTTTTTAAGATACCTACTCAAAAATTAACGATCACTAAATTGATTAATTCACTATTTATCTTGCAGGAATATTACAGCAAGGGATATGTAGTGAAATGGTTAAAAAAAACAGACACACATACAATCTACACAGACATACTGAATGTGAACCAGTATGTCAGGTCCCCCTCCCCTACAGTCCATCGCCAAGCACGTCTGATTGGATAAAGGCACGGCTACCTCACCGAGGAAAATATGAATATATTGTCCGAGGTACAGGGAATCAATGCACTCTGGTCTTAGCCACAAAGCATCAGGCTGTTATTTACTAGCCGGAGAGCCCAACCACTCCGTTTTGCAAATATGTCATTATCTGTTAAGGAGAAAAACCATATCAGGCTGGTATTCTTAGGAGCAGCAGGTGTGGGAAAAACAGCTCTGATCCATCGATTTTTACAGGATACCTTTGATCCAAAACATAGGAGAACAGTGGAAGAGTTACACAGCACAGAATACGAAACTGCAGAAGGGACTCAAGTGACTATTGAAATTCTGGACACCACTGGAAGCTATGAATTTCCAGCTATGAGAAAATTGAGTATGCGTTGCGGAGATGCATTTGCGCTGGTATATTCTGTAGATAACCCCGAATCCTTTGAAATTGTACAAAGATTGAGGGAAGAGATCCTGGATGCGAAGGAGGAAAAAAGCCCACCTATGGTGGTGATTGGCAACAAGAAGGACAACGGTGATGCCCAGAAGGTCCTCTGGGATGACGTGATGGGAATGGTCGAACTTGAGTGGAACTGTCGTTTGTTGGAGACGTCGGCAAAGGAAAACCTGAACGTGACTGAAGTATTCAGGGAATTACTACGAGAGGTCAACCTGCCCTGCCGATTAAGTCCAGCGCTAAGGAAGAGAAGGGAGACGATTCCCAATGAACAGAACCGTAAACCTCCAATGAACAAGACAAACAGCTGTAGCATCTGTTGACATCTGACCAACCTTTAGACTAAAGCCACCAAAACCAACTATCGTAGGGGGTGCATACCGTATGAAACCTGGAAAAGATTGTCCATCACAGCACTTTCAAGATCCCTAACATGAAGAACTTACTATACTGTAAATATTATATGCAAGTCTACTGGAAGGGTATGTTGTATCTTCACTTACTTGAAGAAAAGAACATGACGAGCTCACATACAAGAAAAACTCTATTAGAGAGACATATTCTATGACTTGATCGTATGGTAGAACTTTTGGGTAACTACAGGGGAGGGGTGTACGTGGTGAGGTTTACTACAGATTAGCATAAAGCGAACACAATTATCCAGTATCAAAATTAGCATTCTGCATAAAATAACTGTGTGTGCGTGCGCATATGTGTGTGTGGAGGGTGTGTCTACATTAAAAGGAAAAAAATGATTATTTTTTTCTCCAATTACATTTGCTTTGTATGTTTATGTGACCTTTGAAAGCTAATGTTTACCTGAATGTATTATTGCATATTGTGTTTTATATACATGTTACAGCCCATTTTTTTTTGCTCAGGAATCACACATTGAAAAGTAAGCATTGCATACCCTGTTTCCCCTAAAATAAGACCTAGCATGAGTGTCGGTGATGGCTGCAATATAAGCCCTACCCCCCAAATAAACCCCATCCTCTTTCCCCAAAAATAAGCCCTACCCTGAGAATAAGACATAGAAGGACTTTAACTAGGGCTTATTTGGGGGGTAGGGCTTATATTGCAGCCATCGTCGACAATCACGCTAGGTCTTATTTTAGGGAAAACAGGGTAACACCTATTGCTGTGTCATATTGCATGATTGACATGCTACCTTAGTGCAAACTGCTTCACCAAGACGTGTATGTATACCCAAACGCTGGTCTTCAGTATGTTTGGCATCATGCCTCACTACATACAGTTTTTGTAAGCTAATCACTTTTTTTGTGAATCTGTTGCAATGTTATTGACCTGAAGATCCTGCCAGCAACACTACTTCCAGTTGCAGGAATACAATGCCAAGTCATTTCCTTGCAATTAGCACCAAATTGTCAGCCTGCTGTGTGATCCTCTTCAGTTGGGCTACCTATCTGAAGGGGAGACCAAATGCCAATGCACAGTAGTGTGACAACACTGATGCTAATTGCAGGGCAGTGGCTTAGGGTTGTCAGCCTGTATAATTGCAACAGATTCTTAAAAAATCATTTGCTTAATAATAATAATTACATATATATGTGTGTGTGTGTGTGTGTGTGTGTGTGTATGTAATTATATATATATATATATATATATATATATATATATATATATATACACACATACACACATATATATATATATATATATATATATACACACACATATACATACACACACAGTATTTATACACACATATGCACTTACCTTGCACTACACGAGTACTGTGGTGTTAAAACTAATGTTAACATAGTTGTTAAACCCGTATTTGATAATGAAACCTAAAGTAATAAAGATTCTACATGCAAGCTTTGTTGTGATCGTCATTCTTTTATTTTTTATTTTTATTAATCTATATTAGGATAGTTAAGTAAACAAGCCTAGATAACCATTTTTACTATAATGTATTATAGTTGAAACCTGTGAACCAATCAGCAATCTTCTTCCCTTGTTCTGACTGCTTTAAACTGGAGATGGTTGACATGCGTTGATAGGAGTAAATTGTTGTTGACAACGTCTTATGAAAAAATATTTGCGCTTTATAATCCGGAAAATTTCCATGTCGGGAGAAAACCCCATGGGACCAAAGAAAACATTGAAATGTAGAGTTTGACATATTGTACTATACAAACTGCCTTTTTAAAATTATACTGTAACTGGTTGGATATATGCAGCAGGAACAGTTTTATCTATGCTGAATATTCATGAAAATGTGATCTGTATAGCTTTAAGAACCATTAAATTATGTAAGGAGGATTCTCATTTAATGCCAAAATTAATTTGCATGGGTTTGAAAATAACACTCTGTTCCGGATGGTTGATGGCAAGCTTATTTAATGCTGTATTAAAGCGCTTGTAACCCTTAAAAAAAAAAAAAAAAAAGGGAAGAAGATTGATCCTGTTCCTTTAAAAAGTATCAATAACAGCACAGTGCTTGTGCTGTCTGATTTGTCACCTTCTATAATCTAAAATACCCGGTTGATCCTGTCTGGTGCTGCCCTCCCTTCTGTAAACTGACCATGTTTATCATAGCTGCTGATCCATGATACCGTGGTCAGTTTACGTGCCTCCATCATCTGCGGCTCTTCTCTCTCTCTCTCTCTCTCTCGCTCTGCTAGTCTCAGTGCCAATCTGCTCCCCTCCCCTCCCCTCCTGCTGCTATAATACTAAATACTGCTAAAATAACCGTTTTATTTCCAGAATCCCATTAGATTAAGTCATGTGCCCCAGTGTATGTGCTTTATAAAAAATATGCAGCTTCTTACCTTATTTCAAAGCGCCACCTGCTGCTCTCCTCCTACTCCTCCTCTTCTCCTGGCTGACGTCAGCGAGGAATTCTCAGCCCCTCCCACTGTAGTTCTCAGATTGGGGGAGGAGAGCGGCAGGCGGTCACGTGAGTGCCGAGGGCACTCTGAAATAAGGTACGAAGCTGCATATTTTTTTATAAAGCACATACACTGGGGCACATGACTTAATCCAACATGGGATTCTAGTAGGAATAAAACAAAGTGTCTTTACAACCTCTTCAATCTCTCTTAAGCAAGATAAAATAAACATTCCCCAATAAAATATTTGTTAAAATTCTTACCCTAGCACTTTCAGTTTACAACTTTTAATGCTGTTGGCTCCTGCCCTCTCAGTACTGCTTCCCAGAACTTCCTGTCTTTACAGGAAAGTGTTAAAGCGATTGTAAGTAATCACCTTGTAAAACAACCCGTTCAGTTTAAAACTTGTGTATAGATATAAAAATAAAAACACCACATTATAAAATACCTGTTCAATCAAAGTGGTAGAAAACCACAGCTTTTGTTTTTTTTTAAACCGCAAGACAATAGCATAATGCATCACATACTAGTACATTGTGAAAGGTTTAGCTTAGAACAAAGCCCTCCAGTGGCACGCTGTCACCACTTCCATCTTCACCCGGTCTTCCTTTCGGGTTCGCGGACTCCGGTCATCAGATTGGCCAAGCCGTGATGACATCACTCCTGCATATGCCGTCCCTTCAGAGCGCATGCACCAGTGACATCACCGGCTGAATGCAGTGTGAATATCTCCTAAACAGTGCAAGTTTAGAAAGGTATTCTCTGTACCCTACAGGTGAGCCTTATTATAGGCTTACCTATAGGTACAAGTAAAAAAAAAAAATAAAGACTTTACTACCAAGCTTTGATAAAAAACTTGGAAGCCGATTGGTTTCTGTGCAGAGCTGCACCAGATTTTGCACTCTCCAGTTTTAGTAAATCAACCTCATTGTGTAAAGACTCCACGGGGAGGGGAGGGAGGGGGGATTCTGCAGCACAGAAGGTTTTTCACCTTTTCAATGCACAGAATATATTTGTTACTAAACCCAGTAATATGAAATAGTTAAAACAACCCCCCCCCCCCCCCCGCCTCCCCCCCCCAGTGCCCACAGCTTATAAATCTTTTTACTTTAAAAATACTGCCACTATATACCTTTTTGGCTGATCTGTATCCTGAGTGCTGAGTGCTCAGGTAGGAGGAGATTTCCACTACAGCCTGTGTCCTCATGCTGTTATGGGAGGCAGATCATCCATGAATCAAGATGTGACATCCCACCCACTGTGTTCTTTTTTAGTTACTGGGCATGGGGGAGGAGGGAAGGACTGGGCTGTCATTTAGGATCTGTATATACACCCAAATGTGTGATGTCAAGATCATGTGACCTGAAAAGCTCAGCTCAACGAGGAACAGTTCTCTCCAGCAATAGAGACCAAACTGAGCATGTGCAGCTTTATTACCCTGTGTCTTATTTGGCCTTTCCAAGAGAGACCCTGCAGGAGGGGGAGGATCTGTGCATACAGGATCAAATAGCCTTTTTACACAATGCAGAGTTTGTTTGGTATGCAGGAATCAAATATTAACATTGGGGATAAATATTTTTAGTGATTCGCCAGACAGACAAGGGGGGTACTGTAGTTATCCTAGATACTGCTAGTTACAAACCGGAAGCACTCATGCAGCTGGAAGGTCACATCACATATCGCGCCTGATCAGTTCTGATCCCACAGCAACTATACAACAAAAATTGTAACACTTATTGGATGAAGGTAATGAGATGGGTGTTTTAGATCAAAAAACTGTAGATTAGCTCATGGTCACACATCCCATTACTCTGGTTTTTCACCATCTCCCCAAAGTGCACAAACAAGATAATCCAGTATAAGATCGCCCCATAGTTGCTTGCATAGGATCGTTATTGGAGAGATTGGAAGAATGGGTTGATCAATTTCTTCAACCGCTTGTTGTCCGTCTACCTGGGTTTATGAGGGAAACTGGACATTTCTTAGCCCATATGCAGGGATTTTTTTGGTCCACAGAATGCATTTAGATCACCATAGTTGTTAGAGCTCTGTATTCCTGCATTCCCCACTCTCTAGCACTGTCAGCCATTAAACATCATCTTTCATACTACAGTGGTTACAGTCCTAATGTATGCAAGTTTATTTGTAGAGCAGTAGAGTTCCTCCTGACACACAATTTCTTTATGGTTGATGAACGATACTACATTCAGAGTCAAGGTGCATCCATGGGGGCAAAATTTTCCTCCTCCTTGACAAATCTTTACATGGGCTGGTGGAAAGAATCGACTGTATTTATTGGCGTATAACACGCACTTTTTTCCTACTAAAATCAGGGGGAAATCGGGGGTGCGTGTTATACGCCGATCCCCCGCTGTTGCTAACTCTTTCTGCCATTCTCTGCGGCTTCCGTGTATTTACGGCCGCACTCGGCCGTTCTCGGCTATCTTCGGCCGCACTCGGCCGTTCTCTGCGGCTTTCGGAAAGCCGAAAGCCACTGAGAACGGCCGAGTGTGGCTGAAAATAGCCAAGAACGGCCGAGCGTGGCCTTAAATACCGGAAAGCCGCCGAGTACGACCGAGAACTACCGGCGCCATTTTTAAATGGCAAATGACTGACAAGGCTGCAAATGACTGACAAGGCTGCAAATGCAAGGCTGCAAATGACTGACAAGGCTGCAAACAACTGACAAGGCTGCAATGATGGGCATTTAAATGTAAGTTTCTTTCCTTAAACTTCCCTCCTAAAAGTTTTTTTCTTTTAAAATTCCCTCCTAAACTTGGGGTGCGTGTTATACGTCGATAAATACGGTACTTTATTTGTCCATGGTAACCCATTTAAAACCAACATCGCCTGGTATGGTCGTTTCATTGATGACCTGATTGTAGTATGGCACGGATTGCGTGATGACATAGGTGGCTTTATGAAATATATCAATACCAACTCCCCAAATCTGGAGTTCACCTGCACCACCCGACCCAAATAGACTATTTGGGTTTGACCTTGATGGGGCATCTAGATAGCAACACAGTGACTTCCAGAACTTTTAGAAAGCCCTGTGCAGGGAATTCCCTTTTATTGGCCAATAGCTGTCACCCTAGTCACACCATCAAGTCTTTGCCCACTGGTGAATTCATCAGGGCCAGGAGAAACTGCTCTACAGATAAGGATTTCTTGCAAGAATGTACAGCGATTCAAAAGCAACTCAAAGGAAGGGGCTATAATATACGATCAATAGCTAGAAGTAAAAATATAGCATTTCATAGAGATCGGGTGGAGACGATTCAGAATAGTGGCACAAATAAAACACAAACAGTGTAGTGATGACAATAGAAATAAAGTTAATTTTGTCACTACATTTTCTTTAGAATACAACAAAATCGTTGCGATTCTTAAAGCACATCTCCCCATTTTGTATGCGGACAACGATCTGTACTCCGTTATCCAGGGGGGTTGCCAATTTTCCAGTAGAAGGGCCCCCAGTCTGGGAAATATGTTGTCACCCAGCTTGTTTTGCTCCCAGAAGTCAAACAAATCACAGACCTGGCTTTCCACTGTAGGTTCCTACATGTGTGGCCACAACACCTGTATGCAGTGTCTAAGCCCTTGTACACACGGTCGGAGATTCCGACAACCAAGTCCGACGGATTTTGTCCGAAACTGTTGCATACACACGGTCGGACAAAGTTGTCGGAAAATCCGACGTGATTACGTTATTTCGTTACGACGGGACTACGTTCAGGCTAGTAGCCAATAGCTTTGGTGTAGGAATTTGATCTGAGCATGCGTGGCACTTTGTCCGATCGGAATTCTCTACACATGATCGGAGTATGTCCGATCTGAGCATTTTGTCGGAAAATTTTACCAACGAGTTGGAAAACTTGGTCCGTCGGATACTCCGATGGAAACAGTCCGATGCAGACCACACACAGTCGGAATACCCGACAAAACAGTCCGATTGGACACATTCCGTCGGAATCTCCGACCGTGTGTACAAGGGCTTAGACATGAAAAAAAAAAAAAAAAGCACCTAAGTTTTTTTTCTTTTTCTACCAAGGAAACATATCAAACAGTACATAAACTGCAACTCTAAATCGGTGGTATATGTTATTCAGTATAGTGCCTGCAGCCTACAATACATTGGGTGCACTATACACCGTTAGTTAGAATCTTGGAACATGTGAATGACTACAAATATTAATGCTAATAATATCTCAAAATGTGTCAAAACATTTCCGGGAATTCCATCATGGTAACCTTGACACATTTTCCATTTTTGGTGCTGAAGAGGTTAAAAAAAAACCCAAGAGGAGGTGACACTCATCGTATTTTGCTGAAACGTGAATTGTGGTGGATCCATACCCTCAAAACTAGAAAACCATATGATTTGAATGACAGGATGGACATAAATCTTTTTTTAACATAATCACATTCTTTAACATAGTCGCATTGTTTGATACATTTATTGCACCATTTTGAATATGCTTTATTTGTTCATGATATGTCCCTCATATGCCTGCTGTGCTTCTCTCCTTTTTTTCTCCATGTGTTTTTAATTGCTCTGATTGGGATGCACCCACCCCATTTGGAGGGCTTACTCTGTTATAAATACCAGTTTTTAAATCAAATATGTATGCTTTGATGAAGGCTTCTTAGCCGAAACGCGTCAGCGTAGCCGTGTACCTATGTAACCAAATAAAGGACTTTTATTCAAGAGCATCAGAGTCGCCAGCCCTTTTCTGATTCAAGAGGATTAACTCCTTAAGTTCCACAGTGAGTATAACAAGCCAGCTATTCTGCATATACAGACAGATTTTACAGTTGTTGGGTAGTAACACTTTAAAAAGGTGGAAAACCTTAAGGCTTTAGAACCACTTTTAAAACAAATGTGCAAATGTAACATACACCTCTTTTTTAGCTATAACACACTGATCTATACTTCAAAGAAGCCAGAGCCACAAGACACATGAAGGTTGGGTATCATTGGTGACCTGTTCTGAAAATACCTGTCCCTGCATATCATGTTGATCCACCAGCTTCAATACTTGGCATCATTGACTTAATAATGCACATCAGAAATTCTGACTTTACATATGGTCTGCTTGCCCTATGTCAATGGTTTAGAAAGTAAGAAAGTCAGAGGATCAGTATTGCAGACATGTTACCTAAAAGCAGAGCTCCACCTAAAGGAGGAATCTCAGCTTGTTTACACCCCCCCATCCCACTGCCATATTTGGCACTTTTTAAAGGGGGGGGGGGGGGTCGTGTACCTGGTTACCCACTCCGACTTCCAGGTAAGATTGCCGCATGGCGATTAACAACATATCCGGCCCCTCCTCCCGCTACCTTCTGGAACACACAGAGGTCCAAGAAGACTGCTGGACCATTCAGAAAGCGCAGCTCGACTTGTGCATGCGCATTAGGAAACAGGCTGTGAAGCCACAAGGCTTCACTTCTCGTTTCCCTTAGTGAAGATGCCGGCACCTGCACCCGAAGCCAATTGATGAATCAGCTAGGGGTGCTGACATTGCGGGCTCCCTGGACAGGTAAGTGTCCTTATATTAAAAGTTAGCA
Source organism: Lithobates pipiens (assembly GCF_037356315.1). Classification (NCBI taxonomy): domain Eukaryota; kingdom Metazoa; phylum Chordata; class Amphibia; order Anura; family Ranidae; genus Lithobates; species Lithobates pipiens. The sequence continues at coordinate 58,202,044 of NW_027507789.1, read as the reverse complement.
GCTACAGTATTTCTAGCGGTTTACTTTTATTTTTATTTACAGACTGGAACTCCTCTTGATGCATACGTTTACATTCAGACGAATTCTAGAATGAATCATTGCACGGATAGAGTAACTGGGGTTCCTGGTAACATAAAGTAATATTTTATTTCCGTTATTTGACATTTCACAGACTTGTCATTCTCAACACGTTTACCGTATATACTCGAGTATAAGCCGAGATTTTCAGCCTCTTTTTTGAGGCTGAAAGTGCCCCCCTCGGCTTATACTCGAGTCACCGCTGTCTGACTGCCCGAACAGCGTGTCGAGCAGACAGACAGCGGCCATTCTACCTTTCAAAAGCCGCGCCTCCGCCTCCGCCTCCGCCTGTGATAGGCGGAACACTCAATTTCCCAGCAGTCAGTGTTCCGCCTATCACGGACATCGGCTCATCCTCGTACTACGGACGAGGATGAGACGATGTCCGTGATAGGCGGAACACAGACTGCTGGGAAATTGAGTGTTCCGCCTATCACAGGCGGAGGCGGAGGCGCGGCTTTTGAACAGGGGAATGGCCGCCAGGGCGCCGACGAAGAGCGGCGATCTGGGACGACACGGAGGCTCGGGACGGGACGACACGGAGGCTCGGGACGGGACGACACGGAGGCTCGGGACGGGACGACACGGAGGCTCGGGACGGGACCGGACGGAGGCTCGGGACACAGGTAGGCTGGACACACAAGGCTGCACGGACACACACACACACACACACACACACACACACACACACACACACACACACGGATGGATGGATGGACACACACACACACACACACACACACACACACAGGGAGGGATGGATGGATGGACACACACACACACACACAGGGATGGATGGATGGACACACACACACACACAGGGATGGATGGATGGATGGACACACACACACACACACACACACACACAGGGATGGATGGATGGATGGACGCACACACACACACACAGGGATGGATGGATGGACACACACACAGGGATGGATGGATGGACACACACACAGGGATGGACGGACACACAGGGATGGACGGACACACAGGGATGGACGGACACACACAGGGATGGACAGGCATATCTCACCCTCGGCTTATACACGAGTCAATAGGTTTCCCAGTTTTTTGGGGGTAAATTGGGGGCCTCGGCTTATACTCGGGTCGGCCTATACTCGAGTATATACGGTAACTTTCCATAAATACAGCTTAAAAAAAAATCTTTTCAGTACAATATTTGAAGTCATGAACACTTCTTGAATTATTTTCTGTCAATCAATTTTAACCACTTAACCTCAAGGCCAATTCTGACATTTCTCTCATACATGTAAATATCTGCATATTTTATTTTTTTTGCTAGAAAATTACTTAGAAGCCGGAAACATAATTTTTGAGCAGAGGTCCTAGATGATAAAAATGGTGGGTGCTACCATTTTTATGTCACATTGTAATTTAAAAAAACAAACACACACACACACACACCACATTTTAATGAACTTTAGTGAACACAAACACCATACAAGTGATACTCCAAAAAATTTAAATATCGTACTTAAAAAGGTGAAACTAATATATGAGAGACTCATTACATGCAAAGAAAGATAGTTCAAGCCGTGATTTGTCATAATTGTGATGATTATGGCTTACAGCTCATAAAAACCCCAAATCTGCAACCTCAGAAAAATAGGATTTTTATAACAGCTTACCTGTAAAATCCTTTTCTTTTGAAGTACATCACGGGACACAGAGCCATAGTAATTACTATGTGGGTTATAGTCCACCTTCAGGTGCTGGACACTGGCACACCTTAAACAGGAAGTTGCCTCCCTATATAACTCCTCCCAGTACTGGGAGTATCTCAGTTTTGTAGAAAAACAATACACGTGTATACTAGAAAGAGGGGTGGGACCTCTGTGTCCCATGATGTACTTCAATAGAAAAGGATTTTACAGGCAAGTGTTATAAAAATCCTATTTTCTTTAAATGTACATCGCGGGACACAGAGCCATAGTAATTACTATGTGGGATGTCCCAGATCAATACCAACTGAGGGGAGGTAGACAACAAAAGTAGGGCACCATGAGATCAGAAGATTTATACTGCTGCCTGCAGTACACAGAGCCCAAAGGTGACATCCTCATGTCTTTTTACAGTCACCAGATAGAATTTGGTAAATGTATGGATTGAACACCAAGTTGCGGCAGAACTGAGCCTAGGAGGCTTGGTGATGTGCTGGCCTTGAAGGACTAACAGCCCCAGAGGAGTGCGCTTTGATTTGAGAGGGTAGAACTACCTCTTTAAACCATAAGCTTGAACTATTACTTGTCGAATCTATTTAGAAATAGTAGATTTCAATGCTGCCCGTCCTCTTTCAGGGCCTTCAGGCAACACGAACAAAACATCCTTTTTCTGAATATGAGCAGTCGCCTTGAAGTAGTCTTTGACTGCTCTCACCACATCAACATATCTTCACTTGCCAGCGACACCTGTCCTGACACTGACTACAGAGACATATCGTGCTGAGCACGGATTCTCTCCACCAGACTTTTCACACGCATTACTTGCATCAGCCCAAAGGCATTGGAAGGAAACTGCTGAGGCTTTGCACACCATGGTCCAGACAGTTTTTTTATCCAGCTGTATTTACTAGGGCAACTTATAACATCCAAGTGAAAGATAAAAACACCAACATGTCAGAAAAAAAAATCAAAAACAGAATCACTGAGTTGGAAAAGGATCTCCCCCTTGTGTCAGTATTTAGTTGAACCACCTTTTGCTTTAATTCCAGCCTTTAGTCTGTTGTGATAGGTCTCTACTAACTTTGCCCATCTAGACTTTGCAATATTTGCCCACTCTTAAATTATTTGGCCTCAACACCAAACGATATGTCTGGTGGAAATCCAATACAGCTCACGATCCAAATAACATCATTCCTACAGTAAAGTATGGAGGTGGCAATATCATGTTATGGGGGTGTTTCCTGTAGCAGGAACTGGAGCACTTGTCAGGATAGAAGAGAAATAGAGGGGGCAAAATACAATTACAATTACTTTCTTGAGGAAAATCTGCTGCCCTCTGCCAGAAAGTTGACAATGGGAAGAAGGTTTACCTTCCAACATAACCGTAACCCAAAACACACAGCAAAATGACCACACAGTGGTTAAAGGAGAAAAAGATGAATGTCCTTGCATGGCTTAGTCAGAGCCCAGACTTAAACCTCATTGAAAATCAGTGAAATTACTTGAAGACTGCAGTCCACAAACGGTTACCATCACATCGAACTGAACTTGAGGAGTGGGCAAATATTATATATTATTATTATTTTTTTTCTTAAAATGTTGTTACAGTGTATATCTTTAACTTGGATGTTATAAGTTACATTTATAACAGTAAATACAGCTGAATAAAACAAAAACTGTGTCTGTCTTTATTTCAGACTGCAAAGCAACAAAATGTGATGGGGGGGGGGGGGGTGATTCTATTCTATACCCACTGTAGCAACCATACCACTTGGAAAGGGCATACAGCCACTAGTCCACCCTTACAAAGGAACCTCAGTCTCCCGGCCACCACTGCCTCCTCTTCTGATCTGGCTGCTCCTCATTCCTTTTACATTTCACTCTTCACCAACCTGACATGAAGATTTACACTCCGTTCCTCATCCCTAACTTGTTTTGTGTCCCCGCAAGATGGGTAAAGTTAATACACTGTTCCATACCAGGGTCCTGCACTGGCATATCCCCAAACTTGGCATATGATCGATCATCATATGTATGGTCTCGCTCCCAACTTCACATGGGCTAGAAGACGAGGCCCAACATCTTCCTGCATAGATCACCCCAAAACAGGAAGTGACACATACAGGGGGAAAATGCACTGCAGCACACATTAACCCCTAAGTTTCCAAACAATGTATAATGCACCAATAACTTTGAGGCGCCTCCCTACATGCGCCCCATTATTTCCTTTCACATCCTGTCCCCAGCCAAAACAGCAAATGCCTCCAATGTGAGGAAATCGCTGGTTGTCACTAGAATTAGTGAACCCATTGGAAGATTTTCCCTCTATGCCGGTTCTGGTGACAACCCAAAACTTGGGCTTTTCATTCACGCGCAGTGATAACGGTCACCAGGAAAAAAAAAAAAAAAAAAAGGACAGGTGAATCTCCTGGTGACACCTAACGGTGACACAGACAGCAATAAAAACCATGAAAGGTGTTCTCAAGGCTGCTGTAAGGTACCCCCTCCCCATCTTTCCCCAAAAATATCAAATTATATTTTTGCTAAAATATCACAACCACAGTGTTATGCTTTGCAGCCATAGCAGCAACTATACCCCGTTGAAAAAGACCCATTCAAATGAATAGTGCTGCACTGCAAGCGCCCCATCAGTTTCTTTCTCTGCAGCCTCAGTTGCACTGGAGCCCTGCATCCTGAGCCTTCCAGTTCTTTCACAAACTGAAGCATAATCAACATGCTTCAGTGAAAAATGGACACAGGTATGAACAGCACTGATCACTCACTGTGTTCATTCAGGAAAGAAAAGTGCCAGTAAATATGGAAGGGGACGCAGATTTTTAGAACTGATCCCCCTGCAGTGCAACCGGTGGGAAAAAGCTGGCAACACTGCAGGGGGATCCACAAGAGTCACAAGGCAGGACAGCCAACCCTCCTGCTTGATAGATGCTTGGGCCCCCTTTTGAACTGATAGGGCCTGGGCCCAGTACAGAAGGACTGGCTGTACTGCCTTATCAGCAGCCCTGGAAGTTCCGATCCCTCCCCACTCTAACCAAATAATAAAATAAAAAATGCCTTTAGTTATTTTCAGATCTCCTCATTTTGTTTATCGCATACTCCTCCTCTTATGAATGGGTTCTGGACATACATTTTGATATGTGTCATGCTACTATTTTCTGGAATTATAAATGTATTCATCTACATGTTTTTAATGAAAAGGTGAACATTATTACTCGATATATAAAAAAAAATAAAAAAAAATGTAAGACCCAAACTTGAGGCAGGTATTACAATACTATGGAATGCCTTGGTGTGGTCCCTTAAAGCTGAACTTCAGGCACATTTTCTTGCCCAATACAGTGAGGCTGTGTCCCCGCACTGCATGGATTAAATGCCCATTTTTGTAGGGATTGGAGAGCGTAGATCTACTTACCCAATCCTCCCAGTACAAGGCCAATCCCTGCCTTTCCTGCCCCCCCCCCCCCCCTGTGGTCTATCGGTCTTGTGCAATGGACTGTTCGTGATGCCATCACACTCATAGATCTGCTCTGGACATGAAGACATCAGGAACAGTCCACTGCTGGTTCGTGGGGGAGCGGTGTTCAGTTCAGCTTTAAAAATAAATTACACTTTTTTTTTTTCTTTTTTTTAACATGCAGCCAGCATAATACCTGAATCTGTGTTGATATCAGCCTCCAGTCATCCTATGTACAGCCACACTCAGACTAGGGGAAGAACAGCATTATAAAGGAGCCGATTATGTTTGTTACATACACATGTGCTGACAGGGAACATGTTGATAGTAGGAGAGAGCAAAGTGAGAAGAGAGTTGGCTTCAGCAGTGAGTCGATGCTTCACTGTCCAATCTGCAGGTTACGGTTGGTGAGGTGAGACCACCCTTTTCCTTAACCTCTTCCCACCTGCCCTATAGCCGAATGACTGGTATAGAGCAGGCGCTTTCGTCCGGGAGGCCGTCCCTGGACGTCCTGTTTACTTCCAAAATGCGCGCCGCCGCGGGCGCGCATCGGGGAAGTTCTGTGTTTGCCGTGTCCCCCGGAGACAGGCAAACACAGATCGCTGTAAACGGCCAATCACAGCGGCGTGTAAACATATGAGATCATCTCTCAGCGCCGCTCTCTCTCCATCCTCACACAGACCGCATGTGAGAGGGGAGAGATGAACGGCTGCAGCGGCCATAAGTGTAAAAAAAAAAAAAAAAAAAGTTTAAAAAAGTGCCATCCGCCGCAGTGCCATCCACCCCCAGTGCCATCCTGCCCCAGTGCCACCTGTTAGTGCTATCTGTCCCCAGTGCCACCTGTTGTCAGTGCCATTTGTCCCCAGTGCCATCTGTCATCAGTGCCACGTATAAGTGCCATCTGTCATCAGTGCCACGTGTCATCAGTGCCACATAGTGCCATCTGTCATCAGTGCCACATATTAGTGCCATCTGTCATCAGTGCTGTCAGTGTCACGTGCCATCTGTTGTCAGTGTCACGTGTCATCAATGCCACTTATCAGTGCCATCTGTCATCAGTGTAATGCGTCATCGGTGCCACGTATTAGTGCCATCTGTCATCGGTGGCATGTATTAGTGCCACGTATTAGTGCCATCTGTCAGTGCCACGTATTAGTGCCATCTGTCATCAGTGCCACGTATAAGTGGCATCTGTCATCAATGCCACATATTAGTGCCATCTGTCATCAGTGCCACGTGTCATTGTCCTGGTGCTCCAGGGCCTTCAATAGGTAGTCAACAAGTTAGATGTGTAATTTATGCTCCTAGAACACATGATGGCGCTCCCTGCATGTTGGGCCTCTCTATGTGGCCAGGCTGTGAAAAAGTCCCACACATGTGGTATTGTAATACTCAGGAGGAGTAACAGATTTTTTTTGGGGGGTGTCATTTGTGGTATACACATGCCATGTGAGAGAAATAACCTATTACCCTGACAATTTTGTGGAAAAAAAAAAATGAAAAATCTTAATTTTGCAAAGAATTGTGGGAAAAAAATGACAACATTAAAAAGCTCACCATGGCTCTTACTAAATACCTTGGAATGTCTACTTTTCAAAAAGGGGTAATTTGGGGGGTATTTGTACTTTCCTGACTTGTTCGGGTCATAAGAAGCGAGATAGGCCACCAGGACATCAGATGTGATCAATTTTGTGTGATTCGCACCACAGCTTGTAGACTCTCTAACTTTCACAAAGACCAAATAATATCCATTAATTTGGGTTATTTTTACCAAAGATATGTAGCAGTATAAATTGTGGCCAAAATTTATGAAGAAAAATTAATAATTTGCATAATTCTGTCACAGAAACAAAGAAATATGCGTTTTTTTTCAAAAATTTTCGGTCTTTTTTCATTTATAGCGCAAAGAATAAAAACCCCAGAGGTGATCAAATACCACCAAAAGAAAGCTCTATTTGTGGGAAAAAAAGGGTACAGTGTTGCATGACTGAGTAATTGTCATTCAAAGTGTGAGAGCACCGAAAGTTGAAAATTGGTCTGGGCAGGAAGGGTGTTTAAGTGCTCAGTAAGCAAGTGGTTAATAACAGAATAAAAAAAATCCCACTGTGTTTTTGGTAGTCAACGCTGCAATAAAAGCAAGACAACAAGACTTCTGAATTTTAGATGCAGTGCTGATGGTGGAGCTAGAGTCCAGGACAGGTGGCAACATGGACAGCCCGGGTTTTAGTCCACCTGAAACCCAGACACCTTATTTAGGCAGAACAGGGCCTGACAGGAGGGTGAGAGGGCACTATGAGTGCCGCATTACTATTCTCATTGGAGTACCTGAAGATGTTCCAGGTCTGTTACAATCCTATAGTGTCTACTAAAACAAGAAAAATTTACTGTGCGCCGTTAAAGTGTTGGGGTTTGGCTTGAGGAAAAAGTGGAAACCCTAGGTGGAGCAGCTCTTCAAAATCCCAAACAATCATTGACAAACGGTCTGAAATAGGGCAGAAGGCACATTCAAGGGTACACCATCACATGTTCTCACCTGAAATAGTTGAGCTAGACAATCTAGTATGCCACAGCCAGATCATTTGATATAATCTTCTTATGCGTAGTAGTATATAGTTGACCACTCACTATACACCTGTGGTGGAAACCAAGTTCTCATTCTCTGCTAATTGTTGCTGTGAGTGCGAGGCTCTGCCATTATGTGAAATGCAAAGTTCCAGTCTATTGTTTCTGAGCGGAGAAAGCTGTGTTTTAAAGGCTAAGTTCACCTCTTTTTTTTTTCTAAATTCCAGCTTCCCAATGTACCAATATCCATTAATGTACCTCTGTTGCAACAAAATAAAAGCTTTCTATGATTTTTAGAACAAGGACTTACCTTAACCCCTGCTGTACTTCTTCCAAAGCTTCATCACCTTCTGGTATGTAGATTTGGGTTGAAGAACCCAGTAAGACACAATTTACCAGCGGACCTCATTAGCACACACACATCCTGCACTGACCTCATTAGCACTAGACATTTGCGGTTCATTTTGTCCGAATTGAAATTCGGGAGAGTTGTTTATTTTTAATATTACAATAGTAATGAATTTAAATGAATCCAAAATAACAAATCAAAATTTCGGACAAAATTCAAAATAGTTTTCTAATCAAGTTTGAATTTCCAAAGAGAATTAAATAGAATAGAACATAAAATAAATGAGTAGAATAGAAAAGAATATGATAGAAAATAAAAGAATAGATTAGAGTAAAACAGAACAAAATAGAATAGAAAAATAAAACCGAGTAAAATAAAAAATAGAATATAACCACCTTCGGAAATTCCAATTGCAAACAGAATTAGAAAAGAATAGAAAATAATATAAATAACAGTTTCCAAAATTCGGATAGAATATAAAAACAATAAAATAAATAGAATGGAATAGAATATAACCATCTTCCAAAACTCGAAGTTTTGAATAGAATAAAATTGAATTTCCATTAAAATTTGATTTGAATGCAATTTGAATAGAATTAAATTAGAATGGCATTAAAAAATTGAATCGATTCGAATAAATGAATTATGAAAATGAATTAAATTATTTTATGTAAATAACGATCCATCAATTATGTTTGCACAGCATCCCGGCATCCCTCCACATGTGCATCCCTCCACATGGTTTGTCAATGTAAGCTGCCACAGCTGCTATGTTTGCTATGTCCGCATGCTAAACTCTCTGGGGCCGCATACGGCCGGCAGGTTGGACACCCCTGATGTAGTGCAAGGGCCTGCCCGATTGGATACAGAATTATAGATTATGGATAGATAGGTGGGTCGTCCTATTCCATCGTTTTGGTAAAGCTAAAGGGGATTGTACAATCAGTTTATATGGTGTATGGCCACCTTTATACACCTAAAATTAACAGAAATGAAAAAAGTATGACAAACGCAACAAAACACACAGTTAAAAACCTGCAACTGACCACCATGCCAAAATGTCCCCTGAGCTACTTTACCATGTGCAGCGCAGCCCATTGTAATCAATGGGCTGTCCTATGTGTGCCACTGGAAAAAAAAAGCCAAAAAACAGGAGCTTCCACTACTCTAGGTGCGAATGGGGCCTGAAAGTGAAATTGGTGTGTTTGCATAAGGACAATAACCATTCACCTCTGTGTGTTGCGGAATGCATGGCAAACCACAAAGAAAATGCCCGCTTTGCCTTGAATTTCAGAAACACACAGCAAATGCACCAAAAAGCATGGTAAAAGACGCACCATGTTCCACTCTAGAGGGTATAGAGTGTATGTTTAAAAATTTGTATTTATTGTTAAGGCAAGATGTGGCGATTCCAAAATGAATGAATAGTGGAGCACACATGGAGGGATTCCGGTGATGCTGTGCAAACATAGTTGATGGATGAAGGGTGTGTGCTAATTAGACTTGTGCAGAATGAAAAAAAAAATTTGTTTTGTTTCGATTTGTTATTAATATAAACTCATTTAGTTTAATTAATTTTTATAATTCGTTTATTCAAACCGATTCAAATTTTTTAATGCCATTCTAATTGAATTCTATTAAAATTGCATTCAAATCAAATTTCATTGGAAATTCAATTTATTCTATTCAAAATTCGAGTTTTGGAAGATGGTTTCCTTCTATTCCATTCTATTCTATTGTGTTTTTCTATTCCATTAGAATTTCGGAAACAGTTCTTTTCTATTGTTTATTCTATTATATTCAAATTTTTTTAGTTTGAAATCCAAATTTCCGAACATGGTTATAGTCTAATGTATTCTATACCTTTATTTTATTCTGTTTTTATTTTCTATTTTGTTTTAATCTATTCTTTTATTTTCTATCATATTATTTTCTATGCTACTCTTTTTTCTATTTTATTCTCTTCGGAAATTTAAATTAGATTCAAAAACTATTTGAATTTCGTCCGAAATTTTGATTTATTTCGGATTCGTTTAACCGCTTCCCGACCGCCTCACGCAGATATACTGTGGCAGAAGGGCACGTACAGGAAGATAAATGTATCTGTACGTGGCCCTTTAAGAGGCGGCTTTAAGAAGCGTGATTGTGTGTCCCGCGGACTTGATGTTGGGAGCCACGTCGCACGACTGCATAATTTTCAGTTAAAGCGACGCAGTTCCGAATTCGCAAAAAGTGCTCTGGTTTTTGGCCAGCCAAATGGTCCGGGCTGAAGAAGTGGTTAAATTAATTACTATTGTAATATTAAAAATAAACAAACAATGTGCCCAAATTTCAATTTGGAACAAAATGAACCGCACATGTCTAGTGCTAATGAGGTCTGTGAAGGATGTGTGTGTGCTAATGAAGTCAGCTGGTAAACTCCTTACTGTGCCTTACTGGTTTCTCCATTCCAAATCTACGTACCAGAAAGTGATGAAGCTTTGGAAGAAATACAACAGGGGTTAAGGTAAGTCCTTGTTCTAAAAATCAAAGAAAGCTTTTACTTTTCTGCAACAGAGGTACATTAAATGGCATATTGGTCCACCTAGGGTTCATATTTTTTCCTCCAGCAAAACCTGAACACTTTAGCAGCGCACAGAAACATTTTCTTGTTTTAGTATGCACTATAGGGTTGTAACAGACCTGGAACATCTTTGGGCACTCCAGGGAGAGTTGTAATGTGGCGCACATAGTGACCCCTCACCCTTCTGTCAGGCCCTGTTCTGAGCCACATTCATGTCTGAATAATGTGTTTAGGTTTCAGGTGGACTGAAACCCGGACACATGATTCAAAACCTGGACTGTCAATGTGAATCATGGACAGGTGGCAACTCTAGCCCCATCATCAGCACTACATCTAAAATTCAGAAGTCTTGTTGTTTTCAGCCTTGCTTTTATTGCAACATTGACTCTCCAAAAACACAGTGGGATTTTTGGTACGATTTTTCTTTTATTAAGGAAGACAGTGGTCTTGCCTCACCAACCGTAACCTGCTGATTGGACAGTGAAGCAGTGACTCACTGATGAGGCCAACTCTCTTCTCACTTTACTCTCTCTGTTCCCTGTTTGTACATGTGCATGTAACAAACCTAATTGTCTTCTTTTATAATGCTGTTCCTTCCTCAGTTTGAGTGTGGCTGTACATAGGATGACTGGAAGCTGATAATCAACACATATTCAGGTATTATGCTGTCTGTATGTTAAAGGAAAAAAGGGTAATTATTTTTAAAGCTGAACTGAACAGTGCTCCCCCACAAACCAGCAGTGTACCTTTCCTGATGTCTTCACGACGTCCAGAGCAGGTCTAGGAGTGTGATGACATCAGGAATGGGGTTGAACGAACCCGAACTGTAAAGTTCAGGTTCCTACCGGACTTTTGAGTTTTTGGGTCCCGTACCCGAATAATTTACTGTATGTTCGGGTTCGGTATTCCGTAATGTAATGGCGCTTTTTAACAGCTGCAGGGCAGCCAATTAACATTCATTTAACTCGTGTGCCCTTAGAAGCCATCACAGCCATGCTTACTAATGGCATGGCTGTGATTGGCCAGTGCAGCATGTGACCCAGACTCTATACAAGCTAGAGGCACACAGCACAGCACGTCACCCTGCTTTAGATAGTGTAGGGAAAGCTTGCTTCTGCTTTGAGGGAGAGAATTAGATAGGAGTCCTGCTTCAGAAATCTAGTTGCTCAGCAATCTATCTTGATTTAGTTGTGTGGGTGCAGTGCACAATCTTTTTACACTTTTTATTATAATTATAACTTTTATCCGTCTGTTAGTTAGGTTGGCGTCGGCAGGCATTTTATGCAAGCTCAGTGCACCAGCACTGTATATCTTAATGTGAGATACACCCTTTAGATACTGTTGCTCTATTCTGCTATTCTAAAAACACCCATTTAGGGCAAAAACAAATATTTTGCAGCGTTTCCTGCATATCTGTACGTGTGAGATACACACTTTAGATACTGTTCTTCTATTCTGCTATTGCAAAAAAAAAAAAAAATTTTGCCCTAAATTATTTTTTTTGAATAGCATTTTCTTCATATCTGTACGTGTGAGACACCCTTTAGATACTGTTCTTCTATTCTGCTATTCAAAAAAACACCCATTTAGGGCAAGATTCTAAATTTGAGAAATATGAGGAGAATGTCAAATAAGGGACGTGGCCCCGGTCGTGGTGCTGCTGGTGGAGCTCCTGTTGCAGGGAGAGGACGTGGTCGATCTGTGCCAGCTACACACACACAAGTGAAACACCTTCCTCAGGTGTGAGTAGGCGACAGAGAGGTATTTGGTCGGGCCTAATGCAGCTCTACAAATGTTGAGGCCAGGACAAGTACAGGCAATAGTAGATTGGGTTGCTGACAGTGCCTCCAGTTCCTTCACATTGTCTCCCACCCAGTCTAATGCTGAAAGATCAGAGTTGGCACCTGCAGCCGATGTCCATCAGTCTTTCACCTCATCCTCTTGCAAATCACACACCACACAGGAGTTTTGGAGGGACATGGAACAACAGACCGATGAGTGGTTGGCGGCAGTGAGCCTCAAGCCCGGCCTGGTGGTGTGCGATAATGGGCAAAATCTCGTTGCAGCTCTGGGCCTATCCGGTTGGATGCGCATCCCTTGCCTGGCGCATGTGCTGAATGTGGTCCAGAGGTTCCTTAAAAATTACCTCCATATGCCAGAGCTGCTGCAGAAAGTGCGGGCCGTCTGTGCGCATTTCGGCATTCTCACCCTGCTGCTGCTCGCCTGTCAGCGCTGCAGCGTAACTTCGGCCTTCCCGCTCACCGCCTCATATGTGACGTGCCTGCAAGGTGGAACTCCAACTTGCACATGCTGGCCAGACTGTGCGAGCAGCAGCAGTGGAGTTTCAGCTGCAGCATGCACGTGTGAGCCGCTCTGCATAGAAGCACCACTTCACCACCAATAACTGGGCCTCCATGTGAGACCTGTGTGCCTTGCTGTGCTGTTTTGAGTACTTAACTCCACCAACATAGCCGGCGCCAATGATGCTGTTCTTGGTGTTACTATCCCAGTTTTATGCCTCCTTGAAAAAACACTTTGGGCGACGATGGATGAGGATGTGGAACAGGAGAAGGAGGAGGAAGAATGATTATTTCAAAGGCTTTCAGGGCAGCCATTCACAAGTGGCTCCGAGGGTGGCTTCCTGCACCAACAAATGCCAGGTACACAATTGTCCAGCAAGGGCACAGTTCTGGAGGATGACGAGGTGGAGGATGAGGAAGAGGAGATGGAGGAGGAGGAACCATGTTCCCAGCAGGGTGGCACCCAGACCAGCTCATGGCCATCACTGGTGCATGGCTGGAGGGATACAGAGGACACCAACGATACACCTCCAACAGAGGACAGCTTTTCGTTGCCTCTGGGCAGCCTGGCACACATGAGCGATTACATGCTGCAGTGTCTCCGCAACGACCGCCGAGTTGCCCACATTCTAACTGGTGCTGATTACTAGGTGGCCACGCTGCTGGATCCCCATTACAAGGAGAACGTACCATCCTTAATTGCCTCACTGGAGCGTGATCGTAAGATGCGCAAGTACAAGGGCACACTGGTAGATGCGCTGCTGGTGGCATTCCCACCTGGCAGCGGGGGCACAGTGGAAGCACATGGCGAAGGCAGGGGAGGAGGAAGAGGTCGCCAACGCAGCCAGGACACACCGCCAGCACCTCAGAAGGCAGGGTTAGCATGGCTGAAATGTGGAAAAGCTTTGTCAGCACGCCACAAGAGCCAGCACCACCAGCTGATATGGAACTTGTTAGCAGGAGGCAGCATTTCACCAACATGGTGGAACAGTATGTGTGCACACGCCAACACGTACTGAATGACGGGTCTGCCCCCTTCAACTTCTGGGTCTCCAAATTGGGCACATGGCCTGAGCTTGCCCTTTATGCCCTGGAGGTGCTGGCCTGCCCTGCAGCCAGTGTATTATCTGAACTTGTATTTAGCACGGCAGGGGGTATTATCACAGACAAGCGCAGCCGCCTGTCCAGAGCTCACGTTCAATCAAATGAACCAGGCAAGGATCCCACAGGACTTGTATACCGGCCTTACCCAGCCATTGTTGTATTTTTGTTCTCTCTCACTCTTTTGGGGTGTACCCCAATTAAAAAAAATGTTTTTATTAAAAGCAAAAACCAGTGTTGGCTACCTCATCCTCCTCCACCGCCGCTTCCACCTACAATGCCACATCCACCGCCATCTCAACCTCCTACTCCATATGGACCTCGTCCTCCTAGGACAAGATTTTGTATTTTTTTTATTTCAAAGTAGTTTATTTTGTATCACAACAAGAATAATACATTTGAAAAGTGACATTCAGAATATCGATTCAGTCAAAACATAGAAAGGTTACAGACAGCGCAACAAGATGAATCGAGTGTAACATGTCAGAGATGGTAGTGTTAGGGCCGGTTCACACAGCGAGGCGCGGCGAGGCGTCTCCGACTTGCCTCGCCGCGACCTGCGGGGACCTCAGCGGCGACTTGCAGTGGACTTCTGTATAGAAGTCAATGCAAGTCGCCCCCGAAGTCGCCCCGAAGTAGTACAGGAACCTTTTTTCTGAGTCGGAGCGACTCGAGTCGCTCGTCTCAGAACGGTTCCATTGTACAGAACGGGGGCGACTTGCGGGAGCGAGGCGAGGCGAGCCGTGTCGCCTCGCATCGCCTCGCTGTGTGAACCGGCCCTTAGAGTGAAGGGTTGGTATTCCCGTTAATGGTCAGAGGTGTACCTCCTCCCTGGACACCCCCAATGGGAGCTAGCTGTACCTGAGAGGAGGAACTTACCACCGAACCCTAGAAGTGAATGTAAGGAGAGGGACGGAAAGGACCATGTGTCTTTTTCCCTAAGATAGGAATCCGTGACTAGGCATCAGTGTTTGTCATCTGCAAACAGGCCACATTTGTGATCCTGAGAGCCACATTGAACTCCTTGTATGTTGGGGTCCCCGCGAATGGAGATGGCAAGTGTCTCAATTGCTATTGCAAAGATTAGCGGCGATAAAGGATAGCCTTGTCTGGTGCCTTTGGCTATATGTATTGGTTTGGAGTAGTGGCCTTGAAGCCTAATATAGGCTTTAGGATTTGAATAAAGAGCTTGGATCAGGCCCATAAACTTGTCGCCAAAGACCCAACATTCAAGGATTGTAAAGATGTATGGCTAGGAGACTGAATCGAAGGCCTTTTGAAGGTCCAGTGATAAAAGCATGCCTGATTGTTTTGGACCTCCTGCCAGTTTGTCTAGAGGATGGAGACTATGTCTATGGCTCTTCTGATCTGATCGGGGCCCTGTCTACCCGGGATGAACCCCACTTGATCCTTATGAACATATTGGCTAATGAAGGAAGCTAGACGATTTGCAAGGAGTTTGGTAAGGATTTTTAAGTCGCTATTGATGAAGGAGATGGGCCTATAATTACTGACTTCTTCTGGGTTTTTATCCAGTTTCGGTATTACTGCAATGTAGGCTGTGTTTAGGTGAGGATCAAGTGGGGTTCCGTGTGTCTTTGCGTTAAAATTTTTTGGCAAATGTGGAGTCAGGGTGGTGGTAAAGGTCTTGTAATAGGGGTTAGGGAGGTCATCGGGGCCTGGAGCAGAACCTGATTTGAGGTTCTTAATGACTTCCTGTAGCTCTTCTTCTGAGAAGGGGGCCTCCAGCATATTATTTTATATTTTTATGTATTTTATGTTATTTTAAGTTATTTCCATAGCCATTTGCAGCCCTCTAGCCCTTTCCATTACTTTTTTTAGAGCCATTTTAGTCCACAAAAGTTCGGGCCCCCATTGACTTCAATGGGGTTCGGGTCCCGAACTCAAACTTTTTTGCGAAGTTCGGCCGAACCCGAACATCCAGGCGCTCCACCCTAATCAGGGAACAGTCCATCGCACAAGACCACGGGGGGGGGGGGGGGGGGTGCAAGAAAGGCGGGGATTGGCCCTGTACTGGGAGGATTAGGTAAGTATATCTCTGCTCTCCAATCCCTACAAAAATGGGCAGTTAATAAAAATAAATAAATAAATAAATGTGCCTGAAGGTCAGCTTTAAGGGACCACACCAAGGCATTTCCTAGTATTGTAATACCTGCCTGGTGTTGGGGTCTTCAATTTTTCATGCGTCCGGTTTTCCCGTCGGAATAAACTCTGAAGGTTTTTCCCATCGGAAAAATTTAGAACATGTTCTCCAAGTCCATTGGAATTTCCTACAGAAAAAGTCAGATGGGGCATACACACGGTCCAATTATACGATGAAAAGCTCCCATCGGAGCTTTTACCTTTCACTAAAAACATGCAGATGAATATATTTATAATTCCAGAAAATAGTAACATGACACATCAAATTTATGTCCATAACCCATTCATAAGAGAGAAGGGAGTATGAGATCTGAAACTAAATATTATTATCATCATCATCAACAACTATAAGTACTAAAGGCATTTATTTTATTATTTGGGTAGAGTGGGGAGGGATTGGAACTCCCAGGGCTGCTGATAAGGCAGTACAGCCAACCCTTCTGTACCGGGCCCAGGCCCTATCAGTTCAAAAGGGGGGCCCCCAAGCATCTGTCGAGCAGGAGGGTCAGCTGTCCTGCATTGTGACTCTTGTGGAACCCCCTGTTGTGTATTTTGAGTAACGCGCGTGGAAGGGCTGGTGGAGAGAATCTGTGCTCAACGCGACATCTCTCAAAATGTCTTTGTAGTTGGTGCCTGAACAGGTGTCACTGGCAAGTGACAAGATGTTATCCACCCGGTGTGAGGCCCAGGGAAGTAATTTGGCGAGGAGCGCTAATTCACACAATTAAGCAAGACCACCATGCTCACACTTGGTGATAATAACCATATAATTTAAAGCATGTAGTTCCTATGCACTTTCACACAGATGGCAAAAAAGCTGACAGGGGGGGTATTCCTCCATTACTCTTCCCAAAAAAGTTTTGCCATTAGAGCTTGTTTACATGTGCATTTTTATCTCCCCCCTATTCTCCTTTAAGCTGCAAAGACAGTGGAAGTTAAAGAATTTAACCCCCTGTTGCATCTAGCGGGCACTAGTTGCCACCGAACATGACCTATTCAAGTGAATAGGGCTGCACTGCAACCTCCCTGCAACTGTGTGCAATGCATGCGAATGCAGCATTTACGGAATTAAAACAGGTGGCAAGGAAACAATGCATCGCCTCCTCACAGCCTGTCAAACTCCTCTTAAAAGTGATCCAACTGCAAATTGCCTTTCAGAGGCAGAGCAGTGATAGCCACATGTGTAAGCGTAGGTTTAGTCATACTTTAAAGCAGAGTTCCACCCAAAGTGGAACTTCTGCTCATTTGTTCCCCCCCCCCCCCCCCCCGGTAATACATTTGGGGGTAAACGGGTACGTGTTTTTGACAGGTCCCTGTCTCCACAGCGACGTCCCTTGGAAGGTCAATCCCCCATCTCCTTCCTCCGCCGCCGGGCAATTAGAAAGCAAAGAACGCTTTGTGCATGCGCAGTAGGGAACCCAATATTCTTCACTGCTGGTTTCCCTTAGTGGAGATGGTGGCAGTACTCGATAGCTGATCGAAAGATCGGCTGGGGTGTCGACATCTCAGGTTCCCTGGACAGGTAAGTGTCCATATATTAAAGTCTGCAGCTGCAGTATTTGTAGCTGCTGACTTTTAATTTATTTTCCCCCAGGCTGGAACTCCTCTTTAAATTGGCAGTTATGTAGTAAACATTTTAGATTGTAATATTTTTTTTTTTTTTTTAGCATGACCCTTTTTGGGATCTTTTTTACGTGTATAAAATCAATTGGTGCTGAAAATGATTGTGCCAACCGAATAGTACCAGTCAAAAATGGTCCTCTAGGACAGTGTTATCTCCCTTCAAACCTTTACATATAATTATGAGAGAAAACGAACGGAAACAGAAAACAGAAAATACTATGTGTCATGTGGGTTTACTGCCCCCAGCTGGTCATGTCTTCTGAATGGAGACGAGTCATCAATGTGCAATGAAATCCATCATTATATCATAAACCATAGTCAATATTTCCAAATCAAAACAGTATCAAGGTTCTTAAAGCAGACCTCCACCCATTCTAGCGAAGGTCCTCTCTCCTGCCTCCTCCTTCTCACACATATGCAGAACATTTTTTAAAAAGCTAAAAAAGTTTTAAAAATTTTTGCCGGGCACATGTACGTACACACACGGCAAGTCTCGGAGGTCACTGGCAGAGATCCCTCAGCGACTCTGCATATATGTGAGGGTCTTGCAAAACTGCCTCCTGAAATGTGTGACATAGACATCCCAGGAGACAGTTCGCGAGGCCTTCCACATTCAGAGACACAAGGCAGTTCCCGTAACCGCAGAAACCTTGTCAATACAAACCGTGCCATTCAGGGGCAGCTTGTGCTCAAATTTTGAAAAAAAATTGAATAATCTAACACAGCCACTGTGCACCATTAAATGCAGCCACTGTGCCCATCAAACGTTGCAACTGTGACCCCCTCCCCACCCACTCACTGTCTGCCACTTGGCCTATCTTGGTGGGGCAGCAGGTGACGGTGGCAAGCTGTGTCCTCCATGTGTCTCCTCCCCTCCTGATAGGCATCCAATCACAGCATCTGTCGTTTCAGCCAATCAGGTGATGGGTAACACACCCATGCTTCCTAATTTAAATTGACAGGACTAATATGTAGGAGCCAGAATTATTGTTGGTTGGTAGGGAATTAAATACTGACTGCTGAACACAGCAGATCTGGACATTTCCACGGTGTAGGCTGGCTTTCAGATATGCATTCTCCATTTATTGCACAGTAAGCCGCATGTGTTCCGATGTCAGATTAAATCATTTGTAAGCTTGGTGTGAAAAAATGCAATTATCCATGGCAACCAAACAGAATATTTCTATCATTGATCTGACATCAATCATATGAAATCTAAATGGGTGTTTTGAGTTGTTACCTGTAATGTGCAATAATCATAGCTCCCAACTTTCCATGATTTTGAGGGACTGTCCCCGATTTGCAGCAATGTCCCTCATTCCTCCTCATTTTGGTCTGATCTATATAGATGTATATAAAATGCACATTTTATCTATCAAAAGGTTTTCCAGCACTAAACCTTTCATCTGATTTCTAAATTGCTGCATTTGTAAATTCCAAAAGCCAATATAAAGGAATAGTAGTGGTAAAAAAAAGCACTTGTGGTTTTAACCAATCTTGTTTTTTTTGTACAATTCTCCTTTAAGGGAGTGTGGCAAGGGGTGTGTCCTATGCCTGCATACTTTTGCTGATAGGTGTCCCTCATTCCCATCTCAAAAAGTTGGGAGGTATGTAGATGCAGTATGGGTTGGGAGCACTTGGTTTCCTGCTCTCAGTGTCAATAATGGGTGGATAGCCCCCTCACCAGTTCTCAGAATGCTGCTGGTATGCAATAGGTGCTTTTTGCCCTGTAGTACTAAACAAGCCCCATAGCAAAAGAAAAAAGGTGCAAGTTTAAATTTACTGATATTTTTGGGTTTGCATTTATAGCAACGGTTCACTGTTCTCAAAGATTTTGTTCTGCTGATGCTCTGGGATGGCCCAGCCTAATTTGTGTACATCCCATTGCCCTTCTGCAAACATTGAGGCCCCTTTCACACTGGGGCACTTTGCAGGCGCTACATCGGTAAAAATAGCACCTGCAAAGCGCTCTCAAATGGGGCGGTGCGCTTGCAGTCCTGCAAGCAGCATCTTTGGAGCGCTGTATTTACTGATCCTAAAGCGCCCCTTGACCATAGAAAACAATGAGACAGCGATGTAAACCCACCTGCAAAGCGCCAACGCAGCGGCACTTTGTGGGCAGTTTTAACCCTTTTAAAACTGCCACGCTAGCAGCCAAATAGCGCAGCTAAAATGACGGTAAATCGGCGCTAAATATAGCACCGCTTTAGCGCCAGCGCCCACAACGCCCCAGTATGAAAGTAGCCTTTTTTTACTGTCCTGCGAGCGCACCGCTCCACTGTGAAAGCCGGAGGGCCCAGCGGCTGTTTCAGGGCGTTTTGCAGGCGCTATTTTCTAGCGCTGTAGCGCCTGCAAAGCGCCCCAGTGTGAAAGGGGCCTTAGAGCCCATTTAGATTATTGTGTTGCAGCGACACTTCAGGAAATTCCTCCTTAGTGCTTCCCGGTATCATTTATTGCGATTGTACCCCAAGGTCTATACAGAAGAGGGAAACACACCTAAACTGCAGCAAATCACAAGGCATATGCCATTCATTTTAGTACACCTTCAAAAAAAAGTGCATGTTATGGTGCTTTGGCAAGCCATTCAGGATTGATGAGTTGCATCAACACTATTTAAAGCTTTAATAGTTTCTTTGTTGAGAAAAATAATCACTTATATGGAAAATACATCTATTCCTACCTTTTTCCTGAAGATGTGTGCCTTTTCTCAAACTGATTTAGGAATACAGTGGTCATCCTTTATTAAAACCACCTGAGCCTGCTCAGTTCATGAGGCAAAGCTCGCAGTGTCTTCATCCTGGGGATGAGCTTTAATACACCTGTGTACATTGCAGTGCACTACATAAGACTCCATTCACATGGCTTTCTGATCAGGTCTACCTGTCAGTTTTTCAGACGGACCTGATCAGTGCCTCTATTCACTCCTATGGAGCAGCGGATGTCAGTAGTAACATGTCCGCTGACACCCGCTGCTATCCGATCCGGTCCTGTCTGTGAAAATCAGATGTATGGCATAGCTCCCAACTGTCCCCGATTTTGAGGGACTGTCCCTGATTTAAAGCAATGTCCCTCTGTCCCTCATTTGTCTCTCATTTTGGTCTGATCTATATAGTTGTATATCCTCTTCCTGCCCGCCCTATAGCCGAATGATGGCTATAGAGCAGGCGCTTTCGTCCCGGAGGCCGTCCCTGGACGTCCTGGTGTTTACTCCCGCAATGCGCGCCGCCGCAGGCACGCATCGGGGAAGTTCTGTGTTTGCCGTGTTCCCCGGAGACAGGCAAACACAGATCGCTGTAAACAGTCAATCACAGCGTCCGTTTACAGTGCGATCGGCGTGTCCAATGTGAGATGATCTCATATGTAAACATATGAGATCATCTCTCAGCGCCGCTCTACCTCCTCACACAGACAGCGTTTGAGAGGGGAGAGATGAACGGCTGCAGCGGCCGTAAGTGGGAAAATAAAAAAATAAATAAAAAAGTGCCATCCTCCCCCAGTGCCATCCTCGCCCAGTGCCATCCGGCCCAGTGCCACCTGCCCCAGTGCCACCTGCCCCCAATGCCACCTGTTAGTGCTATCTGTCCCCAGTGTCACCTGTTGTCAGTGCCATTTGTCCCCAGTGCCATCTGTCATCAGTGCCATGTATAAGTGCCATCTGTCATCAGTGCCACGTGTCATCAGTGCCACATAGTGCCATCTGTCATCAGTGCCACATATTAGTGCCATCTGTCATCAGTGCCACGTATCAGTGCCATTTGTCATCAGTGCCACCTGTCAGTGTCACGTGCCATCTGTTGTCAGTGTCACGTGTCATCAATGCCACTTATCAGTGCCATCTGTCATCAATGTCACGCGTCATCTGTGCCACGTATTAGTGCCATCTGTCATCGGTGCCACGTATTAGTGCCATCTGTCATCAGTGCCACGTATTAGTGCCACATGTCATCATTGCTAAATACCTTGGAATGTCTTTCCAAAAAGGGGTCATTTGGGGGGTATTTGTACTTTCCTGACTTGTTCGGGTCATAAGAAGCGAGATAAGAAGCCACCAGTACATCAGATGTGATCAATTTTGTGCGATTCGCACCACAGCTTGTAGACTCTCTAACTTTCACAAAGACCAAATAATATCCACTAATTTGGGTTATTTTTACCAAAGAAATGTAGCAGTATAAATTGTGGCCAAAATTTATGAAGAAAAATTAATAATTAGAGAAATAAGAAATATGCGTTTTTTTTTTCAAAATTTTTTCATTTATAGCGCAAAAAATAAAACCCCAGGGGTGATCAAATACCACCAAAAGAAAGCTCTATTTGTGGGGAAAAAAGGACAAAAAATTTATTTGGGTACAGTGTTGCATGACTGAGTAATTGTCATTCAAAGTGTGAGAGCACCGAAAGCTGGAAATTGGTCTGGGCAGGAAGGGTGTTTAAGTGCCCAGTAAGCAAGTGGATATAAAATGCACTTTTTATCTATCAAAAAGTGTTTTCCAGCACTTAGACCCCTTTCACACCACACCGCCCATTGCGTCGGCGGTAAAACACCGTAATTTTTAGCGGTGTTTTACCGCCGGATTTGCGGCGGATTTGCGGCGCATTTCTGCCACTAGCGGGGTGCTTTTACCCCCCGCTAGTGGCCGGGAAAGGGTTAAAACCGCCAGCAATACGCCGCAATAGCGGCGTTTTGCCGGCGGTAATACAGCGCTGCCCCGTGGATTTCAATGGGGAGCAGCGGTGGAGGAGCGGTAAACACACCGCTCCTTCACCGCTCCAAAGAAGCTGCTGGAAGGAGTTTTTCCTGACGTCCTGCCAGTGCACCGCTGTAGTGTGAAAGCCCTCGGGCTTTCACACTACACACAATGGTGCAGCTTCTTTAGGGCGGATTGCAGACGCTATTTCTAACGCTATAGCGCCTGCAAAACGCCCTGGTGTGAAAGGCGTGTAAACCTTTCATCTGACATCGAATTCCAAACACTAGTATAAAGGAAAAGTAGTGGTAAAAAGCACTTGTGGGTTTAACCAATCTTGTTTTTTTGTACAATTCTACTTTAAGGGGCCATGGCAATGGGTGTGTCCTATACCTGCATACTTTTGCTCATTCCCATCATAAAAAGTTGTGAGGTATGTGTATGGTGACCTTATTTTCCATCTATCTGGCGGATTGGATCGGATAAAACCGGACAGGCAGTCCGTTTCCATCCGATCTTCTCATAAAGGAGAGCAGGGCTCTGACAGGTCCATCTCAGCACAGTGAGGTGAGACACACTTGTCATCTACCAGCTCAGCGGAAGAGACTTTCAGGGTTGAGTTACTAAAACTGGAGATTTCAAAATCTGGTGCAGCTCTGCATAGAAACCAATTTCCATTTTTTTTGGTCAAATCTTACCAAAACAAATATATAAAGGCTTCAATTTAAAATATATATTTTTTAAGTTTCAGTGTATGGGGTTGTTCAATATTTCACCAAACCAGCCTTGTGGATTCACTTCATATGTGCATGTGCATATCCAGCAAACTTAGTCGCCTGACAAGTCGTGTCCCGTTCTGTACTATGGAACCGTTCTAATCGGAGCAACTGAAGTCGCTCCGAATTAGAAAAAGGTTCCTGTACTACTTTTGGGGCGACTTCAGGAGACTTGCATTGACTTCTATACAGAAGTCATTTTGCAAGCCACTGCTGAAGTTTGATGCCGGTTGCCTGAGGCAGTCGTGCTGCCTCAGTGTGAACCGACTCTAAGCCAATTCGCAGGGCTAGGCTAGGGCAGCACAGTGGTGTAGTGGTTAGCACTCTCACCTAGCAGTAAAAAGGGTCCCTGGTTCACATCCCAACCACGACACTACCTGCCTGGAATTTGCAAGTTCTCCCTGTGCCTTACTTAAACTATAGTAAATGATGTGTGGGTCAGCAACCCTCACACCAGTCCTTCTGCAAAAACCCAAGAACGTGGCAGTAGTGCTTCAAATTTTCTGAAGGTATGGCAGTGGTGCATGGGACTCTTACACTCCTGCAGCTGTCAGGTCTATTTGGAACAGTGCTCTGCACGCAGTGTTTTGTTAGGCAGTCACTTCCTCAGCTTTCCAGCTACTCTGTAACTTCCAGCCAAAACCCAATCTGCTCCAGATACGCATGGTTTGACACAACTCCTGCCACAAGCAAAGTCTCTCTTCAACTTCCCTCCTTCTTCCCAGGCTTTTTCTTTTATATGCTCTGGCACTACGGTGATTTCTTTTGGACTCTGTAGCTTAGTTTCAACTTTTTTTATGAATAAAGTTCTGTTTTCAGTTTACAACCCAAAGCAGTCTTGGAACACCTGAATTAAGGCCATGATGAACAGAAAAGTTAAACACTGCCATCTTGTGGTTAAGTATAAATGTGTGTTCACAGTAACAATGCACAGTGTTACATACTCTTTCCCCCACTGAAATTCTTTGGTCCACAAATAAACTCGATAATTTAAACTGACAATGTTTGAGAACAAGAGATTATGAACAACAGGTATAACAGTTCAACAATATTAATTAGGAGGGACGATAATAGGCAGACTTTCATTGCAAAACAGGCCTAATAACAGTATTTCCCACCATGGACTACGATGGACAAGCTGTTCATGTGAGGAGGCCACCATCCCAGAATGTACCTCACTGGTGGTGTCAGTGAGGGGGCTCACGTTCCCTGACATGTAGTCTGCTGCTCTGAGAACAGGGGCATCAAGAGTTTGTTGACTGAAATGGATCACTTTCTCCGAGCTCTCACCCAGATTGTCATAAGTCAGTCTTTTGGGTGGTTTTATAGCCTACTTACCTCTGGACCCTCAGCGTGTGAGTCAGTCTTGTCCTTCAGCCTCTGAGGTCCTCTCCTCCTCCTTTGATTCACCATCTATGGCCTCAGGAATTATAGACTTAGCAAAGTTCTCTACTTTCTCTAAGTTTGGGATGTCTGGCTCAGTCTTCAGAAGCTCAGGGTCACTAGGCTCTGGGTCCAAGTCAGGGACAGGCATGATTGTCCTAGAAGGGGGTGACAATGCACCTCCCCCAGTGGGTGATAGGAGCTACCTCCAATCAAACTTAATTTCTTCTCCCTCTTCCTCCTCATTCCCCTCCTCTTCAGAAGCTTGGGTGGTGTCAAGGAGGGTTGGGGAGTGTCATGGTCTATGGCAGTGTTTCTCAATTCCAGCCATCAAGGCACACCAACAGGTCATGTTTTCAGGCTTTTGATTATTTTGCACGGGTGATTCAATCAGTTTCACTGCCTTAGTAATTACCACCGCCAATTCATCTGAGGGAAATACTGAAAATATGACCTGTTGGTGCGCCTTTAGGACTGGAATTGAGAAACACTGGTCTATGGGCATCCCCGCTGAAGGGTACATCAACTGGAACTGGGACTTACACTGTGTCTGTGATGGGTAACAGGTTGTTCTAATGCAATGTCTTCACTGGGCCCCTCTTTCCCTCAGGGGGAATCTAGTTCACTGGGAGCCCCAGCAACTTTTGACAGATCACATAAATCTGAGGTCTTCATTGGGCTTCTATCTTGTTTTTCCCTGGAAACTGGATATTTTGTAATAAAACAAGGTCTCTCATGTGCCCAATTGCTGCTTCAGCCTTTCCACATATACCCAATGTGACGTAGAGGAAACGTGGTCAGGGGCAGTTCCAAAGGCCAGATCAACTTTTCTTCTTGTCTGACCATTAACAAGTATGGGGAGTAGCTTGTAGCGCCATTCTCAGTGCCATTGTATGCATGCACCATGGCAACAATATGCTGACTCCATTGCTGTATTCTTTCAAGAGGAAGAGTGACCAGCATATTCAAGAGAGTCTGGTTAAATCGTTCTGGCTGAGGATCACCTTGAAGTTGATAAGGAGTGGTTCTGGATTTCTTGATACCAATAAAAGTTAACAGGTCTTTGATGAGCTTGCTCTCAAAGTCCCTGTCCTGATCTGAATGGATGTGTTGTGGCAGTCCATAATATACCAAGAACTTTTGAACCAGGATTATAGCTACTGTGGAGACCGGCTGATTTTTCATGGGAAATGCCTGGGCATATTTGGTGAAATGATAGGTCACCACTAACACATTTCCCCATCCACTGGAATCCGGCTCCAAACACAGGAAGTCGATGCATACCAGCTCCATCAGCCCTTGACTTTGAAGGTGGTTTTCCGTTGTATGCAGTTCATTCAGGTTCGGCAATATTCTTCCACTTCAGCTCTCGTGTGAGACCAGTAGATTCAGACTCTCACTAACCAGAAAGTTCTCTCTGCCCCTAGGTGGTCATAGTCATCATGCAAGAAATTTAGTACCACATTTTTGTATTGAGTGGGTAGAAACAACTGCCATTGATCATCACTCTGGTCTGAAGGGCCCCTTCAGTAGACCACCAGTTCCGTTGTTTTAAACCATTCCATTAATTATGGACGATTCAGGCATCTTGAGGGTGTTCCATCAAAAGTATGCTAGCCATCATCTTCTGGAAGGCCTTTTTGACAAGCTGGCAGAGATGGTCTCTATGTTGAGCTGCTTGCAGGTCCCTTGAATTAGGCTGGGGTAACTCCTCACCCTTCAACTGAGACACATTGCAATAATACTGATAAATACTGGTGACATGAACTCCCATGACTTTGGCATAAGCTATCCCTTAAGCACCATATTCAGCTCCCTGGCTCAGGGCTCACACTCCCTCTGAGGATACATGGGCTCACTGAGGCTCGTCAACTACGGCTCCATGGAGTTTCCTACTCCAGGGTGGTACTTCAAGCTGAGAGTGCTAGCCACCAGTATCCCAAAGCATGCAACTTGGCCGTGGTTAGTACATAGGTGTCGGGAACCATGAATCAGACGGAGACATAAAATGCAGTAAAAAATCACACCATTTTAATATAATGGTAAAAATGGTACAAATAGTGGGAGCGTGGCCAGCATGTGAACCAGGGCGGATGGGGGCTGAACACCACAATCTGATCCCAGACAATCACTGGAACATTTTTACTGCCTCCGTTCCTCTTGAATGGGACCACCCCGGACCCGCTCCGCAAGGTTGAATACCAGCGCTCTCCCTTCTCCCCACTCGGTGGCCATTTTAACACAGCATGTACCACCCGGCGCCATGTCAGCCAGCAAAATGCCCCAGGAGGAGGCAGAGGACGCACTTCACCCCTCAGGAGCAGATTTCCTGGCAGCGATAGCTCAGTGCAAAGCATCGCTGACAGCAAAGATTGATTATGTGGCCACTGATGTCGGCCTCATCCACCAAGATCTTGATAAGTTCTGGGCCCGGAGACAGAGGTGGAGGGGACTGGGTCTCCAGCATGGAGGATGTGGTCTGATCAGACTCCAGGGACCTCCGGGCCCTACAATTGCAGGTATGTGAATTACAGGAGAGGGCCATAGACACTGAGAACTGCCTGAGGAGGAATGAGCGGGTGAAGGGCTCCAGGCCCACTGAGTTCACTGAACGACTCCTAACAGAGGTGTTTGGCCTGACTGATCTGCCGCCAACCTTTGTGGTGGAACGCGGTCCCACCAGCCCCACCAAGACCTGGGGCGCCGCCGCACCCCTTTTTACTGCGATTCCTCAATTACTGGGACCGTTACCGCATCCTGGCCGCAGCCCGGGCTAAGCCTGACATCAAAAATGAGGACATCGAGCTACTTTCTTTCCCGATTTTTCCCTGGAAATTCAATAAAGGTGCAAATCCTTCACGGATGTACGCAAGAGATTGAGAGAAAAAGGTATCTGTTTCAGTCTACTTTATGCCAGCAGGATGAGGATCATGGATGGCAACCGTACGTGATTCTTTGATAATCCAGAAGCTGCGTCAGCTTGGCTGGACACCCGCTGAAACCTAGCTGAAGACCTGGCAGTTTCCTTACCATGCCATGCGATGCCAGCTAAGTACTTTACACATTTCTCTGCCTATTTCAACTTTGTGTCCATTTGAACTGCCCCTCCTCCACACTAAGTTTCATTCCACAGGATGCACGAGCTGATTCTTCTGAGGTCTGCTGGATTCTCCTGACAATCTTCCATACCCACATCTCCTGTCTCTCCCTCCTACTTCCATGGCTCCACTATCTCCCAGGATACCTCTATTTGCTCCTACTCGCCCACCTCCCCCTGAACTTCACAGGAGCCACTGCTGCCAGAAGGCAGCCCCACCCCCCATGAAAAAGGAATCACTCCGAGGAACCCGGTATAGCACAGAGTGTTGCTACTAACTTGCACCTGCTTGCCCCCCAGAGAACTTCCACAAGTTCTAACGCACAGCATTGAACTGTTGCCAAGAGAAGTTTAAGGGGATAAAATCGTTATTTTTTTGGGTATAGACCCTATCTGATCACTCCCCAGTTTCCAGGGATGCCATCAGATAAGCGCAGGTGCTGTCAACAAGGGTACTTTTGTTTTTTGTTGATGTATGTGTTTTTTTTGTTAGTTTGGTTAATGCTTGGTCATGACTCTATTTACTATGGGCTCTCTGGATCTATGCAGCTCTTGTTACACTCTATTAACATGACATTTGTAGGACTTAAGCCCCCTTAAATGCGTATCCATAACCTTCCACCCATGACAGGCACCCCCCCTCCAAAACCTGATCCCCACCTTTAACAAACCACGGACAAGGTATGGAGTAAATGGCCAACTGGCCTTAATTTATTAACCAAAATATATACTTTAATAAAATACCATAAATAACTTTCAATTGTAAACATTCCCAGCCTTTAAACAGGTCATGGGTACCAGCATAACAACACACTGGTCACTGCGAATGACTTCCCACTTTTTGACCTCTTGACCTCCAGACGGAATCCCCTGTCTTGGAGGCTATACCCAAACCATCGCAGTGACCTACCCCTTTTTAACCCTTCCAGGTTAACCCCTCTTAACCTGAAAGTACATTAACCACCCCCATCCCATGGAGGGGTACAACAGTCTTTTCTACCTGAAACGTCCCCTCTCCTACTCAAAAATCCCCAAGCGCCGCCACAGCCTGAAAGGGGTAAAACCTTACCCTTGCAGGCACCTCTACACACGCAGCCCTTGCTGGATGCCCTCCTGTAGGCCCAAGGCCCACAGATCCGTCCCCACCTCATTCAAATGCACACCATCACTCCTCAAATAACGCCAGGTGTCTATTTCCAGCTCTCTGTGCCTAACGGCAAGGCCCTTGTTTCTAATGAAGAATCTGCTGACCTCCTTGTTCACCTTCACCCTTGCCCGATCCACCTTCTTATCTGATAGAGCCCACCTCCATGACATCCTGCCCACCATGTCGGACCAGACCAGCACCATGTTAGGATATGCAGATTTCAAACGCAAGAAGTCGCATTTGATATCCCTAATGAGATCTCTCATGGACCTGACCCCCATGTAATTTCCTCCTACATGCAAGAGCAACACATCTGGAGGCCTGTCTAGGCGAGAAAACCTGTGAACTTCGCCCAGCACTCTGTTCCATCTCATGCCAGGGACCCCGATCCAGCGAACCTGTGCCTCCTGCCTGGGTATGTAAAGTTGTCTTCCGTTCGGCCGAATGTCAGCTCTCTTCGCACCCCAAAAAACGTAGGAATGGCACAGGATCCACACCAGGCCCACACCATAACCTGCAGATAGAAAACAGATTAACATACCGCAACCAACAACAATTACCCCACCTACCCCCCAAATAAAGACGTACAACTCCCCTCTTTACGCCAACTATTGCGGGCGGACATTCAATTTAAACCTGTCCGAATCCCACCGCCCGATTCTCCTCACAGCCTCATCACTCAAACCCACCTTGGATGCTTCCGTAACTAGTGATGGACGAACTTCCGACGGGATGTTTCGCGAACGCGGACCACGAACGCGGCTGATAGTTTGCGAACCGTAACGTTCGCGGCGAGCCCCATTGACTTCAATGGGAGGCGAACTTTGCAAACCTACAGGTCAAATTTGCAGCCACAAAATAATTAATAGCTGTGCAAACAAAGTCCCACCACATGGCCAATGACATAACACATGTATGAGGTGAATCTGGGATCGACAACTACAAGCATTCTTTTTTTATATGTGAAATTGTTGTGACAATTCAGGACTGTGGAGCGCATGAAGGCAATGGAGGAGAGGGAAGGTCAGGGTAGGCAAAGAAGAGGGTGCAGGAGATGATCACCAGCAGCATGACATACAGCAATGACACCTGCACCGTGATAGAGTCATCTGACACCAGCACCGTGATAGAGAGCACTGACATCAGCAGCGTGACATACAGCAATGACACCTGCACCGTGATAGAGTGATCTGACACCAGCACCGTGACAGAGAGCACTGACATCAGCAGCGTGACATAAAGCACTAACACCAGCACCGTGATATACAGCACTGACAGCAGCACCGTGATAGAGAGCACTGACATCAGCAGCGTGACATACAGCAATGACACCTGCACCGTGATAGAGTGATCTGACAACAGCACTGTGATAGAGAGCACTGACATCAGCAGCATGACATAAAGCACTAACACCAGCACCGTGACATACAGCACTGACAGCAGCACCGTGATAGAGAGCACTGACATCAGCAGCGTGACATACAGCAATGACACCTGCACCGTGATAGAGTGATCTGACAACAGCATCGTGATAGAGAGCACTGACATCAGCAGCGTGACATAAAGCACTAACACCAGCACCGTGACATACAGCACTGACAGCAGCACCGTGATAGAGAGCACTAACACCAGCACCGTGATATACAGCACTGACAGCAGCACCATGATAGAGAGCACTGACATCAGCAGCGTGACATACAGCAATGACACCTGCACCGTGATAGAGTGATCTGACAACAGCACCGTGATAGAGAGCACTGACATCAGCAGCGTGACATAAAACACTAACACCAGCACCGTGGCATACAGCACTGACAGCAGCACCGTGATAGAGAGCACTGACATCAGCAGCGTGACATGAAGCACTCACACCAGCACCGTGATATACAGCACTGACAACAGCACCGTGATATACAGCACTGACACCTGCACCGTAAGCAGCCCCAGGAAGAAGTCAGCATAGCACAGGGATGGTGGGAGCCCCTCATAATGAGCATAACACAGTGATGGTGGGAGCCCCTCATAATATGCACAGCAGAGGTACAGCCGCAGGTGGAAGTCAGCACAGCACAGGGATGGTGGGAGCCCCTCATAATAAGCAGCCCCAGGAGGAAGTCAGCACAGCACAGGGATGGTGGGAGCCCCTCATAAAAAGCAGCCCAAGTAGAAATATGACACCGCTCAACCTCTTCAAAGAGGAGGGTACAGGCATATAGTACGGTGTGCTTTTTTTGGACAAGGAAGTGAGCCAAATGAAGAAAGAAGGTCTGTGTGCTCGATTAAAAAAATTGTTTATAGACATATACATGGTCTACTGGTCACATGTGTTGAATTCCTCCGAGATCCATGCCTCATTCATTTTTAGAAATGTGAGGTAGTTAACACTGTCGTGAGCTAGGCGAGTACGCTTATCGGTCACGATCCCCCCTGCTGCGCTGAACGTCCTTTCGGACAGGACACTGGACGAGGGGCAAGCCAACAGTTTGATTGCAAATTGGGCAAGCTCTGGCCAGAGGTCAAGCCTGCCCACCCAGTAGTCCAGGGGTTCATCACTCTTCAGAGCGTCCACATCGGCCGTTAACCCGATGTAGTCGGACACCTGGCGGTCTAGGCGTTCCCTGATGCTGGATCCGGATGACACCTGTCGATGGGTCGGCTGAAAGAATGACCTCATATCCGAAGTCACCACCACATCTTCAAACCGGCCTCTTCTTGCAGGCGCTGTTGGATTGGTACCCGCAACTCCTTCTCTGGGAGTGGGAATTGCTCCTCTGCCAGCGCATGCAAAAGCAGAATGCAGCATTTCTCGAAGCAAGGCCTGGAAGTGCTCCATTCTGACAGCCCTCTGTGACGGCGGTAACATTTCCGCCATTTTGTGTTTGTACCGGGGGTCTAAGTACGTTGCCACCCAGTACTGATCCTTGACCCTTATGCTTTTTATACGGGGTCCCTATTAAAACACTGGAGCATGAAGGCCCCCATTTGCACTAAACTGGAAGCGGTGTGGTGGCCTGGCTCCTGCTCATCATCCAGGATAATGTCGTCCTCTTCATTCTCCTCTCCCCATCTACGCACAACAACAGGGATCCCAGAAAGGTTTAAAGCATGCTCTTCTTGCTCCTCCTCATCCGCCCCAGCACCATCCTCCTCTGACTCCTCTTCAGACTCCTGTTGTTGACTTGTCTCAGATAGAGTAGCCCCCCCTGGGAATTCATCCAGCATTGCGACTTCCTCATCTTCCCGCTCCTGCTCCTCCACAGCTTGATCAATGACACAACGCAATGCACGCTCCATAAAGAAGGCATAAGGTACCATGTCACTGATGGCGCCTTGGCTGCGACTGACCAGTTTGGTGATCTCAAATGGCCGCAGAAGTCTGCATGCGTCGCGCATGAGCAGCCACTGGCATGGTGAAAAAAAAAACAGCTCCCAGAACCTGTTCTGCCGCAGAGTTCATACAGGTAGACGTTAACTGCACGTTTCTGCTGGAGCAGCCTATCAAGCATATAGAAGGTTGAGTTCCATCCCGTCGGGCAATCGCAAATAAGACGTCTGACCGGCAGATTGTGTCGCCGCTGAATGTCAGCAAGACGAGCCATGGCCGTGTAAGATCTTCTAAAATGGGCCGAGATTTTCCTTGCCTGCCGCAAGATGTCCTGGACCCCAGGGTATTTGACAACGAATCGCTGCACGACCAAGTTTAAGACGTGTGCCATGCATGGCATGTGCGTCATTTTGCCCTGTTTCAATGCGCTAAGCAGATTGGCACCATTGTCACACACCACTTTACCAACTGTCAAATTGAGCCAGTCCAGTCCTTATAAGGACCTTTGTGGAACAAGTAGGTTGTGAATGATTAGCGGACTGTACGTCAGTCCCTATACTGATGAAGGACTGCTGCAGTATAGGGCAGCGGTCAGCAGTAGTGCACCTCAACCCTATGTATTGTGGACCTATACCAGTCCTTATGGAATAGCAGACTGTACCTCACTCAACCCTATGTACTGTAGCACCCTAGACCTTACCAGTCCTTATAAGGACCTTTGTGGAACAAGTAGGTTGTGAATGATTAGCAGACTGCACGTCAGTCCCTATACTGATGAAGGACTGCTGCAGTATAGGGCAGCGATCAGCAGTACTGCACCTCAACCCTATGTATTGTGGACCTATACCAGTCCTTATGGAATAGCAGACTGTACCTCACTCAACCCTATGTACTGTAGCACCCTAGACCTTACCAGTCCTTATAAGGACCTTTGTGGAACAAGTAGGTTGTGACTGATTAGCAGACTGTACGTCAGTCCCTATACTGATGAAGGACTGCTGCAGTATAGGGCAGCGGTCAGCAGTAGTGCAGCTCAACCCTATGTATTGTGGACCTATACCAGTCCTTATGGAATAGCAGACTGTACCTCACTCAACCCTATGTACTGTAGCACCCTAGACCTTACCAGTCCTTATAAGGACCTTTGTGGAACAAGTAGGTTGTGAATGATTAGAAGACTGTACGTCAGTCCCTATACTGATGAAGGACTGCTGCAGTATAGGGCAGCGATCAGCAGTAGTGCACCTCAACCCTATGTATTGTGGACCTATACCAGTCCTTATGGAATAGCAGACAGTACCTCACTCAACCCTATGTACTGTAGCACCCTAGACCTTACCAGTCCTTATAAGGACCTTTGTGGAACAAGTAGGTTGTGACTGATTAGCAGACTGTACGTCAGTCCCTATACTGATGAAGGACTGCTGCAGTATAGGGCAGCGGTCAGCAGTAGTGCACCTCAACCCTATGTATTGTGGACCTATACCAGTCCTTATGGAATAGCAGACTGTACCTCACTCAACCCTATGTACTGTAGCACCCTAGACCTTACCAGTCCTTATAAGGACCTTTGTGGAAAAAGTAGGTTGTGACTGATTAGCAGACTGTACGTCAGTCCCTATACTGATGAAGGATTGCTGCAGTATAGGGCAGCGGTCAGCAGTAGTGCACCTCAACCATATGTATTGTGGACCTATACCAGTCCTTATGGAATAGCAGACTGTACCTCACTCAACCCTATGTACTGTAGCACCCTAGACCTTACCAGTCCTTATAAGGACCTTTGTGGAACAAGTAGGTTGTGAATGATTAGCAGACTGTACATCAGTCCCTATACTGATGAAGGACTGCTGCAGTATAGGAGAGCGGTGATCAGTAGTGCACCTCCACCCTATGTATTGTGGACCTATTCCAGTCCTTAAGGAATAGCAGACTGTACCTCACTCAACCCTATGTACTGTAGCACTCTAGACCTTACTAGTCCTTATAAGGACCTTTGTGGAACAAGTAGGTTGTGACTGATTAGCAGACTGTACGTCAGTCCCTATACTGATGAAGGATTGCTGCAGTATAGGGCAGCGGTCAGCAGCAGTAGTGCACCTCAACCCTATGTATTGTGGACCTATACCAGTCCTTATGGAATAGCAGACTGTACCTCACTCAACCCTATGTACTGTAGCACCCTAGACCTTACCAGTCCTTATAAGGACCTTTGTGGAACAAGTAGGTTGTGAATGATTAGCAGACTGTACATCAGTCCCTATACTGATGAAGGACTGCTGCAGTATAGGGCAGCGATCAGCAGTACTGCACCTCAACCCTATGTATTGTGGACCTATACCAGTCCTTATGCAATAGCAGACTGTACCTCACTCAACCCTATGTACTGTAGCACCCTAGACCTTACCAGTCCTTATAAGGACCTTTGTGGAACAAGTAGGTTGTGACTGATTAGCAGACTGTACGTCAGTCCCTATACTGATGAAGGACTGCTGCAGTATAGGGCAGCGGTCAGCAGTAGTGCACCTCAACCCTATGTATTGTGGACCTATACCAGTCCTTTTGGAATAGCAGACTGTACCTCACTCAACCCTATGTACTGTAGCACCCTAGACCTTACCAGTCCTTATAAGGACCTTTGTGGAACAAGTAGGTTGTGAATGATTAGCAGACTGTACGTCAGTCCCTATACTGATGAAGGACTGCTGCAGTATAGGGCAGCGGTCAGCAGTAGTGCACCTCCACCCTATGTATTGTGGACCTATACCAGTCCTTAAGGAATAGCAGACTGTACCTCATTCAACCCTATGTACTGTAGCACCCTAGACCTTACCAGTCCTTATAAGGACCTTTGTGGAACAAGTAGGTTGTGAATGATTAGAAGACTGTACGTCAGTCCTTATACTGATGAAGGACTGCTGCAGTATAGGGCAGCGGTCAGCAGTAGTGCACCTCAACCCTATGTATTGTGGACCTATACCAGTCCTTATGGAATTTGAATGATTGTTATGGGCTGCTGGCGCTACCTCAAACTGGTATTAGATCTGAACCTGTTTTAACCGTTTATTATCCCTAAAGGCTATACATATATGTGTTTTTTGCACCCGTGTTAATATTATATCCCTATTATTGTGATTAAACCAAGAGACAAAAAAACAAAAACAAAAAAAACCCAAAAAAACAAAAAAGAGGGTTTTTTTTTTCT
Source organism: Lithobates pipiens (assembly GCF_037356315.1). Taxonomy (NCBI): domain Eukaryota; kingdom Metazoa; phylum Chordata; class Amphibia; order Anura; family Ranidae; genus Lithobates; species Lithobates pipiens. Next base: position 58,166,527 of record NW_027507789.1, on the reverse strand, counting down.
TTATATCCTTAATCCACCCATATGTGACTATATAGTATTTATGTTAATTGTCATAGACTGGGTTCATCACTTATTTCAGTAAAGAGCTAAAACAAGAACCATAGCCAAAACAGAAAAATCAAAAAAAGAATTAAAAAAAACAGATAATGTTCAAGTTATTCTGTGATAATGAAAAAATTCCCATATATGGGAAGTATAACATCTATACCTCTACTACGCGTGCACAGTCCTTGTGCTAGTTATTATTTTTACTGTAAAGGCCCCCAAGCCTTAATAATTAAATTTAGATGTACCACCAAAATAAGTTGTGAAAAAGGCAGCCTTATTCACCAATTTTTTTTTTTAAATAAACAGAAGATGTGTAAAAATAAATATGAATAGAAACATATAAAAAACATATATATAGTCCAAAAAAAAAAATATATAGTCTTTTTTTCAGGTATTCCCAGTTGTACAATTATTTCGCTTCAGGAACCAAAATAGGTGACTTTTGTGATTATGCCTGCTTATTGGTGACTTCTGTGCTCTTTCCCCCTCAAGGGTCCCCACTCACCGAATCCACGCACCCCCTAGGGGGTTACACGCCTGTAATCCGTATTCCACTTTTTTGAGGATCTTACTGCTTGGCTCTGTCTTCAACAGGTCCTCTCCAGGTTTTTTGGAGGAGATGGGAGAAAAAGACTCTTTTGTCCGCCGGTAGTTCCTCAAAATGAAAAAAATCCACTCATGGTGTAGTATTTGGGTTTACTAGATACTTGAATTTGGGGGAAAGGGGAGCAGGCTACAAAAAAACTTCTTTGATTTAAAGGGGGGTTCCTTTATAGATATGTATATATGGTGGGAGACTGGTAGCCACTTAAAACATGCTTTATTGCAAAAAAAATATATTTTGTACAAAAAAAATTTTTTTAGGTTTTCCACAAAAATATATACTCTATAACAGTTATACTGTCAAACAGCAAAAGTATATATATATATATATATAGCAGTCATCCACTTCAAAAAGTACAAAGAACAATAAATAAAAATCAAAAACATATAAAAAAATATATATAAAAAATATTTTTAAAAAACCATACAGTCCTTTTTTATATATGGCTGTAAAACAGCGCTATACTCAGTGATATGAGGCTTACATCCCCAAGTATACACCCTCCTTCTATGTTGGGCTCTAAACTGTCTTTAAGGGATTTCCATAAGCCTACTCATATGCTGAATAAAAAGGTATTATTTGGCTTCGAAAATGCTTGGCTTCTTTGCACAAACATAAGCAGCAAGAGTGTAAAAAGCGCAAATCCAAAAAACAAACAAAACTCTTTTTTGTTTTTTTGGGTTTTTTTTGTTGTTTTTTTTTGTCTCTTGGTTTAATCACAATAATAGGGATATAATATTAACACGGGTGCAAAAAACACATATATGTATAGCCTTTAGGGATAATAAACGGTTAAAGCAGGTTCAGATCTAATACCAGTTTGAGGTAGCGCCAGCAGCCCATAACAATCATTCAATTTTCAAACCCAGGTTGTTTAATGCAGCCTGTGGTTTTCAGGTAGGCAGCAACCTCATAGAAATAATTAAAATTCTATATTTTGAGTAATTAATAACAAACTATTAGGAGAAAAAGGATTTGGGGGCATATAAATATTCACACACATCACTGTTCGACTGTGGCCTATCCCATAAGCGCGGCTTTTTTTGCATATTAGTCCTTATGGAATAGCAGACTGTACCTCACTCAACCCTATGTACTGTAGCACCCTAGACCTTACCAGTCCTTATAAGGACCTTTGTGGAACAAGTCGGTTGTGAATGATTAGCAGACTGTACGTCAGTCCCTATACTGATGAAGGACTGCTGCAGTATAGGGCAGCGGTCAGCAGTAGTGCACCTCCACCCTATGTATTGTGGACCTATACCAGTCCTTAAGGAATAGCAGACTGTACCTCATTCAACGCTATGTACTATAGCACCCTAGACCTTACCAGTCCTTATAAGGACCTTTGTGGAACAAGTAGGTTGTGAATGATTAGCAGACTGTACGTCAGTCCTTATACTGATGAAGGACTGCTGCAGTATAGGGCAGCGGTCAGCAGAAGTGCACCTCAACCCTATGTATTGTGGACCTATACCAGTCCTTATGGAATAGCAGACTGTACCTCACTCAACCCTATGTACTGTAGCACCCTAGACCTTACCAGTCCTTATAAGGACCTTTGTGGAACAAGTAGGTTGTGACTGATTAGCAGACTGTACGTCAGTCCCTATACTGATGAAGGATTGCTGCAGTAAAGGGCAGCGGTCAGCAGTAGTGCACCTCAACCCTATGTATTGTGGACCTATACCAGTCCTTATGGAATAGCAGACTGTACCTCACTCAACCCTATGTACTGTAGCACCCTAGACCTTACCAGTCCTTATAAGGACCTTTGTGGAACAAGTAGGTTGTGACTGATTAGCAGACTGTACGTCAGTCCCTATACTGATGAAGGACTGCTGCAGTATAGGGCAGCGGTCAGCAGTAGTGCACCTCAACCCTATGTATTGTGGACCTATACCAGTCCTTATGGAATAGCAGACTGTACCTCACTCAACCCTATGTACTGTGGCACCCTAGACCTTACCAGTCCTTATAAGGACCTTTGTGGAACAAGTAGGTTGTGACTGATTAGCAGACTGTACGTCAGTCCCTATACTGATGAAGGATTGCTGCAGTATAGGGCAGCGGTCAGCAGTAGTGCACCTCAACCCTATGTATTGTGGACCTATACCAGTCCTTATGGAATAGCAGACTGTACCTCACTCAACCCTATGTACTGTAGCACCCTAGACCTTACCAGTCCTTATAAGGACCTTTGTGGAACAAGTAGGTTGTGACTGATTAGCAGACTGTACGTCAGTCCCTATACTGATGAAGGACTGCTGCAGTATAGGGCAGCGGTCAGCAGTAGTGCACCTCAACCCTATGTATTGTGGACCTATACCAGTCCTTATGGAATAGCAGACTGTACCTCACTCAACCCTATGTACTGTAGCACCCTAGACCTTACCAGTCCTTATAAGGACCTTTGTGGAACAAGTAGGTTGTGAATGATTAGCAGACTGTACGTCAGTCCCTATACTGATGAAGGACTGCTGCAGTATAGGGCAGCGGTCAGCAGTAGTGCACCTCCACCCTATGTATTGTGGACCTATACCAGTCCTTAAGGAATAGCAGACTGTACCTCAATCAACCCTATGTACTGTAGCACCCTAGACCTTACCAGTCCTTATAAGGACCTTTGTGGAACAAGTAGGTTGTGAATGATTAGCAGACTGTACGTCAGTCCCTATACTGATGAAGGACTGCTGCAGTATAGGGCAGCGGTCAGCAGTAGCGCACCTCAACCCTATGTATTGTGGACCTATACCAGTCCTTATGGAATAGCAGACTGTACCTCACTCAACCCTATGTACTGTAGCACCCTAGACCTTACCAGTCCTTATAAGGACCTTTGTGGAACAAGTAGGTTGTGAATGATTAGCAGACTGTACGTCAGTCCCTATACTGATGAAGGACTGCTGCAGTATAGGGCAGCGGTCAGCAGTAGTGCACCTCAACCCTTTGTATTGTGGACCTATACCAGTCCTTATGGAATAGCAGACTGTACCTCACTCAACCCTATGTACTGTAGCACCCTAGACCTTACCAGTCCTTATAAGGACCTTTGTGGAACAAGTAGGTTGTGAATGATTAGCAGACTGTATGTCAGTCCCTATACTGATGAAGGACTGCTGCAGTATAGGGCAGCGGTCAGCAGTAGTGCACCTCAACCCTATGTATTGTGGACCTATACCAGTCCTTATGGAATAGCAGACTGTACCTCACTCAACCCTATGTACTGTAGCACCCTAGACCTTACCAGTCCTTATAAGGACCTTTGTGGAACAAGTAGGTTGTGAATGATTAGCAGACTGTACGTCAGTCCCTATACTGATGAAGGACTGCTGCAGTATAGGGCAGCGGTCAGCAGTACTGCACCTCAACCCTATGTATTGTGGACCTATACCAGTCCTTATGGAATAGCAGACTGTACCTCACTCAACCCTATGTACTGTAGCACCCTAGACCTTACCAGTCTTTATAAGGACCTTTATGGAACAAGTAGGTTGTGAATGATTAGCAGACTGTACGTCAGTCCCTATACTGATGAAGGACTGCTGCAGTATAGGGCAGCGATCAGCAGTACTACACCTCAACCCTATGTATTGTGGACCTATACCAGTCCTTATGGAATAGCAGACTGTACCTCACTCAACCCTATGTACTGTAGCACTCTAGACCTTACCAGTCCTTATAAGGACCTTTGTGGAACAAGTAGGTTATGAATTATTAGCAGACTGTACGTCAGTCCCTATACTGATGAAGGATTGCTGCAGTATAGGGCAGCGGTCAGCAGTAGTGCACCTCAACCCTATGTATTGTGGACCTATACCAGTCCTTATGGAATAGCAGACTGTACCTCACTCAACCCTATGTACTGTAGCACCCTAGACCTTACCAGTCCTTATAAGGACCTTTGTGGAACAAGTAGGTTGTGACTGATTAGCAGACTGTACGTCAGTCCCTATACTGATGAAGGACTGCTGCAGTATAGGGCAGCGGTCAGCAGTAGTGAAGCTCAACCCTATGTATTGTGGACCTATACCAGTCCTTATGGAATAGCAGACTGTACTTCACTCAACCCTATGTACTGTAGCACCCTAGACCTTACCAGTCCTTATAAGGACCTTTGTGGAACAAGTAGGTTGTGAATGATTAGCAGACTGTACGTCAGTCCCTATACTGATGAAGGACTGCTGCAGTATAGGGCAGCGATCAGCAGTACTGCACCACAACCCTATGTATTGTGGACCTATACCAGTCCTTATGGAATAGCAGACTGTACCTCACTCAACCCTATGTACTGTAGCACCCTAGACCTTACCAGTCCTTATAAGGACCTTTGTGGAACAAGTAGGTTGTGAATGATTAGCAGACTGTACGTCAGTCCCTATACTGATGAAGGACTGCTGCAGTATAGGGCAGCGGTGATCAGAAGTGCACCTCAACCCTATGTATTGTGGACCTATACCAGTCCTTAAGGAATAGCAGACTGTACCTCACTCAACCCTATGTACTGTAGCACCCTAGACCTTACCAGTCCTTATAAGGACCTTTGTGGAACAAGTAGGTTGTGAATGATTAGCAGACTGTATGTCAGTCCCTATACTGATGAAGGACTGCTGCAGTATAGGGCAGCGGTCAGCAGTAGTGCACCTCAACCCTATGTATTGTGGACCTATACCAGGCCTTAAGGAATAGCAGACTGTACCTCACTCAACCCTATGTACTGTAGCACCCTAGACCTTACCAGTCCTTATAAGGACCTTTGTGGAACAAGTAGGTTGTGAATGATTAGCAGACTGTACGTCAGTCCCTATACTGATGAAGGACTGCTGCAGTATAGGGCAGCGATCAGCAGTACTGCACCACAACCCTATGTATTGTGGACCTATACCAGTCCTTATGGAATAGCAGACTGTACCTCACTCAACTCTATGTACTGTAGCACCCTAGACCTTACCAGTCCTTATAAGGACCTTTGTGGAACAAGTAGGTTGTGAATGATTAGCAGACTGTACGTCAGTCCCTATACTGATGAAGGACTGCTGCAGTATAGGGCAGCGGTGATCAGTAGTGCACCTCAACCCTATGTATTGTGGACCTATACCAGTCCTTATGGAATAGCAGACTGTACCTCACTCAACCCTATGTACTGTGGCACCCTAGACCTTACCAGTCCTTATAAGGACCTTTGTGGAACAAGTAGGTTGTGACTGATTAGCAGACTGTACGTCAGTCCCTATACTGATGAAGGATTGCTGCAGTATAGGGCAGCGGTCAGCAGTAGTGCACCTCAACCCTATGTATTGTGGACCTATACCAGTCCTTATGGAATAGCAGACTGTACCTCACTCAACCCTATGTACTGTAGCACCCTAGACCTTACCAGTCCTTATAAGGACCTTTGTGGAACAAGTAGGTTGTGACTGATTAGCAGACTGTACGTCAGTCCCTATACTGATGAAGGACTGCTGCAGTATAGGGCAGCGGTCAGCAGTAGTGCACCTCAACCCTATGTATTGTGGACCTATACCAGTCCTTATGGAATAGCAGACTGTACCTCACTCAACCCTATGTACTGTAGCACCCTAGACCTTACCAGTCCTTATAAGGACCTTTGTGGAACAAGTAGGTTGTGAATGATTAGCAGACTGTACGTCAGTCCCTATACTGATGAAGGACTGCTGCAGTATAGGGCAGCGGTCAGCAGTAGTGCACCTCCACCCTATGTATTGTGGACCTATACCAGTCCTTAAGGAATAGCAGACTGTTCCTCAATCAACCCTATGTACTGTAGCACCCTAGACCTTACCAGTCCTTATAAGGACCTTTGTGGAACAAGTAGGTTGTGAATGATTAGCAGACTGTACGTCAGTCCCTATACTGATGAAGGACTGCTGCAGTATAGGGCAGCGGTCAGCAGTAGTGCACCTCAACCCTATGTATTGTGGACCTATACCAGTCCTTATGGAATAGCAGACTGTACCTCACTCAACCCTATGTACTGTAGCACCCTAGACCTTACCAGTCCTTATAAGGACCTTTGTGGAACAAGTAGGTTGTGAATGATTAGCAGACTGTACGTCAGTCCCTATACTGATGAAGGACTGCTGCAGTATAGGGCAGCGGTCAGCAGTAGTGCACCTCAACCCTTTGTATTGTGGACCTATACCAGTCCTTATGGAATAGCAGACTGTACCTCACTCAACCCTATGTACTGTAGCACCCTAGACCTTACCAGTCCTTATAAGGACCTTTGTGGAACAAGTAGGTTGTGAATGATTAGCAGACTGTATGTCAGTCCCTATACTGATGAAGGACTGCTGCAGTATAGGGCAGCGGTCAGCAGTAGTGCACCTCAACCCTATGTATTGTGGACCTATACCAGTCCTTATGGAATAGCAGACTGTACCTCACTCAACCCTATGTACTGTAGCACCCTAGACCTTACCAGTCCTTATAAGGACCTTTGTGGAACAAGTAGGTTGTGAATGATTAGCAGACTGTACGTCAGTCCCTATACTGATGAAGGACTGCTGCAGTATAGGGCAGCGGTCAGCAGTACTGCACCTCAACCCTATGTATTGTGGACCTATACCAGTCCTTATGGAATAGCAGACTGTACCTCACTCAACCCTATGTACTGTAGCACCCTAGACCTTACCAGTCCTTATAAGGACCTTTGTGGAACAAGTAGGTTGTGAATGATTAGCAGACTGTACGTCAGTCCCTATACTGATGAAGGACTGCTGCAGTATAGGGCAGCGATCAGCAGTACTACACCTCAACCCTATGTATTGTGGACCTATACCAGTCCTTATGGAATAGCAGACTGTACCTCACTCAACCCTATGTACTGTAGCACTCTAGACCTTACCAGTCCTTATAAGGACCTTTGTGGAACAAGTAGGTTATGAATTATTAGCAGACTGTACGTCAGTCCCTATACTGATGAAGGATTTCTGCAGTATAGGGCAGCGGTCAGCAGTAGTGCACCTCAACCCTATGTATTGTGGACCTATACCAGTCCTCTTGGAATAGCAGACTGTACCTCACTCAACCCTATGTACTGTAGCACCCTAGACCTTACCAGTCCTTATAAGGACCTTTGTGGAACAAGTAGGTTGTGACTGATTAGCAGACTGTACGTCAGTCCCTATACTGATGAAGGACTGCTGCAGTATAGGGCAGCGGTCAGCAGTAGTGAAGCTCAACCCTATGTATTGTGGACCTATACCAGTCCTTATGGAATAGCAGACTGTACCTCACTCAACCCTATGTACTGTAGCACCCTAGACCTTACCAGTCCTTATAAGGACCTTTGTGGAACAAGTAGGTTGTGAATGATTAGCAGACTGTACGTCAGTCCCTATACTGATGAAGGACTGCTGCAGTATAGGGCAGCGATCAGCAGTACTGCACCACAACCCTATGTATTGTGGACCTATACCAGTCCTTATGGAATAGCAGACTGTACCTCACTCAACCCTATGTACTGTAGCACCCTAGACCTTACCAGTCCTCATAAGGACCTTTGTGGAACAAGTAGGTTGTGAATGATTAGCAGACTGTACGTCAGTCCCTATACTGATGAAGGACTGCTGCAGTATAGGGCAGCGGTCAGCAGTACTGCACCTCAACCCTATGTATTGTGGACCTATACCAGTCCTTATGGAATAGCAGACTGTACCTCACTCAACCCTATGTACTGTAGCACCCTAGACCTTACCAGTCCTTATAAGGACCTTTGTGGAACAAGTAGGTTGTGAATGATTAGCAGACTGTACGTCAGTCCCTATACTGATGAAGGACTGCTGCAGTATAGGGCAGCGGTGATCAGTAGTGCACCTCAACCCTATGTATTGTGGACCTATACCAGTCCTTAAGGAATAGCAGACTGTACCTCACTCAACCCTATGTACTGTAGCACCCTAGACCTTACCAGTCCTTATAAGGACCTTTGTGGAACAAGTAGGTTGTGAATGATTAGCAGACTGTATGTCAGTCCCTATACTGATGAAGGACTGCTGCAGTATAGGGCAGCGGTCAGCAGTAGTGCACCTCAACCCTATGTATTGTGGACCTATACCAGGCCTTAAGGAATAGCAGACTGTACCTCACTCAACCCTATGTACTGTAGCACCCTAGACCTTACCAGTCCTTATAAGGACCTTTGTGGAACAAGTAGGTTGTGAATGATTAGCAGACTGTACGTCAGTCCCTATACTGATGAAGGACTGCTGCAGTATAGGGCAGCGATCAGCAGTACTGCACCACAACCCTATGTATTGTGGACCTATACCAGTCCTTATGGAATAGCAGACTGTACCTCACTCAACTCTATGTACTGTAGCACCCTAGACCTTACCAGTCCTTATAAGGACTTTTGTGGAACAAGTAGGTTGTGAATGATTAGCAGACTGTACGTCAGTCCCTATACTGATGAAGGACTGCTGCAGTATAGGGCAGCGGTGATCAGTAGTGCACCTCAACCCTATGTATTGTGGACCTATACCAGTCCTTAAGGAATAGCAGACTGTACCTCACTCAACCCTATGTACTGTAGCACCCTAGACCTTACCAGTCCTTATAAGGACCTTTGTGGAACAAGTAGGTTGTGAATGATTAGCAGACTGTATGTCAGTCCCTATACTGATGAAGGACTGCTGCAGTATAGGGCAGCGGTCAGCAGTAGTGCACCTTAACCCTATGTATTGTGGACCTATACCAGTCCTTATGGATTAGCAGACTGTACCTCACTCAACCCTATGTAATGTAGCACACTAGACCTTACCCCTCCTTATAAGGACCTTTGTCGAACAAGTAGGTTGTGAATGATTAGCAGACTGTATGTCAGTCCCTATACTGATGAAGGACTGCTGCAGTATAGGGCAGCGGTCAGCAGTACTGCACCTCAACCCTATGTATTGTGGACCTATAAGAGTCCTTATGGAATAGCAGACTGTACCTCACTCAACCCTATGTACTGTAGCACCCTAGACCTTACCAGTCCTTAAAAGGACCTTTGTGGAACAAGTAGGTTGTGACTGATTAGCAGACTGTACGTCAGTCCCTATACTGATGAAGGACTGCTGCAGTATAGGGCAGCGATCAGCAGTACTGCACTACAACCCTATGTATTGTGGACCTATACCAGTCCTTATGGAATAGCAGACTGTACCTCACTTAACCCTATGTACTGTAGCACCCTAGACCTTACCAGTCCTTATAAGGACCTTTGTGGAACAAGTAGGTTGTGAATGATTAGCAGACTGTACCTCAGTCCCTATACTGATGAAGGACTGCTGCAGTATAGGGCAGCGGTGATCAGTAGTGCACCTCAACCCTATGTATTGTGGACCTATACCAGGCCTTAAGGAATAGCAGACTGTACCTCACTCAACCCTATGTACTGTAGCACCCTAAACCTTACCAGTCCTTATAAGGACCTTTGTGGAACAAGTAGGTTGTGAATGATTAGCAGACTGTACGTCAGTCCCTATACTGATGAAGGACTGCTGCAGTATAGGGCAGCGATCAGCAGTACTGCACCACAACCCTATGTATTGTGGACCTATACCAATCCTTATGGAATAGCAGACTGTACCTCACTCAACCCTATGTACTGTAGCACCCTAGACCTTACCAGTCCTTATAAGGACCTTTGTGGAACAAGTAGGTTGTGACTGATTAGCAGACTGTACGTCAGTCCCTATACTGATGAATGACTGCTGCAGTATAGGGCAGCGGTCAGCAGTAGTGCAGCTCAACCCTATGTATTGTGGACCTATACCAGTCCTTATGGAATAGCAGACTGTACCTCACTCAACCCTATGTACTGTAGCACCCTAGACCTTACCAGTCCTTATAAGGACCTTTGTGGAACAAGTAGGTTGTGACTGATTAGCAGACTGTACGTCAGTCCCTATACTGATGAAGGACTGCTGCAGTATAGGGCAGCGGTCAGCAGTAGTGCACCTCAACCCTATGTATTGTGGACCTATACCAGTCCTTATGGAATAGCAGACTGTACCTCACTCAACCCTATGTACTGTAGCACCCTAGACCTTACCAGTCCTTATAAGGACCTTTGTGGAACAAGTAGGTTGTGACCGATTAGCAGACTGTACGTCAGTCCCTATACTGATGAAGGACTGCTGCAGTATAGGGCAGCGGTCAGCAGTAGTGCACCTCAACCCTATGTATTGTGGACCTATACCAGTCCTTATGGAATAGCAGACTGTACCTCACTCAACCCTATGTACTGTAGCACCCTAGACCTTACCAGTCCTTATAAGGACCTTTGTGGAACAAGTAGGTTGTGAATGATTAGCAGACTGTACGTCAGTCCCTATACTGATGAAGGACTGCTGCAGTATAGGGCAGCGGTCAGCAGTAGTGCACCTCCACCCTATGTATTGTGGACCTATACCAGTCCTTAAGGAATAGCAGACTGTACCTCATTCAACCCTATGTACTATAGCACCCTAGACCTTACCAGTCCTTATAAGGACCTTTGTGGAACAAGTAGGTTGTGAATGATTAGCAGACTATACATCAGTCCCTATACTGATGAAGGACTGCTGCAGTATAGGGCAGCGGTCAGCAGTAGTGCACCTCAACCCTATGTATTGTGGACCTATACCATTCCTTAAGGAATAGCAGACTGTACCTCACTCAACCCTATGTACTGTAGCACCCTAGACCTTACCAGTCCTTATAAGGACCTTTGTGGAACAAGTAGGTTGTGACTGATTAGCAGACTGTACGTCAGTCCCTATACTGATGAAGGATTGCTGCAGTATAGGGCAGCGGTCAGCAGTAGTGCACCTCAACCCTATGTATTGTGGACCTATACCAGTCCTTATGGAATAGCAGACTGTACCTCACTCAACCCTATGTACTGTAGCACCCTAGACCTTACCAGTCCTTATAAGGACCTTTGTGGAACTAGTAGGTTGTGAATGATTAGCAGACTGTACATCAGTCCCTATACTGATGAAGGACTGCTGCAGTATAGGGCAGCGGTGATCAGTAGTGCACCTCAACCCTATGTATTGTGGACCTATTCCAGTCCTTAAGGAATAGCAGACTGTACCTCACTCAACCCTATGTACTGTAGCACTCTAGACCTTACCAGTCCTTATAAGGACCTTTGTGGAACAAGTAGGTTGTGACTGATTAGCAGACTGTACGTCAGTCCCTATACTGATGAAGGATTGCTGCAGTATATTGCAGCGGTCAGCAGTAGTGCACCTCAACCCTATGTATTGTGGACCTATACCAGTCCTTATGGAATAGCAGACTGTACCTCACTCAACCCTATGTACTGTAGCACCCTAGACCTTACCAGTCCTTATAAGGACCTTTGTGGAACAAGTAGGTTGTGAATGATTAGCAGACTGTACATCAGTCCCTATACTGATGAAGGACTGCTGCAGTATAGGGCAGCGATCAGCAGTACTGCACCTCAACCCTATGTATTGTGGACCTATACCAGTCCTTATGCAATAGCAGACTGTACCTCACTCAACCCTATGTACTGTAGCACCCTAGACCTTACCAGTCCTTATAAGGACCTTTGTGGAACAAGTAGGTTGTGACTGATTAGCAGACTGTACGTCAGTCCCTATACTGATGAAGGACTGCTGCAGTATAGGGCAGCAGTCAGCAGTAGTGTACCTCAACCCTATGTATTATGGACCTATACCAGTCCTTATGGAATAGCAGACTGTACCTCACTCAACCCTATGTACTGTAGCACCCTAGACCTTACCAGTCCTTATAAGGACCTTTGTGGAACAAGTAGGTTGTGAATGATTAGCAGACTGTACGTCAGTCCCTATACTGATGAAGGACTGCTGCAGTAAGGGTCAGCGGTCAGCAGTAGTGCACTTCAACCCTATGTATTGTGGACCTATACCAGTCCTTAAGGAATAGCAGACTGTACCTCACTCAACCCTATGTACTGTAGCACCCTAGACCTTACCAGTCCTTATAAGGACCTTTGTGGAACAAGTAGGTTGTGAATGATTAGCAGACTGTACGTCAGTCCCTATACTGATGAAGGACTGCTGCAGTATAGGGCAGCGGTCAGCAGTAGTGCACCTCAACCCTATGTATTGTGGACCTATACCAGTCCTTATGGAATAGCAGACTGTACCTCACTCAACCCTATGTACTGTAGCACCCTAGACCTTACCAGTCCTTATAAGGACCTTTGTGGAACAAGTAGGTTGTGAATGATTAGCAGACTGTACGTCAGTCCCTATACTGATGAAGGACTGCTGCAGTAAGGGTCAGCGGTCAGCAGTAGTGCACTTCAACCCTATGTATTGTGGACCTATACCAGTCCTTAAGGAATAGCAGACTGTACCTCACTCAACCCTATGTACTGTAGCACCCTAGACCTTACCAGTCCTTATAAGGACCTTTGTGGAACAAGTAGGTTGTGAATGATTAGCAGACTGCAGCAGAAGGGCAGCAGTCAAGTATAATATTCTTTCTATATTTGGAAGAAAGAATATTATACGTGTACAAGCCTATTACCATACCAGTCCTGAAAAGAACCTTTGTGGACCTAATAGTAACAGCTACTGATTAAACTGACTGTCCCTCACTACCTCACACACAGCTTCCTGCCTGTCCCTATATAAACTGACAAAACAGAGGCTGCTGGAACAATAACTTGAATAGCACTTTTGTGGACCTAATAGTAACAGCTAATGATTAAACTGACTGTGCCTGCAGCACACAGCGTCCTGTCCCTTTCTCTACACTGACAAAAGACACTCAGGCTGCTGCAACAATCACTAGCACAGCACTGCCTCAAACCTATATCCTGAACTACACCTAACACCTATACCATGATACCAGTCCTTAAAATAACTTTTGTGGACCTAATAGATAGCGATTTGGGTCACTGAAGTCTCGCCCTGCTCCACACAGCAACCTCTCCCTATAGTGACAGAAGAAAGAATGTAAAATGGCCGCCGGATCGGGTCTATTTATAAGTTAGGGGGAATGTCCAAGTGTCCATGTGCTGTAATGTCTCAATTGGCTAGCTCCCGGCTAGCCGACTCCTCCCCACTTGCGTCCTGGCGGTGACTGCCCCGGCCTCCTGATCGTCACGCTCTCTGCTTCCCATGCGCCTGGGACTGGGGGTCATGGCAACTGGAGGGTCCCCCACCCGCTGCATGTGTTGACCCCGCCGTCTGGGCTGGCTTCCTCCATCCGCCCTTCCCGCACCCAACGGCTGCCCTGTGCAGCGGTGCCGCGCAGGGGGTGCTGAGCCCTGCGCCATGTCCATCTCCCCCGCTGGCGTGTCCTGGCCCCTCCTCCACACTCCACTCCGCATCGAACCCCTCCGCTCTGTAGGCCCCGGGGTGGAAGCTGTGGGTTCCTGGCGCTGCCCATCCGACCCTGAGCCCGCGTCCCTCTTGGGAGTGCCCGCCACTGCTCGCTGAGGCCCACCCGGGCCGGCCTCTGGGCTGTACCGCTATCGCGTACCATGCCATAGCTCCGCCCCTCAGCTCCGCCTGACCCCTCTTCTTAAAGCGGCCCAGAGGCTGCTAGCTTAAATCGGCGACAGGGCTGTCCCTGCACCTGTCATGCCGTCCCTCCGCTGACCCCCCCCCCCCCTTCAGGGGTGTATGGCTGCGGGACTCTCTTTCTATTAACATAATAGAATGTGTGTCTCCTTGATATCATACTAACACCATCTGATGGCCACATGTGACATGTCCACTTTAACATCTTATCCTGGAATGTCCAGGGGGCTTAACTCCAAATTTAAAAGAGCAGTACTACTCAAATATCTCAAGTTGCATTCCCCCCACATGACACTGCTTCAGGAGATGCATCTTATGGGCAGCAAACTATTGGCACTAAAGAAGCTGTGGATCCAGAGAGCCTTTCATAGTTCTTTCTCCACCTATGCCAGGGGGGTCTCAGTGCTGGTCAGCTCAGCAAATCTTTTCCATGCGTAGTGGAACAGAATCACACCAACCCTCAGGGTAAATATGTGATAGTGACTTTCATGGTTTGGGGCACGAGACACATTGTGGTAAACATATACATCCCTCCTCCTTTCTCAACATCCACCCTATACACTATCCTAGAACAGGTTACCCCATACTGAGTTGTTACTTATGGGCGATTTTAACGCCATCCTAGCCTCGGACTTAGACAGACCAGTCCCCCCTAAACTTTGCTCCTATCCATCGCGCTTATTTTACCCCACACAGATAAAATAAAATGAACCCTGTCTCACCTCCCAGGGTGCTGGCATTGTGGAACAAAACCTGACAACTTTACCCACATTTTTTGGACCTGCTTGGCCATTGTCAAATATTGCAAGGAGATTCTAAATGTCATAACACAGGTCACCACCATACCGCTCCAATCCTCCATAGAAATACCCTGTTTCCCCGATAGTAAGACACCCCCGATTGTAAGACGTATCGGGAGTTTCAGAGGGGTCGGCTAATATAAGCCATACCCCGAAAGTAAGACATATGTCTTACTTTCGGGGAAACACGGGGGTATTGCCGCCTCCCTCTCATCTAGCTGCGCGCCGCCTCCTGCCCACGTCCGCACCGTCCCCCTCTCCATACGTCGCCGCGTCTGCCATTTCCCTCTGATCTTAATGAGCGCCGCCTCCTACCCACGCCTGAGCCGTCCCCCTCTCCATACGTCACCGCGCCGTCCCCTGCACTTGTCACTGCCGCCTCCTGCTTAAAATACGGTAATGCACACAGTATTAATCATACATCAGTAAAACATACACACTGGCATACTGGGGTATCATCTGCTGTATGTAACCCAGTGGGTATCAGCAGGTGTCACACTGGATTAAATACAGCAGGTGGTACTGTATCACACATAAATCTGTTTTATCTTCCAGTATTCCACTGTTCGTTCTTACCATTTTTCATTGTTTTACATGTTATGCAATGTTGTAACAAGACATTCTTGGCACTTCCTTTTATAAAACTGTTTTGTGGTGAATACAATACTGTTCAGGTTGTTAATAAATATAAATTTTATGGTTAAAACAAAAAATTCGACAATTTTTTTCCAATATAAGACATACCCCGAAAGTAAGACATAGTGGGGCTTTTGGGGATAAAAAGAAAGTAAGACACTGTCTTACTTTCGGGGAAACACGGTATGTATATTGGGCCTGATAGAACAACTAATTTCCACTGTGGCAAGCCGCACCCTGGTCGGGCTGCTTCTCTTTTATGCCCACAAAGCCATAGCCCTTAGCTGGCATAAGCCTACTACTCCTCCTCTCTCCTTGTGGAAACAATTGGTCAACAACAGCTTGCCTCTCTACAAAGATTGTTATGCTAATAGGGGTTGCCCCCAAAAATATGACTAGATTTGGTCCACAGCCTCAGACTCACACTCCACTTAATCCATCATCATCTGCTATTAGATAGTAATATGCAATTCTGAATTCAGTCCTCCTACTTGTGGAGCCACCCAGCTGCGATCATCATGATATATTAAGATCCCTATCATGTTTCATGTAAAAGTTTACCTCGTGTCATGAGTCTGTATAATTCAAAGTTAACACTTGTCATGACCAGTGTATGTTGTTTTTCTTTTAAATGTTTTAACACTCAATAAACAGATTTGCAAAAAAAATAAAAAATAGTACAAATAGTAAACGTAGTCAAAACATAGCCAGGGTATGGTAGCCAAAGCAGGTAGTCAGAACAAGCCAGTAAACCAGGAAGCCAAAGCTCAGCATATTTGAAGGCAGCAGACAGGATCAGAAACCAGAAGGGACATCAGCCAGGCAAGTCTTCAACAGGAACTCAGCAGAGAGTCTTCAGATATATTTGACCAAGGCGAAGGTACGGAATGAATGAACCAGGCAGTTTAATCAGCCAAAAGGGCCTGGCTGATGAGCAGTAAATGATCACTGGGTGAGCCACTGTGGAACGATCAGTGCTGGAAATTAACCGACAACTGAGTAACCTGAGCACTGAGAAGGGAGGGCTGAGCCTATCCCTGACAGTAGGTCAGGGGGTTATTGTCTGTCTTTACTACAAACCGTATAGGTAGTCTTTCAACTTATCTATATATGCAACTATGTCAACTACCACCAACTTTAGTCCAAGGAATTCCAGCTTGTGAGCTGTCAGCGCGAGGAGAAAAAATAGCCGATTACCGGCTCTGTTTACATCACATGATCAGCTGTCATTGGCTGACGGCTGATCACATGGTAAGGGGTTCGGTGATCGAACCCTTACTCCTAGTCTCATAGACTTGCTGATCAGAGTGCACTTTGCGTGCCCTGCAGGGTGCACGCAGGCCGCTTGGGCATGGGAGGACGTCAATAGACGTACTCCCGGCAAAGTAGGTCCGCGCTGTAGCCGCCATTCGGCTGTAGCGCGGATCTGAAGAAGTTAAAGTGCCTTTTGTTGTTTATTTATTTCTATATTCCATACAATGTATTTGGTTCTAATGATGCATAGGACCTCACATGTACTTTTAGTGTGTGTCGTATTATACATTATCAGTGTGTCTTGCCATGCAGTATTAGTGGGGAGCGCTGTACCACATATCTAATTTTTATCACTGCCTACAATCAATTAGAACACTAGCAAGTATTCAGCAGCAGACCCATACACTAATATTTACTTTAGTTTTTCTCTTTATCTTATATCTCTTTTTGGTTCAACTTATACATTTCTTTTTACACAATCCATTTGTGTGCACATAGTAGCGCAGGGGATCAGGCACGTCTTCGTTAAAGTATATGTAAACCCTCAATCTCTGTTAAAAAAAAAAAAGTATATGTAAACCCTACACTTTGTAAAACAACCCATTCAGTTTAAAATAGAAAAGAAAGGCAAAAAATGTATGTATACATATTAAAAAAATTATAAATATATTTTTTCCCTTTTTTATAAGTGATGTTCTCAACTGCATTAGAAGCTGAGGGAGGAGAAACAGCCACAATCGGTGCTTCCCAGTGAATGGCTGTGCAAGGAGTGCATGTCAGCAGAAGTCTGAACATTGGAGGAGAGCAGGCCAAGTTCCAGCACAGCCAGAAAACTGCACACTGTGCTCACATGCCTAGTGTGGTCAGTTTTTAATAGAAACGCAGAGGAACTGGCAGGAACACCAGGTGTATTAAATAGGGCAACCGTGCTTCACTAGGTAAAGCTTAATGACACTCAGATTAATAAAAACTTAAGTACAGGAAAAAAATAAATCCAATGTGTAATATATCTGGTGAATCAAAAGTTCATCAATATCAATAAATGCTTGTAAATAATCTCATATGAAGTGAAAATAATCAATAAATAAATGCAAAATATTGTAAGTGCGTTTTACTGTTTTCCCAATAAAAACGATTTATGGTTTTATGTGATGTGGCATAGTAAAAACGCTCATATAATGTCTTGAATTTATTTATTGATTATACACTAGCATTTTTTGATTTTGATGAATTTTTGATTAATTTATTTATTTACAAGGTATTTTACACATTGGATATATTTATTTTCTGCACTTATGTTTTTTTTTGTCTGATTGTCATTAACCACTTCAGCCCCGGACCATTTTGCTGGCCAAAGACCAGATCACTTTTTGCGATTCGGCACTGTGTCGCTTTAACTGACAATTGCGCGGCCATGCGACGTGGCTCCCAAACAAAATTGACGTCCTTTTTTTCCCATAAATAGAGCTTTCTTTTGGTGGTATTTGATAACCCCTTCGGTTTTTATTTTTTGCGCTATAAACAAAAATAGAGCGACAATTTTGAAAAAAACGCATTATTTTTTACTTTTTGTTATAATAAATATCCCCCAAAAATATATTAAAAAAAATGTTTCCCCTCAGTTTAGGCCGATACGTATTCTTCTACATATTTTTGGTAAAAAAAAATCGCAATAAGTGATTATTGATTGGTTTGCTCAAAAGTTATAGCGTTTACAAAATATTTTATGTCATTTTTATTAATAATTTTTTTTTTACTAGTAATGGCGGCGATCAGCGATTTTTATTGTGACTGCAACATTATGGAGGACACATCGGACATTTTTGACACATTTTTGGGACCATTGTCATTTATACAGCAATCACTGCTATATAAATGCAGTGATTCCTGTGTAAATGACACTGGTACTGAAGGGGTTAACCAGTGGGTGGCAGTGTAGGGGTTAAGTGTTCCTAGGTGTGTGTTACTAACTGTTGGGGGCTGGGCTTTAATTTAGTGAACACTGATCTCTGCTCCAATCACATGGAGCAGAGATCAGCGTCACTAGTTGCTAGGCAGAACGGGAAGATGCTGTTTACAACAGCATCTCTCCATTCAGCTGCCCCATGAGACGATCGCGGGTAATCCCGTGGCGATCGAGTCTGCGGGACCCGTGACCGGACTCACAGGGCAGGACAGGAAATTTAAAGGGACGTACAGGTACGCCCATTTGCCTGCCCATGCCATTCTGCCGACATACATCGGCGTGCTCTGGTCGGGAACCGGTTAAGGTCCAGTTATTGAAGTGGGGTTGCCCTATTGTATGAAGTTGATGTCCCAAGAGGTTATAGCAACTGCTGCTGCATTTGTTTTACATCGTTGGCACAAGATTTTTTATCTTTAGAAACACCAGGTATTTCACAAAAAGGAAGCAATATAAAGAGAACAGGATACTTTTTCATGCAAGCACTGGGCAGCTGAAGCTTCATGCAAAACGTATTTAACTGGGTTCTCGTTTCGTAGAGAATGCCTGTTTGGGGATGATCTGGACAAATATATCTAGAAGATTACCGGGGGTAAAACCACATTGTTACCGGTCAAAAGGAAGAGTAAACGTCCTTCATTTAGATGTTCTCTGTCCCTAGCCCCTGGAGCCTCATCCTCCAGGCAGTGGTGATGGCCTCCCCAATCAAATTCTAGGGGAAAGGTCCAAAGTCAAGCCCAAGGGCATAATAAACCTTGGGGTCCAAGATCTGGTAAACAGAACCCCAAAGTCTCCCTACGAAGAAGCGCCCCCGCTCGGCCAAGTTGGAGGAAGGCTGCTGCAGTTTGCAGGCACCTGGCGGAAGAGATTCAGGACAGGTGGGTAGCCTCCACGGTGTCTCTGGGCTACAAGCTAGAGTTCCAGGAGCTTCCTCCATCTAATTTCTTAAGATCAAGTGTCCCCAGGGACCCAGAAAAGGCCCTTATTTCTGGTCTTAGAACGTCTGTTATCCCAAGGGGTAATTATAGAGGTGGCCCCGGCAGAGCAAAGCTCAAGGTTCTACTCAAACCTCTTTACGGTTCCAAAACCAAACGGAGAGGTCAGACCTATTCTAAATCTAAAAGACCTGAATCAATTTCTAGACATTCGTCCTTTCCGCATGGAGTCTATCTACTCAGTAGTCTCCACCCTTCAGGGGGGAGAATTACTGGCATCAATAGACATCAAAGATGCATATTTGCATGTGCCAATATTTCCCACTCACCAAAGATTCCTAAGGTTTGCGGTGGATCAGTGGCACTTTCAATTTGTGGCTCTTGCTTTTGGTCTTGCTACCACTCCTCGAGTCTTCACAAAAGTTCTAGCCCCACCCATGGCAAATCTAAGGGCTCAGGGCATAACTTCCTTAGAGGAGAGATTTACAGCAGCGCTAAAAAATTGTAATGAGTTAAGGCTTAGAAATGTGTATCACATAAGGCAAATTCCCCAAAATCCCCCCCAGCTCTCCTCATCTCTAATCCCCTCCTAGCTTTCCTCTCATCACAAAGCCCCCCAGCTCCCCTCTCATCACAAAGCCCATCCTGGTTCTCCTCTCCCCACACACCTCCTCCTAGTTCTCCTCTCATCACAAATCCCCTCCTAGTTCTCCTCTCATCACAAATCCCCTCCTAGCTTTCTTCTCATCACAAAGCCCCCCAGCTCTCCTCTCATCACAAATACCCTCCTAGCTCTCCTCTCATCACAAATCCCCTCCTAGCTCTCCTCTCATCACAAATCCCCTCCTAGCTCTCCTCTCATCACAAATCTCCTCCTAGCTCTCCTCTCATCACAAATCCCCTCCTAGCTCTCCTCTCATCACAAATCCCCTCCTAGTTCTCATCTCATTACAAATCCCCTCCTAGCTCTCCTCTCATCACAAATCCCCTCCTAGCTCTCCTCTCATCACAAATCCCCTCCTAGCTCTCCTCTCATAACAAATCCCCTCCTAGGTCTCCTCTCATCACAAATCCCCTCCTACCTCTCCTCTCATCACAAATCCCCTCCTAGTTATCCTCCTAGCTCTCCCCTCATCACAAATCCCCTCCTAGCTCTCCTCTCATCACAAATCCCCCCTAGCTTTCCTCTCATCACAAAGCCCCCCAGCTCTCCTCTCTGCTGACCTCCTCCTCCACTTCCACACACATACTTTCTCATCTCCCCTTTCATCACAAGTTCCCCCAAGCTCTCTTATGTGTACAATGCTCTTCCCTCTGCTAAACACACACAAACTTTACTTCTCTGCACACATTCCCCCTCCTCCACACACTTTCACAGTGCACTCCTCTCTGAATAAACTCAGTCTCTGCAAAGCTCTCCCTAAAAAAAATCCCCCTTCCCAGCACAAATCTCCTTACACCCCACAAATCCATATCCCAGCACAGCTCCTCATCCCAGCAAAAATACCCCACCCCAACATCCCTCAAGCATAAATTAAATCCTCCTCCCAGTACAAATTCTTTCCCCCTTCCAGCACAACATGCCCCCCCCCCCCATCCTGGAACAATTCCTCTCACCTTGTCCTCATTCCTCCAAGCCCCTCCGACACAAGTCCTCTCCCCAGTTCCATCACATATCTTCCCACCTAAATCCCCTCTGCCAGTACAAACCTTTCCCCCACAAACACAAATTCTTTCCCCCTTTCTAAACCAAATTCAAACCTCCATACTGTCCTAGTTTTAATGGGCCTTTCCTGAGATGTAAACAAAATCCCAGCGTCCCATGAATCTGGGCTGAGTCCTGGAGCCCAGTGCTGGAACAAGTTTTGGCACTAGGCTCCACTAACTTGTCAAGCAGGAGCTTGTGCGGGCCTCCAAGGTAAATGTCCTCCATCTCTCTGGGTCCCAGATGCCATGGTCATGCTCTCTGTGAGAAGGATAACATCTGGGAGGGAGAGGGCTAGTGCTGGAAGGGGGGGGGGGGGCTAGTGCTGGAAGGGGGAGGGCCAAGTGCTGGAAGGGGAAGGGGAGGGGCAAGTGCTGGAAGGGGGAGAGGGCTAGTGCTGGAGGGGGGAAGGCAGTGCGGGAAGGGGGGAGGGAGAGGGTTAGTGCTGGAAGGGGAGGGGGTTGGAAATGAGCTGGGGGAGAGGGGGGCTAGTGCTGGAAGGGGGGTTGGAAATGTGCTGGGGAGATAGGGGGGCTAGTGCTGGAAGGGAGGGTTGGAAATGTGCTGGGGGAGAGGGGGGCTAGTGCTGGAAGGGGGGTTGGAAATGTGCTGGGGGAGAGGGGGGCTAGTGCTGGAAGGGGGGGTTGGAAATGTGCTGGGGGGAGAGGGGGGCTAGTGCTGGAAGGGGGGTTGAAAATGTGCTGGGGGGAGAGGGGGGCTAGTGCTGGAAGGGGGGGTTGGAAATGTTCTGGGGAAGAGGGGGGCTATTGCTGGAAGGGGGGTTGGAAATGTGCTGGGGGGGAGAGGGGGGCTAGTGCTGGAAGGGGGGTTGAAAATGTGCTGGGGAAGAGGGGGGCTAGCGCTGGAAGGGGGGGTTGGAAATGTGCTGGGGGAGAGGGGGGCTATTGTTGGAAGGGGGTTGGAAATGTGCTGGGGGGAGAGGGGGGCTAGTGCTGGAAGGGGGGTTGGAAATGTGCTGGGGGAGAGGGGAGCTAGTGCTGGAAGGGGGGGTTGGAAATGTGCTGGGGGGAGAGGGGGGCTATTGCTGGAAGGGGGGTTGGAAATGTGCTGGGGGGAGAGGGGGTCTAGTGCTGGAAGGGGGGTTGGAAATGTGCTGGGGGAGAGGGGGACTAGTGCTAGAAGCGGGGGTTGGAAATGTGCTGGGGGAGAGGGGGGCTAGTGCTGGAAGGGGGGTTGGAAATGTGCTGGGGGAGAGGGGAGCTAGTGCTGGAAGGGGGGGTTGGAAATGTGCTGGGGAAGAGGGGAGCTAGTGCTGGAAGGGGGGTTGGAAATGTGCTGGGGGAGAGGGGAGCTAGTGCTGGAAGGGGGGTTGGAAATGTGCTGGGGGAGAGGGGAGCTAGTGCTGGAAGGGGGGTTGGAAATGTGCTGGGGGAGAGGGGGACTAGTGCTAGAAGCGGGGGTTGGAAATGTGCTGGGGGAGAGGGGGGCTAGTGCTGGAAGGGGGGTTGGAAATGTGCTGGGGGAGAGGGGAGCTAGTGCTGGAAGGGGGGGTTGGAAATGTGCTGGGGAAGAGGGGAGCTAGTGCTGGAAGGGGGGTTGGAAATGTGCTGGGGGAGAGGGGAGCTAGTGCTGGAAGGGGGGTTGGAAATGTGCTGGGGGAGAGGGGAGCTAGTGCTGGAAGGGGGGTTGGAAATGTGCTGGGGGAGAGGGGAGCTAGTGCTGGAAGGGGGGTTGGAAATGTGCTGGGGGAGAGGGGAGCTAGTGCTGGAAGGGGGGTTGGAAATGTGCTGGGGGAGAGGGGAGCTAGTGCTGGAAGGGGCTGTCAGGTTTAAAATTAATCCCACACTGATTTCTAGCATATGTCCTTTCTCATACCAAAGCACATATCCTCCTAACCCCCCCAATCACTCCACCAAGTGTACATCGTTTTAGTTTCCTCCTTCCCAATCCCAGCCACTCTCTCCCCCTCCTCCCTGTCTATCTATAAAGCATAGAAAAGTTTGTACAGACCTGAAGTCTGTATTGGCCCTTTCTGGGGCCTTCTGACAGAATAAACAGACAATCAGTCTTTCATATCTGAGCGGTTGCCTGCAGATAGATACTGACTGCTCTTACCACATCTAAAGAGTGTAACAACTCTTCTTACACAGACTGTGGATCTGGAAAAAAGGAGGGTAGGACCACATCTTCATTCAGATGGAATCCTGACACCACCTTAGGTAAAAAGGTCAGGTGAGGACGCAACACCACCCTGTCTTTGTGACTAATCAAATAAGGCTCTTTACAAGAAGGAGCTGCTATTTCTGATACCCTTCTAGCCAAGGAAATGGCTACCAAAAAGACCAGTTTTTTAGTCAGAAGAACTAAAGAAGCATGGTGCAATGGTTCAAAGGGTTGTTCTTGCAAAACGGACAAAACCAAATTCAGATCCCATGGGCACACAGGATATTTGGCTTGGTGGATTCAAGTGCAGTGCATCCTGAATAAAGGCCCCCGAACCAGGGAATGTGAGGCAAGTGGCTTTTGAAAGAATACTGATAAGGCCAAGATCTGGACTTTGATAGTGCTCAAAGCCAGCCTCATTTCAATACCTAATTGAAGAAAAGCAAGAATCCTGCTAATAGCATACTTTCTAGGATGCCATTAGCAGGATGTTCACGCCAGGAAACATATGCCCAGGGCTTTTTTTCAGCCGGAATCCACCGGAACTGCGTTCCGGAACCTCTGGCAGCCCTCTCTTCTCATCTCTCTGACAGTCCGGTTTTTGAATGATGTGTACGGGTTTTCATCTGCTCTAGACCTGGACACGTCAATCACACCAGACTGCACGGGGGTGACATCAAGTTTTTGCTTTGTCAAGAGGACGCAGATCTCAACTTAGTGACTATGCTGCTAATGTTCATTTACTCCTGATCACTTACTGATCTAAAGTTTGTTCGCTGACATGCCTGTATTGGCCATGTTCCTAGTATGTACTTGCAGTTTGGGGAATAAGCCAGCCCCTTGTTTTTGGGGAATGGCAAGGGTTAAATTTGGGCTACCGCCTGTCCTATATGGGTTTCTGTATGTCATAGACTTGCTGGGTGACTAGATGACTGTTGTGTGTATGTGTGTGTCTGTTTTCCGCCTCACCCCCCCCCCCCCCCGGGCTTGCAGCCGCGTGGGGAACTATATTCTACCCATATCAATACTTTTGTTTTATTTTGTCAAGTTTCTAATATCTTTTCATGTCTACGGTCAAGTATATCTCCTGGAATGTCCGGGGATTAAACTCTAAATTTAAAAGGGCCTCCCTGTTTGATTTCCTTAAGACACATAAACCTCATATACTGTGTTTACAGGAAACGCACCTTATGGGATCAAAAGTGCTCGCCCACAAAAAGCACTGGGTTATGCACAAATATCACTCCACCAGTGGCGTGACTAGAACCTTCAGGGCCCAGATGCAAGAAACCATGAAGGGCCCCCCTGAACCCCAGCCAGGGCCCTTCCCTCCGAGTCCGGTGGTGGAACTCCAGGGCGTGGTCACAGGAATGATCTTTGTGAGCCCTGTAGTTCCACCACTGGCATCAGTAGTTTTTTTTTATTATTTTGTTTTTAATTTTTCGGTGCCCCATTGGGGGACTGTCCCTAGGCAGGATGGGGTCCCTGTCCCCAGAAGAGATGAGGTCCTTTTCTCCAGGGCAGATTAAGTTACTGCCCCCAGGTGAGAAGGGGTCTCTGTCCCCAGGGGAGATAGGGGTCTCTGTCCCCACGTGAGAAGGGGCCCCTGTCCCCAGGGGGAGATGGAGGGGGTAAGTAATGGTGTGTGGGGTTCTCTCACTCCCCATGACCAAGCTGCAGGCCGCGCACTCATCCATGTTGGCCTGGGCTTCATCCAGTGTGCTGGATGGGTGACCAGCATATCTCCCAGAAAGACCTTTCATCATCTGTGTATGACGGGGGAGGAGGGGGGCTGGCAGACAAGCCTGCAGTGTCCTCCAGGGAGCCGGCTCTCATAGGGCTGCACTGCATCTGTGTGCATAAAGTTTGTTTACCCGGGAGAAGTGTGCAGTGCAGTGTGGACCGGACTCGGGGGGGTGGGACTCTGGCTGGGGAGAACAGACATCGGACTGAGCGGCAATGCATGGAGCAAGAGAGGGGTACTCTGAGGAGCCGGCCGAGGACACAGGTCATGCGGGAACAACTAAAGAGCAGCCAGTGTGATAGTCGAGTATGGAGCTCTGCTAGTCACCCTCCACCTCCAGCCACCCGTGTGCATGGTGCACTGGTACCCCTAGCTGCCTATGCTGCTGCCGGCCATATGTAGAGGGGGCTGCATGGGCCCCCTGCAGCACAGGGCCCAGTTGCGGTCGCGACTGCTGCACCCCCTATAGTTACGCCCCTGCTCGCCACATATTCTAATTATGCCAGGGGGGTGTCCATTCTCATAAGGAAGGAGATTCTCATATGACCGAGTAGTCATGGACACCAAGGGTCGTTATATTTTCCTTCAATGCATGATCTATGCTACGCCACAGCTATTGGTAGTGGTGTATGCTCCTCCCCCCACCCCCCCCTCCCGTCATGGCTGCAATCTTCTCCGATTTGAGTACACAATTTTCCACTTTGCCAACGCTTGCTACCCTTATAGTATGGGACTTTAATTCAGTACTTGACCCTAGTTTGGATCGATTGAAACCCCTCCAGTAGGAGTTATGTTGATCTCTGGCGACAAAATCATCCTAAGGCCAGGGAATGCTCTTGCCAATCCAGGACATACCGTACTCTTTCCAGGCTGGATTATGCTCTGGGGACCCCTGATCTGGCCTCATATGCCCAGACTGTTTCTTATCTGCCTCAGACGATATCTGACCATTCTGCCCTGTGTGTTGAACTATTACTAGGCGCAGGCCCTCTTTTCGGTTGTGGAGACTCGGCCGCCTCTGGATCTCCACCCCCAAATTCCAGGAGCCATGTCAGGACATGTCCCACTATTGGGGGGACAATGCCGGATCTGCCTCCTCTGGCTGCACATAGGACGCCTTTAAGGCGTCTGTGCAGGGCTCCAATATTGTCTAACAAAGGAAGTCCTTTCAGGCTGCTCTTCTGGCCTTGGAGTCCTCCCTGGAGACCGCTAGGGCCCAATACTCTGCAGGTCCCACTCCAGACTTCCATGGAGTCTTGGCGGGGACCAATCCCTCCAGTTCCCCGTATTAGAGGACTCATAATACTATTTTAAACAAACCCCTGACAATCGAAGAAATTACTAAAGCCATTTGTTCTCCCCCCCTCCAATAAAACCCCAGGGTTGGACGGTTTGCCCACCGAATGTTACAAAAATTACGCTGAAGAAATGGCACAGAAATTGCACTCTCAGTTTGGATGGGCACTGGAGGAGGGTATACTTCCCCCCCCTCCATGTGTAAGGCCCTAATTGTTGTAATACCCAAACTCGATAATCATAAACTGTTGTGCGGGTCTTACCGTCCAATCTCACTACTGAATAGTGATGTTAAGGTGCTAGCTAAAATTCTAGCTCTCAGACTGCAGAAAGTCATCCTCCACCTCGTTCATAGGGAACAGACTGGGTTCATGCCTGGTAAGATTACGTATGATAACATTCGTCATCTGTATCTACATGTTCACAGGGCTGCCACTGACCAAAAAAGTGGACTAGTGTTATCGTTAGATGTGTTAAAAGCCTTTGATACAGTCTACTGGTCTTTTCTCTGGGAAACTATGCATCGTATGGGCTTCAGCTCCCAATTTATCAAGTGGGTTTTTCTGCTTTATACCAACCCTAGTGCCAGGATAGGTACCAATAAGGATGTTTCTGATATGTTTGATTTACAAAGGGGAACTAGGCAGGGCTACCTGCTCTCACAGCTTCTGTTTGCCCTGGCCATAGAGCCCCTCACTCTGGCGGTGGGGCAGATGGGGCGGATCTCCCTATATGCGGATGATTCCCTAATTTATCTAGATGGCTCAGAGCAATCCTTTATTTCGCTAATGGGAGTTGTGGAAGAGTTTGGGTAGGTCCCCGGCTAAGAGTTGGCTAGGATAAGTCTGCGGCATTCCCTATAGGCCCCAAACTTGACTATACCTACCTAACTCAATCCCACATTGACCATCGAACCCACATTTAAATATTTGGGGATTTATATCAACGCAGACTTATCTATTTTTGAATCCCTTAACATTATACCGATTATAACACACATGTAGACCAGACTACGTACCTGGGCCTCCCTACCACTAAATTTAATTGGTAGTGTGAACATTTTTTAAATGATATACTTACCTAAATTTATTTATGTTTTACAGGCATCCCCAGTCTTTTTGTTTAAAAAAACTTTTTTAACAAGATTAACTCACTTTTATCCTCCTTCCTCTGGCAGGGGTCAAACCCAAAAATTGCTAGGGCCTTACTCCAAGCCGCTAAGGTCGATGAGGAGTTAGCCTGCCCCAACCTACAACACAACTGTATAGCGTCACAGCTTGCATATGTTTATGACTGGTTTCTGGAGGCCTCCTCATTCTGTTCCATCGCTCTCTTGACTGCTCTTGCTGGCCCCGGGCCTCACTTATTCACATGCTACATAGATCTATACCTAAACGTTGCTCTCGTGGCTCTCCGATAGACGTTAGCTGGCTAGCTTGGCATGAAGGAAATAAGGTGATCATAAACTCGCATAGGTGTCTCAGAAAGCCCCCTTACAGCACAATCCTAACTTCTTAAAGCTCCTGGGTCACCCAGACTTCCTATGGTGGACACAAATTGGTGTCAGCCACGCTTCCCATATTTTTGTTAACGATCCATTTATTTCCTTCAAAGACTTGAAGGCACGGTGTGGAGTGACGAATAAATTATTTTTTAAATATCTTTTATTACATCATGCCATCTGGGCACAATTCAATGGTCTTACCCAGGAGCTCATTAAATTACCTATGGAGATGCTACTGTCATACACGGATATTGAAAAACTGGTCATGGCTATCTATTCACACCTGCAAGCTGCTAGGGTTAGACACTTCCAGATTGCTCAGCAGAAATGGGACGTGGAAATTCCCAGGCTGTCTGAGGAGGGGTGGGAGGAGGCCTCGGAGGTCTGCTTTTTGGATCTTATTGAGTCCAGTGACCAATATGTACAGTTTAAATTTATACACCAGTTGCACTATACTCCTGCCAGGCTTGCTCGTGTGGGTTATGCTTCCGCTGCCTCCTGCTTCAGGTGTGGCTCCACTGATGCCGGATACGTGCATATGTTTTGGTCCTGCCCAGACTTCCAACATTCTGGAAGGACTTATTCTCTTTTTTTGAAGACACCTTACATTTATCAGTATCTCACACTCCAGAAGTCGGACTGTTGGGTGTGCTAAACGACTTCCTGCACAAGACCCAAACTCGAACTCTGGCTCCTATAGTATTGTTTTATGCTAGGAAATTAATTTAGCTACAATGGAAAAATGTAACTGCTCCAAGTAAAAAAAAAAAAAAATATATTGAAACCAAAATTTCCCCCAGGGGTCTACGAGTTAAGAAAACCACCCCCCCCCCCCCCTCTTTTTAGATGACTCTGGGAAAAAAGAATGGGTAGGGGTAGCAGAATTTTGCACGACAAAATGGATGGGGATACTCGCATCTCATAGGACTGAGAAATTTAACCAACTAGTTTTGCAGATTAAAAGAATTGTTGAGGAAATACTAGGCCATTCACAAAAAATTCCAGCACTGTGGCTGGACATCCTTAAGAAAAACACCAAAAAACTAGAGGACGACCTTATTACCACTAAAATAAGTAAATTTAAACACGATTTAGATGACTATAATACGAACCACATCTATTCTTGGAATGTTAAAAATGGTCATCGATCACCAATTTCTGATGTCCCTGAATCTAGCCCTTATTCCACCAAACCAGAAACCTCAACACTACATGACACTAATTATCCTACCACAAAGAAATTGTATAAGCAACTCCCTCCTGCATTGATGAGTATCGACCCCTTTGGTCCCA
Organism: Lithobates pipiens; assembly: GCF_037356315.1. Classification (NCBI taxonomy): domain Eukaryota; kingdom Metazoa; phylum Chordata; class Amphibia; order Anura; family Ranidae; genus Lithobates; species Lithobates pipiens. The sequence continues at coordinate 58,137,080 of NW_027507789.1, read as the reverse complement.
TCATTCACGCTAATCATCCCAACTACCTACCTTACACTACTAGCACAGGTCCAAATCAATCTCTAACTATCAAGAATTTAAACAGAGACAAAAATAGGAACTCAGTGAGAATGGATGAACTGATAAAATCGCTTAATTGGTTCTATAATAGACCACCAGGGGCCCTAGTGCTCAGATTGGAACCCAGTGAAACGAGTGCAGCACAAACCGTAACCCTGGAAAACAATAACAACAAAAACAAAAATAATAGCCCCTATAACAAGAATGGGAAGAGAACCCAGTCAACCCTCACTAACCCAAATATAAAAAAACATAGTATGGTAGAACTTTTAACCACCCCCCTACAAACAAATCATAACTCAGAGATTATACCTCCCACAGTAAACTGTACCACACCGTCTTTTTTAGTGAAAAGTCCTCCTCCGACCCCAAACCCCCGAAAAAGAAAACTTACAGAAGAGGTTGTAGAGGAGGGCGAAAGACCAACTTACGCAAACATATTGAAACACCAAAAACTGTAAAAAAAATGTAATTTATCTTCATACAATCCATCACCTGCTGACATTTCATTACTCAGCCGTGGATTAAACTTTGCACCATTAAATAGACCCAATCCATTCACCATTTTCAAAGATCTGAATAATTACGTACGTAATCTGACTCTTAAAAGACACTTTCACATAAAACAAGAAAAGAACTCAAAAGAGATAAAAGAACTACCCAATCTACCGACTACATCTCCGGTTCATGACCATTCAGGATCTAGTTCGGACCTACTTATGTTTGACATTGACATTTTAGAAATCTCAAATGACGAGGAAATTACATCACAGTTACTCACCCAACATCTCATTTCATCCCCTCCTATTATCCATACATCACTGAAACCCAAATCCATTTTTTTCCCCACCCACTCAAAAGGCCCATACATTGAAAGTTTCTATCGAGTGGTTTATGCTGACCTGATCAAAATATGCAACACCACTTCAAAATCTCATAAAAATAATCTTACTCGCTCCGAAATCCAAGCCCTGGATAGGTTAACACATAAAGAAGATTTAGTAATCAAGCCCGCTGATAAAGGGGGTGGAATAGTCCTCCTGGATAGATCTGATTACGTGGCGGAGTCCCTCCTCCTCCTTGCAGATGACACCACTTACAAAAAACTGACTCATGATCCAACTAACACGTTCGCGAAAGAAACTGAGGCTCTAATTAAATCAGCCCTCCAAGAAGGTATCCTCACAAAAACAGAAGGCGCCTTTTTACATAAGAATTTTTACCAAATCCCTTATTTCTATTACTTACCCAAAGTCCATAAAAACCCTCATCATCCCCCTGGCCGACCAATCGTGGCCGCCATGGACAGTGTCACCACTGGCTTTAGCCTGTATATCGATCAGTTCCTACAGCCACTGGTGACACAACTACAATCTTACATTCGTGATGGTCGTCATCTCCTGGAACTCCTGGCCCCTTATAGATGGGAAACCTCTTATATCTGGCTTTCCCTAGATGTCAGCTCACTTTATACTTCCATTCCACATGCCTTTGGCCTCAAAGCCATTGAAGACTATCTAATCAATGAGCCCCTAGTAAATATGCGGCAAGCCAATTTCGTGCTAAAGGCCGTTAACTTTTGCTTGACACATAACTATTTTACTTTAAAAGGCGATTTTTACCAACAGACCCAAGGTACAGCTATGGGCGCCAATTTTGCGCCCTCATACGCGAACCTTGCGATGGGCTTCTGGGAGTCCCGTTTCATCTATAAAAATAATCCCTTTGCAGAAAACATAATCTTTTTCGGTAGATATATAGATGACCTGATCATCATTTGGGATGGAGCAGCTGACTCAATCCCTCCCTTCATTCAACACTGCAACAATAATCCCTACGGCCTATCTTTTATGTCCAATACCAGTCCCGACACCATAGCATTTTTTAGACCTAGAACTGGGACATGAAGGCCACGCTATCGTCTCGAAAAACTACACGAAACCAACTGCGGGCAACTCTTACCTTCATTTTAACAGTTGTCATTATCCCAAATGGATCAAGAACATCCCAAAGGGACAATTTTGGCGTTTAAGGCAAAATTGCACCAAACAAACTGACTACATAGAATCCAGTAGTATTTTGCAAACCAAATTTATAGAAAAAAACTATCCTGCACCTCTTATAGACAGCGCTCTCGAACAGTGTCTTTCAGGAAAAGCAGCGGCAAAAACAGACCGCCCCTCACAGAATTTTTCCAGTAGATTCATCACCACGTTCCATAATGAGCACAAAACCATGGAAAGAATACTAAGAAAACACTTACAGCAGGACCCTCACCTGCGAACCGAACTCCCAGCTCGACCATCTGTTACTTACCGTAGGGCCCCAAACCTGAGAAATAAGATTGCACCCAGTAAACTAAAAACCCAATCCAATCCCCCTACGACCTTTCAACTGATACCCCTAACTGGGATGTTTCAGTGTCGTAAAGGACTTTGTAAAACCTGTAAGTTTGTCGACCACGGACAAATAGAATTTACCACCAAGGGCAAAACCTACACATTAAAGGAATTCTTCAATTGTTCATCCGAATTTGTAGTGTATGGACTGTCCTTGTGGCCTCATCTACGTAGGGAGAACCATCAGGACACTCAGACAGCGTTTCAGTGAACATCGAAGATTAATAGAAGGAGGCACTGATCCACACAGCATGCCAAGACATTTCGCCCTTTCTCACCAAGGATCCACATTAGGCCTCAAGGTTTGGGTTATCGAGCAGATCCCAAATCATTTCCCCCCGGCGGAGACATTCAAAAAACTATGTGCCCGGGAAACCTTCTGGATCTATACCCTCGATGCACTCTCCCCAGGGGGAATCAATGAATGTATCGAAATTGCCACTATTCTTTGATTTAATATCACCTAGTAGCCTACCCACCGATCTTGCAGATGCTATACTGCCCCATACTAGATACACCATATCTATGGTGCTCTCCTAATTACATAATATGACTTCATAATGAAAATATCTCTCCCTACACATATTCCCTCAATCTGCATGTTCCCCCATCTGTAATAATATATATACCGTATATACGCGAGTATAAGCCGAGATTTTCAGCCTCTTTTTTGAGGCTGAAAGTGCCCCCCTCGGCTTATACTCGAGTCATCGCTGTCTGCCCGCTCGATCAGCGTGTCGAGCAGACAGACAGCGGCCATTCTATAGTTCAAAAGCCGCGCCTCCGGCTCCGCCTTCGCCTGTGATACGCGGAACACTGAATTTCCCAGCAGCCTGTGTTCCGCCTATCACGGACATCGTATCATCCTCGTACTACGGACGAGGATGATACGATGTACGTGATAGGCGGAACACAGGCTGCTGGGAAATTCAGTGTTCCGCCTATCACAGGCGAAGGCGGCGGCGCAGCTTTTGAATTTTACAATGGCCGCCGAGGCGCCGACGAAGAGGGCACGGGACGGAGGCAAGGCAAGGCACGGCACGGCACGGCACGGCACGGGACGGGACGGGACGGAGGCAAGGCACGGCGGCGAGGCACGGAGGCAAGGAAGCTCGGCACGGGACGGAGGCTCGGGACAAAGGCTCGGGACACAGGTAGGCTGGACACACACACACACACACACACACACACACACGGATGGATACACACACACACAGGGATGGATGGATGGATGGATGGAGACACACACACACAGGGATGGATGGATGGATGGATGGAGACACACACACACAGGGATGGATGGATGGATGGACACACACACACACAGGGATGGATGGACGGACACACAGGGATGGACGGACACACAGGGATGGACGGACACATAGGGATGGACGGACACACACACAGGGATGGACAGGCATGTCTTACCCTCGGCTTATACACGAGTCAATAAGTTTGCCAGTTTTTTTGGGGGTAAATTGGGGGCCTCGGCTTATATTCGGGTCGGCCTATACTCGAGTATATACGGTACTATATATATTCTTTTTATATATATTTTTTATCATAAATTTTTTTTTTACCCACAGTGTTATGTGGTGCTCCATTTCTACTTTGGTTATTTCTTTGCCCCTAAGCCATGTCCTTGTAAGGGACATGGATTGGTTGTTACAATGAGATTGTTCACTGTTTTATGGTTTATCATCATTGCTTTTTATTACTATGTATTTATACTAATATCTTGGTTTTTATCTGTACTTATGTATGTATGAAAAGTTCTAGTATTCCTTATTAGCGTAAAAGCTTTCTCCCTACATCATAACTATTAATGCAGAACATTACGATGTGTACTTTCATACATGCCGTTTTTTTTATTTTTTTATCAACTGTCCCCTTCCCACCCTCCCCTCCCTTTTATTTCCCTCTCCGCCCCCCTAGTTTTCCTCCTTTTTTTCCTCCTCTGCCCTATATGTATATATATATATATATATATATATATATATATATATATATATATATATATATATATATATACATATATATATATATCCCTCTTCTTCTCACTCCCCACCGTTTCTTTATATATATTTTTTTTATATATATATATATATGAATTAATCTATATATATTGTCTTATGTACCTTTTTATATGCATACATTCTTTATTTGTCCCTTTCAAATTTCTTTCTTAATCCGTTATACATTTATATTTACATAGTCCATACATGCATCTTGCATCTTTCACCTATCCCTTATCTCCAGAATTTATAATCCTTTTTATCCCTTTTTACTTACTCTTTACATATTATATATATATATTTTTTTTCCTATATATATTTTATTCCCTTCATTTTTTTTCCCCTTATATATTGCGCATTTTTATTTTTTGACTTATATATTTTCATTTTTATTTCTATTTTTATCTATATTTAATTTATTTTTTACTTATTATTTATTTATATTTTTTTTAATTATTATTCTCTATACATTTTCTAATTATTCTTTTCTATCTTCTACTCATCACACTTTATTGTCCCAAGCACAACAACTCCTTTCACATATATACATATCCTTATACATATCGCTCTCCTTCCCTACACGCCTCCTCCTCCTCTATATAACCTAGGCTATTGTCGGTGTACATACAGCATTTCTCTATTGACCCATTTGTATATAACCCAGGCTATTGTCGATATGTACATAGCATTTCTCCATAGATCCATCTGTCACAGCGCAACTTGACAGGTTCCCCCTTCCCCCCTCCCCTCCCCTCCTCTGTCAGGCGCTATTTATATCATGCCGTACACTTGCTCTCTTCTTGTCTTTCTCCATCTCATAGCCCATTACATTTACTCTCCTTTGACACCCCGCTCTGGCCCCGCCCCATCACTTGTCCTAGTCCGTCTTTAGCCACGCCCGATAAGTTAAACCTGCCCCTATTTAAATTCCTAGTCCCCTTCCTTCCTTCTGATTAGCCTGATGAAAGAGCGTGGACGTCTTGCAATCTCGACCCGCACGCTCAAGAAACGCGTCGCACATTTCATGACGTCACAGCTCTGCGCCCTGGTCGTCTCTGCTTCCCAAGCCTTGTTCTGAGTTTACATACTCTGCGTCCACCACAAGCTGGCATTTCTCGAACATCAGTATGGACAACGCTGAGAGGAACAGGAAGGACGATAGATGTGGACCGGATTACTGTCTGACGTTCTTAATCAGATACACCAGATGACCCCTCTTGTGCTAAATGCCTACTTTTAACCTTCTAAATGTGAGTGCAAATTTTATTACTGTAACACTGTAAATAAACTTTTTGAAAAAATCTGCACCCAGAGGCGCCCCTCTCTTTCTTCTCTTTGTATCTTTAGCAATCCAGGAGCTTGGTTTCAGCTCTCTTAAGGTGGCAGCCCTGCATGCGGATCCCCCCCACAAATGAACTAAGACTATTCAATTACTCCCCCGGACTTGATTAAGCAGTGCAGAACTATTCTGCACTTATTATTTCATGTACTCTCATAGACTCTTTTTTCCTTGTGGGGATATAATATTATCATTTTGATTTGCGCGTTAACTTGTCTTATGTCCATTATGCTTTACCTTTGCAGGGAATCAAAGAGGAAGTAAACCCATCAGGGTTTACTTCCTCTTTAAGAAGAAGTACGGATTATTATAGAAAACATGCTATGTGTTATGTCTACTGTTCGTCTTTCACCTAGCTAATTGTGTGAATAGAATAAATGTTGTGTTGTCTAACTCTGAGGTCTGCTGTCTCAACTGCTGAAAACCCACCCAAATGACCACCCCCCCCCCCCCTTCTTTCTGACCAGGTCAGTGAGAGTGTAAAAGAAACTGTATTGACGTGCAAATTACCTGAGCCAAGATAATTATCTGTAATAGTGAACTGAAATGTGTATTTATTAAAATGTCTTTGTTTCCCAGAGAGACAGTTCTGCGAGAGGTTTTGTGGTGAGGTTTTATGATTTGTTGATCAATGGTACCGCTAAAAGGTTTATACATGAATACATTTTTTGGGGGGGAATTATTGTTATACCATAAAACAAAAATCCACATGGTATTAATATGTATTAAGTTATACATATTAATAATAAGTTGAGCTGAACAATTTTTGGTATTTAAAAAAAAAGCGCACTGTTTATGTAATGTAATGTATATTTGTGTTTCATATGCTAATGTCTTGTTACAGGTATATAACCATTGGTTTATGTCTAGGCGGAAAGAAAAATTTAATGTTTATTACTAAAATTTTATTGGTGTTTTATCCCTCAGATTCGATAATTGGGTTTCATGGCTTTCAGAACAAAAGGATATCACAGCCTCCATAGACTTTTTTTTTCTTTTTCCTGGTTTCAGCACCATTATCTAGTGGTGCTTCAATTTGTTAGCCCATTCGGCTGTTTTTTGGACTACCTAAGTGTGCGTTGTATGTTCTGATCCAATCCTCAAAAATCAGCAGCTATGCTGAATTTTGTGTAGACTTGTTTAAGACTGCTTAATCTCCCCTGCTGTTATTGTAATTAGTTACACACCCAGCCATTGCTTTCTTTTCAAGCGTGGCTCTTTGCCTTAGGCTAAGGTGTGTTAATGTCCCTAGCAATCTGTGTGTCCCCAGGTGTATTTCAGGCCTGCTTCCTGCCCACGGTCACCATGCCACTCCGTTTGCACCTAGAATTTCCTGTTTGTCTGTTTCTATGTGGCTATTTGTTACCAATTGTCTAATGTGCCTGTGGCATATCTGTCACTAATATTGGTGATCCCGACGCCTCAGTACTGCAAGGGATTTTTCTTTGCCTGTTGGCCAGTTGTGTCTGGTAGCAGCAGTTCCTCGATTTGGATACACATTATGCAATTTTTGTTGTTCAGTTTCCTTTAGATTTACCTTCAGATGTATAGTACGAGGGCCTGCCTGATGGCATACAAGTTGAGAGTATATAGGTCTGGCCTCATTGTATGGTTTTGGGTGAGTCTGGAGAAGAGTTGTGCAGGGAGATTGTGTGGGGTGCTACCAGCTCTTGGCTGTTCCAAGGGCTCTCACTTTCATTATATGTGTGGGCATGCTGTATTCTCCTCAGTTAATACCCATAGGTGTCCTTCCTGTCCTAGACTCCTGGTGTACCTTCTGTGTCCTGCATGCCAGGAAGACCAGCGCACCAGTGTTGCACTATGCCCCTGTCATTCATGTGAGTCCTGTCTGAAGCATGTAGGCAGTTTATAAATTGATAAAGGAGGGAAAAGGTGTGCAGCCTCTATAAAGAATCGAGTGTACCTGTTGGCAGGTGGTTTTCAATCCGGGTATTCAGACTATTTCCCATACTTAGGATAAAGAGAGGCTTAATGGAGACTGCCGTTGGAGCTGGAGGTGGGGCACTGGGTACCTTAAAACACCATGGAGCTGGAGATACTCAAGACCACATTGGGAGGTCTTGTGCTTTATATCAGGGAAGCGGTTAGGAAAGCCAACTTGCTCTGCCCAGCAACACTTTGCAAGGACAGGCAGTTGTGGGTATTATCTAGGTTGCCTATGAGTCGTAATAGATTGGTGGATGACTCAGTTCTAGGATCGTCAAAATCTAACTTGCACTGCTCTCATCCTTAATGGCAGGGATGGAACATTGTGCAGAGATATCACGGTCAATCTGGGTACTATCCTATCAGACTCTACTGTGTTACACCCTGAAGTCCATCTTGTTCTGATGGTTTCAGTCTGGACAGCCTCAGATGACTGGTACTGATGAGTGCTGGAGAAAGGAAGGTGCTGTGCTATAGGAAAAGGCAACAATGCTGGCACAGGAGGGGGTCGTGTCTAATGGATGCCGGGGTAGTGTCCCAACTGGTCCTAAACAAAGTTAAAAATACTTGAGACCTGAGACCAGGGTACTGGGCTGGTATCAGGCACTTTTCAGCATCGGGTTAAATGGTACTTAGCAGGTACACTACCTTGGGGAGTCTATAGTACATCTCCTCTTGCCCTTGGCATGGAAATAGCATGAACACTGGGTTGTACCCCAATCACCCCTGAAGAAAGTTTTATAGCAAACCTGACATCCCCTTTCACCTACTGAAATTAAAAGTTGGGTAGTTTGGGCAACAGAATTTAGTGCCAACAGTCTGTGCAGGGCATGGATAGAAGGGGTTTATGATCTAAGGCGAGGAGAGTGGTACAAAAATAATAGCTGCTGGGAATTATCTGATATGGAGCTGGCCGAGGTAACATTTTAGGTGGAGGTGGGGTAGGCCTCCCAGAATAAGAGTTTTTTTTAGGGATCACCTAGGTGTGAAAAGAGTAGGGCCTGGCTGGCATTTTTGGGGTGGGGAAGTTCCAGAGGTTCTGGAGTGGACTTGATGTTGAAAATGCGGCCTCCTTCTGTCAGCCCCTCATGACACATAGTTTGAAATTATGGGACTCAATAAGGTACTCTGGAAAATTCATGTCTCCATTCCTGCTACTACTCCCTCTCCTGGATAACCCTATGTTCCCACTTAGCTCGGAACAACCTCACGTCTTCTCCTTCTTGCCTGCCCATGGGTTTTCACAGGTTCCTCACTTTCTTGGTTCCCGCACTTTCTCCACATGGTCCTTGATCCAAGAGACCCACGAATCCCCGCTAGCCGAATTCTTTTGTTACATTCAGCTGCGACACTGGATAACATCCCTCTGGCGTCTTGACTCCTATCATCACTCCTATCTCATATCAAATGACTGCCTTTGAACACACCTGCCAGCATAGCCCAGGTGTTTGCGGCACCATCTCCATGATCTACCCCTCACTCACTGCTGGCGGCACCTCCACTACCCTCTCCTATGTGCTTCAATGGAAATGTGACCTGTCCCCCATAGACCTTGCAGACTGGAGTAAGGCCTGGTCCAACATTGCGAAATGCTCTTTTAACACAGCCATGTTGGAGGCAGCCTATAAGGTTCTCTGACACTGGTACTGGGTCCCAGCCGCATCGCCAAATCAAACCCATCCTGTGGTGATGGTTGCTTCCGGGGTGTGGTCAGCGAGGAGATGCAATACATATATGTTGGTCTTGCCCCCGTCTTGTGGGATTCTAGTCAAGGATCTTCAGTCTCCTATCCTTCCTCTTTCACGTTCCTTTTCGCAAAGAACTTTGCATTGCTCAATTACCCGATCCCAGGCCTCTTCTCTCACCAGCAGAAACTAGCCACATACCTATTTATTTCAGTTAAATGCACAATATCATTTCTGGAGGTTAAAACTACCTTGATGACCCTCATGGTGGCTCTATGCATTCCCCACTTTGCACCCAACCTGTCTGGGATTCTCAAACAAATTTTACCCTATCCCTGGCCCGAGGGACCTTTCCTTTTCCTTCCCTCTTTGCCCCCCCCCCTTACTTGTTCTATTTCTGGGCCTCGTACCCGCCGCTCTGCTCACCACACTCCTGCAACTCCCCCCCCCCATTGTTTGTGTGTGTTTTTTGTGTCCGTCTGTCCCCCCTCCTTCTTTTTGTTTTGTTCTCTTCTTTTCCCCATTGCGGCCAGCCCTGCTTCCCCATACCTACCTTAGCCCCTTGGTCTATATGCTCGGGCATAACGCACTGACCCACGGCCTTGGCCTAAGGGTCAGTATTAGTCTATAATTTATACCTCTGTAACACGGTTTATGTTTTATTTTGTATCTTTACATGATCTTCTGTCTGATGCTCCATGCCCATATCCCCATGCGTGGGAATGTTTATTTTTTTCTCTTGTTCCAGAAAACTAAAAATGGCCAAATAAAATGGAGACAGTCAAGATTTTGTTATACGAATATGTACTCATGTTGGTAAAATAAAAATTAAAAATATATGTTAATTGCTGAATTGCATAATGCTCTTTGACAAAGCATGGGCATAATAAAGATGTGCTAAATAAAATTGAAGGTTTTAATTGTAGTCCCGGCAAAACGTAGGGGAGACAAGGGAGTGCTAAATAAAAATAAAATTCAAGGGTTCAGGATGCACTTTTACAGTATCTCAGTCAACCTATTAAAACAATGACAAGGGGGTCTGACTTTCATCCTTATAGCAAGCTGAAAACAAGGCCTATGTCCTTCATATTCAACCTCTGAAAAAAGAAGATAACCCCCCAGTTGGTATTGTTCAATTCCACTATCTCAGGAGTCAGGAGTCAGCTCTCAAATGCTGAGCTCTGATTTACTGTATGAGGGGAGAGAAAGAGCACGTGAAGGGGGTTTGAATCAGAAAAAGAGCTCTATCCTGTGATGGTAGAGGGGAACAGTATTAGCTGGGAGTCTCTTAGCAACGTCCTAGCAACATGACAGGACAGGATGATGCCATCTCTTGGAGTTACTCAGTCAGGCTTCTGGGGTATATAAATGACCTACATCTATAGCAAGGGCATTATCCAACTTTGGACAAAGCTGCACTGTTTGTTTTTATCTACAGGCACTCCATCTGCATAGGCATTTTTTTTTTAGTAGTGGTGAAATATGCCTTTAGCTAAAGCCCAGCTCCAGGCAAAAATGAAATGTAAATAGTGAATAATGCATGAGTTACCTTACTCCTCAGCCTTGATTCTGAACACCTCTTCCTAAGCCATTCTGCAGAGACATGGATCAAAGTCACGGTTTCCTCTACGAGCCAAGCTTGTTTCCTGTCCTAGGAAGCAGACATTTTTACCACTTGTTCTCCTTAGGTGCTGGTCCATTGAGTTCATGAGGACCCAGCCAATGGAAGCATCACCTCCACCAATTGGAGTTGTGCACACCGTGCAGTCAGTTCTGTGGACAGCTGAAGGAGGACACCAGGAAGTAAACAGAAGGAGAGAGAAGCATGGTCATGTGACTGTGGTTTTGGATAAATAAAATGGGCATTTGGGTAGTTTTTTGTACCATGTTGCTAAAATCGGTATTCAAAATCAGTCTGTGTATTGGCAACAAGGTAAATCTTTCCTACTTGTCTTCAATAAAAACGTATCCATGTTACATACAGCCATATCACTTTCATTGTCACTGTGGCATTCTTATTTCCGGTCAGGAGAACCAGACTTGTTTGCCTGCTCCTTATCTACACAGGGCCCGAGGACCTCACCGCCCTCATGTAATTCATGGGCCTTGCTCTTCTCCCCAGCCGGGTCACTTACTTCCAGACTAGAGCTGAAGGGGGTTTGCTAATGCTGACCCGCCGGAGATCGTCTACTGACGGTAATAGCAGCAATTATAGAACCTAACCGGTACATCTTTGCAATGTGTGTTCAATAAAAACATATCCGTGTGACATACAGCCATATCACTTTCATTGTCACTGTGCCATTCTTATTTCCGGTCATAAGGATCAGACATGTTTGCCTGTGCCTCATCTACTCAGGGCCTGAGGAACTCACCGCCCACCTGTAATTCTACGTGTTTGATGTAATCGCATCTGTGTGAAAAGTATTCCAAGATGCGAACAACCCCTAGATCTGCTTCTCAGCCAGGTTACTTACTTCCAGACTAAAACTAAAAGAAGGTTTGCCAATACTGACCCACCAGTGCTCTCATGCTGGCAGGTAATGTCAGCAGGTGCCTGTATAGAACCGATCACTTTTACATGTATCAGTGACTTCATGTGTATACCTTCTGATAACCTTTGGAAAACAGCGCTGTCCAAAAAATACTCGATTAATCAAAACAAGGCCTAAGCCAGTGAGGCAGGCTCTAAACGTGATAAGATGAATACCGTATATACTCGAGTATAGGCCGACCCGAATATAAGCCGAGGCCCTCAATTTACCCCAAAAAAACTGGGAAACTTATTGACTCGTGTATAAGCCGAGGGTGAGACATGCCTGTCCATCCCTGTGTGTCCGTCCATCCCTGTGTGTGTGTCCGTCCATCCCTGTGTGTGTGTCCGTCCATCCATCCATCCCTGTGTGTGTGTCCATCCATCCATCCCTGTGTGTGTGTCCATCCATCCATCCCTGTGTGTGTGTCCATCCATCCATCCATCCCTGTGTGTGTGTCCATCCATCCCTGTGTGTGTGTCCATCCATCCCCGTGTGTGTGTCCGTGCAGCCTTGTGTGTGTGTCCGTGCAGCCTTGTGTGTGTGTCCGTGCAGCCTTGTGTGTGTGTCCGTGCAGCCTTGTGTGTGTGTCCGTGCAGCCTTGTGTGTCCAGCCTACCTGTGTCCCGAGCCTCCGTCCCGTGCCTCCATCGTCCCGTGCCTCCGTCGTCCCGTGCCTCCATCCCGTGCCGAGCCTCCGTCCTTCTGCCATGCCAGGATCGCCGCTCTTCGTCGGCGCCTCGGCGGCCATTCCTCTGTTCAAAAGCCGCGCCTCCGTCTGTGATAGGCGGAACACTCAATTTCCCAGCAGTCTGTGTTCCGCCTATCACGGACATCCTCTCATCCTCGTCCGTAGTATGAGGATGAGCGGATGTCCGTGATAGGCGGACCACTGACTGCTGGGAAATTGAGTGTTCCGCCTATCACAGACAGGGAGGCGCGGCTTTTGATTTGTAGAATGGCCGCCGTCTGTCTGCTCGACACGCTGATCGGGCAGGCAGACGGCGATGACTCGAGTATAAGCCGAGGGGGGCACTTTCAGCCTCAAAAAAGAGGCTGAAAATCTCGGCTTATACTCGAGTATATACGGTAATAACAATATAAATTCTTGCTTCAGCTCAATGTGAGATACCCACACTAAACACAAACCAAAAAATATAAAGCTGCGCTAAAACTTATAAATTGCAATAATAATATTGAGACATATTAAATTCTAGTATCAAATACTAGACAGTGTGTACTAACAAAAATTGTGCAAAAAAATCATCAAACTTAAAACATATGAAAAGTCCAAGGGGAAGAGAAGCACAAAGGTATGAATTCAGTCCGTTGAAGTGACTCTTTACAAACACCCTTCAGATGTATAGCAGGTGCGCCCAGAAAGAAAGTTTTATCCACCACCTAATTCAGTGAGGCTTACCAGCTGCCAAGATCTCTTTTTAGGGAGATCATACAAGCATGAAACAAAGCGATCGTTCCTGGTCTCTCCAATGGGTTCTGCTGGCGTCTCCAACTCTTATGTCTCTTTCTTAAAGCGTCTCACATTCCACCGTAATTGTTAGGTAAAAGAAGAAAGAAAGGCTCCCATAGCATAATTCCGTATAAAATTTTAATCCGAACGTAATAAAAGTAAAACAAACTCACAGATTTCCAGTTGAGTACAAGCGTAAGTACAATCACGAGCCGGCCGGCTCTCTCCTATTAACACTGCCCGCCCTTCCTGGTCAACGGGGAATGGCGGTGACAATCACGAGCCGGCCGGCTCTCTCCTATTAACACTGCCCGCCCTTCCTGGTCAACGGGGAATGGCGGTGACGTCATTTACATCCAAATCAGGTGAACGGTGTAGGAATTACAACAGTTTGTATATGTGCCTCCCACTTTTTAAGGGACCAAAAGTAATGGGACAATTGGCTGCTCAACTGTTCCATGGCCAGGTGTGTGCTATTCCCTCATTATCCCATTTACAAGGAGTAGATAAAGGGTCCAGAGTTCATTTCAGGTGTGCTATTAGCATTTGGAATCTGTTGCTGTCAACTCTCAATATGAGAAGCAAAGAGCTGTCACTATCAGTGAAGCAAGCCATCATTAGGCTGAAAAAACAAAACAAACCCACCAGAGAGATAGCAAAAACATTAGGTGTGGCCAAATCAACTGTTTAGAACATCCTTAAAAAGAGAGAACGCAAAAAATAAATAACATACAAAAAATATATATGAAGTATACACCATTTGCTGTTCGACAACATTAAAGGTAAGTATGAATATAAATATGAAGACTTATGCCGCGTACACACGATCAAACAAGCGGGTGGAAAAGTCCGGCAAACTCAAGTCCGCCGGACAATCCCCCCGTGTGTAGCCTCCGGCATACTTTTTTGACCCGAAAATATGGCAGACTTAGAAGGCAGTGTTGCACTCCAATCTTCCCGCCGGACTCGCATTTCGGCGGACAATCCGGCCGTGTGTGCGCCAGTCCGCCTTACTTTTGAAATGAACGGACTTTTCCCGCCCGGAGAAAAGTCCGCTCATTTCGAGCGGGTCTGCAGGTAGGTGGGGCCCGCGAAGGAGACGCCGCTGGCCCCGCCACCTGGTATGGACTTAAAGGGGAACCCCAAGGCCCAAAAACATCGGCGTGGGGGTCCCCCCAAAGTCCACAACAGACCCTTGTCCGAGCACGCTACCCGGCCAGCCAGGAAAGAAGGGGCGAGCGAGCGCCCCCCCCTCCTGAGCCCTCAACATGGGGGGTACCTTGGGGAAGGGGGGGCCGCGCGCCCCCCACCCCAAAGCACCTTGTCCCCATGTTGATGAGGACAAGGGCCTCTTCCCGACAACCCTGGCCGTTGGTTGTCGGGGTCTGCGGGCGGGGGGCTTATCGGAATCCGGGAGCCCGGCATTCTTCTTCGTCGCCGTGGCCTCTTCTTCCGACTTCGGGGGTCTTGTCCCCCTCTTCGGTTCTTCTGCCGGGCCACCGCGCCTTCTTCTAGCTCTTTTACAGGCGGTGGCCCGGTCTTCTATCGCCGCCGCTGCTTTCCGTTCTTCTGTTCTTCTTTTTCTTCAGATGTTGCCTCGCCGAGTCCTCCGCTCACAATGACGGGGACCGGGCACGCGGCGACTTATATAGGGACAAGGGGCGGGGTCTTCGGTGGATGTCACATGGGTTCATGTCACATGGCGACAGTCCCAGCATCCTCCGGGACTGTGACATCGTAAGGGGGCGGGGTCACATCAACCCATGTGACATCAACCCATGTGACATCCACTGAAGACCCCGCCCCTTGTCCCTAATATAAGTCGCCGCGTGCCCGGTCCCCGTCATTGTGAGCGGAGGACTCGGCGAGGCAACATCTGAAGAAGAAGAAGAAGAACAGAAGAACGGAAGGCGGCGGCGGCGGCGATAGAAGACCGGGCCACTGCCTGTAAAAGAGCTAGAAGAAGACGCGGTGGCCCGGCAGAAGAACCGAAGATGGGGACAAGACCCCCGAAGTCGGAAGAAGAGGCCGCGGCGACGAAGAAGAATGCCGGGCTCCTCCGCTAGTAAAAGAGCTACAAGAAGATAGCGGAGGAGTCCGGCGAGAAGACCCCCGGAGCTGTGCAATAAACTATTTTATCTTGTGTGTTGTGTTTTTTTTGTACTTTATTTTACAGGTGAATGGGTAGGGGTACATTGTACCCCATACTCATTCACATGGGGTGGGGGGCCGGTATCCGGGGACCCCCTTATTAAAGGGGGCTCCCGGATTCCGATAAGCCCCCCACCCGCAGACCCCGACAACCAACGGCCAGGGTTGTCGGGAAGAGGCCCTTGTCCTCATCAACATGGGGACAAGGCCATTTGGGGTGGGGGGGCCGCGCGGCCCCCCTTTCCCCAAGGCACCCCCCATGTTGAGGGCACGCGGCCTGGTACGGCTCAGGGGGGGGGGGGGGCGCTCGCTCGCCCCTCCTTTCCTGGTCGGCCGGGTAGCGTGCTCGGACAAGGGTCTGTTGTGAACTTTGGGGGGAACCCCACGGCCTTGGGGTTCCCCTTTAAGTCCATACCAAGTGGCAGGGCCAGCGGCGTCTCCTTCGTGGGCCCCGCCTACCTGGAGACGCGCTCGAAATGAGCGGACTTTCCTCCGCGTGTGTGGGCGAGTCCGTTCATTTCAAAAGTAGGGCGGATAGTACGGCGGACTTAGTACGCCGTATTAGTCCGTTAAAAAAGTGCCGTGTGTGGGCAAGTAGCCCGTTCGGAAAGTCTGACCGACAGTCTGGCGGGAAGTCCGCCAGACTAAGTACGTCGGACAGACGGCTACGTGTGTACGCGGCTTTACATGTTGTCCAAGTAGATGCCTACACATGTTAAAGCCACAAATGTATTTTATTTTAAAAGTCAGACAGTCATGTCCCAACCAGGGTCTAAGCGGTGCAGCCAATGCCTCCAAAGATGGTACCACACAGTGAACAACCAGCGAGACCCGTAAAAAGATAAAGCGCACCCAAAAAGGGTGGTGATGTATTCAAAAGTCTGTGACTATGAAAGGATCCTCGCAGTCTATTTGGACAAAGAAGAAAAGTATAACAGAATATAGCCAGAAGAATTCAGCGTGCCTCGACAGCTGGGATATATTGCAGGCTAATCAGCGCAAATGATGGCGCGGCGTGATGACGCCACACCTGTGCGACATGTATTAAAAAAAATCGCCTCCAGTGGAGGAGTATGGCATGGCATGATGATGCCAGGTGGAAGGCCACTGGTGCAAAATGGAGGACAGAAGAGAACTGGCATCCATACAAATCTGTGAAAAACAGATATATATGAGAAAAAGAGACAAATATATATAATAGATGCAATAGCACAATATAAATATACGCTACACAATATATACGCTACGCCCATGCGACATGCGCTTCAAGCTGGTCCCCGGGTGAGTGGCGTGCAGCACAGTCACGTCCACAAGGCGTGGCAACGTCCCACATCATACACCTGCCAATGCGCACACAGGGGCCAGCTAGAGAAGGAAAAAATCTGTGAGATGGTAAAAATTTTGTTTGGCTAGGGGTTTATCTA
Source organism: Lithobates pipiens (assembly GCF_037356315.1). Lineage (NCBI taxonomy): Eukaryota > Metazoa > Chordata > Amphibia > Anura > Ranidae > Lithobates > Lithobates pipiens. Next base: position 58,120,056 of record NW_027507789.1, on the reverse strand, counting down.
ATCTATATTAACCACAGTACAGCCATGCATATGTCATTGCTTTAGATTGTGCTATTGCATCTATTATGTATATATTTTTTATTTGTCTTTTTATCATATATATCTGTTTTTCACAGATTTGTATGGATGCCAGTTGTCTTCTGTCCTGCATGGTCTTCCCGGATGGCTTTTTGCCCTTTTGCCTCAGTGACTTCCACCTGGCGTCATCACGCCAAGCCATACGCCTCCACTGGAGGCGATTTTTTTTAATACACGTTACACAGGTGTGGCATCATCACGCCACGCCATCATTTGCGCTGATTAGCCTGCAATATATGCCAGCTGTCGACGCAGGAATTTAATGCGGCCGTGACTGGTCATCCACGCGCTGAATTCTTTTGACTATATTCTGTTATACTTTTATTCTTTGCCCAAACAGACTGTGAGGATCCTTCCATAGTCACAGACTTTTCAATACATCACTGCCCTTTGTGGGTGCGCCTTATCTTTTTGTTGGTCTCGTTGGTTGTTCACTGTGTAATACCATCATTGGAGGCATTGGCTGCACCGCTTAGAGTCTGGTTGGGACATGACTGGCTTTTAAAATAAAATAAATTTGTGGCTTTAACATATGTCTGCATCTACTTGGGCAACATGTAAGTCTTCATATTCATACTTACCTTTAATGTTGTCGAACAGCAAATGGTGTATACTTCATATACATTTTTTGTATGTTATTTAATTTTGTCTCTAAATACAGAAGTAACCTGCTCTATTCACCGGTACACCCCTAAAGAAAGACGTTTCTGAAATGTGTAAGATATGGGCTGCATAATGGGGATCCTCATCACGGTAGTCCTTCGACCGTTTTAGAGTTACATGTTCCCATGCTTGACTAACATTGTTATGAGCCCCTTTTGACAAAATCTTTTATATTTATATATTTCAATACACTTTGTACAAATTTTTTATAAATTTACTTTCATGTATTGTTATTTGGGCCATTAAAGTCCTGCAAGGGGGAGTTCTCTCCCCTTTTTAGACTTATTGGGATGTAGGCAGGGTCGAATTAAGAGCATCATGTGCTTGGTGCTGAGGATTTTGGTTGGCCTTTTAGGGGGCACCCTTCTGTGTTTCTAAGAGCCTGTGTTGGCCCAAACTCTAAAGGGCACATGCAAACAAGGGAAGCCTGGCATTTGATTTGCCAGGTTGCCGTAAGGGCCGTGCATTGGCGTGCAGCCGAGCAAGCCTAACACTATGGAAGCCCCAGATTTCTGCAAGAGCCCTGCATTGGCATGCACCAGGCTTCCGTTAGCTCATGCGGCGCCCATTATCAATCCCACCACCCTGCCCGGGCAGTGCATGCGGAATGCAGGGCCCATCAGGGGAGAACTCTGTTGGCCCAATGCTTTTCATGAGCAGTATGTTCTTTTTGGGTGTCTGGGCCTATATTAAGGTAGGGTCCTGGAGCTGCAGCTCCAATAGCCCCTACGTTAATCCAGCCCTGGATGTAGGTCCAGCTTATTGGTCAACCACAACACCTTTCCTCCTTTTACTAAAAAATGTTTGTCCGTGTACAGTATAGTATGCACTCAATACTTGGTCGGGGGTTCCTTTTGCATGAATTACTGCATTATGTGAAGTGGCATGGAGGGGATCAGCCTGTGGCACATCTGAGGTGTTATGAAAGCCCAGGTTGCTTTGATAGTGGCCTTCAGCTCATTTGCATTGTTGGTTCTGGTGTCTCTCATCTTCCTCTTAACAATACCCCACAGATTCTGTATGGGGTTTAGGTCAGGTGAGTTTGCTGGAAAAACAAGCACAGTGATAACATGATCATTAAACCAGGTATTGAAACTTTTGGCAGTCTGGGCAGGTGCCAAGTCCTGCTGGAAAATTACCATAAAGCTGGTCAGCAGAAGGAAGTATGAAGTGCTCTAGAATTTCCTGGTAGAGGTCTGTGTTGGCTTTGGACTTGATAAAACAGTGTACCAACACCAGCAGATGACATGGCTCCCTAAATCATCACTGACTGTGGAAACTTCACACTGGACCTCATGCAATTTGGATTCTGTGCCTCTCCACGATCTCTGGGACCTTGATTTCCAAATTAAATGCAAAACTTTCCACAGTCCGTAATTGTTTGGGGTGCCATGTCATCTCCTGGTGTTGGTCCACTGTGTTTTATCAAGTCCGAAGTCAGGGCAGCCCGCTACCAGGAAATTCTAGAGCACTTCATGTTTCTCTCTACTGACCAGCTTTATGGAGATGATGATTTCATTTTCCAGCAGGACTTGGCACCTACCCACACTTCCAAAAGTACCAATATCTGGTTTAATGATCATAGTATCACTGTGCTTGATTGGCCAGCTAACTCACCTAATCTAAAAAGGAAAAAAACTTCTTAAAAGAAGAAGAGGTCTATGACCTAAGGATGTCAGAAAAACCGAGAGTCCCATGGAGTGGGTGGGGTAATATGAGAATGCTTGGGCGGCCCTAGCAAAGTTTTTGCCAACATCCAGTCACCTTAAGGCCTGTTTCACACTTGCTTCAGCCTAAAGTGATTGTTATTTTTAATAAAAAAAACACAAGACTTTACAAACATGGTATACTTACCTGCAATTGATTTGAACAGAGCTGCCAGGTTCCTCCTCTGCTCTCCTGGCCCCTCCCTCCTGTTGAGTAAGCCCACAGCAAGCAGCTTGCTCTGGGGGCACCCAAGCCAAGCCACAGCTCTGTGTCCATTCAGAAACGGAGCAACAGCCCATCCCCTTTCTCTCCTCATTGGCTGACTGTCTTTGACAGTAGTGGGAGCCAATGAAGCTGCACTGCTGTCTCAGCCAATGAGTCGGGGCAGCCCAGACAATCCTACAACATTGCTGGACCTAGATGGGGCTCAGGTACTAAAGGGGCTGCTGCACACAGAAGGTTTTTATCTTAATACATAGAATGCATTAACATAATAAAAAATAAAACTCTGCCTTTCCAATCACTTTAAGAATAGTGTGACTAGCAGGCTTTGAAATTCATTTTTCAGCAAGCTTTCGTGAAGCTTTTAAAGTATCATTCAGCGCCAGTTTTGTAAACAGATCTTCATGGAAGTGCCAATTGCCACTTTAGACATACTTCTAGCAGGCTTCAGCCCTTCTTGAAGCTTGTTGTAAGCCTGCTAGCAGCTTGTTTAAAATGGCAATCAACATTCTCATTAGAACCTATGGTCAGCATTTACAAACTGGAGCTACTTGGTCTTTTAAAAGCTTCAACAAGATTGCCTTTGATAATGCTTTTATACAAGCTGAAGCCTGTGTGAAACAGGCCGAAGGTAGCTTGCATATTACCCATGGTCTGTGAATACAATCGTTGTGTCCTGTACTGTATGAGTAAGAGTGGCTGCTGCAAAGTGCAAGAGGCAAAACAAAGGCTTCAGTGGCAAAGGTTCATGGGTGAGCTTTGTGGAAATCACAGTAAATGGAGCAAGCTGATGAACATTTAGGGCCTGTGCCCACTGGTAACTTGGGCACCTCGTTTCCATTCATTTTGATGCACCGGTAAAGTAGCAAGTGGTAACAAGATATGTATATTTAGTGTGTTATTAGGCTGTATAATACAAATGAGCCCTTAGTGTAAACTTCACAAGCCCCTTTCCCCCAATACTGTTTGGGGTTTAACTACTGCGGTCTTTGAGGTTTTTTTTTGTCTGTGCTATAACTTACTCCTTTTAGGTAAATTTGTAGAAAAATAACCCGGGACAGGACGTCTTCCAAAAGTCATAATTTTCACTGGTGATACCATCTCAGGATGTTAAGATGTGCTTTAAATGTCAATACTTTGCTGTGTAAGCCATCAATGTTTATTGTTACCAAGATCATCAGTACCTGTTGCCTAAAATATTTTTCTTTGCTACTTTCTTTGTCCAAATATGCAGTAACTCACAAAAGTCAGTACACCCCTCACATTTTTGTAAATATTTTATCCTATCTTTTCATGTGACAACACTGAAGAAATTACACTTTGCTAGATTGTAAATGAATGAGTGTACAGCTTGTATAACAGTGTGAATTTGCTGTTCCCTCAAAATAACTCAACACACCAACTGCTGCAAACAAAAGTGACTACACCCCTAAGTGAAAATGTCTAAATTGGGCCCAATTAGCCATTTCCCTCCCTGATGTTATGTCACTCGTTAGTGTTGCAAGGTCTCAGGTGTGAAAGGGGAGCAGGTGTGTTCAATTTGGTGTTATCGCTCTCACTCTCTAATACTGGTCACGGGAAGTTAAACATGACACCTCATGGCAAAGAACTCTCGGAGGATCCGAAAAAAAGAATTGTTGCTCTACATAAAGATGGTCTAGGCTATAAGAAGATTGTCAAGACCCTGAAACTGAGCTGCAGCAGGGTGGCTATGATCATACAATGGTTTAACAGGACAGGTTCCACTCAGAACAGGCCTCCCCTTGGTCGACCACAGAAGTTAAGTGCATGTGCTCAGCATCATATACAGAGGTTGTCTTTGTGAAATAGAAGTATGAGTGCTGCCAACATTGCTGCAGCGGTTGAAGGGGAGCGGGGTCAGCCTCTCAGTGCTTAGACCATACGCCGCATAAGAAGGAAGTCTCTTCTAAAGACGATGCACAAGAAAGCCTGCAGTTTGCTGAAGACAAGCAGACTAAGGACATGGATTACTGGAACCATGTCCTGTGGTCTGATTAGACCAAGATAAATTTATTTGGTTCAGGTGGTGTCAAGTGTGTGTGTGGCAGCAACCAGGTGAGGAGTACAAAGACAAGTGTGTCTTGCCTACAGTCAACAGGGGGGTGGGAGTGTCATGGTCTGGGGCTGCATGAGTGCTACAGGCACTGGGTAGCTACAGTTCATTGAGGGAACCATGATTGCCAACATGTATTGTGACATACTGAAGCAGAGCATGATCCCCTCATTTCAGAGACTGGGCCACAGGGCAGTATTCCAACATGATAACGACCCAAAATACACCTCCAAGACAACCATGGCCTTGCTAAAGAAGCTAAGGGTAAAGATGATGGACGTCTCTGACCTAAACCCTTTTGAGTATCTGTGGGGCATCCTCAAACAGAAGATGGAGGAGCGCAAGATCTCTAACATCCACCAGCTCTGTGATGTCGTCATGAAGCAGTGGAAGAGGACTCCAGTGTCAACCTGTGAAGCTCTGGTGAACTCCATGCCCAAGAGGGTTAAGGCAGTAATGAAAATGGTGGCCACACAGAATATAGACACTTTGGGCCCAATCTGGACATTTTCACTTAGGGGTGTACTTATTTTTGTTGGAAGCAAAGTGTAATTTCTTCAGTGTTGTCACATGAAAAGATATAACAAAAATATTTACAAAAATGTGAGGGGTGTACTCACTTTTGTGAGATACTGCAGATTAGGTGGAATTCAATAAATAGTTTGAATTTAGGCCTGCCAGGCAACTGCTTAGGCCCACATAGAAATCCTTGTTGCTGCGAATGTCAAAGCAAAATTATAACTGGATGAATTAAAAAGATGGAGAAATACACAATATAAGATCCATGGGCCTCTTGTCTGCTTCTCTGAATAATGTTCTCCTTGCCCGGCCTGTCAGTTTAGGTGGATGGCCATGGCTTGGTAGGTTTGCAGTTGTGCCAAACTGATTCTATTTTTAGATGATGGATTGAACAGTGCTCTGTGAGATGTTCAAAGTTTTTTTTATAACTTAATCCTGCTTTAACCACTTTACCCCAGAAGGCTTTACCCCTTTAATGACCGGGCCATTTTTTGCGATATGGCACTGTGTCGCACTGTGCGGTCGTGCAGCTGTACCCAAACAAAACTGAGGTCCTTTTTTTCACCACAAATAGAGCTTTCTTTTGGTGGCATTTGATCACCTCTGCCATTTTTATTTTTTTGCGCAAAAAAAAAAAGATATTGAAAAAAAAAAAAAAAATTTTGCTATAATAGAAATTATATATATATATATATATATATATTTATTTGTCTACATATTCCCGGTAAAGAAAAAAAATGCAATGAGTGTATATGGATTTTTTTGCCCAAAAGTTAGAAATGCTACAGATTAGGGGATATATTTATGGCGGTGATCAGCGATTTTTAGTGGGACTGTGACATTGTTGCGGATAGATCGGACACTTTTTTGGAACCAGTGACATTATTACAGTGATCAGAGCTAAAAAAAAAATAGCCACTGATCACTGTATAAATGACATTGGTAATGAAGGGGTTAACACTAGGGGACGATCAAGGGGTTAAGTCTGTCTTAGGGAGGTTTTTTTTTTAACTGTGGGGAGTGGACTGACTGGAAGTAGAGAGAGATCGTTGTTCCTGATCACTAGGAAAAGACGATCTCTCTACGCCCCTGACAGAATGGGGACGTTTGTTTACATTGACAGATCCCCATTCTGGCTCCCTGTGGAGCAATCGCTGGTGGCCGGCTATAGCCATTAAAAGGAACCACCATACCAGTACAGCGATTCGTGCAGCCGAGCCAACCTGCCACAGTAAAACTGTGGTGGCTGGTTGGCAAGACGTTAAACTTCTCCACAAGTATATCCCTGACCTGTCGCATGTGTTCCTTGGCCTTCAGGATGCGTTTTTTTTACTAAGGTTCTCTAGCAGACCTCTGAGGGCTTCACAGAACAGCTGTATTTTTAATGAGATTAAATTACACACAGGTGGATTCTATACTGGATTACTTCTGAAGGCAATCGTTTCTACTGGATTTTAGTTAGGGATATCAGAGTAAAGGGGGCAGAATACAAATGCACGCCACACTTTTCAGATATTTGTAAAAAAAAATAAAAAATTGAACACCATTTTTCATTTTCCTTCCACTTCACAATTATGTGCCACTTTGTGTTGGTCTATCACATTAAATCCCAATAAATACATTTACATTTTTGGTTGTAACATGACAAAATGTGGAAAATTTCAAGAGTTATGAATACCTTTTCAAAGCACTTTAGATCTATCCCAATAGTACGTTTTCCTCATTGACTTTTGCGATAAGATTGCAAATGTGATTTCGTTATGATCTCACTTTCTACATGTATGTGTGCGATACAAAAAAAAATTCATAGTTTAAGGCAGGGGTGCCAAACTAAATGTCATTGTGGGCCGCATCAACAGTATGGTTGCCCTCAAAGAGCCTGTGGCATCTCGGGTCCACTACGTAAAGAGTGCTGGGTTCAAGAGTGGGTTATGTACAGAGTGTAGAACTCATGATTATGCTATAAACAGAGCGTAGAGCGCTGGAGTGCACTGTGTACAGAGTGCAGGGTTCAAGTAGTCCCATTTTATCTCTGAAAACCCCACTGCATTTGATTGGTAGTCCAAACAGGATTTCCAAGACATATTTTAGGTTATTAATTACTGGGAGCAAATCCTTTCAACTGCTATATGACACTTTACAAAAGCCCCCTGCAGAAACACTTCCAATACATACATTGCTGAAACACTTCCAATACATTGCTGAAACCCCCCCCCCCCCCCCCCCTTCAACATAGTTGCATTTGATGACCCACACTCCCTGGGCTTAATATCCTTAATTTATGCATCTTGTTACCTCTTTCAGTAAATCCAATGTAGCACCATACTAAATCAAATGGCAAACAGAACCAAGAATTTAGGATAAGTTCAGCTTTTGAAAAAAAAATATATAGTTTCATAGTTAGGTTGAATAAAGACACCAGTCCATCCAGTTCAACCTGAGTGAGTGTCTACAATTGTCCCTATCCCTGTACATTGCACACTCACATTGGTCCCTACCTTCAAGGAGCCCACAATCCAAGGTCCCCATTCATATACTAGGGCCAATTTTGAACAGAAGCCAATTAACCTACCTGCATGTCTTTGGATTGTGGGAAGAAACCGGAGTACCCGGAGGAAACCCACGCAGGCACAGGGAGAACATGCAAACTCCAGGCAGGTGGTGTCGTGGTTGGGATTCGAACCAGCAACCCTTCTTACTGCTAGGTGAGAGTGCTACCCACTACACCACTGTGCTGCCCAAATAATAATAATAATAATAATATGCAAATCATTTTTTGTCCAAGGAGCCGGCGGAGCATTGCACCCCCAATCAGCAAAACGCAGGTGCAATGCATAGGTCCCAGAAGATGGCAGGACCATCCATTCATTAAGCGACTCGCGCATGCGCAGATTCCCTTACTTACAAAGCCGTCAAATTGCACCTAAAGCTGATTGACGAATTGGCTCAGGGTGCCGACATCGCAGGATCCCTAGACAGGAAAGCGTCTTTTTTTTTTTTTTTTAAGTCAGCAGCTACAGTATTTGTAGCAGTTGATGTTTTTTTCCCCCCTAGACCAGTAATGGCGAACCTTGGCACTCCAGATGTTTTCAAACTACATTTCCCATGATGCTCATCTACACATCAGAGGTCAGGAGCATCATGGGAAATGTAGTTCCAAAACATTTGGGGTGCCAAGGTTCGCCATCACTGCCCTAGACCGAAGCACTTCTTTAATACTAAAGAGGAAACTAACATTCCCTGATTTGACCATAAAGGGCTGAATCATAGAAACAATTCTTACATCCATAGTCAGCCTAAGGCCCCTTTCACACGGGCGGACGGTATGTCCGTTTTTCATCCATCTATTTTCGGATGAAAAAAGGACATTCATGTATCACTATGGGATAGCGGATGAACATCCGCTGACATCCAATGACATCAGTCTCCGCTATGATCTGAAACTGATGATGGAGGAAAACCCTATTTATCCATCCATCTGTGGATTAGATGAAAAGGGACAGATGGTCCATTTTCATCCGATCCCCCCCATAGAGGAAAGCGGAGATCTGACTGGTCCTACTCTGCACAGTGTGCAGAGACAGACTAGTCATCCGCCGGCTCAGCAGGGATCAACAGAGTGATCCCCGCTGAGCAAGCGGATGGCTGGATATGGACCCTCCCGGGATCTGCACGTGCGAAAGGTACCGAAGTGGGAGAAGTAATATTTGTTTTTTTTACTTAAACAGGTTTTGCCTCCTGCCAAGTTGTTTTGAACATATTGTACTTCGTGGTTTCTCTGTCTTGTGAAGCAAGTCTAGGGTTTTCTGCAAAACTTTGGGTCACATTGTGTATTATTGCCTAAGCCCAGCCGAACCCTCCCTATACAACCACCTCCATGCCCATGGTCACCTAAGCTAATAATAAAAGTTGCAATTCAAGGCATCTGTACACAGCTGGGGTGGTACCGGTGTTATCTGTCAAAAGACTGCCCGCACACTATATACATCTTTAACCCATCAAACCTGTTCCTAACCCATTCAAGCCTGAACTGGGTCCAAGCTACCCCCAACCACTGGATTTTATTATCATAATCACCTTTACCTATGGTTTTGTTTCCCACTCATCTGTCTCTCTCCAAGCGCCACTATACTCCGCCCCTCTCTTCTCATTAAAGGAAACCTGTCAACTCAAAAACATGGAGGCTGCTATAAATGGATATACCTTTTAAAAAAGGATAGTCCTCCAAAGGCTATGCTGACCCTCTCTTTTTCAGTACTTCCAGGCCCTGGCTTGGCTTTCCCGATTTAGCCCTGGTTCACACTGAATGCGGCTTTGCACAACTTCACTCGAAAATCACAGGATTGCAAAGCCTCATGTCAGTGAGACTTTACTGACATCTGTAGGACTTTATGCACAGATGTCTATGCAAGTCGCACCAGAAATCAGCAAAATTTGTGCAGGAGCTGCTTTTTCAAATAGGTGCTGCATCACAAAGTCAAATTTAAACAGTTCCATTGCTGACAATAGGGTGCGACTTGTCCTGCAATTTGACCTGTCAAATCGTAGGACACGTTGAACAGGTGTGAACCTGGGCTTACTGTACATACTTGTTCAGACTCAAACTCAAAAATATGGAAGAAAAATCAATGATGTGAACCTCTGCACTGTGTGAATGGAATAAATCAATTGTGTAATGTGAACATGATCAATGAAAAAAATAAATAAATAAGAGTATAGGTTGCTGCAGCAGGTTGTGTTCCCACAATGTATTCACAGTAATACAAGGTATGGGGTTGTGCAGCCTCACAATAGCAAGTCAAAGTGAATAATGTGACAGTGAATGCATAAATATGCAACGGTGTAAAACAATTTCAAAATAATCACACTTAAAAATGTATTAAAGTGCAAATGTTAATAGTGAATTAGGTGAAATCATATATAGGATGAAAAAAAAAAAATAATCCAAATTCCAAAACATGATATCGGTCAACCACTTTCTTCTAATCAGATAATATCCAAGTGTTTTCTTATAGGCTCAAAATAGTGCACATCCACCAAATTTCCTCTCTCACAGAACTCTCACCTATCAAAAGGCTCATATAAGCCTTAGCATACTATGCCCAATGAGCTTCCAAGGTACTCCAGCAATCTCTACTTCTAGTAGAGAAAGGAACCAGTGCCATATTATCCCTGGTGTTTAAAACGGCTGTTGTCCCTTTGAACCTCCAATATATCAGCTCAACCACGTGTTACAATAAAGCAAATATGCCTCCTATTGGGCAAAAGTATATAAAACGACCCTTTATTGTAATGTATTGAATATTCACCATAGCATGGTGTCTTGCATCATTTCCGGTCACGGGGGCCCTATGCGTTGCGTCATATCACGTGACTTCTATAGGAGAACCAGATTGTTTGTTCTGATCTGCATTTATGTCCCATGCACAGGAAATGTGTCGGCAGCCTTTTTGTTGTAGCCGCATTTATATCATCAGTCAGCCATTTTTTGATGGTACACATGGCAGTAATTTGTTAACTAGACTAGAGGGCTAGAGTAATCATTTTGTTGTAGATGGCATCAAATGGATGTAAAATGATCTCTTTGCAGAAAGAGTAAAATGGAATCATATAAATTACTATTATATTTGGGGAGAAGGATGGAGTATGCCTGCCCTTGCGGAAATGATGTTCCACATATAAATAATACACAAGTTTATCGGGTACTTTCATACTAATCTTGTCCTGATCGCCACTTGCTTCAATAGGCAAATTAATCCTGACGTCCATAGCTGAGGTGTGTGCTTATAATATATACATATAGAGGGCAAAAAAAAATTGATTATATATATATATATATATATATATATAATATTTTTTTCTAATATGTTAAAACATGGTGACAAAAACGACTCAAATAGAATCTGTTAGATTCTTTAAAGGGACATGCTCAAAAGTCACTAAAAACAATTCAAATTTAAAGTCTACATTTAAGCCCTTATGGGGGTAATCTCGATTCTTTTTTGCTCGATTCTATAAAAACTCTGACCCCTGAGGGCCTAAATGCAGACTTTGATTTGAATTGTTTAATAGTGACTTTTGAGCCGGAATCCAATGAAGCGTCTACTTAAGTACTTTTGTCACATTTTTATATATACATACACACACACGCACACGTTTTTTTTTTCTAGCTCCAACATTCAGGTGTCATTTTATTTAGAAAAACAATTTTATTCCTATTTTTTACTTTCTATATGCATATTTTATGAACACACACCTCAGCTATGGACATCACGATTGAGGTTTAAATGGCCTATTGAAACCAGTGGCGATCAGGACAATAGTCATATGAAAGTAGCAAATAAATTTGTATAATAAAAAAAATGGCCGACTGACTAAATTAATGCAGGCACAAAATGGCTGCCAACATTTCCTGTGCATGGGACAAATGCAAATCAGGGCAACCAATCCTGGTACCCTAATGAAGTCACGTGACCCAAAACGTAGGGCCTCCGTAACCCGAAGTGATGCGAAACACCATGTTATGCTGAGTATTCAATACACTATATGCGCGGTTTTAAATGTAAGAGTCTTCCTTATCATAATGAAGGGTTGTGTTATACCATTTTACCCAATGGGTGGCATATTTGCTTTATTCCAACATGTGGCTGAGCTGAAATGTCGGAAGTTGAAAAGGACCGGTGTCTTGTCAATTAGGGTCCTCCATCAGATGCTGTCCTCTGCGTACTGCGCATGCGCAGTACACAGGAGCACAGATTCCGAAAATTGCCGAGGACGAACGGCGCCTGCGCCGTGAGTCCAGGTTCTATCCCCACTATCCAAGTGGACATAGAGTTAGAATAAAAAAGAGCCGAGCGCAGCGAGGCCGAGCCCGAAGCGTGGCGAGCGAAGCTCGCCCGCGAGGGGCCCTCTAAAATTCTAAACCCTATGTCCGCTTGGATAGTGGGGCTACCTCCTCCACTCACGGCGCAGGCGCCGTTCAGCTTCGGAGATTTTCCGAAGCTTCGTCTGCTCCGTACTGTGCATGCGCAGTACGGAACGGACACATATCGATGGCCGGACTCTATTAGGCAGAACACCGGTACCATATGATCCTGGGTGTTTATCTACTAGAAGTGGAGATTGTTGGAGTACCTTGGAAACCCATTGTACATAGTATTCAAAGGCTTAGATGAGCCTTTTGTGAGGCGAGAGTTCTGTGAGCACGGAATGCTGACTTTTTTTAAGCCTATATATGATTTCTCCAAATTCACTATTAACATTTGGACTTTAATGCTTTTTATGGGATTATTTTGATACGGTTTTACACCATTGCATATTTATTGCTTCACTGTCACACTAATCACTTTGATTTGCTATTGTGAGGCTGCTCAACCCCATACCTTATCTTAATGTCAAAGTATGGAAGATCATGGGTCAAGATAATAGCTTGTATACTCTCAACTTTGTAAAATGGGTCAGCATAGGGTCATAACCCTTAGCTCAATCTGTGTTAAATGCCTTCCTCTGCGTTCCAGCACTGCTCATTTTGTGGCTTGTCTGGTGCCACACAGCCTTTTCCTGGACAGCATCTCTCCCTCAATCTTGTGGGATATGACTCTTATGCAAGCCATACAAAGAGCAAATTTCTTTCCTGCAACCACTTGTGGGTCGGGGGGAGAATAGGATACCTTTCACGCCGAGAGAAGACAGTGATTATTGCAAGCAACTATAGCAGCCACAAGCGATAATCGCAGGTAAAACACAACATGCTGATTATACCTAGGTTGATTGATCAACTTGGTACATTCAGCCTGCCCATACACTGTTTGAATCTCAGCAGATTCCTGCTGAGCCAGCCAAGATTCAAACCATGTATGGCCTGGCTCAGGAATGAATTAAGCTGGGTATGCCTGCGTACTAAGAGGAGCTAGCACAAACGTACCTGGGCAGAGTCACACAGTGCAACCACTTGAATCAGAAGAAAACTGAAAATTTATGTCAAAATACTTACCATAATTTTCCTCTCCTGATGGACTCCATGGCAGCCAACGTGTGGGTTTAGTCCCGCCTCCATTACCCTATAGGACAATACTCCCATAAATCTTTGCTCCCTGCCAGAGGCCGTGTTCGGTAACTATCCTACTCCAGCCATTTGGGAGGGAACTCCTGCTGCCATGGAGTCCATCAGGAAAGGAAAATTACGGTAAGTATTTTGACATAAATTTTCAGTTTTCCTGACAGACTCCATGGCAGCCAACGTGTGGGAAATAACTCGTCATAACACACCCTGGTGGGGAAAAAATGCTGAATAAAGATTTATTTGACACTGTCAACCGACAAAACTTTAACACCAAAGTCAACTAAAGATAGAGCCGCCGGCTCAACACAATGAGTCATAAAGGTGTGGATTGAAGACCACGAAGCTGCTCTGCAAATAACGTCAGGAGCCATATGGCGTGTGGCCGCCCACGAGGTAGAAAGACTTCTGGTTGAATGTGCCGTTACCGCCTGAGGAGGAGCCAAGCCTTTTTCTCTGTATGCCCACTGGATTGTTTGAACTATCCATGCCGCAATTGATCTGACTGACGCCCTGGCGCCCTTGTTCTTCCCACAGAACAGAACGAACAGAAAATCCGACTGACGAAATGGAGCTGTAACTTCCAGGTATAGCTTTAATGAGCGACCAACATCTAGTGGATGAACATCTGAGGATCCCGAGGACCTGAATGTGGGAAGAGAGATCTCCTGATTCTCATGAAAAATCAAGGTGACCTTAGGGTTTGACCCCAACATTGGAACTAGGACCACCTTGTCCGGGAAGAATGTTAGAAAAGGTTCTTTGGCTCCTAGAACCTGGATCTCTGATACCCTCTTTGCCGAGGTGACCGCTACCAGAAAGGCAGTTTTCATGGTGAGTTCTCTGAGGGAAAGAGACTTATCCAAATGAGGGAAGAAAAAAAAAGTCCAAAACTAGTGGTAGGTCCCATTTAGGGAACCTGGGTTTCCTCCGGGGTCTCAGTCTCACTGCCCCTTTGAAGAACTGTTGGATAAGGGCATGCTTGGCCCACGAGACCCCTGTGAATGCGGAGATAGCAGAGACTTGAACACAAAGGGAACTAACTGACAAGGGTAGGTCCAGGTCTAATGGCAGAAAACCCAAAACGTCTTGAACTGCAGGTGATGCGTAGGAATTAGTTCTGGAGGACATATAGGATACAAACTTAGCCCAGATCTGTTCATATACTTTATTAGTGCTTCGTCACCTAGAACTTGAGAGTAGGAATGGCCTCCTTAGGACACCCTAGTGCAGTGATGGCGAACCTTGGCACCCCAGATGTTTTGAAACTACATTTCCCATGATGCTCATGCACACTGTAGTGTAGTGGAGCATCATGGGAAATGTAGTTCCAAAACATCTGGAGTGCCAAGGTTCGCCATCACTGCCCTAGTGCTTCCAGCCTTCCCCTCTCAAGAACCAGGCCCTCAACTGTAGGTGAGCCAGACATGGGTGGAGAATCGAGCCTTGGGAGAGCAGATCCCGTCTGGATGGGAGAGGAACCGGATCCCGGAAACTGAGGAAAGATAGGAGAGGAAACCAAGGCCTGTTGGGCCAATGCAGAATTATTGCCATTACATCTACTTCTTCCCATCTGAGTCTCCTCAGAAACTGAAAGACAATCGGGATTGGAGGGAAGGCGTATGCCTTGTGGAACCACCACTGATCCCGTAAGCTTGCGGATCCTTGAACCTGGAATAGAACTTTGATAGCTTCCTGTTGTAACGGGAGGCAAAGAGATCCGCTTCTGAAGAAATCCCCAAGGTTAGAACCCACGGAAAGACATCTTTGTGAAGAGCCCACTCGTTGTCCAAGTGGACTCGTGAGAGAAAGTCCGCTTGGACGTTGAGAATTCCAGGCACATAGGCTGCCGTTAAGTTGGCCAGATTCTTCTGGGCCCAACGCATGATTGGATTTACTTCCTGCAGCAGAGACCAACTTCTGGTGCCCTCTTGCTTCCTTATGTAGGCTACCGCAGTCGTATTGTCCAGCCTGAGGACTACGGATGTTCCCACTATCAGATGCGGGAAAGCAAACAAGGCTAGGAAGGCTGCACATAATTCTAGAATATTTTACACTATTCCCCAAGAGGGGAAGCCCCAAATGCCCTGAGCCACTTCCGTCAGACAATGCGCCCCCCAACCCTTGTTGCTGGCATCTGACGTCACTGTGATCCACTTGATTGGAGGAAGGGAGTGACAATTTAGCAGGTTCACTCGATGAAGCCACCAGAGAAGAGAACCTCTCATGGTCTGAGTGATACCGATGGACTGAACTTTCTCTCCCGACCATTGGCGAAGGAAGCCCATCTGAAAGGGGCGCATCCTCCACTGTGCCCACTTCACCATCGGTATAGTGGACACCATGGTGCCTATGATCCTTAGGCAATGAAGTGCACTGAGATGAGAAGAAGAGAGAGCCAGGCAAACCCTGTCCCGCACTACTGCAACCTTCTCTTCGGGCAGAGAGAGGGTACCTCTTGCCATGTCGAAAAGAGCTCCAAGGAACACGAGAGACTGCGCAGGAACTAACTGGCTTTTCTCCAAATTCAGGAGCCACCCGAATTCCTTGAGGGTTGCAATGACCTGATCCCTGTGTTCCAAGAGACAATCTGTCCTGAGCCAGAAGCAGATCGTCCAGGTAATGATGAATCCGGATTTTCCTGATTCTTATTAATGCCACGACTGCTAGCAGGACCTGAAAAAGAAAAAACCAACTGTGTTAGCGGAACATACACTGATGTTCCACTGTCCCCCTCGGGCAGGTAAACCCAGGAACCAAATACCTGCTACAAGAGGGCTGGCCACTAGCAGGCGGCGAGGAATCCAAAATTCTGGAAGGATCCATCAGGGCTGGAAAAAAAACAGCCCCAATTAAACACAGAGAACAGCTAGGGAAAAAAAAAAAAAACAGTATGTCCTTTCCCCCACAGACTCATACCTATTGCTGAAGTAATAAGGACTCAGGAATGGCACTGCAAGCTTTACAAGCATCCCAGAGGCTCTGCAAGCTGTTCTGTTTTTAAAACTGCCGCCTAAATGACGTCATCAATTACGCCATGAAAATGCTAGTGCGCACGCGCGAACACTGCAACACGTGCGCGCAAACCAAGCCTCGTCCTCGCACCACCCCCACGCATGCACAGAATGACCGAGCGGCAAACGAGGAAGTAGCTGGGCGGCTGAAACGCAAGGAAAACAGCCGCCCAGCTTGCCAGACACACCGTACGAACGGTGTATGGGGAAACACAGGGATACCGAAAACAACAGGCACAGAACAACAGAGAACGGCTGCCATGGAAAGAAAATAAAACTCCCCACTCCTGTACACGGACACCAACCCAGCGATAGTCACCCGCTAGTAGCTAGGCTCACGACTGGAACGCGGTTTAACCTGTCAGTGACCAGGAATACACCTCTTCAGCGCCTCTTCCATATGCCCCTTTCCATACTCTGCTGGTAGCTAGAGCTTATTGGAAATATGCGACTCCAGGTCGCTCAGCAGGGCCGCATCGCAGGAAAAAATGCAAGTCTTCAGGGTACAAAAAGACACATGCTAGGTCCTTTGGAGGAGGACAAAAAAAAAAAAAAAAAAAAAAAAAAAAAAAAAAAAAACAGCCTCTGGCAGGGAGCAAAGATTTATGGGAGTATCGTCCTATAGGGTAATGGAGGCGGGACTAAACCCACACATTGGCTGCCATGGAGTCTGTCAGGAAAGAGGATTTGTAGTACTACAAGAAAAAAAAAAAAGATACCAATGCAGTATGCTATAAACATTTGTATGCTATGTTGAGTGAACAGTGCATTCCACTTACTTGCTGTGTGGTAGTTCCATGTGTATGAAGTCTGTGTAGATGTATATGTAGTTTGTATCAGTGACTTTGCCAACACAAAGGGTACTCTTGATTGGAAATTGGGCTAGTGATAGGTGGGGCATAGCA
The DNA here is from genome assembly GCF_037356315.1 of Lithobates pipiens. NCBI lineage: Eukaryota > Metazoa > Chordata > Amphibia > Anura > Ranidae > Lithobates > Lithobates pipiens. The sequence goes on along the minus strand of NW_027507789.1, from coordinate 58,102,815 downwards.
CCCTATGTAGAAAATTTGTGATGTGTCAGGGCAGTCAATAATTACCAACAATAATGAGGGGTAGACAAATTTCTGTTTTATAGTTATTTAAAAAAAAAAAAAAAAACTCACTACAGATCAATAAAAATGGCAACCTATAGAGGTGTCTTAGAATATGTGAAACAAGCCTTATGATCACTTAAATAATCTTCAATGTTTTGTATTTATAGCCCCAACATATACCATCATCTCACATTGCACATATCCTGGTTGACCGATTTCCTGTATCTCCTGATCACAAGGCTCCTAATACACTCTATAGCAAAGCACATCATCTTCCAACAGCCAAATACAAAGAAAACCGCAGTTTATTAAGTTTTAAGAAGCTTTAACATTTTCAAAGCGTCTTTTGGTGCAATTCATTAACAAACACATTCTAGGAGAGAAAAAAAAACATAAGCCACAACATTTTCTTGTCCTTAAATTTTAGTTTCAGACATCGTAAAATGCCAACATAATAAAAACAAAATAAAAAAAAACACACACCACAAAAAACACATTTTATTCAATAGCATATTTGGAGAGATGCCTGTGTCCTTCAATAATATATATATATATATATATATATATATATATATATATATATATATATATATATATATATATATATAATATATATATAAATCTTTTCACATGGAAGAAGTGTTCATATGTTGACTGCACACAGACCTCTCCCCCAGTCAGCAAGTATCATATAAGGCTCTATGAGCATCTGAAGGTGTCAAACCATGTACTCTTCTGAAGGGGGGAATTGCTGTGAAGTGGCTATTTTGCATTCTTTTATTTTTTTTACTTCTCACACTACATGACAAAGTGCTATTTAACATCTCTCCTGTCAGGAGGCAATCTAACAGCAAAGTTGTAGGTCGGTGTTTTTAAATCCATTCCCTGGCAGGTGACAATGCTCATCTTCCAAAAAGTAGTAGTTTTGATAATATGTAACAGATTAAAAAGAAGCTCATTTATGATGGCCATACACGCAACACAATAGCTATTCAAATCAAAAATTCTAAAGAGGTACAAGATCCCCCTAGTTTGGCGATTTATTCAAGAAACCATTTTTTTTCTTTTTAATAAACACATTCGACCTCCGTGGAAAATAAATTTAAACCAAACTGGCCTTTATTGCGACTCGCAATCTTTTTTGAAACGTTAAAAAAAAAAAAAAAAATGTAAACAATCAAGTCTGCGATTGTTTGTGGTTACCTGCATGGCCAGCATTGTCATGTTTCTGTAAAGAGATCTGGAACATGAGCACTGTCAGTAGCCACCAAGGACTGGAGGAACACTCTTGTAGAACACTCTGCCAGAAAAATGGATAGCTTTACAACACCTGCTCTTACCAGAGTAGAGCATCGGAGGGAAAAAAAAAAAATCTAGTTTACTGTTCTTCCTAAAGAATTCCTGCAGACGCTTGCAGATTAAAGAGGAACTGCAGGTTGATGTCACATTTTCGCATTTGCTCCTACACAATCAGTATGGTGCACAGCCCCTGGCGTGCTTACATCTTACTGCCTGCCCTGTACAGTAGAACATGTGTATTAACAACTAACCCTTTTTTGCAGCTAAAGAGTTAAAGGGCAAAAATTTGAGCAGAATAGTTTTTTTTTTTTTTCTTTTTTTTTTTTTATATATATCTTTGGGACAATTTTGCATCCAAAAGAAGTGAATGAAAACAACATTCTTCACAGAAAGAAACTTCATCAGTCTCTACTCTTATTGTGTTTGTAAACCATTTAGAACTGTTCCTCCATCTGACGTGCAAAGAAAAAAAAAAAAAAAAAGAAAAAGCAAAAAAATAAAAAGAAAAAGAAAAGCAAAAAAAAAAAAAAGCGCACGGCTATGTGCTAGAAGTATCAGCAACATAATGCACATGTGTTACTGGTCACTCAGACAGCCAAGTTTAAAAAATAAAATTTTAACTAAACACAAAACCAATGACCCACTTGGGGTGCCCAAATATTAAGGATTGTCCCAGTGCCTGTAACAGACAATTTCTAACTCTGAAGATGAAAGAGGGGCTGTGCCCTCCCATGTCACAGTCTGTTTTCCTGCCCAACCAAGGGCAGTATATGGCAGACAGAGGTAGCATTATGAAATAACACATAAAATATTATTGATTAAAAGACCCCTCCCCGCAACACACAGAAACTGGAGTTCAAATACACAGGTCGTACTGTCTGAAATAATTCCCCCTGTCTGCTTTGCCAGAAGAGCGAGAAAAGGGCATTCTATAGTTGTAAAAGAGAAAAAAAATAAAAAATAAAAATCATTCTCGTTTCAAAAACCAAATAAACCACAGCGAATTGTAGCTCCTGTCTCAGACTTGGCTTGTGCATAGATCAGGATCCAAACAAAAATTGCTCCAGTACCTCAATGGATTGAGGCCCAGCTGGTACTGAAGGCATTTAAAACCATCCCTGCTGCAACAACCCACAAGGCAGAACAATTCATGGGCCATTCTAGCAGAGAGGTTCCGACACCAGCTGAAGCATAGATCCAACCCACAGATGATAAAACTTCAATACCTATTCCCCCCCTTTCAAGTCTATCCTGCCCTCTTATTTCAGTAAGAGCAGGACGCACCCCCAAAGAGTCAAGAAGGAACAGGAAATATACAAATTCTTTGAAGTTACAGGCGATGTCTGTCTGAACAATGTTTATCCCATCAGCTTGCGGGAAGGTATCTTGTTCTATTTTATTTCCTTAACAGAGACCCAGGAAAATCATGGTTTGTGTTTCAACATAAAGCAATATTTCTTTTTTTTTTTTTTTCTTTTTGTATAACATATAAAGCACTCTTGAAACATTTCAAGTCCATTATTTGGTAAATATTTAACTGCTACAAACAGGAATTGTTTGTCTTCCTCTGTTACGTTTTCAGTTCTTCCCCCTTAAGTTTTCAGTGCCTGGATAATCTCTTTTCAGTTTATTTTTTTATTTGTTTTTTTGTTTTTCATTTTTCATAAAAATACAATGAAATGGTTGTGTGGCGTTCTACTCCTCTGGAAATGTCAAATTTTCCTGAGAAAGATATCCACGATGTGCAAGGTTGTGACAAAAAAAAAAAAAAAAAATTCGTAATTTTCGCTTATCGATGAAAAGAAATGTTTGACAAAAAATGTAAAATATAAAAAAAGGGAAAAAAAAAATTAAAATGTTGCACAACAATGGCTAAAGTTATTCTTTAATAAAACACTGGTACTTTCCCCGAGGTGTAAAGGAATTTCTATTTAAAATTTGAAAATAGATTTTTTTTTTTATTTCGATGGAAGATTTTTTTTTCAGTTTTTTATAGTTTTGCTCTTTTTTTTTTTACGTTTTCATTTTACTTATTTTTGGAGAAAAGCAGAAAAACAGAAGATTTCGAAATAAAAAGTTTTGTAAACAGGTTAGAGCCAAGACTGGCATCTGCTATTAGATGCAGTTCAAAACCTGCATAAGATGCAGTGTTGCTTTATGGGTTCTGCTTGTGGCGACTGCCCAGCTTTTATAGTCCATGAGCTACAGCAAGCTACCACAAATAGATGAAAGTCTCCAGTAATATGCATTACTTCCCAATGATGAATCAATGGAAAGGTAGACAAACATTTGTAAGTTTTTTTTTTTGTTTTGTTTTTTTTTCTTCAGACATAAGCACAAGGTAAATGTTTTTTTTTTTTCTTCACAAATAAGTCCTTGAGTAAACATAGATACGTGTTAGCACTTCCTCTCTTCATACATTTCTTTCAATTTTCTATTCAGTTGGGTTAACTGCAAGGTCTGGATGAGGAGTTAAAATTTCAGTGCAAAGTTAAAAAGGACAAAAATGTAGTACAAAGGAAGTAAGGTACTTTAAAGTAAGAGAAATGTCTGTTTCTGTGTATGAGCACACATGGATGGATTTTAGATGGTTGTAAAGGCATAAAAGGAGTTCGAAAAAAGGAAAGACTTGTTGTTTCGGTGTTCATTTTTCTGTGCACCCATTTTTCATAAATCTGCCTCTTCTCTATGGATACAATTTGATGTGTCTGTCTGCAATTGCATAAAACTTGGACAATCAGGGTTTGATACAAGCCGAATTCACGAAAAAATAAATAAATCCCATTATATGGTGTAGATCTGCTGTTTTCAAGTATATCTAACAGCTGATATGATTCTTCTGAGTGTTTTGCAGGGATCCAGATATTTAGAATAGATAGCAAGAAAAAAAAAAAGAAAAAAAGAAGAAGGAACGATGACAGGAGCAGATGCTCTGGAAAAAAGTTATGTGCATAGGCAGATCCAAGGGGTAATCAAACTAGAGCCATCCTTCCTTCGTTTCTGTATCAATACTAATCCACCTAAGTGCGTATACAGAACTGCCAGAAAACGCAGAGCTTGCTGCTGCTCCCCATTTGATGGGCTCTGTCTGATGTGCATATAAGTCCAAGGCTTATTTCAAAATAGGCTTTTTTTTGTTACTCCCATCCTATTCCCCTTGCCCCCAAACTAACCCTCTTCATTCCTGTCAAATGAAAGTGCCCTTGCGTTCTAGTCCCAGCAGAAGCAGCGTTGATCATTTTTTTTTCTTTTTTTTTTTTAAACTCTTTGAACACTTTAAAAACATAAAAAAAAAACAGCTTGACCACATCTACTAAGTGACTCTTCGCCTCTCTCCTCAACCCTTCCTTTCCCATCCCTCCCACAATCCCATACTGTTACTTGTGAACAGTTCTCAAGGGTGCAGTAGGGAGGATGACCAGGAAAAGATACTGCATGGAGAGAAGACATGGGGCCTGAAGAAGTTGAATTCCTCACAGATCATGGACTGGAAAGATTGGATATTATTTGTCTTGAAGTTTTTCATTTAGTGCTGATGATTAATAAATTTATAGGACCAATGTCCAATTTTCTTTCACATAGATTCCCCGCTCAGCAAATCTCCTGGTAACAGAGTATTGAGAGGTGTTGGACTGCGAATCATTCTGGCATCATCTGATCCAGGTGGGCCCCACAAGCTGCTGGAATACTGTGGGACTCCTCCCCACAGAAGATCATTGCCTCCCTTGGCACTCAAACAAGAAGGATTCCAGTGAGCAGCATCATTGCGAACCAAGGTGTGAGAGCCCCCGTTGCCACCCATCCGGGGCTGACTATTCCCAGTGTTAGACTGCCAACTGGAAGTGGGGGGCATAGGCTGCCCTTGTGCCAAGAAACGGTTTACTTCTTCTTCCCCAGCAAATTCTGCCAGAATAGTAGTGTTGCCCAGGACACACCTATACGAAAGGAAAAAATAAAAAGTAATTATGAAAAGCAATTTATACATTCTGAATATCAATGAATAAATAATTAATAAGCCGAGGTGCATTGTGATGAAAAACAGACAAACATTGATGCCATATTTTAAAGGAAAATATATAGCGACTGCCTAATGTATCTACTTATGTCAATATAACGATGTTGATTAGGTAAAAATGTACAGTAAAGAGTAAAACATAAGACCCTGCCCTCCTCCAAAAAATAATAATAAAAACCTGTGCAAAACACCAAATGCATAAGGATTCACTAGGCAAGATAAATATAGAAATTTCAATGAAAGATACATAGATATATCAAATAATAACTTACATATGTAGAGACTTCTGTGCCTTGGCAGCTTCCTCCTTTGAGCTGTACCTGACCACCGCATTGCCTTGAGTAAGGTTCAGATGGAATGTTATCAGCGGACCATGCTGAAGACACAGCGTTCTTAAGGTGGAGCCATCAATCTGTTGAATACAGGTCAGAATAAAACATTGCAATACATGAATGAGAGAAGTGACTGAATTGGGGGAGAGATTTCCAATGGAGCTACATTGCAAGTTAAAATACACCCTAAAGCAGTTAAAGCATAAACTTGGGCTGAACAATTACTGTCCATATACAAGTGCCATGATGGTTATTCCTACTCAAATATTTGTGTAGCAATCCAGCAAGAAACAACTCCTGAACTTTGCCTCTGAGGAGGAGTTTTCTGTAATCGGTGGTGGCTGGTGCTCAAAATTTTTGAAGGGGCGCAAACAAACTGAAAAAGACAACCCCTCCCCCCTCGAATTGCAGCCTCACTGTGCTCATCAATTGCAGCCACGTGTGCCCAGTATATGCAATCACTGTGCCCGACGTGGCACAGTGGCTCTCTGACGGCATCCTCCTCCGCAGGTGGTCCGGACCAGCACTTACCGCCAGTCCTGAGTCCACCAGAGCAGCTGTGGCGGCGGGGATGTCCGCCCTAGTGTCTCCTCTGTGCCACCTCTTCCTAAGCGCCCAGCCATCCAATAGAATGCCCTGGCGCTCTGGCCAATCGGGAAACAGGTCTAACGACCTGCCTCCCTAATTGGCCGGGAGGAGCTTTAGTGTGAAAAACGCGAAAATGTATTTGCGATCGTCACACAATTGAGTGGGATCTCTGCGCTCAGAGCCCACCCTATTTTGAAGCCTATTAGAGCCTCTGGCTCTAATCAGGTGCTTCAAGAAGTACCACCCTTCTCCCACCCCCGCCATAGGAATCCATGTGTCCGGCGTCCTGAAAGGGTCCGGGAGCATGGATGGGGGGGGGGGGGCCCTAATGCACAGGCCGCCCCTGCTTGTAATAATGACAGGTCACTACTCTCTCCATGTGCAGATCGACCAATCATATTAATACAGCCCACCCCCACCTGTAGTTTGACTCATCCACCCACAGTTCTGCCCTTTGTACATGTACTGTACAATGATAGCACAATCATTATTTTTACCAAGTAATGTCTTAGTGTGGCAAGACATTTAGCACACAAAGGGGATTTATGTCATTACTAAGGTGTTTAACCAGTTGAGACCCGCGCTATAGCCAAATGACTGCTACAGCGCGGATTTCCTTTGCCGGGACTACGTCTATTGGCGTGGCGCGCTCTGTGATCGGCGAGTCTATGAGACTCGCCTGATCACCGATCCAAGCAAGGGGTCGATCCCGACCCCTTATCACGTGATCAGCTGTCAGCCAATGACAGCTGATCATGTGATACAACGGAGTCGGTAATCGGCTATTATTCCTCCTCGCGCTGACAGCGCGAGGAGAAAAAAAAAAAGAGCCGATCACCGGCGGCCATGATCGGGACATAAGTCCCGATCACGGCCAGCCCTGCCAGTGCCCACCTGCCCCCTGCCAGTGCCCACCTGCCCCCTCATCACTAAACATAATTAAAAAATAAGTGCCCCCGTCAGTGCCCACAGTGCCACCCAGCAGTGCCCACAGTCTGCCTCAACAAAGGTGCTGCACCCCAGTGCCACATACCCATGCCCAGCAGTGCCACCTATCAGTGCCCCTTAGTGCCACCCATCTGTGCCCATCGGTGCCGCCTTAACTGTGCCCATCGGTGCCGCCTTAACTGTGCCCATCGGTGCCGCCTTAACTGTGCCCATCGGTGCCCACCAGTGCAGCCCATCAGTGCCCACCAGTGCAGCCCATCAGTGCCCACCAGTGCAGCCCATCAGTGCCCACCAGTGCAGCCCATCAGTGCCCACCAGTGCAGCCCATCAGTGCCGCCTCATCAGCACACTTCAATGAAGGAGAAAAGTTACCTGTTTGCAAAATTTTATAACAAACTATTAAACATGATTTTTTTTTTTTTTTTGCATCTTTTTTTGTTTGTTTAGCAAAAAATAAAACTCCCAGCTGTAATTAAATACCACCAAAAGAAAGCTCTATTTGTGGGAAAAAAATGATAAAAATTTCATTTGGGTACAGTGTTGTATGACCGCGCAATTGTCATTCAAAGTGCATCAGCGCTGAAAGCTGAAAATTGGTCTGGGACTGAGGGGTGTTTAAGTGCCCAGTAAGCAAGTGGTTAAGAATGTTTTTGTGCCTGGCGTTCAGCTGACTTTAGGTATGCCTGAGTCCCATGCTGCCAATCTAAAAAAAAAAAAAAAACACCACACTACTAAAAGCAACCAAATACTTACCTTTTATCCACAGTGGTCACCCTCTGGGTTAGTCTGGCCTACTGCTTTCCAGCTACCTATGCCTTTCCACCACAGCCAGGGGAACGATCTGTGCAAAAAGAGGGGATTGGCTGTTCTGGCAGCTTTGAATGTGCAGAGAAGCAGCGAGGAAACAATGGACTAGTCAGATCGGAAAGCAGGCTGCTCTGGGTTACAGGTAAGTATTTGGCTGCTTTTTTAGGTAATAGAGAGCACAGAAGGTGATCTTAAAGCAATTGTATTTGTTAGATTGCATAGTTAGATTTTTTAAGATAATATGCAGTGTTAAAGTGGTGTTCCACCCAACTTTAGTACTTGGTCTTAAACGAAAGACACATACCCCCCCCGGCCCCCAACCCTGGTTTTTGGATATGCAATTTCTTGTTTTCCTTACCTTAGTAGTAAAAAGGCGAGGTACGTCATTTCCTCTTCTGGCTCTGCCCCTCTTTCCCAACGCTGCTTTCTGGGACCTGTGTCCCCCCCAGAAGATGACGGGGCTATTCAGAGCACATTCCCAATAGCAAACCGGCAGCGAAGCCTGAAGGCTCCACTGCCAGTTTCCCTTAATTACAATGGCAGCACCTGCACTCGATCCAATGGACGGATCGGCCTTGGGGGGACCGACATCTCGGGGGGGGAACTGAGGGTGGAACTCCACTTTAAGAAGCTGGGCTCTCCCCATTGATATGCAAATAAACCAGTCAGTTTGGTTTAGGAGCAAAGCAAAGGAACAGAAGTATGGGGGGAGCTTAGCACTTTTGAACAGACATGGAAGAAAGTTAGTTTGAAAGGATGAAGACATGTGATGGAAACTGGAGGGCTTTGGGGACGTTTTGAGCTGGAATCTTGAGCAAAGAACCATGAAGATTCCATTTTAATTCAATCTCCATCATAAGAAGTTAAGTAACTGTTCAATTTACTTACTGCATACATATTGTACATACTTATTTTGTTGGAAAGGATAATTGGCTTGTGCATGTTGTAGGCATATTTTGTACTGTGTTTCCCCGAAAATAAGCCCAGGTCTTACTACATTTTTCCAACAAAAGACACAGTAGGGCTTATTTTTAGGGTAGGTCTTATGTCATGTGCCATCTTCTCTCCTCCCCCGACTGTCAGGAATCCCCAGTGGAACCGAGTAAAAGTGCTTTTAAAATCCTAGAATCCATTCTATTACAGCAGGGGTACCCAACCAGGGGCCCGTGGAGTCCTCTAATGTGGCCAGCAACCTCCTATTCTGGGATGGCAAGAACATGTTGTCATCCCAGAGCATCAGGGTTGTGAATGAAGCCGGCGGTAGAGGAAGCAGACAGCAGCGGAGAAGACCCGCATAAGCCAATGCTGCCTGTAGAGACCCAGCTCCTGTCACAGATGGAGTGATCCCAAATGCACTCTACCTGGGACAGTAACAGCCTACGATAGCTCAATGGAAGACTGTTATTAAAGGTAAGTTTATTACTAAAATCACAGTGTATATTTGGGCATATCTGTTCTACAGTGGTTACCAGGCTGCTTTCAAACTGATCCCCAGGTGCACTTGCAGGTTACAGACTTCTGTTATTACCTGCGGGTTTGGTGCACTTTCAGAAAGTCCAATACATCTGCAAAATATAATATAAGTCTATGGTAAAGTGCAGCTAACCTGCAGGAAAGCGACAGGCGTACTGCACCTGTGTCTGCTCTGCATATGCAGAGTGGACATGGGCCTGCAATCCTCCTGCTCCATTCATTGTGGCCCACAACCGGGTACCAAGTCGCTTAAGTGGCCCTTGCTCTTCAAAAGGTTGGGCACCCCTGTATTACATCATGAAAAATTGTGTATGTTCCTAATATAGTGTAATTGTGTTAAATACCTTCTTATGGCACTTCCATGGCTCGCCAAAGCTCTCTTCCCCACTCCGAGCACTGCAGAGGGGGGTTGCCGAGATCCCCCGCTGACAGCTGGGAGAAGAGGAGGAGAGGAGGAAAGGAGGAAAGCAGCAGGAGATCAGCTGAGGACCGAGCGGTGCGATAAGAAGGTATTTAACACAATTCTATTACAGAAACACACAGTTTACATGATATAATACTGTAATAGAGTGGATTCTAGCATTTGACAAGCACTTTAAACTAAGACTTATTTTTGGGGTAGGGCTTATATTGCAGCCCTCCCTGAAAATCACGCTAGGTCTTATTATCAAGGAAACATGGTAACTATGAATTGTGTTTTGTTCAGTTGTATGTGCACCTTTTCTGTTTAGTAAAAGCATTGATACACTACAGATGTCTAAGTTTCCTTGGCTTTTACCGCAAGAATCCTTAAAAAGGCGAAAGCAAAACAGAAGGATCTGTACGTATTTGGCATTAGGCATATTAAAAGAAAGGAGTGCTAGGCTGAGGCTAAGGGCTGGCTCAGGCTCTCAGTGGATCGCTGAGAGGCTGAGACAGGTGTTGGCCCAGGCATCTGGGTGGACCCCGACCATATTTTTGATGTCAGCCCATAGAGGACTGTCAGCTGAAAACGGGTCACAGGAGTGCAGAACAAACTGCACTCCTGTGACCTACAGGAGAAGTCCAGCCAAAATATACTTCTCCTTAAAAAGTACAGTTTCCTACAAAGACATTCTAAATATTTAAACAGGAGATCTTTTCTCCTAAACTACATTCTACACTGCGCACACTAGGGTGAGTTAAAAGAACAATGCCCAATCATGATTTACACCCTTTACCCAATATAAATATAGACAGAGGCAGGAGAATAGCCAGTAAATAATTTACTAGCTAAACAGACATGCTTGAACACTTTAAAAATACTAAGCCGAACAAAAAAATAAATAAAAAAATAAATAAAATATCCCAAATCACAGTGAATCTATGCTTTGCCCATGCACCTTACCCATACAGCACATACTCACCTTCCCTTTGGGACTTGCTGCTTTGATTTAGTTGCTGGAAGTGAAGAGTAACACCTGGTATTTCTGGGTATGAGGGAGCATGTGACTTAGCCCACTCCCTTTAGTATGACTAGCCAATGGTCTCTCAGGCACACAGAGTGGGCAGATGATGGTGGGACAGCCATTCGCTCTGTGTAAGCCCCAAGGGCCAGCTTGGAATTTACACAGCGCTGCTGGCAGGATTGATAGGGTAGTGAAGGGAAGGAAAGCAAAGTAAAAGCTTGCGCTGTGATCTGTATTTAGGTGAAAATGTGGCTTTGACCAGTATAGAAAAAGCACAGGTTAACTTTAAAAAGGTATATTATATAAATACCTGTGGAGTGAGGTTACGCAGGACCAGCCAGCTACTTGTTCTTCCTGAACTGTCTGTGCTCCAGGTGGAACCTGAAAAGATAGCATACAGCAGTAAGAACCCAGGGGAACAGAATATTAGAATTTTAATAGGTAGCTAATGTGCGATTCCTTGGTGGCGATTTTATATAAGCAGTAAGAAATGCTATAGTCATACCTGTTGAATAGGAGCTGGTCCAGCCCAGTTGATTTGAGCCCCAGGCAGAGGAGGGTTTGGCATTGGTTAACCCAGGTGGTGGCCTGGTCGGGGCTGTAGTGTTTCTTGGTACCTTCCACAACTCGTGAGACAACGATGCTTGAGTGTGGGAGATAGGGCTGGATGACCACGTGGACTTTATATCAGACAGTTTAGCTAAAAATGCATTAAAACATAATGTATTTTATGAATGTCACATTAAAGTAGTATATACACACACACACACACACACACACACACACACACACACACACACACACAAAACACAGTATATGAACTAAAAGCCCTGTACTAAACCAGCCAATATCGAATATTTAGAATACTTTACCTGGCAGCTGGGAATACGGATATAGGACTGTTCAATGTATCAAATCTCCAATTTACACACACAAGTCCCAAAAAAACTTTGAAATACTGACCACATTACATATCAATAATGGCCAAAAGTGCCATTCTGACCTCTGTATGAGAATCTTTTCATTTTGCCACTTTAATTTGTTGTTTAAGGGCCAGTTCACACCACATGCAGTCCAGTGATTTTTTTTCTGCATCAGAAACGCATGGAAAGTAGCTTATATGGTTTTCAATGGCATAGTTCAGTTGCAGCGCGTTTCAGAAAAAAAAAAAAAAAAAAGTAGAACATCCTGCATTGGACTGTACTGGAACACACGTCCTTATTTAAGGTTAAGAAGAAAGAGGTGTTAAAATGCACTGGACTGCATCAAAAACGTGCATGCAGAAAAGCATCAGGACTGCGTTTCTATGGTGTGAACTGGCCCTAAAAGTGCAAAATGAGCTAGGCCAATAAAATCAAACAATTTATAAATCTCTTATGTCACCCAGAGTTATGATACTTGAAATTACAGTAATGTTGAAAAAGAGAACGAAAACAAATATCTGATCTTAATCTGGTTACCTCCACTTTTGAGCAAATAACGGTTGACATCCTGTATTGTGGTATTAATGGTGGGCCCAGTAGGAACACTTCCTGGGGTCACATCAGGATCATTCTCAGGGTCAATGTTTTGCAGTCCTTTCCAAGGCACTCCTGGGTGAAATTCTAAGTCAGGTACACAAAAATGAGTCAATCAACCCCGAAGTGTTAGCTTTCATTATATAATGAGCGATAATAAAAAAACAAAAAACAAAAACAAAAAAAAACATACCAGGTGAAAGTAAAACATGACCTATTACTAAAAATACATCAAGAAAACACTAACCAGGAGGCCAGTTGATACTGGACCCATTGGAGATTTTGTCGTTCTCAGTTTTGGCACGTGACCAGCTGTCGGGAACAGGCGGACTCGTTGGCGAGTCACTGTTTGGGAGAAGATCGTACCGATTGTAGGAGTCATCTATATTGGGCTTTGCAGGAGGGCCAATGCCAAGACCCCCAGGAAGAGCATCTGCAGCAAAACATATGTAAAGCAATGTAAAAAAAATTGGCATATAAAAACTGCTGAAAATGTATAGCAGTATGATGCGAAAAAGACATTGACACAGCTGGGGTGGATGGGGCAGAGTAAAATTATGTTATGAAGAAAATAAAAAAACTCTACTAAGTTTTGGCAAATAGGGTGCATACACAAGAGGGTACAAATTATGACTTACTTGACTTGCCAGGACTGTGATCAAGAGAAGCAGAATTTGCCAGGCTATCCATGGAGTTGGGATGAGTCCACTGTGGCAGACGAGACTGAGACTGGGATGTATCCTTCACTGACAAACCCCCAGCCATGTCCATGCTGCTTACATTCATAGCAGGATTTATTCCAGGACCTGTACGGAAAGGATGTATACAGTTATGCTTTGAAACCCAACTACATAGTACATACTTTTTCCTATTTTATGTATTAAAATAAGGGTGAGTTGCTTGACAATGCTGAAATATGTTGCACACAGTTTTTGAATATAACTTCTAAGCAATCACACATACACATCTTCCTCTTCAATGCAACATTTATATATTCAGTTAGTGCAGAAAATTTTTTTAAAATTAAAATATTGTCTGAATAGATAAAGACTGAGAATAACTGGGATTTTTTTTTTTTTTTTACTAATATTCGATTAAACCCCATGTGGATTTCATGGCAAGCTAACTTCCCAACGGGAACTTAAATTAAAAGAAAACCTGTGCTGAGAAAACTGCATGGGCTAACATTGCGGACCTCTGTTTTTGGCAATGCTTGTTTTGCCAGCGCACATGGTGACCAAGCATGCTCAGCAGGAGCTCTGACTGATTTTACTTGCGCTGTACGCGTACCAGACATTTATTTTAAATGCACTGAAGCCAAAAATAGACAGGAAACGGTCCAAAATACCTATAAGTGGTGGAACGAGATGCAGGATACACTTTGCAAAGGCCTGCAGACAGTACAGAGAATGAAAGGTTCAGAGGAAAGCAGTGGTAGAGCGATAAACTTGTACTACGTGTACTAAATCTAAAGTGTGGAGATATCGCTTTGGACAAAGAGGGCAGGAAGATGTCTCAAATAAGGCGGAGAGAAAACACCTTATATACAAAAAGGAGGCCCAAAGACTCAAAACCACCTTGTATTGATCAAGATCAAGATCAAGGAAGGGCTATTTACAAGATAAGGCTGCTCGTTCTGAGACACATCGTTGATGTGTTTACCATGAGAAATACTTCCTTATGAATGCGGTTGGCAATGGGAATATACTGAAAAGTCTTAAAAGGAAGGCTTCTGTTGAGTCCACAGTCCCAAATTAGGGCAAAATATGTGCAGAAATTAAGAGAGCAATGCAAGCCAACCCTTGAACAAAGGCCTTTACCAGAGAATGAGCAGCCACAGGTCTCACTGAGGGAGAATGGCCATGGACAAAGCTTTACCCTTCAGTGCATTCAAGGCCAAAGTTTGATCCAGCACAGATTGAAGAAAGTACAGAATAAGTCCCAAAGAGTATCATCTAGGGTGAAACCTTCTGAAAGCCAGTTCGCTCAGAACTTGGAGATAAACAGCCAAGCCATTAAAGCCAGTGACATTGAAGCAGGATGGTAGATCAGTCTGGAAGACAGTAGGTTGGGACAGCCTGGAAGTGCCCCCAACATAGTACCAAGCCCTTCTTGGCCAAATTGGTGCAACAAAAATCATGGGAATGGCCTCCATTTTTTTTTCAGCCTGTGAAGCAGTTGAAGAATCCACTGCAATTGGCCTTTGAATAACAACCTGGTCACAAACTTATCCCTATTGTTTTTTTTTTTTGTTTTAAATCCTCTATTATTTTTCTTATAATAAATACATCAAACCATTACTTTCAATCTCAAGGCATTTGGGGTTTACACATATCCCCCCAATGTCTTCACATTCATACATTCCTTTACATATCCATAATATTGTATGGTGGCTCTAGAGGGGGGTTATTGGAGCGGAGATATCCTGTGGAGGAAAAAAAATTATCCCTATTGTTGAATCAGGGTTTCAACAGATCTACATCTGACATCCCCTAAAGGTGGTAGATGCTCTTGAAAACATTGGGGTGAACAGACCATTTCCTCATGTCTAGATGGTGACAACTGAGGAAGTTCACCTGCCAATTGTCTAATCTTGGAAAGTGAACAAGGCTGGAATGGGTCTTCTGGCACAAGCCAGAATTAGGTCCATTTTCTGAAGGGGTGCGTGACTTCTGGTTGATTATTGATATACTGTAAGCCATAGCTATGGTGTTGTGTGACTGAGCTCTCATCATTCGACCCTGAAGCTGGTTGGTTAACGGCCCTTTACTTGAAAGCATTAATAGTCGTGTGGATTGCCTCAACATTTTTGTCCCTAGTACTGCTCCCAAGCCTGACAGGCTTGCATCTTTCATGAGAAACTGCCAGGTTAAGAGCTGAAAGGTTTTCCGATCCCAGCACAGGGCTGGTCAACCACTAGGTCAGAGATAGCCTGTCCTTGGAACACAGGCGCATGGATCGGTCCAGAGAGCGAGGAATTTTGTCTCATGCAGTCAGTACACTGAACTGCAGAAATTTAAAACAAGGGGCAATATCTGCACTAGGATGATGATCAACTAACACACAAGCAGCTGACATAAATATAGTGATTGCAATATAAATAAAAACAAAGTCCAAATGCAGCGCTGAAGATAGGAGATAAATGATAAATGAGAAATGGACAGCTTTACCATCTGAGAAGATAAAGAGCCTTATTCACAAATACCACAAAAGACTTCAAGCTGTCATTGATGTTAAAGGGGGCAATACACGGTATTAAGAACTGGGGTATGTAAACTTTTGATCAGGGTCATTTGTGTAGTTTCTGTTGTCATTATGATTTAAAAAGAGTAAACAGGGTTGATTAATAAATGGCTTTAGCCAAACACTAACCATGAGTGAAAGAAATGTTTTTGTGTCATCATTCATATTCTCTGGAAAATGGCCAAGAAATCATAAATTCTGCCAGGGTATATAAACTTATGAGCACAACTGTATCTTCTTACCAGAGGTCAAAAAAAATCAAGCATTGGTGGATATGCCACATCCAATAACTCCTGCAGGCAGCAGCATCATCAGCTTTCACATAAGAAGCAGAATGGAATCTCGAAGAGATGAGGATCCTCTGCAGATTCCCAATAGCCAGCAGTGTACCAGCATTAGACTCCAGTACCAATCAACAGAAGTGATATGTACCAAAAAATGTACCAAAAAAAGAAAACGAGGCACATAGTGAAGTCTGTAAAACCAATCCTCAATTGATTGAAAATAAGGGGGTACTCACAAATGAAAGATGACTACAAGCATGTAAATAAAATAAAAAAAGACCGTGGTAGTGGCGTGGTAGCGTCCTCACATCATTACCTGATGCATTTCAGCCTATTGGCCATCATCAGAGGTGGCCAATAGGCTGAAATGTATCAGGTGATGATGTGCTGGCTATTGAGAATCTGCAGAGGATCCTTATATCTCTTAGAGCTTCCATTCTGCTTCCTATGTGAAAGCCGATGATGATGCTGCCTGCAGGAGTTATTGGATGTGGCATATGCCCCAATGCTTGACTTTAACTGAACTGCAGATGCCTGGAATGAAATTGAGAAAACATCTCCATGAAGGAGGCCACCATAAAGCCCATTATCCCCATGCAAAACTGAGTCGATTAAAGCTTTTTGGAGCCCAAAATCTAGGCATGACCCTGGAAGGCCAACACCTATTCCTGGGGAAGAAACACCTGGCCTTAGGACATGTTTAAGGCTAGGCTCAGGTACTCCAATTAGAGAGTTGGATCCAACAGATTTCTAACGGTTAAGGATTCACCTGAGGCGCTGAAGTGTCTACCATCCGCTGAACATGGGCCACCAGGGGCTGGACTGAGTGCTCTTTCAGAAGGATATCGTCCAGATATCCAAGAACATGGATTCCCTGAAAGCACAGAAACACAAGGATTGGAGCAAGCACTTTGGTGAAGAATTGGGGGGCCGTGGACAGGCCACAAACTTGAAGTTCTGCTCACCTACTGACAATTGCAGGAAACACAAATGTTGGTGAAAAACGTAAACGAACAATACGCATTTTTGATATCTATTGATGACAGAAATTCTCATGCAATTACAGATCGGGTAAATTCCAGCTGAATCTTTTGGACCTGTAAGAAGGTGTTAAGAACCTTCAGGTCTAGAATGGGATGAATGCCCTGTTGTGATGGTAAACAGTTTTAAAATAAAATGCCTGAAGTTAACGGATTCTCTAAAATTCAAGCCTATATCCCTGAAACACCATGTCCCGGACTGAAGATTAAAAATATCCTGAGCTCAGGTGGCCAGAAAAAAAAAATCAATTGACGTCCCCCAACTTGCAAAAGTGTGGGTGTCCCTTCGCTGCTTATCGGCCAAATTTAGTGGATATTGGAGCAGCCTTCTTGTTAGCCATATTGCATTTGTGTGCCCACGTCTGACAGCATAGAGTGGAATGAGGATTAAGAACACACTAGCTAAGAGAAATTTGGTGGAGCATGGACTCCAATTTATGCGTTTGAGTGCAATTTTGCTATTTTAACCTTTTAATAAAGCTCTTAAACTATATTACACTATCGGGAGTTTTCTTTTATATCTTTTGACCTGGAGAACATGGATAATTGGAGTAATGTGTAGAGAGATATGTGGAAGGTTTGCATTAAAAAGGACATGCCATTTGAGACTTGATTATGTTTAAAGTTATACATTTCTGGTGGGTTATTTTGGCATATACCGTGTAGAAGGTAATTGTTACACAGCATTTTATTTTGCCTTGGAGAACAGAAGATAAACTGTTTCTGGAAGTGGGTTTTTACTGCGGTGAATTATAAAGTTACAATTATTATTAATTTTTTCATTTTACTGAAGACTCTTTAAAATGGACAACTTTTTTAAATTGGACTTTACTCACTAAACATGTTTGTTACAGATTTACACGATTTATATTATGGTTTAAAGATTGAATACCGACAAAAATTTTTCATATCAAGCTCAAAGCATTAGATCATCTGTGCTTAAGCAAATTACATTTAGGGAAAAAAAATAATTGTGCTGGCCATAGCAACCAGATTACAGGATTTATTTAGATCACTATACTATAGTAAAATTTATTAAAAATACCATGGTTATTATTATTAGTATTAAAAGCAAGTTTTACTAGACAGCTTAGAACATACCAATTGGGTAATGAGAATAAGTATTTGAAGAAGACTGCTGTTCTTTGGTGTGCAGGTCAGTCAGGCTTGGACCTGGGTTATGGGGTGAGAAGCTGTCCAGAGATGACTTGCCTGCAGGAGGATGCAATGGTGGATGTTGAGGGGCAGTCTGTTGCTTCAAAAGCAGAGCCTGGGCCAGCTGGCGCTGATGTTGCTGTATCTGCTGCTGCATGTTATTGATTGTACGTGCAACCTGGAGAGGGAAAAAAAAAAAAAAAAAAAAAAGAAATGTTGGAATTCTGACAGACTGTTTTAAGGGTAATTTAGGGCTGAACTTCAGGCAAATATAATAGACAGAAATGATCATCTCTGAAATGAATACATTACATTGTTTCTTTAGTGCAAGCACTGTAAGCATCTAAATTTGACCCGCTACTAGCCTTCTGCAATCTCCTATACAGCAGGGCCCACACAGGAGAGGCAAAAAGCAGCACAAGTGTGACAGAGCTTAGTAGCAGTATGCTATTTTTCCCCATTTACTGCAAATTCACAGGCTGGTAGGGACTAGGGATGGAACGCAATTTTTTTTTCGGAAGCAGTGATTTTAATAATGCTTAAAGTTAAAGGGAGGTGGGTTTGGGTGGTCGGCTCATTCTTAGTAGGGACATCATTAATAAGAAGTAGCAGCAAATCTCAGAACTGGATGATCAGCAATACAAGTCTTTTGGCAGGCTAAAGCCACGTACACACGTAGTGGTATGTCCGACGTACTTAGTCTGGCGGACTTCCCGCCAGACTGTCCGTCGGACTTTCCGAACGGGCTACTTGCCCACACACGGCACTTTTTGAGCGGACTAATACGGCGTACTAAGTCCCCCGTACTATCCGCCCTACTTTTGAAATGAACGGACTCGCCCACACACGCGGAGGAAAGTCCGCTCATTTCGAGCGCGTCTCCAGGTAGGCGGGGCCCGTGAAGGAGACGTCGCTGGCCCCGCCGCCTGGTATGGACGTAAAGGGGGAACGCCAACGCCGAAAAAGAATCGGCGTGGGGGTTCCCCCCAAGTCTACAACAGACCCTTGTCCGAGCACGCTACCCGGCCGGCCAGGAAAGGGGGGGGGGCGAGCGAGCGCCCCCCCCCCTCCTGAGCCGTACCAGGCCGCGTGCCCTCAACATGGGGGGTGCCTTGGGGAGGGGGGGGCCGCGCTGCCCCCCCACCCCAAAGCACCTTGTCCCCATGTTGATGAGGACAAGGGCCTCTTCCCGACAACCCTGGCCGTTGGTTGTCGGGGTCTGCGGGCGGGGGGCTTATCGGAATCCGGGAGCCCCCTTTAATAAGGGGGCCCCCGGATACCGGCCCCCCACCCTATGTGAATGAGTATGGGGTACAATGTACCCCTACCCATTCACCTGTAAAATAAAAGTACAAAAAAAAAAAACACAACACACGAGATAAAATACTTTATTGCACAGCTCCGGGGGTCTTCAGTCTTCGGGGGTCTTCTCGCCGGACTCCTCCGCTAACTTCTTGCAGCTCTTTTACTAGCGGAGGAGCCCGGCATTCTTCTTCGCCGCCGTGGGCTCTTGTTCCGACTTCGGGGGTCTTGTCCCCCTCTTCGGTTCATCTGCCGGGCCACCGCGCCTTCTTATAGCTCTTTTACAGGCGGTGGCCCGGTCTTCTGTCGCCGCCACCCGTTCTTCTTCTTCTCTAGGAGATGTTGACTCGACGATCTCTCTGGCCGCAATGCCAGGGACGCGCTGCGCTGCCACTTATATAGGGGCAAGGGGCGGTGTCACATGGTGACCCCGCCCCCTTACAATGTCACAGTCCCAGAGGATGCTGGGACTGTCGCCATGTGACACCGCCCCTTGCCCCTATATAAGTGGCAGCGCGTCCCTGGCATTGCGGCCGGAGAAAAAGAAGAAGAAGGAGAAGGAGAAGGAGGAGGAGAAGGAGGAGGAGAAGAAGAAGAAGGGGCGGCGGCGACAGAAGACCGGGCCACCGCCTGTAAAAGAGCTATAAGAAGGCGCGGTGGCCCGGCAGAAGAACCGAAGAGGGGGACAAGACCCCCGAAGTCGGAAGAAGAGGGCGCGGCGACGAAGAAGAATGCCGGGCTCCTCCGCTAGTAAAAGAGCTACAAGAAGATAGCGGAGGAGTCCGGCGAGAAGACCCCCGAAGACGGAAGACCCCCGGAGCTGTGCAATAAAGTATTTTATCTCGTGTGTTGTGTTTTTTTTGTACTTTTATTTTACAGGTGAATGGGTAGGGGTACATTGTACCCCATACTCATTCACATAGGGTGGGGGGGCCGGTATCCGGGGGCCTCATTAAAGGGGGCTCCCGGATTCCGATAAGCCCCCCGCCCGCAGACCCCGACTACCAACGGCCAGGGTTGTCAGGAAGAGGCCCTTGTCCTCATCAACATGGGGACAAGGTGCTTTGGGGTGGGGGGGCCGCGCGGGGGATTGTTTGGCGGACTTGAGTTTGCCGGACTTTTCCACCGGATTGTTTGATCGTGTGTACGCGGCATAAGACACCCCAAATATAGGTATTTTATCTATTTAATGATTTGCCTAAAGTTTGGCCTTAAAAAGAGGAGCTCCAGTCTCCCCAAAAAAATTAAGTCAGCAGCTACAAATACTGTAGCTGCTGATTTTTAAAATAAGGACACTTGCATGTCTAGGGATCCAGCGATGTCCTCACGCTACACTTTGTGAATGGTCCCACGGTCTGTGACCTGTGATGTGTCCCAGGAGGGGCGGCGCAAACTTCCGCACAGATTGCCGTAGTGATCTTACCGGATGTGGGAGTGGGTACCTGTCAAAACCAGATATCTGCTCCCCCCCCCCCCAAATATTGTCAAATGTGGCAGTGGAGACGCAAACAAGCGGAACTTCTCCTTTAGGGTGAAGTTCTGCTTTAAGAAGAAAAGAAGGATATGTGGCAATGAAAAGATTTAAGGCATGTTATTTTTATATTTAAGAAATATTTGAAGCTGAACACCAAGCAGAAAGCTAAATTAAATTAACTTAAAATAATTAGTGTATTTTATCTACTGAAGGACTTGTAGTTTTGTTCAGACAACTTTAAGGACCAGATACCCCTGTCAGACAGTACAGCCAAGTCCTGAACCTCCATAAAGACTGAAATGAAATTAAGTAATACAGACCCACCTCAGCCTGGCACTAGCCAATTAAGAAGCAGTAGCACGCTGATGTGGTCTCCTCCTGTGCGTGTGACTTCTGAAATAGAGCCCTGCTAGAATCAGATTGCTGACCCCCCCCTCTTTTTCAATCAATGCTGCTATAGAGAGAACTACAGGAAGCCGATGTGAACTAAATTATGAACGTTTAAATGTGAATCTAAAAATAAAATGCAATGATTTTTAATGACTAAATTAAAGGTTTTAAATATCTGCCTGGTGTTCGGAATAAAAATGTTTTAAGAAGTGTGTGTGTGGTAAAAACCCTATAGGTATATACCGGTAATTATAAACAGCAAATGTCTGGAGTAACAGATTCTGGAATATCTAAAGGCAAAATGGAAAAAGAAAGAACGATATTTGTGCTTAAAAACCAATGTTTTTATCGGCTTCTACAGATTGCTTCCTCTTCTTTCTTACAGATCTAACTACTTACTGTAAACCGTCAACTAATCCACAAAGATTTTGTACTTTGTACCAGAATTCTAACAAATTCCAGTTTTACATTTCAAAAAACAGGAAAATATCACAGAAAAATAATACGTTCTTTTCATGTGCTCATATACTCTATTTAGAGACCTAATTTTTATATTACATAAAAGGTATACAAGACATTTCATATGCAGAGTAAGTGCATTTGTCAGCCTATCACACATTATACATAGCCTACAACACAGCACAGAAGGCAATCTACATTAACACTTGAGTATGGACAGAGCTGTATATGCCAGATAAGCAGGTTTGACCTACTTGCTGCTCCTGTTGCCTCATGGGTCCGGAAACATTACGCTGAGCCTGTAACATCTGCTGCTGGAGTTGTAAACGCTGATACGCCTGCAGGTGCGAGTAGAAGTGGGTCAGACAGACTGAAGACAATGAAACCATTAAACGAGACTGCACCAACATGTAACAAGTTATAAACTGGGCAATGAAAACATTTAACTGGCCATTTAATATTAATATAATTTCTTAAAATGGTTTCCCTAAAATAAAATTTTTTATTAGGCATGTAATTGCAATAATATTAACCATGCATTTCAGTTTAGCTGGAAGGCTACAGAGGCTCATCAATTGATATGACCTAATGCAAGAAGGGAATCTGCTGTCAACAACCACACAATTTCATTTGTTTTTATAAAATTTCAGTTTTATCTGAAACATCATTTTAGGTATTGCCTTAAAGTGGTTGTAAACCCTTACAAACCACTTTGACCTACAGGTAAGCCTAGATTAAGGCTTACCTGTAGGTCCAAGAAATATCTCCTAAACCTATACGGTTTAGGAGATATTTGCCCGAAGACAGGCACCGCTGTCTACGGCGCATGCGCCATAGACAGCGGCGCGCAGGCGCACTGAGCGCGGCATTTTCAACAACGGAGCTGCCGCGCGTGTCGGCTCCCGTGCGCATGTGCGGGAGTGACGTAATCGCGGCTCCGCCGAATGACAGCGGCGGAGCTGCGAGACCCACCGAAAAGATGGATGCGCCGGACTACAGGGGACAGCGGTGACATCGCTGGCTCCTGTGTCAGGTAAGTGACACATAATGGGCTACTATGCGATGCATAGTAGTCCATTATGGTTTGCAGGGAATGAAAGAGGAAGTAAACTCATCAGGGTTTACTTCCTCTTTAAGGCTACTCAAAACTAGAGGAATTGTAACACAGATTATAAGCTCAACTTTATACAAACTGGGAAAAGGAAGCATTGGGGTTGATTTACTAAGACCCCTTTCACACCGAGCTGCCCCAGGCGTCAGCGGTAAAGTGGTGCTACTTTTAGCGCTGTTTTAGTGGCGCTATTGGACCGCTAGCAGCTGAAAAGGGGTTAAATCCGCCCGCAAAACGCCGCCAGTATCACAGTGCTGCCCCATTGATTTCAACGAGGAGTTGCAGTGGAGGGACGGTGAGTTCACGGCTCCTTCACTGCTCCCAAGAAACTGCTGGCAGGACTTTTTCTGACGCCCTGCCAGAGCACCGCACCATTGTGAAAGCCCTCGGACTTTCACACTGGGGTGCATGGAGCAGTTGTTTTAGGGTGTTTTGCAGGCGCTATTTTTAACACTATAGCACCTGCAAAATGCTCCAGTGTAAAAGGGGTCTAAAACTGGAGAGTGCAAAGTCTGGTGCAGCTCTGCATAGAAATCAATAAGCGTTCAGGTTTTTTTTTTTTTTTGTCCAAGCTTAATTGAACAAGCTGAAGTTAAAAGCCGATTGGCTACCACATACAGCTGCACCAGATTTTGCACTCTCCAGCTTTAGTGATTAACTCCATGTCTGCTGTGTACATCAGACCTTCACATGTATATTGTAAATACAGCTATAATCTGACCATGGGTAACAGACAGGTTGTAGTAAAGGTCTACTTAAAGATTGCAATAGTTGCTACTTACCAACTGCAGCTGATAGAGCTGGTTCAACATGGTCATATGCTGAGGATTAATTGGCGAGGTTAATAGTGCAGGGTTGAGACCAATGTTTTTTGCTGCAAACTGCAAAAGCTGTGCTTGAACCTACAATAAGAAACCAAAAAAGTATTACGTGATTGTCCAAACACGTATCAAAATGAGAGTCTTGATGAAAGACCACATGCTGCCCATGTTATTAAATTAGGTGGCATACTGAGGGGGGTGTGGTTCACACCAAAAGCCGACTCTAGGGTTGCTATGGCAGCCACAGCAAACCCAGAGAGTTGCCACCCGCTGCTCCCGACAGTGGCAGTTCATAGCCACAGGAAGCCTCCCTCCCTACTCTGGTCATATGACAGAGCCCAGGAGAGGAATGCCACTGCATCTGGTCTGGTGAGGGAGGAGAGACTGCATTGAGAGGTCTGTACTTGAGGGAAGGGTGGGTATCTCTGCTGGGCACCTCAGATCTTTGCACTCTCTGGGCCTGGACCATGTGCAATATGCACTCCTGACCTCTACATTGGGCACCCCATGTTATATTTTGTGGGGAAAAGGGCTGATATTCAGTACCTACACATACAAGGTTATGGGCATGTATCAGAGATGCCCACTCTCCCCTCAACCTTCCATAAGGCTACATTCACATTAATCACCTCCAGTTCGTTTATTTAAATGGAGGAGAAATTATCCAGTATAAAACGGTTTCCCAGGTCACATTCTTCTGCATTTAGATGTACTTGCATATACATGAGTGTAGAAACATTCAACATATCTAGTCTGAAAATGGAACCACAGAATTCTATTTCATCTAAATGCAGCTAAACTGTACACACCTAAATGCAGTGTGAATTTACCATTTAATAAGAAATGTATGTATTTCTATGCATTTAGAAATGTACTATATGCACATTCAAAAACACATGTATGTCACTGCAAGGGCGAATGACGCGTTATGCGCACTTGGTGCCTAAACAACTTATTTACAGACTTGTGCATTTTCACGTGCATTTGGGGGTGTGGACATGCCTAGCCCCATGCAGAAAAGACCCCCATCACCGCTCTGACAGCAGACCGGGAATCTTCTTCCCGTGTCTGCTGCCACAATTCAAAAAAGACGCGGCTGCCCAGGGCTCTGCCCACCCAGCCACGTCACTCATTCACAACCCTCTGTGAATGGAATTTACAGCCTTTGCGGTCCGGCAGCCTTTGCATTCATCAGCCAGGAAGCTGCGTATGGGATGTACTTGGACATTCCAACATGACAATGATCCAAAACACAGGGCCAAATCGACCTGTCATTGGCTACAGCAGAATAAAAGTGAAGATTCTGGAGTGGCCATCTCAGTCTCCTGACCTCAATATCATTGAGCCACTCTGGGGAGATCTCAAATGTGCAGTTCATGCAAGACAGCCCAAAATTTAACAGAAACTGGAGGCTTTTTGCCAAGAGGAATGGGCAGCTTTACCATCTAAGAAGATAAAGAGCCTCATCCACAAAATACTTCAATCTGTCACTGATGTTAAAAGGGGACAATACATGGTATTAACTGGGGAATGTAAACTTTTCATCAGGGTCATTTCAACACAGATGATTGATAATAAATGGCTTCAGCCAAACACTAACCATGAGTGAAAGTAAAGTTTGTGTTGTCATTCATATTCTATGAAAAATGGCCAAGAAATCAAATTCTGTCAGGGTATGTAAACTTATGGGCACAACTGTAATTGATTCTTCCTGTCAGAATGTATAGGCTTCCTTGTATGAGGTACAAGCAAGCCAATACAATTACAGATCTGCATGGCACCAGTGATCTGTTGATCGCTGGTCCAAAGCTTTACAGGCTCCTGCAACAAAAGATAATAAATGCACCATTTTATTTTCATTGCAAAAAAATAATGTGCATTTACTTTTTTTTTTTTTTTTTTTTAAAGTGAAATGATCCTTTAAGTTCTTGCTTTCACAGGCTTTTTAGCTGTAGACTGAGAAAGGTGCTGGTTTGCAGGTAGCAGTATTGCGCCTGCTGAACAGCAGCTGTGTTATTTGGCTAGGGCTGAAGAGATTAAAGCTAGCTATAAAGAGGATCACCAGCACAGTACAAGTTCTTACCATCTGTTGCTCTTTTTGTGGTTCTGCATGGTACCTTGGTGGTTAGAGCTTAAAATAGCAAGGTGCAACTTAAACCACGGTTGTTTAAAATTTTGTTCAAAAACCTTGTTGTCCCAACTTCTCCCCAGCAAAGTGAAACTGTGGTTAAAATAGCCTTTTAGTAACACAAAAAGCACTAAAAAGAGGTGAGTAGTTTAAAAAGATTACATTTTTGTACGCATCATACTCACTCTCCTTTTCTGCTAGGCACTGCAGAAGGACACTGCAGATCTTCATGACTGTTCGGTTTTTGACACCACCTGCATGAGCGTGACACTAGGTGCAACTAAAACTAAAAGTACGCCCAAAAAACGGTAGCCAAATCCCTCATGTGCAAATTACAGCTCAGTTGGTAGCCAGCAGTAATAGAACAACACAGATCGGGGGGAAAAAAAAAAAAAAAAAAAAAAAAAGACTGGGCGGATGCTGCCAGAGTACATTCAGTAACCCAGGGGCTGGGTCTGCTCAACAGAAAAATGCACCACCACATGTTCCAGCCATCCACGCGCAGTGGCTAGCCCCTTATGCTGGTTGGAGGGAAAAGGGCCACTCTTGCCAGTATCAGGACATACCATTACCAAAGGAAAAATTACAAAGGGCATATGCCCACAGTTAAATTGGTGGCTGCAAGATCACTAGAAAGCCCCCCTGAAGTACAAGAGGGAGCTCTGAGTCTGTTTCTCAGAAGTTGTCACAAGTTCTCCTGCCCTCACAATGACACACAAACCCCACTTATACTATTGCTGGGAAGCTATACAAGTAGGCAGGGGAGGGGGAAGACTTGGCTGACCAGGAGCACCTAGACCCCTAAGGTACATGTCAAGACCCTACGGGCACTCTGCAAAAGGGCAGAGATGTCATAGCCAACCCCACTATAGCAGGGAACTGCATGTTCTCGATGGTATGGCTGGAAGACTACCTGAATCTATATTATCTGGCCCGTCATACACCACTGCAGTTAATTGAAGACAAGAAGTCCTCCACTGAAAATAAAATAAAAATCCACTGACAGGACAAAAATCCTGAAAAAAAGAGAGAGAGACAAAAATCCTTACTCTAGGTAAAAACTGAGCTGTGTCGCAGATGGGGGGGGGGGGGGGGCTGGTTGCCCACTTTTAGTTTGAGTTGCACCTGGCATCCTGCTCCTGTGAGTGGAGTCTTAAAACGCATTCGCCATGAGGATCTGCAGTGTCCTTCAATAAATGAAAGAGAAAACAAACATCCACCTGCCTTGCCTTGAATAGGCTGTCCACCTGTGTTACAATTTATTTCAGAAGCTGGTGGTTAGCTTCTGTAATGTGTATTGTACCAGTACATGCAGCCAGCAGATGGGTACCATCTATAGCATTTTACTGTGGTAGATGAGTAACATCTATAAAGTTTTTAATACTGAACTGGAGTCAGAGGGACTAGGGCCACATAAATGAATACCTAAAAATGTTTGACATCTTTAGGAGGTGTACTTGAACATATACCAATGAAAATGTAGTGAGTAAGAAAATGTTTTAATCATATTTGGCTAAATATAGATCTGACCTAAAAACCTATTAACTGCAGCAGAAACAAATATATAAAAATGGAAAAAAAGAACAGGTCTTCGGTTTCTTCATTTTTTTTTTCTACTATTGGTTGAATTAGATGGATGTGCGTCTTCTCAACCTGGTTAACTATACAATTATGTAAGATAGGGTTGTGTGTCAGTGGTGTAAATTTCAGGCCTGGAAAGACAGTAGTACGAATCCTTTGCCAGGTATAACAGCTCTCATACCGGTTTCATTTGTGTAGTTAACGGTTTCTATCGTTTTCAGCTTTTATTGCTCACTAGCACTTTTCATTAAATTTTCTCTCAATGTTTTAATTCTTTAGTAACTAGATCCCTTGGTGGTAGGAGAATTATTGTAAAATACTGCCAAGTAAAATGGAATTGCCCATGAATCCTTTTCTGGAGAAAGTTATTTTTCGTCCTCACAACAATGCATAAAGTCTTCCTACGGGCATAGTGGACTCCAGCAAATTCTACAATTCTGTGTTACAGACTTCATACCTTTTCATTGTAAGCATGCCAAACCATTTAGCATAGAACAGAGCCAGAGACCTACCTGAGGGGATAAAAACTGAGGCACTTGAGCACGAAGACTAGGCTGGGATGAGTTGAGAGGTTGCACTGGTGGCTGCTGTGGCTGTTGCATGGACCTGGCTTGTGCTGCTCCACTATTGCCAAACATACCCAGATTGCCACTCTGCATCTGTGTGAAGGAAATATTATCATCAAATCTGGATTTCTATTAGATCTATCACCTCCCTAGAAATTCTTCTACCCTGAAATCTTATGTCCCCAAATATAGTTTTCTCCCTGAATACATACAAAAGAAAGATGAAAGGAAAAAAAAAAAAAAAGGCTCAAGGGCCAGCGTGTGACCTCCTAAAATGCCGCCCTTTGGAGAACCAGACCTTTGTACAAATGTAAGTCTGAATGTTGCTCCGCTATTTCCGTTGCAATGACTCGAACAATTAAAGTATTGCTAAACCGCAGACAAGTGGCTAAACTTTCTTTAACCTTATAAGTCTCCCTAGAAGTTAATCTTAGTTATTTCTGTAAAATTTAACAAACACCATTGTATTCAGATTTTTAGGGCACTTTTCCACAGCCCTGCTGTAGCTAAACTGCAGTAGAACGTACCTGCGTTTTTCCTGCGGGTTACCCACGATTTCCCATAGACCTATAGTATGTCCCATGATTTTAGTGCATTTTCTGGAAGCACAACTCCTGCATGCTGCATCTTTGGTTCGCTTTCAGAAACCGAACAAAAAATGTGGGACATAACAGAAGTCTTTGGGAAACCACAGGTATACTGTGCTGCCGCTAAACCTGTGCAGGGCAGTGTATAAATTCCCTTATTGTACAAAAAGTCCATTCAAATAATAAACATGCTAGAAAACTGGTGTTTTGCTTATTGCACTTTGACAAGCATTTCTCCTAGTCTCTTACCTGTCTAGAGGAATTCAAGTTCTGCATGTTTAGGCCTGGTGTCATGCCACCAAGGGCTTGATTAGGGAGTGCACTGTTGGGATGGGGGAGCTTCAGGCTTGGTGAAGGCAAAAATGGTGAAGTAGTGGGCTCTTCCACTAGGCCGCCATCCTGGTTGAAATAAGAGCGTGAGCTGTGGTCAGCACATTCAAAGCACCAGTGGCAGGAGGCAAAAAAGCAGGCTGAGAAAGTAATGTAGCAGGATAACTATATTTTAAAGAATACCTGCCATGAAATATTTACAGGCTGTCATTATGATGCCTTTCTGAAAACTCTACTTGCCCATCTATTAGAAGGATTCACAGGCTTCACTTTGAGTCACTGATCTGGAACAAGTTAGTAGGATCAGGAATTTTGGAAGAAAGTGGACAATGGTGGCCTATAGATTTTTCTCATGACAGAATTGTTTAATTGTGTCTACAAGCTATCTTAAGGCTTCTGCTGCTGGGCCCTACTTTCAAGTTTGCGCCTTAAAATTACTGAACCAGTTTTGCAATTTTTTCAAATGCATGTTACAGACTTGAAAACTCACTAAGGATAGTTGAAACCATAATTTCTGGAGGAGCAGGGCATATACAATATGTAATGATGGTCATTGGGATGTTGTAGAAAGATGTAAGAAAATAAAGACTGAAGGGCCAGCCTGTGACCTCCTAAAATGCTACCCTTTAAAAGGCCCAGACCTTTTTACAAACTTAGGTCTGAAATGTTACTCCCCTATTATACAATATATAAACAAGTATAAAGAAGAATAATGTAACAAATTAAAGTGGAACTAAACTCTCTAATCATTTACTGTCAAAGGAAGCTGCCATCTTAACCTCTGAGATCTACAGTTACCATGGTGCCACACAAGCAACTCCGCAATCATTCACAGCATGCCTTAAATGTGAAAAAAAAAACTTTTAGGAAATTGTTAAAAATGGTTTATCTGCTTTAAAGTGTATCCACAGTGATGTGAAAAAGTATTTGCCCCATTCCTGTTTTTTTATTTTTATGCATATTACTTACACTTAAATGATTCAGATCAAACAAATTTTAATATTACACAGATAACCCACGTAAATCCAAAATGCAGTATAAAAATATTATTTCATTTATTAAGGGGAAAA
The DNA here is from genome assembly GCF_037356315.1 of Lithobates pipiens. Taxonomy (NCBI): domain Eukaryota; kingdom Metazoa; phylum Chordata; class Amphibia; order Anura; family Ranidae; genus Lithobates; species Lithobates pipiens. The sequence continues at coordinate 58,072,826 of NW_027507789.1, read as the reverse complement.
AAGCTGTTCAAATCTGCCTGGCCCTATGTGAAAAAGTAATTGCCCCCTCCCATGCTGAATTATGAATGAACTGATTAACCACAATTTTTTGGAAAGCGGAGTTAAATTTCACTTGCAACACCCAAGCCCCGATTACAGACAGACTTCTTGAATCAAGAAATCACCAAAATAGAAGCGATCTGACAAAGTAAAGCATGCTAATAGATCACAAAAAGCCACACATCGTGCCACAATCTAAAAAAAATTCAAGAACAAATTAGAAACAAACATGTATCGGTCTAGGAAGGGTTTCAAAGCCATTTCTAAGGCTTTGGAACTCCAGTGAACCACAGAAAGCCACAATCCACAAATGGAGATAACTTGGAACAGTAGTCAACCCTCCTAGGAGTGGCCGGCCTACAAAAATTACTGCAAGAGCATGGCGACGACTCATCCAGGTCATAAAAACCCAGAACATCTAGAGAACTGCAGGCCTCACTTGCCTCAGGTAAGATCAGTGTTCATGATTCAACAATAAGAAAGAGACTGGGCAAAAATGGCATCCATGGGAGGAGAGTTCCAAGGCCAAAGCCACTGCTGACCAAAAAGAACACAAAGGATCATCTCACATTTACCCAAAAAAATCTTGATTATCCCCAAGACTTTCAGGCAAATATTCTGTGGACTGGCGAGACAAACATTTTACTTTTTGGAAGGTGTGCACCTGGCATAAAACTAATACAACATTTCATAACAAGAACATTATACCAACAGTCAGATATGGTGGTGGTAGCGTGATGGTCTGGGTCTGCTTTGCAGCTTCAGGACCTGGACGACTTACCATAATTGATGGAACCATGAATTTGGAGCTCTACCAGAAAATCCTAAAGGAGAATGTCTGGCCGTCAGTTTGTGACTTCAAGCTCAAGCGCACTTGGGTTATGCAGCAGGACAATGATCCGAAACACAACAGCAAGTCCACCTCCAAATGGTTCAAACAAAGCAAAATTTAGGTTTTGGAGTGGCCTAGTCAATGCCCGGACTTGAATCCAATTGAGATGCTGTATCATGACCTTAAACCCTCCAATGTGGCTGAATTAAAACAAAGAGAGTAGGCCAAAAGTGCTCCACAGCAATGTGACAGACTCATTGCCAGTTATTGCAAATGCTTGCTTGCAGTTGTTACTGCCAAGGGTGGTACAACCAGTTATTAGGTTTAGGGGGCAATTGCTTTTTCACATAAAGTCAGGCAGCTTTGAACAGCTTTTTTGCCTTAATTAAACCATCATTTAAATACTGCAGTTTGTATTTATTCTTGTGTACTAATAAAATTAGTTTGATGATCTGAGTCCTTTAAGGTGTGACAAATATGCAAAAAAAAAAAAAATAAAAAAAAAAATCAGAAAGGGGGTAAATACTTTTTCACAGCATTGTATATCCAAAACTTTTTTCAATAATCATCTTTACATTGAAGAAATGTACATTTTATGAACAATGAAATAATGAATGGTGTTACTGGACCAGCATATATGGGAGAGTCATCTGTGTTTTATCTGTGACTGGGTGTATGAGAATCCCTAGCTTGGTTCAGGAACACATTTGAGAAAGCAGAATGGCCTCATACAAAAACAAAACAAAAAAAAACAAAAAACAAAAAACAAAAAAAAAAAAAAACAGCACTGGCCAGCTTGGCTATGTCCCCATTTAAACTATTAAATGCTGAATTTTCCATACCAAATTAAAATGTGTTTTTATGATTTCAAATATAATGATACGGTGCTGGCTTCTCAGGACAGCAAAGGGTTATTTTAAACTGGGAAGCCAGACAGAGTCCTGATGGTAAGGATTTCTCATGACCTAATAGTTTTGCTGACATTTAGGAGAAGACAAGCACATGGCCAGAAGTCTGTCTCTCTATAGCTCAGCTGTTCATTCTGGAGAACATTAATCCTTCTGCTTCACCCCCACAACCTAGATTCTGCTGGACAGCAGACAGTCTTATCAGACAGTAAAGAAACTCAAGTAGCTGAAACACAGCTAAATGTACAAAACAGAACTGGTAACAGCATCCCCAACAGTCATTAAAATTCACAACCTGTCACTACACACATATCTAGCAAGTGTTAAATGAAAACATGAATTCAATCTTTAGAGAGATCATTTTCAAATTGTGCTTAGTCATTTGTCTACCTATGTGTTAGGGCCCATTCACACAAACATGCGCCTTCCGTGCAGGGACGTGTTTTTCCAGCATGGGGATGCACATTTGTTGCGTGCATCCCCGTGCAGACATCCCATTCACTTCTACTGGGACACGCTGCATGGGCACAGCCGCTGTGGCCTTATATAACATGCGGGTGTGTGCAGGTGCGGTTCCCCGATGCATGCAAGGTGCATTCAGGGACCTGCACCCACCAGCATGTTACACTAGGCCACAGCAGCTGTTACCTGTGCAGCGCGTGTCCCCATAGAAATGAATGGGACGTTGACATGGGAATGCAACTATGCATCCCGGTAAAAGACGGCCTTACATGAGGGATGAATGTCTGCGCACCATGTGACCGGACCCTTAAAAAGCGAACTAAATCCATTTCCCCCAAAACAGTTCTATTCAAGGTATACCATAAATGATCACTGTCAAAGTTGTTGTGCGGTCAACTGAACTATCAATTCATCAAATGGCTGTTGTAGTAATTGCTCAGAAGCACAGCACTATGGTAACTGCAAAGGCTAAGATGGCAGCTTCCTTGGCTGTAAAGGATAGGAGGGTTTAGTTCCACTTTAAATTATCACATCCTTACAATCTTTTAAGCGCACCTGTGCCCAGACTATGAACATTAAACTATTTAAATAAAACAAACAATAAAGGAGCTTTATAATACATCTCTAGCTGCTTTTTAGGCTACAAGCACACCAACCTTCTGCATTTGGTTAATTTATTGGTGAGCATAATCCTGTCACACCGATCATGACATTGAAATTGTGATACTTCACTTGAAGTAGCACAATTTCAAAGTAGTATTTAAGTGCGAATACAGGTGCCACTTGGACATCTGGACAGACTTCATGCACAGATGTCTATTCCAAAAAGTAGTGCAGGAACTACTTTCACTCAGATGGGTAATAGGGTGCGACTTGTCATGCAATTTGAAACAGTCAAATCACATGACAAGGTGCACCGGTGTGACCAGGGGTTAAATAAATGTCATACTTCCCAGATCAAGTTCTCATGTGCCTAAATGTACTTGCATTATGTGAATTTACACACCTTAATACAAGTTAAGATTATCTAATCTGCCTCTGCAAATTCTAATTTCTCCAAATGCATTTAATTGAAGATACCTTAAAGCCCCGTACACACACGCCGAATGTCCAGCGGCATCGACCGGTTCGAAAGGGGTATGACTGAAAAAGGTCTGACAACTGGCTCCCGATTAGCACTCTCAGCCAATGGCCATGTTCTGGCCCTGTCACAACACAATAGAACAGTAGGGGAGATTGTTGTACCAACATAAGTTTGTTAGTACAGAGTCTCTGGCTTGAGCCGTTATGTGGGAAGGTTGTTTTTCCTCTGGCCTGAGTTGTCCAAGTTTTTTTTTCATTCAGCCCACTGAATTGAACGAAAAATAAATAAAACTACTAGTGTGTACGAGGCTTTATGCAGGTAAACACACCGTGTAAATGATACCATTTAAAAGCAATACACATTTATATGCATTAGGAAATGTCCTATAAAAGCATATATGTTATTGCCAGTGTAAACGAGAACGAAATGTGAAGTTACTTATTCTCAAAGATCACAACAAAGACTCTGAAGTCAGGATTTCAGTGTGTTTTAATAGCATAGAAACGCCTTCTAGTTAATTTAGATTAGAGGGCTGGCAGCTTGCCAGAATCTGTTTTCAGGGCCCTTTCATTCTTTTGTGTTTGGCGAAAAATGTACCATGAATGGTACCACAATGTACCTTCTGAAAGCACTTGGGCTGTAGTGCAGCGAACCTCGAGGCAACATGCGTTGCCCTGTGCTGCTGTAAATGCTACAATTTGTTTTTTTTGGTGCAATTTTGTACCTTAAGCCTCATACAGACGGTTCGATTGTTGGCAGGGGATTGTCTGTCGACAGTTTTTTATCCAAAAATCTTACCGTTAGTACACTGCTTTTGACAATGGTTGTCCAATTTTCGTCCATCAAATGTTGGATGACAGGCAAGTAAATTTTCAGCGGACAACAGCTGTCTGATTTTCATATGGTCAGTACACAAATCCGTCACACAAAAGTTGAAAGTACAAACACTCATGCTTGGAATCAATGCTCACCAAACACGAAATAAGCAGAAGGGGCCCGACGGGTGGAGCTCAAGAGCTGAAATTCCTCATAGTATGTCACTAGGTTTGTGTTTGTGACACGACAATTGTGTAACGTTAGTATGCAAGACAAGATCCCAACACACGCCCTTTTGACAAAAATCAGACGCTCGGTTGGCCAACAATTGGACTGTGTGTACGAGGCTTTAGACAGTCCACGCAATCAAATCAGCTGCCTTATGCACTGCAGTAGTGTGAACGGGCCTTCAGAAAAAGACTGCCTGTGTTGTGAACTGAATTTTATCATCAAGGTTTGTAGATCGAGAGATGAATGAATTTTGCATGTGAAAATGCACATTTTGGGTTAGATTAGTGAACATCCTTCCCTCCCCCAAATTAGTGTGTGTGTGTGTGTGTGTGTGTGTGTGTGTGTGTGTGTGTGTGTGTGTGTGTATCCTACCCACGCTGAAGACAAGAATCAGTCCTTGCAGCTTTGTTTTTGTGTTTTATTAGGGGTATTGAACTTGGCTAGGGTTGAGGATATTATGGGATGCCAACTGGACCAAGCTCAGAATTTTTCAGGGACACAAACTATATACAGCCTGTATATACACTTCTACCTCCAGCACAATCTTGCCTGTAGAACTCCCAAGACCACTGGGCACCGTAAGGATGGTCTGACAAGAGCACGATCAGACTATAGCAAATGCTTTTTGCAGGTAGGGACCGCGGGCCCCTTTGGTATTGTAGCAAAAAGTTGTCCCAGTGTTCAGCCCCCAGACTATGGGCGCCCTCAAGGGCCACCGACAGCATAACACTCCATCTTCCACCCAAACTCCACTGCCCTAGCTAGCTGACCCCGAGTATTTGAAGGGGGCCTGCCTCCTGCCAAATCATCTGTTGGGGATTGGTCAGGGCCCTCATGAATATTCCAGGCAGCCCCTCGTCACCAAAGAGGGACCCTGAAAAGAGGAGTATCCAGGCTGCTCTCTGCAAATCCACTGAAACAGAGCAGGTAATAAAAAAAAAAAATTGTGCATGCCTAGGAACCCATGGCAAAATACCCCAATTATTTTCCTAGATGTTGCTTTAAGAGCCTTTATAGGTGATCAGTTTAGAGATAACTGTAAATGATGGTCCTGGAAATATTGCTCTCACTCCGGTGTTTGCGGCTAAATGCAAAACATGTGTAGTGCAAATCAACATTTTCGCATCCGCCACATGCGTTTTCACTGGCATCTGGAATTTCAGAGCGTTGCATTAAATAACCCTGTTATTTTATGAAAGCACTAGCAAAACCTGAAAAAAAAAAAAAAATGCCTGCATTTACCTTTCGATCTAATAAATTATGCAAAGTATACCCAGATGAAAAGAGTCAAGCACAGTGGTGTAGTGGTTAGCACTTTCACCTAGTAGCAAAAAGGGTTGCTTGTTCGAATCCCTAACACGACACCATTTGCCTGGAATTTGCATGTTCTCCCTGTGCCTGCGTGGGTTTCCTCCCACACTCTAAACACATGCTGGTAGGTTAATCGGATCCTGCCTAAATTGGCCCTAGTATGTACGAATGTATGTTAGGGACCCTAGGTTGTAAGCTCCTTGAGGGCAGGTACTGATGAGAATGTTCAATGTATGCGTAAATTGATAGCGCTATACAAGTATCTGAAACAAATAAATAATCCTTATTACCTTGTCTAAGAAAGTGGGGCGGTCCATGGAAGACTCTTTGGAGATCGGTGGTGGGCGGCAGTTCAAGGGCTTGGCGACAACTGCATTGTAGTCCGCCATTCCCAATCCACGCTTGTCCATTTCCACCTTCTTTTCCAGTAGAGCACCTACATAGTACACAACAGACACTAAAACATTCCAAATATGTATTATTTTCCAGTGATTACAAAAGCCAAAAATTTAACAGGGGAGGCATGTAACTGCAATTTCCATGATACAGTCGACCACAATGGCAGTGCTAACAAAAAGGACATTTAGTGACAGTCATATCTGGGTACAGACAAAGTCTTGAAAACTGAACTCTGAGGAAAACAAAAAATAACGTGTAGTAGGGCCCCCCTCGAACTGCAACCGTTAAATGCTAATTTATGCCTACAGTACCAGTTAAAAAAAAAAAAAAAAAGTTTGACTTAACTTGTCCCTATCTTCCACAGGCTTACTCCATGATACAAGATAGGGGGAAGAGTGCTGGGGGACTGAGGGATAAGGCAAGTAAAAAGTTCTGGTCCCCTGGTTGCCTTTTCATTATGTTTTCTGCTTTACTTATGTCCCTTGTATGCTACACAAGCCAGTTTTACATTTGCAGCCTATGTTTAAGTACCTGTATCTCATTGTGATGCTGTGTACGGACTTATTTGCCATTATTGTAACATGCCATTGTTTCAATAAAGAGCAATCCAGGTTATCAAAAAAAAAAAAAAAGAGGATTACTGGTACCCTAGGCATACATATGGCTACCTCCATGCTACACGATTGGCTGCCACAGCAGAGCTAAGGCTTTCCAGTGAATGAAGACTGACATCAAGTACAACTTTGCAATGTATTTGAGGACACCAAGGTACCACCCACAAGCCAGAGCTTCAGGGAGAAAGGTTAAATGCTGGCTGCTGTGGGCGCGAAGGATAAGGAAAGAAGAAGTACTGGCATACACAAGCATTGCCGAGGGAGCCTCACTGCAAAGGGTATTCTTTTCTTTCTCCGGGGTTCAGCTTTAACCAGAGAGTGACAATAATGTCATTTTATCTAGACAATTTGCTATTCCAACATCTTAAAAAAACGAAATCCACACAGTAACACTAACAGGGGCTCCTAGATTTTTCTTTTGTTCATCAAACACTATTAATTTTAAATACTACTTCATATCTCATCTAGATGGAAGGGCATGCCTTGTAACATAACACTGTGTATTCCGCTAAGCTTGCGAAGATTTACAGTGCAAAGAAACAATTTTAAATGACATGATTACATTTCAATTCCAAATAACTGCTGGTATTTATTTTTATTTTTTTAAATTAACACTTACTCATGGCCTGGTCCAGATTCAAATTGTTACTCTTCAAGGCCTCTTCAGCAGGCTCTCTCTGTAATAAAAGAAAGATTTTTATTATTTATTTATTTTTTTTTAAAAGAGGAGCTACAGTCAGTTCCGGAACGGTTAAAATTCAGCAGCTACAATTACTGTAGCTGCTGACTGACACTTGGCTGTCCAGGGATCCAGCACTGTGTTCATCTGGGCCAATTGCTTTCCGGACTTCGGGTCCCGGACGCTGCCATTTTGCTTGTGGGAAGCTGGCTATGAATGCCAGCAGCTTCACAGCTGGCTTCCCACTGCATATGACTGAATAGACATGCAGCCACCTGGGACGTGGGGCATGTCCCAGGAGGCTGCGGGTAGGGAAGATGGAGGTGGGCATAACCAGTATATTCAGGTCATTAGTAAAACAGTTGGATAAAAGAAAGTTAACATTTGGAAAACTATGAAACCAGAACCCAGCAGTTAAAAGTTGCTTCACTTGTGAGAGGAATACTGCTGTACAAGAAACACAAAAGATTCCTTGCAGTCACAGTACATTTTTTTGTTTTTTAGTATAGAAAAGAGATGAACATAGCCATCAAAGCAGATTAATAAACATAGAAAACATATAAAAGACATGATTTGCCCCATTAAGCCTTGCTTGGCAACATATTGGAATGTACTCAGAGGCAGTATTACTGATTATCAACAGCATGAATGTATATAAACATTGCTGTGACATCCAAATCCATTACAACCAGACATACTAAACATGGTGTTGTGTGGTCCAATGAAAAAGGGGTCCTCCACGTGCTGATAAGAGAGTGGTCTACAGGGAGGGCAAGACCCAAGGTCATTCTACGTAGACTCACTTTTGCTCTACAGATCTGTGGGCTCAAATGAAAGTTCTTTATACTATATGTCGACTTAATCTCAAAATGTTAAAATGTATCATTATTATACGATTGTTTACCAGGAATCAAACACAATTGTATTTCATTCTTTAGTAGTGTACTTCATTTAAAGTCCCTTAATTATCCCCTATTCTCCTCTTAATCTCTGTATGCAACAGGACTTTAATTGTAAGAGTGTAGCAAATGTATTGACTCTTGTTCAGTGTTACAGGAAAATATTGTTGAACCTTTAATCTCCTGAGAAATTACATTTTAATTCCTGTGTTATGTGTATAGAAAATGAAGAACAAATTATACAGACTAAAGCAACTACTAATGCTTTGCATAAATGGATGCATAGTGATATTTTCAGAATTCTCCAATATATTCACATCATTTTTGTGGCATATTCAAATTCAAATTCAATGTTTTGAATATTAAATTTGCATATGTATCGGAGTTATCTCACATTTTTATGTGGTTGTGAAAGTACAATATGTTTTGGTTATTTGGTACCACTGAGGTTATAGGTGTCTGGATTGCAACTATAGGGATTTAAGGACTTGGGAATCCAAGTTACCTTTTTTATATTTCTGTTGATGAAACATTAAAAAGCCTCCATGCGTGTAACAGTCTTGCTAATGGGTAATCAGTTAGGAATATGAAAATAAGATACGTTTGCATCAGTTGCGCTTAGCCAACAGTAGTATTGAGCGGTGATTTTTTATGGTTTTCAGGACTGAACCAGTACAAGTTATAGGCAAGCTTAAGCCAGGGCTGTGCGAAGCTATATGCAAGTAGTTACAGATCCAGATTGTGTCCAGGGGTGGATATATCTGTCCCTAACCACAAGTAACTGCTGGATCTGCAAATATATGCTTACAGCCATAGACAACCCTGGTTCCTTTGAACCCATCAATAAATCTGTGCATCCTGGGTGCCTGCCCCTGGTCTGGACACCTGGGTTCCTGGCTGCAGGGAACCGCAGTATACTTGCTGCACCCATGGCAGATTTAGGATGTCGAAATGAGGCAAAAATAAAAAATAAAAAATTTCACAGACAAACTCACCGGGAAGCCCATGTCAGTGAGCTGTTTAGTCAGTCGAGTCATGATCCAGGCCTCATCAGACTTGTTTGGAGTCTTCATGCCCTGTTATGAGAAAACACAATAATGTCACAAATGCATACGAAAATGTATCAATTTCCATAAGAAAAAAAAACAGTGGGCATAGTAAGTTCATTGACATAAAATAGACTATCTTTTAAAATCGAACAACATTACTAACTTCATAGCAAAGCCCCAGTAAATCCACATTTTTAATATATAGATTTAGTCAATTATAAGTTTCATGAGGAACATCAGCGATAAAATTAATTTCATATATCCCCGTCAATGCATGAAATTGGGTGCAATTGGCCATCTAAAATCATTTAGGAGTCTTTATTTGCAATCTTAACATGCACAGGTAAAGATACTGGGTGAGCTACAGAATACTTATGCAAAGGGGTTCATGGATCCCCAAGTATAACTACTCATAAGAACGTACACTTGACATAAGCAGGAGATAGAGTCTACATTTTTTTTCCAGCTATAGGACATGCTTGACAGTTTACTACACTTTTTGTAGTTAGCAATATCTGCAACAGAACAGTGATTGGTTGACAATTATGCTGCATTTCTATATGCGATTTGCTATTAGTTGAAACCGTCCTACTACAGTACTATGACATTATGCAACTTGTGTCATCTTATTTGAACGTACCACAGCAACTTGTCTTAATATATATATATATATATATATATATATATATATATATATATATAAAAAACAAACACTATATATATATATATATATATATATATATATATATATATAAAAAACAAACACACTATATATATATATATATATATATATATATATATACACATACATACACATACACACACACACATATACATACATACACTTTCTATACTTTCAACTAGTTAAAAGTCAAACAGCTAAATACAAATCTGAAATACATTAAAGCAGGCGTCCGCGTTTTTTTTTTTTTTTTTAAAGCCAGCAGCTACAAATACTGCAGCTGCTGACTTTTAAAATAGTGACACTTACCTGCCCAGCGCGCCCGCGATGTCGGCACCCGAAGCCGATCTCTCGATCATCTCTCGGGTGCTGCCACCGCCATCTTGGGTATGGGAATCAGGAAGTGGAGCCTTTCGGCTTCATTTCCCGGTTCCCTACTGCGCATGCGCGAGTGGCGCTGCGCAATAAGGATGGACCCGCTGCCTCTGGGATCTTTGTGTTTCCCAGCAGGCAGCGGGGGACTTTCGGAAAGGGGTGTAATCTACGCCCCTTTCCGCAGAGAGCCATCCCGGAAGTGGGTGCAGATACCTGTACTGTACAGGTACCTGCACCCCCTCCCCCTTGAAAGGTGCCAATTGTGGCGCCGGAGGGGGGGAGGATTCCAATGAGCGGAAGGTCCACTTTAGGGTGGACCTCCGCTTTAATACGAATGGTTTCACTTGCAAAGAGTGCATAACTTTTTTTTAGTATTTTTTTGTATAGGTTTCTTTTATGTAAAAGGAAAACCAGTTTTCAAAAATAAAATCCAAATGGAAAAAAAAAAACTAGTTGAGTGACATCAGATTCCATGTAAGGCTTGCAGTGGTATCACTTCCAACTGAAACAATGAAGCAGCTACACAGTACTAATTAGGTCATCAAATAGCTCTTCCTCCGACAGCACTTTTCCAATCCAGTCTGACTGGCCAAGATTGCTATCCCTCCCTTTCCCACACTGCTGCTACGTAAGTATTACAAGAAGCCAACATAAATATCAAGCTTAGATACTTATACCAGCTGTACATAAACACTGTTCAAGTAATGACTTTGAGGCTGGATTCACACCTATGCATTTTTAGTGCTTTTCGCATTTTGCAGATTTGCACTACGGAACGTGTTCCATAGGAAACCATGGTAAATGGACTGTAGTGCAAATCTGCAAAATGCAAAAAGCAGAAAAAAAATGCATAGGTGTGAATCCAGCCTTAATTACTTTGTAGATACACAAAATGGTGCATTTTCTATCGGTCAAGCATTGTGGTATTGTTTGTATGTAATAGGTTCATTAAATATGGATACCTTGGAAAGTCCTTTCTTGGGGCCATTGCCCCAAGAATTGCAAGAAGAATTACTATCTTGGGAAGCAGCATTATTCCACATATCACTTTCTTCATCATCCCACTGGCTGAGGCCAACTTCTTCTCCTCCACTACTCCAGCCTTCTTGCATAGATTTTTGAGCTAAAAAAATAAATAAATAAAATGTAAAATTGAATTTAGGGGTTGGAAAAATATAACGTCTCCCAGTCTTCACAAGGGAGAAAACAGATGCAAAGTAGTTACAAAGAATTTTCATTGACATTTGTGATAGGTTTACTTTTACTCAGCAATTTTTTTTTTAATGAAACGTGAAACCCTAAGGATTGTCACCCACTGCTGGCACCTGACCATCTTGGCAGCTAGGCCTGAGCATTGCATCATGGGAGGAGGTCACATGTTCTCCCATATCCAGAAGCACCAGGTATTTTGCTGTGGCTGTAACAGAGGGAGGAGCGATTCATGAGAAGTAAAGGGAAGTATGGTTGGGGTGGGTCTGAAAGAGTCCCTGTTGCTCTGAATAGGGAAGGTCTGTAAGAGAAAAAGGAAATCAAAGTGGAATGTCAACTAAACCTGTCGTTGGTTTCAAATGGAGAAGGGTTAGTACTTTCATCAGGTTTTATTATTGTTGGTGTCCTTGTGATTCACACTCACATTTGTTCTGGTGACCCTTGTCAATGTGACAAAATGATCAGAAATCTAAAGTTTTACAGCTTTTAACAGAGGAATATAGGGAATGTCTTTCAATGGAGACATCTTTTCTGCTACTAAATTTCAGAGCTCAACTTACTCTTTCAGGGGACTTTTACTGAAGTTGCTGAGTAAAAAATGCCATATGCTATACTACCATACCCAGGTGCACACCCAACTCACAAACTGCTCATCAATAGGTAAGACCTCAGATTTGGAGGCCTGGCTGCACTTTTTAGGAAAGATCCCCGCTGGGATGCATGGAAGGCAATCTCCTTATCGCTATATTCCCCTGAACTTCTTCTACGGAGTGTTCTGGGAGCCCTTATTCTGTGTTCTGAAGTGTGCCATCCATTCCAGCAGGGATCTCTCCCAGGCCTCCATATATGAGGTCTTACCTGTCGGTAAGCAATTTGTGAGTTGGGTGCACGCCTGGGTGTGTTACATAAGATTGGGGTGATATACACATATACGTTAAGAATTTTCTTGCACTGATTTTGCACCGTGCACTTTATTGAATTATCTTCTTTGGATACTTTTTGATGAATTGATTTTCACATGATTTTAATATCCCTATGCTTATGGGTTGTAATAATAATGTATTAGCACTTTGATAGCGCAACACAGTTATTTTGTTTATTGTTTTTATCTTTATGTGGGAGTTTAGTGGGTGCTGCTCTCACAATCTTAGTTGATGTCACCTGGTTTCATACAATGGTTAGTTTTTTGACACCAAGCACGATCAATACTGCTTTTCTTATTTTTGTTATAAACATTGCTGAATGCTCAGCAACTCTGTCCTTAGGCTCGGTTCACACAGGGGCGACTGCGATCCGACTTCAGGTCGCCCCTAGTCGCCTCAGGTCGGACAACATTTAAAAATCAATGTAAGTGAATGAGAGCCGTCTTAATGCACGCTACTGAAGTCGCCTCCGACTTCAAAAGAAGTTCCTGTACTACTTGAATCCGACTTGTAGGCGACTTGTACCCATTGATTTCAATGGAGGTCGCCTCCAAGTCGGATCTCTGTCTATACGGAGGAGACTTTGACAGAATTATTAGCTCTGAAGGGGGAACTCCACGGCAAATTTCTGAAAAAAAAATTGGCGTGGGTTCCCCCTCCGAGAGCATACCAGGTACAATGTACCCCTACCCATTCACCTGTAAAATAAAGTACAAAAAAAAAAACACAACACACAAGATAAAATAATTTATTGCACAGCCTGGGGGTCTTCTCGCCGGACTCCTCCGCTATCTTCTTGTAGCTCTTTTACTAGCGGAGGAGCCCGGCATTCTTCTTTGTCGCCGCGGCCTCTTCTTCCGACTTCGGTGGAGAAGACCGGGCCACCGCCTGTAAAAGAGCTACAAGAAGGCGCGGTGGCCCGGCAGAAGAACCGAAGAGGGGGACAAGACACCCGAAGTCGGAAGAAGAGGCCGCGGCGACGAAGAAGAATACCGGGCTCCTCCGCTAGTAAAAGAGCTACAAGAAGATAGCGGAGGAGTCCGGCGAGAAGACCCCCGAAGACGGAAGACCCCCGAAGCTGTGCAATAAATTATTTTATCTTGTGTGTTGTGTTTTTTTTTGTACTTTATTTTACAGGTGAATGGGTAGGGGTACATTGTACCCCATACTCATTCACATAGGGTGGGGGCCGGTATCCGGGGGCCCCCTTATTAAAGGGGGCTCCCGGATTCCGATAAGCTCCCCGTCCGCAGACCCCGACAACCAACGGCCAGGGTTGTCGGGAAGAGGCCCTTGTCCTCATCAACATGGGGACAAGGTGCTTTGGGGTGGGGGGGGCGCACGCCCCCCCAAGGCACCCCCCCATGTTGAGGGCCCGCTCGTCCCCACCCCCTTTCCTGGCCGGCCGGGTAGCGTGCTCGGATAAGGGTCTGGTGTGGATCTGGGGGGGACCCCCACGCCGTTTTTTCGGCGTAGGGGGTTCCCCTTGGAATCCATACCAGACCTAAGGGCCTGGTATGCTCTCGGGGGGGGGGAACCCACGCCAATTTTTTTTTCAGAAATTTGGCGTGGAGTTCCCCCTTCAGAGCTCATTCTCTGATTGGCCACAGCAAAAGTCGCCTGGCCTGGGGCGACTTGGTCGTGTCTAAAAGTTGTGTTCAAGTCGTCTCCAAGTTGCCTCACAAAGTCGTCCTGAAGTCGTGTCACCCCTGTGTGAACCGAGCCATAGGCTGTAGAGAGCCAGTGAATGACATGTCACTGGCTCTCTGCTCTGCCCCTCCAGTGCTGGACTGTGGAGGGGGCGGGAGTGGCTGGCTCAAGTTCCCTGAGGCTTGCTGAGAGGATGAGCCAGTTGCTAGTCCAGATGGTCAGGATCTTTTCAGAGCCTGTACCGGCTCAGTGACATCGGCTGAAAACGGGTCACAGGAATTCAGAACGAACTGCACTCCTGTGATTCCCCAGGAGAAGTATTGCCAAAATTGCTTTTCTTTAATCAGAGTTCCTCCATCTGCACTGGTAACATGTATGGAGTAATTTGTTAGATTTCATTTTCAGTCCGCAGCCTGAACGAAATCTAAGTGTATAGCCAGCTTTAGGGAAAAAAAATAAATGGAAAAAAAAAAAAAAAAAAAAAACACACCTCCCCAAATGGAATAGCACAAGATAATGTTCTTATTTACAAACCTGGTTTGCACAGCGAAGGGGCAGCAGCTGGAGCATTTGTCCTGCCATAATTTCCAGATGATTCTGCAGCACCATCCACCCATCCTGAACCACTATTGGAGGGCTTTCCCCATGCAGAAGTGCCATTGTCAACTGAAGCAGACGGAGATGGGGGCTCCCCCCAAGGGTTTTCGGCCTTAGAGTGGACAGGAGGCATATCTCCCCAGCCTACAAAAAAGTACACATAATAAATTAACACAACAGAACATTAATGTTAATCTTACATATAGTAACAGATTAATTTAAGGAGCACCTATTTAACAAAAAATGATGTCTTATGTATTCTTAGATTTACATTTTATGGCTGGGATCTACAGCAATGTAACTGGTGTCTGTAGTACAGTCGTGCCCAATGAGGAGAACCAGCAAAGCAGGATGGATATTGCTGCAGTCTGGTTGTGAGATACATTACAACTTGTACTGACAGCAGCTGCGGCTCACAAAACTCTTCTCTAACAAGAGCACGGAGGATACATAAACAGAATACAGATGAGCTTTCAAGAACAAAAGTTTTAAAAAGTTAAGCCATCACACAAGTATAAAATATTAACTGAAGGCGTACATGGATTAAATGTTTTTAGACATCATGCAATATTTTCTCCACTTCGCCTACTGATTGTTGGACAAGGATAGAATACATGGTATATCATGAAAAAGCACATGGCTTTTGCTTTTAAACTATTATGCTTGCTATACCTTTAAAGTGGTTCTAAAGGGAAAGAAAGAATAGAGAAAATAGACAGTTTTATACTTACCTGCTCTATGCAACAATATTGCACAGAGCGGTCCCCTGCCGGCGCGGTCTGCATCTTCTTCCTAAGTGCCTCCATAGCAAGCTGTGTGCTGTGGGGGCACCAGTGCTGGTGTGCTCCCAAACCAGGCGCTTTGCGTCTATGGACACACACACAGCTTGGCCATGCAGCCTCCCTGCTCACAAAAGATGACTGACAGCTACAGGAGGTAATGACTCCCACTGCTTTCAGTCTGTCCTGTGTGCAGGGAATGCATTAAAGTAAAAAAAAAATATTTGACTTTAGAACCAATTTAAGTTGCAGTATCACAAGAATACAGTGAGACTTTGTACATCTGCAAGTCTGACACCAGGTGAATTTTCATGTCTGCAAATATGTGGTCAGCCAGGACAAATACTGATCTTCTGTTGTATAGACAGGTGCCAAAGGCACAAACACTAATATACAACAGTTAAAAAGATTTCACTTATAAATAGTCAAAATTATAATCAGTGGCAGTAAACATTTCAAAATACCATATTCAAGATTGCAGACTGCACAAAACCTCAGTACACAAAAGTTGAATTCACAACAATATGTTGAGGAGAAAATGGTTGACCCCTGACAACAAAAAGTATCTAAATTATGGGTACTTCTACACTTGTGTAAGCATTAGTAAGCAATATCAGCAAAATTAAAAGCTCTAAAATATAGTTAGTCAGGTTGGAAAAAAAACAAACAAAAAAATAAATAAAAAGTCCATCTAGCCCAGTGATGGCGAACCTTGGCACCCCAGATGTTTTGCAACTACATTTCCCATGATGCTCATGCACTCTGCAGTGTAGTTGGGCATCATGGGAAATGTAGTTCCAAAACATCTGGGGTGCCAAGGTTCACCATCTCTGATCTAGTCCAACCAATAAATATGATAATTACAATAAATAAATATACACAAAAAAAAAAAAAAATCTTTACAAAAAACTAACTCCCTGACATCATGGGTCTAATAAGGCAGATGTACGTTTCCTTATCTGGAGCTATCATGATCTAGAAGTATAGTATTTTATCAGCCAATACCATCAATAGGGAAGGGATTCTCATGCCATGACCCACTTTTGTTCCCTTGGCGCACATCCGCTTTGTTGCAGCGGCAAAAGGGAACGGGTTAGGCCCCTTTAACACTTGTGAGACCTGAAAGTCACGTGATTTTACCACGACTTGAAGCAATGCCTGTGTAATGTTGAGGTCTAGGGACCTCAAGTTGCCTCAAAGTCAGACCAAAGTAATGTAGGGACTACTTTGAAGTCCCACAGATATGAACCATACTCATTGAAAATCAAGGAGTACGACTTGTCATGCGACTTTGTAGTCCCAAGTCACAGGACAAGTCGTACAAGTGTTAAAGGGGCCTAAGTGGACTACTTTTTTTTTTCTCAAACAAAAAGGGTTTTATTGAACACAGGAAATACAACCAGCAGTTCCAGAACATATTCAGTATATACATCTATTATTGTAGATCACACAGGAAAAGGATTCAATACAATATAAATATCATCATTGAGCCATATATACCACCTCCAACTTTGTCTTTTCAAGTGAGAATCACGTTCAAATTCCTCAGGTAGAGCTTTACAGGTATTACAGATCTCCCGCCCACACTTCCATCTCCATTACGAGAAGAAACGGTCAGACCAAATCTACTGGTGCCAAGCCCAGGTATCCAGCCAGGAGGCCCACAGTTTATCAAACTTGGCGCATGTTCCCCTACGCTGATAAATACATTTTCCCAATCGGAGGGCATCACCCATTTGAGTAATCCACTCCTGTACTGTTGGAGGTTCAGTGGATTTCCAGTGTCTCAGAATCAATTTACGATCCTGGAACAAAGCTCGTGCAATAGCCTTTCTAGGTATAAGCTCCATCGGGAGGCCATCAATTACCCCTAGCAGGCAATATTTAGGATCCACTAAGTGGACTACTTTACCTGGTCACTGAACAAACCAGGTTCATGAATAAACAACCCAGATTTATTACATGTTCCAGGTTTGCCCATTCCTATTCTTCAACAAACTCAGTGAGAGACTAATATAGCCCTCCGAGGGGGTTGTCTGCTCTTCTGGACTTCTACAGATATCTGTTACATATCTGTAGTGTCATTCATGTCAAATAGGCTTAGCTTATAAAGATTGAATATCCAAGAATTCATGAATACACTTTAGAAAAGCTCTACAAGTGGTGGATTAAAAAAATAAATAAAATAAAACATATGTAGCACTGAATTGATTTACTACAACCATTCAGTAGTCATGTGATCACCTTCTATAGTCGACATATTCCATAAGCATGAAATAAAGTGGAAGCTGCCTTGCTGATCTAACCTAGGCCTGAGTCACCTATTCATTTTTAGTGTTTTTTGCATATTTGCACTACAGTTCATTTAACAGTTTCCTGTGGAACACGTTTTGTAGTGCATATCTGCAAAATGCACAAAAAATGCATAGGTGACAATCAGGCCTAAAGTTTTTTCTGGATAGGGGACAGGGGCCCCCTGGCAAAGCACTGCATCAAAAATGTAACATGGGTGCGTTATTGAGGTGTTCTTGCTGCGTTCTCAATGCATTGCAATTACAATGGAAGTGCAACGGACCAGTGTGAAGACATACATAGAACTTAAAGCGATGCATTTTTCTTGACCTTATCGTGCCAATAATGCATAACAATAAGTTCATATTGATAAAAAAAAAAAAATGTATATATATATATATATATATATATATATATATATATATATATGTATGTATGTATATATATATATATTTCTGCACAGATCACCCATTTCAGAGCCCTATAAAAGTTCCCAGGCAACAACTAGCGCCCAAACTATGCATTTTAAGAATCTTGGGTACCTTACAATTGCAAACTATAACTAGATGGGCGAGACTCTAATTGGAGCGATTTAGTTAACAGCACATGGGGGGGGGGGGGGGGGGTACTTTCCCACCCTGATATATTTGAAAAACTATGGGCTCAATTGGTTGGACAAGCCAGGAGTCCCACTAATTGACAGAATTATATTTTAGAGTCCATTCACACAGGAGCAACTTTGGATCCGACTTGAAGTCGTCCCAAGTTGCCTCAAGTCGCGCAACATGATAAAATCAATGTAAGTGAATGAGAGCCGTCTTAATGTACACTACTGAAGTCGCTCCGACTTCAGAAAAGGTTCCTGTACTACTTCAATCCGACTTCTAGGCAACTTCTACACATTGATTTCAATAGAAGTTGCCTCCAAGTCTGATCCCCTGTCTTAACTGAAGCAACTTTCCAGGAAGTAAAAATAGTTTTCTAGCAAACCCCTCCCTCCCACAGAGCTGATTATTATGTGATTGGCCACTGGTAAAGTCTCCTCTCCTGGAAGCAACTTCAAGTTGCCTTGTAAGTTGCCTCAAGTCATGCTGCGATTCATACTCAAGTCGTGTCCAAGTTGCCTCCCAAAGTCTCGCTCAAAGTCGTGTTGCCCCTGTGTGAACGGACCCATAAGGTTGTCTATACCTGGAACTTGATGTATTCTGATACATTGTCTGAATGTACAAGAAAATATATTTGCCAGTGTTACGCCACTTACCGATTAAGAAAATTGCAATTCTCATTTTAGCTAGAATTGTGCCGCTCTAGTCGTATGGTATACAGTCTGCTCTGGATTGTAATTCTAGAATCTCTCTTAAACTATATATTAAAAAAAAAAAAAAAAAAAAAAAAAAAAAAAAAGCATCTGGGAAGCTCTAGAGACGTTTGACAATTTTTAATCGGAAAGTCCTTCAACGGCTCTTTTTATTATTTTTTTTTTTTTTACCTACAGGTAAGGCTTACCTGTAGGTAACATGAATATCTCCTAAACCTGTATGGTTTAGGAGATATTCACTTTGCATGCAGCCACTGCAGTCTTCAGCACTGTGAAGGTCCAGCAGACACGGCTCTGGCCACTCACAGCACCGGAGCCACAAACCCGGGAAGACCCACCAAGGGGAAATGTCAGCTCCCTTTGGCGGTGACCGGGATCAGCTGCCAACACCTCATTCTAAGGTAAGTATTTCATAATTTATCTGCGGCTATGCAACCGCTTTAAATCTGGTATCTAAGATACAGCTGCAGCAGCTGTGAGCTTGACTTATTCACGTCTACCATGACGTTTATAAATTCATCTTGGTAGACAAGTTGTTAGAGACACTGTAACCAACTTCAAAAATTGCAGATAAAAAAAAAAAAAAAAAAAGTTTAGACTGCATGAATTAGTCCTAATTAAGGATGAGCTCAGGCGTATTCGCAGCTCCACGCGCCCGCGCACGCCAGGAAGCTGACACTTTGCAGCGCTAATCACAGTCCTGGAGCGGGAAATGTCTCACTGCCTGTGATTAGCGCTGTGAAGTGTCAGCTTCCTGGCAGGGTGCGGGCGGCGTGGAGCTGCAAACACGCCTGAGCTCATCCTTTGTCCTAATACATTTACATTTTATGGAATGTAGGGGATGGTTCTGTTCACATATGATTCAGACTGTAGCTATGTGCAAGATTAAAGTTGTGTGCTTTCCACCATTACTTTTTAAACGCATAACTTATAGCATTTGCATCATATGGCTTTGCATGCACGTACACAATTTTTTGGTAGGAAATGTTACAACTAGAAACATTAAGGCCTCATGCACATTGATTAGGGCCATTGTATGGAACGCACAGCCTAGATAGAGATCATAGGTGTCTGCCATCAGCCACGGCCAGAAAGCCTAAACATAACAGGCTGTGTATATAACTGCACATCAAGCAGTTAAATGCTGATAGGGACAGGTAACTATTTGAATCCAGGCCTGCATATATCTTTCCCCAACCACATGTAACCATTACATATTACCCTAGAGTCTACTTTGCTTGGATATAACCACTTCCAAATGGATCCAAAGAAAGGCAAAGCTGCTCCAGGTGATGATTATCCAATGGATCAAAATGGGCTCGGTACTAGCCTCCGACTCACCACTGCACTATGAGGAAGG
Organism: Lithobates pipiens; assembly: GCF_037356315.1. Taxonomy (NCBI): domain Eukaryota; kingdom Metazoa; phylum Chordata; class Amphibia; order Anura; family Ranidae; genus Lithobates; species Lithobates pipiens. The sequence goes on along the minus strand of NW_027507789.1, from coordinate 58,052,318 downwards.
AAAAAAAGTGGCTGCACACCAAAGAGCCACCATTGCTTTATTATGTCAACATGAAGAAGCACTGGTTTTGAAGCACTGGTTAAATGTGAAACTTGTCAATGTTGGATCTATGGTGGTGTGCAGCCGCATCTTTTTCCTTTAATATAACTACTTCCAGCCTAAGCCTTTTCTGGCACGTTTTGATTACATGCAGCAATCTGCATTTTTTCTAGAAAATTACTTAGAACCCCAAACATTTTTTTATTTTATTTTTTGAAGCAAAAGCCCTAGAGAATAAAATGGTGTGTTTAGCAATTTTTTATGTCACACGCTATTTGCACAGCAGTTTTTCAAACAAAATCTTTGGGGAACAATACACGTTGCTTACTGTTAATGCAAAAAAACTAATAACTAAATTTTTTTGTAAAATATAAAAGATACTGTTACACTGAGTAAATAGATACCAAAACATGTCACACTTTAAAATAGTGCACGCCTGTGCACTGGCAACAACCAATGTAAAATTTACTGTCCATAGGCGATGCTTTAAATGCCTTTACAGCAGGCATGTCCAAAGTCCGGCCCGCGGGCCAATCGCGGCCCGCGTTCCGGTTTCGGACGGCCCGTCTGGTCATGTTCACATATCTATCTTTTGTGGCCCCCAACGAATCCCCGATCGCCGGGGGCCACAAAAGATAGATATGCTGGCTGCCATGGAGGGGGCAGGACGAGTGCCGTGGATACAGGACAGCGTCCTGTGTAAAAGGAAGTCCCGTCCTGTGCTGCCATTGGACAACCATTTTGTCCATCACAGGAGGCGGGACTTTCAATTAAAGAGGCCGTCATAGAAACAGGAGTTTCTCCTGTATGTCTGTCGGTGCTCGTCCCGCCCCCCTCCCTGTCTCCTCCAACGCTGCAGAGGGACATGAATCAGGCTGCACTGATGGCAATGGTGAGTCTGCATTCATGGAAATGTGTGGGCTGCATTCATGGCAATATGGGGGGCTGCATTCATGGAAATGTGTGGGCTGCATTCATGGCAATATGGGGGCTGCATTCATGGCAATGTGTGGGCTGCATTCATAGCAATATGGGGGCTACATTCATGGCAATATGGGGGCTGCATTCCTGGCAATGTGGGGGCTGCATTCCTGGCAATGTGGGGGCTGCATTCATGGCAATGTGTGGGCTGCATTCATGGAAATGTGTGGGCTGCATTCATGGAAATGTGTGGGCTGCATTCATGGCAATATGGGGGCTGCATTCATGGAAATGTGTGGGCTGCATTCATGGCAATGTGTGGGCTGCATTCATGGCAATGTGTGGGCTGCATTCATGGCAATGTGTGGGCTGCATTCATGGCAATGTGGGGGCTGCATTCATGGCAATGTGGGGGCTGCATTCATGGCAATGTGGGGGCTGCATTCATGGCAACGTGGGGGCTGCATTCATGGCAATGTGGGGGGCTGCATTCATGGCAATGTGGGGGGCTGCATTCATGGCAATACGGTGGAGGCTGCATTCATGGCAATACGCTGGGGGCTGCATTCATGGCAATACGGGGGAGGCTGCATTCATGACAATACACCGGGGGCTGCATTCATGGCAATACGCTGGGGGCTGCATTCATGGCAATACGCTGGGGGCTGCATTCATGGCAATACGCTGGGGGCTGCATTCATGGCAATACGCTGGGGGCTGCATTCATGGCAATACGCTGGGGGCTGCATTCATGGCAATACGCTGGGGGCTGAATTCATGGCAATACGCTGGGGGCTGAATTTATGGCAATACGCTGGGGGCTGAATTCATGGCAATACGCTGGGGGCTGAATTCATGGCAATACGCTGGGGGCTGAATTCATGGCAATACGCTGGGGGCTGAATTCATGGCAATATGGGGGAGGCTGTATTCATGGCAATACGCTGGGGGCTGAATTCATGGCAATACGCTGGGGGCTGAATTCATGGCAATACGCTGGGGGCTGAATTCATGGCAATACGCTGGGGGCTGAATTCATGGCAATACGCTGGGGGCTGCATTCATGGCAATACGCTGGGGGCTGAATTCATGGCAATACGCTGGGGGCTGAATTCATGGCAATACGCTGGGGGCTGAATTCATGGCAATACGCTGGGGGCTGCATTCATGGCAATACGCTGGGGGCTGAATTCATGGCAATACGCTGGGGGCTGAATTTATGGCAATACGCTGGGGGCTGAATTCATGGCAATACGCTGGGGGCTGAATTCATGGCAATACGCTGGGGGCTGAATTCATGGCAATACGCTGGGGGCTGAATTCATGACAATACACCGGGGGCTGCATTCATGGCAATACGCTGGGGGCTGCATTCATGGCAATACGCTGGGGGCTGCATTCATGGCAATACGCTGGGGGCTGCATTCATGGCAATACGCTGGGGGCTGCATTCATGGCAATACGCTGGGGGCTGCATTCATGGCAATACGCTGGGGGCTGCATTCATGGCAATACGCTGGGGGCTGCATTCATGGCAATACGCTGGGGGCTGAATTCATGGCAATACGCTGGGGGCTGAATTTATGGCAATACGCTGGGGGCTGAATTCATGGCAATACGCTGGGGGCTGAATTCATGGCAATACGCTGGGGGCTGAATTCATGGCAATACGCTGGGGGCTGAATTCATGGCAATATGGGGGAGGCTGTATTCATGGCAATACGCTGGGGGCTGAATTCATGGCAATACGCTGGGGGCTGAATTCATGGCAATACGCTGGGGGCTGAATTCATGGCAATACGCTGGGGGCTGAATTCATGGCAATACGCTGGGGGCTGAATTCATGGCAATACGCTGGGGGCTGAATTCATGGCAATACGCTGGGGGCTGAATTCATGGCAATACGCTGGGGGCTGAATTCATGGCAATACGCTGGGGGCTGAATTCATGGCAATACGCTGGGGGCTGAATTCATGGCAATACGCTGGGGGCTGAATTCATGGCAATACGCTGGGGGCTGAATTCATGGCAATACGCTGGGGGCTGAATTCATGACAATACGCTGGGGGCTGCATTCATGGCAATACGCTGGGGGCTGCATTCATGGCAATACGCTGGGGGCTGCATTCATGGCAATACGCTGGGGGCTGCATTCATGGCAATACGCTGGGGGCTGCATTCATGGCAATACGCTGGGGGCTGCATTCATGGCAATACGCTGGGGGCTGCATTCATGGCAATACGCTGGGGGCTGCATTCATGGCAATACGCTGGGGGCTGAATTCATGGCAATACGCTGGGGGCTGCAGATGGGCACTGACCCTTATTTTGCTTCACATGTCTTTATTTAAAATGTAAGATTTTTTATTTTTTTTTCCTGAGACTTCCTTTTTAAAGTTAAGGTGTGTGGTATAAGCCGATTAAATACAGTATATCCAAATAACACACCCGAGCTCATCTGTTCACCACACACAGCACAAAGGCAAGAGAATTCTTGTTGGGCCGTGTATTAGTGCTCGGATGAACACACTTAGACTGAATTTTAATGGTTTAAAGAATGTCAAGCAAAATGGTCGGCCCTCGAGCATGTTCACTTCATCAAATCTGGCCCTCTTTGAAAAAAGTTTGGACACCCCTGCTTTACAGGTTACAACTTTAAAATTTGCACAGGAGGTCTGGTGCTTCATTTACTGCCAATGATCGGCCTTTCGAAGTGATATCTCAAGTGTGCGACAATCTCTGTTTGCGCGCAGGACTGATGCACACTTGGGGCTGGGGGAGTCCCTGGGGCGATGGGTGCATTTAAAAATTATTATTTTTTTCGACACTGATGCTTTCATTTTTTTTGATCACTTTTATTGCTCTTTATGGAAAGATCTGGGGTCTATAAGACCTCAAATCCCTCCTCTTCCCTTAGAAGCATTCAAAATACCAAGATCACTGTTTCTGAATTTTTTTTTTTTTTTTTTTTTTTTTTTTTTTTTAAGGTGATCAAAGCCCATCTGACGGCTGGTCGCTCGGGTCTCTCGGTGGGACATGAAAGTCAGAGAAAGCCGTGGAAGGCATTTAAACACCACAAACCAAAAATGCTTTGAATATAAAAAATTTATTAAACAGTAAACTGCCCCATCCATCCACATCTCCGTGCTTTATTGTGCTGAGAGATCACTTTGAATAACATCCTCTAGCATCTCTGGCCATGGCCATCTTGACCAAGGGCAGATGATTCATATACCATTTACTTCCTATCATCCATCTGCATTAGCAGGGAAACCCCCTCCTCCCCACCTGAAGACTAAGCAATCATAAGCCAGCAAGAGAGTCTTTTTTCTTTTATTTCCCTCACATGACCACAGTTTAACCACTTTCAGACCGGAGCATTTTGCTGGCTTATGACCAGACCACTTTGGGATTCGGCACTGCATCGCTTTAACTGACAATTGGGACGTGGCTCCCAAACAAAATTGACGTCTTTTTTTTCCCCACAAATAGAGCTTTCTTTTGGTGGTATTTGATTACCCCTGCGATTTTTTTTTTTTTTGCTCTATAAACAAAAAAAAAAAGCGACAATCAGTTTAGGCCGATAAGTATTCTTCTACATATTTTTGGTAAGAAAAATAAATAAATAAATCGCAATAAGTGATTATTGATTGGTTTGCGCAAAATGTATAGCATTTACAAAATAGGGGATAGTTTTATGGCATTTTTATGAATAATTTTTTTTTTATTTACTAGTAATGGTGGCGATCAGCGATTTTTATTGTGACTGCAACATTATGGCGGACACATTGGACATTTTTCTGACCATTGTCATTTATACAGCAATCAGTGCTATACAAATGCACCGATTCCTGTGTAAATGACACTGGCAGTGAAGGGGTTAACCAGGGGTGGCAGTGTAGGGGTTAAGTGTGTCCTAGGGGCGTGTTACTAACTGTGGGGGGCGTGGCTGTGCGTTAGTGAACACTGATCTCTGCTCCAATCACAGGGAGCAGAAATCAGTGTCACTTGTTGCTAGGCAGAACGGGGAGATGCTGTTTACACCGCGACCGGACTCACGCGGGTCCCGAGTGGCACGCACGCAATGGCATGGCGGCATTTAAAAAGGGACGTACCTGTACGCCCATATGTCTGTCCATGCCATTCTACTGACGTACATCGTCGTGCGCTGTTCGGGAAGTGGTTAATGTGGTTGTAAACCTTTTAAAACCACTTTTTGCTACAGGTAAGCCTATAATTAGGCTTATCTGTAGCTACACTGGATATCGCCTAAACCTGCATGGTTTAGGAGATATCCCCTAAATTTGCACATGCCGACATCATCGGCACATGTGCACTGAAGCAAAGGCACGTACGTGCCGTTGCTTCAGTTAGACTGTGCCGTCATCAGCGGCTCCAACGTGCATGTGTGGGAGTGACATCTTCGTGGCTCTGGCCAATAGCAGCGCTAGAGCCGCAATACCTGGAAGTAACTCCGGGAGCAATGTCGGTAGATGGAGTGGTGAATGAGGACCACTGTGGGGGCTTCGATCTCAGGTAATTCATAATGAGCTAGCATCCTATGCATACTAGCTTTTTTTTGTTTTGTTTTTAGGGTTTACAATCACTTTAAGTGAGCATTAACTTTGCCAGACAAACTACTTTATTACGAAATCAACCCCGGTGAATTATTACCTTGTTTAAAAGAATATCAGTTCAAGCATGCCGTTGATTTTGACCTGAACTGTGGAAGGTGTGCTAAAACTATGCCTTGTTCTGCACTGTCTCCCTGTATAAAAAGGCAGCCATTTTGGGAGAGGCTGGGCTTTTGTTTTTACATGTCAGAGCACCAGCAAGGAGGAGAAGAGCGTGCAGCACAGTAGTGACATCACCAAATCTCCCTCCAGAGTAAGACTAGCAGCTCGAGGCAACAGTGCCTTAGAGCTTGCACAGCAGAAAATTTACTAGAGCACACAGAATCTGGAGCAGCTGTGCATGGCAACTAGTCGCCTGATCCCAATTTGACAGCCGTGCTGGTGAGTGGGCCTGAATGCCGACTGTTTTCAAGTTGTCAAGTTGGGACAAGCAGCTGTGTTCATGTAGCTGCTGCATCCCCTAAGGCTGGGTTCACACTGGTACGACATACGCTTGGACATTGGGAGCAAATGTCGCATGATGTGTATAAATCAATAATTCCCTATGCGATAAGTTCTGCCTTACTTCCTGGACAGACTTTAGGTCATGACACAAGGAGTTGACCGGTTGAGGGTAGATAATGCAGTGTTTGTGCTAATGAGATCAGCTGGTCAACTCCTTCCTGTCTCATGACCTAAAGTCTGACCAGGAAGTAAGGCAGAACTAGTTGAGCAGTGTGCTTAAACAGCTATGAAGAGTGTTAGGCAAGCAGATGACCCCCCCGGAACATAACTTGCTATAACTTGACTAAAGTCTGAGGACTCGTAGGTGTAAGCCACCTGGTCCTGGTGATTTATTTGTGTTAAGTTTATTGAGTCTTTCGTTGACCCCGGCCTCAGCTAGCTATGTGTGTTGTGTAACCAACACTACAGACGCTGTCGGTGAACCTTTTCACTGTGTAAAAGAAGGCATTTAGCACAGTTGCCTTTGTGTCATCTGTAACATCCTCATCTTTTAAGTCTGCAATGTGCTCCGATTTTGTCTTTTTACTGTTAATGTATCTAAAATAATTTCTTGAGTTATTTTTACTTTCTTACGCTATGCGTCTCTCGTAATCTTTTTTTTATCCGCCCTGATTGCGATTTTACATTCCTTGTAGCGCAGGCATGCTGCTGGTGACCCATTCCCTTTATATTTTTTAAAGGCCATACTTTTTTCCTTGACATTGAGGTTTAACCATCCAGGTTTAATTTTCACTTTACTATAATTATTGCGCAATGGAATGTACTGTTTGATGCTTTTTTTTTTTTTTTTAACATGTCCCTAAAGCATTCTCATTTCTCTTCTGTGTTCAATGATTCCAGAATTTGGTCCCAATTAATGTCATGTAGCAATGATCAGCAAAATGGGCTCATTTGAAAGTTAGTGTTTTTGTACTACCCATATGCCTCCTTTTCCTGTGATTTATGGTAAACACGATCATCTGATTGCTAGATCCCAAGTTATCGCGCATGTCCACATCTGAGAGCAGACTTGGATCATTCGTAATTAATATATCTAACAGTTCTCCAGGAACCCAAACCCCTCTTTCCTGCACCCGTTCTTCAGCCACATGTTTAGCTTCCCAAGCTCCTGTGGCCTCTCTGGTGTGGCTCGAGGTACAGCTCTTATTTCAGAGATAGCTACTTTGGAGGTCCTTTTCCTTGATCTATTCCCCAAGTCCCTGAAATGGTATTTTAGGACTTTCCACCTGGTCATTGGTACAAACATGTATCATGACCCTTGGGTCCTCCCCAGCCCCTCCCAATAATCTGTCCATCCGATCTGTGATATGCCGAACTCGAGCGCCCTGTAAACACACTGTTCGGCAACCATAATCTGACAGATTGCCCTCTCTGTCCTCCTAATAATTTAGTTCCCCACTACCAGCACTTGTCTGGCCTTACCTGTATCACCGTTCCCTGCCTTACTGGAGCCGCCAATCCCCTGGCAGCAAGGGTAAGGTGCCTGCTCCAGCTCTGCCATCCCTGAGCTTATATCCCCATCATGCAACTTGGCATATTTGTTGGGGTGCACACACTCAGGACTGGCCTCCCTAGTACTCTTCCCTCTACCCCTCCTTTCCATCACCCAGCTATTTAACTCTAAACTCTAGGCTGGCCCCCGCCAGCACCTGGTGGGTAATGTCCAAGCTCCTCTCCAGGTCGCTAATGCTTCTCAGTGTTGCTACTTGATTCTCCAGATCCAGGATCTGGGCGTCCAGAGAAACAATTCACTCATATTTCACACAGCAGTATGCGCCCTCGATTGGCTCCTCAAGGAAAGCATACATGGTGCAGGATGTGCACTGAGTGGCATCACCAGTCTTGCTGGACATTTTACCCTCTATTCTATTGGGGAAATTGAGTAAGACTAACTATTTGTAACTTACCCTATATTTAGCGGTCTACTGCTAGTGCACTCAAAATACACGGGTGCTCTCAGCACATGGCCGCTTACTTAATTGCCCGCAAGGCCAGACGCTGGTACAAAAAATAAAAATAAAAAAATGTCTATATACTTCTTCCAAATGGCTCTGTACAACACTTATGTGCTATACAAAGCATCTGGATGAGCTGGATCCTTCCTAATATTCCAGGAAGAGAACACAGCCCTTCTGTATCCAGGAGGTGCTGTGGCCCAAATTCCCAATCCAAATGCAGTGAGCCGGCTGCATGAGAGGCATTTTCCGGATGTCCTCCTTGTCTGTGGAGGAGAAGGAAGGAAGGAAGGGACGGAGGGAGGAAGGAAGGGAGGGATTATACCTGAAGGTTCACATGGGTTATTAAATTTGTTGCACTGTGCATTTTATTGGTTCCTTTATGCCATTTATATGCACAACCAAGTTTGTATTTGCACAGTCATAGGTTTATTGTTTGATATGTGCAAATTTTTTGTTTGTTTACACATGTAATATTAGAGCTACACTTTAGGCCCCTTTCACACTGACGTTCCGTTCAGGCCCGCCTGTCAGTTTTTCAGGCGGACCTGAACGGATGCTCCATAGAGGTCTATGGAGCGTCGGATTTCAGCGGTGACATGTCCGCTGACATCCGACCCGCTCCGATCCGAAAAAGTGTGATGGAGGAAAAAGCAATTTTTCCATCCGTCTGCGGATCGGATGACGACGGACACTGCGGCTCGTCATCCGATCTCCCATAGTTGAGAGCGGCGCTGTGACAGGTCTGTCCCTGTGCAGTGTGCAGAGACGGACCTGTCATCTCCCTGCTCAGCGGGGATCCATGGAGTGATCCCCGCTGAGCAAACTGATATCCACGGGGCGGATCAGCACTGATCCGCCTCGTGTGAAAGGACCCTTACTCTGATTTATTACCTTCACAATTTGTCTTGTAGTGTTAGCCGCTTTGTTCATTCTATTTAGTAGCGCAATAATTCTTTGACCTTTTCCCCATGCCGGAACGATGCCTGCAGGTTTCGGTATCATCTCGGTATCATTTATTCAGCCAGCGGTCAGCTTTCATGTAAAGGCAATCCTAGCAGCCAATTAGCCGTTAGATTGCTTTTACAAGCAGTTCGAAAGAACTTTCCCCCCTCCCGCCATCTTCCATGGTTTTCTCAGGTTCTCCTGTCCCACTGGGGAAAGCAGCTAGTGGTTTCACCAGCTGACCATAGAGCTGATCAGAAACCAGAATGGCTCCAATCATCTCTATGGCCTAAAAATACCAGAAGCGACGAGAAAAAAAAAATTAAAAATTAAAAAAGGGACAGCGTATAAATAAAACAAGAGGAAAATAAATAATAAAAATAAAATAAATGACAGCACTCCTGTTCCCCCGTGCAAAGTTGAACGCAAGCATCGGTGTCCTGTCATATGTAAACAGCAATTGCACCATGCATGTGAGGTATAACCGCAAATGTCAGATCAAGGGCAGTAATTCTAGTACGGGTGTGCGCAATTTTAAAGCAGGTTGTGTTTGGTATCTATGTACTCGGCAGAAGATCATCTTTTATATTTTACCAAACATTTGGGCACTATAGTCCGTTTTGTTCATTAACCACTTAAGGACCGCTTCGTGCTGATGTACGTCGGCAGAATGGCATGGCTGGGCACAAGCACGTACCTGTACCTTGCTTTTTAAGTGCCCAGCCATGGGTCTGGAGCGCGCCGGAGCGCTCTCGACCCGGTCCTGTGCTCTGTGACGGTGGCCGCTGGTGTCCCGCGATCAGGTCACAGAGCTGAAGAACGAGGATAGGTCTGTGTAAACAAACCTCTTCCGTGCTTCCCTGCGTGGCTGTCACTGATCGTCTCTTTCCTTTTATAGGAAAGGATGATCAGTGACGTCACATGCCAGTGGTTAACTCCTTCACTGTCAGTGTCATTTACACAGGAATCAGTGTATTAAATAGCACTGATTGCTGTATAAATGACAATGGTTCCAAAAATGTGTCAAAAATGTCTGATGTGTCCGCCATAATGTCGCAGTCAAAATAAAAATCGCTGATCGCCGACATCACTAGTAGAAAAAATGCTATAAAAACTATCCCCTATTTTGTAAACCATATAACTTTTGCGCAAACCAATCAATAATTACGATTTTTTTTTTTACCAAAAATATGTAGAAGAATACGTATCGGCCTAAACTGAGGAAAAAATTTTTTTTTAAATATATTTTTGGGGGATATTATAGCGTAAAGTAAAAAATATTCAATTTTTTTCAAAATTGTCGCTCTATTTTTGTTTATAGCGCAAAAAATAAAAACCACAGAGGTGATCAAATACCATCAAAAGAAAGCTTTTTTTTGTGGGAAAAAAAAGGACGCCAATTTTGTTTGGGAGCTGCGTCGCACGACCACGCAATTGTTAGTTAAAGCGACGCAGTGCCGAATCGCAAAAAGGGGCTTGGTCCTTTGTCTGCAAATTGGTCCGCGGCTTAAGTGGTTAACATTCAAAAATGTTTTCCCCCCCCAAAAAACTTGCATTTGAAAAATCTCTGTGCAAATACTTTGCGAAAGAAAAACACCCACTATTTTAATCTGTAGGGCATCTGCTTTAAAAAAATAGAATGTTTGTGGGTTCAAAGTAATTTTCTAGCAAAAATAAATAAATACATTTTCTCATGTAAACAAAAAGTGTCAGAAAGGCCTTTGTCTTCAAGTGGTTAGAAGAGTGAGTGATGTGTGACATAAGATTCTAATGTTGAGCATAAAATGCCAGGACAGTTCAAAAGTAGACACCCCAAGCTATTTCCTGAGTTTCATGTCGAGTCCATGGAATATTTTATATTCTGCCACAAGTTTCGGGACAAACAATTTTTTTTTAAATTTACACAAAGTTGTCACTAAATGATATACAGCTCACACATGGCATAGGTCTTTTTGAGATTACACTCCAAAATACATTCTGCTGCTTCTGAGTACCAGGATACCATGTGCGAGACTTTTTGGGAGCCTAGCCGCATACATACAAACCAATCACCGCCTTCAGGATTTATAAGGGGTGTAAAATGGGGATTTAACTCCTCCCTACCTATCACAGTTTCTGAGGCCCTGAAATTCCAAGATAGCACAACACCCCCCCCCAAATGACCCTTTTTGGAAAGTAGACACCCTAAGGTGCTATCTTGGCATTTCACGGCCTCCGAAACTGATAGGCGTGAAATCAACAATTAAACCCCAAGAAAGCCTGAAGGCAGTGCTTGGTTTTCGGGGTCCTGTATGCGGTTAGGCTCCCAAAAAGTCTCACACATTTGGTATCCCCGTACTCAGGAGAAGCAGAATGCATTTTAGGGTGTAATTTCACATATACCCATGCCATGTGTGAGCAAGATATTATTTCAGTGATAAAAAACAATATTCAATGGGCTCAATATGCCTCTCAGCAAATTCCTTGGAGTGTCTACTTTCCAAAAAGGGGTAATTGGGGGGGGGGGGGGGGGGATTTGTACTGCCCTGACATTTTAGCGCCTCTGGAAATGAGATAGGCAGTCAAACTAAAAGCTGTATAAATTCCAGAAAATATACCATAGTATGTAAACTCTATAACTTTTGAACAAACCATATTGAATAGGCTTATTGAATTTTTTTTTTTTTTTTTTTTTTTACCCAATACATGTGGCTGAATACATTTTGGCCTAAATGTAAGACTAAAATGGAGTTTATTGGATTTTTTTTTTTATAGCACAAAAAGTAGAAAAAATATATATTTTTTTCAAAATTTTCAGCCTTTTTTTGCAATATAAATGAAAAAATAAAAATCCCAGATGTGATCAAATATCACCAAAAGAAAGCTCCATTTGTGAAAAAAAAAAAAAAAAAAAAAAAAAAAAAAAAAAAAGACGAAAAAGGATGATTTTTTTTGGTACAGCATTGCACGACTGCGCAATTACCAGTTAAACCAGCGCAACGTCAAATTACAAAAAGTGCTCTGGTCAAGAAGGGGGTAAAACCTTCCAGGGCCTACGTGGTTAAACAAGCTTTACAGTCCCCAAGTTTGAAGCTTTTCCTATAAAGTTGTTAAGGAGGTGTAAATTACTGACCAAAAAAGCAGATCTTTATTTATTTTTGTTTTACTGAAGAATGTACGGTGCTTGCTTACGTGACTGTATGCATAACTTTTAGCTCAAAAAAATAAAATAAAAATAAAAAGCTGTACTGAGCATTTACAAGCTTCAGTGTGAAAGAGGGATTACTGTGCACTTTGCTGTGTAGAGGTGTAAAGAATATGTAGCAGATATTTTTTTTGACAAATACGGCTGAGTACACAACGTTTTACAAGCGTATACTGTAAATACATTTTTAAACTTTTAAAATCTACAAAGTGTCCAGTGACAAAGTGAATACTAATGTGTGCAAACACTAGAAACCAAAATATTGGTATAAAAAGGACAGAGATGACAAGGTTTGCAGTGTAATACAAGTGGCACTTTATGTTACTAGGCTTACATAGGCGCAGGGTTTTACATGTTCCTGGAAGTGGCAGGCTCATATTTTTAACTGTGTGATCTCTTCTGCACTTCACTAGACACATCGCAACAAGGAGGTTTTAATAAAGTATATATATATATATATATATATATATATATATATATATATATATATATATATATATATATATATATATATATATATATATATATATATATATATATATATTTTTTTTTTTTTTTCCCCCATTCCATCTACCCTGTGAAAGGAAATATGCTTATATTTACCCATTCTGAAGCCGCTCCCGTCTGATCACATGATTGGGTCACAGTGCCGACTTCAGGAGAGGCAGTGACAATGGCTACAGAGCCTGAATGAGGACGTCACCCATAGGCTTTCTATGGGGCAGCTGTTATCGGCTGTCCCTCCTCGACACTAAAGCCGAATATGTGACCAGACTGACTTGATAATTGGCAAGTGTGAAAGAACCAACCAGAACAGGGGCTTTTGGAGAGAATGAAGGGCAAGCCTTCTACCCGGTTATGGCCCATGGAGAGAGCAGATCATTCTCCAATGATAGAAAAACAACGTGATGAACACCAAGAACCAGGTTTGGATTATTACTCTGAAGGACAATAAAGCTTCCCTTCTGGAGTGGATGGAAAGGTGTAATATTAACAGACCACCGCATGCTGATATATGTCCTAACTTTGAAGAGAAATATAGTTATGGCGGCAGCTAGCTGCCATAACCCCGGCAATTCTCTTTTGGCTGGCGGCACGCTTTCAGATAAAAGTGGTCTCTGTGGCGGATTCACCGTGATATCACTTTCATCAGCGGCAGGAGAGGCACAATTCCCCCCCCCCATTGTGCTCTGGTGTCCTCCACCGCTTACCGGAGCCATCGCCAGCAGCGGAGGCGATCAGATGTTGCTCCTTCCTTGGCATGGAGACGAGTGAGGGGGAAGATGGCTCCCACCCTTCTCCGTACCAAAATAAGAAAAACATTTTTTTTATTTTTTTAAACGTGGCCCATCCCGTTGAGTTGGCATGCAGAAGTGAACGAATACGCGAGTAGCGCCCGCATATAAAACCGGTGTCCACACCACACATGAGAGTTATTGTCATGATCAGTCAAGTGAGAGCGAGAATTCTGCATAGTTCAAGAGATATTTCCAAAAAAGTTGAGCGCCGATGACTACAGTGCATACGCACTTTAGAAAGGGCACATTGTGCCGTTTCTAATAGGGGTCATGCCGTGATCGTCACCCCCGTTAAAGCTGAGTTCCACCCAAAAATGGAACTTCCGCTTTAAGTGAAGGTGACCCCCTGACGTGCCACATTTTGGCATGTCTTTTTTTGGGGGTGAGGGGGGAGCGGTTTTAGGGGCATCCAGCTCCCACTTCCTCCTGGGGCTCCTTGGCGCCGAAAGGACGTTTACCTCTCCTCCTCCCTCCGTGCAATCTTCTGGGACACTTTACAAGCCCCAGAAGATTGCCCGGCCAATCACGATGATGTCAGCTCCGCAGCTGATGTATCTATCAGCTGTTGGCTGCATGCCGCCACCATTACAGGTAGGGGAACCCAGCAATGTAGCCTTACGGCTTCATGCCAGGAACTCTACTGCGAATGTGCAAGGCTCCGCTCCTCTTTCCTACTGGCCTGGCAGCAGGGGAAGGAGGAGGGAGCCGAGCAGTGACATCATGGGCCGCGGCCTGGACTCCCGCAAGTGGGAACTGAATACCTGTCAAAAGGCAGGTATCTGCTCCCCCCAGAAAGGTGCCAAATGTAGCACCAGCCAAATAAGCAGAAGTTCCACTTTTGGTTGGAACTTCGCTTTAAGAACTGTTCTAACCTTTGCCTGTCCTTGTACATAGTGTAGCATATTGGTTGCCGCTACCGTCTCCCTGCCACTGGCGGTTAAGGAAGCTGCAGTAAACGGCCTCCTAGCAACTAGTGATGCCACAGGTGGAAGGAGCCGAGAGGCTAGATCCCCATCAGGTCCACTCTCACCTTATAATCTACAACAGGCAGTGGGTGGATTCTACAGGCATGTCCACTGGACAAGGATCCACCCACTGCTTGCTGTTAATCACAAGGAGAACAGACCTAATGGGGAATGAGTGTGACTCCTCATTAGGCCTTAACCTTCCTGCCTCTGCACTGCCTGAGAGGTAGTGCAGCTGCATTGAAGCTGGAGTGTCTGTATGGACACTCCACCCTAATGCGCTCCAGACTCAGGAACCGTTCTATGAAAAAGGTACATTAATCATCCACCCACACTGACATCACATGGAGGCACATTGGCATTCTAAAAAGTGTCTCAGAGTGTTACGTGCAAATTGTTTGTCTACCTTGGGCAATGTGGTCCTTGGTTTTTTGAGTAGTTTCACCTGCATATATCATGTAGATAATACACTACAAAAAGTTGACTGACATATGTAGTGATTTCTAATGGAATATGCATTACCAGTAGTGGGATGCCTAAAGTTTTCACTTTTTATCATCAGGGTACAGGTAAGATCTACTCCAGAAGTCACAATTTAAATTGTGCTGGTTTACAAGGTGTTAGGACTAACAAGGTGTGTACCCCCTCGTACACATCTCTCATTTAGAAATGAGAGTTTGTTTTACTGAGCACTGGGAACACAGCTATCACTATACTCCTTGCAATCTGAGAGGAGAGATGCAGCTGCTGTTTGACTGCCCGCTCCTCACCTCTGCTGTCCATTCACAGAAGGCTTTGTATTTTGGGGTTCGTATAATACAAAGCTTTCCACGACTGGGCAAAAGGAGGAGGGGTGGGCAGAGGGGCTGCAGTCAACTCTGCAGCTGCTGGATCTGAAACCCAAAGATCCAGTGTCCTCAATTAAGTATATCAACAGTTGTACTCCCAAAGCTCAGTAAATAATTTACATTGTAAAGGAGATAAGCCATTGTAAGCCAATAGATTGAAAGTGATTTTAAACCTTTTTTTTAAATGACAAACGTCATACTTACCTACTCTGTGCAAGGGTTTTGCAGAGTGGCTCCGATCCACCTTTTCTGGGCCCCCCCCCCACAGTGCTCCTGGCTCCGCCTCTTCTCGAGTGCCCCCACGGAGAACCGGTTTCCACTGGGGCACTCGTGCGGGCGTGGTCCCCAGTCCTGCTGCTGCATCCATGGACAGACAGCAGGACTCGGCCCCACCCCCGACCCCATGTCATTGGATTTGATTGACAGCAGTGGGAGCCAATGACTATCAATTTATCTAACGAGGATCCCAGACAGAGGCTGAAGTTTCTGTGCTTCTCCCCGTCGCTGGAACTTTGGGCTCAGGTAAGAAAAAAAGTGTGTGTGTGTGCGCGTGTGCGTGTGCTGCAGCATAGAATGCATTAAGGTGAAATAAAACGTGAGGGTTTACTACAACCCCTGTAATTGCTCAAGGTCTTCTATAATAAATAGGAAGGTATATTCTATTCTGTTTGAACTTTTGTTTTTTATGATGTTATACATGTTTCATAAAATGTGCAAATGTTTTGTCCTTTTATATTTAGCCATGTGTGTAGACAAAACTGACAGATTGCAGCTAAGTCACAGGTACAGACAAGCAATAATATATAAAGTATCAGAAAAGCAAAAACCAAGGGCCAACACTCATTTACTTCATTCAGCAAAGAACAGAAATGATGTGTGCGGTGCAATAACCTATGACAACCAACCAGCATTCACTTTTAATAAGATTGATATTACCCCAAAGATAAATTGATCAATGGCTTCCATTGTATTACTTATTCGTTGCATTAATAAACTAGCCAGGAAGAGGTTCTAATTAGGACAGAAAGGTGACAATCCAACACTGGAGACTGGAAGGTCCTTCAAGCTATATGAAAACGTGATAGGACATGCACACGGGCTGAAACCATATTTATAAAATACAATTCCCATTTTTAGAAAGCTTTGGAAGGACACTTAAGCTGACTAAGAATAAAGAGGTAGCATCTTTATAAGCAGATCTACCCTTCTTTAATCCTGCCAGTGCCGGTGTCTGTCACCATGTAGGTGACATTCATACCATGCTCATCTGCCAGCTGGTGGCTTAAAAGGCTAAAATTATTTTGGGCTAAAAAAAGGGACACTTTTACTTTAATTCCAGTATGCACATGAGTTATTGCAGCGCTTACTCTAATGTAATCTTGATGTGGGGTTCACATATTTCAATTCTAGTTCTATATTTTTGTTATAGTTTTAAAATTTAGATTTGTAGATTACTAACTAGAGCGGGGGTGGGCAACCTTTTCAGCACAGTGTGCCGAGAAATGTTTTCGTAGAAATTGAGTGTGCCGATTTTATAACACAAAAATGTCAACTTCACAATCACGAAAAGGATTTTTTCTAACGTAAATGCTGTAAACTACTTTAGTAGTGAGCAACATCATGTTCTCCCACACCTCAGATCACTGTCTCTCCCCCCATCAATGTAACACCCCTTTCTCCTCTGCCCCAACACTGAATCCCCCCGCTCACCTTTCCCATCACTGTAACCACCCCGCTCATCTGCCCCCCACCACTGTACCACCCTGCTCTTCTGCCCCACCAATATTTCCCCTTTCTCATAGTCCCAACACTGTACCTGCCTGCACATCTGCTCCACCAACGTACCCCCATGCTCTTCTGTCCCACTATTGAATCACCTTCTCATCTGTCCTAACACTGAACTTATCTGCCCCACCACTGTACCTCCTGCACATCTGTTCCACCACTGTAACCCCCCTGCTCATGTGTTCCACCACTGTACCTTTTTTCTCCTCTGCCCCAACATTGAACCCCCATCTCATCTGTCCCACTGCTAAACCCCCTTCTCATCCCTCCCACCACTGTAGCTCCTGCATATCTGCCCCACCACTGTACCTCCCAGCACATCTGCTCCCCCATCGCATCCCCATGCTCTTCAGTCTCGCCTCTCTACCACCCTCCTCCCCTCCTGCCTCGCCTCTCTACCACCCTCCTCCCCTCCTGCCTCGCCTCTCTACCACCCTCCTCCCCTCCTGCCTCGCCTCTCTACCACCCTCCTCCCCTCCTGCCTCGCCTCTCTACCACCCTCCTCCCCTCCTGCCTCGCCTCTCTACCACCCTCCTCCCCTCCTGCCTCGCCTCTCTACCACCCTCCTCCCCTCCTGCCTCGCCTCTCTACCACCCTCCTCCCCTCCTGCCTCGCCTCTCTACCACCCTCCTCCCCTCCTGCCTCGCCTCTCTACCACCCTCCTCCCCTCCTGCCTCGCCTCTCTACCACCCTCCTCCCCTCCTGCCTCGCCTCTCTACCACCCTCCTCCCCTCCTGCCTCGCCTCTCTACCACCCTCCTCCCCTCCTGCCTCGCCTCTCTACCACCCTCCTCCCCTCCTGCCTCGCCTCTCTACCACCCTCCTCCCCTCCTGCCTCGCCTCTCTACCACCCTCCTCCCCTCCTGCCTCGCCTCTCTACCACCCTTCTCCCCTCCTGCCTCGCCTCTCTACCACCCTTCTCCCCTCCTGCCTCGCCTCTCTACCACCCTTCTCCCCTCCCGCCTCGCCTCTCTACCACCCTTCTCCCCTCCCGCCTCGCCTCTCTACCACCCTTCTCCCCTCCCGCCTCGCCTCTCTACCACCCTTCTCCCCTCCCGCCTCGCCTCTCTACCACCCTTCTCTCTCCCGCCTCGCCTCTCTACCACCCTTCTCTCTCCCGCCTCGCCTCTCTACCACCCTTCTCTCTCCCGCCTCGCCTCTCTACCACCCTTCTCTCCCCTGCCTCGCCTCTCTACCACCCTTCTCTCCCCTGCCTCGCCTCTCTACCACCCTTCTCTCCCCTGCCTCGCCTCTCTACCACCCTTCTCTCCCCTGCCTCGCCTCTCTACCACCCTTCTCTCCCCTGCCTCGCCTCTCTACCACCCTTCTCTCTCCTGCCTCGCCTCTCTACCACCCTTCTCTCTCCTGCCTCGCCTCTCTACCACCCTTCTCTCTCCTGCCTCGCCTCTCTACCACCCTTCTCTCTCCTGCCTCGCCTCTCTACCACCCTTCTCTCTCCTGCCTCGCCTCTCTACCACCCTTCTCTCTCCTGCCTCGCCTCTCTACCACCCTTCTCTCTCCTGCCTCGCCTCTCTACCACCCTTCTCTCTCCTGCCTCGCCTCTCTACCACCCTTCTCTCTCCTGCCTCGCCTCTTTACCACCCTTCTCTCTCCTGCCTCACCTCTCTTCCCCCTTCTCTCCTGCCTCACCACTAATCACCTGCTCATCCGTCCCACCAATACACCTCCTTTCACATCTTCCCCATTGCTTTTCTGGCCCACCACTGAACCCTCTTTTCATCTGCCCCAACATTAAACTTCCCTGCTCATCTGGCCCACCTCTGAACCACACCTGCTCATTTTCCCGAGCACTGCAGTAAAATTGGGCGCGATTTTCATTGTGCTGAATACTGGCTGTGGCTTTAAGGGATACAGAGTGCAGGGGTTTAGTAGTAAGCGATGCAAGGGTGCAAGAATAATTTAAACAAAACTCCCAGAAACTCAACAGTAATTCCACAAACTGTCAACCGATTGTAATTTTCTCAATCGCAATGAAATGCCTTCTTTCTGAGACTGGTAGTGGCAACCAAGCGAGTCACCTTGCTCCAGATGGTGGGCGGG
This sequence comes from Lithobates pipiens, assembly GCF_037356315.1. Taxonomy (NCBI): domain Eukaryota; kingdom Metazoa; phylum Chordata; class Amphibia; order Anura; family Ranidae; genus Lithobates; species Lithobates pipiens. The sequence continues at coordinate 58,033,180 of NW_027507789.1, read as the reverse complement.
GCTAGAAGGACTGTGATTGGCTTTAGCAGCCAATGACAGTCCTCCACCGCCCCCCAGCAGAACTGCACCCAATCTCTTCCTCATCACAAAAGCCGACAATCGCAGCTACAGTAATATTAGAGATCCAAACAAGGTTTCCCATCTTTTCCAATGTGTGGGGGCACAGTGCCCCCCCTCAGTGCAGGGCGGGGTGGGAAACTCAGATTGGAATGCATTAGCGTCTCACTGACACTTCCCTGCGCTGCTCATGGGGAGGGAGGGAGTCGGGTTCTGGCAAAAGAGGCTTTGTGTGCCGGGGGTTGCCCACCTCTTAACTAGAGGAAATCAGTATCTCTATTTAAAGAACTACTGCATCTATCATAAAAATTAAAGCCAACAGCTATAAGAATACAGACTACAAAATCCAGTGTGGTTTTCCTCACATCTAGTGTCTTCACAGCTCTTTTCTATTCCCGTGCCCTCATCTTGGACCTGAATTTGGAGCTGCCACTTCCCGATCACTCAGCCACCCCCACCCACTTTCGCAAGGATGATGGATTTCAGGGAAACGGTCCCAAAGCCTCCTGGGATGTGTAATGCTTATAAAAAAAGAGGCTGCAACTGGGCTGAGGACCGCCTAGGTGAGGAAAGAGGAAGGGAGAGTGGGCATTACCAAAGAAAAGGTACCTTTTCTTAAAAAATAAAAAAAATAAACACCTGCGATTATGCAACAGGCTAGGAAGTAGGATGAGAATGATGCCAAGATTGATTTTTGGGTGAAGGTCTGCTTTATCCCCGCTATATTCATCCAACTATTGAGTTAAGTCATCGGCCACACAGCAAAAGCTGCGTATTCAACCAACCATCCCAAAAAGACTTGGGCTGTGAGAAGCAACTGAAAAGCACAACCACTGTGTAGCACTGGAACGCAGGGCCTATATATGATGGGCAAAGTAAAGAGTTGCTTTAAATAATGTATTTAGAATATAAAATCAACAGGGATTCCTAATGCAAGGTGCACTTGCAAATGCGACAGTTTGTGATTATACACAGGAGACTTAGGGGGGATCCGTGCGATTAGGTGCAGAGGGAAGCCCCGTTTAAAGTAATTGGAGCCTGAAGGAATCTATAATTTCTCATGTAGCTATTAGCTGTGGATAATTGTCCATGGGCACCTTTTTGCATGGATCTCAGCTTCCCATAGTTTCCCACAGGAAATCACAAATGGCCTCCGTTTTGCAAGTGTGAATGGGTCCTAAAGCAAAGGCAATGTACCATACCCATTACTATGCTATTACTAGTAAACATTTATATCTCACATTTCACTTATCTGACTGCAACATGGTTATTGTTTTACATACCAAATAATTAAAACACTGGTGAAATAGTTAAAAGTAGACCTAAAAACTCAGGATACAACCAAACACGGTACTTCCGAGGCTTCATCTTTGTTTTCCTTCTTAAAACGGTTGTATAGGTTTTTTTTTTTTTTAAACAACAAACATGCTCTTAGATTGTAAGCACCAACGAGCAGGGCCCTCTGATTTCCCCTGTCTTGAATTGTATCGTAATGTTTACCCTAATGTTGTAAAGCGCTGCGTAAACTGTTGGCGCTATATAAATCCTAAATAATAATAATAATAATATTATACTTACCTCCACTGTGCAGGTCATTTTGCACAGAGTGGCCCCGATCCTGCTGTTCTGGGGTCCCACGGGGGCTGTCTTGGCTCCTTCCCACAATACCTAACCCCATCAGGAAGCCCTCTTCCAAAAGGAGGTTACATTGCGTGCATGCTCCCGTCTCATACAATCTGCGTCCATAGACAAAGTGTATGTCTGTCTCGGTCCTGCATAGGATGCATTAAGGTGAAAAAAAAAAAAAAACTGAAGGTTTACAACCTCTTTAAAAATGGTTATAAAGGCTGTAGGTTTATTGCCTTCATGCATTCCATGCATGAAGGTAAAAACCCTTCTGTGTGCAGCTCCCCCAATACTTACCTGAACCCCATCTTGATCCAGTGATGTGCACGCGAGCAGCTGCTGTCCCGGGTCTCTTCCGCCTCATTAGCTGAGACAGTCAATGAGGAGAGAGCAGAGGAGGGTCCAAACAGTGCTCTGTTTGAATGGACATAGAACCGCAGTTTAGGAGCGAGCCTGCTCAGGTGCCCCCATAGCAAGCACTCGGCAGCAGGTAGGGCCAGGAGCCGCAGGCAAGGGACCCCAGAAAAGGAGAATCGGGGCTGCTCTAAGCAAAACCATTACACAGAGAAAGTAGGTCTAACTTTTGTTATTTTTAATAAAAACTCTGCCTTTAATAAACACTTTAAGCAGCCACAGAAATAGAAGTCTGTGCCAAGTAGTAAAACGTCAGATAAAGACCACTCTGCTCTTGGGAAAGAGCGGTCTAGAACGTTGCCTGCCTTAAAACTGTAGCTGTGCTCACTCCCTACTCAGGAGCATTGCTGAGTGCAAACCTGTGTAGATCTAATGCCCTGTACACACGATCGGATTTTCAGACAAAACCCTGGATTTTTTTGATTTTTTTTTTTTACGTTGGATGTTGGCTCAAACTTGTCTTGCATACACACGGTCACACAAATGTTGGTCCAAAATTCCAAACTTGAGAACGTGGTGACGTACAAGACATACGACGAGCCGAGAAAAAAAAAGAAGTTCAATAGCCAGTGCAGCTCCTGTTTGATTCCGAGCATGTGTGAACTTTTGTGCGTCGGACTTGTGTACACACGATCGGAAATTCTGACAACAAAGTTTTGTTGGCGGAAAATTTGGGAACCTGCTCTCAAACATTTGTGGGCAGAAATTCCGACAGTAAATGTTCGATGGAGCATACACACGGTCGGATTTTCCGACAAGCTCACAGCCAACATTTGTTGTTGGAAAATCCGATCGAGTGTACAGGGCACAAGGCAGGGAATTGTGTCAGACCACAGAATCTAGATGGACAATTTTCCATAAAACAGTCTATCTGCAGCCTACTACAGTGACATAGGCTTTTCTGCTGGTGAGATATTAAGCAGGTACAGTTTGGCTTCACCTTGAGTTTATATTTCCATCATCTGCCCTTCCTTTCCATCTCTTCCAAATCAGAGAACACCTGTATTCATTGAACAAAATAAAAGATAGTCTGAATGGTGGGGATGCTGCTCGAATGATTTTTTATTGTTTTTATTGCAGTCTGTGCCTCATTAGGGAGATTCACCCTCTCCATTTGTCTTGTTTACAATTATCATTGAAAGTGAAATTAAAAGAAAATCTTACATTTTGGGTTGTCCCCTGAAAAGTAATAGGGGAAAATCTTCCAATGGGGACACCAGTTCTTGAGTTCTGGTGTCCAATTAATTTTCCTTAATTTGCAGGGATTTCTGCCCACTTCCTGTTTGGCTACGGGACAGGAAGTGAAAGGGAATCTCCGCATTGGGACACAGATGGCAAAAAAAAATATCTGACAGGGATTATAAAGCCTTCCTTACTCTATCCAAAATGAAAAAAAAAAAGAAAAAATAAAAAAAAAGCTTTGCCTATAGTTCTACTTTAAAGTGATATTAAAAACAGATTTATTTTAAAAAAATAAAACTGGTCATGCTTACCTGCTCTGTGTAGTAGTTTTGCACAGAGCAGCCCCGATTCTCTTCTCGGGTCCCCAGTCAGCGCTCCTGGCCCCTGCTGCCTCAGAGTGCACACCACACCAAGCACCCCGATAGCCACTGCTCCATGTGTCCATTCAAACACTGAGCGTGGCTCAGCCCCTCCCCCACTCTCTCCTTATTGGTTCACTGGCTGTGATTGACATTAGTGGGAGTCAACAGCTCCAACTGCCGTTTCAGCCAATGAAGAGTAAGATACCCAGAAGAGCCGCTGCTCTTGTGCACAGGCTGGATTGAGATGGACCTCTGGTAAGTATTAGAGCAGCTGTTTGGGTCACTGAACACACATTGTCTAAGTTCAGGGACATGAACACACAAGGTTTTTAAATGTCATGCATTAAATGCATGATGGTAAAAAAAAAAAAAAAAAACCTTGAGCCTTTGCAAGCACTTTCAGCATACAGCCGTGTGGGGGCTGTGCAAGGTACACCTTTGCATCCAGTGCAGGCAGTCATGTTCATTTTAATTGGGATGCAGTGGCTGCACAGGCAGCAGTTGTTCGGGTCTCTGAACACACATTGTCTGCATTCAGGGACACTGTGCACACCCAAATGGATGTCAAACTCAAAGCACTGCTGCGTCCCAATTAACATAGATAGGACTTGCCTGCACTGTAAATCCCATGCAGGCAAAACACAGCCCTCACGCAGGTGTACACTTAAATATGCCAATGTGAATGAGGCCTAACTCTCAAAAGGGAATTCATTCTATTTAACCCCCAGGCCAGAGGCACAGGGTCAGGGGTGTCAGCAGCTGGCTCTCTGAGCCCAAAAAAGTCAGGCAGCTATAGAGGCCCGAGGGCCTGCGAGGGCTGAGGCTAGGTCACCCGAGCGTCAGATTGCAGCGTGACAATGCTGAATTCACTGTACAGGTGAGTAGATGTCATGAAGATAGCCCAGAAATACATGTAACCGAGGAAAAAAAATAAAATAAATAAGTTAAGTTCTGACTTGATCATTTTTCTCTGTAACACTTTTTGCCTAGAATTAGAATTCAGCTATATGACCTGTTTTCATCTTGCAAGCAGGAAGTTACCTTTGGAACTAAATTAAAAATCAATAAAATTTGCTTGGTGATATACAGCAAATATGACTGAAGGGCAAAGATGTAGAAAAAGAGTGAAACACAGAACTGTCATTAACAAGCAGCACAAAGAAGGGATATAGATTATAGTTATGTAAAAGTACTGTCCTAAAAATGTATCACAAAAGTCGGCCACCTTCTAGTGCCAATATAGTATATTTGGATGTATTGGCATCTTCACTCTGACAGAAGTAAAAAGAGTAGTAATGTGATGCAGTTATTTTAACATAAGTTATCCAATGTTATTTTAGATTTTAAACAAAGTTTTAAGGATTTCTGTCTGGAAATAAAACAAAATGTAGTAATAAATGCAGTACAGATTAAAAACAGATTTACCTGGACCAAGTAGTGGGGACCGATTCTGCTGGGCACTTGACTGATGAGGTGGCTGAGGTTCAACCAAACTGGCATTTGAGGGAGTAATTGGGGTGGTGTTGCTGTTAGTTGAGGGAATAGTCGGAACTACTGTGTTGTTCCTATCCCACAGGTTTACAGTTTTACTGTTGTAATTGCTTGGGTCTCCCCAAGCTGAGGTACCATCATCAATTTCCATTTTTCGGCGAATGGACGGTGGTGAAGGTTCTTGCCAACCACTGGACTCAGGGTTTATGTCTTTCTGTTTAGCTGGCGGAGGTGCTGGCACTGGTCCTCCGCCCCACCCCGATCCAGTCTGTTTTACAGATGCAGCTCCTCCCCAACCACTCACATCCTGGGGTTTGCTGGCCCAGTTCTGCTGAGGAGATTTCAAAGGTTCCCCCCAACCTGTACCCGAATTGGCCTTGGTGCTTGTGCCATTGCCCCACCCACTGGTCCCAGGCCGTGTATTATCATTCCACCCTGTTGCAGACTTGCCTTCTGTGTCCCACCCAGTTCCATTTTTCTTTCCATCAGTAATATGTGCTGGAACGGGTGGCATATCATTCCAGTCTCCACCACCTCCTGTCCAGCCAGTATTCGGTTTCTGTCCTTCTACCCAGCCTTGGGGTTTGGATTTATGAGACTCACTCCACGTAGGAGATTTCTCCTCCTGATTAGCAGACCCGCTCCAAGCGTGACCACTTTTGGCAGCAGCATTGACAACAGTAGAGCTTGCATGATCTCCCCATCCCCCTGGACCATTTGGCGCTTTGCTTTCCACCCAGCCTGCATTAACAGAAGCAGATAAAGGTTGGGAGGAGTTGACCCATCCTGATACTGTAGAGGTATTTGTACTGTTCATGATGGACCCTTCGCTCTTCCCCCCTGAGTTTGAAGGCTGCGTGTTTGTAGATCCCCAAGCTTCTGTTCCAATATTTTTTCTTACAGGCCTCTGAAATTCATCAAATTCCCATGCTATATTTTGTTTAACTGGAACCTGTCCCCAACCTGTGTTGGAGAGGACCCTTGGATCAAGGTCTTGTCTTGGCAATTGCATCTGCCCCTGATCTGCTATTCCCTTGTCCCCACGCTGACTTTCTCCCCCTCTTCCTTCATTTGGATTTCCAGCATTGTCATTACCTCTGTCATTAGATGATGCAGATTTGGCCCTAGAATTCATTTGATCACTTCCCTGCTGTGGAGAATTCTGAATGGTAATACTAGAACTGTCCCACCCTGTTGACCCTTTTCCACCGATGTCATTACTGGAATGCTGGTTTTGAGACTTTCCCCATTCACCATTCATGTTTGTGCCACGACTCGGCTGACCCCAAGGTCCAGAATGCATATTTCCACCATTACCTCTACCCCTACCCCAAGCTAAGACCCCTGGACTGGTAGGTGGGCCTGAATCCCATGCATTCGCTACAGTTCCATCTTTTTGTCCTCCATTTTGTTTAGCACTTACAGCTGTATTAGAAGTATCTCCAGTTTCCTGACTGAACCCAGAACTGCCGCTTCCAGGAGCAGGGCCACCAGGTGATAAACCCCACACTGAACTGCCCACGCTGTCACCAACCCCACTGACTTGAGAAACTGAACCATTAGCACCAGGAAGGCTTTGCAGGTGGGGCGGGATGATGCTCCCCATTCCAACAGCCATTCCCCAGTTGGGCAGTCCATTTGCCTGCATTGCATTAATGGGGTTTGGTGAAGAATTCATGGGGTTAGTGTTATTTGGTCCATCAGTGTTAAGGTTCTGAGGTTGTATGCTGAAAGACACATTCTGAGAAGTGGACGTTTGTGGTTCTGTGCTCTCTTGTGACTGCAAACTTCTCCAAGCACCTAAGGTACCTGCAGCATTTCCATTCTGGTTGCCGATATTCTGGCCTATGGCACTGACTGGACAGCAAATGTTGGAAGGATTACCTCCATTCAAAGTTCCTTCATGTCCAAGGACAGGCCAGGCAGCTGGGTTGGCATTCGGGTTAAGATTAATGCCGGAATTTGTGTTGGAAGTACCCCAGCAGTTCTGACTCCTACTCTCTCCAATCATACTGTCCACCTTTCCATCACCACTACTGGAGGAGCAGTGAGCAGTGCCAGAGTTGGAGGCTGAAGGTGCACCCCAAACTCTGGATAAGTTTCCATTCCCATTTGCTCCACCAGCTCCAAGGGCACTCTGGTTAGAAGTGCTTTGGACGAGTGCTCCATTGGTGCCATTATTGCCATTCGGTTTCTTTGTATGTCCAGTGAAGGTGCCTTGGGCACTCGTTGTAGCCATGCTACTTTTCTCCGAGCCACAGTTGGAGGCGGAATCAGTGTCTGTAGTACATTCTGAGGCAGATTCAGTCTCCGTTCCCGTAATGGAAGGCCACGCTTCCTTGTCAGTCCTGTCTATTATCACTTTATCCCAGCTATAACTGGTTTCACCTCTGATAGTAGGCTGCGGCCCCCAATAAGAATTTTCATAATGGTCACCGAGACCACTAAAACCGAGATCTAAATGTGGGGGGGAAAAGGAAAAAAATAAAAAATTAAAATGTATGTCATTATATTTGCATAGAAGAGAAAAACAACAATGTACAAATTTGTTGAGCACCTCAACGTTTATCAAATACAACCCCTAAAGTAGTTATTTATAACAGTCTATACACCTTCCTGTTCATTTGTATTCTCCAAGCTCCTATTTCAATAGGATAAAGTGCTTAAAGTGGTTGTAAACCATTCCATATACCCAGTGAATGGACTAGCCTCAGGTGATACACAGATGAAACAAATCCTCCTACATAAGTTGCATCTGTATCTGCAGTCTTCTCTACATCAGTTTAAAGTCCTGAATTTATAAAGCTTGTCTGAGAGTTCAGGAAAAAAAAAAAAAAAGGGGGGGGGGGGGAGGTGAAGTTACACCCTACACAGCTCAGTGAGGAGAGTTCTGAGAGCTGATTGGAGGGAATGGGCACACACCCCTTCACACAGCTGACAGGAACAGAGTTGAGGCTGTCAATCAGCCCGTCACCATTTTTCTCTTGGTGTCAGGAAAACTTGTCAGAAGTGATTCATGCCGATAGAGGAACAAAGCAGAAAGTAATACTTAGCGCTTTTAATGGAGACAAGTATACACTATAGAGGGATATGATTTGTTCATGTTTCATGTCTGAGGTTTACAACCACTTTAAATCTGTATTACTTACCTATCCAATATATGACCATCAGGATATGATCCAGTAGTCATAAGGATATTTTAATAGAAAATCTCTGGATGCTACAGAAGTGCTTATAACAAGAGTTTTCACTGTAGATATATAGGTTGCAAGATTTAATGCAAATATATATTGCCAAAAAACGCAAGAAACTGCAGTTGATCATCAATCTCTCTTTGGCTGGATGCAAATGGCATAAAAACCTCAGAAATGCCTTGTTCACGACTTCCAAATATCAAAAATAAAAAAAATTACTTTAAAATAAACCTACAGGAGATCCATCATATAAAACTACAAATTAATGAAGTAACATTAATCAGGTCGCTCATACTTCTATGTGAAAAAAGAGAAGACGGGCAAATGATGTCACACGATTTACATGTAGTCTAGCCCAGGGCACATGCATAAGCACTCCTATACAAACAGGAACTCCCATACCAACTCGTTAATCAATGATACCAGCCATGCCCACCGCCCCTCTCCCTGTGATGCGTTTAGTTGCACTATATAAAGCGATGAGCAAACATGCAGCTTGGAACAGTGATATTTCCTTCAAGATATGTTAGCAGATTAAGTGAATTTACACGCATTGATTGTATAAACACACACACACACACACACACACACACACACACACCAGAACAAGTCCACAGTTTCCTTACACTGCCAATAGTATTTGCCATTTAATTATTGACATGTGACAACACAAAAAAAAAAAAAAAAATGCATGTCACAGCATATCGAATTCTCTACATTTAAATGCATCTATACAAAAAATGTGCTGTGTATGCGCCCTAGAACTCTGACATTTGATTTACAAATACGCCCACCCATCACGCTACATTGCACATAGCAGGAACATTTTTATTTTTTGCGGACATAAGAAAAAATTGTGAAAAGCACACCTCTTTAAAAACTCTACAAATTAAAATGCATAGATTATCAAAACCCGCAAATGCATCTCTTTACAGTCGTTGGATTGGATTTTGTTCTCTTAAAACAAAAAAAGTGGCTAAAAGTTTAAAAGTATACCATGGGCAAAAGTCTAACTTTCTACTGAACTGATAAAAAAATAAAAATAAATTTTATGTAAAATTAACACATCCTATAAATACCATTAGAAGTGATGAAAGCAACGTTTTGCTACCAATACTGCAGTGTAAGTAGTAAAGCTTCAACAAAAAAAAAAAAAAAATGCATTTAAGTGACAGCTGCAAAAACTTTGAAGGCCACTATAAAAAGGGAATAAAAAAAATAAAAAAAGTATTAAAATGTAAATGTTTTTAGAAAAATTATTTTCTCTACTCACATGACCTCAAAAAAAAAAAAAAAAAAAAAAAAGAAAGAAGAAGTGGTATGTGCATAAAATGTTTAGTTATGCTGAAGTTTTATTCACAAAGTATGGGAAATTAAATTCGCGTTCAGCAGTGCGTTTTGAGATAAACGGCAGACTGTAGCCCATGTGATTTGCATGGGAAAGATCACAAAAAGCTCACGAAGTCCCAAGCTCCTGCAGAGAACAAAATCTCTGGGTTTTATTTCTAGTTTTCCCTGCGTCGGAGCCGGAGAGGAGCTCAGGCTGTGAGGACGCCATTTTCTAAAGCCTGAACTGGAGCCAAAAAAAGCTCTGAACGCACTGCCTGATAGACATTATGCAATAATACGATTTAAAGCGAAAGCGATTTGCTAACAATCATTTTTTGGCCTCAGGAGAAAGGAAGGGAGGAGAGCTGGGGAGGGCTGACAGGGGGGGGAGTAAAAATACCTGAGAAAAGGTGACGCCCAACCATCCTAGGAAACGCTACATTGTGCGCAGAGCCGCCTCTCTCTGCATCTAGGCTTTCAGCTTCACAATGTTGTTTGTGCAAAGCGTACGGCTCATCCTGTAGCTCTGCCAAGAAAACCTCTATGCAAGACGGTGACCGGACAACCTGCAAGCTCATTTGGGCCTTTTGCTGCACTGGATTTGGAAATGCCCTTACAGCACAGGGAGGATCCCCCTTCTCTCCCCCTTGCTCTCTTCCACAGTCCCTCCCCCCCTCCCCCCAGATTGGGTGAAGGTATCAACAGCCTCAGACTCTTTAGGCTTTGATTATGTAATTGCATCTGACACTAAACCGATCTTCCTTCCTTTTAAATTCTTTCAACTGTCACAAAACATTCTCACTTGAAGACCCTGTTACAATTAACTCCGGAGCTTCTTTTCTTCCCCGATTTGAAAGTCAGCCAAAACAACAGGGGCAGACTGACGATCGGCTAAACGCGAACGTGTTTCTTGCTTGGCTTCATCTCCCCCCTCTACAGTCCCCTAGTCCCCCCCTTCTTCATATGCTTCCTTTCACAAACAGCCCCAGAGTCAGACATACCAACCGTAGCTTTAACATTCAGAACAAGGCCCACATGTATACGCACACTGGCTGTCCGCCAACCACTTAATTACTTCCCATCCTCCATCTCGGAACCATACACAAGAACATTAATCAAAGCCAGGGTTGTTTATACATGTGCACAAGAGAATACAAAAAAAAACAATACAACAGAGACTAGGCAAGAACAAATGCATCTGACTGCAATGTGTTACAAACGATTGTAAAAAAAAAAAAAAAAAAAGGGAAAAGAGAAAACTGCTTTAAAATAAAAATAAATAAAATGAAAAGATATATAGTACAGGGCTCTCGAACGGAAGATAAAAAAAAAAAAAAAGGAAAAAGAAAAAAAGAAAAAAGGAGGAAGGAATACTACTTTACCATGTATAAATATCATATATACTTAGCAGCCATTTTTCAGTCTTTGGTAGACATGAACATGACAAAAATTTGGAAACATACAGATTTGTTGGTGTTTTTTTCTCTGTAATTTAGACAATTAAATTGTTTGAGTGATGGGCATAAACAGAACAAGATTTACAAAGCAAGACACCATTTCTAATATTTATCACTTCAAATTTTTACTTTACTGAGAATTTTTTTTTATATTCGAGAAAAAAAACCCCCACATACAACAAAAACAAAAACTCATGGGTGAAGGTTCTCATTTATCCAGGTCACAGCATAGCTAACAGTAGTTTGTCACATTCAACTGGGCTTCCTCTAATGTCAAAGACATGTCACAGCTTATCCAAGCTACTTCTTCAGTTCTGATGGGTGTCCAGATCTACCCCCAGCATTTATATCCACACTGGTAGCACCAACACCTTAACCACTTCAATACGGAACACTTTTACCCCCTTTCTGCCCAGGGCAATTTTCAGATTTCACCCCCGTCACAATTTGAATGACAACTGCATGGTCACACAAAATACATTAAAAAAATGAATAATTTTAAGACAGATAGAGCTTACTTTTGGTGCCATTTACTAAATAAAGAGCAAACCTTTTGAAGAAAAAAAATAAAAAAAATAAAAAAAAACACACTAAAATTTTGCAAAAAAAATTAAAAAAAAGTGCAATTCTTCATTGATGAGGCTGCACGGATGACCAGTGCACTGATTATCAGTGTAAACAATGTACTCGCTATGCCCTGTCAGCCTTGCCAATTATTGGCTCTCCTTTCCTCACACAGATGGCTTGTGAGGAATGGAATGTCGATAACTGGCAAGTCTGTATACAAGTGATCAGCTGTGATTGGACACAGCTGATCACATGGTAAAGGGCCGCAGTGATTGGCCCCTTACCGCAAATTTATCAGCTGTGTCCAAAGGACATGTCAATTGCACCACACGTCAGGTATCAATCATACTGTCACACAAATGTTGCAGCAGCACAATAATTCCAGGGCCGTCATTCACGGTAAACTCCAAAGCGATGAACTCTAAAGGCTTTTAAAAAGCATCACACATGGAGGATTTGGGGTGCCGTCATTTTTTGCAATTCTAAGGTCACGCACAATTTTAAATACATTTTTAAGACTTGACATATTCATTATCTATTTACTCAGTTGGAACCCCTTATATAAAAAAAACTGCGTATAAAACTGTTGTGTTTGCACTAAAAATTCATTTTAGTTAGGGTTTTATTTTTCCTGAAAACATGCGTTTGATAAATAACTGTGCAAATATTGTGCAATATGAAAAACTTGCAACTACAACCATTATATTCTGTAGGGTCTTTGCTGCCTGGAAATATATTATGGGGGCTTATAGTAATTTCTAGCAATAAAAAAAAAAAAAGAAAAATTTGCCCCGTTATACTAGTTGTTAATCCAAAGTGCCACGAAAAGGCAATTGGGAGCTGTGAAAATTGTGCATCCTCCCTGTTCCAGTTACAGAAGCTCATCCTTGGTGGCAGAAATTCACATACAAGTCAAAGGTTTGACACTCACGGGTGAATGTCTGAACATGTGAATTGGTGTCAAAACACTGAAGTGGAGATGTTAAAATGAATGTACTGGTGACTGAATTTAGGTGTCTGCGCTACCTTTTTAAATATAAGTGCTGGGGTATCTTTTTTCCAGTTGTTAGAACTGAAAAACTGAGTTGGATAAACTACAAAAAAAAAAACATGTCACCAGTACAGAACAAGGCCAGTTGAATGTGACCAACTACTACTAGCTATACATAATTGTTTCTAAAGCTAGAATTGACACTGGAAGAATCCGCCTCTACCCAACTCCACCACATACTTGTCTGCGCCCCGAATAGCTACTAATCCAAGAGACCTCAAAACTGTCTCGGGGTGCCGGGAGACATCAGGAGTTGAAACATTTCTACAATAATGAGACAAAATTTTACATCAGCTGTTCCCAAACCGACGTGGAAAGGAGACTGGAAAGCGCTGTAGTTACATAAAAGGTTCAACTCCATCAAATTATTTTGTAAAGTCCTCAGACCACACTGATAAATAAAATCAAAAACTGGGACAAAGTGAAAACTAAACATGGTTAATATATCAGGGCACCTGAGAGCCTCTCAACCAAGGATGTGATGGACCCCCTGAACACAAGCTGACCAAGGCCAGATGGAGCTATAAAGGACACAAATTGTGAAACAGACTGAAAAAATTGGAGTGGAAATCTATTTTTAAAACCTATTCAAGGTAAAAGGGTATCAGAGGCGCCTGGATTATCCCTGAATAATCCGTTACTCTATGAACCAAGATGGGCAAACAAAGAGTTCACAATGGTTTATTCTTTAGCCAAGAGGAGCTTGATGGCCTGGACATATTTTAGATAAATGACCCCCTGGACTTCTGCCTTTTATAACATTAAGCGTGTTTTCAGTCATACATGGATACTTGCTAACAAAAAATGTATTTCCAAATTCTGAACAAAAAAAAAAAAAGGTGAAAAGGTAAATGAAACCAGGTCAGGTAAGAAGATAAGGATAATAAGGACCTTCTGCCATACAGTCCAGAGAATTCATAAAGGGTGTGAACTCTGTCGTGGTGCAGCACCAAAAATGTTGGCGCCTGCGCCCAATTCAAGTACTTGTCACAGACAGATACATTAATTTGTATGTCTACACCAAACACCCCTTCAAGTGCACTCCTCAGCCACCATGCCCAGCACACCGACGGGCACATGGCCAAGGAGTTTTATACTAGCGGCGAGAGGAGCCCGAGATGGGGAACTGAAAGGCCAATTACCCATGAGGTTTGCTTCACTTGCGTTTGAACTTCCTTTTGTTTGTATCAGGGATGCCGCTCTCCCCAGGCAAGTTTACAGGACTGAAAAAAACAGTTCAGAGCAAGTTGAAGCTTAGGTGGTCAAATGCAGGTCAGAACGTGGCAAACGGCACTTGTCACTGAATTGTTCATTTCTGAAGCATCTCAAATGGATGTCAACTGCAAGCCGAACGCATCTAAAAACAAGCAGCTGTTGATCACTGACACAAACTCAAAGTAGTCCATTGGGAAAGGAGACAAAGAAAGCAATTCCCAATGGTTCTTCTGAGAGTGTGTGTCCAGGGGACCAAGTCACCTAACTGGAGAGCAATGCCTTTCTGAAACAGAATGATTGCTGTATTCTGTACAATGGCAGAATTTAGGCATAAAAACGTATAACGTTACCATTAGGCTTTTTAATAAAACCTATTGCTGTTAGTAATCGGTTTATCTGGGAACACCTAATCCCTCGCTTGTGAATCCAAGGCAGGCATTCCCAAATCCCCCCATAAAGTCTGGAACCACACCCATCTGTTTTTGTCATATGAATTAAAAACACAGAAAGGCATCCGAGCACATCAACACGTAAAACAGGTGTCAATACGTGCTCATGTGAAATGCAATGCACAAGAACAAAATAAAAACAAAAAATAAAAAAGGGCATTGATGAGAGTTTTGAAACCCACATTGTAAAATACCACTGAGGGCTCATTTACACTAGAGGTGGGGGTCAATGGTATGGTTTTACTGCCCCCCCAGCTTCTCCCCTAATGTTGCAAAGGCAGTGGAGGGGTGTATACATATGCCAAAGCATCACAGCCGCATTCAGTAGGCAGTGCCACCCACTGAATGTGATGCCAGTTTGTGGTGCACTAGTTTGAGGTGAAATGGGGTTAAAGCTGGCAGTGAGGTGGTGATACAATGCCTCCTCATCACCTATACTCTTTGAAGAGCAATCCTAAAGCAAGTCACTCTTCAGAAAGCAATGGACATTACACATGAACGGAGAGGGACCTAGGAGGGGGGCATTCCCAGACTAATAGATCCTGCATACAGTCCTGTGCCACGAAGGTAATGCCCACCAATAGGAGGAAAAAAGGAAGGCCACAAATGAAAAATATATAAAAAAATAAATAAAGTAAGGCCAGTGTTCACCTTTAAAAGTCAATCTCTACACAAAAACACAATTAAGTACAAAGTCAATATTTCAGATTACTGCCTGTAGAAAAAACAATCCACATTTATGATCAGTGAGAAGATCCGCCGGCAATACATGAAGCAGGCCAAGCTCTGCTGCACAGCGAATCCTTCTAAGAAAACCCACTGCTGTAGTCTCTATATTGTCTGCCTCGGCCTTTTTATTTGCAGTCTTGTCAAAATTTCCATCTTTTCTCTGCCTCTTCAGAAGAAGTGGGAAAGTCAACCATTTCCTTCAATAATAAAATCCTTGTGACTAGGACCAACGTAGCAAGTTTGGTGCCAAAAACAAACCAGAAAAATCACAAAACGCTTTCTCTCCCCACCATCCAGTCTTACGAGAAGGAAGGAAAGAAGAAGAAAAAAAAAAAAAAATCTATGCTTAGCTTGTATCTAAAAATTACATAACCTTCTTATAATTGTTGAATTCAAATATTTTCACCCTCTCCTGTAAACGAAATTGCTTTTTATGGTGTCTCTATGACAGTCAGGAAAAAGCGTAACGTTTATGGCGGCATTCACACCTGAGCATAGCGTCTGAGCACTTTTCCAGAGTTTTTTTTTCATGCGTTTTTGCATGTTTGTATGCGTTTTTGGGCTTTGACATTTTTTTTTTTTTTGCCACTGGTTAGGGTTCAAGTCCAGTTTAGGTCATTAGGAGCTGGGGTTATTTTATTATTATAAGAATAATAAATGTAAAATATAAAATGTAAACAAATAAAAATCATAAATAAAATAAGTTCAATAAAATACTAAGTAGGGATGCACCAAATGGGTTTATTGGTGCCGAAACCGATACCGAAAATGAAAAATACACTAGGTTGAAAACCGAAAACGATACAGCACCGATACTGAAAGTGGCGGTTTAAAAAAAAAAAAAAATGTACGGTATACAGGAGACGGCCAGAGACTGGGGACATGCTACAGGAGATCAATGCAGTCTCACCAGTGCACATCATAGGCAGCCTCACTGTGCTCAGTATATATATATATATATATATATATATATATATATACACATACATACATACACACACATACACACACACACACATATATATATACATATATATATATATATATATATATATATATATATATATATATATATACACACATACATACATACATATATACACACACACACACACCTATAGATCACCTTTTTAAAAATTGCCAGCTGCAGCTCTCTACCTTCAATCTCCATGCTGGGTACTGCACTGTAGGGGGAGGCAGAGAGCACAGCACAATGCTAGACACCTCTCCCTTGCTTTCACTTTCAGCGTAAACAGCATGGATGAGCTCCTGCACAGCCGATTTACACATCGGCTGAGGATCCATATGCAGCCACCGCTCAGGGAGAGGGGGATTTTACACAGAGACCCCATGGGTTGCCTGCAGCATGGGCGAGGAGGGAGGGGAGGAGGAGAGAGCAAGAACGGGCGCGCCAGAACGACACCCCCGTGATGGGCGGCACCAGGGTGGGGCTCTGCCCTATTTTTGGTGTGAATTCTCTTTAAGGAAATTGCCGAAAAGGCCAATATGTTTCGGCCGCCAAAATTTTGGTGCATCCCTAATACTAAGTAACAATAAATATAACATTTATAAAAAATAAAACTAAACACTCCAACCACCAAAAAATTATTATTAATAATAAAGTATTTAATATTTTTTAAAGGTTAGAGGTTAATTATTTTATTATTACATATTTATGATGATTTTTAGTTATTTGTGTATTTACATCAATTTATGTATTACTATTTTATACTTTTTTTTTTCATTTGAGCAGAAAATCGTGCAGAAACAAGCGTTTCCATTCATTTCTATGGGAATACAAACACGCCAAAAACGCTCAAATCTGCCCGACAAAAAAAAAAAAGCTTGTTTGAGCTTCAAGCATTTTGGAGTGGAGATGTGAATCATCTCCATAAGAATAATTGATTTTTTTTCCCCTCCAGCGTTTTGGAGCTTCAGGCTTCAAGCTACAAAACGCGTGTGAATGGGGCCTACATGTTTCTCTGTGGCCGCTCCACAAGATGCGTTTCAGGGTTATAAGGCGTGCTGTCAATGAGCATTAGGCTTTATTCACACTGGCATATTACAACTACATCCGAGTGAGGGCATAGTTTGCCCGCACAGGGATGTGTAGGTGTCCCATACATGCAGCATGCTTCCAGGTGTATTCTGTCTGCATTTGTCATTAGTTTGAGACACTTGAGACCAATCTGAGTACATTGACAGGTACATCTGACCTAGAGCTGAACTTCTGATTGCTACTTGACCTCCTAAGCTGCATCAACCCGCTTCATGCTTCTGCTGCTTTCCCATTGACTCAAAGTAGTTCCAGTGCAAACTAGTGCTACCTTGTTGTAATAACCTATTCAAGGCTGAGCAAATACTGGCATCAAATAACAAATACACCTAAATATTTCAACTTTACAATTGTCAAGGAAAAGATTTTTCTGGGTCCTATAAAGCAGTGGTCATCAACCATGTCCTCAGGACCCACTAACAGGCCAGGTTTGCAAGATAACTGAAATCCATCACAGGTGATATCATTTGCTGTTCAGTGATTGCAGTATTCTAGTCTGCATCTCCACAAGGTAATACATAAAACCTGGTCTGTTAGTGGGCCCTGAGGACAGGGTTGATGACCACTACTATAAAGTGCCTAAAGCTATTCCTGGGCCTCAAAAGTCATCATTCAGTAGCACCATTGAAAAATGCTGTCAAAAAAAAAAAAAAAAAAAAAAAGAAGTGCATGGAAAGGCCAACATATTCTCAATGGAATACTAAAAAAAAGTAACCCCATTTTTCTTGAGGAAAAAAAAACCTATTCCCCACTGGGTGATCTATGTAAATTGCAATGATTTTAACAAACTTTGTTGCACATTCCTACCTTTTGTTATTCGGAAGAAATATCCGCTTGTCTGTGTCCATGTGCAAAGTGAATCTGTAGGGGAGTGGTTTTGTAATTTTCAATCAACTGCTGCACATGCAGGGTTCTAATAAGACTCATCCCTGCCCCCGACTCCCGTGTCACTGGATTTGATTGGCAACAGTTGGAGCCAATGGCTGCTGCTATCAATCTATCCAATGAGGACCTGCTCGCCTTCATCACTAGAACGATCAGGTACCGGTAAGAAAGAAAAAAAAAAAAGGGGGGGGGGGTTCTGCAGGTAAAGTTTTTTTTTTACCTTAATGCATAGACTTTTAATATATGGACACTTACCTGTCTAAGGAGCCTGTGATGTTGACACCCCAGCCGATCCAAAGATCGGCCATCGTGTGCAGCTACCTTTAGTCTATCTAATTGCTCCGGCGGCAGAGGAGGGGGCCGAATTTCTGAGAGACGGGGTTGTGGCCCCGTCTCCTGGAAGAGGGGAGGAGTACCTGTCAAAAACAGGCACCCCTTCCCCCTCCCCCCTGAAAGGTGCCAAACGTGGCACTGGAGCGAGGGGAGTAGACGGATAAGCGGAAGTTCCACTTTTGAGTGAAACTCTGCTTTAACTTCTTCCTTTAGGTGGATTACAAACACCTTTTGCCTACAATATGTTTGCACTATGTTGCTGGAACTCAACACTGTCATGTAGCTATAAAATACTTAAAGTGATTGTAAAGTCTCGCTTTAAAAAAGAAGAAAAAAAAAAAAAAAAAACAACAAACATGTTATACTTAGCTGCCCTATGCAGTTGGTTTTGCACAGAGCAGCCCTGATCCTCCTCCTCTCGGGTCCCTCTTCTGTGATCCTGGCCCCTCCCTCCTGTTGCGTGTCCCCACAGCAAGCAGCTCTCTATAGGGGCACCTGACCTGAGTCATAGCTCCCTGTGTCTATTCAGACATGGAGCAGTGACCTGGCCCTGGCCCCTCTCTCTCCTGCTTGGGCGAATGTGAGGCGATCGCACCGCTCTGCTGTCTCTGCCAATGAGGTGGGAAGTCCCGGGCAGCTTAGACACGCCTGCAACATCGGTGGATAAAGACGGGCTCGGGTAAGTATAGCTGCACACAGAATGTTTTTTATTTTAATGCATAAAGATAAAAAAAAAAAAAATTCTGCCTTATAAAATCCCTTTATCTTACAGTTTTTAAATAAAAATCGGTAATTTATAGTATATGGTTTTTCCACCAGACACCGTAGAGCAAAGCTGTGTATGTGAAAGCCACTGGCTTACAGTCTTCTACACTGCTAGGCCCTTGGCCAAACCAAAGTCAGGAGAATGCTGGGTTCAGTCTGAAGTAGGTTTCTTTTCTTGGGAGTAGACCATTTCCTTTGTTCTAGTTGCAGCGTTTTTAGATTAGATTTAATCAGGCACTGCAGGATGACTGCACATACAGTGCCTCGCGAAAATATTTCTACCCTCCTCTGTTCTTTCCGGTTTGTTGTTTTTCATTACAACCTGGAATTAAAGCGGAGCTCCAGGCTCAGTCAGAAAACCATTAAAAGTAAGCGGCTACAAATATTGTAGCTACTTGACTTTTATTAGGACACTTACCTGTCCACGAATCCAGCAGTGTCTTCACCCTAACCAAATTTTTTAATTGTCTCTCAGGTGCTGCTGCCATTTTTGGGTGTGGGAACCAGCCGATTCCCTACTGTGCATAGCGCGCTCTGCTTTGTGAATGACCTGGCGAGGGAAGGGCCGTGGCGAAGTCACCCGGAAATGGGAGCGGGTACCTGTCAAAATCAGGTACCCCCCTGAAAGGTGCCAAATGTGGCATCAGAGGGGGGTGGCAAATAAACGGAGCTTCCACTTTTGGGTGGAGCTTCGCTTTAAGGCCTCATGCACACTGGGTGTTTTTAATGCCGCTTCTAGGGGCGATTGGAATTTTTTTTCCTGCCTCTATATGCTAGCCTATGTGTCCACATACACATAGGCCTTTAGAGGCAGGGGTATTTACAGACAGAAAAAAAATAAAAATAAAAAAAATAAACCACGATTGCCAGAGCATCCAAGATCAGTGGCATTTTGTCAGAAAAAAAAATACGCACCTTAAAGAGGAAGTAAACCCTTTGGCAAAAAAATAAACACCCTGCAAGATAAAGGCATAATGAGCTAGTATGCATAGTATACTACCTCATTATAAAATTACTTAACCGAGTTCAGAGAAGACCCCCAAAACGGTCTTCATTCCCCTCCTCCGTCACTGCAATATCTCCCGGAGTGACTTCCAGGTATCGCGGAACTGGCTGGAGCCGCGATGACATTTAGAAACAGCATGCTCAGTGCGCGCATGCGCCGTAGACAGCGGTGCCTGTCTTTTTGTAAATATCTGCTAAACCATGTAGGTTTAGAAGATATATTTCTTGGACCTACAGGTAAGCCTTAATCTAGGCTTACCTGTAGGTAAAAGTGGTCTGTGAGGGTTTACAATCACTTTAATGCTACATGCATTTAGAGCTTGAGTGTTAATTTCTATACTTGCCAATTAAACACCGCTGCCAGAAGGAATGGTATTTTGGAGAGATAGCAAAAATATCCAATAAGGCCTTTTATGAGGGCTCTGTACCATGTAATGTACACAACATTCTTACAACTTTGAAGATGTAAAATATTTAAAATTGTGCCAAAAAAAAAAAAAAAAAAAAAAAAAGTGTTCCGATTAGAAAAAAAAACACACATACACACACATATCTTTTACACAAGACCCCTTTTGCTATGAATTCCTTAAGAAAAATAGTAATAAGAAGGAAGACCCATGCAATATAGACACAGCCCCACGGCATAAAAAAAAAAAAAAAAAAAAGACAAAAAAATTTGCCTTGAGTTGAGCTTTAAGCCAGCCATAGGCAGATTGAAATTTGGCTGGTTCAGCATTAACCGGACAAGCTGTGATCCATATATGGGCAGACTGGTTGATCCATCGATCAACTTCAGCACAACCAGCCTGAGGGTTTTTGTCATTCGATCACTGCCAGATGCCAGCAGTGACCACTGTATTCAGAAGGCTGGGAAACCCCCCACTATCAGAATACAATAGCGAGGCGGGAGGGGTTCCCCCATCAACACAGCCAAGTTAGGGAATCGAGCAATTTACTTTCCTTCAGCCAGGAATGAAAATTGTATAACGTGTGGCCTTGCCTTAGGTTTACTTAAATTATAGACTGGAATGTATGTAAACAGATTCGGGAGGCAGATCAGATTATAATCCCTCATAATCCTTAACATATCAAATATCACAGAATTAACCAGGAAAACAGTCTTGGGTTATGGATTATATTAATTGGTAACATACCGAGCAAGAATTAATAGTATTAGTTACAGAAAACTTCTGTTCCATGAAAACTTTAAAGCGAACAAAAAAGGTTCAAACAGGAGGCTGTAGCTCTGCGACGAACGATCACGCTGCATTCTGGCAAAGCCTGCAACCTTCCCTAGTTACAGATTTCAATTTCACCAACATCAGCAGTTAGTAAAACTATACAAGCTGCACAGTCCTCCCCCTCGTCTTCCTACCATATTAACCACCGTGCATTAATTCATGACCATGTCAGCAGATGAAATGAAATACTAACAAAACACAGCAGCATTTAAAAATCTATTTAAAATACAACAGAACAAAAAGCAACATCTTTAATTTTTAATACCTGCACAAGCAAACAGTCCTAATCTATGGCAGAGCATCGGAGCCTACAGAAAATAGTTTAAATAAACTAGCTTTAATATAAACACATTTAACAAAATACAACACATAGTTAAAGTGTTACTAAACCCAGGAGCCTGCATTCACTATATCGGGTCTCACAGTACACAAAACAATTATTTTAGTAAACAAACTGCTAAATACCTTTTCTCATCAGCAGTCTATAGCAGTCTTGTGACTTCTATCAGTGTCTGGTTAAAGATTGAAAATCTACAATCTCCTCTGACTATCCTAGGAGGCTGCATGACTCCTGTTTGTGGTGATCACATGCCCCCCTTCCAGAAAAACAAAAAACTACCCCTAACATGTTTCGTTGATCACAGGGGGTGGCTGCACGGCACAGCAACGGAGCTTAAATAACCCGCTCCACCCCTTTCAGGGCAATCAACATATGGATGCAAACATTTTAGCTTGCACATGATTGGATGATTGTTGTGCAGCCATCCTGTGATCAAGTTGGAAACATGTTAGGGGTGTGGCTACACGGCAACTGAATCTTGACACTGAGTGTTATCTGCGAGCGAGGAGGGGTTGGAGACGCAGCATGCAGTCACCCAGCATGTAACTAACATATGCCAAAGGCAATTTGGTTTTTATTTGTGATGTAAGTGCATTGCTTTTTCATTAAAATTGTTACCAAACAGGTTTTTACACTATTGGAGGCTTTGTGTTGATTTTGATTTTATCTCTACATGTGGAGATCTGTCATCCATTTGACGCTGAGGAGATCAAAGTGGAGATCGGGCTGATCATCTGCAATTAAACATGTGATTGAAATCTACAATCTGATGAGCCTCGTTCTATAAGGGTGTGGATTGGCACTTGTGCACTTTGGTGAAGGATCTACGGTGTTCAAAATTTTCCACTTTATGAAGAGTTGCACTATTTTCATAACTGATTCTTTGATATTTGAATTAAAGAGGAGGGCCAGTTTTGAAAAAAAAAAAATTTAAGTCAGCAGCTGCAAACACTGTAGCTGCTGACTTTTAATAAGCCCACTTACCTGTCCAGGGCTCCCACGATGTCAACCGTCCCTCGGTCTCGGGTCCCGGCACCGCCATTATGGGTAAGGGAAACAGGCAGTGGAGCCTTGCAGCTTCACTGCCCGTTTCCTACTGCACATGTGAATGGGACAGACGGGCTGTGTTCTGGGACACACAGGTCCCAGAACACAGCGTGACCCATTACCCAGAAGACGCCGCACGGAGGAGAGAAGAAAGAAGATCTCCGCAGAGGAGGAAGAGGCAGATTAGGATGATGTGCCTAGCAACAGGCATTTCTGGTAAGTTAATAAAAAAATAATAATAAATTCTTTTTTTTTTTTATGATTTTTTTCTAATTTTTTATGTATTTTATTTTTTCAGGGTGGCCCTCCACTTTAACTACATTTATTTATGATGGACAATTATTTTTGATTTTATTATGGACACTTTTGAATAATTTTTATTCTTCTTTTGTGCTACTGTGATTGTGTAGATTGACACTACATTTTTAATTAATAAAACAAAGGGTGAAAAACAAAGTAACTTCTAGAAAGGAAAAACACTACAAGTGAATACCTGAGTTTTCTGCGATTTTGCCTGAAATTTTATAGAGTGACGACAGTGTCTCTTTAAAGCCTTTCATTAGAGCAATGCTCGTCTACATAAAAGGGAAAAAAAAAAAAAAAAAAAAAAAAAAGACTCCACTACAAGCCTGACTTCACAGCTAAGCCCTGCCAATTGTCATTCCAATGCATGTCCAGTGACACTGCCTTAGGGGCCAGAAGGCTAGCAGTCTATGGGGCTAGTCATCAAGTCAGGCAAGGTCAGACCCCAGTATAAAATTACATATATATAATTATTATTTATATTTTAAAGTGCCACTAAATCAGGAAGTAAATGTAAAACGGCTTTAACTAATAAAAAAGGAAAATTCAACGAACACACACACACACACACACACACACCAGGGGCGTACTAAGTGGGGGGGCGGGGGTGCGTGCCGCCCTGGGTGCCACACACTGGGGGGGGGGGGGGGGGGTGTCAGTCCAGCGACCCCCCCCCCCCCCGCAACTGAAGTGTCAGACAGCGCCGTGCCTCGGGTTCGCAGCCCACACAGAGAGAGCCCGAGGCCCTGGCAGTGGGCGGCATTGCGGGGGGGGGGGGGGGGGGATGGGGTGGTGGAGTGGAGTGACATCAGCTGGCTCAGTGACCCGGCACAATAATCCCCTTCTCTCTCTGTGGTCGCGTGGCCGTTCTGATCAGTCTCGGGCAGCGGCTGTCACTCACAGCCGAGCAGAGTGAAGCCGCCTCCCCCTCCTCTATGCACAGCACTGTGTAGACAAGGAGGGGGAGGCGGCTTCACTCTGCTCGGTTGTGAGTGACAGCCGCTGCCCGAGACTGATCAGAACGGCGCGACGTGAGTCACGCGACCACAGAGAGAAGGGGATTATTGCGCCGGGTCCCGGATCACTGAGCCGACAGGTGACACTTCACTCGGGTGCTGCCCACACCTCCCCCCTGCAATGCCGCTGCCTTGGGCTCGAGGTACACTATGGGTCCTTAGGGGAGGCTGTGCACTGTAGGAGGGGGGTCCTGCACTGTAGGAGGGGGGGTCCTGCACTGTAGGGGGGGGGGTCCTGCACTGTAGGGGAAGATTCGGCACTGTAGGGGGGTCTGCACTGTAGGGGGGTCTGCGCTTTAGGGTGGAGGGGTCTGTACTGTAGGAGGGTCTGCACTGTAGAGGGGGGGGGTCTGCGCTTTAGGGTGGAGGGGTCTGTACTGTAGGAGGGTCTGCACTGTAGGGGAGGATTCTGTACTGTAGGAGGGTCTGCACTGTAGGGGAGGATTCTGTACTGTAGGGGGGTCTGCACTGTAGGGGATCTGTGTAACATGCAGAGGGTCCAGAGCTGTGAGGGGCTGTGTAATGTAAAGGGGTCCAGAGGTGCAGGCTGCTGTGTAATGTAAAGGGGTCCAGAGGTGCAGGCTGCTGTGTAATGTAAAGGGGTCCAGAGGTGCAGTTGTGGAGAGGGGGGGTACACAGTAGTGACAAAAAGATATTGAAGGATGCAGAGGTATGCAGGGGACACGATGGGTGTTTTTACATTTTATGGTGGGGGGGGTGTGCCAGATATAGGATCCGCCCCGGGTGCCAAATGCTCTAGGTACGCCCCTGACACACACACACACACACACACACACACACACACATACATACATACATATACATATATATATCACACACACACACGTACCAATTACCATTTAACAAAGTAAAGTCCTTACCAGAGTGTGTCTTCGTGGGGTGGTGAGCTCCACCAGCCCCTTGCTGTGGAGGTGGGCTTGCCCCAGTTTGCCCAGTATCCTGTCCTGTATTAGCACTGGTCAATGTCCCAGAAGGCAGTGGCTGTCCTCTCTTCAGAAGTTGCTTCTGTTCTTGCTGGCGGAAACGTGGAGGCACCTCACGTGGCAGATAACGGGAGGCCGCTGTTTGCTGGCCGTTGGCAGATGCACGCTTGCCATTGCTATTTGGGACAGTGCTGGTGGAAGTACTGGGCGTGGCAGTTTGGGGCTGGTTGGAACTGATCTTGACTGGATCTGGCACTTTAAAAAACAAAACAGAAAAACATGTTTTTACTAAAGGGAAATTCTAAATTAGGCAAGTTTTAATAAATTTTTTTTTTTTATAATATAAATATATAAAAATTATATATATACACACACACACACATATGAGGGGTGTACTCTTGTGAGATAGTGTGTGTGTGTGTGTGTGTGTGTGTGTGTGTGTGTGTGTGTGTGTGTGTGATATATATATATACACACACACACACACACACACACACACACATATATACATACATATACACACACACACTGTATCTCATAAGAGTACACCCCTCACATTTTTGAAAATATTTTATTCTATCTTTTCATGTGACAACACTAAAGAAATGACACTTTGCTACAATGTAAAGTAGTGAGTGTACAGCTTGTATAACAGTGTAAATTTGCTGTCCCCTCAAAATAACACAGCCATTAAGGTCTAAACCACTGACAACAAAAGTGAGTACACCCCTAAGTGAAAATGTCCAAATTGGGCCCAAAGTGTCAATATTTTGCATGGCCGCCATGCAGACCAATTTGATGCAGTGTGCGGCGTATGGTCTGAGCACTGACAGGCTGACCCCCGACCCAGTCAACCTCTGGAGCAATGCTGGCAGCACTCATACATCTATTTCCCAAAGACAACCTCTGGATACGACGCTGAGCACGTGCATTCCACTTCTTTGGTCGACCATGGCAAGGCCTGTTCTGAGTGGAACCTGTTCTGTTAAACCGCTATATGGTCTTGGCCACCATGCTGCAGTTGAGTTTCAGGGTCTTGGCAATCTTCTTATAGCCTAGGCCAGTGATGGCGAACCTTGGCACTCCAGATGTTTTCAAACTACATTTCCCATGATGCTCAACTACACTGAGCATCATGGGAAATGTAGTTCCAAAACATCTGGGGTGCCAAGGTTCGCCATCACTGGCCTAGGCTATCTTTATGTAGCGCAACAATTTTTTTTTTTTTAGATCTTCAGAGAGTTCTTTGCCATGAGGTGCCATGTTGAACTTCCAGTGACCAGTATAAGAGAGTGAAAGCGATAACACCAAATTTAACACACCTGCTCCCCATTCACACCTGAGACCTTGTAACACTAACGAGTCACATGACACCGGGGAGGGAAAATGGCTAATTGGGCCCAATTTGGACATTTTCACTTAGGGGTGTACTCACTTTTGTTGCCAGCGGTTTAGACATTAAATAGCTGTGTGTCAAGTTATTTTGAGGGGACAACAAATGATAACATATTTACAAAAATGTGAGGGGTGTACTCACTTGTGTGAGTCTCTCTCTCCCCCCATTTATGCATTATAAATACTTGCACTCACTTATGACAACAAACACCGCTCTATATGGATAATATTTAGAATTGAAACAAAACCCTCTTCTAACAATGTATCCACACACATACACTCCAATACAAGTAGACAGATATTTGCAGTATACGTTATTAGGGCAAGGACAGATGTACCGTAAAATGAGTCTTAATAAATCATAAGGCCTGTTTAAAGACAAAAGGTACACCACTGACCCCAGAAAAGATGGGCGTGCTCACCGTGCATTCCCAGCACAGTGAGCAAGTTGTCAAGGACAGCTTTTGATCAGTTGTTGCCCACTGGGACAACCAATTTAAAGTTGTCACATGATCGCAAAAGCCTGCCTCCATCATTCAGATCCCTCGTGTTGGCAGGGGGAGGGGGGGGGGGGGGGGAGTGCTTTTTTTTCCCCCCTAGCAGTACAAGGGATTGTAAAGCCTAGTACACACGATGTGATTGTTGGACGGGGATTGTCTGTTGACAGACAAATGTTGGGTAGCAGGCTGGTAAGTTTTCGGCGGACAGCGGTTTGACATCAGATTTTCGTATGGTCAGTACACAAATCCATCAGAATCCATGCTCAAACACAAAATTAGCAGAAGGAGCCCAAAGGGTGGCGCTCGAGAGCTGAAATTCCTTGTAGTACGTCACTACGTTTGAGTTTGTTGCATGACATTTGTGCACTGTAAGTATGCAAGACAAGATCCTGGCACACGCCTCTTAGGACCAAAAAATTTATAAAAATCAGACGCTTGGTTGGCCAACAATTGTGTCACATGTACGAGGCTTTAGACAGAGTTGTGAGATAGGTTTGTAAGGATGCAATCCCTATATGTGGTTCACTCTTTAGGGGTGGAGTTGGCTTTGTTTTCTGTCATGCTATGGTGAGCAAAGGATAGCAAGCTTTGGTTCACACTATAAACTGCATGTGAATCGCACAGGAACCGCACCGCATTCCATTTAATTTCACGCGTAATTCAGTGCTGTGCAATTTATCCAATTCATTTTGAATGGGCTCAAATCACACCGCATCGTGTGCATGCACCAATTTTAGATCCGCACTGCAACCAGATCGCATGCTACTTTAGTAGCATGCGATCTAACGCGGGCAAACACTGTTTTGACCTGAAATGAGGGTGTCATTAAGATTACACTGACACCCGCTGCAGATCGCAAGGGCAGTATGATCTGAATGTGTGTGAATTATTATAGTGTGGCTAAGGCCTCATTCACATGAGGCGGATGCGCTAGCGCAGCAGGAGATCTTTCCGTTGATCTCTGCTGAGCCGGCGGATGACAGGTCCTTCTCTGCTCACTGAACGGGGAGGGGCCTGTCAGAAACCTGCATGGATCATGGGGTTTCCCGCATCTCATTATAATGTGGCTAAGGCCTCCTTTACATGAGGTGGACCCACTCAGCTGAGTCCACCAGCTCAGCAGGAGATCTTTCAGTTGACCTCTACTGAGCCGGCGGATGACAAGTCCTCCTCTGCTCACTGAGCGGGGAGGGGGCCTGTCAGAGCGCCACTGATTCCTATGGAGGGATTGGACGAAAATGGACAGCATGTCCATTTTCATTAAACCTCATCTGATCCGCCAGGACAGATGCAAACGTATCGCCATACGTCAGATTTTAAGGGATCGGATGTCAGCGGACGCGGTCATAGACCAGCATGGAGGTCCACCTAAAAAACGGACAGGTGGACCTGAACGGTCCATCCGTATGAAAGGGGCCTAAGAGCCAGTAGACAAATATGTGATTTCTGGGGGGTAGGGGTGGAGTTATCATGGAGGGTGGTAACTGAGAACAGAGCTCATGAACACATACAAGGAGATTATCAGAACCAGAGTGTAATATAAGAAGGTTTGCATCAAGAAGTGGTGGAGTGCACAACATGTAATCGTTTCTATGAAAAATTGGTTGGTGCCCTTATGTTACAGATGGGTTATGCTGCAATACAGGATAGGTGGTCAAAGTGCCTGGTTAGAATCCAAATCTTTCACTAGCAATTAAGGTTAAATTTAGATCCTCTTGATATGTGCCATCAAGTGTTACAAGTTATTTTTGCGCTGCTTCTCAGGACAGCAAGTAAGGGATGAAAACTTCAACTGAAGGAAACATCAAGATAACTAGCTGCTAATTCATGATAATTAGTTGTGTGAACACTTTCTAAAATAAAGCACAATTAAAAAGAGCTTGTAAACTCTCAAGGTTTTTCACCTTAGTGCCGGGATATGCAATTAGCGGACCTCCAGCTGTTGCAAAACTACACATCCCATCATGCCTCTGGGTGTCATGCTTGTGGCTGTCAGCAACTTGCTATGCCTCATGGGACTTTTAGTTCTGCAACAGCTGGAGGTCCGCTAATTGCATATCCCTGCACTAATGGTGAAAAACCTGTCATGCAGCAGCCCCCCCAAGCCCCCCCTTTTACTAACCCGAGCCCTGTAATTTCCAGCGATTTTTTATTCTTTTATTCTTTATTAAATTAATTATTAATTTAATCAATTGCTTTTGGAGTCAAAATCTAACTAAAGATAATTTTCTATTTACCGTATATACTCGAGTATAAGCCGAGATTTTCAGCCTCTTTTTTGAGGCTGAAAGTGCCCCCCTCGGCTTATACTCGAGTCATCGCTGTCTGCCCGCTCGATCAGCGTGTCGAGCAGACAGACAGCGGCCATTCTATGATTCAAAAGCCGCGCCTCCGGCTCCGCCTTCGCCTGTGATAGGCGGAACACTGAATTTCCCAGCAGCCTGTGTTCCGCCTATCACGGGCGTCGTCTCATCCTCGTACTACGGACGAGGATGATACGACGTCCGTGATAGGCGGAACACAGGCTGCTGGGAAATTCAGTGTTCCGCCTATCACAGGCGAAGGAGGAGGCGCGGCTTTTGAATTTTACAATGGCCGCCGACGAAGAGGGCACGGGACGGAGGCAAGGCAAGGCACGGCACGGGACGGGACGGGACGGGACGAAGGCTCGGGACAAAGGCTCGGGACACAGGTAGGCTGGACACACACACACACACACACACACACACACACACACACACACGGATGGATGGATGGATGGAGACACACACACACAGGGATGGATGGATGGATGGAGACACACACACACAGGGATGGATGGATGGATGGAGACACACACACACAGGGATGGATGGATGGATGGATGGAGACACACACACACAGGGATGGATGGATGGATGGATGGACACACACACAGGGATGGATGGATGGATGGACACACACACAGGGATGGATGGACGGACACACAGGGATGGACGGACACACAGGGATGGACGGACACACAGGGATGGACGGACACACAGGGATGGACGGACACACACACAGGGATGGACAGGCATGTCTCACCCTCGGCTTATACACGAGTCAATAAGTTTGCCAGTTTTTTTGGGGGTAAATTGGGGGCCTCGGCTTATATTCGGGTCGGCCTATACTCGAGTATATACGGTAAGATACATTAATAATTTAGTTTATTCAGCATGAAAGGGAACTTTGTTATGTAGCACGAGGCTGTATATTCTGCAATATTTAAATTTTTTGGTAAACTCCTTCAATGAATCAAAGTTCTGTAAGCGGAGAGAACATGCACTGCATTGATGCATTCACATAACTTCATACTACCAGCAAGAATGAGTGCTTACATTTAAAGAGCACCTGTCATTTCAGATCCTTCATGGCAGCACCTGTTAGCGGGCATCCACTCACCTGCTGCCACCTCCCTCACCTTGTTGTGTCACTGCCGCATCCCCAGCCATCCATTAAAGCAGGGGTCTCAAACTGGTGGCCCTCCAGCTGTTGCTGAACTACAATTCCCATGAGGCGTTGATTGCAAGGCTGACAGCTACAAGCATGACTCCCATAGGCAGGGGCATGATGGGACTTTTAGTTCCGTAACAGCTGGAGGGACGCCAGTTTGAGACCCCCGCATTAACCACCTCAATACAGGGCACTTACACCCCCTTCCTGCACAGACCAATTTTCAGCTTTCAGCGCTCACACCTTGAGTGACATTAGTCATGCAACACTGTACCTATATGAAATTTGCATCTTTTTCACACAAATAGAGGTTTTCTTTTGGTGGTATTTAATCACTAGTGTTTTTCTATTTTTTGTGCTATAAATAAAGACTAAATTTTGTGGGGGGGGGGGGGGGGAAGCCTTTTTTGTCATAAATTAGTACATTTTCTTCATCATTTTTGGCCAAAATTTATACTGCTACACATATTTGGCAAAAATAACCCAAATTAATGTATATTATTTGGTCTTTGTGAAAGTTAGGCGACTTTCACACTGAGGCACTTTACAGGCGCTACAGCGCTAAAATGCATAGCGCCTCACCTGTGCCTCCAGTGTGAAAGCCTGAGGGCTTTCATACTGGAGCGGTGCACTTGCAGGACGGTCAAAAAAGTCCTGCAAGCCGCATCCTTGCAGGGCTGTAGGAGCGTTGTATTCACCGCTCCTAAAGTGCCCCTGCTCGTTGAAGACAATGGGGCAGTGGCACTTGGCGGGTGGCTTTAACCCTTTTTTTGGCCACTAGCAGGGGTTAAAACCACCCCGCTTGCGACCAAATAGCGTCACTAAAACAACGGTAAAGCGGTGCTAAAAATGGCGCCGCTTTATCGCCAGCGCCCACCTGCCCCAGTGTGAAAGTAACCTTATAGAGTCTACAAACTGTGGTGCCAGTCACTGAAAACCCCCCCCCCCCCCAAAATGACCCCTGCAGTTCAGTAACCAAAACTGCAGTTTGAGGGATCTGAGTGACAAATCGTTTTTTTTTTTTTTTAATTCCTCAGAAGAGGATCGCACATTTTAGTGTAAACAATCACAGGAAGCACCTCCATGGTTAACAGAGGACAGAAATAAAATTAGACTTGGGAAACTGAAAATTAATAAATCACCAGGACCGGATGGCTTGCACCCGAGGGTACTTGGGGAACTCAGTCAAGTAATTGCCAGACCATTGTTCCTAATTTTTACTGACAGTCTACTAACTGGAATGGTACTAGCCGATTGGAAAAAAGCCAATGTAGCGCCAATATTTAAAAAGGGCCCAAAATAAATCCCTGGGAATTACAGAGCAGTTAGCTTAACATCAACAGTATGTAAACTCTTGGAGGGGATGATAAGGGACTATATACAAGACTTTAGTAATGAGAACGGCATCATTAGCAGTAATCAGCATGGATTCACGAAGAATCGTTCTTGCCAAACCAATCTACTAACCTATGAGGAGCCGAGTTGCCAGCTAGATAAAGGAAGGCCCGTAGATGTGGTTTATCTGGATTTTGCAAAAACATGTCACACCAGTTCCCCATAAACGTTTACTGTACAAAATAAGGTCAGTTGGCATGGACCATAGGGTGAGTACATGGATTGAAAACTGGCTACAAGGGCGAGTTCAGAGGGTGGTGATAAATGGGGAGTACTTGAAATGGTCAGGGGTGGGTAGTGGGGTCCCCCCAGGGTTCTGTGCTGGGACCAATCCCATTTAATTTGCTCATAAAAGACTTGGAGGGAGGATGGGGTAAACCGTTCAATCTCTGTATTGCGGAGGATACTAAACTAAGCAGTGCAATAACTTCACTACAGATGTGGAAACCTTGCAAAAAGATCTGAAAACATGAATGGGGTGGGCAACTACATGACAAATGAGGTTCAATGTACAAAAAATGTAAAAGAATGCATTTGGGTGGCAAAAATATGAATGCAATCTATACACTGGGGGGAGAACCTCTGGGGGAATCTAGGATGGAAAAGGACCCGGGGGTCCTAGTAGATGTAATGCCAAGCTGCTGCTAACAAAGCAAACAAAATATTGGATTAAAAAGGGGATCAACTCCAGAGATAAAACGATAATTCTCCCGCTCTACAAGACTCTGGTCCGGCCGCACCTGGAGTATGCTGTCCAGTTCCGGGCACCAGTCCTCAGGAAGGATGTACTGGAAATGGAGCGAGTACAAAGAAGGGCAACAAAGCTGATAAAAGGGTCTGGAGGATATTAGTTATGAGGAAAGGTTGAAAGCACTGAACTTATTCTCTGGAGAAGATACGCTTGAGAGGGGATATGATTTCAATTTATAAATACCGAACTGGTGACCCCACAATAGGGATAAAACTTTTGCAAAAGGGGGTTTAACAAGACTTGTGACCACTCATTAAAATTAGAAGAAAAGGAGGTTTAACTTTAACCTATGTAGAGGGTTCTTTACTGTAAAAGCAACAAGGATGTGGAATTCTCTTCCACAGGCGGGGGTCTCGGGGGGGGGGGGGGGCAGCATTGATAGTTTCTTGAAACTATTGCTGCCAAGTAAAGAGATATTTCACAAATACATTCCATAGAAGCCTATAATTTATTATATACAATTATATTTTGGTAGGCATCCAAGCTCTCTCAGTCTAGGTTCACACATACGCAGGTCGGAGAATCCGTGCTAATCACATGCGTTTCGAGACCCACAGGCACAACGCACTATGCTTTTGCAGACGTGTAGGGGTGTCAAATCTTAATGACACGCAGCCACGTTTTTGTAAAAATAGAAAACTTTTTCATGCATTTCCCACAGGCACAGCAGTCCATTCAAATAAATGGGCTGCTGTGTCTGTGCAAACGCTGTACGCAGGACCTGCACAGATATAAAATCTAGCTTAGAGCTAGGTTCACACCTGTACAGTTTTTTGCAGATTTTCCGAAGCACAGAAATGCACAATTGATTTAACATGGTTTCCTATGGGTCCCATTAACATCTATGCAGTTTCCTGCAGTGCAATTTCAGAAGAGGCGCAGGATGTATTGCACAAAGGTGTGTTTTTGGGTTCCTAGACTTAAATGGAAGTACATCAAAAATGCATGTGCATGCTTTTTTTGGTAGGTTTTTGTTTACAAAAAAAAAATAAAAAAAATAATAATTAAGCATGAACGCACATCGAAAACGTGCTTGAAAAACAGACGAAAAACCACACTGCAAAAATGCACCGAAAAACACACAGAGCACATGCACAGGTGTGAACCTACATACAAAAAGTGACCCACTTTTCCTTGGCTTTTTTTTGTGACAGGAGTGAACCTAGCCTAAGGTCCCATGCAAGGGCCAGGTTTGTTCTGTGCATCTCTGTGCAGGCAGTCTTATTCATTTAAACTGGAATGCAGCAGCTGCACAGAGGCCGCCATTATTCCCAATTTGACAGTCATGCAGGCGCACGGCTCCAAATGCAGACACCCACAGTTACAGCAGTTGTCCCACACTAGTGGGAAATTGGGAGCAGCAGCTATGCTCATGCAGCTACAGTTTTAAAGCCCACCAACCACCCACAAACCAATAACAAGCAGCAGCTTGGGGTCTTACACATACCATGGAAAAATAAAAAAAATAAAAAAAATAAACTCTGCTTGTGATGGTAGCACACCCTGTCAATCTTGCCTATTAAAAGTCACTGGGACAATGCTGCAACTGTGAGCCAAACACTTGGCTCGCAGTTGTGGCATGGTAATATCAAAAAAAAAAAAAAAAAAAAAAAAAAAGCAAGCATACAGGAAGCTGTGGCACCACATCCGGAAAGTCTGCAAGCTGCTCTACCACCCTCTAAAAATCAATCTACCGTAGGCTGCTTTTCAGAAGGGTGGTACAGACTGCCACATGTGTAAACTTAGCCTTAGGACTGCGCATCTTATCTAGGTGTGAATCAGGCCCAACAGTTTGAAGTATAAAAAGTAACATAAAATATTATCATTAAACTATAAATAAAAAAAAAAAAAAAAAAAAAAAAAAAAAGGTACTTCCTCTACAGAAATAAGCCTCTGCTGGTGATTCAATCTTTGTACAAAACCTATTTGTACATTTGACATATGGGTGGTGAAAAATGACAGTAACATCATGGTCCACATAAACCATCACTTGGGAGTCTAAATTTTTTTTTTTTTAGAACTTCTGTAACCCAGTCATGTGATCCTTTTCAAGTTCCTATGCAATTCAATGGCCTAGAAAAAACAGTGCCTAGAAAAAAGTATTCATACCCCTTGAAATTTTCTACATTTTGTCATTTTACAACCAAAAACAATAAAATGTATTGTATTGGGATTTTATTTGATAGACCAACACAGTGGGACATAATTGTGAGGTGGATGGAAAACAATGGGTTTTCAAATTTTTTTTTTTTTACAAATAAATGTGAAAAGTGTGGCGTGCATTTTTCATCCCCCCGTGTCAGTACTTTGCAGAACCACCTTTTGCTGCAATTATAGCTGCAAGTATTTCTGGTAATGTCTCAACCAGCTTTGCACATCTGAAGAGTGAAATTTCTGCCCATTCTTCTTTGCAACATAGCTCAAGCTCTCACAAATTGGATGCAGATTGTCTAAGAACAGCAATTTTCAAGTATTGTTAGAGATTCTAAATTGGATTTAGATCTGGACTTTGACTGGGCCATTCTAACACATGTATATGCTTTGATCTAAACCATTCCATTGTAGTTCTGGCTGTATGTTTAGGGTCATTGTCCTGCTGGAAGGTGAACCTCTGCCCGTCTCAAGCCTTTTGCAGACTCAAACAGGTTTTCTTCTAAGATTGCCCTGTATTTGGCTCCATCCATCTTCCCATCAACTCTGACCAGCCATGCTGAAGAAAAGCATTCCCACAACATGCCACCACCACGTTTCACGGTGGGGATGGTGTGTTCAGGGTGATGTGCAGTGTTAGTTTTCCACCACACATAGCGTTTTGCTTTTAGGCCAAAAAGTTCAATTGTATTCTAATCTGACCAGAGCATCTTCTTCCACATGTTTGCTGTGTCCCTCACATGGCTTCTTGCTAACTGAAAAAAGGACTTCTTATGGCTTTCTCCTTGCCACTCTTCCATAAAGGGCAGATTTGTGAAGTGCCCAACTAATAGTTGTCCTGTGGACAGATTCTCCCACCTGAGTTGTGGATCTCTGTACCTCCCCCAGAGTTACCATGGGCCTCTTGTCTGCGTTTCTGATTAATGCTCTCTTTGCCCGGCCTGTCAGTTTAGGTGGACGGTGTCTTACTAGGTTTTCAATTGTGCCATACTCTTTCCATTTTTGGATGATGGATTGAACGGTGCTCCACAAGACATTCAAAGCTTGGGATATATTTTATAACCTAACCCTGCTTTAAACTTCTCCACAACCTTATCCCTGACCTGTCTGTGGTGTTCCTTGGTCATCAGGATGCTGTTTGTTCACCAAGGTTCTCTCAAGCCCCATACACACTCTCAGATTTTCTGCTGATTTTTATCTTCAGATTTACCAAAACCATGTAGTGCAAGGGTCTGTCTGATTGCATACAAATTGAAACTCCTAAGGTTTGACCTCATATTATATGGTTTTGGTACATCTGAAGGAAAAAAAAAAAAAACAGCAGATTTTATAGTGTGTATGGGGCTTAAACCTCTGAGGGCTTCACAGAACAGTTGTATTTATAACGAGATGAAATCCGCACAGGCCGCTATTTACTAATTAAGTGACTTCTGAAAGCAATTGGTTCCACACGATATTAGTTAGGGGTATCAGAGTAAAGCAGGCTGAATACAAATGCACGCTACACTTTTCAGATATTTGTAAGGGAAAAAAAAAAAAAAAAAACATTTAGCATTTCCTTCCGCTTTACAATTATGTACCACTTTGTGTTGGTCCATCACAAAATCCCAATAAAATACATTTACGTTTTTGGTTGTAACATAAAATTTCAAGGGGCATGAAGGCACTATATGAGTGACACATCCTGCATGCATCACTGTACAATCCTATACGATGCCTGGGGCCATGCAGAGCTGACCGGAATGCTGGTGGTCACATGACTTTATTTAAAAAAAAAAAAAAAAAATCTACAGATCAACATTAGCTTTAAAAAGCCCACATCATTAGCATTTGCTTTGTTTAATGCCATTTACACAAAGACAATTCTTTATTCTCTTCTCAGCCACCCCACGACACATTTATAGTAGTTTGGGGGCGGCTCCAGAATTATGATGGACAGCCGCCCCATGTGACAGCTTGCACGTCTAATAGGAAATGCTGCATGGTCAATCATAATTCTGTACAAGACTGTAGTACTATCAAATGGGGCAACTGAGAAGGAGAAGCTGCTGGGCAGTTGAGAAGAGATATATAAATTTAAATTTTTTCAAAGATTATTATTTTTTATATTTCTATCACTTTTATTTTCAACAAGCAGCCATGTGACTGGCTGAGGAGAGCTCAGCTGTCAATTACAATGCCGAAGCTGGGAGGAAGTGCAGAGTTCCCCAATGCTACACACAGAGTTGCAACCCAAAAACCCGAGGATAGGCCAGGCATAGTGTTGCCACTCTGATTAAGGAAGCAACATGCACTGGCAGGATCACCAAGTAATGACTCTACTAATACATGTTTTAAACAAATGTTTACCACACAGTTAGAAAAAAATAGTTTTGGAGCCAAAAAAAATAAAAAAAATTGGGGATTTAATGACGCCTTGAGGATATGTGATGGTCGCAACATACAAATTAGCCAGACAAGAAAAATAGTTGCAGAAACTGCAAGCTTAACTTTATAATGCCTGGAAGGAAGTCCGAAAGGCAAGGTTTTAAAAACCATGTTTCTTGTAATACGCAATTATAAAAGTAAATGGGGCAGTCATTTTTACTCATTATGTACACACCACTGTTACCAGTTTTTCACAATATATGAGCTTTAAAGCTGAACTCCAGAAATTCAGCCACTTTGGAAAATGTTTCTAGGGGTTAAGAAAGTCCAACAAGGCGCATTCCACCTCATGGACTTCTCTTTAAATCTACATATTTACAGAGCACCAGGAGCATAGCTACTGCTATACCCCCGGCACTCCAACGCTGGACCTTTTGGTCTCAGCTCCAGTAGCTGCCAAGTTGCATGTGGCCTCCGTGCCCACCCCTCCAATCCTTCTGCCCAATGACAGAGTGCTTTGTATTATGTGAACTCATTCACAATTTACAAAGGCTCCTGTGAAAGAGCAGAAGAGGGGAGTGGTGTGTCTGAGAAGCACCTCTCCTGTCTGTAGTGAAGCAATAGCTATACTCCCAGAGCTCCATAAAACTGAAAGATGGAAATAGAGAAGTCCACAAGGTGGAATGCACCTCACTGAACTTAACTCATAGTATGCCAGCATATTTTACAGATTGAACTCCAGGGATTCAGACAGTTTTTTTGCTGGATTCACATCTAATGCCGATGCAGCCGACAGCAGGGGTCCGGTGTGTCTGTTCTCCGTTGCAGGGACAAATCAGACCCGAATTCGAACCCGAAACAGAGCCAATGACACACAGGACTCCTGTGCAATGCGCTCTGCAGTCGATCCATAGTGTGTGAACTGGCCCCACTGAGAGTCGGTCACAATCTCCTGTCATGCGAATTGGATGTAGGGAAACCCGCATTCACTTCACACTAGTGTGAACCCAGCCTCATGCTTTCTCACGAGTCGGTAAACTCAAAAAACAACACAAATGATTTTTGTTTATAAACCAAATACAGTTTGAGATTTGTGTAAACTAGAAGTCTAGAGGCAATAGGTCATGGTAGATGGGACTGAAGGTGGTGGCATGCATGCAGGGAAAGAGGAAGTTTTTTTTTTTTTTTTTAAAGCACCCAATAACAATACACTAACTAGAAGTCAGTGAGGTAGAGAATAATTGCACTAAGAGATCCCGCTAGTGACTAACCTACAAATCTCCATTTTTAGCATAACA
This sequence comes from Lithobates pipiens, assembly GCF_037356315.1. Lineage (NCBI taxonomy): Eukaryota > Metazoa > Chordata > Amphibia > Anura > Ranidae > Lithobates > Lithobates pipiens. Next base: position 57,994,791 of record NW_027507789.1, on the reverse strand, counting down.
GTCTGTAACGTAAACATTTAAAAGCAATAAAAAAAAATAAAAATAAAAAAAAAGTAAGCAATGCAGTTTTTAATGCAACACACACACACACACACACACACACACACACACACACACACACACACACACACACACACACACACACCCCTATAGACAAAACTATTTTTATTTTTTAAATATGACAGAGGGAGGCTTTGTGGCTGTAAGCATACATTATAGGGATATGCAATTAGCGGACCTCCAGCTGTTGCAAAACTACAAGTCCCATCATGTTCTACCTTTGGGTGTCATGCTTGTAGCTGTCAGGCCGCGTACACACGGGCGGACTGTATGGCCTACTTAGTCCGTCGAAACACATTTCAGCGGACAGTCCGCTCGTGTGTGGGCTTCAGCGGACTTTTTCAGCGTGCAGTCTGGCGTACTAAGTATTTCGGAATTTCCGTAATTCTGTCCGTCATACTTTGGTTTCAGCGGACAATCCGCTCGTGAGTAGGCTAGTTCGACGGACTAAGAATGGCGCATGCTCAGAAAGGATTTACACGGCGCAAAGGTGCATTGCTGTGTATTGGACTTCCGATTTCTAGTCCCGTCGTACGTGCTGTACACGTCATCGCGCAAGCTTTCGACGGACTGTTTGTGCATCCGTGTGTGGTCAAGTCCGTTCATTCGAAAGTATGACGGACTGTCCGTCGGATTGTATGACGGACTAAGTAGGCCATACAGTCCGCCCGTGTGTACGCGGCCTCAGTCTTGCTATGCCTCATGGGACTTGTAGTTCTGCAACAGCTGGAGGTCCTCTAATTGCATATCCCTGATATATTAGAATGTGACAGTTCTGAACCTCACATTAACCCTAAATGTGAACCCTATCATTTCTGAGTGGAGAAAGCTGTGTTTTTGGCTTTCTCCAGATTTTGTAGTTCTGGATCGGAATATTCAATCCCGTATCCAGGTTTTGCTAGACACCTGGCTGACTATACAGGTGTGCGGGGTCATTATATACTCAGGGCGGAGGATAGCTCAGAGCTCCCAGTTTGGAGGCCGCTCTCAGTGTGGGAGATGGAAGGTCTCACCCAGGGTCAGGGGGCCCCAGCCAGAAGCCACGAGACAGGGGTCTTAGAGGAGTCAGAGTTCTATTTATTGATTTTTTTTTTTTTATTACCCCCCAGTTATCACTGAAGGTTTTAGGGGTGGCAGTGCTTCAACCATTATTTCTATACAAGGATTATTTATTTCACACTCGGGGGAGGAGGTTTATGTTATGAGAGGGGAAACAATGTCTACAAGCACAAAATTATTGTAGAGTTAAAAAAAAAAAAATGGATATTTTTAGAAACTCCCTGTATTCTGCAATACAACTGCTGCCAGTGTAATGTAAACACAGGAAACCACAAAGTCACACACACCATATACAGTATGCAACAAAGCAACATAGTAAACATTGCACCTGTTTTTGCCTGTATATCAACTGAAAATGTTTCTGCATAACTTCTTCCTTTCTTCCTCTGACCGGATGTAGGGGGTACATTTCCCAGATTGGGGGTGGGGGGGTGGAGCAGACCTGCCCTGTAAACATGGTCGGACTTTCCGACGACAAAATCCATCGGATTTTTTCCAGACAGATTTTGGCCTAAATTTGTCTTGCATACACGCGGTCGCACAAAGTTGTCGGAAAATCCGATCGTTCTGAACGAGGTGATGTAGAACACATACGATGGGACTATAAACAGGCCAGTAGCCAATAGCTTTCATCTCGTAATTTATTCTGAGCATGCGTGCCACTTTGTCCGTTGGAACTGTCTACACACACAGACACACACACACTTTAACCAGTTGCCGACCGCCGCACGACGATGTACGTCGACAGCATGGCACGGGCAGGCATATTGGCGTACATGTACGTCCCTTGCCTCCCGCGGGTCGGGGGCCCGATCGGGCCCCCGCCCGGTGCCTGCGGCGGTCGGTTTTCGTCCGGGACGAGGGGGCGGCCATTCATTCATGGCCACCCCCTCGCGATCGCTCCCGACGAATAGGAATCCCCCGTGACATCACTTCCTCTCCTGTAATGTAAACACAGGAGAGGAAGTGATGTATTCTCTCCTCCGTGTCGGTATTTTTTGTTCCGACACGGAGGAGAGCGGATTGGTGAGTTGCACCAACACTCTACACACACAGTAGAACATGCCAGGCACACTCACACCCCCCCGATCACCCCCCCCCAATTACCCCTGCCCCCCAGTCACAGTGACACCAATGTCATTTTTTTTTTTTTTTTTGCATTGGTGTCATTTGTGACTGTAATAACTGTTAGGGCAGTTAGGGTTAGCCCCCTTTAGTTCTAATGTACCCCCCTAACCCCCCCAATAAAGGTTTAACCCCGTGATCACCCCCCGTCGCCAGTGTCACTAAGGCTGGGTTCACATTGCAGCGGTTTATGAGAACGAATGTGATTCGCACCGCACTGCAAATCACATCCGATCTCTGTGCGATTCGAGTTCAGCCATTCGCCGCACCCGCCGCAAATTCGCACGGGACCCTTTTTTTGGCCCGCAGCAGAATCGGATCGCATGGGTGTTCACACCATGCGATCCGAGTTTGCAGATCGCACTGCGATATGCGAACTGATCTGGGGGTGTCAGTAACATTTCACTGACACTCCCAGCAGTTCGCATAGGGCAGTGTGAACTGCCGCCGGGAGGCATGCGATGCGGGAACCCGCCGCGGATTCGCGGCGTTTCCGCATCGCTCCAGTGTGAACCCAGCCTAATAAGCGATCATTTTTCTGATCGCCGTATTAGTGTCACAGGTGACGCTAGTTAGGCAGGTAGGTATTTAGGTTCGCCGCAGCTTTTTATAGCGCCAGGGACCCCCATATACTACCGCATAAAGCCCCCTGATTGCCCCCTAGTTAACCCTTTCACCAGTGATCACCATATAACTGTTACAGGTGACGCTGGTTGGTTAGTTATTTTTTTATAGTTTCAGGGCACCCGCCATTTATTACCTAGTCTCACTAGTGTACCCCTAAATTTAGGGGTGTCTACTTTCCAAAATGGGGTCATTTGGGGGGGGGTTTGTGCCATCTTGGCATTTTATGGCCTTCAAAACTGTAACGCCCTTAGAAAGCCTGAAGGCGGTGCTTGGTTTTCGGGGCCCCGTACGCGGCTAGGCTCCCAAAAAGTCCCACACATGTGGTATCCCCGTACTCAGGAGAAGCAGCAGAATTTATTTTGGGGTGTCATTTCACATATGCCCATGGCATGCGTGAGCAATATATCATTTAGTGACAACTTTGTGAAAAAAAAAAAAAAAAAAAAAAAAAAAGTTTGTAATTTTCCCGCAACTTGTGGCAAAATATAAAATATTCCATGAACTCAACATGCCTCTCAGCAAATAGCTTGGGGTGTCTACTTTCGAAAATGGGGTCATTTGTGGGGGTTTTGTGCCATCTTGGCATTTTATGGCCTTCAAAACTGTAATAGGTAGTGAGAAGTAAACTCAAAAATGTACGCCCTTAGAAAGCCTGAAGGCGGTGCTTGGTTTTCGGGGCCCCGTATGCGGCTAGGCTCCCAAAAAGTCCCACATATGTGGTATCCCCGTACTCAGGAGAAGCAGCAGAATTTATTTTGGGGTGTCATTTCACATATGCCCATAGCATGTGTGAGCAATATATCATTTAGTGACAACTTTGTGTAAAAAAAAAAAATTTTTTTTTGTCATTATTCAATCGCTTGAGGCAAAAAAATAAAATATTCAATGGGCTCAACATGCCTCTTATCAATTTCCTTAGGGGGTCTACTTTCCAAAATGGGGTCATTTGGGGGGGTTTTGTACTGCCCTGCCATTTTAGCACCTCAAGAAATGAGATAGGCAGTCGTAAACTAAAAGCTGCGTAAATTCCAGAAAACGTACCTTAGTTTGTAGATGTGACAACTTTTGCGCAAACCAATAAATATACAATTATTGACTTTTTTTTTACCAAAGACATGTGGCTGAATACATTTTGGCCTAAATGTATGACTAAAATTGAGTTTATTGGATTTTTCTAATAACAAAAAGTAGAAAATATCATTTTTTTTCAAAATTTGCGGTCTTTTTACGTTTATATCGCAAAAAATAAAAATCGCAGAGGCAATCAAATACCATCAAAAGAAAGCTCTATTTGTGGGAAGAAAAGGACGCAAATTTTGTTTGGGTACAACATTGCATGACCGCGCAATTACCAGTTAAAGCAGCGCAGTGCCAAAGTGTAAAAAGACCTCTGGTCATTTACCAGCAAAATGGTCCGGTCTGAAAGTGGTTAAGGATTGAAACAATTGGATTTTGTTGTCGGAAAATTTTAGTTAGGCCCGGTTCACACTATTGCGATGGCAGACATAGCATGTAATTTGCAGCGCACTGCTGCTCACATTACATGTGATGTCTGTGCGGTGCGATGTCAGCCATACAGATCGTTTGGCTGATATCGCACCGTATTTGGCACAAACACGCACAGGACCCTTTTTTCTGTTCGGACCAGAATCGGATCGCATGCGTGTTCACACACATGCAATCCGATTCATGTCCGAACTGTCAGTTCGCAGTGCGATATGCGAGCTGAAATGGGGGTGTCATTAACATATGACACTCCCCAGCAGTTTGCATATGGCAGTGTGAACTGTCGTGCGTGTCAGGCGCGATGTGGAAACCCGCAGTTGATTCTCAGGGTTCTCGCATCGCAATAGTGTGAACCGGGCCTTAAACACAAATGACAGCCCTAAAGTTTTTCCTCTCACTCCAGTATACACAATTCCTAATCTGTGTTACAAAACTGTCAGTTATTTACGCACAAGTGCCCAAGTGTGCTTGTGTGATGTGTTGGGGGTTTACTTTACCATCTCAAAAGGGAGGCAGGTGTGACAAGACAAGCCTCTTAACAGTTAGAGACTGGTAGGTATATTTTTAGACCTATTAGACCCTGATGTCTCCCCTGCACTGACACCCTGCACACTGGGAGAACAATGTCCCTTGATCAGTTCATTTTCTGGACATAGCTGGCCAGAATCTGACAGCCGTGCACCTGGAAGTCCTTTGATCCCCAGAGAGCACCTATAACTTACTGTCCATGAGTGTTTGTTTGTTTTTTGCATCAAAAAGCACTGGACGACATCTGGTGTGAACCGGTCCTTAACCAGGAATCAACCTCCCAGTTTATTTGCCCTGGCCCTCGAGTCTCTGGCAATGCAGATTAGAAAATCGCCTTTTGTCCAGAGCCTTAGATTCAGGACACTAGAAGAAAAATCGTCCCTCTATGTAGCTTTGGCGTTTTATTTCTTTGGGATATATTCCAGTGTCCGCATGAATTGGACCAAACTGGTTTGGTCACCCTTAGATCACCAGGCTCGACATTAGCTTACTCCTTCCCATAGAGGTGGGTGGATGAATTTAGGCATTTGGGAGTTTAGGGGACACGCTATACTCAAGCAGCACAATCTACAACGCTGTTCTATAAAACAGTACAACGTGTACTTCAAAATGTTCACATCATGATACATTAATCACTTTTTACCGTGCCTACCACTTTTCCAGATTGGCTGTTGAGCCAATAAGCATTCAAGAAAACCTAAAGACGCAAAACCTTTTTTTTTTTTTCTCTTTTTTAAATAACTGATCAGTTCTCACTGATCTAGACAATCTCAGAAATAAGGAAGGTCTTTGGCGTCTGCTGTGAATGTAAGGGCCTTCTGCCAAACACCATACAGATATCCAAGTTCAAATGAAAGTCCTCAGACTGCAATAGCCAGCAAAGATATAGACATCAGACAAACAAGACCCATCTGTCAGTGTTTGCAAAGTGACAGCCTTTCTCTCTCTGCAGTGCTTCAGCATTTGTAGGCTTGCATGACAGCACTTGTTCGTCAGACCGTCTCTATGGAAACCTCAGAGCCACCGCTCACAAATCTTTCCACACAAGCTAAATGAACTTCTTGTGTGTCACCAATGAGAAACGACTGCACAAGAGTCATTTTCCCATGTCATTGTCTAACAGGCTGACATCTATAAATTGCATTAACTAAAATCTACTCCTAGTAAATCTGACTTCCTTAGAAAACACAGCTAATGGAAATTAAAAGGTTATTAATAATGTTAAATATTTCTATTTCTTCCCTTATTTGTAACCCGATCGGACCTGCAAATGACACTGGTGATGGTGGGACTCCAAGTGGCTCCAGTAAGAACTGTCTGTGTTGCATTCTGTAATTAGATTATCTTGTTTATGCCCTTGAAACATTAAAATGGGGTTCTAAAAGGCAGGTGTCTTTTTTTTACCTTAATGCATGCTATGCATTAAGAAAAAACCTAGGTGTAGCTCCCCCTTATACTTGCCATCTCAATCCAGCGACAGTCACAGGTCTTTCTCTCTTCATTGGCTCACAGACGTGGGAGCCATTGGCTCCTGCTGCTGTCAATTACAGCCAGTGAGCCAATGAGGAGAAAGTGGGGGCCGGGGCTGAGCAGCGCTGTGTGTGAACGGACAATGTCCATTCACATGAGCGTGGCTCGGGAACAAGCCTGCTCGAGTGCCCCCCTAGCAAGAGGCTTGTTATTGGGGGCACAAGTCAGGACCACCAGTGGGGGACCCAAAAAGAATAAAAGAGGATTGAGACTGCTCTCTGCAAAACCATTAAAACAGAGTAGGTAAGTATAACATGGCGGCAAAGCAAGTTGGCACAACCTACACGACCACCCTCCGAACCACCAGAGGAAGCCTGCTCCAGTTCTAGCACCACTACCGTCTTCCCCCTCTATGGTTACGGAGAAGGGAAGTGAAAAGAGCCGGGCCTTTGTTAATCAAGTCTATCTTAATCTGCTGGTGCATTTAATACTACCCTCTCCCCAGACTGACAAAGGGGTCTCCATTGTTCCCCTCTCCAGAGTGGAGACACCCTAAACCAGGGATATGCAATTAGCGGACCTCCAGCTGTTTCAGAACTACAGTTCCCATGAGGCATAGCAAGACTGACAGCCACAAGCATGACAACCAGAGACAGAGGCATGATGGGTAGTTTTGCAACAGCTGGAGGTCCGCTAATTGCATATCCCTGCCCTAAAGCCTTGTACGGAAAAAAAAACAAAAAAAACTGACTGCTGTACTAACAATTTGATTTTAGTACAGCGATCTCCCCTGCTGTGCTTGTGTTCTAACAGGGGGAGGGTCCGCTCCACCAGGACACTCTGGTCAGCGCTCTCAGCCAATGGCTGAGAGCGCTGGTCGGCAGACCTTTTCAGACATGACCCTTTGACAGAAGGCAGCTTCTGTTGGACCGGCTGCAGTACACACAGGCAGAATTTCATCCTGGTTTCTATTGAACCAGCCGATAAGCCTATTACACACAGTGCTGACTGTCAGGTGTTAAAGTGGTGGTAAAGTCTCAAGGTTTTTCACCTCAATTCATTCTATGCATTAAGTTGAAAAAGCTTTTGAGCTGCAGCTGCGCTCCAGATCCCCTTTTCTTACCCGAGCCCAATCCGATCCAGCGATGTGCACGAGCCCAGCAGCCACAGCCGCTGTCTCTCTCTTTATTGGACAGATTGATAGCAGCAGCAACCATTGGCTGCTGTCAATCAAATCCTGTAACACGAGAGCAGGGGGCATCATGGCTGAGTCTCGCTGTCTGTGTCAATGGACGCAGCAGCGGGACTCGGGAGCAAGCCCGCACGGGTGACCCTATGGAAAGACACCCCAGAAAATGAGGATCAGGGCTGCTCTGTGCAAAACCCTTGCACAGAGCAGGCAAGTATAACAGATCTAAGGAAAAGCAAGCTGTAATAGAATCCATTTGTGTTCCTGGGTTTAGGTATGTATGTGTTAAAAGGAAGTAAAATCAGATTTTTTTTAATAAGCTACACAAGCAGTTCTGTCAATCTTCTGTAACGTGGTCCAGTATTTGCTACTTACATAGGATGGAAGTTGTAATACTTTAAGTTTTAATTCTCTGTCCAATAATAATGTGTTCCATACTGGTCAATAAGAACCCCTTTTGGCATGAACGTTTGAGCTGTGACAACCCCAAGGGGACCCGCTTTGAATATATTCTCTTCCAATTCAATAAGCACTTGATCTGTTTTTTTTTTCTTTGTTCTTTTTCTGTACTTACACTTCCTGCTGTATTACGTTGAGGTTCCACAATGAGGTTAAACCACAAGCTAGATGACCAAGACATTAAAATCACTTGAAATGCACCTACCACTTACCCTGAATGTTATACTTGCCTGTTGTACAATGTCTAATAATTCTGAAACACCATTTTAGAATTTGTTTTCACTAAAATATAAAGAGCTTAGCATGCTATAGTGGGAAACAGTTTTTTTTTTTTTGTTTTTTTTTTAAGTACGCTTATACTGGATTCACAAAATAGAACGATTGATATTAAAGTGCTGATGTTGGGGGGGGGGGGGGGGGAAAAAAAAAAAAAAAAAGCACCATAGAACTCCCTGGGCTATTCCCTACTCTATCCAGAAAAGGGCTTTAGCTTTAGATATACACAACCGTTCTGCTATAAGCAAAACAAATCACTTTGCTACTCCATTTCTCGTGTGAGAAGGAGCCAAATCTGCAAAATGCTAACCTTCATGTTATGGCCTGCAGACTAGCAGAGCACAGCTCTTTCCACAACTTCCTAAATTCCCTGCATACTTTGCAGCTTTTACTCTGCCGTATTGTAATTTTCAAGGACTACATATCCCATAGTGCCTTGCTGCAATTCCGGTACAGACTTTGCCTCTTGAAACTCCTCCTCTCAGCACCTTTGTAGTTCAGAAGGCAGGCTCCGATTTCTGTGACACAGCAGCGCCTACTCACAGGACTTAGTGAATGTGTCACAGAATTCAAGGAAGAAAATGTGTGGGGATCTTTACAAAATTAAGTTTACAAGCTATAGATTGCTCAGATTAAACGCAGTAGGCTGGAAGTAACTGATATATGATATGGTAACGAATACCCAGTTTTTAAACTTTGACCGTAGATATGCTTTAAAAAACCCCCATCCGTTTTTTGCTTTTTTCAGGTTTTGCCTGTTGTATACAATATCAGCAGTTGCCCCTCATTTCCGGTTCTGTAGACACAGAGGAGATTTCTCCAAAATTAGGAAAACCATCTTGTCCACTTCTCATCAGAATAGGTGTTCCTCGTTTGGAAGATTTCACCTGAATAAATGTTCTGGTTACAAACTTTGTATTTCGAATCTTCCCCCACGTTGAGCCTAGATTTACACTGGTGCGATGAAGATAAGGCATACAAGTTGCATAGGAATCGCACCACATTCCTGTGCATATCATATGTGAGGTCTGTATTTTGTATAGCTCAAACTGCATCACATCCATAAGAAAATGGTCCAGGAACCTTCCCTCACACCTGAATCACATCACATGGATGTTCCCCACGATGAGATTCTGGCAGTCGCACCGCGTTTTGCACTCCGTTTTGGAGGGACGTTAAGATAATATTGACGACCACAACAGATCGCATAGACGTTGTGCTACTGCAATGCGGGAAACGCACAAGATTCGCTGCCTTTCCTGCATCGCATAAGTGTGAACCAGAGCTCAAAGTTTCGTCATTAGATATACACGCTAAAGTGCCAAAAGTAAATGATCGGACCGCGATTCTGGGCATCTCCAGCAGGTGGCTCCATAAAAGAAACCAGAAATGTTGGTTTCCAACCAAACTAAAAAAAATGCCAAAATGGATCAGTTGCAGACATTCATCATAAAAAAAGTATTTGCTATGAATCAAATAGGGAAATGTTACCTTATGTTTCATTTATGCTTTTGTTGTGTACTGTACACACTTTTGTAAATGCAGCATGTCTTATTCTGATGCATTTGAACTGCTTTTATTCCAGAAGCTCTTATGCCTCTGCATAGGAGGTAAAAAAGTCTCTGTTGCCAACTGGATAAGCTATGACATAGTTGGCATGTTTGACATTACCAGCTGAACAAAAAAATCATGTTCCCTTAAGGCCTTATGCACACTGGTTTATTGTAAATGCTGTTCTGACAGGGGAAGGGGCACTCACCCAAGTTGGCTAAACCAGTTTAGGCAAGTTTAGCAGCGTTTGGGGGTTTATTGCATTGGCCAAAATTTTTATTTACTCTGGCCATTGAAATTAATAAATGCTAAACGCGTCTAGCGTTTGGGCACGTTAAGTAGAATTTGGCTTTTTTTATGCCGAAATGCTCCTCTTCTGAACGTGATCCTTCTGAGTTCAGGAGAGGAGCATTTCACTGCCTCTAAACTCTGCTGCTCCTAAACTCTGGTAAAAGCCTGTGTGTGCATGGACACAAGGCTTTTATTTAGTTGAGTTTAGGGGCTTTGGCCAAAAAAAAAAAAAAAAAAAAAAAAAAAAGGAAAAAAAAGCCTTACTTGTACTTAAAGCCCCACCCCCAACCCCCAGACAGGCAAAGCACACTGGCGGGTACCTCATCCTTTGTGGTCTGATATCATGGCTGAAACAGAGCTGAACTGGAGCAGAACAGGCCGCAGTCACAGGAAGAGTGCATATGCAGCAAGCAGCCACAGGTGGCAATGAGCCCGATGTTAGCTCAACCTGACCGGACGAAAGCAGCAGTGGACTCCTCTGTAGTGAGGATGACAAAAATCAGTATACAGAAGGGCAGTCATGTAGCACCTTTTCCCCACCCACATAAAAGACAATGTGCCCTGGGCAGCTGCCCCTTCCCATCACAGGTGTCACCTCTTCTATGTCATCTCTCTGGCTTCCACAGAGACCACATCCAGTCACAGAACTTCTATGATGGCAGCTCCAAGCATTTGTATGTCATTACTTTTTTTTATACATCCCGTCTATATCCGGCTGAGACGTCCTAACATTGTCCAATAGGAGTGCAGAACTCCTTCCCTGTCAATTATCCTGCATCACTTGTTACAATATGACCGTTACTATCATCGCTTTTTTCCCCCAGTCTAGGGAAATAGCAAATGGAGCAGGATTAGGGTGAGGGGATATAGCAGGGAGGTAGTGATTGGCAGAATATGAAAAAGAAGAAGGACATGGCATGGAAATATTTGGAGTGCATAGCAAAATATGGGCACAGGAACATAGCTGTGAATATTGGTCGTAGCATCAAAGGGGTGTAGTTAGAGTGTGAGCCCACCCACAGTATACACTACACATTGGACAACATCACTGATTGGCCATTTATCGGTGTACTAATTTATGTTTTATAACACATTTACTATTTGTATACTCCTTCCCCTTTTGTTTTTGCAGATACCTAGATTCCGGTTGGTTCTTCCCTTGATGCTGCTCAGGCCTCTTTTTGGGAGGCAGGCTCAGACGAATTGGAGGGGGAATCTCTGATGTGGGCACGGCTTATTTTCGTTTTGCTTTGGCTACATGGCGCTGTATTGACGTTCTAGTTTCCTTTTATCTGTTGAGCTATGATTTTTTTTTTTTTTTTTTTTACAACTGACATATGACACAAGGTCAGTATGGATACTTGCATGCACACTTTTTTCTTTCTTTTTGTTATAACCTTTATGACACAAGTTATGTTACATTATGAATTTTGATTTGCGTTTGTAATTGTGTGTTTATTGATATTATGTATTGTATGTATTGATCTGGAATGTCTCAGCCCATTTACCCTGAAGACGACCTCTACCTCATGCATCCAAACGCATTGGATTTCGTCTGCGTTTTCGACATGTTTATTTGGGCTTTCTTCCTCATTGTTTGTTTTCCATGTTTGTCCTCATTATGTGTGTCAATTGTATTAATGTTGTTGATACGTTGTAATGTTACAAAAATCCCCTATGCCGTAAGAGTTTCTGGTCCATTAAAGTCCCATCTTTTGAGGAATTCAGTTTTTACATGTTGTACTGGGGATGTGGACCTGAACTATCTATCTCTTTCCCAATTAGTTGGCAATTAACCCCTTCTCGTTACATTTGTCTCGGTCCTAACCTTGCACACACAAAATATTCTGTAAATACTAGGTCATAAACAAGTCTTACAGACACATATAAACCTCAAGACAAAATAAAAAAAAAACTCTTCCATTGCATATACTCCTCATCTCAGCCTTAAAGAACACGAAGGGTGACATGGCAATCAGGAGTACAGCAATTACATATTACACCTTTAAACCTCAGATCTCCCCCCCCCCCCCCAAACTTCGCTCCAGAAGTTACCCCTTCAGGCAGATAGGCCAGAACATGCCTTAAGAATTGGTAGACATGTTTATGTGCATGGGAATTTAACAGCTCGCTAGCTTTCTGGCAGGGTCAATAGGAATTTTTTTAAACTTATCAGACAGATATAATGCAACGCTTTTAATGGTATATCAAAAGACTAAATGGAAGCAAAAAGCAGAAGTTCATTGTTGAGGTTTACATACCCCCTTAAGGCTAGCAGTCAGGGCATGTGCAATAATACAATTTAACGTAATTACACTGAAAACCCATGTCTAAATATTCCAGTGCCAACTTCCCCTTGAAGGTAGATGTTAAACCCCCTGAGTTTAGCAAAAAAAAAACAAACATTTTTTTAAATGTAACAAAAGGCTCTAAATTATTAAAACTGAAATTAAAAGTGGAGAAATCGATTTGATGTGTCAGACGGTATGCAAGTAACACTGTCAGTATCTGGACCTCCATTCCATGTTCTCATTGCACAAAAACAGGAAAAATCTCTGTAGTTGAGATAGGTTTGTCTTTTTTGTTTGTCTTACGATTTTCTTTCAAACTGACTAATTCACAGCTATCCACTGGGATACCCACTGGAGGGTAGACCCGTACTATAAGTGGCTGAACCGGAGCCAATGAGCTCTCTGAATGATTACGTCCATTTTAGTGCTCTGTACCAACAAATGTTCAAGTCTTAGGAAATCCTGGAATTGTATTTCACAAGAATTGAATGCAGGCACAGCCAGACACCTAGCACTTTCCAAACAAGGCCACAAATGCAGCCCCATATATCTATGGAAAGGTGTTCTGTAAGTAAAAGATAGGAAACAAAACTGATGAGCTTCCTGGTAAACCCTTAATAAGTCACTCTCTCGTGCCATTAAGAATATAAAACTGGAAACACATTTATATTTCCTCCATTACACAGCTACTTCTGTATTGCATTATGTGTTGAACAAAAAAAAATCTACTTTTCTCTTTAGTGTAACATCACACTGATTTTTTTAGTGTTGTCTCCATGCAGTATTATTTTTCTGCCACAAGATGTCCTCAGTCTTCCGATTTGAATGAATGCCAGCATCATTCAGCTCATCTCCTTTTAGCCCAGACAGTACAGCAATGAGCTCACCTGTCACTCTGCTTCCTCCTCATGTCAGCATGCGCCTTGCAAGCACCTGAACTTATTAACTACTTGTGCTGCTTCTTCCCCACACACTCAGTCCTGCTGTACAAAGCCTGCAAGAGGCTAATACTAGGCCAAAATGTAGGCAATTACATTGCTTGCTTTTTAGAAGCATATCTAATGATGTAGCATCAATTTAGCAACTGCACTCATTTTTATTTAGCATTTAAAAAAAAATAATTTTAAACTAGTAAATTGCTAGGCATTTCTGATAAAAAGGTCATCATGCTTCGCAACTACTACAAAACCATAAAAAAAAAAAAAAAAAAAAAACTATTAATCCCACTGATACCAGCGATAGGGCCCTAGTCCCGACCCCCCCCCCCCCCCCCCCATTACCAAAGATGCATTGTTCATTACCACTGTCCGACCCCCCTATAGTCTGGGAGGACAGTAAACTGGCTCTTTGTTCTTTGAACCAATCAGCTTCCTGGGGGTTTTTTTTTTTTTTATATCAAATCCTAATTGAACAAGCTGAAATTAGAAGAAGTTGATTGGCTACCATGCACAGCTTGCACCAGACTTTGCACTCTCCAGTTTTGCCCAGGTTCACACTGATCTGCAGGAGTTCAGCTGAACGCGCACAATTTCACTCCTGTCCCAGGTTTCTGCACAGATGTCAATGTAGATCGCAGCCTGAAATCGCAAAAAGTAGTACAGAAGCTACTTTTTGAAATCGGTGCAGAGACGCAGAGTCGCACCGATTAGTACAGTGCCATTGACGGCAATTACTGTTGATTTGACATGTTAAATTGCATGTCAAAACGCTCCAGTGTGAACCAGGGCTTTAGTAGATTAACCCCAATGAGTACTTTAAAAACGTGACATGCAGAGGGGTAGAAAATCTATTTTTAAAGGCCAGGTTCACCTTTGTACAAAAAATAAATGCACATCTTATTGCAAGTAATAAAAATGTGCAATTATTTTTTGTAGTAGGAACTGGTAAAAGCATTGCACCAGTGATCAAGAGATGCCACGCAGGTCTCCTCCACACTGTAAGTATCTGCTTACTCATACAACCTGTATGGGTAAGCCGAAACATTCTGACAAGAAGACTCAATGAGCTATCACAGCCCCCCACAGTGCCGTGGTAGTTCATTGTGAACTACAAGCCGAGGGAATTGGGGAGGGGCTACAGGAGTGGGAACATGTTACTTGTTCTACTTTAAAAATCGGGTGGCACATGTAACATATTCCCAAAGGTGAACTTATCCTTTAAATTGGTTAAGCTGAGCTCTAAATCTACTGGCAAATGGACTTTAGTATGACAAAATTGTGTCATTTTCCTAGGTACCATGCCTGTAGTATCTTAGCACCAGAATCTAGGTAACATATTCCTGAAATCTCCAGTACACTCAAATGATAATGAATAAGAAAACCTAAATGGCAGTAAGGGATCAAAATATATGCTGTCCGCAATAGAGATAATTAGGCAAACCTTGTGTTTGTCCCTCTGAAATGCATAACTAAAACTGCTTCACCTACGCGAGGTACAAGCAGACAACTTGCACTGACAGTCTGAAGGATCCCTACATTGCAATGCTTTTGAGGCTGCTACAAAAATAAAAATACTCAAAATGCACATTTTTTTACCTGCAAAAAAAAAAAAAAGTGCATTTATTATTATTATTTTTTTTTTTTTTTTAAAGTGAACTTCCTTAAAAAAAAAAAAAAAAAAAGTGTAAAAAAAAAAAAAATAAGAGCAAACGTCCCATGTAATATGACCATTTTGGACATTACTATATGATTAATTCATGCATACAGGACCAAGTAATTAAATATGACACTAAAACTGCTCGTTGTGATCTGGCTTGATTTACGTCAATATCTTCTGCATATTACTGCTTAGGATAATGTTTAAAAAAATTGATTGGAGATCTCTCTCTCTCTCTCTTAGAACTTGGCGAGAACATTTTTTTATGTCAATATAAGCAAAGAAGATTTTTGTCTAGTTACACCGAGTTCTTTGTGAATCAAACGTGTAGGAAGATGGATGTCCTGTTAACAAGTAAATGGCATCCATACAAGCATGAAGGCTGCAGGCAGCATCACTGTCTACAGGCCCTGAATTTCAATGAGAATAGGGACTCTGTCCTTAGCCATGTCCAGACAGGCAGCAAGATTGACAACCAGCAGCTAGGGAACTCACAGAGCTCTGAAATGCATGTTGTAAAAAGGAAGATTCTCACTAACCTTTGTTTTTTTGTTCAGCAGCCTGCAACAGATAAAAGAAGAAAAAAAAAAAAAAAAAAAAAAGGGTTTAATTAAAAAGGTGAAAATACAAACTGGAATAAAAAAAAAAAAAAAGGAAAAGACCCCCTGCCGTACTTTAAGTAGAAAGTGCATGCAATGGCCACTTTACAACTAATTGTCCCCTTTCCACATTGTGTTCAAGAACCTCTGAGGTTCAAGGTATCTTAAAAAAAAAAAAAAAAAGTAGTACTTTTTGTACTCGAATTTTCCCATGCGTGTTTAAGATCTTTCTGGGAATTAATCCATCTACTGAGGTCCAAGCTTGTGTTCTAATGAGAGGAAAATCTAGCCAAAAAAAAAAAAAAAAGAAGCAAACAAGCAGTGAACACTGACCTTTTTCTGAGTATTTTCCTTCTTCTTCTTTTCTTCTTGCTTTTTCTTTTTCTTTTCTTCCATCAAATGTTCCTCTTTTTGAGACTCTGGCTCTATGTCCCTAAAGAAAGCAAAAATTAAGGAAAAAAAGAAAAAAAAAAAAAAAAAGTTTCATAAATCATTTTAATAAGACACAATACCACAATATAGTGTTCTTGACATCAAGTTTTTAGAGTTAACAAATCTCACACTTTTAGAAATGTAATTTTTTTTTTTATAATTTTTAAATCTGCAGCTCCAACTAAAATATCATCTGGAAAGTCCTGTTATAGGGTGACCACACATTGTTCCCATCTCCCGGTTGTGCTTCTGCTTGGTTACCCTGCCATACAGACTACCAATGTCTACTACATTTGGCTGTTTCACTGCACATTACACAGGCATGGTTCATCGTTGTCCCCATAAAAAATAAAAATAAAAAGCCATGAAGTCATCATCATGGGTCTGCATGAGGAGGCTGCAAAAGGGACTGCAGAAGATGAGCAGCACAGATGCCAAAGGTAAAAAAATAAAAATAAAAAATACAATACTTTTCACTTTTTAAGGCAGTTTACTGTATGACGTGCATTAGCAAACTAAGGGTATTATTTACTAAAGGCAAATACACTTTGCACTACAAGTGCAAAGTGCACTTGAAATTGCACTGAAAGTGCAGTTGCTGTAGATCCAAGGGGGGCATGCAAGGAAAATAACATGATTGGATGATAAAATCAGCAGAGCTTCCCTTCATTTTAGATCTTCCCCTCAGATCTACAGCGACTGCACTTCCAAGTGCACTTTCAGTGCAATTTCAAGTGCACTTTACACTTGTAGTACAAAGTGGATTTGCCTTTAGTAAATAACCACCTAAATGTCAGTTAGAATTCACAACCACTTTCATGGGTTTGCCTAACCCAACCTATTCCAGCTTCTGGATTATGCTAGACAGCTAAACCAGCAGTCTTGGGAAGTTTGGCGAGATTCCTACGTTTGAATTTTTAAACCTACACATCTGCTTTAGTCATTACAAGGGGCCTCACTCTCAGCTCTGGACTTTTATTTTGTATTATAACAAATGTGACAAAAAGGAAAAGGGAAGCACCAAAATCATGGGAGGGAGGAGGTAAGATCTTTCTAGTTAAACCCCCGAGACATAAGAAGCCACTGGATGATCTATACCAGTGGTTCTCAACCCTGTCCTCAAGTACCCCGACAGGCCAGGTTTGCAGGTTTTCCTTTATTTTGCACAGATGCTTTAAATCAGTCAAAGGCTTGGTATTTGGGACAGCTATTTTATCTAGGAGAAATTCCCAAAACATGGTCAGTTGGGGGTACTTGAACCACTGATCTAGATCACTATAGCTAAAATAAAAAAAAAGGATTTATGCCGCGTGCACACGACCAGACTTTGATGGACTAGGTCTGACAGTCTTCCCGATGGACTTTCCGAACGAGAGGACTTGGCCACACACGACCGGACTAAGTCTGTTCAAAAGGCCATTCGTTTTGAACATGACGACGTAAACGGGACTAAACAAGGAAGTTCAATAGCCAGTAGCTGCCCTGCGTTGTATTTAGTCCATTGGACTAGCACAGAGACGAACAGTTTGCACGCTAGTAAGCAGAGTCCAGACAGATTTGAAACATGTTTTTCTAGGTTCATCTGACTTTTGGGGGAAGAAAAAAAAAAAAAAAAAAAGTCCTCCGGAGCCCACACACGATCAAATTGTCCGACCAAGTCTGCTGGAAAGGCATAAAGCAGACAGATCATTTACATTGCACCCACTGTTGTATACACAGTATTCAGAGTCACAACTGTAATTTAAGATTTTTATGACAAACTACAGACCTAAAATTGTTATACACTAGTATAAAACAACATCAATCCTAAAGAATAAACAGCCTCTAACACCTTGTACAAACCGGTCACGTTCATAAAAAAACTGAATAAAAACCTATAGAATGGAGAGCAGCTCCTAAAGAGTGTAGGTTATAGGAAGCCTGTACACAGTTCTCTTGACTGTCATCCAAAGCCATGATCTGCTGGTGCAATCAGGAAACACAAGCAGATCAGGCCTGGGATCGCAGTCAAGAGAACTGGGTGTACAGGCTGTAATCCGAGGCCTCGAGTTACAGCTGCTTCTACCTGCCAAGCACTGCAGGGTTAACAGGCCCAGATTAGCAACTAAGTCGCAGATTGCCTGGTGGTACATAAATCCTGCTGGAGCCCCCGATGGGAGCAGTGTTAGGCTAACACACAATATTTCAATCTAACCAAAATCCTAGTTTGCACTATCTGCTCCTTTGATCAGGCTCAGTTTAAATGCTTTTTTTTTTTTTTTTGTTTACCTTTATTGCTATAGTTAAAAAGGTAGCACAGCTCAAGCTTGCATTCTTCAGTAGATGGTTGGGCTCATTTGCTATGAAAAAATAAAAATAAAAAAAAATAAACCTGTTTCTGCGGCTTAGGATTCAACTGAGACCCAAAGTCGCAGGACATGTGAAGCGGAGGTGTTACTCCGCAATCCCAGATTTTCTGGGTGCAATCCACCCTCCTTCCTCTGAGCCAGGATCCAGATCCGATCCAGCTTCAGTATCCAATGGGGCTGAACTCTTCACAGTCACAATTACATGTGGAAGAAGCAAAACCAAGATGGCATTAAAACGCTTTGTACCTGGGCCATTTCTGACACGTCACTCCTACATTTTTTGCTAGAAAATTACTTGAAACCTCCAAAAACGTTTTCTTCTTTTTAGCAGAGACCCTATAGAATAAACTGGTTGGTGTTGCAATTTTTTTTACGTCGCACATTAATTGTGCAAGCGTTTTTTCAAATAAATTTTTTGGGGGAAAAAAACTTTTTTTTTTTAAATTAATGAAAAACACACACCAACCATTAAAGTTAGCCCAATTTTTTGTATAATGTGACAGATGATATTACACCAAGTAAATGGATACCCAACATCAAGCATTAAAATTGCATCTGCCTGTGGAATGGCAGCAAACTACGGTGCTTAAAATTCTCCATAGGCGACGCTTTAAATGCCTTTACAGGCTACCAGTTTAGCGTTGCACAGGAGGTTTGGTGCTAGAATTATTGCTCTTGCTCTGAGGTTTGCGACACCACCTCACATGCGATCACCGTTTACATATGCGTGAGTAAGGTATGTGTTCGCATTTGCGCATTTTTTTTTTTTACATATATTTTTAAACTAACTTTATTGCTATCACAAGGGATGAACAATATCCCTTGTGACAGCATGGGCCATGACAGGTCCTCTTTATGGAGAGATTTGGGATCTATTAGACCCCCAAGTCTCTCCGCTGGCCCACCATGCAGCCGATCAGACACAGATCAGTCCAATCAGCTGCTTCCCTGGCCGCTGGGGGTCAGGTAAACAAAAGGGGTGGAACCAGAAGTGATAAACTTGCCGTTCCTGGTTTACAGGGTTACAGAGAGGGGAATGATGTCAACTCCCCTATCACTGTACGCATTGCTCCCGGCCTCTGCGATGGGACCAGAGAGGCGACGGGTGAACCCCCTTCCACCACCCACAGAAGTGATCAAGTGGCTAATTAGCCACTTTTATCACTTTTGCCTGAAAATAATGATACAGGGATGATGCCTGTAGGTGCAGGCATCATCCCAGTACCAATAGGTACCTTGAGTAGGAAGTTGTTAAAGTGGAGCTTTTAGTCAGAAAATTAAGTCTTGCTAGATCACTTCAGGCTGGCCCCTTTTGCAGGTAGTCATGTTAAACAGTAAAAATAAGTGCTACATTGTTTAAAGCCCAGTAATACACTGTCACCCTGCTCTGCACAGGCTTGGTTGCTCTCTATTTTTCAAAACGGTGCTGAAAATTAGAGGATCTGCTGACAGCCTAAAGATTTACTGCTGCTCCGGGACTCTGGCAAAATAACAGCCTCCAGCAAGAAAAAAATAATAAAAAAAAATAAAAAAAAACACACAGGAGCAATGCTGGAGCAGCACACACTCATTTTGGTAGCATATTTATTATTGTGGAATGTATGGACCTTGCTACAGGTTATTATTTTTTTTATCAAGTTGTTATGGGTAAAGTTCCGCTTTAAAAATAAACATAAAGCCACAACATGAATAGCGCACATCAGAGACTTCTTCAGGAGACATTCTGAAAATGTGGAAGCTCATGGGTTTGTTTATAGCGAGCCCTTGTTTTGGACATGAATCACTCCAAACATTGGATCTCACAAGGGGTGGGCTCCATTGGAGTCCGCTGCTCCGCGGATAATTTGTTCGCTGAACAGGCGGATGGCTGGTCCAGGTTTGCTCATGCAGAGCAGACAAAGCCTACTCTCTTCTATGGGCGGTCACATGTAAACAGACCGCTTGTCCGCCATCAGTCTATTTTTAGCGGGTAGGATGTCGGCAGGCGTCAAACACATGTCCATTAACTCCCGCCGTTCCATAGAGGAGACTGGGGGGGGGGGGGGGTCCACCTTAAAAAAAATTGACAGGCGGACCCGATTGGTCAGCTAGTGTGAAAAGGGCCTAAGACAATTATAATTTCTTTGCTGGTTCACAGGTATGCAAACTAACTTGTCAACAGGCAAAAACATTTTTTTTATATTATATACACACACACATACATATATACACACACACACACACACACGCCAGTTAGCCTACCAGCATGTCTTTGGAGTGTGGGAGGAAACCGGAGTACCCTGAGGAAACCCACACAGGCACAGGGAGAACATGCAAACTCCAGGCAGGTAGTGTCGTGGTTGGGATTTGAACCAGCGACCCTTTTTTCCGACAGGCAAGAGTGCTAACCACTACACCACTGTGCTGCTGTTGTGCGAGTTGGTCTGGGGGGATCAGACCGATGGCCTAGGCTTGTGGCCTGAAGCATTCTAGTGGCAAGAGTGAGCCAGGAGGTTGAAGTTGTTTGACATTTCTCAAAGATGGTGGATACCCCTACTGGTTCCTGTGAACGTTTTTGTTTTTAATCAAAAAAGTGGGACAACCAGCCCTAAAATTGCATTTATGGGGTGGACTGAACTCACTGGGAAGCACTACCGCTGCGCTAAACAACTCAACATCATATATACACTATGGACAATAAAAGAACGCCAAAATATATTGCCCTTGTGTAAAAATGCCACAACTGTGAGCTCAGCAAGCAGCTTCATAGTAATTAATAGCCCAAGTTACAACCCATAACGTCCAATACAGCACACATCAAAGTCCATTACTGGAAAACAATGCAGTGATCACTTCTGATGTCAGGAATTGGCGTGCGTTCTGAACACTGACACTCGCTCCAAAGTAAATTATACTGACAAACACTGTGGCGGTATATTTATGGGATCTTGCCCACCCCCCCCCCCCCCCTAAAAAAAAAAACATGCATTAGATGACTGTACAAAGAGGTGTTTAATTTTGGTTTGCTTTTGAACTTGGGGGGGCGCGGTAGAATTGTACATATTAAATTATACATATATAGTGAGCATTAGTCTATTAAAAAAAATAAAAAAATAAAAAAAGTATAAATATACACACACACAGAGATTACCTGTGTCAGGTTTTTAAACAAATTCCAGTCAATCAAAAATAAAACTATTCAACACCCCCAAGTCAAGAGAAATGTCCATCGACAACAGGGATGGGCCGTGGTCTGGGTCTGGACCCGGACAGTGTGACGGTCCTGTCCGGTCCGCGGCCACCACTTAGCAGCTATGTGAGCTCTCCCAAGTCTCCCACCTGTCCTCACAGCAGGCGGGGGCAGGAGGCGCTACAAATCAGGACAAAGAGCAGGAATCTCTTGTGGGTAATCACCTGCTTGTTAACATAACAAATTCGGCAACTCCCGCCCCGAGTCCAGCTCTGCAGCTCCTCCCACCCTCTGCCCTGCTGTGAGGACGACCGTGGTGGGCAGGAGAGCCAACACAGGTGATAAGTGCCTCTGCCAGTGCAGGGGAGGATTACAATGAAAGGTGCACTCTGATGTAAGGGGCAGTGTGATGTGAAGGGCAAAGCAACATAAAAGGGGCACTCCAATGTAAGGGGGGGGGGGGGGGGGGGCTATGATGTAAAGGGGGAAAAAAGTGATGTTAAGGAGGCTTGTGAGGTGGGGGATGAGGATACTGGTGTAAAGAGAAGAGGGGGTCTGATGTAAAGGTGCCATGATGTGACAGGTAGGCTAAAGAAACTGATGTACAGGGGGGGGGGGGGATATTATATTGCAAATACGGCTGCAACTAAAGATTATTTTCATGGTCGATTATGGTTTTGATTAAATCGGAGATATATAAATATAATAAATACATCCAGAAGTGGGATATATGGGCTTTATAACTTGGTGTCAGACATGAAGCTATATGAAAGGTGGAAGAGGGATATACATTTTAAATTAAATTAGTACTAAAGGCGGAGCCATTTCTCTTTTTCATGGATATGATCATTTCAAATATAAATGCACAATACTGGTAAAAGTTTACTTTAAATGTAAAATGCCTTATATTTCCTCCAGTCTGTCAGCCTCCCACCTTATCTGGGTTCAGATGCTGACCTTCCCTGCACACAGTATTTAAAAGTTTTTTTTTTTTTTTTTTTTTTGTGTTTAACAATATACATGTTATACTTTCTTGCTCTGTAATGGTTTTGCACAGAGCAGCCCTGATTCTCCTCTTCTGGGGTCCCCTCCCTTGCCTTCAGAGTGCCCCAGTAGCAAGTGTGTACGTACACCATTAGAGGACATATACTGTATATATACTATTAGAATGTGAATCTGGTAAATATCAGGCTCAGAGATCAAATTTTTTTTATTATTAAAAACAAAGTCTTCCTTAAAATAAAAATTGTAATTTTAAGAACGTTCGTTTTTAATCGTTAGTGGGTCAAATGGACGTTCATTTTCAACCACAGTGACGGAAAAATTTGGAAATAGAAAACTGCTTGGTCAAAGAAATTTTCAGACAGTGTATGTGGTTTTCATTCAGAAATTACATTCATTTTAAAAACAGAATGTTAAAAACCAAGTGAGAATTTCAAACATCCTTTCATTCAGCGAATGTACAAAGATTTTTGTCTGAATATTCTCGTCTGAAAATTGATCCGTGTGGCCAGCATAAGGCTCGGTACACACTTATGCAGTTTACGTTTGATCTGTTTCTGCAGTGCTTTTTGCACACGCGACTTGCGTTTTTGCAATTTTTTTTTGGCCAATTTGTTGTTGGGCAGAATAAAAAACACAAATTGCTGCAAAAAAGCATTACATACTTCTCTGCAGCTTCTCTATTAAAGTATTTTGAACCAAAAAAGCACCGTTTTGCATGAACGTGTCCCATAGGAAATCATGTGTATGAACTGTAGTGCGTTTCTGCAAAAAAACACATAGATGTGAACCAGGTCTAAGACATTTAGTAACATAATGGGGTTAAAAAAAATAAAAATAAAAAAAAATAAAAAAAGAAGAGCAGATGATCACTACTGTAAGGGGTTCATATTTTTTTTACTGTAGAACTGTAAAAGTAATATTTACAATAGTGATTATTTGCTCTTTTTGTACTATAAAGGGCTCTTTTTTTTTAACCCCCATTATGTTACTGGCCGATCAATTATGAAAATATTCATCGATTAATTTCATAATTGATTAGTAGTTTCAGCCCTAGTATAGAGTGCCCCTACAGCCCAGGACTACATGTCCCATGAGGCATTGCTTCTCACACATTCACATGTTCTCAAGCACTTACTGACATGTATGGACAGTGTACTGAGCTGTATCTGTGCTGCATTGCATTTCCTGATATGTAAACAAATAATGCATTCTGTATGCAAACGAATCGGTTGGCATTTTAATGGATTATGAAAATAGTTGACAACTACTCTAATAATCGATTAGTTGTGTCGGGAATAATGGCAAACATGAGATTCGAAAGACTTCTAATCTACAAAATTAGGATTCTTTTGTACAGATTAGATTACTGTCACATGCTCACTCAGATCAGAAGGGAGAATGGAGCATGGAAGAGGCAACTAAAACCAACAACTGGCTTCTTGTATCATTAGATTAAATAGAAAACAAGCCCTTATTCACGCGGGGAATTCTACAGCATACGCCAATGCGAGAGCCATGTTTACACGCACAGGGATGCATAAGTGTTCTCTGCATCCCCATTGAAGTCAGTTGGGACATAGCGGCTGCACAGACACAGCTGCTGCTCCCAGTCCGACAACACCTGTGCATCCCAGTGTGGGCAAACAACACGGCCCTTACATGGGTGTGTGCTGTGGTACGCCCTCTGTGAACGAGGCAGATAAAATAAACTGGTGCTTGGAAAAAATAAAATGGAAAAAGAAATTTAAAAAAATAAAGTATAAAAACATCTTTTCAAAACAGTTTTTGCATATTTACAGATTACGTTGGGGGAAAAAATAAAAATAAATGGACTTTTGGTTTAAAAAGGATGCATCGCCACAAATGCCAAAAGCACAAATCTGACACACACACAGTAGGCAATTAGTGTGTTCCATTTCCCTCTGATAAAGGTTAAGGAATATGTTGCACCTCCTGCAACCCTCAAGCGTAATGAAGACACTACAGTGCTGTATAAGGGGAATCCAATCTGGGCAGTGAGCCATAAAAATGGCATGCAGCAGCTCAGATAGCTTTCTCCAGCTCTCAAGAGCCCTTCAGTCTTGTAAACCAAAAAAATAAAAAATAAAAAGGCCCTAATCCCAGCCTTCACTACCAGCCTTTATTGTAAATACAAGCAACGATAGATGTATGCGAAGGTTGGAATCAAGCAACATTATTCAAAGTAAAAGTGTGCTAGACTCTAATCATTTTTCTGGACCATTTAATAAATCCGTATTTGATTTAACAGGAAAAAGATCCCCTTACTTGGCAATTGACCATTTTCTTATTTTCCAGCCATGCAGAATAAAAAAATAAATAAATAAAAAAAACACACACACTTATACATTTCAGAGCACGACAGGCAGCAATGCATCACACACATACAGGGTCTGGCAAGGCCGGGATATACAATTATGGAAAAGTGGGGGGGACTTGTTTAAGGTCACCTTACAGATTTTTCTGTACAGGTGAGCTTACACCTTAAAATATGGTGGCTGTGACACACCATTCACTAAATGTGCCAAGACCCCCGCCGCACTTTTCTCGGTGCCCGTTGCGGAGCTGGGGCCTTTTATCTGATCGTTAGCAGAAATCTATACTCTGTATTGCTATGCTACATAATTGTATCTTGACCTGTTCTGTTTTATAGCACATTTTGTTCTTATACATGCTGAACTGTTGATACTCCTGTATTTTCTGTACTTGTTGCCAATAAAATCTTTGAAGAGAAAATATGGTGGCTGCAATCATTTTCCTTTTCTCAGTCTTATTTTGCTTTAGGCCATGTTCACACTGATCCAACACAAAAAGGTCATACAAGTTCTGATCTTACTTTTCCCTGCAACTTCATGTCAGACTTCAAATTATATTATCAGAATCTGTAAACCTCCTTTAACAAGGGGGCCCCCAACTCCCAGCCCGAAAAAGGCAGTGTAGTGTGAACAACAAGAGATAGTTTTGACAAGTTCTTTATTGAAAATGAAGAATGTCCCCCATCGTAGCTCCAACATGTCTTCTTTCTCTGGTCTTCTCTACCGATGTGTCACCTCCGATGTCTGGCAGCTCTTATATAGACATGAGTCGTGCCATCCAGTGTGGTCACCATGAGACTTTTCAGAATGGTCTCTTGTTTCTATTTACACTATACTGCCTTTTTGTGGGGTGAACGGGTGGGGTACAATGTACCCCATACTTATTCACATGGGGAGCTGGGACCAAGGGTCCCATTTTCAATAAGCCCCTTGCCCTCAGACCCCCACAACCACCACCCAGGGTTGTCGGGAACAAGTCCTTGTCCCATCAACGTGGGGACAAGGTGCTTTGGGGTGGGGGGGCACCCACCAATGTTGAAGGCATGTGGTCTGGTATTGCTTGGTGGGAGGGGTGGGGAAGACGCTCCTCGTACACCCCCCCCCCCTTTTCTGACCCACTGAGCTGCATGCTCAGATAAGGCTCTGGTATGGCTATTGGGGGGGGGGGGCACACTTTTTTTGTGGGATTTCCCCTTAAAATTCGTTCCGGTATGGTCTTGGAGGAGACCCTGCGCTGTTTTTATTTATGTTTCGGCATGGGGTTCCCCATCAAGATCCTCAGAGCATGCCACAAGTCGGATCAATTAAGATGATGATCCCGACTTCCATTCAAACCAATGGGCTGAAATCGTGCCCAAGTCAACCAAAGTAGTGCAGGAGGCATTTTCAAAGTCGGACCAGTTAAGACGGCTCTTATAGGGAACCATTGATTTTGACATGCCATGCAACTTGTGCTCTGAAAGTCAGAGCATACGTCAGACCAGTGTGAACCAACCCTTACCCAGTGATCGCCAGTATTAGATTTAGGCCTCACGTGCAGTTTTGGGGTTAAAAATGCGTGGTTGAGATGCATTCTCCCATAACAACCCCCCCCCTGTCACGATAGGGGCAATTACATGCCATGATCACAATGCTTTGCTTCATGCCCATGGCACACATGCTACAAAATAAAATACACATGATTGCTGCCTGTTTGTCGCAGAAAATTAGGTTAAAACAGGCAGTGATGAGGCTTCAAATCCCATCACCAATCGTAGATCATGCTTGAGGGCTGGTTCATACCATACGCTGTGGGTTCCTGGGTGATTCACACCACTTGCAAAACCCACTGCAACTGTAGCGGGTGTCAATACAAAGTAAACACCCAAAAAAGCAGGTCACAAACCGTGCATTTGCCCGCACTGGATTGAGTGGTACCTTTGGTGCAGTGCAATTCTAGCCCATTCAAAATGAATGGGCTGAAATCACATTGCATGTGAGAGTCGCACAGGAATGCACAGGGCATGGTGAGAAATGGCCCTCGAAAGGAAGGAGCTTATAAAATGGTATATTTAACTAAAGATTAAAAAAAAGGAGCACATACAACAAAAAGCATGGTTAGGGTTTACAGAAACAAAAAATAAAAAGCACCTGCTCTTAAAACTAGAACTCCACAATGTTTGGAAGCCTGCTCATGTGATTGTGCAAGACATCAGAATATACAAGTCAGAAGGGGGTTCTGACAGAGAGGCATCGCCTGAACAATTTTCTGACATCCTCCAAAAACATAATAAATCCCATGACCAATAGCGGACCAGTGCAACACTTGTAAAATAAAATAAATAAATAAATAAATAAATAATCTAAAAAGTTAAAGTACCACACTGAAGGGAATTTATCAAATCTGGAGCAGCTGTGCCCAGCAGCCAATCCGCCTCTAGCTTTCCTTTTCAAAGCTTAGCTGAACAAACTGAAGTTAGAAGCTGATGGTTGCCATGCAATGTCTGCTTCAGTTTTGATGAATCTCTCTCTCTCCCCCCCCCCATTATGTTCAGGTGCGCAGCCATCAGCTGACTAAGATGACCCAAGAACAGTGATGGAGAACCTTGGCTTAGTTTTGGAACTACATTTCCCATGATGCTCACCTACTCTGCAGCTCACCTACTCTTCACCATGGGAAATGTAGTTCCAAAACATCTGGGGTGCCAAGGTCCCGCCATCCCTGCCCTAGAACCTTTATAATCCCCAAACTAAAGATAGCCTCCAAAATACCCATTTCCTGGTCTGACCCAATGCCTAAAACAAGCCCCAACCCTACCCACAGTTCAATTTAATGATAAAATTATGTTAAAAATTAAAATTTTACTGTCTCAGATCAAGGACAGGGCGAACTGGTGTCCCAGGAAAATTGGATATTGAGGTTTGGACCCACAACAGAGAAGAAATAGCGCACTTCTGCTACGATTCATTTTATCACAGTACAAAAGATGACTGAAATTATTAAAATATAAAATAGTACTAACCAATCTATATGGCAGCAATTAAAAAAAAAAAAAATGAAACACACTGCCAAAAATAAACTCCCAAAACACCCAACATTAAAAACTTACAATACCAAAAAAAATAAAATAACGTATGCATACTATGTATTCCACGATCATTTCACATCAAGGCCCCATTCACACAACTTTGGGGTGCAACTTTTGAGGGTTAACATCGGACTCTATGGCCCTCGAGTCACATCAAATTAGTACATGAACTATTCTGAAGTCGCTGTGACTTTAAGTCACATAGATATGAACGGTACTCATTGGAAAACATTGGGTGCGCCTTGTCATGCGACTTTGCTGTCCAAAAGGTGCATGACAAGTTGCACAAGTGTGAATACTAAAATTAGATTAAGTGGGGGAAGGGGTCAGAAATCATTGTGCCGGGTCTCTCTGTGCAAAACACATACTGTGCAGGAACTTCTGTGGAAATTCAACTAGTAAGAATACATAGGATGAGCAGGAATAGTGTTACATTTGACTAGACAGAATATATTATTTGACTGTCATGACCAGTCTGGAGCCTACGCCACCTGGTGGTTGCTACCATGCAGTGCGGCAAGACCACACTACAGCACACCTGAACCTTATTATCCATATAGGCAACTCTGAACTTCCGCCCAGTGCCTGATCAACAGGTTGAGTTTGTCTGCATTTGAATATTACATCTAGAATTGCTCTCCTGGAATATTTCCTCTGCTTTTACTTGCTAATACACTTTTGTCTGCCGCCTGCCCAGTCACGCCTCCGTCTGCCACCTGCCCCGGCCTCTTTACAGTCAGACTGCACCTCCTGCCTTTCGATTTGGTCTCGTGGAGTTTTGCTCATCTTTCTAGGGACTTGCATCGCTCATACACTGACTGTATGTTGCCTCTGGTAGCATGGAGTCTACCAAGCTCCGCGACATTTGCTTCTATCTTGCAGCAGCAGATATACACGGTTTCTTGGCAAAGGTTGGAAGAGGTAGTCATGAATCTTAGATCATATCAGTCATTTCTATAAATATGGGGCCAGCGAGGTAGTTCAAGGGCTCCCAAATTTCTGTTTGCATCTGCTGGACACAAGAAATATCAGGGGTCTATTTACACCTCATAGGTCCCCATTAAAAGAACTTCACCTACCATTACATAAGTAACGTCACACACAAGACATGCTAGCCCCGGTAATAATGCGAAAAGATAAATGAACTTTTATTATATACAGGGATACCAACCATACTAGAGAGATGTGCAAACCATGGTATACAATCACATTATAGGCATTCCTACCCTTGTACACGATTAGGTCCCACAAATGAACACAACTTCACCTTAATGTAAATGAACAGCATTTGTTCATTTAATACATATTAATTGTCAATTTAGTCACTGCTAGGAGACAAAATATACTATACAGTATACAATGGAATCACAAACTGCTAGAAGTGATTGAGCATTGAGCCTAGCCTTTTGATTCCAGAAAACCATGAAAAGCAGAATGTTTATTATCTAGAGAAGTGGCCTCCAAACTGCAGCCCTTTGCTTACCTTTAGCCTGCCCTGGGGCCCCATTTCATCCAATGACATGGCCCTTGGGGCCCCATTTCATCCAATGGTATGGTATGAAATGACATGGCCCTTGAGGCAGAATCCTCACCGCCCCCCACTGACCCCAATGAAGGAGTAAAATTCCTCCTAATGACACTAGCGATGGGGGAACACTTTCTCCCTATGACACCATCAGGCCAAATGACACCAATGATTGGACACAATTTCTCCCAATGACACCAATGATAGGGCATTATTTCTCCCCACTGATTTCAGGACCTTTTCAACTCCCAATGGCCACAGTCCGGCCCTAAAAAAGGACTGTATACTGGCCCTTTGATTAGGGATTTGGAGACCCCGGATGTCTTCCTTGCTCTTGTCCTATTCTTAGGACACATACTCTCTTATAATGCAGCCTGACTTCTGCAGAGGCTGTATGTTTGTCAGTCTCAAATGGTTCACGAGTCCCCCATAGCATACAAGCCAATCCTTAAATCCTTAAATAAAGCCCAATTTGGTTCAGGGGGCAGTCACAGAGAAGGAAGCCTATGGGGGCAAGAACTAGGGTCAGTATTTTACCTTATTCTGACCCTACCCCCCCCCCACCCCACCCCTACAGAGCCAAACAGTGACCCCCCACTGCTTGGGCAAATTTAAAAATCAACCTAGAGAGGGGCCCTAAATCACGTCAATGCTAAGTGATTTAAAGCTGAAGTTTAGGTATTGCTTTTTTTGTTTGGTTGTTGTTTTTTTTTTTGTTTGCATAGTTACACTGGGGTCCAGCTTGGATCAATGTATGCATTTATAGGCCATGCCTGGCTGATCCCTGTGGAAGGTGGAAATGACTGTAATAGTTATCACTGTTGGCTTATGGGGGTCCACACATGGGTGAATGCGGGCGGTTAATCGCTCTGCATTTTCTCAATAAATCCAAAGTGTTCTGAATGGATGAGGTGGAAATCATCACATCACCATCCCATCTTTCGCCTCATCTTTTTTTCATCTGGTGACCCTGCCAGGAACACACTTCCTCACAACATTTACTCACTGTACCGCATCTATGGAAAAGCAATGTTGCCATCTAGGCAGAAATGTGTTAGGACTTCAGAACATCCCCCTTATCCTCATATCAAGGAGGAGAGAGATTTTCTGTAGTCCACAGAGAGAATTTGGAACAGGAATGCCTTGTACATACGGTCGGATTTTCCCTTGGAATGGGAGCCTTTTGTCGGAAATTCCGACCGTGTGTGGGCTCCATCGGACAGTTTCCATCGGAATTTCCGTCGCACAAAATTTGAGATCTGGTTCTCAAATTTTCCGACAACAAAATCCGTTCGTGCAAATTCCGACGCACAAAGTTCCACGCATGCTCGGAATCAAGCAGAAAAGCAGCGCTGGCTATTGAACTTAATTTCAGCCCATCATACGTGTTGTACGTCACTGCCTTCTTGACGTTTGGAATTTCCAACCAACTTTGTGTGACCATGTGTAAGACAAGTTTGAGCCAACATCGTCAGAAAAAAAAAAAAAAAAAAACACATGGATTTTGTTGTCGGAATGTCCGATCGTATGTACGCAGCATTACAGAGCTAATGGTTCACAGCGCAGCAGAGGCAGAAGGCACCAGCTCACTGGATTTCTAGATGTATCATCTTTATTTTCCCCTTTTAGCATTTATCAAACACATAACAAAATTCTTTCAGTGGTATATTTACCAGACCAAAAAAAAAAAAAAAAAAAAAAAAAAAGCTCATTGGTTGGGTTTATGCACCTTTTAAAAAAGGAAAATAAATAAAAAAAATAAATAAATAAAAAGGTCCACATATACAACACAATTTCGGAACACACATTAGGTAGGGTCATTAAAATTAAAATAATATTAACTAGGGATGTCATTTAAAGAATTACAGCTGTTTAGTAACTCACTGAATGTTTTTACTTAACACACACACAAAGCTGAGGGGTTGGCATTTGAACCCCCCCCCCCCCAATCATACTCGGAGAAGACCCCCGAACGCTTAGTTGGCAGTTGGGTATAAATGGACAGCAGAGTCCATTTTCATCCAGCCATTTATAGAGCGGAGCTCTGTCTGTGTCCTCTGTGCATAAAATGAGCGGACACGGATCTGTCATCCGCCCGCTCTGATCATCAGCGAATCGGCAGAAAGATCTGTTGATCAAAATGGAGTTTGCCCCGCGAGAAAGGGGCTTTAGATGGAGAGTGGCGAGTATTTAGAACTTTATGGCGGGTTTTCATTGCGGTCTATGTCCACGTTACAAAGATATACTGTCTCGATTGGTCCTAGAAACCACCGTCACCGGGACTTAAAGTGAGGGAGAAACCAACATTGAGTTGCCACCATAACAGAATCAGGTGGGGGAAATTTTGCAGTTGGCACTCGATCCAGTGGGGGGGGGGTGGGGGGGTTGTTGGTGTTATTTATGGAACTGCATGTTAAATTTCCCATGTGATAAATGGAAAGCTGGCCTGGTGCCAAATGCACAATTAGGTATTGGTCACCCAAAAAATTAATAGACACGGAACCAAACATCTCAAAGCCACAAAGTGGGGAAAATGTTTTTGCAATATTTCCAGTGTCCAAATTAGTTACATTTTAAAACTGAGTAGGATGCCAATAATTGAATTGAATAAAATATCTGCAGAGCCAAAGAATTAAGCAGTGCTGAGAGCTCCTAATTGTTAGAACCCTTCCAAAGCTGACCATACATTATACAATTGTCTTATTCAATTTCCTTTAGGGCCCTCTCACAATGAACGCAGTGCACTCCCACTGCATAGACAGCCTAAATCAAGGTAATCCTGCGGGCATAGTTCATACCATTGCAGTGCAGGAAAAAAAAAAAAAAAAAAAAAGTCTAAGTATAGCATGCTGTATTTTTTCCACATAGCAAAAGCAAATAACGAGTTACAAAAGCACTTCAAATGCACTGCACCAAGCCCAAAAACATATTGAAAAATGCACTGCAAATGCAGCACAAAAACGCATGCAAAGCATGCATCAAATGCATGTAAACATGTAGTCAAAAAAAAAAAAAGCGTGGTTGCGTGCAGTTTCTGTTGTGAATGGGCCCTTAGATTTACCATCAACTATGTAGTGCAAGGGCCTGCCTGATTGCATATAAAATTCAAAGAGTTTAGGTTTGAGCCCATATTATATGATTTTGGTAATTGTACAAGAAAATAACAGATGTCTTTGCTGGTCACAACACGTCACTAACTTCCCGAGCGGCACCTCTGCCCTGAGACCCCCCTGAGCGGCACCTCTGCCCTGAGACCCCCCTGAGCGGCACCTCTGCCCTGAGACCCCCCTGAGCGGCACCTCTGCCCTGAGACCCCCCTGAGCGGCACCTCTGCCCTGAGACCCCCCTGAGCGGCACCTCTGCCCTGAGACCCCCCTGAGCGGCACCTCTGCCCTGAGACCCCCCTGAGCGGCACCTCTGCCCTGAGACCCCCCTGAGCGGCACCTCTGCCCTGAGACCCCTCTGAGCGGCACCTCTGCCCTGAGACCCCCCTCGAGCGGCACCTCTGCCCTGAGACCCCCCACCCCGAGCGGCACCTCTGCCCTGAGACCCCCCCCGAGCGGCACCTCTGCCCTGAGACCCCCCCCGAGCGGCACCTCTGCCCTGAGACCCCCCTGAGCAATGATAGTCTAGGAAGAAAAAAGATATACAGCCTACCCTGGAGTAGAAATCCTCATTCTTGCTGCCTCGGACCAGCCAAAGTGACACTGTAGTGATTTCTTCCAATAAGCATTTAAATAATAGTTATTAATATACAAGATGTATATACTGTAGTGCCAACAGTTTGTACAGCACTTTACAAATTAAAGGAAGACAGAGCAGTTAGAAATGAGTTCAAATCAGGAGGGTCATACGAGAGCCCTGCTTTTGAGTTAATCTAAAATTCCAGGAGCCAGGAAGCCAAATCTCCTTAAAATTTACAGATGGCGCCCGACATTTGAGATTGCTCTAGTTGTTGTCAATGGAGCTGGTCTCAGGACAGGCTGGATCCTGAATTCCATATTATATGTCCACCCCTGATCTAAAAGTAGTTAGACATACACCAATCTAGGGCTGCAACTAACGATTATTTTCATAATCGATGAGTTGGCCGATTAATCGATTTCATTGGTTAATAACCTTAAAAAAAAAATAAGGCAATTTATTCTTAAAAATTTCTATGCAGTGGTAAATATAAATAACCAACTATAGGGAGCAAAATCTCTAATCCACTCTGAGAATGACAGACAGAAGAGATATATACTCTATATACCATTAGAGATATATACACCATTAAAGGAGATATACTATATATACACTATTAGAGGAGATATATTATAAGAGGATTTATACTGTATATACTATTAGGAGAGATATATACCATTAGAGGCGAGAGATATACTATTAGTATATACAGTAGCTCTCTCCTCTAATAGTATATACAGTATATCTCCGCTATTAGAAGAGATATACTGTATATGCTATTAGAGGATTTATACTGTATATACCATTAGAGGAGAGAGATATACTGTATATACCAGGGATATGCAATTAGCGGACCTCCAGCTGTTGCAAAACTACAAGTCCCATCATGCCTCTGCTTGTGGCCGTCAGTCTTGCTATGCCTCATGGGACTTGCAGTTCTGCAACAGCTGGAGGCCCGCTAATTGCATATCCCTGGTATATACCATTAGAGGAGAGATTTACTCTATAGAATATTAAAGGGTCAGTCTTGTAAATATCATCAGACTCATTAACATTAACCCCATTTTCTTACTGGCCGATTAATTATGAAAATAGTAATCGATTCATTTCATAATCGATTAGTTGTTTCCGCCCCACACCAATCAGACATAAATTTAGGACCTCTGACTGGTTAAATGAGCAGCACTGATTATCTTATTACAATGGCATCTTAAAGTGTGTGTGGGATACGTTAACCACTTCCATACCTTGCCTATTTTGGCACTCTTCTCCTACATGTAAAAATCATATTTTTTTGCTAGAAAATTACTCAGAACCCCTCAAACATTATATATATATATATATATATATATATATATATATATATATATATATATATATATATATATATATATATATATATATATTTTATTATTTATTTAGCAGACACCCTAGGGCAGTGATGGTGAACCTTGGCACCCCAGGTGTTTTGGAACTACATTTCCCATGATGCTCATACACTATGCAGTGTAGTTGAGCATCATGGGAAATGTAGTTCCAAAACATCTGGGGTGACAAGGTTCGCCATCACTGCCCTAGGGAATAAATCACCAAATGATCTGGTAGTGAAATTAAACTTAAAAAGGTCAGCACACAAAAATTAAGGACACAATGCCTCTCATAGTGAAATTCCACCATTAAAGGTTTTATTTGAAAAAAAAATACCAAATGACATATAAAAAAGGACATAAAAAATATCCAAAAAGAATCACGTGAACTAAGCTAGCTAGCGTTTCCTGCTCCCCATATTGCTCTTTTTATCGTTCATTTTTATTGGATCACGTGATTCTTTTTGGATATTTTTTATGTCATTTTTTATATGTCATTTGGAAATTTTTTTTCAAATAAAACCTGTAATGGTGGGATTTCACTATGAGAGGCATTGTGTCCTTACTTTTTGTTTATGGTGAACCCGTTCTGAGCTCCTAGCTGACCGGAACCTTCGAGACAGAGTTGAAAACCCTGGAGATCTGAGGTGTACCGATCCTGAAGTGGGCAGCGACTATCCGGATGGTGATCCATGACCTGATGTATATGAATGGTGTGTGACGCACATAAGCCTGCATGACACATTTACTATACAGTAGTTTGTGTCCACCATTTTCGGTAAGGGTATCCACCGTTTTCTATAATATTTTCTGGCTGTGAACGGAAGGCTATACATAGTTCATACCAATGGAATATCTGGACTCACGTTTCACATTATTTTGTCATAGCTGGACTTTATGCTCATATTGTTAGTTCACTGAAGCACATTTTCTGTATTCCTTACTAGACTGCACAACATGTGATATGTGTGCTGACCTTTTAAGTTTGATTTCACTACCAGATCATTTGGTGATTTATGTCTATTTTTTTTTTTTTTTTTTTGACATTATAGCGCTACATTGTTTGTTATCATTCGTTATTTTGACTTAGTTTGTTTGTATGTTAGCTGCTGTTTTGTGTTATATCACAATTTTGTCACTTATATAGGGAGCGCAGTGTTTTCCCCCTCCCCTAGGGAATAAAATGGCGGTCATAACTTTTTATCTCGCATGGAATTATTTTATTTTTATTATCACTTTTATGCCTATTAAAAAGGAATGTAAACATCCCTTGTATTAGGAATCTATCATGACAGGTCCTCTTTATGGAGAGATGCTGGGTCAATAAGACCCCACATCTCTCCTCCAGGCTGTAAGGGCATGAGAACGGAAAAAAATAAAAAAAATAAAATTTTATCAATCTCATGCCGACAGCCGCAATCATGGCTTTGTTTGGGGGGGGGGGGGGGGGGGGGGCAACATGACATCTCCTCCCGTCCCTATAAGAACGATCAAGCAGCGGAACTGCCGCTATGATCATTGCTTTCGTGCACAGAATCGCCGCCTGTAAATAATGATATCCGAATGATGCCTGTAGCTGCAGGTGCTTTTTGGGTTCAATATACTTCAATGGAAAAGCTGCAGAAAAGCATGTAATGCATTTTTGCAGCAATTTGTTTTTTTTTAATGTGCCCAACAACAAATTGGGCAAAAAATAAAATAAAAAAGGCAAAAAACGCAAATTGCAGCAAAATCACATGCGTAAAAATCGAAACGCACAGCAAAAAGTACTGCAGAAACAGATCAAGAGCAAACTGTACAGGTGTGTACCGAGCCTCATGCTCATCAGTTTTCAGAAGAGAATATTCACATGAATAATCTTTGTACGCTCACCAAATGAACGAATGTTATTGAAAATTTCTGCGTTTAAAATTAATGTAATTTCTGAACGAAACCATGTACACCGTCTGAAAATTCCCTTGACCAAGAAGTTTTCTATTATTTCAAAATTTTCCTGTCACTGTGGTTGAAAATGAACGTCGATTTGACCCTACTAATGATTAGAAAAAATTTTTTTTTTTTTTTTTTTTTTTTAGAGGAAGACATTGTTTTTAAAATTAAAAAAAAAATTGATCTCCAAGTCTGATATTTACCAGATTCACCCTTTAATAGTATATACAGTATATAACTCCTCTAATAGTATATACAGTACATCTCTTCTGCCTGTTATTCTCAGAATGGATTAGATATTTTGCTCCCTAATCATATAGTTGGTTATTTATATTTGCCACTGCATAGAGTAGGGGTTGACAAATTTGCTTTGAATTTAGGAGCCAGTTAAAAAAGTTAGGAGCCAGTTTTTTTTTTTTTATGGTATGGATTGTCAGCTCCCGGGGTAAGGCCACTCATTTTCACCCCCTATCCCTAACTCACAATGGAGCACCCAGTCAATAACGCCAATGAAACACTGTTACATCAGGGTTATGGGCTGACCAGAAAGAGCAAGGCTGGCAACAGATGGAACTGGCTGGCACTGGCAGATGACACTGGTTTGGAACTGGCAGGTGACACTGGCAGCGGCACTTGGCACTGGTTGGTGATGGCAGGTGGCCCTGGTCGGTGGTGACAGGTGGCACTGGTAGGCGGTGGCACTGACACTGTCAGGTGGCACTGGCAGGTTTTACACTGAGCATTCGGTTACTGAAATGTAACAGAGGAGCTGTCAGAATTGAGCTGTCGGAATGGGCGGAACCCGGCCGGGGTGGGCAGGATTTAGCAGCTTTCAAACACCAGCCAACGGGATGTGGCCCCGCCCCTTTTAAGAAAAGGGGCGGGGCCCCATACATGTAGCGGCCCACCCAGATCCCATTGGCTGGTGTTTGATAGCTGCTGGGTACCGCCCACCCCCCGGCCGGGTCCTGCCCACCCTGACATCAAGCTGAAATCTGACAGATCCTCCTCTCTCCATTGCTTGTCAGTTTCACACACTTAGAGCAGCGCCGCTGAGTGTGGAGGAGGGAGGAGGACGGCAGTCAGTGTTCATGCCCTGCATGTCTGGGGCATCAATAGTGAGTGGGCTGGGGGCAGCTTAGGTGCCAGGTTGAGATTTCTGGTCGCATTGGCGACCTGGCGCCCGGGGTTTGTCGAGCCCTGGCATAGAGACATTTAAGAAAAAAATTGCCTTTTTTTAAACTTTACATATTAACTAAAATTATACACCACACTTTTTTTTTTTTAGGTTATTAACCAATTAATCAAAACAATAAAATCGGCCAACTAATCGATTATGAAAACAATCGTTAGTTGCAGCCCTACTGTGTACCTGCAGACTGGTCAGGGTGCCCATGCCAACCCGTGTCCACAGCCCAAATCCTCTACAATGAGCATCAGAACTGGAGTAATGGAAGACACCTGGTTTGATGAATAACGTTTTCTATTGTGTGGCTGGCCGGGTGCATGTGAGTTGCTTACCTGGGGAAGAGACACACAAGTTAGCAGAGGCTTTGGAAAATTGGAGGACCTTGGCTCCTGCCATTCATGTGGATGTTACTGACACATACGACCTAACTAAACATTGTTGCTGACCAAGTGTACTCCTTAACTGCTTCCTGACTGGTTCCTGTATATATATGGTGGCAGAATGGCTCTGCTGTGAATCGCTGCATATATACACACTGCAGCGCCTTCAAGAGCCATAGCAGACGTGCACCCGCTGCACGGCGGGCATGATCCCAGCCGGCCACCCACGAGATCGTGTGCACAAGAGCAGGAATGGGGATTTGTGTGTATACGCACAAATCCTTCTCCTGTCAGGGGAGGAGAAACAGATTGTAGTTCCTACCAAGTAGGAACAACAATCTGTCTCCCCCCCCCCCCCAGTCAGTCCAATCCCCTCACAGTTAGAACACACCCTTGATCGCCCCTTGTGTTAACCTCTTCCCTGGCAGTGACATTTATACAGTAATCGCTGTATAAATGTCAATGGTCCCAAAAAAAGTGTCTGATGCAATACCAATAAAAATTGCTGATCGCCAGCATTACTAGTAATTATATATATATATATATATATATATATATATATATATATATATATATATATATATATATATATATATATATATACACACATATATATACACACACACACACACACACATACACTTATTGCAATTTGTTTACCAAAAATATGTAGAAGAATACACATTGGCCTAAACTGAGGGGGAAAAAAAATTTTTATATATATTTTTGCGGGATATTATAGCAAAAATTAAAAAAAAAAAAAATGTATTTTTTTTTCAAAATCAACGCTTTTTTTGTTTATAGCGCAGGTGATCAAATACCACCAAAAGAAAGCTCTGTTTGTGGGGGGGGGGGGGGGGGGGGGAGGAGGTCAATTTTGTTTGGGAGCCACGTTGCACAATTGTCAGTTAAAGCGCCACAGTGCAAAATCGCAAAAAGTGCTCTGTTCTTTGGCCAGAAAAATGGTCCGGGGCTTAAGTGGTTAAAGGACAAGTTTACCTCTGTGGAAAAATAAATGCCCATATTTATGCAGGAGGGTGAACAGGAACATTTTATACCCTATATATGGGTTTAAACATGCAACATTATCCTAAGAGCCCATTCACACAGGGGCAACTCCTGATCCGACTTCAGGTCGCCCCTAGTCGCCTCAGGTCGGACAACATTTAAAAAGCAATGTAAGTGAATGAGAGCCGTCTTAATGCACACTACTGAAGTCGCTCCGACTTCAGAAAAGGTTCCTGTACTACTTCTATCCGACTTGTAGGCGACCGGTACCCATTGATTTCAATGGAGATCGCCTCCAAGTCGGATCTCCGTCTATACGGAGGCGACTTTGACAGAATTATTAGCTCTGAAGGGGGAACTCCACGGCAAATTTCTGAAAAAAATTTGGCGTGGGTTCCCCCTCCGAGAGCATACCAGGCCCTTAGGTCTGGTATGGATTCCAAGGGGAACCCCCTATGCCGAAAAAACGGCGTGGGGGTCCCCCCCAGAGCCACACCAGACCCTTATCCGAGCACGCTACCCGGCCGGCCAGGAAAGGGGGTGGGGACGAGCGGGCGGCCCCCCCCCTCCTGAGCCGTACCAGGCCGCGTGCCCTCAACATGGGGGGGGTGCCTTGGGGGAGGGGGGGCGTGCGGCC
Source organism: Lithobates pipiens (assembly GCF_037356315.1). NCBI lineage: Eukaryota > Metazoa > Chordata > Amphibia > Anura > Ranidae > Lithobates > Lithobates pipiens. The sequence goes on along the minus strand of NW_027507789.1, from coordinate 57,955,091 downwards.
CCCCCACCCCAAAGCATCTTGTCCCCATGTCGATGAGGACAAGGGCCTCTTCCCGACAACCCTGGCCGTTGGTTGTCGGGGTCTGCGGGCGGGGGGCTTATCGGAATCCGGGAGCCCCCTTTAATAAGGGGGCTCCTGGATACCGGCCCCCCACCCTATGTGAATGAGTATGGGGTACAATGTACCCCTACCCATTCACCTGTAAAAAAAAAAGTAAAAAAAAACACATCACACAAGGGTTAAAATAGTTTATTGCACAGCTCCGGGGGTCTTCCGTCTTCGGGGTCTTCTCGCCGGACTCCTCCGCTATCTTCTGCTAGCTCTTTTACTAGCGGAGGAGTCCGGCTTTCTTCCTCCCCGCCGCCGGCCTCTTCTCCCGACTTCGGGGGTCTTGTCCCCCTCTTCGGTTCTTCTGCCGGGCCACCGCGCCTTCTTATAGCTCTTTTGCAGGCGGTGGCCCGGTCTTCTGCCGCCGCCTTCCGTTCTTCTTCTTCTTCTTCTTCTTCTTCTTCTTCTTCAGGAGATGTTGACACGACGCTCTCTCCGGCCACAATGCCAGGGACGCGCTCCGCTGCCACTTATATAGGGACAATGGGGCGGTGTCACATGGGTTGATGTCACATGGGTTGGTCACATGGGTTGATGTCACATGGTGACCCGCCCCCTTACCATGTGACCAACCCATGTGACATCAACCCATGTGACACCGCCCCATTGTCCCTATACAAGTGGCAGCGGAGCGCGTCCCTGGCATTGTGGCCGGAGAGAGCGTCGTGTCAACATCTCCTGGAGAAGAAGAAGAAGAAGAACGGAAGGCGGCGGCGACAGAAGACCGGGCCACCGCCTGCAAAAGAGCTATAAGAAGGCGCGGTGGCCCGGCAGAAGAACCGAAGAGGGGGACAAGACCCCCGAAGTCGGGAGAAGAGGCCGGCGGCGGGGAGGAAGAAAGCCGGACTCCTCCGCTAGTAAAAGAGCTAGCAGAAGATAGCGGAGGAGTCCGGCGAGAAGACCCCGAAGACGGAAGACCCCCGGAGCTGTGCAATAAACTATTTAAACCCTTGTGTGATGTGTTTTTTTTTACTTTTTTTTTTACAGGTGAATGGGTAGGGGTACATTGTACCCCATACTCATTCACATAGGGTGGGGGGCCGGTATCCAGGAGCCCCCTTATTAAAGGGGGCTCCCGGATTCCGATAAGCCCCCCGCCCGCAGACCCCGACAACCAACGGCCAGGGTTGTCGGGAAGAGGCCCTTGTCCTCATCGACATGGGGACAAGGTGCTTTGGGGTGGGGGGGCCGCACGCCCCCCCTCCCCCAAGGCACCCCCCCATGTTGAGGGCACGCGGCCTGGTACGGCTCAGGAGGGGGGGGGGCCGCCCGCTCGTCCCCACCCCCTTTCCTGGCCGGCCGGGTAGCGTGCTCGGATAAGGGTCTGGTGTGGATCTGGGGGGGACCCCCACGCCGTTTTTTCGGCGTAGGGGGTTCCCCTTGGAATCCATACCAGGCCTAAGGGCCTGGTATGCTCTCGGAGGGGGAACCCACGCCAAATTTTTTTCAGAAATTTGCCGTGGAGTTCCCCCTTGAGCTCATTCTCTGCTTGGCCTCGGCAAAAGTCGCCTGGCCTGGGGCGACTTGTAAGTCGTCCCAAGTCGGGCTTGAAGTCATCACAAGTCGTTTTGAAGTCGTCCCAAGTCGCGCTGTGATCTTAACTCAAGTCGTGTCCAAGTTGCCTGACTCAAGTCGCCTACAAGTCGTGTTGCCCCTGTGTGAATGGGCTCTAAAGGTGAACCTATTCTTTATCATATTAAAATATTTATTCTCCCCGTCTGTGTACAGGCAGCCTTGATGTTATGCAACGGCCACAAAAGTCTTTCTTGCCACATCTCTTCATTAGGGCTTACATGCTAGGGCATTTGTTTGTGTCAGAACTGCTCTTCTTCCTACACAAGTCTTAAATCCAAGCAGAAAGCATGCTGTAGTTGTGTTTAAAAGCACTTACTTGTATGCATAGCATACTAGCTCATTATGAAATATTCACCTTGGATCGAAGCGCCCGCAGCACTCCCCGTACACTGGTCTGGCCACATGGCCCCCAGAGTTATTCCCGGGTATCGCAGGCTCCGGTGGTGTGATTGGCCGGAAGCTGCGATGACGTCACTCCCACGCGAGCTGCTGGTAGCGGCACGTACGAGCTGTTGCTTCAGTGGCGATGACGTCGGCACATGCGGATACAGGGGATATCTCCTAGACCGCGCACGTTTAGGATACATTATAGGCTTACCCTTAGTAAAAATTGGACAAGGGTTAGAAACCGATTGGTTACTATGCACAGCTGCACTAGTTGCTGTGTGCATCAGTTTTAGTAAATCCCCCCCTTTGTGTCAATCCCGCCGCACAGCTCCTGGGTGCCATAAATCTAGCATTCCATGCAAAACTGGTATGTTGGGACACTTAGTGCAAAATCCCAGAAACAACCCCACCCTTCTCCTGAAACCTTTCCTCTCTACCCCAACATTTTCCAGCTGGAGTAAAGAGCTGTATTGTCCCCCAAGTACATCAGGGGTTCATACTGTATACACACCGCCTTTCCTGCCCTGACTCCATGCCAAGTTCTTGGCCACTTTTCTAGCTAAACCGACTGAAGAAATTGGCAGTGAATGCAACCACACGTGAATGTGCTACATTTTATACCGATGCCAGTACAGGAAAGTTTACACAAAAGAATACAAAGTCTCCAACGTTTTACCCCATAATCCTAGGATTAAAAGAACACACATTTGTGTCAAACTACAGGACACAAAAACCATTAGAAAGCCTCTATGGTCATCCATGTGAGCCATGGAGGAAGAACAATAGAGATCAATCTGACAAATGTCAAACTACAAGGCAAGACAGTGAAATAATCAACTTTATTATTAGTATCTTACGGGGTCACCAGGCAGATTCATTCCCTGTCCTATAATTATCAATTAGGTGATTGACTTTAAAGCTGAACTCCAGGCAGATACAAGACAAAATTATTGCAGCTCTGTAATTAATAGATCAGTGCAGTCCTTTCACACCATATTGCACATAAAAACTCACCACAACACATTGAAAATGCATGTGTGTTAACATGCAATTTCATGTGTGTTGGCATGTGTCCTCTGTAGTGAAGTGACAGGTCCCTGGAAGGATAAAAATACTATTCTTTTTATATTTTAAAGTGGAGTTCCACATATATATATATATATATATATATATATATATATATATATATATATATATATATATATATATATATATATATATTTAATGTGCATAAAAAAAAATTGGAGAATATTTTTTTTTTTTTTACTCACCTCTAATGCCTGTTGCTAGGGGGTCCCTTGTAATCTGCCTCCTTCTGCACCTGATGTCACTTCCCTCAGCACAGGAAAGGAGATCACCTCTCCCCCCTCCCTCTAGGCAATCATCTGGGACAAGCGTCAGGTCCCAGATGATTGCATGGCCAGTCACGGTGCGACTCATGCATGCGCAGTGGGTGCCCGGCTGTGAAACCACAGCTGGGCGCCCAGTTACAATGCCGGCGCTGCCAAGCAGAGGGGAAGACGAGTGGGGCTTCGATCCCCTACATTGCTGGACCCTGGGACAGGCAAGTGTTCGATTATAAAAAGTCAGCAGCTGCAGCGTTTGTAGTTTTGTGTGTTTTTTTTTTTTTAAACGGAACTCCGCTTTAAGTTTTAGTTGCACTGGTGTGTTAAAATGCAGATAGGTTGCAATTCCACACAACACACATTTACACAACATTGTGGTGTGAAAAAGGCAAAAAGAAAAGCACTGTTTTCTATTAGGGTTGCACCCATACCGGTTTCTCCGGCACAGTGGTGTAATGGGCGGCACAGTGGTGTAATGGGCGGCACAGTGGTGTAATGGGCGGCACAGTGGTGTAATGGGCGGCACAGTGGTGTAATGGGCGGCACAGTGGTGTAATGGTTAGCACTCTCACCTAGCAGTAAAAAGGGTCACTCGTTTGAATCCCAACCACGACACTACCTGCTTGGAGTTTGCATGTTCTCCCTGTGCCTGTGTGGGTTTTAAACCAGTACTCTGGTTTCCTCCCACACTCCAAAGACATGCAGGTAGGCTAATTGGCTTCTGTCCTAAATTGGCCCTAGTATATGAATGGGGACTTTGTATTGTGGGCTCCTTGAGGGTAGGAACCAATGTGAGTGTGCAATGTACAGGGATAGGGGTAGACACTCACTCAGGTTGAACTGGATGGACTGGTGTCTTTATTCAACCTTACAAACTATGAAACTATGAATATGATCATTTTGGTCAGGTACTCACCAATACAGAGTACCGATACCTTTGCGGTGCAATTTGAGTCCATACAAAAAGAATGGGCTCAAAATCACAAATCGCATGCAATTTGAACAGGAATGCGTTGTCACTATTACAATTCGGACAAGAATCGCACAACATTCCTGTTCAAATCACATGCAATTCTTTGCAGTGCAATTTGAGCCCATTCATTTTGTATGGCCTGAAATTGCACTGCAAAGGTATTGGTTTCGGCTAATGAAGCATTTATACAAGTTCTCATGCAAATACTCGGTATTAGTGCAACCCTTTTTTCTGGGGACAACTCAAAATGTTAGATGTACCCTCACTGTTATTCCCAGTGACACTGATGATCAGGACAATTAGAGAGAATGAATCTCCCTAATCAAGACACAGAACAATAAAATCCTTAGAGGTTCTGGCCCATTATTACTGGATCTAAATCTGAGAAAGTCTTCCCTTTGGTTTTACTTGAAGCATTTATTCCTTCCTAATGTGTTATGCAAAGTATGGGCAGAATGACATTCAAGCTGTGCTAAAAAGGTACAGAAGCGCGTTGGTATTTTGCATGTTACCATTTGGAAGGTGCTTGTTTAACCTGAGAAAAACGCACAGCTGACAGGAAATTAATGCTTTTTTAAGTGCTGCAAAAGAAAAGATAGACAGGAAAGTGCACTAATCACAACCTTCACAATGCTCCCCATAAGGCTGAGCAGCACTAGCAAAATGTTAAAAAATGTTTTAAGTGTAATTCACCTTTTCTGAAAGGGTGAACCCTGCACGCACACCCTCCCTGACCCCACCCCCGTCGTACTTACCTCTGCGGGTGATGAGCTGTCAGTGCCCACACAGCTGATGTAGTTCAGGGATCTGAAATTCACGCTTTTCTTCCTATAGGGTCTCCAGGATGGATCAGAGCAATTCTGTTTGGTCAAAGTGGCCATGGGCCAGCACTGACCAATCAGAATTGCTCAAATCAGTCCTGGAAGCTCTACAGAAAGAAGAGTCCTGGATTACTACAGCAGCTGCCTGTGAACTGACAGCTCATCACCCATGGATGTAAATACAGTTGGGACTGAAAGGGTGAAGAGGGTGTTAGTTAACCCCTTCGTTTTACCTTTAAAAAAAAAAAAAAACAACAAACCCTTTACCAGCCCTCCTTGTATTTAAAGTCAATTCTTCTCTGTTTTAAATAGTGTGGTGAGGGGTTAAACCCCTGCCAGGTTTTTACTGAGGTGTCCCCATTTAAAAGAGTTTGTTAATGTAAAGAAAACATTTCTTCTACAGTTCCCCAGTGCATTTATTTAAAAAAATATGCTGTATAATAGCCGACTTCAGAGTGTCGTTCGGCACTCAGCTGACTGCCCGCTGGTCTCTTCACCTGATGCGATAGCTGCAGGGGGCAGTGCAGGGAAACCCAAGCTGACGTCAGCTGAATCAAGGAGAGGAGGAGACCGGCGGGCAGTCACATGAGCAACGAAAGGCGCTCTGAAGCGACGATACAGCACATTTAAAAAAAAAAAAAAAAAAAAAAAAGACATTCACTGGGAACTTAGTGTTATATATAATCAGAGGCAACTATAGAAGAAAAATACTTTTTTCTTCTATAGCAGGAGAGGATCAGGGTGCTGTCAGGCAGAGGGGGGAGGGGGGGAGAGCACCCAGGAGACACAGAGTAGGCTGGGGATGACAGGGGCATGTACGGGATGGTGTCAGTGCTCAGCAGAGAAACACAAAAAAGGTGTTGTTTCTCTCCAGTATCTGAACACCCAATGTTCTAAAGGAGGGCTGCAAGACCTTTTGACACTACCATCCTAAACTGTCGGTATCACACTTCAAAGACCAAGACACCAGAGCGCAGGAGAAGTTGTTGTTTTTGTCAGTGCTCAGCAGCCCTGATACATCTGAGTCTGCGCAGAGAGGGGAGGGTAGAAACTGGCAGGATGAGCCAGTTTGTTTTTTTTAGGTTAGAGAGGGCCAAATGACACAGCACAAGCACTGTGCTGTATAACAGCTTTAAAGTGGATGTAAACCCCTCCAACAACATTTTTAATGGATTCCTCTCCTCCTCTCTCCCGCTCACAACTGCAGTGGGCAGGGCCGAGCTGTCAGCGGGGAGATCAGACAATCAGCTGAGCGCCTGGAGCCGCACTCATACAAGGTACAGATTGGAGGCTTTTTTTACATTAAACAGTCATGGGGACACATTAAGGTACAGAGGGGATACGATTTTATAGCAGATAAAATAGAGCGGGCGGGGGGGGGGGGGGGGGGGGGGGTGCACAGACACAGGGAGAGCTGCAGACAGAAAAGCTGTGGCTGACGGAATCACACAAATATCATGGGGCTCAGCAGCCATGATTATCGTGGTCTGTTTGCAGAGGGGAGGGTATAGCCAGGCAGGATCACCCAGGTTTTTTAGGGTACACAGGAGGCCAAATGACAGCACAAGTACTGTGCTGTATAACATGCTTTAAAAAGGAACAGGATCTGGGTTGTTTCTTTTTGGGTTAACAAACGCTTTAAGGTTGGAGTTGTCACCAGAACAAGAGCACAGGGGAAATCTTCCAATGGGTACATTCCAGTGACAACGGTTAGAGAACATGCCTCTTGTCCTGTTGTTCCTACACAACAGAGGGTGAGGGGAAACCTCCCAGGTGGAACATAGATTTAAAAATATAGAGAATATGGGGGGGGGGGGGGAATCATTCTACACCAGGGGTAGGCAACCTTAAAGAGGTAGAGATCTACCTGAACAACTTGGGAGCAGTCAAAGATCACCAGGCAGAGTGTCACCTCCTCAATCCAATTATAAACCTTTATTTGCTTACTATCGTGTTGCAATCACATGCATTGCACGGCAAGCATGGGTTTAAATCAAGTGGTGAGGAGACAACACATCACCACCTGTCAAACACACTCCGAATACTTTTTTTATTTTTTTTGGAGCAGTAGTGCTTGCTGCACATGGGCTCTAAGCTGCACTCTTAGGACTCGTTCACACGTAAAAGCCTGTGGTCGAGTTGTGGTTTTACCGCCCCCAGTCCCTACCCCCTTTAGCTTCTGAGGCAGCAGCCAAAAGGTGTACAGATGCTGCAGTAGAAATCGATCCCCGTTGCTTTTGGTGCATGGTACCACCTGGCAATCTTCACCCATTCAAGTAAATGGGGCCAATCTGTATGGGACAGGAGCCAGCACCACAGAGGAGGCATCAGCTTCTTGTTCCCTGCTACAGCTCCAAGTAGTCCTCCTGTATTGCACTCTGTCTGATGCTCTGGGATGGCAGATCAGCCCAGACCGCAATCTACCAGTCACCTGTCTGCAATCTACTGGTTGCTGACCCCCAATCTACACTACGCTACATTAAAAAAAATGGCTTTCAACGCAAGTCAAAATACATGCTTTATCAAATGTCAAACATGTAAAAATGTAATGAATGAAATTCCAAACACCCCCTCCCCAGAATTAAAGGCAAGTCTGGTGTCCCTATAGATATTCAAATACCCCTTTACCCTACCGCACTCTTCTAGGCACTCCCCCCCCCCCCCCCCCAACATTGTGGAGGGGCGGAGCAAGCTTTTTTTTTTTTTAGCTGCAGCACAGATCAGGATACCAGTATGGATAAGCCACACCTTCTACAAGGGGGGGATGGGGTGTAGTACCCATGTTTTCCATTATGTGGAACTGCCTTATAGAAGTCTATGGGGCTGTACTGCACAGGCACAGCCAGGAGGGGGAGCATTCTACCACTGGACATCAGCAAACAACAAAAGGCAATGACTGCTGGTTTTCAGTAAGTACTTTATACCTCCATATAAAAAGCCAGCAGAGATGGGGGCCTGCTAACATATACCAGAATCTTTTTTTTTTATAATGTCCCCATTCATGTACTTGTTAAATCCTCACAAGCCACACCCCCCTGATCCCCCAATCAGGAGGAACCACACTGTAAAGATCACCAAAAGTCACATGACTTCCTGCAGCGGGAACACCTAGCGCCATGTCCACCAGTAACAGCACTTGAGCCTTAGCTGGTCTCTCCATACACAGCTGCCAATCAGTTTCTAGAGGGGCTGAGGGTATACAACCCATCCATGGGGCTGTCAGTGTGTGGAGACTGTGCCAGGTAATGGAGCCACCCAATGATAGAAGCAGAGGCTGGGGAGATTCTATATGGTAATTACATAGAGATCACAGGAGGCAATCGGAGTAAAGCTGGCCATACAATCTCCCTTATGATGGCCACACACTATACAATCTCCTTTATGATGGTCATACGCACACTATACAATCTCCTTTATTGTTGGTCATACGCACACTATACAATCTCCTTTATGATGGCCACACACTATACAATCTCCTTTATGATGGCCATACACACACTATACAATCTCCTTTATGGTCGGTCATGCACACTTCAGTTTCTACATCTGATCAATTCCGATCAGCCAGAGTAAAAATGTATCAATCGACAGCACTGAGGTGCTTGGGTCATGAATCTGATTGATCGGATTAGAACACTGCATGATGGAAACCAAATGTGATCGATAACATATTTGTATCTCATCAATCGGAAACCACATCCCTGTCAGTCATATGAATGGACTGGGTTGTGGACTGTAGATCAATTATTACTATGGGGAGAGACTGATCAGAAAAAGCAATCAATTGTTTATCACACTGCGTGTATGGCCACCATTATGCTGACTATACAATCTGATTGTACAATCGCTCTGATTTACCATCAATCACGTAGTGCACAGACCTGCCTGAATACAATCGGAATGGATGGCTGGTTGTTCCTCATATTACACAGGATTGGGAACTCTAAAGGTGGCCTCACACTATACAATCTGCTTTAGAACTATCACAGCTATGTAAGGATAGGATGAGACACAGAAACCATTCAATTTGTGTCCAATCAGGCAGACCCTAATGCCCAGTACACACAATGAGATTATCGGACGAATGATCGTCCATTTTTTTTTTCATGCTAATCTCAGATCGAATCTGAGGAGTTTACTAAAGTCATGAAAATTCTCGTACGACAGAAAAGAAATTCGGAAGTGATGTCATGTGTTGTAAATTGTAATGCATTTTCGAACGCTAGCTGTACTGATTAAATGAAAACCGTACGATCTGACATCGTATGGAAAAAACATTCGTACATGTCCGATAGGATAATAAATCGGATGAACTGTCGTCTCTCAAAAGCTCTGTACTAACGAGCCAATTATCATACGATCGATTTGAAAGCGGTATCTTCTGTACGGTTTTCTGATCGTGTGTACGGGGCTTTACACTATATAGCTGATGGTAAATCTCAAGCACATTGCACAATGTAATTATATAGTGTGTGGCCAGTTATCGTAACTATGAGGACACACCGTAATTTAGTCAATTTGCATCCTATCAGGCAAGCCCCCGCAGCATATGATTAAATTGTAATGTGTGTGGTGATCTTAAAAAGGGAGGTACAGCCAAAGCTTCTCCTATGGATCACAGGATTGCAATTCGTTTTGTGCTCCTGTGACCCGTTTTCAGCAGAGGGGGGACTGAATTCCGTTCTCTGCTGACATCACACAGATCAGTCCAGGCACCGCGTCATCCCGACTCTGGAAGTCTGGATCCGCCAGGTCCCTGGACTGACACCCTGCTCAGCCCCTCAGCGAGAGCCGCCCCATTCCCGCCCCCTCCACAGCTCAGCGCTCCAATCAGTGGGGGAGCAGAGGAGAGCTGCTGACTGACAGGCAGCAGCTCTCTGCTCAGGGGAGCCGAGAGAACTGAACCATCGGCGGTGTTCAATCGCTCGGTTCTCAGTGTAGAGGCACCTAGGCAAGTATAAATCTAAAACAAACTCAGATTCCCATACTTCTCTTTTAAAAGGAGGAATGTAATGTGTACAGTCACCTTGATGGAGATCGCACAATCAGATTGTACAGTGTATGCCCGTCTTGATGGAGATTGTACAGGCATATCCCACTTTTAAGTACACAATGGGATTTACTAAAGCTTGAAAGTGCAAAATCAGGCTCACTTCTGCATAGAAACCAATGAATTTCTAACCCCGGGTTGTTCAGTTAAGCTTTGGTAATAAAACCTGGAAGCTCATTGGTTTCTATGCAGAAGGGAGCCTGATTTTGCACTTTCCAGCTTTAGTAAATAAACCCCATTGTGTGCTAAAGTGGGGTATGTCTGTACAATCAGATTGTATAGTGTACGCCCATCTTGATGTAGATTGTACGGCCAGTTGTGGTAGAGATGTCATCTATGAGATACAGGGGTAGCTCAGTTACACCCATAACCAATCCCTGCTCTCTAGTAAGGATGATCTCCGGCGTGTTCGCACACAGCCCGTGTTACGGAGCCCGCCAGGAACACGGCACTGCAGAGTGCTAATCACAGACAGTGAGACATTGTCCTGATCCGCAGCTGCAGAGATCGGGAAATGTCTGTCTGTGATTAGCGCAGTGCCAACTTCCTGGTGGGCTCTGCGCTGTTTGCGAACACGCCAGAGCTCATCCTTACTAGAGAGCAGAGTGAGCCCCTCCCCCGATGGGCGGAGCTGGGAATCCTCTCACACAGATGTCCGAGCCCCCTATAGACTGATCTGTGTATAGCGGGCTGTATAGTATATGGCAGTGTTTCTCAACTGCAGTCCTCAAGGCACCCCAACAGGTCATGTTTTCAGAATTCCCTCAGATAAACGGCTGTGGAAATTACTAAGGCAGTGAAACTGATCAATTCACCTGTGCAAAATAATGGAGAGCCTGAAAACATGGCCTGTTCGGGCGCCTTGATGACTGGAGTCGAGAAAGACTGGTGTATGGTCATCTTCAAAGAGATTCAAACGTATCCGGACATCTTAAAAGGAGATTGTACAATCAGATTGTATAGTGTACAGACATCTTGATGTGGATAGTATAGAGCAGTGATTCTCAACCAGGGTTCCTCCAGAGGTTGTAGGGGTTCCTTCAGCATTGGGCAATATCTGCCTCTCTGATAAGTTCCCACTCACACCATTGATATTTTGAGCTATCTGTAAGGAGGTAATTCTTCCCAATGACCACAAGTGTAAGGACCATTCTTCCCACTGACCATCACACTAATGTATCATGAGTTGCAGATCTCTAATTTTTAGCAGGGGTTCCCCGAGACCCGAGAACCATTCCAAGGGTTCCTCTGGGTTGAAAAGGTTGAGAAAGGCTGGTATAGTGTGTGACCGCCTTAAAGGAGATCATACAAATAGATGGTATAGTGTGGGGCCATCTGGATGTGGATTGTACAATCAGATTGTATAGCGTACGGCTGTCTTGATGTGGACTGTATAGTGTGCGAAGGAGATCCTACAGATTGTATGGTGTATGGCCATCCTGAAGTGTACATAAAATCATACTGTATAGTATACAGCTATCTTAAAGGAGATTGGATAGATTATGCCCCAATGATGATCATACAATCAGATTGTACGGCCATCTTGCAGCTCATACAATCAGATTGTACAGTATGCGGCCATCTTGAAGATCGTATAATCAGATTGTACAGCCATCTTGCTAGAGATAATACAGATTGTACAGCCATCTTGCTAGAGATAATACAGATTGTACAGCCATCTTGAAGGAGGAGATCGTACAATCAGATTGTACGGCCATCTTGCTGGAGATGATACAGATTATACAGTATACGGCCATCTTGGAGGAGATCGTACAATCAGATTGTACAGTGTACAGCCATCTTGAAGGACATTGCACAATCAGATTGTACGGCCATCTTGAAGGAGGAGATCGTGCAATCAGATTGTACGGCCATCTTGCTGGAGATGATACAGATTATACAGTATACGGCCATCTTGGAGGAGATCGTACAATCAGATTGTACAGTGTACAGCCATCTTGAAGGACATCGCACAGATTGTACGGCCATCTTGAAGGAGGAGATCGTGCAATCAGATTGTACGGCCATCTTGCTGGAGGTGATACAGATTGTACAGTGTATGGACAGCTGTGGTGCAGATGACATTTGAGATGACGCCCCCTATTTTAGTGAGCCCCTCCCCCCGGTGGGCGGAGCCGGGAACACACAGACGTCAGAGCCCCCCATAGTCGGTGGTCTCCCCTCCCCCAGTACCTGGTCTCGTCTCCCCCAGTCTCTCGGTGGCAGTGGATGGAGTGGTGTCGCCGGTTCCCTCCTATGACTGGGCCGCTGTGGTCTCCGGAGGTGGTGGTGGAGGAGGGGGGAGCTCCGAGGGTCCCGGGGGGGATCCAGGGAGGACGGGTGACGGAGGTTTAGCGCCAGGACCACGTAGAGCCAGTGATAGGAGATGAAGGCGCCTCTCCCCGGCCAGGCTCCCAGCACACAGCGCTCGCTCTCCGTCTCTCTCCTCCTTCAGGTGTGGGCGGGCCCCGCTCTTCCTCTCCGCACGTCCTCCGCTTCCCTTCACCAAGCTCCAGCCGTTCTGCCGATAGGAGACAGAAGAGAGGCAGCCGCGGCCATTTTGTTGCTAACTGACAAGAAGCGAAGAAGGGGGCGCGGCAATGCAAATGAAGTCTTTGGGCTGCCTTAGATTCCAGGGCCGTCATTGGCCAGCAAGTTCTCAATGGGCGGGGGGCAAAGGGGGCGGGCCGAGGGAGGAAAATGGCAAAGAATTTCAGCCGATTAGAGAGAGCCGAGGGTGGGCGTGTCGGGATGATGGGCATGAGGTGGGGGAGGAGCCGGGCGGTGGGGGACAAACAAGAGCCGAGCGAGGCTTTAGGAGCCTCTGGAGGTTGCCTTGACGATGTGGGGCGGGGCCAGGCTTGTTTATGGGGGTTTTTCCCCGTATTGACTGGTCCGTGGGTTGGTTATTACGCTTGCGCTAAAATAAAAAGGATGAGTGCGCATGCGTTAGCTGGCTGGTTGCGGTGGGAGCTTTAGTGTGCGTATCAGTGGTGGGTCACGTTGACTGGCTGGCTGTGTATGTGGTGGGGGGTGAGCAGGAGAGGATCTCTGCTTGTCAGTGTCGTTGTTCTTCTCTTATGACATCCAGTACAGCTCATATGTCACATTCATCCATTGCCTCCTCCCTCTTAACCCTTTCCTGTCCAGATCCATTTTCAGCTTTGAATGACAATCACTTAAGCCCCTGACCATTTGGCTGGCCAAAGACCAGAGCACGTTACGATTCGGCACTGCGTCGCTTTAAATTACAATTGCGCGGTCGTGCGATGTGGATTCCGAACAAAACTGGCGTCCTTTTTTTCCCACAAATAGAGATTTATTTTGGTGGTATTTGATCACCTCTGCGGTTTTTATTTTTTGCTCTGTAAACAAAAAAAAGAGCGTCAATTTTGAAAAAAAAAAACACATTATTTTTTACATTTTTCTATAATAAATATCCCCCAAAAATATATTTAGCACTGACCCCCGAAGGAGCTGCTGGTTTTATTGGGCTTACCGTCACCTTCTTGACCTCGTCTCTGTCTAGGGTTTCCCATGGTAGATGGCCCAAAGAAATGCAGAAACTCACACTGGATCTTTCTTTTGGGTATTTATTTAGAACAGGAACAAGATTTCTCAGTTTAAGGTAGAGGAGGAAGTTCAGGTATTTTGGACTGTCAAAAATGGAAAGTCTTTATGGAAGGAATCCAGAGAATAACCGTTTCACAGTTGGATTCTCACAACCTCCGGATAGACCTCTCACTAGGCCTAGCAGCCGGTAGGGTGTTAAGTAAAGTCTCTGCCACAGACTTGATTGAGCGTAGCTGAGGGACATAAACAAACTTATAGAGCAGTGATGGCTAACCTTGGCACCCCAGATGTTTTGGAACTACATTTCCCATGATGCTCCACTATGCTGCAGAGTGCCAAAGCATCATGGGAAATGTAGTTCCAAAACATCTGGGGTGCCAAGGTTCGCCATCACTGTTATAGAGCTATCATACGGTACCAGTATCTCTCAGCCGGTCCAGCGATACCGTATGAGTGTAGATCCATGAAGTGTCCTTCAACTGAGCCTCCAGGCTCCTTCAGAGAAGCCAGCCTTGTGCATAGCCTTCTACCGAAGAGTCCTCCCCTGGATGCTTCTCCAGTTACTGGGCCTCTCCTTAGATGAGATGGCACCGGACCACTCTTGAATCACCAAGCTTTTACATCCATTCAGGCCTGTCTCTGCAGTTGCTTCGCCTCGGGCTATCCAGCCCAGAGACTTGGAAATGCATGGAACTGCAGGAGGACCAGAACCAAACAGACAGAAAAATCCTCTGGCACGGAAAATAGGGGATAGTTTTATGTAATTTTTATAAATTTTGTTTTTTACTAGTAATGGCGGCGATCAGCGATTTTTATCGTGACTGCGACATTATGGCGGACACATCAGACATTTTTACACATTTTTGGGATCATTGCTATACAAATCCACTGGTTACTGTGTAAATGACACTGGCAGTGAAGGGGTTAACCACTAGGGGGCAGGGTAGGGGTTAAGTATGTCCTGGGGAGTGAGTCTAAGTGTGGGAGGGCGTGGCTATGTGTGACATGTCACTGATCTCTGCTCCCGATCACAGGGAGCACAGATCAGTGACACTGTCACTAGGCAGAACGGGGAGATGCCTGTTTACATTGGCATCTCCCCGGTCTTCCTCTCCGTGAGACGATCGTGGGTTTTCCCTCAGCGATCGAGTCCGGGGATCTGTGACCTGACTCAGGGAGCTTGCCGCAGGCCACCTCTTGTAGGGCAACGTACAGGTACGTTAGTTTGGCTGTACGAGCCCTTCTGCCAACATATATCGGCGTGAGGCGGTCGGCAAGCGGTTAAACTATATATTTTTTTTTTTACACAGAGAGTTTTCTTTTGGCGTATTTAATCACCAAGGAGCTTTTAAATTGTTTGCTAAATGAACAAAAAAAATGCCCAAAAAATTTTTAAAAGAAAAAAATTAGTTTTCTTAGTTCTGTTAACCACTTAGTGACCAGCCTACATACAGTACCTTGAAAAAGTACCCATACCCCTTGAAATTTTCCACATTCTGTCATGTTACAACCAAAAACATGAATGTATTTTATTGAGATTTTATGTGATAGACCAACACAAAGTGGCACATAATTGTGAAGTGGAAAGAAAATGATAAATGTTTGTCAACATTTTTTACAAATAAATATGAGAAAAGTGTGGCGTACATTTGTATTCAGCACCCCCCCCCCCCCCCAATCCACCTTTCACTGCAATTACAGCTGCAAGTCTTTGGGGTATCTGTCTACCAGCTTTGCACATCTAGAGAGTGACATTTTTGCCAATTCTTCTTTGCAAAATAGCTCAAGCTCTGTCAGATTGGATGGAGGGTGTCTGAACAGCAATTTCCAAGTCTTAACATAGATTCTCAATTGGATTTAGGTCGGGACTTTGACTGGGCCATTCTAACACATGAATATGCTTTGATCTAAACCATTCCATTGTATCTCTGGCTGTATGTTTAGGGACGTTGTCCTGCTGGAAGGTGAACCTCTGCCCCAGTCTCAAGTCTTTTACAGACTCTCAGGTTTTCTTCTAAGATTGCCCTGTATTTGGCTCCTTCTATCTTCCCATCAACTCTGACCAGCTGAAGAAAAGCATCCCCACAACATGATGCTGCCACCACCATCAGGACCGCTGTTAGAAATCATGGGGGGCCCGTACAGCCTACGATCCCACACTCGACCCCACCTCTGACCCCATGCTGTCACGAGACGAGGGGGGGGGACTGGTAGCAGGAGCATGTTACATGTTCCACCCTAAAAACAGGTGAAACATGTAACATGTTCCAAAGGGTGAACTTATCCTTTAATAACCATTAATATTTTAAATGTATTACAAATATAAAGCAGCACAGATGTCTCATTTTAGAACTTTTTTCACAACTAATTTGATGGGATAAGCTCGGGTATGTTCGGACCATAGTCTGAAACCACCTTAGCTGTCACAGTGCCCCACCAATCATAATTGGAGTGGATTGGGAGAGATGTCAGTGTTTTGATGTCCATGCCCGTTCAATATGTGTCCACATACACCACGGACTTGTGGTGGCTTTATGGGTGGCCAGATGCAAATGGACTTGGGTCCATTTACATCAGGCTAACTTTGATCTGCCACATTTAGGACGCAGTCCTTTTCAATTTTTTTTGGACCTGAATGGACATGGAGGCAGGGGGGTGTAAACAGACACAAGCCCATTTGCATCCGAAATCCCTAGAACTACATGGAGCTTTCATTCACAGGCAGACTCAATTGGAAAGCTGGGGTGAAAGGTTCTTAAAGGGGAGTGGTTTGGGCGTGTGTGTTTCTACTGCCCCCCCCCAAACACAAGTGTAAAGTAGCATCTCACTTTGAGCTTATGATCATCATCATCATTATAGAGACCATAGCACAGAAGGTTCTCTATGGCTCTCTCAGTATCACATGGCTGTTGGGTGCTGACTTTGTTCACTTATAGCTCTATTGTGTGTTACAGAATATAACGCAGCACAGCCATAGCAAAGTCAGCATCCAATAACCATGTAACACTGAGAGAACCATAGAGAACCTGCTGTGCTGTGATCTCTATAATGATGATGATCATCATAAGCACACAGCAGGGAGTCTGAGGACTGCACTTTCCTGAGTAGCATATGCGACTTGTCAGTGTGTCATCTGCAGGGTACTGCTTGCCTGTGTACCTCCGCCAGAAGTACTCCTGCTGAATTCGGACCCTCCTCAGTGATCGCTCTCTGCCTCAGGCTGTAGCCCCAGGATTCTGATGCAGAAGAGCCGCTCGATACTAGAATCCATCTGCCAGGGAAGGCACACAGTGGGCAGCAGGAACTATAATCTGTGTAGGTGCACAGGTGAAGAGCGGCATGCAACGTGGGATTGTGTGCCTGCGCCCGAAAATGGCAAAAACGTACTTCGTCTGCTCTCACTTCCTGGGCCCCTCTATTGACCTAAGGGGGCCCAGGAAATTACTATCTTCCCTGGTAATCAAGTGGGTGTGGTACTGTGTGTTATAAAGTCCTATTTATTTTTTTTAACTAGAAATAACTGTAGAGCTAACCAGGCCCCCCTGTGGAGTTTATGAGGCCTGTGCCCGGTACAACAGGGCTGGTTGTAATGCTTTATCAGCAACCCTGACCATTATGTTTCAGGGTGGGGATGGTGTGTTCAGGGTGATTGATGTGCAGTGTTAGTTTTCTGCCACACAAAGCGTTTTGCTTCTTGGCCAAAAAGTAGAATTTTGGTCTCACCTGACCAAAGCACCTTCTTGCACATATTTGCTGAGTCCCCCACATGGCTTCTTGCAAACTGCAAACGGACTTATGGCTTTCTTCTTGCCACTCTTCCATAAAGGTCAGATTTGTGGAGTGCACGACGAATAGTTGTCCTGTGGACAGATTCTCACACCTGAGCTGTGGATCTCTGCAGCTCCTCCAGTGTTACCATGAGCCTCTTGGCTGCTTCTCTGATTAATGCTCTCCTTGCCCGGCCTATCAGTTTAGGTGGACGGCCATGTCTTGGTAGGTTTACAGTTGGGCCATATTCATTCCATTTTCGACGGATTGAACAGTGCTCCATGAGATGTTCAAAGCTTGGGATATTTTTTTTTTATAACCTAACCCTGCTTTAAGATTCTCCATAACTTTATCCCTGACCTATCTATTTTGTTCCTTGGCCTTCATGATGCTGTTTGTTCACTAAGGTTCTCTAAAAAACCTCTGAGGGCTTCACAGAACAGCTGTATTTATACTGAAATAAAATTATACACAAGTGGACTCTATTTACTAATTAGGTGACTTCTAGTACATTCTAGTAGATTTTAGTTGGGGGTATCGGAGTAGAGGGGGCTGAATACAAATGCATGCCACCCTTTTCAGATATTTATTTGTAAAAAAAAATTGAAAACCATTTATTATTTTCCTTCCACTTCACAATTATGTGCCACTTTGTGTTGGTCTATCACATACTCCCAATAAAATACATTTACGTTTCTTTATTGTACATCACGGGAAACACAGAGCCACAGTAATTACTGTATGGGCTATATGGCACCTTCATGTGATGGACACTGGCACACCCTAGACAGGAGGTTCTATTCCCCATATAACCCCTCCCCTTACTGGGAGTACCTCAGTTTTTTCGCCATTATCTTAGGCGTTGGTCACGAGTAAAGATGTGCTGTGCTGAGCTCCGCTGGAGAAATCCTGCTGGGGCAAGCCATGCAACTGGATCCATTCAAAATATCTTTACAGGCCAGATTGAATGATACCTGGGCCTCGTGGCAGAAGAAACAAGGTTTTGCCTGTAACGCTTCTCTTTTTAGAGAGCTGGACTCGGGATCCAGGCCCAGGGGTGTGGACCCCCCGAATAAAAATTCTTGTGAGTTTTCATTAAATGTTGTCATGCCTAAAGTCACCACTGGGAGCTGTCAAGAGCACATACCTGTTCCATGCTCGTCAGTCTCGCTCTGTGTCATTCAAGCTGCATGCTCCCTCCAGCCCAAGCACCAGGTAAGACGTGGGAAAGGTTTTTTTTTTCCTCTTGAATGTCCCCCACTTGAACAGCTTCTCTTCAGGAGGCAGAGTGAGCATGGGCCAGTTGGCGGTATGCCGCACCGCTCCTGCCACCAATTACGGCGGTTCTCCGTTTAGCAGCTCTCCTGCACCCAGCCCCCCCTCCACAGGCGATTCGACCGTATTGGAGCTCACACGGGAAAACAGGCTTTTTTGAAAAAGATGAGGGGGGAGCGCAGTGGGAGTTTGGAGGAAGGGGGTGGGGCTTAATGTGGTGTCGGCGTGATTCAGCGTAGGCTGTGTAAAGCTATAAAGTGCACTTTTTTCAAATGCATACAGCTAAAGCAGGGATACAGAGCAGACGGGAGGCATGTGAAAGTTGCTGACACAGGCATTCCCAGGGAACGTTTATTTAGCATCAGGCTGAGCATTAATAGCAGCAGCAGTTGCTGGACTATTGCTCAGCAATATGTGCATTTTTTTTGGTAGTACCCCTACATTTGTGCTCAGCACTATGACCTCAAAAGACAAGACCATAAAGGGGTCGCCCTCAGGCTCTAAGGACCCCTCCTGCAACACCACCCCCCTAGGGAGGCTGGTTGGATTGATCCATCGGGGTTGTCTGGGACTGCAATTGCTTCCGACATTTCAGCCCCTGTCTATATAACTGAGGATGTTTTCTCCTCAGCTATGAATAGATTGGAGGAAAGGTTATCGGCTTTAATCGCATCTTCGCAGAGTGGAAGAAAATGCATTAGGTCCTCTTCTACCACCCAGGATCCTCAAGCAGCGGAACAGTGGTTGAGGGAAGATGAATCCCCCTTAGGGGACCGTGAAGAGGCTGATGACTCCTCTTCCTGGGGATCAAGTGGGGAAGGACCTTCTTCAGCTTCACAAGCTGAAAAATTGCTGGTGCAATCTCTTACTGAAATGATCCGCTCCACATTTAAGCTACCCTTAACTGAGTCGGTTGAGGAGCCCACTTCTTGTTTGGGTTTACTAAAGCCTCCTCAAGCTTTAAGTGCCTTTCTTCTCCATTCACTGCTGGAAAAGGTTATGTATTCTGAGTGGGATCATCCAGATAAACATTTTTTCCCTCCAAAAAAGTTTTCAACACTTTATCCTATGGATGAAAAATTTACTAAGATGTGGAGTATACCAGCAACTCTGCTATATCTTCAGTGAATAAAAGTTTGACTTGTCCGGTTGACAAAGCGCAAATGCTTAGGGATCTCCAACTAATAAAAAAAATTGGAATTCCTGTTAAAAAACATTTTCTCCTTGGCAGGTTCAGTAGCTCAACCCGCAGTAGCGGCAATTGGGGTATGTCAATCCTTAAAAGACCATTTGAAACAGGTGCTCAAGGTTTTCCCTGAACAGCAGGCCCTGAATTCAGCCGAGCTGACAGTGGCTTTGTGTTTTGCAATTGACGCAATCAGAGATTCTATTCTTCAAACCTCTCGCCTTATGATTGGGTTGGTAAATATGCGTAGAATCTTATGGTTGAAAAGTTGGTCAGCCGAAGCGCCATGCAAAAAGCTCCTGGCTGGTTTTCCTTTCTGCGGTAAAAGAATGTTTGGGGATGATTTGGACAAATATATCCAAAATATGTCAGGTGGGAAATGTACCCTTTTGCCAGTTAAGAAAAAGAGTAAACGTCCATCATTTAAAAAAAGCTCTTTAAGCCTCCAGGCAGTCGCGACGGCCTCCACCGTCAGGTTCAAGAGGTAAACCTCAGGATCAACCCCAGGGACAAAAGAAGTCCTGGGGGAGGAAACCTACAAGACAGAACGCTAAATCCTCTTCATGAAGGAGTGCCCCCCACTCGTTCGAGTGCAATTTTCAAGGGTCTGGCAGGAGGAATTTCAAGACAGATGGGTGGTCTCCACAATAGCGCTAGGTTACAAACTAGCGTTCCGAGAATTCCCGTCTCCTTATTTCCTCAGGTCAAAGATCCCCAAAAGATCCAGAGAAAAATAAGTCTCTCTTTCAAGCGTTAGACCGACTTTTGTCACAAAAAGTGATCATGGTGGTCCCCATTGAAGAGCAAGGATTGGGGTTTTATTCAAACCTTTTCACGGTGCCAAAACCAAATGGATATGTCAGACTCATTCTAGATCTGAAAGATCCTGAATATCCGCTCTTTTCACATGGAATCAATTCGATCAGTAGTCTCCATCCTACATGGAGGAGAACTTCTGGCATCAATCGACATCAAGGATGCATACCTGCATGTACCTATTTTCCCCGCCCACCAGATATATCTCCATTTCGAAGTAGAAAAACATAATTTTCATTTTGTAGCCTTGCCTTTCGATCTAGCTACTGCACCTCAGGTGTTTACAAAACTTCTGGCTCTTCCTCTGGCCAGATTAAGGACTCAAGGTATAACGATAATAGCATACCTAGATGCTCTTGATAGACCAGTCGGTAGCCCGCTTGGACCAAAGCATGATCACCACAGTCAACTACCTGGAATACCTAAGTTGGGTCCTCAACCTAAAGAAATCTTCTTTTAATGCAATAAGAAGATTAGAGTACTTGGGTCTGGTTATAGATAAAGCCCAGAAGAGGGTGTTTTTACCCCAGGCAAAGATCAGCGCCATAAAGGAGCTGGTTCAGTTGGTCAGGGCGAAGAAGGGTCCTTCTATTCACCTTTGTATGAGGTTGTTGGGGAAGATGGTGGCTTCATTTGAAGCAGTTCCCTATACTCAGTTTCATTCGAGACTGCTGCAAAACAGTATCCTGTCTGCCTGATACAAGGTCCAAGCACTAGATTTTCCGATGTGTTTGTCGCGAGAATCTTCAGAAGGGGATATGCTTCTTACCAGTTACCTGGAAGGTGGTAACAACAGATGCCAGCCTTTTGTGTTGGGGAGCAGTCCTGGACGAGGCGTCTGTCAAAGGAAAATGGTTCAGAACCGAAAGGACCTTGCCCATCAACATTCTAAAGATTCGGGCAGCGTACCTAGCCCCAAAGGCCTGGACATTCAGGTTGCGGAATTCTCCTGTCATGATTCAATACGACAATGCCACAGCAGTGGTTTATAACAATCACCAATGGGGCACCAGAAGTCAGGCAGCCCAGGGAGAGTTAAACCCTATCCTGGGCAGAAAAGCATGTGCCGTGCATATCGGCAATGTTCTTTCCAGGGTTAGAGAACTGGCAGACAGACTACTTAAGTCGCCAGCAGTTGTTCCCAGGGGAATGGTGCCTTCACCCCGAAATCTTCCTGGCTCTTTTCCAAAAGATGGGGGGATCCCGAACGTAGATCTGTTTGCGTCCAGGTTCCACAACAAAGTCGACAACTTTGTGTCAAGAACAAGGGATCCACTTGCATGCGGAACAGATGCGTTGGTGACCCCGTTGGATCAGTTCTCACTAATTTATGCATTCCCTCCTATTCTTCTACTACCTCATATTCTTTGCAGGATCAAGCGGGAAAGGAAGCCGGTAGTTCTTGTGACCCCGGCATGGTCCAGAAGATCTTGGTATGCAGAAATAGTAAAGATGGTGGTAGGGGCCCCATGGCTCCTACCACCACGTCCAGACCTGCTATCGCAGGGACCAGTGTTCCATCCTACTTTACAAGCGCTAAACGGTTTGGCTATTGAAACCCACATTCTGAAGAATCATGGGCTTTCGGGCTCAGTGATATCTACCTTGATTAATGCAAGAAAGCCAGCTTCCAGAGTCATTTATTATTGAGTCTGGAAGGCATATGTTTCCTGGTGTGAATCCAGGGGTTGGCATCCCAGGAAGTATGTCATAGGTAGAATTCTTGCCTTTCTGCAAATGGGATTAGAGATAAAACTGGCCTTTAGTACTATCAAAGACCAGGTCTTGGACTTATCGGTATTGTTTTTAACGTCCGCTTGCTTCGCATTCTTTGGTCCGAAGCTTTATACAGGGGGTAACGTGGCTTAATCCACCGGCTAGAGCACCCCTGAACCCTTTGCACTTGAATTTAGTTCTGTAGGCATTACAGAAACAGCCTTTTGAGCCGATACAACATCTTGTAAAGAGCCATATTTAATGATTCATAAGAATAGAGTAGTATTGCATCCTCATTCTAGCTTTCTGCCAAAGGTGGTTTCAGGCTTTCATCTAAACCAGTATATTGTTCTACCTTCATTTTTTCCAGAACTTTGTTCTATGGAAGAAAAGTCACTACATTCTTTGGATGTAGTGAGAGCAGTCAAAATCTATTTGAAGGCGAATGCTCAGATCTGGAAAACAGATGTTTTGTTTGTGTTGTCTGAAGGTCCTAGGAAAGGACAGGCAGCGTCAAAATGCACTATTGCCAAATGAATTCGGCAAGTAATTATTCAAGCTTATGGTTTGAAGTGGAAAGTTCCACCTTTTCAAATCAAAGCGCACTCCACTAGTGCTTTGTGAGCAGTGCATCACCAAGCCTCCATGGCTCAAATCTACAAGGCTGCAACTTGGTCTTCAGTCCATACATTCACCAGTTTCTATCAGGTGGTTGTAAGAAGGCATGAGGATATCGCCTTTGGGCACAGTGTGCAGCAGGCACCAATAGAGGTCCTCAGGTCAAGCATAAAATTACTGCAAGGTCTCAGATGCCGGCAATTGACAGTGCACGTTGAGGGAACTCCTAGACTCCTCCTTGTGGTATCATATGACACAGATGAAGGGAGATTGGGGATGAAGAAGTTTTCCTACTTCTGTGTCATGCTGAATCTGAGGTCTAGTAAGTGGGGAGGCATATATTTTCTGTTTTGGGAAGGAGGAAGTAAGAATGACGTCACTCCCATGCATGCACGCGATAACGGCACACTCACTGAAGCAACGGCACACACGTGCCATTGCTTCAGTTTATGTCAGTGCGCATGTGCCGATGATGTCCGCACATGCAAATACAGGGGATATCTCCTAAACCGTTCAGGTTTAGGATATATCCTGGGTAGCTACAGGTAAGCCTTATTATAGGCTTACCTGTAGAACAAAGTGGTTTGTAAGGGTTTTCAACCACTTTAACCCCTTCCCGCCCATGCTATATCCAAAAGATGGCTACGCTCTTCTGAGCAGTGTCCTCTTACTCTTATATTTTATTGTATTATAATTGTATTGTCTCCCTTTTAGGCCCCTTTCAAATCTATGCAACCATTTTTACTCCTCCGCTTGCTCAGCGGGGATCGCTCCGTTGATCCCCGCTGAGCCGGGAGATGACAAGTCCGTCTCTGCACTCTGTGCAGGGACGGACCTGTCAGAGCTCCGCTCTCCCCTATGGGGGGATCGGATGATTATGGACCTCCTGTTGGATGAAAAATAGGGTTTGCACCTGTCTGGATTTTGCAGAACGGATCGGGGCAGATCGAATGTCAGCGGACATGTCTCCGCTGACATCCGACGCTCCATAGACCTGCATGGAGCGCCCAATTAAGATCCGCCTAAAAAACTGACAGGCGGATCTGAGCGGTCCGCACATGTAAAAGGGGCCTTATATTGTAAAGAGCTGCATAAACTATTGGCACTATAGAAATCCTGTATTATAATAATAATACGCCATAGGCTTAAAATGCTGGGAGGCCATTCATGTCCTCCCATACTCACGCTGCCCTAGCACCCCCCTGCAGTCTTTAAGACTCGGCTGATCACAGATCGGGGTAAAGGGCCAGTCACAGTGGCCCTTTACCTCGTGATCAGCTGTCAGCCGATCACACATTGTAAACAGAAGACTGTAAATTTGAGAAAGCCGATAGCCGGCTTCTGACAATCGGTCCCAAAATTGACGACCAGTGCCACATATCAGTGCCCATCAGTGCTGCCAATCAGTGTCCATCAGTGCCACCTACCTGTGCCATGGCCACCTCATCAGTGACCACCAGTGATGCCCTATCAGTGCAGCCTCATCAGCACACGTCAGTGAAGGAGAAAAACTTTGCATAAAAATGTAACAAACTATGAAAAAACATTATTTTCCCAAAATTTTCGGTCTTTCATTAGCAAAAGATTAAAAAAGAAACCCAGTGCTGAATAAATACCACCAAAAGAAAGCTTTATTTGGGTCAACAAAAAAATGATAAAAATGTCATATGGGTACAATGTTGCATGACCTGATCTGACTTTTTGAAAACAAACATGCAAATGAGCTGTTTTGAGGCAACATCCGACCGTGTGTACGCTCCATCGGACAAACTTTTTCGGTTTTCAACGGACTTTTGTTGGCTGTGCGAACGTACAAACTTTTTGACAACATAAGTCCAATGGAGCAAAGTCCGATTGTGTGTACACAAAACCATCGGACTTTTGTACAAAGTACAAACACACATGCTCAGAACCAATGCAAAAGATCAGACAACAATACAGAAGTTGACCAAAGGTGGCCCTGGAGTAATTGAATGTCCTCTTTTGAAGTGTCGTCGGTACGCTGAAACGTCACTACGTTCGTGTTTGTTGCCTAAAAAGTCAGATCGTGTGTATGCAATACAAACTTACGGCCAAGGAACGCCCTTTGTACAAAATCCAAGGGAATGTTTGTACTAAGTCCGATCGTGTGTATGGGGCTAAAGTGTTAGTGCTGTAAGCTGGTCTGGGCAGGGAGGGGGTAAAAGTGCCCAGTACAAAAGTGGTTAATTCATTATTATTACTCAGGATTTTTATAACACCTACAGTTTGCGTGGTACTTTACATTATAAGGGAGGAAGATACAGCAACAATAAAATTCAATACAAGAGGATTAAGAGGGCCCTGCTTCTGAGAGCTTACAATCTAATAGGTTAATCTTCTTGATTTTGTCTGGAGTTCTATTATAATGATTTATTAATGAATACTGAGCTGCATTAATTTGTACCCTCCTTATCTACTTGGAGTTCAGCTTTAAGGTTTGTATGCTGTATGCTTTTGGAAATTCGAGGTTGGTGGAGATCAAACATTGCGTTGGCCTCTATGTTCTTTAACTGCAGCACCAGACAAAAACTGAAAGATTAATTTTGGGAGGACTGGCACATCAGCTCTGGTTTACAGAGTGTCTTTAACTCCTCGATTCTTGAATAAGAAATATAAATCCAGGTGCAGCTGGGCTGCCGGGAGGTTGCTGCTACCTAGTGCCAGACATTATATAGCGTTCTTGTCCTTTGAACCAGAAGTGTCTGCAGACCTTGGATTCCTGCAAATCCTTTTCCATACTACCTCATTGGATTATTACTTCTTTGTTGCCATGCTCTTGCATGTTGCATTCCTCTATTTACTCCTTATTGTGTCTGACTGCTCACTCCCACTTTTTATTTAGTCTTTATAGTCTTTGTGTTCTGCCAGCTGTCTCTTTACTTCCTATTAAATACTTATTGTAGCTCGTGGCTCCGTTCCCTCTGGCTTCAGAAAGAATGCATTCTTCCAACAACCCTTTTCCAGAAGGATGCTGCTGCATTCTACTTTGTGAGTTTTCAAGGGTTTCTAGCTGTACATTTTATAAGGCCTCCACATTATGAATGGCATAATGGTTAAGTGGCTAACATTTTCTATAAAGAATAAAGTGGTTGTAAAGGCTCCATGTTTTTTACCTTCATGCGTTCTATGCATTAAGATAAAAAAAAACCTTTTCTGTACAGCAGCCCCCCAAATACTTACCTGAACCCATCGTGATCCAGCGATGTGCTTGAGAGCCTCAGCTCTCCCTCCTCATTGGCTGAGACAGCAGTGGGAGTCATTGGCTACTGCTGGCAATCACAGCAAGTGAGCCAATGAGAAGATAGAGGGGTGGGACCGAGGCACGGCTCTGTGTGTGAGTGGACACATAGAGCAGCGGGTCGGGAGCTAGTCTGCTCGGCTGCCCCCATTGCAAACTGCTTGACGGGAGGGAGGGCCAGCGCCAGCGTATGACCCAAGAAGCAGAGGATCAGGGCTTCTGTGCAAAACCGCTGCACAGAACAAGTAAGTATAACATGTTTGTTATTATAATGTAGCACCCTCTAGTTAGGGAGGTGCTAGAGTGAGGATTTTTTGTCAGAGTTGGAAAATATAGGCAAGCCTAGCTGGTGGCTAGGCCTGTTTGTTTTTATTCTGGGCTGGGAGTGGCTCAGGTGGTGACTCACATGAAGCATCGCTGAGACCGCCCTCTTCTTTCTAGAGCTTGCTGGAAAGATCTGGAAAGAGAGGAGGAGAGGAAAGATGGAGCTGCTTGGGTTGGTTTAGGGAGCCTTGACCAATCCCCAACCTGGATTGGCAGGGGACAGGCCTCCTTAAATACCTGGGGTCAGCCCAGTTGGGGAGGAGTTGTCGGGTGGAAGAGATGGAGTGAGAGAGTGTGGAGGCTGTCGGGGTGGAGGGGGGGGGGGTTGACCCTGGCCCAGGGCTCGGGTGCATCCAGGAGAAGTGACGAGATCCTGGAAGGAGAGGCACATGAGAGAGCAAGTAGAGGACAATGGGAGAGAACACTTCTAAGAGTCTCCAGGGTGGACAACTGGTCACAGCCAGGAGGGCTGGTGAGTGAGCACAGACTGTGGGAAGGGCAGTGGAAAGAGGTCTTTGCAGCCAGGCTGGTTGGCAGGGCCTGAAGAGAGCTATCTGGGAGTGGTAGCTGAATAGAGGACAGCTAGCACCTGAACTATTTCTACACCACAGGGGCCAGAGGTCCCTGCCTGCAAAAGGCAATTCATTGAGGCCTAGCTGAAGTAGTTGTAGTGTCAGGCCTACCCATGCGGTGTTAGCTAGTCTGGAGGAGTAACCGTCTGCAGCAAGGCAAGTGCTAGTGGAGTAACAGTCCGCAGCAAGTGAAGTGCTGGAGGAGAAACGGTGTGCAGTGTTTGTGCTGGAGAGAAGATTGGAGTGTATATAGAAGTCCCAAGCAAGTTTGCATTGAATATTCCTGGGCATCCCATAATTCCCAATTTCCCACCCAAGTTTAATCTCCTTCTATGTCTCTGAGTGACTGAGAGATGGATGTCTGGCTGGGCAGGGTGACAGGTGAACCACTACATTCAGCAACCCCTATGGGAGCATGGCTACATTAAAATTTTTTTTAAAAATAACTGCATTTAATATCACTTTAAGGCTGGGTTCACACTGCTGCGGTGACGAGACTCGGATGTGTTTCGCACCACACTGCAGTGCAAATCACATCCGATCTCTGTGCGATGCGAGTTCAGCCATACAGATAGTATGGCTGAATTCGCATTGCATCCGGCCCAAACTCGCACAGGTCCCTTTTTTTTGGTCCGCAGCATAATCGGATCGCATGGGTGTTCACACCATGCGATCCGATTCCTGTCCGAGTTTGCAGATTGCACTGTGATATGCGAACTGATCTGGGGGTGTCATTAACGTTTCACTGACACTCCCAGCAGTTCGCATAGGGCAGTTTGAACTGCCGCCGGGAGGCATGCGATGCGGGAACCCACAGCGGATTCGCAGCGTTCCCGCATCGCTGCAGTGTGAACCCAGCCTTAAGGAGAAATTCAGTTTCATTACATATTTATATGACCTAACCTAATAATTCATAAATTTTTTTGTAGTGTGAACCTGTGGTACTTTCTCCCATTGTAAGAGTCCAGGGCTTACTACGCATGCACCAATGGCACGTTGCCACAAGAGCAAATCCGTGTCAACTGAGCATGTGCCAAAGACGCTTCAGGGCGCCACCCTGCACCTGTGCAGAAGACTTGATGGAAAGGGGCAGGAAAATGCCCAGAACGTGCACAGGAAGTGACCTCAACCTGATGGAAAAAGATGGGAAAATACCCACGAAGCACACAGGAAGTGACATCAACCTGATTGAAAAAGGTGGGAAAATCCCCAGGAGGCACACAGGAAGTGACCTCAAACTTCCCTATATAAAGCCAGCCCAGACACTGCCAAATTGCTGGATTATCTTTAATCCCCCTTGTTCCTGTGCGAGTGTGTGATCTGTCTGAATCTGTTGTGACCTAGAAACCTATTTGACTACTCTTGATTGCTGCTTACCATTGACCTCGGGTTTGTACCTTAACCTTTCTACTTCTTTACCCCTTTTGTACTCAGCTGCCAGATTGGAACCGACCCGACCCCGGCTTGGATCTCGACCATTCTTCTTCTGATTAACCCTTTTATGTTTTGTTGCCCAACTGGACTTGACCTGGCTTGGTTTTCAGACTAAAGCTTGCACGGTGCTCCGCAACCCCGGAACCCCTACCACTCTGTGTCCACCAAGTCTCTGTCTCCATCTCCAGAGGTTTTAAGGACCCAAGGTGCAAGGGAGGCCTCCCCACTACTTTGGTCTCACATCAGGTATGTGGCCCTCATGACACCCATCTTTCTACATGATAAGAAAGACTAGCTACTTGGTAGGACAGAGCTCCCCCCAACCTCACCCTATGTTTGTCCAACAATGCAACTAGCAAGGAGACCCTTGTATTGATAGCATTTTTTTGAGACAAGCGCAAGAGGAATGCAGAGGGATGGGAGAGTGACATAAACCTCAGCATTCCTATCACCAGTGCTTGTAAGTACTTGGAGCTAGAGACAAGTTCTGGCTATCAATGCAGCTTTCTCCTTGATAACAGCGTTATTGGACAGCTGTGGGAGGACGTGTTTTGACCCACAGAAATGTCTAAGCACTTTAAGTGGGTGCAATTTCTAATAATCAGAACGTTTCACAGAGCTATAGAATAGATTGGTGGAGCCACAATGGTTTTCAATTAAAATTAAATAATATCTGAACCCAGCAGTTGTTGTAAAGGCTAGAAGTAAGGACCTATTCACATCATTGAATGCAGTCAGTGAAATGCATGGCATGAATGTGTCCCAAAGCAATAAAAGTGCATTGCAAGTACTGTATATTAGACAGTGTACGGTCTTTGACTACATTTTAGGGGTTTCGCACTGACATAGGAATAACTTTAAAGATAAAAACGGGTGCATGCAGACACCACAATATACAGTGGTGTTGTCATCTAAGGAGGTTCACTTGAAATAAGAGGAAAACTGTCAACAGTATATCTATAGGATGTGGGTCAAGGGATACATCCCTGACAAAACGGTGCCTTATAAGACAGCACATTTGTTTCACATCAGCCAGATGTCATTAATTGAAGCAATGCCCTCATTTGAGTGTCAGCTGCACAACTGTTTAATTTATTTGACATGGTTTATATGCATAATATAGAGCACATGCTAGTCAAAGATTTTTTTGTAATCAACCTCATTTGCACCTGCAGCTTTGGTGGTTTTCTCATTCAGTGCATTGAAAGACCCCCAGAATTGGGGTTGATTTACTAAAAGCAAATCCACTTCGCACTGCAAGGGGAATATCTGAAATGAGGGGAAGCTCTGCTGATTTTATCATCTAATCATGTACAAGCAAAAATGCTGTTTTTGATTTTCTTTGCATGTTCCCCCTCAGATCTACAGCGACTGCACGCTTCTCTGGCTTCTATGTTTTCTAAATCACTGACCTGGAAGAAGAATGCTGATGGTGAAGCCAGAGCGCCTGATCTGCATACTTGTTCCAGGTCAGTGACTGAGGACTTATTAACCACTTCAGCCCCGGAAGAATTTATCCCCTTCCTGACCAGGCCATTTTTTTGCGATACAGCGCTGCTTTTGCTTTAACTGACAGTTGTGCGGTCATGCGACGCTGTACCCAAGCAAAATTTTGATGGTATTTGATAACCTCTGCATTTTTTTTATTTTTTGCACCATAAACAAAAAAAGACAGACTATTTAAAAAAAAAAAAAAGCAATATTTTTTTTTACTTTTTGCTTTAATAAATATGCCCAAAAAATATATAATAAAAAAAAAATACAATATATATACAAACAAATTTCTTCCTCAGTTTAGGCCGATATGTATTCTTCTACATATTTTTGGTAAAAAAAATTACAATAAGCATATATTGATTGCCTTTCTACAAAATAAGGCATAAATTTATGGTATTTTTATTATATATTTTTTTACTAGTAATGGCAGCGATCTGCAATTTATTTATTTTTTACATTTTTTTTTTTATCAGGACTGCGACATTACGGTGGACAGATTAGACACTTTTGACACTATTTTGGAACTATTGACATTTATACAGCAATCAGTGCTATACATAGCCATTGGCAGGGAAGGGGTTCACACTAGGGGGCGATCAAGGGGTTAATTGTGTTACCTAGGGCGAGTCTAACTGTGGGGGGATTGGACTGCCTGGGTGAGGAGACCGAACGTTGTTCCTAAGCAATAGGAACAACAGATCGGGCTCCTCACCCCTGACAGAACAGAGATCTGTCTATTTACATTGACAGATTTCTGTTCTCTCCTTCTCAGGAGCAATCGCGAGTAGCCAGCGGCCATCGGGGCTTCTGGTCACAAGCAGGAGCTCCTACGTTGCACCCTATACTCCTTAAAGCGCCCGCCGTACAGCTACAGCGATTCACGCAGGAGTGCCATTGTGTCAATCAATGGCGGGCGGTCGGCAAGCAGATAAAACAAAACACACCCTCAGCACAATAAATGTTGTTGCTTGCCCTAAATTTGGGGCAAGCATCAACATTTATTGTACGGAGGTGTACTTAGGATGGAGTGTCCATATGGACACATCATCCTCAGAGCAGCAGAGATCGCTCCCTGCCACTGCAGCTGTCACATTGGCAGATTAGTTTTGTATCTGGGTGGGCAGAGCATGATTCAGACACTAGTTCCCCAGTAGGTCCACTCCCTTTGGGATCCCCATCAGGCTCGGCCCACTGTCAGCATCACTGGCTCCTAGGAGCCTGTTGCTGTAAAGCTGATGGTGGTCTTGACAACCAGTGAAAGCTGAGGAGGGGGTAGCAGCAAGACATACAGACACAGGCAATCTTCTTATCTCTGTAATCCAACTTAAAGTGTTACTTTACCCTTTGTTTTTGTTTTGTTTTTACATTTAAAATAATCAACATGTTATACTTACCTGCTCTGTGCAGTGGTTTTGCACAGAGCAGCCTGGATCCTCCTCTTCTGGGGTCCCAAGCCGGCCCTCTTGGCCCTTCACTCCTGTTGGGTGCCCCCATAGCAAGCAGCTTGCTCTGGGGGTACCCAAGTAGACAGGCTCCCGAGCTGTGGTTCTATGTGTCCATTCACACACAGAGCCGCCACTCGCCCCACATCCTCCGTCTCCTGATTGGCTCACTGACTGTAATTGACCAATGGCTCCTGCCAAAAGCCAATCGGGAGTGCAAGTCCACAGGTAGCCAAGGTTCTTGTGGACATCGCTGGATCAAGAGGGGGCTCAGGTAAGTATTAGGTGGCGGGGGGAGCTGCTACACACAGAGGGCTTTTTACCTTCATGCATAGAATTCATGAAGGTAAAAAACCTTGTGCCTTTACAACCACTTTAAGCTGGCCATATATTTTTCTTATTCAATTACCTTTAGATTTACCTTCAACTATGTAGCACAAGGGCCTGCCTGATTGCATAAAAATTGAAAGTGTTTACGGTATGTTTGACCATATTATATGGTTTTGGTAAATCTAGGGGAAAGTTGTACAAGAAAATTGTATATTGTATAGGCAGCCTTATGCCTGGTACACACTACTAGTTTTTGGTGTTTTTACAAACTGACAGCTCTGGTCGGAGCCACTGTACTAACGATCTGACAGTAGTACAGCGATCTACCCCGCTGAACTGTTGCCTCCCCCACGCCAGCACACTCCGATCAGTGCTTTCCGTTGGCAGAGAGCACTGATAGGGAGCCGGTTGGCTGCTGGTTTTCCAGCATGCCCGTCCAACAAAAGAAGCAGCCAGCTTCTGTCAGATAGGGTGCCATGTACACAAGCCGAATGTGTGCCAGGTTTTTATTGAACCAGCCAATGTTACCCAGCATTTGCCCCATGTTAACAGGGCTTTAGAGTTGGTCCTAATTACCGCCAGTTTTGTTATCTGCTAATAGAGGTATTTATAAATTCTACCCCCAACCCGCCCCCCCCCCATTGTATCCATGGAATTCATGAAGAGCATTAGAGAGACTCATTAGAAATTTGTTTCCTGTTCATGCAACAAATAACGCAATTCACAACGGTTTCATGTAACTATCGGTAAGGCGTATGCAAATCTGTTGTAGAATTGCGTCAAACAGAATTTTGTCTGTGAAAAAATGCTTTTACATGCAACAATTTACTCCCAACATGTAAGAAGTCTTATTTACCTCTACCTTCCTTGTTACATAGTAGGTGAGGTCGAAAAAAGACACAAGTCTATCAAGTCCAACCTATGTGTGTGATTATATGTCAGTATTACATTGTATATGTTGCGTTTGTTCAGGTGCTTATCAGTTTCTTGAAACTATCGATTCCCCCCCACTGAGACAACCTCCAATATCACCCATATTGCATTATTTCTGAATGAATTTGCCATAGCACCAGAATATAAAGCCTCGCACACACAATCGGACTTTCCAGCGGGAAATGTGTGATGACAGGCTGTTGGCGGTAAATCAGACCGTTTGTATGCTCCATCAGACAATTGCTGTTGGATTTTCCGTGGACAAATGTTGGATAGCAGATTTTTAAATTTTCCACAGACAAGTGTCTGCTGTCTGATTTTCCCAGCATGTGTACACAAGTCTGACGAACAAAAGTCCAAAGTACAAACATGCATGCTCAGAAGCAAGGACGAGCCAGAAGCTGTTGGTCTTGTAAACTAGTGTTCGTAATGGAGAATTAACATTCGTGACGTGGCAAATTATGAAATCTCGAAATGCAGCGCACATGCTCTTCTTCTTTAATTGGATAATAATGGAGCTGCTTTGCTGGTGATACTGATGGAGTTATTGCAAACTCATTTTCAAAGGCTTTTTTTTTCTAGTGATATCAAGAATAATATTATGCTTTTTTTTCTTACAAGTTACCATAAAACCATTATCCTGTAATTTTTACGATCAAAGATACAACTATGTTTGTGTCCCTTGCCAATTTTACATTATATTTTTATAAATGTAACTGCCTACTCCCAAACCGTCATTTGAAGTAAAACACTAAGCCTAGCATTACTCCACAATTTATTTTGTTGTGCATTAAAAAAAAGAAAACAAATAAAATTAGACATGCTATCTGCCAATATAACTTAACCAATAAAGTGTATCCTATGCATCCAAAAATATCACAAATTAAATCATTATTATTCAACCAAAAAATAAAATAAAAGCCTCATGCATGTGTTGTGCTTCTTAATATAGGGGGTCAACAATGCCAAGAATTGGTGAAAGCAAGGGTCCGTCATCCGGAGATAATTCTGACAAACAGCTAGAGTATTCTGCTGGAGCTCCCGCAGCAAAGATATATGACATAATTGGTCACGATTAATAAAGCAACCAATTTTTTGTCTAAGAACTCCTCCTCCTTTTCCTGGACTGGACTTGGTTCAAAGCAATAACTTCAAGGCAAATAATAAATAACACGTTATCTCCTCAAATTTTGCAACATGTCTGGTTGACGAACAGCCGTTCAGAAACAAAATAAAAAGCGTGAAATGAAAAGCACGAATCAACACTCACCAAACTTCTACTAACATGAAATTAGCAGAAGGAGCCCAAAGGGTGGTGCTAAAGAGTTGAAAAATTGTTTGTTGGTCAACAATGCCGTTTGTATGCAAGATAAAATCCAGGCACACGCCTTCGGACAAAAGTCCAAGGTTTTGTCTGCGGAAAATCTGATCGTGTGTACGAAGCTTAAAAGTGTTGCATAAAAGAACTACCTGAATTTGTCACACACATCAGAAATAGCAATAAAAGTGCTAAATAGCTTTCATGTATTTGATGCATGAATTCCTAATATGACCTTAAAGGGGTTGTAAAGGTAATTTTTTTATTTTCTACATAGGTTCCTTTAAGCTAGTGCATTGTTGGTTCACTTATCTTTTCCTTCGATTTCCCTTCTAAATGTTTTTTTTCTTTGTTTTCTTTGTCTGAATTTCTCACTTCCTGTTCCTCCCCAGTAAGCTGTTCAGTAAGCTGTTCTGGCTGACTAACCACCAGCTCAGATGATGGTGAGAAGTTTACTGAGGAGAAACAGGAAGTGAGATATTCAGACAAAGCAAAAAAACATTTAGAAGGGAAATCAGAGGAAAAGGTAAGTGAACCAACAATGCACTAGCTTAAAGGAACCTATGTAGCAAATAAAAAATTTACCTTTACAACCCCTTTAAGGCCAGAAAATTGTCGCAGATGTTTTATTGAATCACCCCTACTGTGTTTGTAGAAAGCACATGTTCGAGATTATTGCAGTGTTTAGCTTCGTTTTCTGACCTAATGTTCACAACTTTAAATGCTTGTGCTTTCATATTTTATTTTAGATATAGAAAGAGTTAGAGATTAAGGCTGAACTCCAGACAAACACCTAATGCACTGTACTGCATGAAGTGAACATCGCTGGCATCCTCCCAGGAAGATACAATGGGATGAACACGTTTTTTGAACATGTTCAGGTGTCTCTCAGCATTTATTGATGCCTGCTAAATATATGGGCCAACGAGCGTTTGCCACATCACAAATGGCTGATGTTGGACTTGTATGTACCCGGCGATACAGTCTAAAGGGAGGGGGAGGTGGTACAAAAGGGAATAGTTGCAGGGAATGATCTGATGGAGGCTTCCCTCAATAAATGAGTTTTCAAGGATTGCATAGTTTTATTACCTGTTGATCCTGCCAAGAAATTTGAACTCCTTTAACCACTTCCCTCCAGGTTTATAGCAAAATGACGACCGGACGGTGGTTAAGTTATCCTGACTGGGCATCATATGATGTCCTTCAGGATAACAGCATCGCGGCGATCGGTGGTGCAGTGTGTCAGTCTGACACACCGCTACACCGATCTTGGTAAAGAGCCTCCGACGGACACATGATCAGCCGTGTCCAATCACGGCTGATCACGATGTCAACAGGAAAAGATGCTGATCAGCTTTTCCTCACTCTTGTCTGACAGACTCGAGTAGAGGAGAGCCAATCGGCGGCTCTCCTGACAGGGGGGGTCTGCTCTGATAATTTATCAGCACAGCCCCCCCTTGGATGCCCACACTAGACCACCAGGGAAGCCGCCAGGACCACCAGGGAAGGGAACAACATGTGGATGGCCAAGAATGTACCCCATGGCCATCCACATGTGCAAATTATGCCCAATCTGTGCCAATCAGTGCCCACAAATGG
This sequence comes from Lithobates pipiens, assembly GCF_037356315.1. NCBI lineage: Eukaryota > Metazoa > Chordata > Amphibia > Anura > Ranidae > Lithobates > Lithobates pipiens. The sequence goes on along the minus strand of NW_027507789.1, from coordinate 57,919,171 downwards.
GCACTGACTGGCACCATTATATAACATGTGATGCCCAGCAATGCCACCAATCAGTGTCCATCAGTGCCACCCAGCAGTGTCCATCAGTGCCACCCAGCAGTGTCTATCAGTGCCCATACGTGCCATCCATCAGTGCTGCCTACGAGTGCCCATCAGTGCCGCCTACGAATGCCCATCAGTGCCGCATACCAGTGCCAACTCATTGCTGCCACCTCATCAGTGCTCATCAGTACCCCTCAGTGCAGCCATATCAGTGCCCGTAATTGAAGAAGAAAACATACTTATATACAAACATTTTTAACAGAAACAAAGAAAAACGTTTTTTTTTTTTTTTTCAAAATTTTCGGTCTTTTTTTACTTGTTGCGCAAAAAATACAAACCACAGAGGTGATCAAATACCACCAAAAGAAAACTCTATTTGTGGGAACAAGATGGCTACAGTGTTGTATGACCGCGCAATTGTCATTCAAATTGCGACAATTGGCTTGGGCAAGAAGATGTCTAAGTGCCTGGTATTGAAGTGGTTAACAAGGTGACACCCTGTGGGCATGGTAGTGTTTGATGGACCTTATGTAAGCAACAAACTAATTAAAGCTGAATTCCAGGCATGCATATTTTTGCATAGTTTTATTGATCCAGCTTGGACTAATGTAAGTATACAGTAGATGTTCCATACCTGGAAGATTCCCACGAAAGCTGGAAATCACCATAGTTGGCACTACTACTTCTACTACTACAGTGATTGCTGCTAGCTTTAGGGCCCATGCTGAGCAGCTGCTCTGCTTCTTCATGAACATAGGAGATTGTTTGGATCACAGAAGATCCCATCGCCATGGGTGTCATTAAAAAAAAAAAAAATTACATATTGCCAGTGAATGCAAACAGTTCCCTGATTGAATGAAGTGGAAAGGCAGTGTGGTGACATCATGATTTCAACCTTCTCCAGGGGCAGGGATGCTGGTGACATCATTGACCTAATGTTTCCATATTTGGCCAATGACATTGTGGGTCAATGATGTCACCAGCGATTGACCTGGTGGCCTTCTATCATGTGACAGCTTCCTGCGGGTTTGGGTCGAGTTTGACCTGAACCTTAGCTCATCACTACTGCTGACCTCTTGTATTAAGAATGCTAGGTTCCTGGCTGTTAACACTCTGGCTTTAACATATAACTAAAGACAAAACATTTTTTTTAATAGAGTGGAGAGAGATTAGTACACTTGTCAGGGTTGTAGTGCAATTTGTGCCCCTAAAAAAGTAAAATGGTAGGGAATTCTGACAAACATTTGCCTAATGTTTGTGTTCGTGTTTTCACTCTTTAAATTTAAATCGACACAGCCAACCAACCAGCTTTTTCATAAAGTGGTCGGCAAAGCCCCCTTCCTGACCAGAGCACTTTTTGCGATTCGGCACTGCATCGCTTTAACTGACAATTGCGCGGTCATGCGATGTGGCTCCCAAACAAAATTGACGTACTTTTTTCCCACAAATAAAGCTTTCTTTTGGTGGTATTTGATCACCTCTGCGTTTTTATTTATTTATTTATTTTTTTGCACTATAAACAAAAAAAGAGAGACAATTTTGAAAAAAATTTTTTTTTTTAAATTTTGCTATAATAAATATATAAAAAAACGTTTTTTTCCGCCTCAGTTTAGGCCAGTGTTTCTCAATTACTTTCTGTCATGCCCCCCTAGGAAGAAAAAAAACATTTCGCGCCCCCCGCAAATTTTTTTCATGATGTCATTTGAGGGTCTGCTACACTTCGTGTCTACAAAGAGAAGAGAGCTCAACTGAGAGTGATCCTTTTTAATTGTCAGAAATTTGTAAAATACAAAGATTAAAAGCATAAAAATAAGCCACACCTACATCAGTTGTGGAGCAATGGCAATAAGGCATAGATGGATGAATGCCCCCTACAGGTCGTGTTGACGCGTTTCAAAGCATAATAAAAGCCTTTTCATCAGAACACTGACCTTTTTTGGCTGAATCGGTGGTGTCCCCTTTTATGTGTCTTCAACTCCTTTCTTTTAGGCGTTTTTCTGTACAGAGGACCGATTTCCGGGTCTAAAAGTCACACGGGCAGGTTTGGCCAATCAGGATAGAGCATCATGTCTATCCAATTGGGTCCTCTGCATGTGTCACGTGCGTTGGCGGTCACATGGTCCTCCGCGTCGGGCTGCTACTGGGGCTGCGCTGGGACAATCTCCAGTGTTCGCGCCGCGCTGGCCCCTCTCTCCAGCCGTAGAGTTGCTAGGCAACCAACGCCGTGTGGGACGCCGCTTGCGAGTGAGTCGGATGATCCGATCTAGACATCCAATATGACAGTATTTGCCGAGGTCAAACGAGCCCCCCTTTACGGAGCCTCGCGCCCCCTATTTGAGAAGCACTGGTTTAGGCTGATTCATATTCTTCTACATATTTTTGGTAAAAAAAAATTGCAATAAGCGTTTATTGAATGGATTGCGCAAAAGTTATAGCATTTAAAAAATAGGGGATAGTTCTATGGCTTTTTTATTATTATTATTATTATTTTTTTTTTACTAGTAATGGTGGCAATCTGCGGTGTTTATTGTAACTGCGACATTATGGCGGGCACATCGGAAATTTTTGACACATTTTTAGGACAGGAATCGGTGCATTTGTATAGCACTGATTAATGTATAAATTACACTGGCAGTGAAGGGGTTAACCACTAGGGGCAGGGTAAGGGTTAAGTGTGTCCTGGGGCATGTTTCTAACTGTGGTGGGCATGGCTACATGTGACACATCACTGGTCTCTGCTCCCAATCACAGGGAGCAGAGATCAGTGACACTGTCGCTAGGCAAAACGGGGAGATGCCTGTTTACATTAGCATCTCCCCATTCTTCCTCCCCGTGAGAAGATCGCGACTATCCTCGCGGCGATCAAGTCCATGGGACCCGCGATCCTCAGCGCGCACTCAATGGCACAGTGGCAAATTTAAAGGAACGTACCTGTACGCCCATTTGACTATCTCGTGCATCGGCGTGCGCCGGTCAGGAACCGGTTAAAGCAGTTATAAACCTCAGAAATGAAATATGAACAGCGCATATTCCTCTATAGTGTGTACTTGTCTCAAGTAAGAGCACTAAGTGTAATTTCTGTCTACTGCTTCATTCCTCTGCTATGAGCGTGAATCACAACAAAAAACAGCAGAAGAAGCTCCAGCTGATTGACAGTCTCAGCTCTGTCCTGTTTACTGTGTAAAGGGGGTGTGTCCCTTCTCTCCAATCAACTCTCAGAGATTCCTAAATAAGCTCTACTTCAGCACTCCGTCCCCTTTTTTCTGACAACTCAGACAAACCATATAAATTCTACACTTTGATTCTGAGAATAGTCACTTCACTGGGTATATGTAAGGGTTTACAACAACTTTAAGCCATTCTAGGTAGGATTTCCCAGCCTCCTCTTTCATGTATTTAGTTTGCGTACTATTTTTTTTTTTTTTTTTTTTTTTGCCGTGTCAGTCCTATTGTGACTGTGTTGTTAAGGGTATTGGTGTTATAAAAATGATGCTGCTCTGGGAGAAACGCGAAACGTCTTTTTGGCCCTCCTAAGATTAATGTGCACTCACTGTAAGTGATTATAACTACACATATATATAAATTGTGAATTATGACATAAACCAATATACTCTGAATATATAATGCTGCACAATATTCTACGAGTCAAACAAAAAAATGTGCTGCAATAAGTTGATAAAAAAAAAAAAAACGTGATAAAAAGTGAGATAATAAAATGTCAATAATTAATCGTGATATATATCAAAAAATAAGTGCTGTAACTTATATGCATAAATAATAAGAGCTACATTGAATTCAAATTGACAAACTCAGTAAAAAAAAAATCATATGATTAAGTGAAAAAGTCCATAGGTGCTGATCATATATTATAATCCAAAACCAAAAATCTGTATAAAAAAACGGACTCTTCAATGGTGATATAGTGCTGAATTTTCCAAAAAAAGTGACACGTGAAAAGAAGCCTCCACCACAGAAATCACTGCCGTTTACCAGAACACGGTGGTCCCTTACTACAGGGGACCACACCAAGCAGATGACTGTAACCCCAGCCCAGGACCTCTCTGGCACACTGTGGGCAGTGGACACACAGTGGCCTCCTCAGCCTCAATGGGAATAGTCCGCAGGTAGGTCAATTCAATTTCATTACAAATTCCCCGTGAAACAACAAAGGCTCACATAGCGTAAAACCCTTTAAATTTATTATAATAATAGACACCTAAAAATTGTAGAAATAACCCAGCATAAAAGAGCGAGCCAGCCGGCCTCGCAAACACCCCGTGGCTTCCGGGACTAAGCATATAGCGGTGACATCAGTACGTTGCTCCTCCTTCCTATGCGTTTTGTCATCAATAGGATGTCGTCACGGGGCACGGCCATGTTTTGTGCATTTATGTTGATGTATAACATCTTGAGCCACAGCTTCCAACTTAATTAAATAGCACAGTGTTCTTCTTAATATACTGTGAATATATGTATTTTGGATGTATGTTATGTGTATCTATATTTCTTTTTCAGCAACTCTATTCTATCCTCCCCCCCTCCAAGAACCTGAAGAAGCTGACAAGGCGAAACGTGTTGGGTTGTGTTTTTTCTTATGTGATTGTCAAATATTCTGTGCATAACAGTGTGAGTTCATCTTTCATATGAGTGTCAGTTACACACTTTCTTGGAGAGGAATTACTATCTTTGAGAGGTTCTAGTATTATAATGAGTTATGATGAATTTCCATGTTTTTAAGGGGTGTCTATTATCAATAATAAACACATTTTTAATGAAATGTAGAATAAAATGTACTTTTTAAATTTATGATTTTGTATGGAGAATTATTCTGAGAGGAGATTTCAGCACTTGTGAAGTCCCAATTCTTTTTCTATTTTTGCTTGTTATAAAAATGATACATTCTATAAATTATAATACATAATGCTACAATACCAGCATTATGATTTAAAACCAGACTTCTACAACTGAGCAGCTTATTTTCAGTTTACTGTTCCACAAAGGGAAAGTGTTACAAGATTCTAAATGCTACTATAAGTGACATAAAAAAATATAATACATTTCTGTTTATTGTCAGCTTTTCCTGCCTTTTACAGCAGCAGCAAAAAAAAAAAAAATAAAACTCCCTGCCAATCTCCCTCCATTTTTTTTCTTTCCGTATTTGTTCATCAGCCGGGTCCCAGCTGCCTGTCACCCTCCCAGGCTGTGCTCTGAGTGAGGCCATTAAAAAGCTATTTGTAGAGAGACAACCATTAATACTATATACAGAATCATTACTTTCCATTACTAGACATAACTGCCTCTGCTGTAGACAGGCTGAGCCAATCAGATTGCAGAACAGACCCATTCATGGCACTTTGATACTTTTATATTCAACACATTTTGTGTATTTAATATTCACGGTGTGCTAGAAGTGAAGAAATGCAGAATATGATTTATATAATGCCTTTAGGATAGAGTACTGCAGTGAATAAGGTACCTGTAGGTAGTGAGTGCAGGGCAAGCTAGATGAATCCAGACATACAGTATCTCACAAAAGTGAGTACACCCCTCGCATTTTTGTAAATATTTTATTCTATATTTTCACGTGACAACACTGAAGAAATTACACTTTGCTACAATGTAAAGTAGTGAGTGTACAGCTTGTATAACAGTGAAAATTTGTCCTCTCAAAATATAACTTAACACGCAGTCATTAATGTCTAAACTGCTGGCAACACCCAAAGTGAAAATGTCCAAATTGGGCCCAATTATCAATTTTTCATCCCCAGTGTCATGTGACTCGTTAGTATTACAAGGTCTCAGGTGTGAATGGAGAGCAGGTGTGTTAAATTTGGTGTTATCGCTCTGCCTCTCTCATACTGGTCACTGGAAGTTCAACATGGCACCTCATGGCAAAGAACTCTCTGAGGATCTGAAAAAAAGAATTGTTGCTCTACATAAAGATGGCCTAGGCTATAAGAAGATTGCCAAGACCCTGAAACTGAGCTGCAGCACGGTAGCCAAGACCATACAGCAGTTTAACAGGACAGGTTCCACTCAGAAGAGGCCTCTCCATGGTTGACCAAAGAAGTTGAGTGCACATGCTCAGCGTCATATCCAGAGGTTGTCTTTGGGAAATAGACGTATGAGTACTGCAGAGGTTGAAGGGGTCAGCCTGTCAGTGCTCAGACCATATGCCGCACACTGCATCAAATTTGTCTGCATGGCTGTCGTCCCAGAAGGAAGCCTCTTCTAAAGATGCACAAGAAAGCTCTCAAACAGTTTGATGAAGACAAGCTGACTAACGACATGTATTACTGGAACCGTGTCCTGTGGTCTGATGAGACCAAGATAAACTTATTTGGTTCAAGTGTGTCTTCCCAACAGTCAAGCATGGTGGTGGGAGTGTCATGGTCTGGGGCTACATGAGTGCTGCTGGAACTGGGGAGCTACAGTTTGAGGGAACCATGAATGCCAACATGTACTGTAACATACTGAAGCAGAGCATGAGCCCCTCCCTTCAGAGACTGGGCCACAGGGCAGTATTTCAACTTGATAATGACCCCAATCACACCTCCAAGACAACCACTGCCTTGCTAAAGAAGCTGAGGGTAAAGGTGATGGACTGGCCAGGCATGTCTCCAGAACTAAACCCTATTGAGCATATGTGGGGCATCCTCAAACGGAAGGTGGAGGAGTGCAAGGTCTCTAACATCCACCAGCCCTGTGATGTTGTTATGGAGGACTGGAAGAGGACTTCAGTGGCAACCTGTGAAGCTCTGGTGAACACCATGCCCAAGAGGGTTAAGGCAGTGCTGGAAAATATGGAAAAATGGTGGCCACACAAAATATTGACACTGTGGGCCCAATTTGGACATTTTCACTTAGGGGTGTACTAACTTTTGTTGCCAGCAGTTTAGACAGTAATGGCTGTGTGTTGAGTTATTTTGAGGGGACAGCAAATTTACACTGTTATACAAGCTGTACACTACTTTATATTGTAGCAAAGTGTAAGATATAATAAAATATTTACAAAACTGTGAGGGGTGTACTCACTTTTGTGAGATACTGTAGGTTGGTACATTACTGCTTTAGACCAGTTTGGGATCTGGTTTGGTAAAAGACAAAATGCCAAAATGCCTTACCATGTGATTAGCTGTCAGCCAATGATAGCTGAGCACATGATCAAAACAAAAGCTTGTTGACCATTTTTTTTTCTCCTCACGCTGACAGCGGAGGAGAAAATAAAAGCCAATCACGGTTCATCTTAAAGGGACATCATCCCAAAAAGGCAATTATGCCTCATTTATGCCATCTAACAGTGCCCACAAGTGCCACCTATCAATGCCCACCAGTGGTGCCAATCAGTGCCACCTAGAAGTGCTGCCCATCAGTGTAACCGATCAGTGCTCATCACTGCCACCCATCAGTGCCCAACACTGCCACCCATCAGTGGCCATCACTGCCACCTATTGGTGCCCATCAGTGCCGCTTCAGCAGCGCCACCCATCAGTGGACAACACTGGCACCCATCAGTACCCATACCTGCCACCTATCAGTGCCCATCAGTGCCGGCTCATCATCAGACCTACAGAGCCCGTGCCATAAACAGCACCAGCTCGAACATTCTTAAAATAAAACCTTTCAAACAAAATTACTAGTGTCGGGCCAGCTTAAAGTGATACTAAACCCACAACAGTAAATTCAGTCTTTATATGCAGTAAAGCATGCATATTATACTCAGGGCCAGTGCTAGACTGTTTTTCACCCTAGGCAAGTCCAGCTCCTTGCACCCCCCCACCAGGTCATCAATGTTATATCTGTAAAGAAATGTAGGAGATGAAATAACTCCCCTGAATGAACACAAGGCTGTAGCAGGCTTACCTGTCCAACTGCACCATCAAGGGAAACAAACAAAGGATAGTACCACCAGCACTGGCACAAGGCCAAATTACCTACCAAACCACCCTATATACTCCCCACTGGAGAAAATGCATCGCTCACACCAGCATTCCATCCGATGCGTGGTGCTCGTCCTGGTCCAAGATCCACAGTAGAACCAATGACCTCTGTTGCCATCTTGAAAGAGGGCAGGGCGGGGGTGTGGGCATACTGAGCTCCAGACATTGAAGCCAACAGGGAGTGTGGGACAACCTGTCTGCATGACCCAAAAGACCCAGGCATCAAAAAAAAAAAATACGACAGGGTCTACTGTAGGTCAAGGTCAAACAGTACAAACCAGCGGCCGTGGCTGCACCCTAGACAGGCAGTACACCCTAGGTGGCTGCCTAGTTAGCATAGTGGTAGCACAGGCCCTGGTTATACTCACTGTGGAACTTAAGGGGTTAATCCATTGCATTGTGTATAAATGCTGTTTAATTTTGTCTCTCTGATCCTCCTCTTCTTCCATGTCTCAAAAAAAATAACCCGATATCTACAGAGACGGTGGACGGGCTTCACATGCTCAGTTTGGTGTGTATTGCTAGAAAGTTTTTTTTTTTTTTCTTGGGAGAGTGAATATAATCAGCACAGGGCCAATCAGCACTGTCCAGACAGAGGATCAGGTCAGTATGAAAACTCCTCCCACAAGGTTTACTAGGAACTGATAGAAGTCACAAGGCTGCTATATACTGCTGATGAGAAAAGGTATTTAGCAGTTTATATTTACAAAAATAATTGCATTTCCATGTTCTATGTACTGTGGTAGACCAGATATAGTGAATGCAGGGTCCTTAGTTTAGCAAAACTTTAGGATTGGCCATACACCAGAAAAATGTAATTTAAAGTAATTGTTTTTAGAACATTCATTCGATTTATATAAAAAATAGCTAATGTGGTCAAATCAAATGTGACAAGGAAGATTGAAGGAGAAGGATGGAAATATTTTCTTGAATGACCAAAATTCTAAGGCAGCACATACATTATGCGTGTTTTTTTGAAACCTGCAGGTTGAAAGAAAGCAAATGCTTTGATTTCCCCCATCCATGTGAGCACCCCACTCCCTCAGTAAGTACCTCTCATTAGTGACCACCTGTGTCATGGGTGGAGACCTCATGTTCTCCCATATAGAGGAGTATAGCTCCCATGGTTCAGAGAATCATGGGACACTTTGTCGCAGTAAGTGGGCTTAAGCACCATATAACAATATGGTGTGACCAAATCCCCATATTTTTTGATAATGTTTTTTGAAAATGTCTAGGTGTTTTAAAAAAGCCTTGCTGGAGGTAAATGTCAGTTTTGCATGTGTGCGCTGTAATATTTTTGTTCATGTGTAGCAAGGTCTCTCTGGCCTTGTCCAGTCTAATGAGAACCTTCAAGGCCAAAGATAGCTGACATCCTTCAATATGTAGTGAGTTGTGAAGCATAGTGGGTGCAAAGATGATGAAAGTCATTGGGCGTCAGACACTTCTTGGATGTAAAAGAAGTTTCATTTCTTTTGTCAGTCTGTTTTTTTGTATTTTTTGGGGAAAGAGGGTTAGGGCCAGGACAGCGGGACACCATTAAGTAGGTATAGATTCAATTGGCAGACTCAGAGACTTCAATAGGAGAACAGCCGTGCAGGGAAAGGCCCAAGCAAGGTGCCACTTCTGCACGTGCAGGGATGCTCCTATGGTAACAGTCCTTTAATAGTTCCTAACTCAAATGTAACAGTTCTTTCAGCTCCACTACAACTGCCTCTTGTAACTCTTCAACACTGAGCTCCCAGTCTCTCACTAGACCCTCTGATTCACTGACTCTGAATCCTTTGAGCTCCTCCAAGGTTGGCGGTGGTATCTCCTCAAGCGTCACCCGCGCTTCTCTCCTGGGTCCCTAGCTTCGCACTCCAGATAATTCTCAAGCTTCACCCCGGCTAACCAGCGAGGTCCCTGGCTTGACTCACAAGGTTGCCCTGCAAGCGTCTAGTCCACAGGTTGGGTCCCTGACTTGATCACTGCCTGAAGTTTCCCGATTCTCCACTGTGCCTGTTCGATGAGAATATGGTTGTGGTACTTTCTTCAGTTACTCACTGTGGTCCCTGGTAAAGGTGGTTGGTCCCTTTGTGGCACCAGCTTCCCTTCTACCTCTGACCACTGACAGGTTCTCTGCCCGACAAAAAACTAAATTTTCGGTTGAACTGCAAGCCGAAGTCCCAACCCTGTGCTGCCCTCTTACTTCTAGATAGGCGCTCACACAGCCTGGCAGCAAGATTTCCCCGGGAAAGGCCCAATCTCCGGCCTAGTAGCCCGGGGCGTACGACACACTTCCACCCAGACAGCTGTCTAGGTGGCACAGAACTGCGATCACCTGACCTTACCCGAATATATAGGTTTTCCCAGCAGGCCAAGGGATTCAAGAAAACCCCTGCCCATTGGCTGAGATAAGCCATATACCCATAACCGGGCCTTGGGTTGCCCTTCTCATATCTAACATCACCAATTTCCGGGCCACCTAGTGGTAGAAGAGAAAAGTGCAACAATCCTTAGGGAGAAATCAATAGATCTCTATCAATCAAACTACTCTTGGAAAGTAACTTTGTGAGAAGCTCCCTGATTAATCCCCAGGGTGCTACACACACATTTAATGTAAATAAGGGAGTTCTTCCTGCTGTGGTATTGTATTCTAAAACCGGTGGAGCCTTCCCGTACTGTTAAGCCCCATACACACTATCAGTTTTTCCTTCAGGTTTACCAAAACCATGTAGTGCAAGGGCCTGCCTGATTGCATACAAATTAAAGCTTCTAAGGTTTGACCTCATATTATATGGTTTCGGTAAATCTGAAAGAAAAACTCACCAGAAAAACTCAGCCTCCTTTCCCTGCCGAAGCCTAATATGGAGAAACGCAGCGTCGGGTGGAGCTAGCAGAGTGGACGCTCTCACACATTCAGCTGGCGTGAGCCGCGGCCGCGTTCTTTCGTTTTTTTTGGAAGTGCTTGGTGTTTCATGTTTTAAAGTTTGTAAAGTTCTGTGGTGCAGTGCTGTGCCGTGGTTTTGAATAAACTAACTTGGATTTTAAACATATTATGCTATGAAGCCCTATTTTTTCCTCCCATGATGTTCCTATTGAAACTGCATTACCCATAAAACGTGGGTCCTACGGAGTGCACCGGAGGCCAGTCATATTAGCGGAGGAGTGGATCTAGATGGATGTCCTTGGCGTGTCAGCCTGAGTGATCTCTCCTGCTCTGTGCCTATCAGATCTCCGTAATAGAGATCCGACTTTCCTGGTAAGCGGACATCTGGCTTTTTATTATCCTTCGGCTGTTACATGAGGAGTATTACTGTGATGAAATCATCCTATTTGGGAATCTCTATTCAAAGAATTATTGTCAATGGACTTATATTGTACCTTTCATGGACTTTCTTCTGAGTTGAACAGTTTGTTTTTTGATTAGAACAGCTCATGTATGCTGATCTATTTTTGTATCATTTTTGTTTCATTATTTTTTGTTTTTTCTCTAAACTCTTGCTCACAATCAGTTAATTTGTTTCATTGTGCATGTAGCCGCACACCTATTTTATTTAGGAGTGCACTTTTGGCTTTTTAGCACAGGTGTAGCACAGATATTATGTAAATTGCACTAGGCATTTAGTAGCACATCTATTCTTATTTTTACACACACTCCTAAACTGAATATTCATTTTTTTGTTTAGATTGCAGCACTATCATATATATTCAGCTGTCGCATATTTTTATATAGTTATTATTTATCATTTTTTATATTGACTGGGGGTAGCGAGGATTTTTCTACGATACATACAAATGGAAGCTTCTAAGGTTTGACCTCATATTATATGGTTTTGGTAAATCTGAAGGAAAAACTCAGCAGAAAAACTGATATAGACTATAGACGGCAGCACTGATCATTCAGGGAAAAAACCCATGCATGGAAAGAAATTGGCCAGCCCCTGCTGAACCTGCCAAACTCAATCCATGTAAGTGTTAGGGCTGGGCTCAGCCCTTCTTTCTCTGAGCTGGCCACTCAGCTGTCGGCCACCTCCTATCTCTCTACAGTGACTCACCTGTTGATGATATCCTGCTTGTCAGTCCTGCCTACTTAAGCCGTCCAGCCCAGATGATCTCTGCCTTCGCCTTGGTCAACATCACAGAGACTATCTGCTGCGTTCCTGTTAAAGACTTTTTGGCTGACCTTCCTTCTGGCTCCAGATCCTGCTTGCTGTTCCACTACACTGTTCCCTGGCTTCCTGACTTTCTGGCTTGTCTAACTATCCATTGCGGTTACCAAACTTTGGCTATGTTTTGACTACGTTTGTTCTATTTGCTTTTATTATTAAACAAGTGTGATTTGACTGTACTACTGTCTCGGTCTGATTCGTGGTTTCTTACAATAGACGAAGGCCATGAATTCAGAAGATGCAGTCAATCCACTTGTTGGTAATATTTTTTTCAGATTGGATGAGCAAGATCACTGCATGGATCAGTTTGCCATGGCATTACAAACGCTACTGAGTTGCATGGCTCACCTGGAATCTCTCGCTATGGCTGCTCTGGTACAACCTGTGTCGTAGCCGTCCCAGCTGCTGCTCCGATCTCTGTGCAGGCACCCGCCTTGAGTATTACCTCTATAAGAGCGATTTGGGGCGATCCAGTCCAATGCAGAGGGTTTCTCACTCAGGTTGAGATATACTTTTAGATGGTGCCCCACGCATTTCCAACGGCCTGGGCAAACCCTCTATGGGAGATGCAAAAACCTGTTGTCTTGAGTTACTCTGAGTTTGTGGCTTCTTTTAAAATGGTATTTGACATTCCCGCACACGCACCACTTCTGCTGCCAAGTGCCTCATGTCCATCAAACAGAGTATGAGAACTGTTGCCAATTACGTCATTGAATTCCGTACTCTGGCAGCAGAGGTTGCTTGGAACAATGAGGCACTCGTGAAGGCTTTTTCCAATGGTCTCTTGGATACCATCAAGGATGAGATAGCAGCCCGAGATATACCCCCTGAGCTGGAGAAGTTGATCGCGTTTGTCATAGTCATTGACTCCAGACTCCAGAAAGACTTTCTTTTAAGAAGCGCTTGCGGAAGCCTCCTGTACATTTGTCCTCGAGCATTGAAGTCCCACCTATGCCTCCCTCACCTCCCATGCCTCCTGATACCAAGCCGGTCCGTAAATATGAATCCATGCACTTGGGCTTGACACGTCTCTCTATGGATGAGAGAACCCTTAGGAGGAAGGAGAGATTGTGCCTTTATTGTGGCCAGGCAGGTCACTTTTTGAAGTCTTGTCCTACCCGTCCAGGGAACACCCAAACCTTGAGGTTCTGTCACGGACAAATCTTAGGTGGCACTGTTTCTTCCCCAGTTATACAGAAGGATAAGCCCCTGGTTTCGGTTACCCTTTCTTGGGCTGAGTCGTCTGTTGAGATACAGGTTCTAATTGACTCTGGGGCTGCAGGCCTGTTCATTGATGCTGCCTTTGTATAGAAGTACTGGATTCCACTGCAGCTGCGTGACACTCCACTTGCCATTGAGGCTCTTGATGAAGAACCTCTACAGCCTTCCCATGTGACTCACAGAGACTGTTCTGTTGTCAATGGCCGTAGGGGCTCTTAACCATGAGATAATCCAATTCCAAGTAATTTCCGCACATACGTTTCTGCTGGTTATTGGTTATCCTTGGTTACAGAGACACAACCCCTCTTATGATTGGCTCTATGCTGAGGTTCTCTCCTGGTCGCCACAATGCAGTAAAACATGTTTCCAGAAGGTAGCCAAGGTCCTGTGTACCTCTTCACTCTCCTCCCTGCCGGAGGAGTACAGCGATTTTAGCGATTGTCTTTGACAAAGGTCAAGCCGGTAGTTTGCGTCCACACAGGTCATATGATTGCGCAATTGACCTTCAACCTGGTGCAATACCCCCTCGTGGCTGGGTTTACCCTTTGTCGGTCTTGGAGGATAAGGCCATGGAGGAATATGTTGCAGATGCACTTTCTCAAGATTTCATCCACAAGTCGTCGTCTCCTGCTGGTGCTGGTTTTTTCTTTGTGAAGAAGAAGAGTGGTGAACTGAGACCTTGTATTTATTGTAGGGGTCTCAATCGTTTCATGATTAAGAATGCCTATCCAATTCCGTTGATTACAGAGTTATTTGACGGCATCAAGGGAGCAACAATTTTCACAAAGCTCGATTTGAGAGAGGAATACAATCTCATGAGGATTAAGGAGGGTGACGAGTGGAAAACTGCGTTTAATACCAGAACAGGCCATTATGAGTACTTCGTAATACCTTTTGGTCTTTGTAACGCCCCAGCAGTTTTCCAGTAATTTATTAACGATGTCCTCTGAGATTTATTGCAGTTATGTGTGGTGGCTTATCTCAACGATATCCTCACATTTTCCAAGTCCCTGGAGAGCCACCACACATATGTCTGTCGTGTGCTTCTGAAACTAAGAGAAAACAATCTCTATTGTAAATTGGAGTGCAAATTCCATCTTGAACAGGTTAAATTCCTGGTTTATGTCATTTCAACTGCTGGTTTTTTTCGATGGACCCACAGAAATTTTCAGCAGTCCTACAGTGGCCCGACCCGTGGATTTATGTCCTCTGAAGCTTTTTCTTGGCTTTGCCAACTATTATTGGAAGTTTATTCTTAACTTCTCGTCTCTAGTCAAGCCCCTGACTGATATGACCAGAAAGGACGACAACCCACAGAGTTGGTCTCCGCAGTCCATTAGGCATTTCCGAGTCTCAAGGCTGCCTTTGTTTCTGTTCCTGCGTTGAGTTGAGAGGTATCTTGATATAGCGCAATCTTACCCCGAAGGGTCCCAACACTCTTGGCGGAGTTCCTGAAGAAACCCAGGGACTAGGAGGAGACCGCAACAGGAAAGCAGCATGAAAAATGGAACCAGAAAGGCTACGCAGGAAAGGCTTGTGTGAAGAGCCAAGTCTTCAATTTTCTGCAAAAGACCAGGATGGTAGGGGCCTCCTAGAGCTCGTCAGGGAGGCTATTCCACATCCTGTTGGCACATCCCAATCCTACGTTACCTTTTTATCCCTGAGGTTGATGCTTCTGAGACAGCGGAGTTGGCGCCCTTCTGTCTCAACGTCCTACCTCCTGAGAGCGCTATGCATCTTTGTGGCTACTGTTCCAAGAAATTGTCACCTGCTGAGTGCAATTACAAGATTGGTGACAGAGAGCTGTTAGCGATCATTTTAGCACTGAAAGAATGGAGACATCTACTCGAAGATACCACTGTGCCAGTTCTCATTCTTACTGACCATAAGAATTTAGCATTCTTGTCTGAGGCTAAACGCCTCTCTCCCAGAAGGGTGCGATGGGCTCTTCTCTTGTCTAGTTTCAATTACATTGTCTCATTCTTACCCGGTAATAAGAATGTAAGAGCTGACACTTTGTTACAACAATTTTCCTCCACTTCCAAGATGGAGTCGGTTCCGGTTCCTGTGATTCCACCTGATCATATTCTGGCTACGGTTCGCACCAGTCTCACTTCTCCTTTGGGTGACAAACTTCTTGCTGCTCAGGCCCATGCTCCTCCTGAGAAACCTTGTGACCGCTGCTTTGTCCCAGAGAGTCTCTGTACTGCCGTGCTCCAGACTTACCATTCTCCCAAGGCTGCTGGCCACCCTGGGAAGAATCAACTCTTTTGGGCTATTTCCTAAACATTCGGGTGGCCTAGTCAATATGCTAATGTAACTGCCCTCCTAGCTGCCTGTTCCGTGCGTGCTCAGAGTAAGACTCCACGACACATTTCAGTGGGCCTCCTACAACCCATACCCAATGGGGAGAGGCCCTGGACCCTCATGTCTATGGATTTCATTGTGGAGTTACCCAACTTCCAGGGCAACACAGTTACCCTTACGGTGATTGACCGATTCTCGAAAATGTCTCACTGTATTCCACTTAAGAAGTTGCCCACTTCTACGGAACTGGCTTCCATTTTTGCTCGGGAGTTCTTTCATTTACATAGGCTACCCAAGGGGTAGTTAGTTTGTGTCCCGGTTCTGGCGAGCCTTTTGTGCACAGTTTGGATTTCAGCTTGCTTTATCCTCCGCAGTCTAATGGGGCCGCAGAACGAGACAATCAGTCCTTGAAGCAATTCCCACGTTGCTATATTTCTGACCATCATAACAACTGGTCAGACCGATTCTCCCCCTTTGATGGCGAACTATGGTTTCCAACCTTCCATGTTGCCTGACCCATTTGTTCCGCAGAGTATTCCTGCGTTAGGAGCCTCTCCGTGGTCTTCGTTCCACTTGGGCACAAGTCCAAGAGGCTTTGCGACATGCTAATAATAGGTACAGACTCCATGCTGATCGCAGACGCCTGCCTGTGCCTTCCTACCAGGTTGGGGACAGGGTCTAGCTGTCATCTCGCAACCTCTGACTTTGTGTTCCCTCTCTGAAGTTTGCACCTCACTTTATTGGGCCTTTCTGCATTCCCATTGGCTTATGCATTAGTGATTCCCTTTGGTTCTGTGAACGCATACAGTACCTGGTGCATTGGAAAGGGTACGGTCCAGAGGAACGCTCTTGGGTCTCACCCTCGGATGTACATGTCCTCCTCCATGGTTTCCATAGACATTTTCCCCTCAAGCCTGAGGAGGGGGTACTGCCAGGGCTGGGCTCAGCCCTTCCTTCTCTGAGCTGGCCGCTCAGCTGTCGGCTAATTGTCAGCTCCTATCTCTCCACAGTGACTTACCTGTTGATGATATCCTGCACGTGCTTTGAGTACGTTTGTTCTGTTTACTTTTATTATTAAACAAGTGTGATTTGACTGTACTTCTGTCTTGGTCTGATTCATGGTTTCTGACAGTAAGGCCAGCTTTACTGCAAAGGTGGTTTTTGTTCAGGAAAAATCATACTTATTGTAATGTATGTGTGCATATGAAATTTGTCCAGTCCATAATGATGCTATCAAATGCTCTGACAAATTATTTTTCTGAATTTCTGTATGAATGGTCAAACAAAATTCAACTGGCATATGGCCAATGTCTTAAATTTCAGAGGATTCCTGCAGAATCAGTCGAAATTGAAGTTATAGGTAGCCTCACAGGGTTGACAAACTTTGATTGAAAAATCAAAGGAGCCGGGTGGAAAATGATCGACCAAACAGAGATTGAATCCTATCAGATGCACATTACAGTAATTGTCTGTATATCATATAGAGAACTCTAATATGCACAAGAACAGAATCAGGAATGATGTAATTGTAAATTGTTGTATACATAAGATGAAGGGAAGTCCGTTCGGCCGCACTTACAATAAAGTAAAGGTGTTTTATAAGTCAGCAATAACAAGTTTCACACTTACTCAGTGCCCACTCATAGCTGACCACTTTATCTGCTGGATATGTGATTTTCCTACTGGATTACAATATAATGGTGTTTTAGACGTGCGGCCAACCGGACTTCTCTTTATCTTCTGTACACAGTGGGGAACCGGGGCAGCATCTAATCAGCATGTGAGCTGAGATTGATCAGCAAACCGACCTGGAGTGGTGTTTTATGTGTGTAAGTGTAAAAGGTTCCTGTAAGGTTCTTGGAATTGTACACTGAGCTGTACACAATCTTAACATGCCTTGGATGCTAGGATGAATGAACTCCCATGTGCAGAAGTGCAGGAGCAGGAGGTACATCATCCTGGGTCAGTCAATCAAAATGGGAGAAGACCTTGAACCTGGAAGATGTTGGGAACAAGGAAGATTGTAACCATCACATCACTGTAGGAGGGGGCTTTGGCTGGTAGGTCAGCTACAATATGTAAACTTGTTGTGCGTCCTTGCATATTATGGGCAAAGCCCTGGGACCTCCAGCAGACTTCAGTTTTGCTAGAGTGGAACTGCGCTGCCGAAACAGAATGTAGGCAGGTGCCCACTTTATGTTGTAGGAATGTGACTTTAAGGTTTTGACTTACCCTGCAGGTATGTAATTTTCCTTTGTGATGGGTAAAAATTCAGGGGAGCTGACCTCATAGCGGAGAGTCTGGTGTGGGAAGCAGACAAGCGAGGACATATTTGTTAATTTATCTCTTCTTCAGGCTGCAACCCCCGCCAATGGCTCCCATTCTCAGGGTGTCCATATGTAGTAGACTTTGTTGCTATGGACTACTGCACCTTAAAGAGTAACTCTTGAGAAAAAAAGCATTCTCCTCTGAATTATCTACGTACATTGCAAGGATTTTAACAAACGTTGTTACAGATTCCTGCCTTTTGTTATTCTAAGTAAATAGCTGTTTATTTGTCTGTCTCCATGTGCAAAATGAATATGAAAGTCATTTTATAATTCTCAATCAGCTCCAGCACTTGCAGTGTTCTAATGAGGAAAAATGTCTGCATCGCTTTACAGTTGTAAGGGATGCCCAAAATCTTAGTGCAGACATTTTTACATAAAATTACAATGCTGCAGATTGTAACATTCAATTACAATATGACATGTGTCGCAATTGTATATAATATATATATATATGTTTATTTTATTTGCCATTTTTTTCTTACTAAGTTCCCATACATAACTGAGCCTATTGGTATTGCAGCTAAACCCACTATGCATTTGTGGTGCCCTACTTTCTTAAAGTGTTACTAAACTCACAACAGTAAAATCAGTCTCTATATGCAGTAAAGCATGCTTGTTATACTCACTGTGGGGTTAATCCTAGCATTGTGTAAAAAGGCTGTTTTAACCTGTCTTCTCTAATCCTCCCCATTCTTTTACTATCTCCAATCCATCTGCTGATAGAACAGAGCCTTGGAGGCACTCTGCACATGCTCAGTTTGGTGTGTATTTCTAAGGGGGGAGGGGGGGGGTTGCATGTGATTAGCACAGGGCTGATCAGCCCAAAGTCAGGGGTCATGCAGCCTCATAGGGCAGTCAGGGGAGAATGAAAACTCTTCCTACAAGCTTTGACCAGTGCTTGGCAGGACACTGATAGCAGTCTCAAGACTGCCATATACTGCTGATGAGAACAGGTATTTAGAAGTTTGTATTTACTAAAGTAATTGCATTTCCATCTTTTGTGTACTATAGGAGAACAGATATAGTGAATGCAGGGTCCTGGGTTTGGTAACACTTTAATGGCACCTCAAATGGGGTGCAATTTTGCTGCGATTATCTTGTAACAAAACACAGAAAAATTGTGGCAAAACGCGCAATGCCAAACGCTCCTGGCTTAGTGCCACAATTTGGTATGTGAGCTTTTTTGGCTTGTTTATGGAGCGGAAGGAGGTCCATTCAAAATTAAAGTGACGCAGGAGTGCAGCTAGGTGTCATTCAGATGTGAACAAGGCCTGAAGTGGAGTTACCCTTTAATGTATGGGCAGCACCACTCACCATTTATTGCACCACTAATTCTAAGCACCACAAGGGCCAGCACAGCCAAACATCTCATTCAATTATATTTAATGTGAATGCAAGTGTATGAAGAAGATTATGCATTTATTCTTATGCAGATGTACAGTGCAACTTTTCCAACTACTAGTAGACTACACTAACGTGGAGAAGGAGATGATTCCCTACTTTCACTTTCTTCTGAGATACTGATACTATGCTGCACCATTCGCCTCTGGCCAGCAGGGAGAGAGCTTGAGCCAGGCAAACCCATAGACTTCTATGCAGAGCACTGGAAATCCTGGGAGTTGTGGTTTAGGGTAGCAGCCATATTATCGGACATTACTGTATCAAATAATTTCACATCCCTTTTCCCCTAATGCTTTGTCCAGTGCCCTGCGTGCACTTTTATAATATATATACTGTTCTTTCTGCCTGGAAACTTGTGATTGTCCATGGCAATCAAAAAGTGTCCCTTTACGTCAAAAGTGGTTTTAGACCAGCTAGAAAACAGTGATAGTAAATTAGAACACTTGCAGAATTGAGCGATAGTGAGTTGTGGAGAAATTCATTTTATTGTATTATTATTTTCTATAATTAATTATAGTTATTTATTATATTAGAATTTATGGTTTTGTGTTTTAAACTTTATCATACCCGGGATATCTACTAGACTCTTGTTTTGACAGATTTAAGTGTGTTATTACTAAGTCTTGTACACACGGTCGGACTTTCCGACAACAAAATCCGTCGGATTTTTTCTGACAGATTTTGTCCGAAACTGGTGTAGCATACACGCGGTCGGACAAAGTTGTCGGAAAATCCAATCGTTCGTAACGTGATGACGTTATTTAGTTACAACAGGACTACGTTCAGGCTAGTAGCCAATAGCTTTGGTCTCGTAATTTGATCTGAGCATGCGTGGCACTTTGTCCGATCGGAATTCTCTACATATGATCGGACAAACTCCGATCGGATCATGTTGTCGGAAAATTTTTATATCCAGCTCTCAAACCTTGTTGGTCGGACATTCCGACGGAAAAAGTCAGATGAAGCCCACACACGGTCGGATTATCCGACATCACAGTCCGATCGGACATTTTCCGTAGGAATATCCGACCGTGTGTACAAGGGCTAAGAGTTACAGGCCTACAATGTAAAACGACAAATTTCTATGCAAAACAATGTACTGCATTGAGATTCAAAAATCTGACACAATCATACCGACAGGGTGGCTACTATTGTGAGTGAAGCCATATTAACCCTCTGGGCTAAAAGAAACAATTACTGTGTAACTAAGTTAACCCTTGTAGTTGAGAATGTGTTGGTGACCACTACAGTCAACCTTTTAAGATTTTAGGATGGAGATGCGAATAAGGAGTAGCAGCCAGCCGACAGTGGAAGCAGTTGACAGTGGCAGGTGATGGGAACCCTGGTAATGCATGAACCAGTGTACTTCATGTTCCCCACTTAGTAGCCTTTGTTTCCATCTTGGAGCCTACTATGGTACAGGGTTTGCCAAGAGACCAGGCCTGGGGTCACGAATGCAAGGCCTTGTGAATTAGAAGTACAGTGTCTTCCCTGTGTACCCAGGAATACCACTAAAGGTACACAGTTGAGAGTGTGAATTGCAGATTACCGTGCCAAGTGAAAACATAAGAGGGCTGATGGAATGCTCAGCATTACTTGATGAAAATCCAGTCCATTGTTGGGGCAGGTAGGAACAGACTTAGTTACTAGCTGAATAGAGAAGATGCAGTCCTTTCTAAATGTGTGTATCTAGGGCTTTAATATGAATTTGGCTTCTGCAATGAAAGTATTAATGTCCAAACAGAACAGTGAGTTAGAGTGCTACTTTAATGGCTTGCAGGCAGTGTGCACGGCCCCCTAGGGCAGTGATGGCGAACCTTGGCACCCCAGATGTTTTGGAACTACATTTCCCATGATGCTCAACTACACTGCAGAGTGCAAAAGCATCATGGGAAATGTAGTGACCTCCCAACAAGTGTAAAGATTCTGTCTGGGCCCACAGGAACTATTTTCAATAATGTGAATGTACGCACAGCATATTTGTACATTATGGCAGACTTATTTTGATAAGCAACCTCTTCAGCAATAGAATACTCTCTTCTCTCCCCGGAGCTTCCATTTGCTCCTGGTCATCTTCTGGGTTTGTAGTCTTTGGCTATCTTGATTGAATCAGGATGACATACCTCTTGTGCATGCATGCATCCAACTTTGTCTTGACATACAATTATGCTGAGATTGTACACTAAACTTTGCACACCTGCCAAAGTGTACACTTACAGAAAAAAATTCTGGCAAGCCAGAAGAAGCTTTCATGCACAAGAAACGTAATGGTCCTCCTCAATCATACAATTCTGGGCCTTTTTTTCATACCAACAGAAACTGGCAGTGCATTTTTTTTGGTGGCTAAACAAAAGATAGCCAAAGCCAATCATCACACCGCAGCAGTACTGGAGCCTGAGAGGACCCCAGCACTGGTGAGCTAAGGTCGACTGTCAATGCCACCCAGGCAGCACCTGAAGGAGAACTTTACCTGTAGGAAGAGAAAACATTTGGGACATGCTGTGCTACATGACCACAGATTTAGATAAGTAGGAGTCTACAGCCAAGACATTAGTGCAAAAGGAATGGCTAGCATGGGTACATCTGCAGAGCTAAAAAACACCCAGAAACGGATGGCAGACTTTGGTGAATATACCAGAAATAAACATGCAGGATGGGTTATAGAGGGATAGAAGGGGTTAATAATTGCTTGGAGATGAGCTTTAATATTGTCTGTTGTAATGAGTTGTTTTGTTGTTTCCCATCAGAGATGTATCTTTAATTAAATGCCAGCTAGTATATTACAGACTCATTAATTCCTGGCACTGGCTTAACCTAACTCATTTATCTGCAACACCACAGCTGGCCTGAGCGCCATTCTATAAATAACAACATATACAAAGTCCAAGATGTTGCCTTGACTATGGAGGCCTTGCCATAGCAGTTGTTGGGGTTGATTTATAAAGAAATTAATTTTACATGGTTGCTATGAGAGCAGAAGTCTCTTAGCAGGATGTCTATTACTCACTGAGCTTTCATATCTGTACAGTCTCAATACAACATAGATGCTGCATATCTTGCACTTACAAATTATTCTCACCGCATAGCCCTGTTCCCATAGCAGAATGGAATGACAGCGATGATTATTGTTATCTATCAATAACTGTGCAAACAGTGTTATGTGTATAACAGGAGGCCCAAGCACACAATACATTTTACAATGGTGGGTACATGGACAAACCCCATTCACCAGTGATGTAAAATATGCTTGCTTTATAAATCTAGCTGCCACAAAATAGCAAATTTGGGAACATTATGGGGTTAATTTGCTAAAACAGGAGCACTCAGAATCTGGTGCAGCTGTGCGTGGTAGCCAATCAGCTTCTAACTTCAGCTTATTCAATTAAGCTTTGATAATAAAACCTGGATGCTGATTGGTTTCTATGCACAGCTGCAATAGATTTCGCACTCACACCTATGTGGTTCTATATATCACAATCTGATTGAATACTCATGTACCATCTTATACATAATACTATAGAATAAATGCAGAGCCCCATTTATCAGTTCACTGACATTAGGTCATTGGGCAAAATGTAGACTTTTGATGATAGTGCCCTAATGAGCGTCAGCATAACTGTAAGTGATATGTGGAGCCTTGTGGACTAAGATAGCACCATGGATTTTTTTTTTTTATTGGAAGCTCTAATAGAGTGATTGTCAGGAAGATTGTGCCAATCTACATAGCTTGATTCTAGCTCACACACCCGTGCATCCACATGGTTCTGCTCATAGAATCAAGCATGGACGTGCTTCTCTGCATAGTTGTTTGAGTGTTTGCGTGGGTTTTGCAGCATGTGCATGGATGTCCATGCACACTCATTGCTTACAGTATAGTGAAGCCAAACAGGCTATTTACAGCTGAGCCATGCCAGTGGTTAAAGCTTTACACCTGTTTCCAGCTATTCTGCAGTCTGCTTAATGATTTCTGCTCCAACGTAGTTTTTGACCCATCTATGGTTTCTTCTTACCTGCACATCTGACCTGTAATGACCCAGGCTCTCCCACCAACTTCATCTCATTCCTTACATTCTGATGTCTCACAGCCTACAAGTTACTGACCTTGCCTGTTCCTGCAAATCTGATACTGTTCACACGTTGCTGACCTCGGTCTGTTCCTGACCTCTTGCTATTGGTGACATAAATCCCTTTATCACCTATACCACTTGTCAATAGCCCTCTCAAGTTCCAGTGACACCAGCATTATCCACCAGCACTCATGCCACTCCTTTGTGCCTTCCTGTTCTTCAATCCAGGGGTGCTTGGACTGGAGTAATAACAACATCTCTCTTGTCATCTTGGGCTCCTCTACCAGGTATGCAACAGTGATCTCCTCACTTTAGTTCCTGACTCTGTGGCAGTACACCCATGAGTTTTGAATATACATGTCCTCCTTTGTATGTTTCAGACCAAAACAGGGAGAGTGGGATCCCCTCATAAAGGGCGCAGATAATGTGCAGACCTGGCAAACAAAAAGATCTCAATAATAGTCAGGTGCCTAAGATATAAGAAATTGTCCGGTATATAAAAAGGCTTGTGGTTGGCTGGCTGTTGGCTCCAAATCTCCAAGCTCCCTCCCTGCTTCTTCTTTGATAGGACAGGGACCTATCTGCTGGTAGTCGTTATATTGCACCCAGTTCTTTGCCAGAGGCCTTCCTACGACTTTGCCCCCCATTAGCCTTTATAATTTCAAGAAAGGAATGTCCACACAAGGATTAAAGTGTCCTCACTTTTCTATTGAGGTTTAAAGATGGCAGTGAAAAATTACAACCCATCACACAGACATACTATCCGGGGTCACTTGGTATTCACACATATAGTGGATATACTGTTGCAGTATATACCTGTATGTGAAATCTGCACATTGCATGTCACCGTTAAGCCATTTTCCCTTAGTAACTCTCTTTTCCTCAGGGTCATTAGTATTCACTCAGAGGGCTCTATAGACCCATTAGGATTATTACATCTAGCTCACGACTCCCCTTTGTGTCATTCCAGAGACAGGCTTCTGCAACTACTGCTCTAGTGTTGATACACTTTTCCCAGGATTTCCAAGTGGATTGCAGTCACACAGAAAACACTTAGCCTGACCTAAAAGGCTTTTTGCATCCCACTGCCAGTCCAGTTAGGGTGGTTACCCCATGTCCTTCTGTCCTCTCCAAGTCCTCTGCATTAGTTGACTACATCTAAATGCTGGTGGGAGGTTTGGCTCCCATGCCCCAACTTCCAAATGCTCCTCCCATCCTGGCATATATCTAGTAGCACTAACTCCGTCCATTACATCAGTATAAGAAGACTTTGTCTAAAGGGGATCTAACACCCAATTACACTATTGCCTGTTACAACATACTATTTAGGGACAGAGCCACAAAATGGCAGACCTAGCTATGTGCACCTGCTCACAAGTAGCTTAAACTAATGTAAACCCAAGAACAAGAATTTAATATAATGCATCTCACAAGTCCTTGGATGTGGTGGCTGTTCTAATTTTTTGTTTATCTTTTTCAGGCCACGTATGATACAAACTAGTTCTTATATTTTATGTCATTGTAACTCTTTGTGAACTCAAATTAAAGCTGAAAAAATGTTATCAACTTTCCTAGCTAACTTTTAAATAAAGCGAGTAACGCGGTATATGAACGGCTTGCAAGACGAGCAACATTTAAAAAAAATGTTGGACTTGATATGCGAGCGCTGTTTTGCAAGGCGAGCAGTAGAAGGATCACAGTTTCACATTTTTAATGTAAAAAAAAGTGGAATTACACTCACAATGTATATCCCACTTTAGGGGAGTGTGGTGCTCATCCATGTACTAAAGCCACTGGTGTATATAGTATTGTATGTGGCCAGAGGTCCAGGGGCACTGGTGGTTCCCAGCACTTCCTGGAGTACACGGAGACACTCCCAGCTGGGTGGGGCAGGCGTAACTTGCTTTCGGAGCACCCAGAAGTTTCAACAGTTCCCGAGTGTCTGAGTTCTCCAGAAGGCACTGGGAGCCACCAGAGCCCCTGGACCTCTGGCCACATACAGTACTGTATATACCAGCATTACTGTATACAAAAGAAAAATAAATAAGCTGCACTACAGTAGTAACATTAAATAAAAAAGTGTTGAAATTCACCTATGTGCTGTACCACAATGGCCACATCAAATGGCCAGAGTAGTGCAAATACCACAGGAATCAGTCTGTGGTAAACCCATATATGTGTAGGACAATAGATCTAAACTTAAATAGACTCTATAAATAAATGACATCTATGAAAAACAAAATTAGAAATAGTGACCATTACAATAAAGTCCAATTATGAGTGATACTTCAATTAAACTTACTCCCATGTACATTTAACAAAAATAAATATAAAAGTCCTTCAATAAAGGAGAAAAACAGCAGATCCCTCCACTTGTGAACTTGTGAACAGGAAGGAAGGGTTTGTCCGTGTGTGTGCTGGCCGGCGCACCAGACTTGAGGCTTTTGTTTTCTTTGCATATTGTATGTGCACTACTGTACACTATTGGAGCCATTATATCTTTTCTATGTTGCTCATACGCATCCACAAGTCTTGGGTTATGTGAGATAAGCTGAAGATGCTTGGACACACAGTCTATATGGTGGAGATGGTGTTTTAAGGAGACCAGCAGGATCAGTTTGAGAACTTGGGAAACACACTATCTATACACGCTTTCTGTGACCCTCTGTAACGGGGGGTCACAGACTTCTGGTAAGAAGTAAATCTTCACATATTGGTGGTGGATCGCAATCAGTTCACAAGTGGAGGGATCTGCTATTTTTCTCCTTTATTGAAGGACTTTTATATTTATTTTTGTTAAATGTACACGGGTGTAAGTTTAATTGAAGTATCCGTCGTAATTGGA
Organism: Lithobates pipiens; assembly: GCF_037356315.1. Taxonomy (NCBI): domain Eukaryota; kingdom Metazoa; phylum Chordata; class Amphibia; order Anura; family Ranidae; genus Lithobates; species Lithobates pipiens. The sequence continues at coordinate 57,892,864 of NW_027507789.1, read as the reverse complement.
CTTTATTTTAACTGTCACTATTTCTAATTTTGTTTTTCATAGATGTCATTATTTATTTATAGAGTCTATTTAAGTTTAGATCTATTGTCCTACACATATATGCATTTACCACAGACTGATTACTGTGGCATTTGTACTACTCTGGCCATTGGATGTGGCCGTTGTGGTACAGGACATAGGTGAATTTTTAACACTTTTTTATTTAATGTTACTACTGTAGAGCAGATTATTTATTTTTCTTTATATTTTTTCTGTAGTTATGTGGTACAGTTAAGCTGCAGCTCCCAATAGGTCATCATATAGACCATTTCCCACGCATTTGCGTATATCTAGTATATTTGCACACCGTAGCGCAGTTTCTTTCTCTATTTTTCCAACTGTATACACAACACTAGCAGCTTTACATGGATGAGCACCAGAAGCCTTAACGGGATATACATTGTGAGTGTAATTCCACTTTTCTTTTACATTAAAACTGTGCATAAATGGTTGTGGAGCGAATCATCTGAGTTTCCATTATTTCTTATGGGGAAATTCGCTTTTGATATACGAGTGGGTGACAATGCAGCTCCTCCATGAGTTCCATAGGGTGAATGAGCAGTGTCACCATAGGACTGGCAGGATCATCAGGTAAAAAACGAATGCAGCAAATTAGGTTTTTGGGTTTAGCGACACTTTAACTCTGCAGCATCTACCAAAACAATATTAGTTATGAACAGATTGGCTTCTTAAAGGTAAATTCCAGCTTATTTGAACCTCCGCCCACCAACCTCAACATTCTCTTTTAACTCTTCAGCTACATCCTTTTTTATTGGGTTTCTGCTCTGGTTACATAACATCATGGGTCCTTTTCCTCCAGTGGTGGATGGTTCTGGATTCTAGAGACAACGTGCTAATATAAAGGCATGCTGACTATTCCCTACAGCAGTGATGGCGAACCTTGGCACCCCAGATGTTTTGGAACTACGTTTCCCATGATGCTCAACTACACTGCAGAGTGTATGAGCATCATGGGAAATGTAGTTCCAAAACATCTGGGGTGCCAAGGTTCTCCATCACTGTCCTACAGCATTCTCCTGTGAGCACAGAGGAGCTTGATCATGCACCCCTGGGAGATATGTCCTTGACATTCTGGGCTCACAAGTAGTAGGTTGAACAGCACTGGGTATAAAGCCTCATACATATGATCGGACTTTGTACAAACCTTCACGTGGATTTTTGTACAAAGGGCGTCGGCTATGAACTTGTATTGCATACACACAGCAGGACTTTTTCAGCCAACGTTCACCAAATCACGTGTCTTTTCTGCTTTTTACCGCCACCTTTGGTCAACTTCTGTATGTTTTGCATTGGTTCTGAGCATGCGTGTCTGTACTTTGTACAAAAGTCCTACGGTTTTCTGTATACACGATCGGACTTTGCTCCATCGGATTTTTGTTGCCAGAAAGTTTGTCCATTCACACAGCCAACAAAGTCTGATGAAAACCGAAAACGTTTGTCCGATGGCGCGTACACACGGTTGAATGTTGCCTTAAAACAGCTAATTTGCATGTATGTTTGTCAAAAAATCTGATCGTGTGTATGGGCCTTTATTCACCCCAGGAGATGTTCAGAATTGTATGACCGGATAAGGAGTCTGCGAGAAGTAAGCAGGGCGGTGAAGGTGTTTTTTTTTGTTTTTTTTAAGCCTGAGCTATGTATTAAAAGTGGAATTTAGCTACCTTTAGCAGTTGTGCTTTTTGCATCTTCAATTGACTACAGTCAATCAGTCGTTCATTTGCACTTATAGAAATTACATTTATCCCTTCCCACTTTGTCTCTCTTTATACACTGGGTCTTTCTGTGCTATTTATAACTTTTTCTCCCCCTTTTTCTTGCTTCTGTTTACTTTTAAATAACTAGAAAAGAAAGGTGAGGATAAATATGCTGAAATGCTATCTTTGGCAATTTATATTTCCATTAGACTTATTGCAGCACTGATAAAAATGTTAATTTGCTAAATGAATTGGAGCTTTTCACTTAGCAAAGTGAATATTATAAAATAAGGTGGTGTTTTTTTGGTTTTTTTTATTCATTTTATTTTCTTCACCACTGACTTGGTATTTAAAGGGAGCACAGGTTTTCCTTATTTATTCACAATCACTTTGCAAAATAATGCCCTTTGCTAGGTGAACAGCCTCTATATAGTATTATATATACTATTGCTTATTTTTAAGTGATCTGTTATCAATTAAAATATAGAACACTATAGTACATGTGGTATACACAGTATTACTTTCACATAACAGTAGTGAAAAAATATTTTTAGCACTGGACCTTTTAATTAGAATTTGACAAATGCCACCATAACCTTCTTTCAGAAAATAAGCATATTGGTAGTCAAAATGGCAATATACTGTATGTTAAATAAAATCACTTCTATTCCTAAGCTCCCCTCTACAAAGTCTTTCTTACATTACTGGAGCTGCTGGAAAATTTTGGCAAACACCTGCTGTTTTAGTTATCACGGGTACAGCTGCAGATGGGCATGACACAGCGGGAAACACCCGCTGTTCTAGATATCACGGGTACAGCTGCAGATGGGCATGACACAGCGGGAAACATCCGCTATTTTAGTTTTCACGGGTACAGCTGCAGATGGACATGACACAGTGGGAGACATCCGCTGATTTAATTATGACAGGTACAGCTGCAGATGGGCACAGTGAGGCTGCAGATGGGCATTGTTTACCCAGTATCTGCTGTATTTCCCACCCTAGGCTTATTCTCAAGTCAATACATTTTCCCAGTTTTTTGTGGTAAAATTAGGTGCCTCGGCTTATATTCGGATCGGCCTATGCTCGACTATATACAGTAATTTTTAATAACATTCAGTTGCAATATAACTTGTGTCGCAATTGTATACACTATATTATTTTTTCTTTATTTGCTCATTTTTTTTCCCCACGAAAGTGAAGTTACCCTTAAAATATTTATCCCACTTATGCAATATGAGCAGACGTAAGGCAGCTAAATGGCTAAACAGGGACCAAACGACTAACCTACCATCTAGGACCCCAATTGACGGAATCTAGAATATTGCAGCAGTAAACATTATGAACCTTGTTTTTTTTAATCAACAAAAGTTTTTATTGATGGGAAATTTAGGTACCATACAGAGTAAATAGAAGGATATACAGTCAATGAACAGTAATATTTGTTACATTTCCAACATTTTATAGAAGTTTGACAATGTATAGCCATTGACCTCCAACCCATATATTAAGAATCACTGCAAGGGACCTGGCATCCTCACTGCTCCCATATCTAAGGGGGGGGGGGGGGGGGTCAAACATGGTATCAAACATATCAAGTTTGAGGGAAACTAAAACATGTCCCAAAACAGATGAAAAAAAAAAAATAGTCGGTCCCATCTGGCGCACCTCGCCAAATACTTTGCCTTTTTCCTATAACACTGTGCTCAAGGCCATTCATCCCATTAGTAATCTATCTACAGTGCCTTGTGAAAGTATTCGGCCCCCTTGAACTTTTCAACATTTTGCCACATTTCAGGCTTCAAACATAAAGATATAAAATGTTTATTTTTTTGTGAAGAATCACCAACAAGTGGGACACAATTGTGAAGTGGAACAAAATCTAATAAAAAAATGAAAAGTAGGGCGTGCAAAATTATTCGGCCCCCTTGCGTTAATACTTTGTAAAGCCACCTTTTGCTGCGATTACAGCTGCAAGTCGCTTGGGGTATGTCTCTATCAATTTTTGCACATCGAGAGACTGAAATTCTTGCCCATTCTTCCTTGCAAAACAGCTCGAGCTCAGTGAGGTTGGATGGAGAGCGTCTGTGAACAGCAGTTTTCAGCTCTTTCCACAGATTCTCGATTGGATTCAGGTCTGGACTTTGACTTGGCCATTCTAACACCTGGATACGTTTATTTGTGAACCATTCCTTTGTAGATTTTGCTGTATGTTTGGGATCATTGTCTTGTTGGAAGATAAATCTCCGTCCCAGTTTCAGGTCTTTTGCAGACTCCAACAGGTTTTCATCCAGAATGGTCCTGTATTTGGCTGCATCCATCTTCCCCTCAATTTTAACCATCTTCCCTGTCCCTGCTGAAGAAAAGCAGGCCCAAACCATGATGCTGCCACCACCATGTTTGACAGTGGGGATGGTGTGTTGAGGGTGATGAGCTGTGTTGCTTTTATGCCAAACATATCGTTTTGCATTGTGGGCAAAAAGTTCGATTTTGGTTTCATCTGACCAGAGCACCTTCTTCCACATGTTTGGTGTGTCTCCCAGGTGGCTTGTGGCAAACTTTAGATGAGACTTTTTATGGATATCTTTGAGAAATGGCTTTCTTCTTGCCACTCTTCCATAAAGGTCAGATTTGTGCAGTGTACGACTGATTGTTGTCCTATGGACAGACTCTCCCACCTCAGCTGTAGTTCTCTGCAGTTCATCCAGAGTGATCATGGGCCTCTTGGCTGCATCTCTGATCAGTCTTCTCCTTGTCTGAGCTGAAAGTTTAGAGGGACGGCCAGGTCTTGGTAGATTTGCAGTGGTCTGATACTCCTTCCATTTCAAATGATCGCTTGCACAGTGCTCCTTGGGATGTTTAAAGCTTGGGAAATCTTTTTGTATCCAAATCCGGCTTTAAACTTCTCCACAACAGTATTACGGACCTGCCTGGTGTGTACCTTGTTCTTCATGATGCTCTCTGCGCTTTCAACAGAACCCTGAGACTATCACAGAACAGGTGCATTTATACAGAGACTTGATTACACACAGGTGGATTCTATTTATCACCATCAGTCATTTAGGACAACATTGGATCATTCAGAGATCCTCGCTGAACTTCTGGAGTGAGTTTGCTGCACTGAAAGTAAAGGCGCCGAATAATTTTGCACGCACCACTTTTCAGTTTTTTATTTGCTAAAAAAGTTTAAATTATCCAATAGATTTCGTTCCACTTCACAATTGTGTCCCACTTGTTGGTGATTCTTCACAAAAAATAAAAATGCTATATCTTTATGTTTGAAGCCTGAAATGTGGCAAAAGGTTGAAAAGTTCAAGGGGGCCGAATACTTTCGCAAGGCACTGTAGTGCCAGTTGTGGAGGTGCCACATCTGGTGATCCCAGCCAACACTGCCATTTGCAATAAAACTTATTGGGTGATTTCCTGTGCTGATATGTATTTTTTTCCCCTCACAAGGGTGTTGTTAACCTGCTGAATCCACTGTGTAATCCCAGGTGCACTTGTTGAGAGCCACAGGCGGCCAATAAATGTTCTGGCCAAGTATAGGAGTCTCGTGAGCGCAATGCACACCAAAGGGGTATACAGTCCCTCATTGAGACTGCCCAAGAGGCACGTCAGTGGGTTTACTGCCAACCGCACCTGGAAGACATTATTAATTTTGGCCACAACAGCATTCCAGTACCTCACCAATTTAGGGCATCTCCAAAGCATATGGATTAGATGGGCCTGACATTTTGGACAGATAGGGGTGTCTCTCCTGCCCCACTTGTTCAGCTGCTCAGGTGTGCGGTACACACGGTGCAATATAAACAAATGGGATAGTCTCTGAGCTGCAGAAACAGACACCACCGGTCCCACCTCCAGGATCTGTTGCCACTGTTCACCATCAATAGGGCCAGCATCTCTCTCCCACTTCTCTCTACATGGCAAAAGGTAAGGGGCTTGTACATACGAAAGTAGATGGGTATAGAATCTAGAAATAGCCCCTTTCTTTTCAGGTTCAACAAATATAGAGTTCAGAAACGCAGAGTCGTCCAAGCTTAAGTCAGACTGTCTGCCCTGCAGTCACTGCATGTTTTAATTGGATGTATTGGAAGTGATGACCCCCAAGGAGCGGAAACTCTGCCAGTAGGAGAGGATATGGTTTTAGCCTAGTTCCCTGTAAGATCTGATCTATAAACCTTATTTCTGCCCTCTTCCAAACCGGGTGCTTGGGGACCTTAGCCAAGTCTGGATAGTTTCGGTTTCGCCAAATGGGGGTACAACGCATATAACCAGTTATTCCTAATGTATTCCTGACCCCTCTCCATATCTTCCGTAACAGTTGAGCTGTGGGGGAGTTAAATGGTATATTAGGGAATCACATTTCCATATGGGACAGAGCTGTGTAAACTTTGTCCTGGTCCATCAATAGTCTCCTTGAGGGGTCCCTGTTTTTAGCTAGGTCCCATCCCGTAAAATGTTGTAATTGGGCCGCAAAATAGTACATTTGTGGGTGCGGAACAGCCATGCCACCCCGATCCTTAGGGTATTGTAAGGTAGTCAGTTTTATGCGTGCCACCCCACCTTTCCAGATAAGGGCTCTGAATTGTGAGTCAATCCGCTGGAACCAATACTGTGGTATCCAGACCGGGGCGTTGTGCAGGATATACAGCAGTTGTGGTCCCCAAATCATCTTAGTGAGGTTTGCACGCCCAGTCACCGAAAGTGTCAGCTTGCTCCAACTAGCTTGTTTTTGTTTAAATTTGCGCAGTAGTGGCTTGAGATTCAGCGCAATATATTCGCCCAGATCCCCAGTCACCATTATTCCCAAATATTTAAAAGAGGTAAATACAGGTATGTGTAAGAGATCCGCCGACAGTGGTCCGGGCAAGGGGTCTAATGGTAAGAGAGCAGACTTATGCCAGTTAATGGCGAAGCCAGACAACTGACCAAATTGGTCAATCAATGCCATGACTGCTTTCAGGGACTCACCGGTGTCACCCAAGTATAGGAGTGTATCATCAGCGTATAGTGAGATTTTTTCCTTGTGATGTTTGCGCCACAAACCCACAATGTTAGGAAATTCCCTCACCCTAGCTGCCCGAGGTTCCAACGCAAGGGCAAATAGCAGGGGCGACAATGGGCATCCCTGCCGCGTGCCCCTGAACAAAGGAAATGCCTCAGAGAGGGTGTCATTATTCCTCACTCTGGCTGCGGGGGCCCTATACAGCAATTGTACCCAGGAGATAAATTTATCTCCCAATCCAAAACGTTGTAGCACCTCCCACAAATATTTCCATTTCACGCTGTCAAATGCCTTGGCAGTGTCGAGGGAAAATAACAGCTCTATTATTGGCGTTGTCAACTGGAATTTGGGTATTAAGAAATAGTCTACGGATATTCAATGATGTGGATCTAGTGGGGATAAAGCCGGACTGGTTCGGATGCACCAGGTCCGCTACCACCCCTGACAGTCCTTGCCGGGCTTCGGGATGACCACAATGATAGCCTCATTCATGGAGGCAGGTAAACCACCCCCTCTGAAGGGCATCATTCAGGGTGGCTAGCAGGGTGGGCAGTAGTACATCTCCATACTTCCCGTATATTTCAGTGGGCAGGCCGTCCGCACCTGGCGACTTGTTATTCGCCAGTTGCGCCACCGCCAGGAAAGTTCCTCCAGAGCTATTGGTATGTTAAGTGCGTTCTGATCCTGCTGTGATAAATGTGGAAATGAGCACTGGTCCAAAAATTGGTCCAGTTCCTCATTCGTGGAATGGACTTTAGATGTGTATAAGTCCCTAAAAAAGTCAGAGAATACCTCTGGGACACGACTCTGATCTGTGATTGTGTCTCTTGCTGTATTCCGTATACATTCAATGCGTGTATTATCCTGCTGGGCTCTAGCAATCACTGCAAGCAAATGACCAGTATTTTCCCCTTCATTGAAATATTTTTGTTGGAGAAAGAAGCGTTTGTTCTCTGCAGCTGATATGGAAACCTGTCTGTATAGGACCTGTGCCTCCTGCCATTTACGCTCTGAATCAGGACAAGGGTCAGAGATATATTTTTCCTCTGCCTTGGCTGCCTCCTGCATCACTAGGTTCTCCCATTCTTTGGTATTTGTTTTAATGGAGGTGATTTTCCTAATGATCAGCCCTCTCAGGTGGGCCTTCAAGGTATCCCAGATCACCATAGATGTTGCCGAGCCTCGAGTAATCTCCAGGAACTCTCGATGGGCCCCAGGAGACGGATCAGGCTCAGGGAAGTTTGCAAGCCAAAATGGGCTTACCTTCCACAACCTGCATCTGGGACTAGGGATAGGGTTGACTCGTGCGCATATGAGAGAGTGGTCTGATATGTTGCATGGCACGTACACCACTGAAGTGGTAAGAGAGTGAGCCAGGCCATTTCCCAAACACAGATCAATTCTAGACAAACATATAGGATACTGAGTAACAGGAATAGCATTGAACCGTGGGGTTTAGGTCCCTCCACATGTCTCGCAAACCAATTTCCATCAGGAGGTTACCACCAGTCCCAGCTTTAAATTTGTCTATGTGTTTGTCCATAACCTTATTATAGTCTTCCAGCGCCCATACCGGTAAGTTTGGGTGCAATGCTATGAATCGTGCTAGGCAGTTCAGGCTTGCAAACGAGAAGGGCGGAGGAACATAAATATTAGCAATAATACAGTTTAAACCTGCCAGTTTACAAAGCAAAAAGATGTACCTTCCCTGATCATCAATCAAGGATTGTTGTAGCTGAAAAGGTACATGACGTGAAATAAGTATGCTAACTCCCCTGGAGTAGGCCGTGTGAGTGGAGTGAAACTGAGTGGGATACCCACGACTTTTGAGTGTAGAAATAGTAGCAGGCTGAAGGTGGGTTTCCTGCAAGCAAACCACAGAGGGTTTATGCCCTTTTATAGTTGAGAAAAAATACACTCTCTTCACTCCACCCCCCAGCCCCCTCACATTCCACGACACTAGAGTAGTTTCAGTGGCCATTGAGTGACAGATTTGTATATAACTGTCCGGAGGTAGTACAAATACAGGCATACAGTAAATAGCCCACCCTTCCCCCAACCATTGTAGACATAAAAGATGTATACCCAGTATGGGGATTGGGGAGTATTGGATCAGTGATTCCTGAGACATAGATTTCCATAGGGGTCAGCAGTGTTCAAGAGAGCAAAGATTACCCTATGCCTGCTGCCAGCAGGATGCAGACTAGAGAGTGGAACCTCAACTTTCATTAACCAGAAAGAAAGACTCCAGCATAACAGCAAAAAACTGAAAAAAGAATAAAAGACAATAATACAGGAGCACAGTTCCCTTGGGTTTGTCCTCACATGACTGTTGTAAGGGGGGCCTCAGTGTCTCAGTTCAGCTGATCCAAAGGGACTTGCAGATCCGAGTCATCTGTGGAGTGTGGTAAAAGCAAAAGTGTTTAATAACTTTCCGCCTTACAGGAGGAAAAATGATAAGGTGATCAAATTTCCTTCTTCCTGCCACCAGGAAGGGCATGACAGCTGGAGCAGCAAACAAAAAAGGGCTGCAGGAGAAGACAAACAAAAAAGTTTGGTAGAGTATAGTCAATCCATGGAAGTTGCAGCTTTCTGAAGGGTATGCTCTGCTCGATCCAACCAGTGAGATGCATAGCAGGGTTGTCAAAGAATTGCGTCTCCCCATTTGCTGCGACTCTGAGCTTGGCCGGGTACAGCATGGCATATGCAACGCTAATTTTCGGAAGCGCTTTTTAATTTCAGTAAACTTGGCTCTCTTGCGTTGCAAATCTGTGGAGAAATCACTTTTGGTTCTGGCCTTGGTCAGGGCAGCATCACGGTCTTTGTAGTTCAGCATTTTAAACAAAAACGGCCGTGGAGGTTCCCCGGGCTTAGGCGGCCTGGGTGGGACTTGGTGGGCCCTCTCCACTGTAAACATGGGGGAGAAGGTGTCTTTGCCAAAGGCGGCGAGCAGCCAATTCTCTATAAATGCCACCGGGTTCTTTCCCTCTGCCTTCTCGGGTATGCCCACTGCGCGGATGTTATTACATCTTTTCCTGTTCTCCATATCTTCTAAGCGGGCAGAGTAACCAGTGATAGCTGATTGCATATGGCGCATTTCCCTCTGTAGTGGTGCCACATCATCTTCCACATTGCTTACTCTGTCTTCTAGGGCATACTTCTGCATATCCTGTCTGACTAGATTTTATTCCAGCTTAACCCCTTTGATCTCTGTGGTTAATTTGGTAATGGACATGTTACAAGAGGTAACTGCAGTGAATATGTCTCTGAGGGTAGACTCTGGGGCATGTGTTTCCTGGCCTGGTGTAGCTGCGCCATTACTGACAGGGCCTAGTGTACTCACTGCATCCCATGCAGAAGTATCTGTGATGTCCTCAGGCCAGCCATTCTCCGAAGCATCATGGTCATTGTTGTGCTCTGCGGAGTCCAGGAGAGGGGGTGGAAACCTAGAGGGGTGTTAGAGGGGGTGTTTTTCCCCATGGCCCCACTGAACATCCTCATGACTGCTTCCTTGGCTGACCGCTGTGACTGGGCGCCATCTTGCCCGTCATGCTCTGCTGCCTGTGTGAGGTCTTTACCTCCCCTGCGGGACATGTCCGTGCACTGGAACGCGGCAAGGAGGCTACTGCTGGATCGGGGATTGTGCGGAGAACGTTCCGGTGTGCTGTGGTGGCAGAACGGTATATCAGGATGCGTCAATCAGGATAATAGCACGGAGTCTCGGCGGAGCCCTCTCTCCACGCTGCCTACTCCATCCGCCACAAGCCACGCCCCGCTGTTATGAACCTTGTTAGTAAAAATCTACCTGGAGTTGATCTTAAAGAAACTGGATGTTGCAGTGACGTTGTTTTCAACACACGCAGTGTGTTGAAAACCACAATAACACCAGTGAAAACTATTAGCTTTGGCTCTTTATAAAAGGGATAAATAATGGCAGCATTTCACCCTTTTCATAAATAGGCCTCTGTACATGTGTTAACTACATGCTACACAATTTCACTTTTGAAAAGTAAGATTTATCTGGCAGCCAATGAATATATAGTCATAAGTTTCCAGTCCTCCCATGCCTTCCTAACACCTCACAAAACCTGCTTCTGCCTCTTCTATTACTGAATATGCTAATCTGTCACATTTCTCCTCTCATGAATAATGCCACCCCCAGGTCTCTCTCATACACAGCCGCCACACTCCCCCCTCCACTTCTCTACTTCCTTGTGAATATGCAGATTGCTAGGCTCTGCACACATAAATATGTCTATTTGCTGCTCTGACTGCTCATAGATGATGCACAAAGACTTCTTATGCATGCATGTTTTTTTTTTTTTTTTCTGTTCCACATTCACCTATGATGAAATGGAAAATGCTGGACTAGAGCAATCAAAAATGAATGTGGATGAAGGCATGTCCCCAATTTAAGCAAGTTAAATTGGGAAAAAAAAATAAAATAAGCATTCATAGCCTCGAACAGTAATATACGGGATTAGAAGATTTAATCATGTCACTAGTTTACAAAATCCAAATGACAAATAGGGCCAACCATAGCAAATAATCAGCTTCCAACTGTAATTTCTGTTGAGTAATGTTGAAAATAAAACAGATTCTGATTGGTTAATATGGACTGCAAGACATTTTCTTGTAAGCACACTTTTGATCATATATAATCCTTAAGCCTCGTACACACGATCGGACTTTCCGAAGGGAAATGTTCGATGACAGGCTGTTGGAGGAAAATCCGACCGTTTGTATGCTCCATCGGACAATTTTTGTCGAATTTTCCGTGGAAAAATGTTGGATAGCAGGTTTTTAAATTTTCCGTGGACAAATGTGTGTTGTTGGATCTTTGGAGCGCATGTACGCAAGTCCGTTGGATAAAAGTCCAAAGTACAAACACGCATACTCGGAAGAAAGGATGAGCCAGAAGCGGTCAGTCTTGTAAACTAGCGTTCGCAATGGACAATTAACATTTGTGACATGGCAAATTATGAAATCTCGAAATGCAGCGCACAATTCTCTTCTTCTTTAACCGGTTCCTGACCAGTGCACGCCGATGTACGTCGGCAGAATGGCACGGGCAGGCATATTGGCGTACAGGTACGTCCAATCTTCAATGCTGCCCTGCCATCGTGCCGGTCGGGACCCCTGTGAGTCCGGTCGTGGGTCCCGCGGACTCGATCGCCGCAGGCATACCCGCGATCGTTTCACGGGTTGGCTGAATGGAGAAATGCCGTTGTAAACAGCATTTCTCCATTCTGCCTAGCAACTAGTGACGCTGATCTCTGCTCCATCTGATTGAAGCAGAGATCAGTGTTCACTAAATGAAAGCTCAACCCACCACAATTAGTAACACACCCCTAGGAACACTTAACCCCTACACTGCCACCCACTGGTTAACCCCTTCACTGTCAGTGTAATTTACACATGAATCACTGCATTTATATAGCAGTGATTGCTGTACAACTGACAATGGTCCCAAAAATGTGTCAAAAATGTCCGATGTGTCCGCCATAATGTCGCAGTCACAATAAAAATCGCTGATCGCTGCCATTACTAGTAAAAATAAAATAATAAAAAATAATTAATAAAAATGCCATAAAACTATCCTATTTTGTAAACGCTATAACTTTTGCGCAAACCCATCAATAATCGCTTATTGCGATTTTTCTTTTACCAAAAATATGTAGAAGAATGCGTATCGGCCTAAACTGAGGGAAAAAATATGTTTTTTATATATTTTTGGGGGATATTTATTATAACAAAAAGTAAAAAATAATGCATTTTTTTCAAAATTGTCGCTCTATTTTTGTTTATAGCACAAAAAATAAAAACCGCAGGGGTGATCAAATACCACCAAAAGAAAGCTCTATTTGTGGGAAAAAAAGGACGTCAAATTTGTTTGGGAGCCACGTCGCACTACCGCGCAATTGTCAGTTAAAACAACGCAGTGCCGAATCGCAAAAAGTGGTCTGGTCTTTGACCAGCAAAATGGTCCGGTCTGTAAGTGGTTAATGGGATAATAATGAAGCTGCTTTGCTGGTGATACTGATGGAGTTATTGCAAATACATTTACAAAGGTTTTTTTTTTCTAGTGATATCAAGAATAATATTATTATGCTTTCTTTTTTTATTAAGGCAAGTTACCACAACACCATTATCCCGTAGTTTTTAAGATCAAAGATCCACGGTTTTGTTGACCAATAATTCGATCGTGTGTATGAGACTTTAGAGTGTACATTAAAGGTGTGTGCTATGTGTACTTTGTGACAAAAATCCATCTCTGCATACAGTGTCTAATGAATAAGCTGAGTTGGGTAAATGTGAGTACATGGCTGATACCAGTGGGGTGGATTTACCAACGGCAAATAGGCTGTACAGTTGCACTCTGCAAGGGCTGTGACAAAACGTGGTGTTAGACCAACTTGTGACAAATGACTGGTCAACCTCTGAAAGGCTGAGAGCATTGAGATTGGGTTTAGTTAACTAAGCACTTAACCCTTTAAACTGCCACCACCTATGTTTTTACTGAGAAGGAAACATATAGCAGTATCAACTATGATTTTAAAATAAACATCTGTAACACACACTGGGAGTTATTTACGAAAGGAAAATCCACTTTGCACTGAAAGTGTACTTGGAAGTAAAGTTGCTGTAGATCCAAGGGGGACATGCAAGGAAAATAAAAAACAGAATTTTAGCTTGCACATGATTAGATAATATAATCAGCAGAGCTTCCACTCATTTCAGGTCTACCCCTAGTGCAAAGTGGATTTGCCTTTTGTAAATAACCCCCATTGTCACCACAGACAGGCATATTCAGCGATTTACAATACAGTAGTGCGTTTCAAGGGACTGGGATTCTTCGAGTTTGCGTTTGCATTTGTTCATTAGAGATCATTTTAACACTGTTCAAAATAGGGTTTAATAAGGTAAAACGATCAAATTCAAGGCAAAATGGTGAAAATAAAATATTTACAGAAAAAAGGTTTACAAAGAGACAACAATTCAACAGAGAAATAAAAAGAAGTTGAGGGTGAGAATACTTAACAACGTCCTGGGTCAGCAAAGTTCAATCAATCAAGCAAGATAGTACATTGGCTCTCATACGACGTGACAGGTGTTCCTTGGTTTGATGTTAAAGCGGTTGTATAGCCACATTTTCAGCTTACCTACAACAAGTAAGCCTATAAAAAGGCTTACCTGTAGGTAAAAAGAATATCTCCTAAACCTGTACGGTTTAGGAGATATTACCCTCACAATGAGCCGCTGACTTCAGTGGCGCATGCGTACCAGGGATTCTTGGCTGAAAGTCCAGCAGACGCCAGACCCTGCCGGGAAGAAAACTCCTGCGTGCACCTGAAGGGCCTGGTATGGAATTTAGGGGGACCCCCACAAATTTTTTTTTTAATTTTGGTTTGGGGTTCCCCTGTGGGGAAATCCCCATGCAGTTTTTATCAATGAACTTTTATGTGTATTGCGGACCGACAATTCATTGTAGCCACGAGTAGTTTTAAATTACTTTTTATTCCTTTAGAAATGTCATTTTGCTGTCAGACTGTTCTAAACAGGGGAAACATGTGTAAAATTTAAAGGAATATTACACTTTTATTGCTTCACTGCTCCCGAAAAAACTTCCGATTTTAAAACTTTTTTTTGCATTGATACATGTCCCCTGGGGCAGGACCCAGGTCCCCAAACACTTTTTATGACTATACCATGCATATAAGCCTTTAAATTAGCACTTTTGATTTCTCCCATAGACTTTTAAAGGGTGTTCCGTGGCTTTCGAATTTGCCGCGAACACCCAAAATTGGTCGCTGTTCGGTGAACTGGCGAACAGCCAATGTTTGAGTCGAACATGAGTTTGACTCCAACATCCCTGGTGGCTATATTTGTTCTATATGTTTCTACTGTATGTAGGAACATAGCCACCCTCTCTTGCTCCCTCCAGAGATGGATTGGAGACTGTGGTCTATGTGATACTTGGTGTGCATAGAGCAGTGCCATGACGACACAGGCCTGATGAAGGAGCACGCATGATCTTAACGCATGCATGTTACAACCTCCTCCCCCAGAGACCAGGGACCTCCTGACTGACAGCTTTCTCCTGCACCCTTCACGTCTAGTCACTGAGAATGTTACAAGGAAGTACGTCCAGCTTCAGGGTGGAGAGTGTGTTTAATGTATGCATTGTCTAATAATCTGCTTTGTGTAATACTCGGATTGCTTTCTTTTGACCAGGACTCCACAACATGTAAACCAGTCACTTCTCCGCCTTTTGGTAATTTCTATTTTATATTGCCTTTTGGCACCTGGTAATGATTGTATGCCTAGAGAATTGACTTATTAACTCTCCTCTCATGACCTTTCTGATTGGTATGGAGTTTAATATTATGGATGTTATACACTTTCATCCTGATTAGAGGCAATGTGGATTTCAGTAAATTTTCTGACGATAACCTCAGAACTCAATTCTATTTCCTAGCTGTAATGAGAAATGGTTCTTGTTATCCAAACACCATTTATGCAAGCAGGAAGGTCAACAAGGTGAAGCACTACCAGAAAAAGGATGCAGAGACCTTATTAACCCCATCAAATTCCCAGACATTACAGCACTTTAGCGCATAACAAAGAATTTTATCGCAATTTATAATAATGTATAATTGCATTTTTCATTCTGGCCATACATTTTCAAAAGTACAAATAGCATCAGTCTTCTGTTGATAGTTTTATCTATAAAATGTTTTTTTTTTTTATAATTTATCATTTTTTTTTCCTTTGGTTTTCTATTGATTTCTAGTTTAAGCCATAGAGGTTCATTAAAGAGGAAGTAAGCTCTCCCACTCTGATGCTTCTTTTCATTTAATCCATTATAATACGTCATTATCAGACTATAGCCACTGCAATCCAGCCCAAATCGCATATTACTTACTGTTTAAAGAAACTTTAAAAAACTTGTTTCCAGGGGTTAGGCAGCACCATCTTAAGTATTGTTTTCTGAGTCCACAGTGGAGTGTATTTCTGCCCTTACATTGAGCACTTCCTGTACTAGTAACCAAGCCTCCTTCTCAATCCAGTGTTTCTATGGCAACCCTGCTTTCCTATTCATAGCTTACTTGTTTATGTCATAGTATTTACTTGTGCCAATGTCTAATGTTTGCCTTTGTCAGACTTATCAGCTTCAGCTGATAAGACTGCAGTAATGGCCACGTTTAGACTGCATGTCATATCACATGGTAACATGGTGTGTAGGAGGAAGCTCTGAGTGATTAGCAGAGTTCAGTGTTGGAAGTCCTGATAACAGATAGATAAGATATAGACAGTGTGCCTTAAATCAGGGGAGATCTGGGCATGCTCAGTGACTTCATTCTACAGAACAACAAGGATTACAACAATACCAAGCAAGTAAGGAGATATCTACAAGCAGTATTCATTAGGGTTTTTTATGCTGATTTACATGGGACAAAGTTGTGGGGGAGGGTTTACAACCATTTTAATTGTTCCAATTACAGTATATTCAAAGGGGAAGAATATTTTTTTTTTTATTAAAATGCAGAAAAACCCCCCAGAAAAAAGCAAGCGCATACCAGCAAACTTGGTGGAGGAGTAAAGCTGCATCTTGTCAGCAAGTGTTTTTTTAATATCTTTTTAAGCAAGTGTTTTTTAAATTGGACGCACATCTCTACTAATAATATAATAATATATAAACAATAAAATATATAGGATATCCTGAGAGAAGGAAAGGGAACAAAAAGCCTCTCTTTAAAATATTGTTAAAATGACAGATCCCAATTAAAAGCAAAATACAGTACACTTATTTAACGGGACCGGGACCATGGAAGCTGTGCCCAAAAAAAGACACGGAGGGTTCAACGGTCTGGTCATCTGTATTGCATGTTTTCTTTCTGGTGGTGATCAGAACTGCCCCCCATTGCTGGTGATCTACTGATTAAGCAAGCACTTTAACCATAACTCTAGAGAAATTACATGGTCATGTGATTGCAAGATCGGTGGCCTGTGCTGCTAGCTTCTGATCATAAGAAGTGACAGTGCAGTCCTGGTGCACTGCTAGGGGTGCCAAGTGATCATACTCCCAGCACAAAACAGTGACACCGGCTGTACATATTATTTTTAAATATATTTATACAGTTATATATTGACATATATATTGACATACACTAAATATTAAATAACATGTTACCCCAACATTTTATATTCCTGATACTGTATATGCCTGTTTTATTCTTTAAAAAATATCCTGTTCTCTCTGCATTTCTTCCTTTGTATGAAATTTCTGCTGATCCCATGAGTCACCCTGCTTTCCTATTTCAAACTCACCACACTATGCATAGAAGCACATCCATACCAGCATGGTTAATTTTCTGGCTGCACTGGGAGCACAGCCTACTAGTCCTCCAATGGCCAAGACTTGTAATGACAGCCCCCCACTCCCCCGCACAGCCATTCCCTGGGAAGATTAGAGTACTGCTGTTTCTGTACCCCTAGCTCTCTAAGCCCCTTAAGCAGTTGAGAACAGAGGTGATCACTTATAAAAAAGAAAAAAGGAAAGAAAAAAATAAGGTATTTGTCTTTTTTTTTAACTATATACACAAATGTTTTGCCCTTCATTTCTATGTTAAACTCAATGGGTTCATTAAATGTAGCATTTTCAATTATGACTTTATTTTTCCCCTTTTCCTTGTTTTTGATTTTCATAATTAACCACTTCCCGCCCACCATATAACAGAATGACAGCTGAAAAGTGGTTGTGTTATCCTGACTGGGCGTCATATGACGTCCAGCAGAATATCAAGCTAGCGCATGCCCACGGGGGCACCCTCGGACATAGCCCATTCCCGATCAGGGAAAACAGCCAATGAAATTGGCTGTTCACTACATGATCAGCTATGCCCAATCACAGCCGGTCACATTTGTCAACAGTAGAGAAGGTGTGCCTGATGCGCGCCACATGGAGGCGCGCACCACAGTAATTGGGGATGGCACGTGTCCCTGAGACATAGCCCATCCTCAATCAGGGTAAACAGCCAATGAAATTGGTTGTTTACCCCGTGATCGGCTGTATCCAATCACAGCTGATTACAAATGTAAACACAGCGGTTACCAGGAGATCCCTGCTTCTTCTCCTCGCACCGATTGTGTGAGGAGAGAGCAGGAGATCAGTGAATTAATTAATCTAAGCATTCTTTACACCTTACTGTGCACCACATGCCCCCCCCCCCATCCCAATAAAGAGAACCTGTCACCATAGTACTGTCACATAGCCCATCTGGATCTGTCATAATCCATCTGGATCTGTCACACAGGCCCGCTACCAGTACTGCAATTTTTACCTCCTTCAGTACCGCTACACAGGCCCACCATCAGTACTGCCATCAGTACCGTCACACAGGCCCACCATCAGTGACCTGTCAGTACTACCAGCAGTACCGTCACACAGGCCCACCATTAGTATTGCCATCGGTACAGTCACCTAGGCCGACCATCAGTGACCTGTTAGTACCATCAACAGTACTGTGACACAGACCCGCCATCAGTACTGTCATCAGTACCACCACACAGGCCCACCATCAGTACCTCACACA
Organism: Lithobates pipiens; assembly: GCF_037356315.1. Taxonomy (NCBI): domain Eukaryota; kingdom Metazoa; phylum Chordata; class Amphibia; order Anura; family Ranidae; genus Lithobates; species Lithobates pipiens. Next base: position 57,874,505 of record NW_027507789.1, on the reverse strand, counting down.
GGCACATCATCAGTACCCTCATCACAGTGGTGTAGTGGGTAGCACTTTCACCGAGCAGTAAAAATGGTTGCTGGTTCAAATCCCAACCACAACACTACCTGCCTGGAGTTTGCATGTTCTCCCTGTGCCTGCGTGGGTTTCCCCTCAGGTTTCCTCCCACACGCCAATGACATGCTGATAGGTTAATTAGCTTCTGTCCAAAATTGGCCCTAGTATATGTATGTGAGTTGGGGACCTTGGATTGTGGGCTCCTTGAGGGTAGGGACTGATGTGAGTGTGTGATGTATATGTGGAGTGCTACGTAAATTGACGGTGCTATATTGGTACTTTTAAATAAATAATAATATAATAGTCAACTTGCTACAGAACCCTCATTGCACTCCAAATGGACGTGCCCCCAGCATTCCTGGCTAAATGGGAATCAGACCTCGACACCATTCTTCCAAAGCATCAGAAAGACAAAGTCCTACGACTGACACACATATCGTCTCTTGCTTCCAAAATGGCGGAGGTCAATTATAAACTGCTCACCAGATAGCATTATATACCATCAAAACTACATCGGATGTTCCCCGTCAATTCCCTGTTGTGTTGGAGGAATTGTGGCAACACAGCAACCCACGCGCACATATGGTGGTCTTGTCCATTTATTCGCCTTTCTGGTCCTCAGTGCTCCAGCTCCTACAGCGAATCACAGGCGTTAGCTTACCTGATGACCCCTGGACTGTCCTTTTTCCACACTACCAAAGAACCCATTGGTACTTATAAACGCTCACTCGTACCACACCTGCTCAACACAGCTAAGGCTTTAATACCCTCACTCTGGGGGCAACCCAAGATTCCCTCATTGAAAACCTGGATGGAAAAGTTTCTGACGTACACCTCATGGAGGACATCACCCATCGCAACAGGACCCCCTCCCAGTGACACACTCTAACCTGGACCCCATGGATGGAATTCATATCCACCCCTACTACAAAGAACTTATAACACAATTACACTGAGATGGCGCCCGCCTACCTTGGAAGGCTCGCCTGACAGCCTTTTACGGAATGGTCAGTCCTCGTACAATTCAAAGTTGCCTCTGTTTTCACTGTGTTAAAGCCACACATGCCAACACCACCCCCCCACCCCCTCCCTTCTGGACCCTTACTTTTCCTTGCTCTTCTTCTTTCTTGCTTTGATTTACACATGCGTCTCTACAGCCTTGACTCCCTGTTATGCCGCGTACACACGACAGGACTTAAGTCTGGCAGACTTTAGACGGAGTTCTGACAGAGTTCTGACAAAGTTCTGACGGACTTTCTGAATGAACGGACTTGGCCACACACAATCACACCAAAGTCCAACGTATTCGAACGTGATGACATATGACTGGACTAGAATAAGGAAAAGTTTATAGCCAGTAGCCAATAGCTGCCCTAGCGTCGGTTTTAGTCCGTCAGACTAGCACACACACGAGCGGATTTCTGGGTCCGGCAGAGTTCTGTCGGAAAAATTTGAAACATGTTCCATTTCTAAAGTCTGTCAGACTTTTGCAAATCAAAAGTCCGCTGCAGCCCACACACGTTCGAATAGTCTGCCGGAACCATTCCGTCAGACTTTTGATGTCGAAAAGTCTGGTCGTGTGTACGGGGCATTAGAGTACCTACCCTGACCATGCCAACGTCTTTTACGCAGTTGAATAATTTCTCCTGTGCTTGGGACCCTGTACATAGTATATTAGATCTCTAGAGGTTGTACTCTGCTGAAACAGGCCATTAACATTTTTCTGTAGCACCGCATTGTATATGTTACATGTTATATGTTTATCTTATGTCTGTCACTTTTCTACTTCAATAAAAATTTATTAAACAAAAATAATAATATAATAGATGAACATCTTAACCACTTGCCGACCGCCTCACGCCGATCTACGTCATCAGAATGGCACGGGCAGGCATAAGCACATATATGTACGTCCTTTGCCTCCCGCGGGTCGGGGGCCCGATCGGGCCCCCGCCCGGTGCCTGCGGCGGTCGGTTTTCGTTCGGGAGCGATCCCGGACGAGGGGACGGCCATTCATTCATGGCCACCCCCTCGCGATCGCTCCCGACGAATGGAAATCCCCGGTGACATCACTTCCTCTCCTGTAATGTAAACACAGGAGAGGAAGTGATGTATTCTCTCCTCCGTGTCGGTATTTTTCGTTCCGACACGGAGGAGAGCGGATCAGTGAGTTGCACCAACACATCCCACACACAGTAGAACATGCCAGGCACACTCACACCCCCCCTTTACCCCCCGATCACCCCCCCAATTACCCCTGCCCCCCAGTCACAGTGACACCAATGTCATTTTTTTTTTTTTTTTTTGCATTGGTGTCATTTGTGACTGTAATAACTGTTAGGGCAGTTAGGGTTAGCCCCCTTTAGTTCTAATGTACCCCCCTAACCCCCCCAATAAAGGTTTAACCCCGTGATCACCCCCCGTCGCCAGTGTCACTAAGGCTGGGTTCACATTGCAGCGGTTTATGAGAACGAATGTGATTCGCACCGCACTGCAGTGCAAATCACATCCGATCTCTGTGCGATTCGAGTTCAGCCATTCGCCGCACCCGCCGCACCCGCCACACCCGCCGCACCCGCCGCAAATTCGCACGGGACCCTTTTTTTGGCCCGCAGCAGAATCGGATCGCATGGGTGTTCACACCATGCGATCCGAGTTTGCAGATCGCACTGCGATATGCGAACTGATCTGGGGGTGTCAGTAACATTTCACTGACACTCCCAGCAGTTCGCATAGGGCAGTGTGAACTGCCGCCGGGAGGCATGCGATGCGGGAACCCGCCGCGGATTCGCGGCGTTTCCGCATCGCTCCAGTGTGAACCCAGCCTAATAAGCGATCATTTTTCTGATCGCCGTATTAGTGTCACAGGTGACGCTAGTTAGGCAGGTAGGTATTTAGGTTCGCCGCAGCTTTTTATAGCGCTAGGGACCCCCATATACTACCGCATAAAGCCCCCTGATTGCCCCCTAGTTAACCCTTTCACCAGTGATCACCATATAACTGTTACAGGTGACGCTGGTTGGTTAGTTATTTTTTTATAGTTTCAGGGCACCCGCCATTTATTACCTAATAAAGGTTTAACCCCCTGATCACCCGGCAGGTGTCATTTGTGACTAATAACTGTTAGGGCAGTTAGGGTTAGCCCCCTTTAGTTCTAAGGTACCCCCCTAACCCCCCCAATAAAGGTTTAACCCCGTGATCACCCCCCGTCGCCAGTGTCACTAAGGCTGGGTTCACATTGCAGCGGTTTATGAGAACGGATGTGATTCGCACCGCACTGCAGTGCAAATCACATCCGATCTCTGTGCGATTCGAGTTCAGCTATACAGATAGTATGGCTGAATTCGTGTCGCACCCGCCGCAAACTCGCACGGGACCCTTTTTTTGGTCCGCAGCAGAATCGGATCGCATGGGTGTTCACACCATGCGATCCAAGTTTGCAGATCGCACTGCGATATGCGAACTGATCTGGGGGTGTCATTAACATTTCACTGACACTCCCAGCAGTTCGCATAGGGCAGTGTGAACTGCCGCCGGGAGGCATGCGATGCGGGAACCCGCCGCGCATTCGTGGCGTTCCCGCATCGCTCCAGTGTGAACCCAGCCTAATAAGCGATCGTTTTTCTGATCGCTGTATTAGTGTCACAGGTGACGCTAGTTAGGCAGGTAGGTATTTAGGTTCGCCGCAGCTTTTTATAGTGCCAGGGACCCCCATATACTACCGCATAAAGCCCCCTGATTGCCCCCTAGTTAACCCTTTCACCAGTGATCACCATATAACTGTTACAGGTGACGCTGGTTGGTTAGTTATTTTTTTATAGTTTCAGGGCACCCGCCATTTATTACCTAGTCTCACTAGTGTACCCCTAAATTTAGGGGTGTCTACTTTCTAAAATGGGGTCATTTGGGGGGGGGGGGTTTGTGCCATCTTGGCATTTTATGGCCTTCAAAACTGTAACGCCCTTAGAAAGCCTGAAGGCGGTGCTTGGTTTTTGGGGCCCCGTACGCGGCTAGGCTCCCAAAAAGTCCCACATATGTGGTATCCCCGTACTCAGGAGAAGCAGCAGAATTTATTTTGGGGTGTCATTTCACATATGCCCATGGCATGCGTGAGCAATATATCATTTAGTGACAACTTTGTGAAAAAAAAAAAAAGTTTGTAATTTTCCCGCAACTTGTGGCAAAATATAAAATATTCCATGGACTCAACATGCCTCTCAGCAAATAGCTTGGGGTGTCTACTTTCTAAAATGGGGTCATTTGTGGGGGTTTTGTGCCATCTTGGCATTTTATGGCCTTCAAAACTGTAATAGGTAGTGAGAAGTGAACTCAAAAAATTACGCCCTTAGAAAGCCTGAAGGCGGTGCTTGGTTTTCGGGGCCCCGTACGCGGCTAGGCTCCCAAAAAGTCCCACATATGTGGTATCCCCGTACTCAGGAGAAGCAGCAGAATTTATTTTGGGGTGTCATTTCACATATGCCCATGGCATGCATGAGCAATATATCATTTAGTGACAACTTTGTGAAAAAAAAAAAAAAAAAAAAAAGTTTGTAATTTTCCCGCAACTTGTGGCAAAATATAAAATATTCCATGGACTCAACATGCCTCTCAGCAAATAGCTTGGGGTGTCTACTTTCTAAAATGGGGTCATTTGTGGGGGTTTTGTGCCATCTTGGCATTTTATGGCCTTCAAAACTGTAATAGGTAGTGAGGCGTGAAATCAAAAATTGACGCCCTTAGAAAGCCTGAAGGCGGTGCTTGGTTTTCGGGGCCCTGTACGCGGCTAGGCTCCCAAAAAGTCCCACATATGTGGTATCCCCGTACTCAGGAGAAGCAGCAGAATTTATTTTGGGGTGTCATTTCACATACGCCCATAGCATGTGTGAGCAATATATCATTTAGTGACAACTTTGTGTAAAAAAAAAAAAAAAATTTTTTTTTTGTCATTATTCAATCGCTTGAGGCAAAAAAATAAAATATTCAATGGGCTCAACATGCCTCTTATCAATTTCCTTAGGGGGTCTACTTTCCAAAATGGGGTCATTTGGGGGGGTTTTGTACTGCCCTGTCATTTTAGCACCTCAAGAAATGAGATAGGCAGTCGTAAACTAAAAGCTGCGTAAATTCCAGAAAACGTACCTTAGTTTGTAGATGTGACAACTTTTGCGCAAACCAATAAATATACAATTATTGACTTTTTTTTTACCAAAGACATGTGGCTGAATACATTTTGTCCTAAATGTATGACTAAAATTGAGTTTATTGGATTTTTCTAATAACAAAAAGTAGAAAATATCATTTTTTTTCAAAATTTGCGGTCTTTTTACGTTTATATCGCAAAAAATAAAAATCGCAGAGGCAATCAAATACCATCAAAAGAAAGCTCTATTTGTGGGAAGAAAAGGACGCAAATTTTGTTTGGGTACAACATTGCATGACCGCGCAATTACCAGTTAAAGCAGCGCAGTGCCAAAGTGTAAAAAGACCTCTGGTCATTTACCAGCAAAATGGTCCGGTCTGAAAGTGGTTAATGAGACACGATGTACAGGGATGGGAACAATTGTAGACACGCCCCCATACTCACTCAGTTTGAACTGGATGGAATGGTGTCTTTATTCAACCTTACTAACTATTTAACTATGTAACTATCAGGGCCAAAAGAGTTTTCACACCTGAGGAGGCATATACCATGCTTACCATGTCGGATGATGAGAGCAGCGGGGAGCTCCCATCATCTGATTCTGGTTCAAAATACGAGCCAGTAGACGGTAGTAAATTGGGGACCGAGTCAGTGGAGGAATTCTTCCCTCCTAAAAGAATAAGGAGATCAGGACCAAGATCAGAAGACCTGCCTACCACCAGCAGCACCAGACCCCAGGAAGAGGATCCCAGTACCGGTACTGCAATTACACACCCAACCCAAAGAATCCAGCACCAGTCCTACCTGATGCCCTGACAGACCCCTTATGGTTGTCTGCCATCTCAGGGTGAGCTATAATCCCCCCTTTCACCACACAGCCAGGTGTGCAGCTACTACAATTTTTTCCCAATTAGATAATTTTTTCTCTATTCAGATCAATTTATTGCTTCCAACCCCAGTTCTTCAAATGCCTGTATGTTCCAATGGTGACGTCTCACACTAGTCGAGTTAAAATTATTTTTGGGCCTTGCATTTAATATGGGGCTTACAAAGAAGACAGAACTGCATGGCTACTGGTCCACCAACCCCATCCACCACATGCCAATATATTCTGCTGTCATGTCCAGGACACGCTATGACATGATTATGCGTTTCCTACATTTTAATGATAACTTGCAGTGCCCTCCCCGAGATCATCCCAACCACGACAAATTGTACAAAATATGCCCCTAATTAATTATATTAACAAGTGATTTGCTAAAGTGTTTGTCCCAGACCAAAATATTTGTGTGGACAAATCTCTTATCCACTTTACTGGCCGGATAGACTTCAAATAATATATTCCCAGTAAGAGAGCTAGGTAATTGTTAAAACGAAAAACAAACTGTGATAGAGCCACTGGATTTGTGTACACTTTCCGCATTTACTAAGGCAAAAACTCCCAGCTCCAGCCCCCTGAGTGCCCCACATATATCGGAACCAGTGGGAAAATTGTCTGGGAGCTTGCATACCCCCTGTTCAAAAGAGGATATCATATATATGTGGACAATTACTATACTAGATTGCCCCCTTTTTCGGAACCTGTACCTGCGGTACCTTAAAAAAAATTGGAAGCACTTCCGGGTAATGCACAAAACGGGTAATCTGCATGAGAAATTAGGTAGTGTTGGCCATGATGTGGAGGGACAAGAAAGATCTCTACCATCCACAGTGACACATTGGTGGAGATTCAGAGAAGACGGGGGGGGGGGGGGGACTGTTTGTATACAGGGAGGAGCCAGAGCTTTGTGTGTTTACAGATGTATGTATGTGGGGAGCTGACATATATACAGGTGTGGAGGGAGGCCTGACATGTATACAGGTGTGAGGGGGCCTGACATGCATACAGGTGTGAGGGGGGGCCTGACATGTATACAGGTGTTAGCGGGGCTGACATGTATACAGGTATTAGCGGGGCTGACATATATGCAGGTGTGAGGGGGGTTGACGTATACAGGTGTGAGGGGGATTGACATGTATACAGGTGTGAGTGGGATTGACATGTATACAGGTGTGAGGGGACTGACATGTATACAGGTGTGAGGGGGTTGACATGTATACAGATATGGTGGGGAGCTGATATATATGCAGGAGTGAGGGGGCTGACATGTATACAGGTGTGAGGTGGGAGCAGACATATATACAGGAGTGAGGGGCGCTGACATGTATACAGGTGTGAAGGGGCGCTGACATATATTCAGGAGTGATGGGGGCTGACATCTATACAAGTGTGAGGGGGGCTGACATATATACAGGTGTGAGGGGGCTGACATATACACAGGATTAGGGGAGGGGAGCTGAGTGCATACAGGTATTAGGCGGGGGGCTGACATATATGCGGGGGGGGCGGGGTCCCAGGCCTAAAGCTGTGTAAATGGGCCCAAAAATTTCTGATGGCTGCCCTGACCATGTTTGTCGACCCGAAAATCCCGTTACTGGTATAAAAAAGTTGCATATCATCTCTTTCATATGGCCATGTTTAATTTGGTCTGCTACCAAAAATCAACCGAAAACAAACCCATCACCTACCGCAAATATATTGAAGACATTATCACTGCCCTGATTTACCGGAAAGGACCCGCCCTAGGAAGCATTCGCTCTGATAGTGTGAGTCGACTTCATGCGCAACATTTTCCCTATAAAATTGCCCCCACAGAATTAGGAAGAAGACGTCAAAAGAAATGTTGTGTATGCAGCAGAGGAGGAGTTAGAAGAGATACCAGTTATTATTGTCCCCAATGTCCCTCATAACCTGGCCTGTGCATAAGAGATTTCTTCAGAAGTTATCACATATCCATTAGATATTAATTCCCCTTATTTTTAACAGACTGCCATTTCCCCATTTCATTTGCCTGCTACCATGTTTCTACCTTCCGTGTTAACTGACCCTGGCCTGTTTATCGATGATGCCTTTGTCTGCTCTTTTAAATCACGTTTTTGACTTCCACGTGCACCGACCTCGGCCTGTTAATCGACCATGTTTTTTGCCTGCCACTTGGATTGATCTTTTGCCCCTCTACTTTAGTACACAGTGGTCTCACATATGTGAGGGGCTTCAGAATAGCGTTCTGAGTAGAGAAAAACAGTTTTTGGTTTTCTGCATTCCCAGAACAGGGTCTGGTGTCCAGAGACTTCACAGAGATTTGGGTGGGAGAAGCCTGATGGTCCTTTCCGGCTGCCTGGACCAATACTCTGGCTGTGCTGATCATTTCGCTGCCTGTAATAACACAGGACTTTATGGACCATGTTTCTTCTTGCTGCCTGGACCAATACTTTGGCTGTGTTGACCATATATCTGCCTGCAGCCTCTACTGACTATGGACAGTATTTCTGCTTAGACTATTCCTTTTACTGCTGCTGACCACATCTCTGCCTGCTACATGGACCAATGCTTTGGCAGTGCTGACAGTATCTCTACCTGTACTATGGACCGTATTCCTGCCTGCTGCCTGGACGATTGTTTATGCTGTCGCTGACCACATCCTTGCCTGCTACCTGGCTCTTCTCTGTGGACCACTGCACTATTAAAACCACAGGTAATCTTTTGTTATTTGGTATGTACATGCTATGCGTTAGAAATATAAAGGGCCTTCAAAAATATGAGTGGTAATCAGGAAATTATATGTGTAATTTATGCTCCTAGAATGCCTGGAGGTGCTATTTGGATGTTGGGCCTCTGTTTATGGCCAGGCTGTGTAAAAGTCTCACATATGTGGTATTGCTATACTCAGGAGGAGTAGCAGAATGTATTTTGGGTGTCATTTTTGCTATGTGCATGCTATGTGTTAGAAATATCTTAAAAAAAATTTACAACTGTGTGTAAAACAAAATATGTTTTAATTTTCTTTCCATGTTTTCTGAAAACTTGTGGAAAAAAAATTAACCGTTCAAAAGACTCATAATGCCTCATTGAATATACGTTGTGGTGTTTGCTTTCCAAAATGGGGTAATTTTGTTGGCGTTTTCATTGTCCTAGTGCTCCAGGGCCTTCAAAAGTGAGACTGGTCGTCATGAAATTATATGTGTAATTAATGCTCCTAGAATGCCTGCAGGTGCTACTTGGATGTTGGGCCTCTGTATGTGGCCAGGCTGGGTAAAAGTCTCACACTTGTGGTATCGCCATACTCAGGAGGAGTAGAAGAATGTATTTTAGGGTGTAGTTGCAAGTATGCATATTCTGTGTGTGTGAAATTACTTATTAATATGACAAGTTTGTGTAAAAAAAAACAAACAACAACAAATTCTTTATTTTCCCAAAATTGTGGGAAAAAATTACAACTTCAAAAAACTCACCATGCCTAAATACCTTGGACTGTCTACTTTCCAAAAGGGGGTCATTTGGGGGTATTTGTACTTTCCTAGCTTGTTAGTGTCTCAAGAAATAAGATGGTGTAGTGGGTAGCCCTCTAATCGAGCAGTAAAAATAGTCACTGGTTCATATCCCAACCACAACCACAACACTACCTGCCTGGGGTTTGCATGTTCTCCCTGTGCCTGCGTGGGTTTCCTCCGAGTAGGCCGTCAGTACATCAGGTGTGATAAATTTTCAGTGATTGGCACCATAGCATGTAGACTCTATAACTTTCGCACAGACTAAATAATATACACTAACTTGGGTTATTTTTACCAAAGATATGTAGCAGTATAAATTTTGGCCCAAATTTATGACAAAAAAGTACTTATTTGCAAAATTTTACAATAGAAACAAAAACAAAAGTGTTTTGTTTTTCAAAATTTTCACTCTTTTTTCACTTATATCCAAAAAATAAAAATCCCAGCGTTGATTAAATACCACTAAAAGAAAGCTCTGTTTGTCTGAAAAAAAATATAAAAATGCTGTTTGGGTACAGTTTAGAGTGACTGAGTAATTGTCATTCAAAATGTGAAAGCATTGAAAGCTGAAGACTGATCTGGGCAGGAAGGTGTATAAGTGCCCTGTATTACAGTGGTTAATGTATACCTAAAGGCAAAACTTATAGAGTTAATAGGGATTAAAATACCGGTCAGGTTTTCATTGCTTAAGTGTAATTAGCCCCTTAGCGACGAACAACGTACATATGCGGCCTCGGCTTGAAGGGGTTGTACCAGGGTACCGTTTTTTAGAACGGGCGGTTGGCTTTTTAGTGATAACAACTGATGCGGCTAAAAGCCTCTCTGCTGTTATCCTAAAGGAGCTGGAGGGAGCACCTTTCACTACTCTTCCCGGGCCTTCCATCCTACCGGGAGACCCGATCCACGATCCAGCAATTCCGCCGGCTAGAGGGAGATTGGAACAAAGCCCGGAATGGCTTTGATCTAGGCTTCGATCTAGTTTCCTATGTAAAAACATGGAAGCGACGTCACAAAGTAACTTCTAGTTTACTCGGCTGCCAATGGAGCCAATTTAATTTTTTTTTACAGTATTCAGAATCACCATTTTTGCCGATCTGAATACTTTTAAGTGCAAAGGAGGGATTTGGGGTCTTTTAGACTCCACAATCCCTCCATAAAGAGTACCTGTCGCCACCTTTAAAGGCTTCATGCACATGTTTTTTGACAGCAGCTGTTTTTGAATGTACCGTAGATGTTTTTTTTCTACAGTCATCAAACACTCCATCATGTTACCCTATGTGTCCGTGCACACATAGGCTGTTATCAGCAGTTTTGGGCAGTGGCGTTTTTGAGCAGTGAAAAAACCCAAAACTAGGAGGTTCTGAAAGACGTTTTTCAGCTGTAAAAATGCTCTAACGCTGATAAACACTGATAAACATTGATAAGCACGCAAAAACGTTGCTCACCGGAGTTTTTTTACTTTTTTGATCCATTGAAAAAAAAAATTATAATTTTCTTTAAAAGAAAAACGCTAACACGGAAAACAGCTTAAAAGTGCTAAGAAACACTAAAAAACACCATGGCAAAAACATTGAAAAAATTTGAAAAACTCACTGCAAAGCTACTGGCGTGTTTATAACGTTATTTTAACATCCAGTATGCATGAGGCCTTACTGTCACAAGGGATGTTTACATTCCTTGTAACAGCAATAAAAGTGATCAGAATTTTTTTGTTTTTAAAAGGAACAATGTAAAATAAATAAATTAATGAAATGAATAAATAAAACTTTTTTTTTTAAAGAGTCCCGTCCCCGCCTGCTCGCGCAGCAAAGAAACTACGCATGCGTAACTCGCACCTGCATATGTAAACGGTGTTCAAATCACACATGTGAGGTATCTCCGTGATCGTCAGAGTGAGAGCAATAATTCTTGTAAAAGACCTCCTCTGTAATTTTAACCTGGTAATCATTAATGTTTTTTAAAGCGGCGCCTATGGAGATTTTTAGGTACCATTGTTTGTTGCCATTCCACGAGTGTGCGCAATTTCAAAGCATGACATGTTGGGTATCTGTTTCGTTTCATGAAAGTGTCTTTTTTTCCCCAAAAATTGCATTTGAAAGGCAGCTGCTCAAATACTGTGTGACATAAAACATTGCAACGATTGCCATTTTATTCTCTAGAATCTCTGATAAAAAAATATATATGTTTGGGGGTTTTAAGTAATTTTCTAGCAAAAAATATGGATTTTAACTTGTAGGCAACAAATGTCAGAAATAGGCATTAAAGGGTTAGTCAAAGAGAGTGCCAAATGAAAAATCCTTAGTTTTTATTGTTCAACTAGTTACAACAAGCAGGGCAAGGACAACCAATGCGTTTTTGGGGGTCACAAAAATCCCCCTTCATCAGGGCTGTGTGAGTTGACAGGATGTTAAATGCACTCAACAATACTCCTAAGCAGGCTGATCAGAGGACAGATGTTTTAAACAACAGTCAGTTCGGCATTCACAATGAAAGTAGCAAGCCTGATTACAGTGAGCTGGGGTTTCCCTTAATTTAGAGGGGTTTCTTCTCACTTCATGTTTTGGATATGGAACAGGAAGTAAATAAAAATCTCCCCAATAAAAAAAAACTGATAAGGGTTAAAACCCTCCCATACTCTAAAATTAAAAAAATGCCTTTAGTTCTACTTTAACCCCCCTAGCGGTAATCCCGAGTCTGGCTCGGGGTAGGAATATACTGATAGGAGCGGTAACCCCGAGCCAGACTCGGGATGACTTCGCTCGATGCAGGGGAGGACACAGGGATCGTTACTCACCTTGTCCCCTGGATCCAGCGATGTCCGCCGCGCTGTGCGATCGAGCCGTCCTGCGCTCGATTCACAGTGCCGAATGCCGCCGAGCTCCGTTCCCTGCGACGTTACGGCGCACGGGAGCGGAGAACGGCGGCAAATTCAAAAAAGTTAAAACACACTAAACACACACAGCACTGTAATCTTACAGATTACAGTGCTGTATTAAAAAATACACACCCCCTTTGTCCCTAGTGGTTTGTGCAATGCCCTGCATGCACTTTTATATTATAAATACTGTTTTTTACTGCCTGGAATTTGGAGATTGCCCATAGCAACCAAAAAGTGTCAATTTTTCAGTGTTTTAGGATTTTATTACATTATTGAATACATTTTATTATTCTTTATTATATTATAAACGTTATCATACCCAGGATGTCTGCTAGACTCTGGTTTGAACAGATTTAAGAGCGTTATTCCTAAGAATTACAGGAATACAAAATAAAAGCCAGATTTCCGTGCAAAATAATTGTACCGCTTTCAGCACCTTATTCCAGACTGAATCATACCGCCAGGGAGGTTAACAGGGATGTCACATGTCAGCTAACCCTACTCCATCCAAAGGACTTGGGTGGCACTATTTCTTTTTTTTGTTTGTCATTTTAGGCATACTTTTTTTTACTAGGCATTGTTTGTTCATAGAGACAAATACAGAAATAGAAACATTTTTAACCTATAGAAATCTGTACCAAAAGGCATTACAATAATAAGCAGTGTATATAATAATAAACATTGTGCAAACTTTCAGGCGCTTAAAATTTTAGCTATCACATGGGCTTCCCTGAAGGGTGATGTAATAGCCCTCCATTGTGAGGTGTGGGCCTATCACCTCATTTGGGCACACACTTTGACCAGGCTCATGCTTGTTATGAGTGGGAGTCCCCTCAGTACCCCAGGGTTTTTCCTGTTGGGTGAGTTGCTTTCTCCCATAGGGAAAGAATAGCCAATTAAATAAACCAAATAATAACAAAAAGTAACAAAGAAATAACGGGAGGCACTATTTCTTAAAGTGGTTGTATACCCTTTTTTTTTCACTTTGACCTACAGGTAAGCCTATAATAAGGCTTACCTGTAATTAAAAAGAATATCTCCTAAACCTGTACAGTTTAGGAGATATTCCCTTTGCATGCAGCCGCTGACTTCAGCGGCGCATGCGCTCTGAGTTTCCCGGCTGAAAGGTTCAGCAGACGCCGGACCTTGCCAGAAAGAAGTCTCCCGTGCACATGCGCAGGAGTGATGGCGTTGTGAGTGGCCAGAGCCACGATACCCAGAAGATACACCTAGGGAAAATGTCTCTTCCCTCTGTGTGGACCAAGATCACCTGCCGACGCCTCGTTCTAAGGTAAGTATTTCAGAATGAGCTAGTATGTGGTGCATACTAGCTCATTATGCCTTTGCCTTACAGGTTTAAAAAATAAATAAAAAATGCGGGTTTACTACCGCTTTAACACACTGTTAAGAAATTAGGTCAAGACACAGGGGTTGATTTACTAAAACTGGAGAGTGAAAAATCTGGTGCAACTGTGCGTGGTAACCAATCAGCTTATAACTTCAGCTTGTTCAATTAAGCTTTGACAATAAAAGCTGGAAGCTGATTGGATTCTATGCAGAGCTGCACCAGATTTTGCACACTCCAGTTTTAGTAAATCTCTTCCACAATCATTTCTTCAAGTCTTCCACGTAGTAACTGGGAAGGTAAGATCATTAAAGACTGACATCATCCAAACGGAAATGCCAGTGCAAAGATTTCGATAATGTATTAAGTTTCTTACTTACCTGATGTTTGAAATCACTATTTCCTGGCAAGGATAGTCACCAGCTCTGCCGAAACCATTTAAGTCTTGCTAGAAGAAAAAAACATTGTTATTTGGATGAAAGTAGCAAAAGTAGTTAGTCTTCATGCTTTTACAGAATATTACATTATAGTACAGAAATAAAGCAATGCTTTTAGAGGAGAAGAGGACTATGTTCTTTTATATGCAGAAAGCACACATTAAAGCCCAAATGTAGTCACAAAAATAGATTTCATTTGGATGGCCACTGTACTGGTAAACCTCCATTTTCATAGCCTTTCTTTTATTTCCTTTCTTTAGTAGATATGCAATGTCTAAACATGACTGCACTTTAACAGACCTGGTCAGACATGACCCCTCTTCATTAGCACTACAGCTCTGAGAGAGCAGTGTGGCCATTACCCATCTCTGCCAGCATAGAGCACTAGAGTGGAAATGCATAAAGCACGTTTTCACTGAAACAAAAGTGTAGCTTAAAGTAGAATTATAGGCAAAACTTTTTTTTTTTTTCATTTTGGATAGAGTAAGAGAGGTTATAACCCCTGTCACATTTTTTTCACCATCTGTGTCCCATTGTAGAGATTTCTCTTCACTTCCTGTCCCATAGCCAAACAGGATGTGAGAGGAAATCCCTGCAAATTAAGGGAATCCCCAGGTCATAAGAACTAGTGTCCCAAGTGTAAGATTTCCCCTCTATTACTTTTCTGGAGGCAACCCAAAATTTGGGATTTTCTTTTACTTTTTCACTTTCAATGATAATGGTAAACAGGACAAATAGAAAGGGAGAAAGGGTGAATCTCCATAATGAGGGCACACACGGCAATACAAAACTGACAGGGGTTTTAATCCCTCTCCACTCTAGAAGAAAAAAATAAAAGTTTAGCCTTTTCTTTAATGGTAGTTAGAAATCATAACTTAAAATTACAGAGACCTATTTATTGGCGTATAATATGCACTTTTTCACCCTGAAAATCGGGTGCAAATAGCGTGTGCGTGTGCATATTATACGCTGATAAAAATAAAATAAAACAAAAGTTTCGGCTTTACTTTAATGGTAGTTAGAAATCATAACTTAAAATTACAGAGACCCATTTATTGGCGTATAATATGCACTTTTTCACCCTGATAATCGGATGCAAAGAGTGTGTGCATGTTATACGCCGATACTTACATTTTAGTTGCCTCAGAAGGGACAGGGAGGGGGGGCTGGACAAGTACCGTCAGATTACATACAGGGAGAATCTCCTGTTTACTTGGCAGCCTCTACAATAGGAAGTCCCGTCTCCTGGGAAGCAACTGGACCACTTTTCTGTCTATCATAGGAGATTCTCACTGTATGTAATCTGTTGGCGCTCGTCCCGCCCCCCTCCCTGTCCCCTCTAGGCTGCAGATGGGCATCGATCAGACTGCACTGATAGCAATGGTGAGGCTGCTGCATTGAAGGCAATGGGGAGGCTGCTGCATTGAAGGCAATAGTGATACTGCTGCATTGATGGCAATGATAAGGCTGCCGCATTGATGGCAATGGTGAGGCTGCTGCATTGATAAAAATGGTGAGGCTGCTGCATGGATTATTTTTTTTTATAATCCAAATTTGTATTGATTTTTATAACAAACAAGACAGTTTAAAACAGTATATCATTCCCAACTTCTCATTTACCTATACCATCTCTTATCTACCCCAAAAACAACAACAACAAAAAACAAAGAACAAATAACAAAAAAAAAAAAGAAAGAAAGACATTTTACTCCTTTCCTCCATTCACATCGCTCCCCCCTCCGCCCCCCTTCCAGAGTGGTAGAAAGAAACTCACTTTAATCAATCTCTGATACATGAAGCTCCCATTGATGGCAATGGCGAGGCTGCTGCATTGAAGGTAATGGCGAGACTGCTGCATTGATGGCAATGGTGAGGCTGCTGCATTGATGGCAATGGTGAGGCTGCTGCATTGATGACAATGGCAAGGCTGCTGCATTGATGACAATGGCGAGGCTGCTGCATTGATGGGAATGGCGAGGCTGCTGCATTGATGGTAATGGCAAGGCTGCTGCATTGATGGCAATGGCGAGGCTGTTGCATTGATGGCAATAGTGAGGCTGTTGCATTGATGGCAATGGCGAGACTGCTACATTGGTGACAATGGCGAGGCTGCTGCATTGATGGCAATGGTAAGGCTGCTGCATTGATGGCAATGGTGAGGCTGCTGCATTGATGACAATGGTGAGGCTGCTGCATTGATGACAATGGTGAGGCTGCTGCATTGATGACAATGGTGAGGCTGCTGCATTGATGGGAATGGCGAGGCTGCTGCATTGATGGGAATGGCGAGGCTGCTGCATTGATGGGAATGGCGAGGCTGCTGCATTGATGGGAATAGCGAGGCTGCTGCATATGGGAATGGTGAGGCTGCTGCATTGGTGGCAATGATGTGGCTGCTGCATTGATGACAATGGTGAGGCTGCCGCATTGATGGCAATGGTGAGGCTGCCGCATTGATGGCAATGGTGAGGCTGCCGCTTTGATGACAATGGTGAGGCTGCCGCATTGATGGCAATGGTGAGGCTGCCGCGTTGATGGCAATGGTGAGGCTGCCGCATTGATGACAATGGTGAGGCTGCCGCATTGATGACAATGGTGAGGCTGCTGCATTGATGGCACTTGTGAGGCTGCATTGATGTGGACTGATGAGGCTGCATTAATGGTACTTGTGAGGCTGCAGATGGGCACTGACCCTTATTTTACTTCAAAGTTCCTTATTTAAAATTTAAATTTTTTTCCAGAAACTTCCCTCTTAAAATGAATGTGCGTGTTATACACAATGCGTGTTATATGCCGATTAATGCGGTATGTTGTGAAACTGAAGTTGTGCTTTATTGCCAGACATACATGGAGCAAACGTTTGCCAGATAAAAAAATCAGCTACTTTTTTTCAGCTACTTTTTTATTGTTCATCATAGGGTTTTCCAGAGAACTATTTCCTGTGAACTAAGGCCATGTACATAGACATACAATAAAAACAGCTATAAAACATCAGTTTAAAAAAAAAAGCAAAATTAACCCAAAACTGCCTTAGTTTCAATTTACCAGTTGTATTTAAAAAAAAAAAGATTCCTCCATTGAGGAAAAAAAACAGTCATGACAGATATTCTTCCGGTAAGTGAGGACCTTTTGCACTGTAAGAAATTCTATGAAGGTTTATAGCTCAGGAATGATCTTCCAACTGCTCTATTGCAAAACCTTGTAGCCCATTAAAATTTCTCATGAGCAGGATGCTCAGGATCCAGATGTACGCTACCATGTGTAAAAAGTTCAGCTGAATACAAATTGCTCCGCGCTCTGGATTTGCACAAATTAAACTCTGTATGTTACAGTTTTATTTATGAGGTTTTCTTGGCAGAGTCGTTTTATGTATTCTGTTGCACACAAGCTCCACTGATTTTCAGTGTAGGGAACCATTCCATATTTCATAGAACGTGTATTACTGCACAGCATTTTGCGGTATTTTACCTATTGCCAAGTGCAGTTGAAATACCTTGAAATTATGCTATGTTTCCTGCAAAATAAACAAGGGCTAATTCACTTTAGTGGAAATTGGTGGAGTCCGATCATTGGCTGTTGGCTCTTGTACATCTCGGCATAGGGCTAGTTTTGGCAAGGATAACTTAAGTAGAAGTGTTTAGGCATTAATATAGTTTTGGGAAACAGATTAAAGGTTAAGCTTTGGTTAGACTTTGATTAGGAGCATCATTTACGATGTTAAATGGACCGTGGGCTCCATTCACCAAGCGCAATGGTTCAGTTTTTTTTTTTTTTTAAAGTACCGCTCAACATTTTTCAAAATGTTTTTTTGCCAATCACAAACAAATACTACTAAAGTACTGCATGAGTTATTTTTATGAAGTCTTGTGCTATTTTAGTAGTGAAAACATGCAGTAATTGTTTTTTATTTTTTTCTATTCTTTTTTATTGACTTTTGCTACGGATGACATTTTGGAAAAAATGTCACACGCATGTAAATTTATTTTTTTGCCTCAGAACAATAAAGGTTCTGAGGGTTGATTATGTAGGTGGGCCTTAACACCAGTCTGGCCAGGCTGTGTTTAGAAGTTCTGCCTGGTCATGTGGACGGTGAGGTGCACATGACAGGCCAGAATCAGGTCTGGTTGGATGTTTGGGTATCGGCCTGCTCGGAGCCAATCATTAGGAGTGCCGGGGCCCGCTGAGGAGTCTGGGAAGGGGATACTTAAGCGGTGTGGGTCAGGTGGTTCAGTGGAAGGTGTTCGTGGGACCCGTGTGGTCTGTTCTGGTTCCAGGACCGGGGTAGCCCCGTGATGGTCCCGGTCACGGGGTGTTTGACATCCCGCAATATGTTCCTGTTAGTGGCCCCTGATGGACCTGCCTGGTCTGGGGTGGGGATCCGTCTGTTCCCGAGTCTCGGAACCTGCTGGGTAACTGAGGGAGGATTCAAAGTGTCCGGGTGTGCTCTCGGCTTGGAGGGACACCACAGCTCGTGGAAGTGACTCTTCGGAGGAGGGCCGGCAAGTGGCATCCTGAGAAGTGCCTGGTTACTGAGTTGGAAAGGACATTGGCAAATTCACACTTTTCCAGTACCATTGAGGAGACAGGAAACGTTCCAGGTACGGCGGAAAAAGTTTCCTGTTCACCCTTAGTTGATTGATCAAGTTTGATTCAACCTACTGACTGCCATGATCTCTGGCTAGAGATCTGTTCAGCCCTGAGGTACCCAGCTGCGAGTGGCTACTCTCTGGGTGGAAATAGAGACTTTGCTAGACCTGCAGTTCAAGGTGCCTGAGTTCTTCACCTGTGCTCTCTGTTCCCTAAGAGACTGTGTTATTTGAAGGTTCTTGATGCAAAATAAAACCTTTTAAAGAGGACTTCATCTGTGTCAGTGTTCAAGTCGTTGGGTATCAACCCTGGGAACGCCTAGATGTGGAAGAGCCGGCCACGAGAAGGTAACTGGTAAGCCCATTAAGTCAAGGCCGCCCTGCAATGGGTTATGGCCGCTACACAAACAAAAGAACACATTAAAGTGGATGTAAACCCAATGTTGTCCTTTCTAAACTACTGCCATAGGGGTTATCTAGAAGGATATACATGCCTCCTGCGTGTATCATTACCTGTCAAATGTCTCCCCTCTATCTGTTATGAGAACTGAAAAACTGCAGATTCTGTGGGTGGGTCTGTTGTCTTGAGCTCAGTGGGTGGAGTCGTGATGTCAGTAGACTCCCCGCCCACCTCTACACTCCCCTTGTCAATATGCATTTTTTCCTGTGTATTTCTTACACTGAACTTCTGCTATGATCTCTAACATCCAGTGAAAAGACATGAAAGTAACCACATAAGTTCAGCATGCCAAATCATGCTGAGGTGTGGAACATCCAATCCTGACAGAGCAGTAGAAGAAAGGAGTGGGGGGGAATTAAAAAATAATGCATGTCTCTTAGGCTAGTGCACGAGATATGTAAATCACCTGTCACTCACAGCAAGGGGGAGGATTTGACGTTTTTCTCTGTTTGTCAAGATTTATCTCACTGAACAATAAAAGAGGATTGCTCAGAGCTGGATTAACTCTTTGTGGCAAGACTGGGCTCAAATGATAGGAAATCTTATACTCTGCATTATGACATCAAACAAAATAAAATAAAAATTTTGGGTTTACATCCACTTTAAGTGACAGCCTGACAGTAGGCCTAACACTTCAAACATAACATAAAAGACACAAAGCACTAGTTATTCGGTATAACTCTAATGCCGCGTACACACGAGCGGACTTTCCAGCAGAAAAGGTCAGACGGAATCATTTCATCGCATATTCCAATCATGTGTGGGCTTCAGCTGACTTTTTTCAGAAAGTCTGACGGACCTAGAAATAGAACATGTTTTAAATCTTTCCGAGGGAATCAATTCCTATCGGGAAAACTGCTCGTCTGTATGCTGGTCCGACGGACCAAATACAACATAAGGGCAGCTATTGGCTACTGGCTATTGAATTTCCTTTTCTAGTCCCGTCGTGCATCATCGTGTTAGAAAAAAACAGACTTTGGTGTGATCGCGTTCAGAGTATATTCTGATGGAAAGTCCGGTCGCGTGTACGCAGCATAAGGCTGAAACCTGAGCATAATAATAATAAATTCCACTGCATATATATTGTCAAAAGTATTGTGACACCTGTCTTTACACGCACAGGAACTTTAATGGCATCCCAGGCTTAGTTCGTAGGGTTCAATATTGAGTTGGTCCACCCTTTACAGCTATAACAGCTCTTCTGGGAAGGATGTCCACAAGGTTTAGGAGTATGTCTCATCAGTGCTCATCTGTGCCCATAAGTGCTCTCTCATCAGTGTCTATCAATGCCCATAAGTGCTGTCTCATCAGTGCCCATCTATGTCCAAAAGTGTTGTCTTATTAGTGTCCACCTGTGTTCACAAGTGCTGTCTCATCAGTGTCCATCTGTGCCCATAAGTGCTGTCTCATCAGTGCTCATCTATGCCCATAAATGCTGTCTCATCAGTGCCCATAAGTGCTCTCTCATCAGTGCCCATCTGTGCTCATAAGTGCTCTCTCATCAGTGCCCATAAGTGCTGTCTCATCAGTGCCCATAAGTGCCCATAAGTGCTGTCTCAACAGTGCCCATAATTGCTGTCTCATCAGTGCTCATCTGCCCATAAGTGCTGTCTCATCAGTGTCCATTTGTGCACATAAGTGCTGTCTCATCAGTGCCCATAAGTGTTGTCTCATCAGTGTCTATCTGTGCCCATAAGTGCTGTCTCATCAGTGCCCATCTGTGCCCATAAGTGCTGTCTCATCAGTGCCCATCTGCCCACAAGTTCTGTCTCATCAGTGCCCATCTGTGCCCATAAGTGATATCTCATCAGTGCCCATCTCCCCATAAGTGCTGTCTCATCAGTGCCCATCTGTGCCCATAAGTGCTGTCTCATCAGTGCCCATCTGTGCAGCATGGATTACATCATCTCTCTGCTGCCTGACTGGTAATCTGCTGCCTGATTCTGGGACCACCTTAGCAGGAAATTGACACAGCAAGTGACAATCCGCAATGTGTGGCAGGTGACGTGGCAAGTGACGACCCGCAAGGTGTGGCAGGTGACGTGACAATCTGCATCTGGTGACAGGCGATGTGGCAAGTGACAAACCGCCAGGTCTGGTAGGTAACATGGCCAGTGACAATCCGCTTCTGGTGACAGGCGATGTGGCAAGTGACAATACGCAATGTGTGACAATCCGCATCTGGTGGCAGACAAGTGAGAATCCGCATCTGGTGGCAGGCTACTTCGTAAGTGACACGCTCAGGGCTCCCACTGTTTCTGCATTATGGCATGTTGAACTATTTCATTTTATATAACAATGTAATAATAGAAATAATGCGCTTCAATCATCCTGACACCATAACAACCATGCTTCCCAGGATGGTTGAAGAGCCAATACCAGCCATTTCCCTTATAAATTGCCCCAAAAAAAGTATTTTTATGGCAGTGCCCCTCCTGAGACTAAACTCTGGCCCCGCCCCGGTACAGCCCAACCTCCCAGACCAGAATTGTGATAGACAGCACACTGGTCCAATGCCATTACCGGGAGGCGGGAATGTATGGTGAGTGGTGTTTCAAATACAAGATGCGTCACAGCCCGAGATCCTGCTATCTGTCATCTGGCCAGTGTCCTAAGGATCCATGCTGCACAGAGAGATGAGCAGATGAGATGGCAGGGAGCAGAGGAGGAGGACAAGGGCACCACCTCCATGGGCGGTAAAGACCGGGGACTGTGAAACCCCTCTGCCCACTACAGCAAGTCCCTGCTTGCTTGAGAGAACTATAACTGGGAAGTGCCAGACCAGGTGGCTGAGGATACAGGAGGAATAGCAGCCACTGGTCTTACAAACAGGATATCACAGGGCAGTAACGTTTTTTCAGCAAAATCAGCAGGCTATTACAGAGGAGCTACAGAGCTCAGAAGAAGATGGATGGCATAGTCGGTAAGATAGTGAAGGTAGGAGTTTAGCAACAAGGGCATGGAAAAAAATTTTTGCACGGAGTTCAGCTGTAAGGTTTAAAGGAATCACCTGATTCTGCCATTTCATTCTGGCTCTTTTGTATTAAGAGGTACATTCCATTAGAAGGGCCAATTTGGCATTTAGAAACGAATTTGGTCTGGTCTGTTTGTCTGAGGATTTTCCCTTTGCGTAAACTTTAACGCTACATTGTAAAAAAAAAAAAAACTGGGTGAGAATTGCATGTTCCAATTGGTGGTACAGAAAAAAAGGAGTATGCGTAAAGCCCAAAAGCCCTTTTGAACTGTTGGATGTCCTAAATCTACCCAAAATTAATACCAAGGGAAGTCCAGTGTGTAATATAGGTAGTGTGAGAAACTTGGGCAAATAAGTGTTGAACCGCATGCTGTTTGGGGAAGTGGACCAGTTGTCCTTAAAGACATTTCTTAAAATAAATTTCATAAAAAACTTCTTTCCTAGATAAACATAATATAACTGGATACTAATATTTATAGGTAAAGTTCATTCAGGGAATGATTGCCTCTTGGGGGATCAGGACGGAATTTTTTTCCCTGCTGGAGCAAATTGAATCAGGGATTGACATTGTGGACTTATAAATCCCCTAACTGGACTCAACCCCTATTGCACTTTATAGTTCCCCTTAACCTGATCACATTCCAGGAGTCAACTAATTTTCTCTTTATATTATCCATCACCCTAATAATGTCCCAGGAACTATTCCCTCTAATCTCCCTACCCCACTCAACCCACAACAACATCTCAATTGCTTTGGCAATACTAAAATGTATTTGGTTCTGCCAATAAAGCTTAAAGGTTTAAAGCTTAAAGGCTAATTTCACCTTTAAAAAAATAAATAAATGCACATATTTTTGCAGCTGTTGACTTTTTGTTTGAAAGCCAAATAATTCCGGTAGGCATCCAATCTCACATTTCCCCTCACTGGATTTCTCTAGATTTAGCCCCTTTTGGATTAGTGGGTACCCCTCCTTTGTAATTATTGGAAGCACTTTTTGCACAATTGTGAACTTTGTCATATGTATCTTTTTCCAACACTTAAGCACAGACTTTTTTGAGAAAAGACTGATTTTATTTTACTTTATAATTACTTATTATCACTTTCAAAATGTATTGATTATTATTTTTTTTATGATAGCAATACACTTTGTATGTAAACAGAGGAAAGTAATCAGAACTCTTTTTACTTACTCACAAGATTTGCTTTTTTTAAAATCAAATTTATATACATCCTATGCCACAACTTTGGTCTTTTTGCTAGCCATGCACATGAAACACGCTATATTGTCAAAAGTATTGGGATTCCTGCCTTTACATGCACATGAACATTAATGCCATCCCAGTCTTAGTCTGTAGGGTTCACTATTGAGTTGGCCCACTCTTTGCAGCTATAGCAGCTTCAACTCTTCTGTCCATAAGGTTTAGAAGTGTGTCTATGGGAATGTTTGACCATTCTTCCAGAAGCGCATTTGGTCAGACACTGATGTATGGACGAGAAGGCCTGGCTCTAGTCTCTGCTCTAATTCACCCCGAAGGTTTTCTATCAGATTGAGGTCAGGACCAGTCAAGTTCCTCCACCCCAAACTCACACATCCATGTCTATATGGACCTTGCTTTGTGCACTGGTCCAAATCATTTGGTGCAGGGGGGTTATGGTGTGGGGTTGCAGTTCAGGGGTTGGGCTTGGTTCCTTAGTTCCAGAGATGGGAACTCTTAAGGCGTCAGCATACCAAGACATTTTGGACAATTTCATGCTCCCAACTTTGTGGGAGCAATTTGGGGATGGCCCCTTCCTGTTCCAACATGACTGCACACCAGTGCACAAACAAAGGTCCATAAAGACATGGATGAGCGAGTTTGGGGTGGAGGAACTTGACTGGCCTGGTCATGACCTAAACCCGATAGGACACCTTTGGGATGAATTTGATTTGGTTATATTAAACCCTACAGACGAAGACTGGGATGCCATTAAAGTTCATGTGCGTGTAAAAGCAGGTTTCCCAATACTTTAGTGTATGAAAACAAGTTTATGCTTGTATAGTCCTTATTTCACATCTAATTTCTTTTTAAAAGCTTTGGTAAATCATGCACAGAACATTTAGACAAATCAATACAAGTGTATCTTGTTAAAGCTTGTGCATGAAAACAAAATATGTGTTTAGGACATCTCTAAATCATTTTTAAAAGCCAAAATAATTAAAGTGTACTTTCACATCATGGATTCATTTATAGGGAAACAATAGTCTCCAGTCACTGGCCTTCATTTTTCAAAACAAATCAAAGAAGAGTAGTTTATAACAAGGTAGTAAACCCATAAGGAGGATAGGCTAAGCTACGATGGGAAATTGGATGTTGGGACAGTGACAGCAAGACACATGTGCAAACTTGAATTTGACAAAAAGTAATGTTGCTATGCTTACAAAAAAGTAAATACATTGGATGTAAGCTATTCCAGTCAATGCATGTATCCTGTTTCCATTATTTCTAGTTTGCCTATCATTGTAGAATTATTAGACTTAAAGTGGAAGTAAACCCATCAATTTAACAGTTTCAAAAAACAGTTACATTCCCGGCATGCCGGGAATGCTAACTGCACATTGGTTGTGCTCTTAGTCAAACTGTCAAACCATCCAATGGCTGGTGTCATAACTGATCATATGTGCAGCACCATAGCAATTGAAGATTAAACAGGGTCAAAAATGGCAGCTTCCATGGCTGAAAACGATAGGAGGGTTTACTTCCACTTTAATCAGTTTTCTATTTCAAAGCACTATTTCATGGTTAGCATATCTGCCTTGCAACACCAGGGTCCCCAGTTTGAGTCCCGGCCAAGTTATTTTCTATGGCAAAATTGACCATAGTATTATATTTTCCTGACCGCACACAATATGGCTGTCCTACCATCTGCCCCAGCAGCAGATAAAGTACTTTGAGCCAGCAGGGAGAGAAGCTATATAAATCAAATGAAAATTTTGAGTTCCCTTTAAAAGGATAAGTTTAATTGTGGGAGCATCTGATGCGTCACACTTATATTCAGGGCCATCTTATTGCACAGGCACTGCTCAAGGGCCCCAAGCAGGGGGAAACAAATGTGTTTTGAGTGGGTTATCAGTGCAGCGGGTGGAGGAAATGGTTAGAATCGTTCTTTTGATGCTCTTTTGTGACCGGCATTTCCTGATCCCTCCCGCCAACATTCAGCTGCCGCAGGGTGATTGATTCCAGCATTTGCCCCACCCACCCTACTGATCATTATCATATTCCCCCATGCTGCCTGGGCCTCCCTGTAAAAGGTGCCTGTGCCAAGACAGTGACTCCTTGTGGTTACCGGCAAGAACCCGGTAGATAGTGGCAACTAATAAAGCAATTGCTCCTATAGTCCACAAGGATCCTATAGTGAAAAATGCAAATTTACATTAGTACAAGCTGGACTAATGCAATTATGTTAAAAAAAATCCATTCACAAAATTTTCTTCTGTATGCTGGTTTTTGGGCCATCTTCATTGCCCACTTGGATAGCCTCACTCGTACGCTTACACAGAAGCTACTCAACCCAGCATAATGTGCACACTGCTCAGGAAGCTGATGAGTTGCTAACCGCTGTAGGTGCTCGCCCTGCCTTGTCACGGTAAATAAACAAATGAAGGAAGAAAAATGGCTGCACACCACAATTGAATCGAAGCCTTAAAAACTCTTTATTTATTTACTGTGTTGTCCCCCCTATGACTTGTAAAGCGCTGCGTAAACTGTTGGCACTATATAAATCGTGTATAATAATAATAATATTGTCACACAAACAGACAAACAGGAGCACTGTTGACACGTTTCACACAAACAGTTCGTGCTTATTCATGAATAAGCACAAATTGTTCGTGTGAAACCTGTCAACAGTGCTCCTGTTGTTTGCCTGGCACGGTGACAATAAAGAGTTTTTTTTCCAAATATAAAGTTTATTAAAAACACCAACCATGGGGCGGAGACCCCGCATTACAAACAGAAGTACATAGAATGTCCATGTAGCAATCACACTAATAGGAACATGAATATAACATATAAATTGGTGCTTGAATCGGGGGCAAAAAAAAGCAAAATAAAAATAAGAAGTACAAATACCTCCGCTATAAAGCTGGAGAGGCATACTGCTCCCCGTGCCTAAGTGCGGGGGTCCCCCCACCAGTTTCCAATTTTCTAAACAGGATAAGAGGTCGAGGTAAATAACAAAAAAAAAAGAGAGGGGGGGGATAAAAGGGAAAACTAATGGGAAAGGAGGGGTAGGGGGAGAGGGGGTAGGGGAGTAGAAGGGGGGGGCACGGCGGCGGCTGGCACTAAGCCGACTTCAAACAGGGGAGGATCACGGTGGGGGGGGGGGCTCAACCCTGTTCCAGGAGGTGCTGGCCCTCCACAGAAAAAATAAAAACATTCCAGACGTCCCAAGTTTTTTTGAAGGATTCCTGCTTATGTTGCACAGTGAGTATCAGGTCTTCAAATTTCCTCACTTCCTCTACTTTCCGCAGCCAAAGTGCTATGGATGGGGGAGTCTGTTGCTTCCATAGGAGGGGGATGCAAGCCTTGGCTGCATTGAGCAGGTGTCTCAATAGCGACTTCCTATACCGAGCAACAGGAATCTTGGAATGATGCAGGAGGAAAAAGGCCGCCTCCTCTGGGATTTCATAGTCTGTAAACTTCTGGGAGATACGACGAACTCCCCCCCAGAACCCCTGCAATCTGGGACAGGACCAGAAGATATGGAGGAGGGTGCCCCTCTCCTCGTTGCAGCGCCAACATCTGTCCGTGGCGGTGGGAAAGCATTTCTGTAATCTGGAGGGTGTCAGGTACCAGCGGGTAAGTATTTTAAAGTTTGTCTCTTGTATTTTCGTACAACAGGAGGTCTTATGGGCCAAGGAGATGATGCGTTGAGACTGTGTCGTGGAAAATTTACAACCCAGGTCTCTTTCCCAATTGGCCATACAAGGTAGCGGTGGTAGTTGTTCTTTCGAAACAATAAAGAGTTTTAAAGGCTTTGATTCCTTTGTGGTATGCAGCCATTTTTTTTAATTTACTCAACCCAGCACACAGAGATCGGGCCTACGCTATAATCTGAACTGAGCATGCACAGCTCAGTTTACATTCTGGGGAACTCGGAGTGCAGGTAGATGCATCTTATTGCAGAAAAGACAATGCATTAAAGAGCCTGTCTGCATGCAGTGAATACGTCCCACTACCAGATATCTATTTACTTCTAAGTATCCCATACATATATAATATACATATGTGATGTTTCGAGTGCAGTACTAAAGTATATCTACACCCAAGAACAAAAAAATGTATATTCTTATATATGATGGCTACATTACTTTATTTCAGGCTAACTACATCTTCTACAAGTACAGAAAAATACCTGTTGATACGAATACACACATACAGAAAGGCCTGAGGAAAGAGCACGCATGCTCCTCAAACGCGTAGCCGCCCAAGCTGCATCATTGGTGACGTCACATTTGTCTCCCGTGCTGTACCTGCTGGGGACACGTCATAGGAACGTATAGCGTTCCCTTCCTTCAATCCAGGTGGGATTCAAGCACCTTGGATGTCCGAAAAGTGGAGAATAGATTAGCATAGTTTATATTACTTTCTTGTAAGTTGCTCATTGTATCTCAATAAATCCTGCTTTTATTAACCACTACACTTAGATAGCGCTCGTCTGTCTTCTTGTTTTTGTTTGCACAGCATGTAGTATTGCTTCAGAGCACCAGAGCACCCTTTCAGAGTTTTGAACTGTCCACAGAACCAATAGATATCTAAAAATATTCCTTGGATTGATAAGAACTTCTCAGCCCCATACACACTATCAGTTTTTCTGCCGAGTTTTTCCTTCAGGTTTACCAAAACCATGTAGTGCAAGGGCCTGCCTGATTGCATACACATTGAAACTCCTAAGGTTTGACCTCATATTATATGGTTTTGGTAAATCTGAAGGAAAAACGCAGCAGAATAACTGATAGTGTGTATGGGGCTTTAGAGTAGACACTCTATGCAGAGTATTGCAGAGAAGCTCTTTTCTTACTGTTATCCTTGGTGTCTTCTGGCTTTATATGTCATGACATATAATATCACTTGTAATACACAGCTAAGAACAACTGGGCTGAAAATTTTACAGTTAGCCTGACTGGCAAAATGAACATGTCCATTGAAGTCACCTTAACCCCTAGTTGATCCAGGGAAAGGCAAACGCCCTTAAAAAGGGTGATCCATGTATTCTAACAAAAAAAAAAAACATCATGACCCACAAAAAACAGCCAGAAGGCTCCATGGGTCAACATTCTGCTATGTGTTACCTATAAATATATTTTTAACTACCGTATTTATATGTTGTGCTTTTAGAGATGCATCCAAACTTTATTTTAAGCAATTTGCTTGTGAAACATTATTCCACTTTTAGATAGCTCTTACGGTAAAGAAACCTTTCCATGCCCTACTTCAACTTTGCAGTATTGCCTAAATGGGATAAGAAGCAGCCACACAACTTCAGTCCATGGAGTTGAGGCAACTAAGCTGCTTGCTTTTGCAAGGGAATTTTCCCTAACTTTAGTAAATGTGGTGAAAATTCACTTAGTAAAAAAATTCCCAATCATGTGCAAGCAAATTTAGAAAAAAAAACACAATATTTTTGCTTGCACGTGATTGGATGGTGAAAGTCAGAGGGACATCGCCTTATTCACTAAGCTAAGAAAATTGCCTTGCAAAGTGCTAATGCCCTTGCAAAGTGCAACTGCAAAGTGATCTACCTATTTGCCTTAAGAAAATTAACCCTACTGTAACCCTTCAATAATCTGTACCTGATGCTGGAAGAGGCAACGGGGGGGTTGATTAACTAAAGCAAAATAGGCTGCTCATTTTTAAGGGAAGTTGCACTTCAGAAAGAAATTTTCCCCAGAGCATATAGAATGCGGTGAAATTTCAATTTGCAAAGAATACCTAATCACATTTAAGGTAATAAAAAAATATATCCTTGCACATAATTGGATGACAAAAGTCAGCAGAGCTTTACTTCATTTGCTAAGATAAGGTAAAAATTGCCCTGCTGACATCCTTTTTGCCTTTAGTATATCAACCCAACAAATCCAAACAGAAAAATGAAAAAGCAACACTTTCCAAATGTACAGTATAAGATCAGTAACCAAGCAGAGCTCTTATGATCCAAAATGAACTGTTAAATTGTATTTTTTATTAAGGCTTTATTACATTTTTTTTTTTGCCTAAACGGTTTCATACATGCAGTGCTTTATCCACCTAACTAGTCTATCAAGTCTATATGCATGAAATCAGTTGGGACTCTTTTTCTCTCTATGTCAGTGAAACTCAGATTTAAATACTGGAAAGCACATCAGAATTGATAAAGATCTGTGAGTCCCCCCTTTACTCAAGATCTTTGCGCCCGCCAGATTATTATTATTATTATTATTATAATACAGGATTTATATAGTGGCAATAGTTTGTGCAGTGCAAGCTTTAAAAAATAAAGGGAGACGGTACAATTACAATATAATTCAATACAAGAGGGTTCTTGTAGGAGCTTTCAGTCTATAAGTATTCCTTACTTTGTTTTCCCTGGGTTTTGCATTTAAAGCGGAGCTCCACCCTAAAGTGGAACTTCCGCTCATCGGAAACCCTCCCCCCCTCCGGTGCCACAATTGGCAACTTTCAGGGGGGAGGGGGGTGCAGATACCTGTATAATAAACTTACTATACCGATCAGCCATAACATTATGACCACCCACCTAATATTGAGTAAGGCCACCTTTTCCTAAAACAGCCCTGACCCATTGAGGCATGGACACCAAAGTAACATCCACATGAATGGCAGGACCCAAGGTTTCCCAGAAGAACATTGCCTCTGCCAACTTCTTTCTTATACCGCATCCTGATGCGATCTCTTCCCCAGGTAAGTGATGCACACGCACCCAGCCATCCACATGATGTAAAAAAAAAGTGATTCATCAGACCAGGCTCTTCCATTGCTCCGTGGTCCAGTTCTGATGTTCATTTGACCATTGTAGAATCATTTGGTTGTAGACATGGGTCACCATGGTCTTCACAGACCCATACACAACAAACTGTGATGCCCATTTTTATTTCTGCTTTCACATCAACTTCATGGACAGCATTCTAATATATCCCACCAATTTTCAGATTACATTGTAACAAGATATTCCTTTTACCTGTCAGTGGTCATAATGTTATGGCTGATCGGTGTATATTATTTAGTATATATTCATACCTCCCAACTGTCCCTGATTTCGAGGAACTGTCCCTGATTTGCAACAATGTCCCTCTGTCCATCTGTCCCTCTTTCCTACTCATTTTGGTCTGATCTATATAGTTGCATATAAAATGCACTTTTTATTTCCCCTGTGCTAAACCTTATATCCAATGTCTTAATTGCTACATTTGTAAATTTCAAAACCAGTATAAAGGAATAATAGCAGTATAAAAAAGCCTGTGTGGGTTAACTAATCTTTTTTTTTTTTTTTACGTATAATTCTCCTTTAAGGGAACGTGGCAGGGTGCGTGTCCTATGCCTACATACATTTGCTAATAAGTGTACCTCGTTCCCGTCTCAAAAAGTTGGGAGATGTACTTACTTATGTTACTTATGTTATATACTTTATTAATTTTACTGGGACATAAACACTTTATACATTTATAACATTTTTCTTAGGTATTATATATTTGTAAATGTGATTTGGAGCTTCTTTCCATAAGTTAGTGTGCTTTATGGAATTACTGGCCCTCTGAGGGTGGCAACCTTTGCTTCTTAATGCGTGCAGTCATATGGCTCTAAGCGCTAATCGAGTGCCTTCTTGTCCATGCAGACGACATGGAAGTGCAGTCCAGCTGTGTTCCACACCTCCTCATTACATGCACTGGCAGAAAATCAGGGAGGGGGGGGAGCACTTGGAAAGGTCACATTAATAATACACGCTAGAGGATGCCTTCGGATATGTATTTTTCATGAAACTTTCATTTCCACCAATCTATTTTGCATAGTAAATCAACGCCTCTATGAATGATATATTTAGTCTGCCTGATACCAGAGTCTGTTGAAATAGAAGAAACGCAGACTTAGATATGCTTCCTCCGTGCTAGCTTGTCTGTAGACTGTGCACTCTTGGGAGCATACAGCTTTATTCAGTGTGCCAGCTTTTTATGCCTTCTCTATTGAGGATTCCTTTGTTTAAAATGAAAGCTGAACTGGAGGCAAAAAGCTTACAAGGTTGAAATACAAGCATGTGAATTGTTTCAACTTGTCTCCAGCCAGTCTTGCTTCCAGGTACCAATGCCAGCTAGCACAGCTTTGCCCTGTACCTCCCTGAAGACTTCACTGCAGTTAACAATACAGCTTGGTCTAGGACCCTCTCCAGCCAGTGACTAGACAGTGAAGGAGCAGCAAGACACTGATAAAGTTGTCCTTCTGCTCTTCCCTGTTATTTTCATGTTTATCATTAGAATAACACTAAATTGTTCAACTTTTGGATGGCTTACAGTGCCGAATCCCCCATTTTAGTCTAAGCGGGTTATTGATTACATAGTGGTACTGTGGTTGGTGAATACCCTCAAGCTGTTCTAAATAGGTTCTAATTCTGCTAAAACACCGACTTCATCAATTTGATATGTTTCCCCGTATTTGTAAAGCTGTCTTCCAAATACAATGGTTTTATCCAACTTTATAAACTAAGAAGAATTTGTAAGTGCACTATTTTATGTTTTAAAATAAAATGGTTTTAAGAGTTACACTATGGAGGCTTTTCTTTCTCTTGCATGGGGGATGAGCATTGCCTAAACCTATTGATACCATCGGAAACGGCATAGCAGGGACCACTCTCCTGGTTCTATATAGAAACCCTGGCAGGGGAATGAGCCACAAGCTGTTGGAGATCTCCCTAAAAAGAGATCCTTCAGTCTGGTAAGTGTTATCGGTGGTGGAGGACTTTTTCTATCATATCCTGTCACTGCTTCTTGGGTGCTACTGTGTTACGTCACTAGTAAATAGAGCGCTAAGGATTCTCCTTTAATAGTCGCATCTGGTGGAACATTGAATTTGGACTATTTTGGACTTCACCATTTAGTTTTCCTTTTTAGGTTACATCACTATATTAGTTATATTGAAGGGTTCACTCGTATTTAATTTTTTCAGCATGATCAGTTGTTATCACATATTTGTTATTTTTTCAGCGCAGCTAAAAAAATGTTTCCATTGTTTTGTCTAGTGTGTGTATCTCACATATTTTAGTTGCAGCAGTTATATTAATATTTGTTTTTTTATTTTTGTGTTTTTTTAATAACTTCAGTACACTTTTTGGGACAGCGCAGTATCACACATTTTATAATTATTCCACTTTATAAAAGAATATCAGAAGATTATTTGTCACCTCTCTGTTTAACCCCTTCGTGACTGAGGGTAAAACAAGTCTAAATGCCTAAGCACAATTTTGCAACTTTGACGTGTTAGTAAAACCGTACATATCATCACAACTACTTTAATTTTCCTCTGAATCATTCAGATGTTCTTTAGAAAACTTCAGATGGGCCTGTAAATGTGCCTTCTTGAGCTGAGGGACCTTGCGGACACTGCAGGATTGCAGTCCTTCACAGCGTAGTGTGTTACTAATTGTTTTCTTGGTGACTATGGTCCCATCTGCATTTAGGATCATTAACAAAATTCTCCCGTGTAGTTCTGGGCTGATTCCTCACCGTTCGCGTGATCATTGAAACGCCATGAGGCGAGATCTTCCATGGAGCCCCGAACTAAGGGAGATTGAGTGTTATTTTGTGTTTCTTCCATTTGCGAATAATCGCAAAGACTGTTGTCACCCTCTCACCAAGGTACTTGGCGATGGTCTTGTAGCCCATTTCAGCCTTGTGTAGGTCTCCAATCTTGTCCCTGACATCCTCGGATGCTTTTTGGTCTTGACCATGGTGGAGAGATTGGAATCTGATTGATTGCTTCTGTGGACGGGTGTTATATAGGTAACAAGCTGAGATTAGGAGCACACCTTTTAAGAGAGTGCTCGTTACCTGTATAGAAGACACCTGGGAGCCAGAAATCTTGCTGATTTAGAGGGGATCAAATACTTATTTCACTCATTAAAATGCAAATCAATTTATAACTTTTTTGCCTGTCTCTCACGGTTAAAATAAACCTACCATTAAAATTATAGACGTATCATTTTTTTGTCAGTGGGCAAAGGTACAAAATCAGCAGGGGATCAAATACCTTTTTCCACTCACTGTAGTGTCTTCAGAAAAAGATGGTTGCTGCTATACTGTACACAGTCAGTGTGTGTTATGCTATGTTACAGTGATTTGCAGTGTGGTGGGCTGCACGGTGTGTACGCCCAAACCTCCTGGGAATCCTCCTGCATATGTTCACTATGCTCTACTGTGCTACATTACTGTGAATTTTAGTGTGGTGGTCTACATATTATTGTACCCCCTTCTGTGTTCACA
This sequence comes from Lithobates pipiens, assembly GCF_037356315.1. Classification (NCBI taxonomy): domain Eukaryota; kingdom Metazoa; phylum Chordata; class Amphibia; order Anura; family Ranidae; genus Lithobates; species Lithobates pipiens. Next base: position 57,840,762 of record NW_027507789.1, on the reverse strand, counting down.
GTGTTCTACTTTTTATTTTAAGATACAGATCCATTTATTTAAATAACTAGCTTCACTAGCCCTTATTAATAGGGCTTACCAATAAGGTGAGCTCATACCCTATTGGGTGTCTGGTGGCTGTTTGCATGTACTTTTTGGGTTGTAATGGCATCTATTACTGGCACTGAAATTTTGGATTTTATTGTTTGGATATTTTCCTCACTGAATTTAGAATTTTACTGGCACTGTATTGTGGGCTTTATTGTCTGGACAATTTTCTCACTGAATTTGGATTTGCACTTTGCTTATTAATATTATGATTTATGTGTCTTATATATTTTTTGATGGTCATAATTTATTTGAGTATTATATCACATTTTATTAATTAGTGTGTATTAGCGCAGCGCTATACAAATAGATCTCACATAAATATTTCGGGCTGTTGTCTCCAAATAATAATAATAACTTTTTTTTTATTTCACTTCAAAACTTGCCAGGTCTTTTCCTCCTAAACTGTGGTCTACTAGGGCTGCTTCCATGGTGTGCATAGAGTCTGTACAATATGTATTGCTATTGTCACTTTAATTTAACACTCTAACTTTTATTTCACAATAAAACCTGCATGGTCTCTCCTTCTGAAATAGCAGCCTAGTAAGGCTGCTTACATACTCTGCATTGACTGTATAATACTCCTGTTTAATTTGTGTTTTTATTTTTTTCAATTCAAAACTAGATATATTCCTTTAATCAGTGGCTTCAATAAGATAAGTCTCTTCCTTGATTTGCTTTGCATGTGTTAATTAATATTTCCTGTTCTCTCTACTTGAGTGAGTCTTCTAACCCTTTTGAAACGTCTGTGTCCACCTTTTCCATTATTCTGCTAATGTTTATTATGCTAATGTAATGCTAGTGCCGGAGAACATTCTAGAAAATAGTGGGTGGCGATTAGGAGGGGCTGTCTTGAATATTATTTATGGGCCCTCAACCAATCCCCAGGAGTGGGCCTGGCAGTGGACTGGGAAACCCATAAATAGACATGGGACATGGCGGCATAGGGGACTCGAGTGGAAGATGGGGAAGCAGTGCTGAGGAAGATTGTCAGTGGCCCTTGGGGGGGGAGGGGGATTTACCTCGGGCTGGAGCTTGGGAGGCTGACCTGGAAGGATACCACCACAGGAGGCAGTTGGAGACATTCAAGCTGGAGAGGCAGCGGAGAGCAAGGAGAGACAGTGAGTAGATTAGCGCAGTGCAGGGAAAAGACTGCCAGCTGTAAAGTCTTTATCAACCTTGCCCTGGGGAATCTCCATGTGCATATCAGTGGGGAGGACTGGGAACAGGAAGACAGCCAGGTGTGGCTGGTGTCAGCCAGGTGGACTAGCATTTTCTGCAAGCAGATCTGGGACCAGTGGCCCCAGGGAAGCCGAAGGAAAGGTTATGTGACGTTTCACTCTACTTGTGCTACTTTTCAAGGGACTGAGAGTTCCTGCCTGTAATGGGCTGTTGCTGAACTGCCCAGAAGCCTGTCAGTTCCCTCAGGAGTGAATCAGCAGAAGCTGTGCAAAATAGGAACAAGTTTGTGCAGGTGGAAGGCTTAAGAGGAAACTGTAAATAGAGAGTACTGTAAGTGTCCCTGAAGTTAAACTGTTGTCGAATTAACCCAAATAAAAAAATAAAAATAAATTAAAAGTTGTAAAACCTGTAAAATATATATTATAATATATATACTGTAAATAAAGAAATAAATGTAACACCACATCTAGTCTACAACAGCTAAATGGCTCATTCAGACTATCTCCTGCTGTCAGCCCATCATAGGAAAAATTGGGGAAGTGTGGGAAAACTTTGGCCAGGTTAATATTGTTACTGCATGCCCTCCCCCTGGGCCTATGATCTCCCCCTCTTTTTTATAGCACCTGCCCTTCCCCCTGCTCTGTGAAATGGCAAGCAGCTTTTTTTATGTTTTCCGAACTCCTCCTGCTCAATGCCAGCACCACATCCCTTCTCCCATGGCAGGATTAGTAGAGGAGGAAAAAAGGGTGTATTAGCAGTCACCATGTTGCCCTTAAAATCACATTTAAAGGTGAACCCTCTCCCTGCTGTACAGTGTTTGCATTGATTGAAGTCCCCCATGCCAGTGCCCAACTCCCCATGCCCTTTGTTTGTCAGTTTATTTCCTAATAGCCTTGAAAATTGTCCAGAAATTATTTTCAAGATTCAGCTTTATTTTTGGACTTTATGAGGGTTTGGGCAAACAGGCCATGAATCTAACCCAGGTCAAATCGCCGATCCCTAGTGCTGCTATGGCAATTTGGGAAAAGAATCACGACTGCAGACATAATCATAGCCTAATTACTGTATATTTATAATACACGCACGCTTCAAGCCCCTAGATACAAAAACAAAAAGGCCTTTAAAGTTAAATAAGTAATTTATATGAACTAAGTATTGGATTAGTGAGAGGTTCTACTAAATAAAAATAATGGGTTACAGGTCTTCATTATAAGTTTCCTATTTACTATACATTTACTGTAGTTCAGTTGCATGCATTTAACATAGGGTTGACTTTGATCAAGTTGTAGTCAAAAATGAAAAAGCAAACTTTTGTTAAAGTACATATAATGAAAGAGTAGGCTATATTGCAAACCCCTAAAGCCCCGTACACACGAGCGGACTTTTCGACATCCAAACTCCGATGGACTGAGTCCGTCAGACTATCCGATCGTGTGTGGGCTGCAACGGACTTTAGCTCCGCTAAAGTCTGACGGACTTTAGAAATGAAGCATGCTTCAAATTTTCCCGACGGAACTCCGCCGGACCCGGTCCCCTTCGAAAAATTCGCTCGTGTGTGTGCTACTCCGACGGACTAAAACCGACGCTAGGGCAGCTATTGGCTACTGTCTATGAACTTCCTACGTCGAATCCAGTCGTACGTCATCACGTTCGACTCCGTCGGAGTTTGGTGTGATGGTGTGTGGTCAAGTCCGTTCGGTCGAAAAGTCCGCCAGAACTCCGTCGGAACTCCGTCTGAACTCCGGCGGAACTCCTTTGGAGGTCTGTCAGACTTAATCCCTCTCGTGTGTACGGGGCTTTAAAGTGTTACTAAACCCGCAACAGTAAAATCAGTATGTGTATACAGTAAAGCATGCTTGTTATACTCACGGTGGATCCTAAGGGATTAATCCTCGCATTGTGTAAAAAGGCTGTTTGATCCTGCCCTTCTTTTACTGTCGCCAATTGATCTGCCTTTAGCATAGAGCCCTAAGAGGCACTCTGCACATGCTCAGTTTGGTGTGTATTGCTAGAGAGCTTTTTTTTTTTTAAGAAGGTGCATATGATCAGCACAGCACCAATCAGCACTTTCCAGATGGTGGGTCAGGGGTCATGCAACCTCATAGGACAGTCAGAGGACAATGAAAACTCCTCCTACAAGCTTTAGCCAGTGCTCGGCCTGACACTGATAGAAGTCACAAGACTGCTTTATCTTGCTGATGAGAAAAGATATTTAGCTCTTTATATTTATTCAAATAATTGCATTTGCATTTTCTGTGTACTGTGGGAGGCCAGATATAGTGAATGCAGGGTCCTGGGTTTAGTAACACTTTAAGGTGCCTGCATTTACCTTATCTGTACTCCTCTTCTGATAACAATCCCTGAAAATCTTATGCAAATACTGACTTTCTGAAAGTCAATATATGCACATGGCCAGACATTCCCCTCCCCCTCCTTAGTGACAGTGCTCATGTCCAAATCAAGGTTTTTCCTGGGGCTGTAGTAGTGGATCGGGGCAGCTTTGACCCATAGTTAAGGTAAGCACAAACACCTTTGGATGTCTGTTAGACAGCTTTAGTCTTCTTTATATGTATTTATCTTACACAGGTTTGTTTAAAGAAGATCATGCCACAGTATCTTAAACTTAACATCATAAATCAAATCTATATTTAAAGGAATACGATAAGTCACATAGCCCTGAATTTTTTATATGCTCCTCCATCTGTTAGCTCTGATATGCCTGCCTGGTGCAATCCAGTGTGCAATAAGCGGGTTAATGATTATGCACTTCCAAACAGCCACTGTCATATTTAACCAGCAGGCATCTGCAGAGCACAGGGCATCCTGGGGTAATACAGAAACTGCATCTGTTTTTGGCTGATAAGCGAATTTGCTTTTGGGAGTTATTCCAGGTCGGCTGTAATCTGAGAACTTTCTACATGAGGATTTAAACGGTTCACTTGCCTTTTATTTTTCATATTAAAATATACAAGGTGCTGCGATTGTAGGAGAATCAGGTGCCAGCAAGCAACAACTGAGATAGAGTTAATGGTTTTAGGAGGCATTGGCTGACTTTTTTTGCAGTGGCTGTGAAATATTCCCCTTCCTCTCTTCTTGCTGTTGATTGCTCCCTGGGCATGGAGTCACCGGCAACATTTTAGTATATTATTGTAAGAGATGGATTGCGGGAGGAATGTAAAATGTGGCTATAGGTTCAATCATCCTAACAAGGCATTTCACTGGGAACCTACCGGTCTTATCTAGTTTTTTTTTAAAACTTACAAGTTTGAAAACTCCATGCTTTGGCTCACCATTTATTTCTTTTAAATGTCAGATTAGTTTTACAGTACAATCAACACTACCATACAAAAGCACTAGCTTGGCCAAGGCACTCTTAAAATGTAATTCCACCCATTTTTTTAATTTGCAGTCATTCCCATGGACACCCTTATTGCTGTCAGGAACCATGAATCAGACGGAGACAGAAAATGCAGTTAAAATCACACCTTTAAATATAATGGTAAAAATGGTACAAATAGTCAAAACATAGCCAGGGTATGGTAGCCAAAGCAGGTAGTCAGAACAAGGCAGTAAATCAGGAAGCCAGAAATCAGCTTAGTCAGAGGCAGCAGGCAGGATCAGAAACCAGAAGGGACATCAGCCAGGCAAGTCTTCAACGGGCAGTTTAACCACTTGCCTACCGCCCGCCATTGTTATACGTTGGCTGTTTGAAGAGGAATACCGCTAGCTGCTGCCATAACCCCGGCATCCTCTTCTTCAGCGGGCGGCCGGCTTTCAGATAAAAGTGGTCTCAGTGGCGGATTAACCGCAAGATCACTTTTATCGGGGATGGGAGAGGGCCCCCCCCGCTGTGCTCTGGTCATTTCTGCCGCTTACTGGAGCCATCGGTAGCAACGGTGACGATCAGGTCCTTTCCCCTCAACAGCCTGGAGCCAAGTGAGGATAAGATGGCCCCCACTCCGCTCCATAGCACTGGAGGGCAGAAGCAACGTCAAATGTCGCATCCACCCAATGGTCTTAAAGGGGAAAAAAACGTTTTTGTAAAAAAATTGACATTTAATTTTTTGTTTTCTTTTACTGCCTTTTAATGTAAATATGAGATCTGAGGTCTTTTTGACGCCAGATCTCACATTTAAGAGGTCCTGTCATGCTATTTTTCTATTACAAGGGATTTTTACATTCCTTGTAATAAGAATAAAAGTGACCCATTTTTTTTTTTTTTTAAAGACAGTGTAAAACTAAAAAGTTAAATAAAAAATGTTTAAAGCGCCCAGTCCCACAGAGCTCATTCACAGAAGTGAACACATACGAAAGTCGTGCCCCCACATGTGAGGGGGCTTTCACACTACAGACAATGGTGCAGCTTTTTTAGGGCGGATTGCAGGCGCTATTTCTAACGCTATAACGCCTGCAAAACGCCCTGGTGTGAAAGGGGTCTTAAAGCGGCGCGGTGCTGTAACGCAAAAAATGGCCTGGTCAAAAAGGGGGTAAATCCTTCTGGGGCTGAAGTGGTTAAATACTTTTTTTTTCCTATGTTCTCATGCTGCACTTCCGGCTTTGGCCGCCTTGGTGATTAAGTCCCAAGGCAATTCCCATGGACTTCTGGGAAATCAACATCATCTATACCAGGAGTCAATGGGTATCACCTAATACCAAATTCTTGCATGATTTCCAGACCCGAAATTACGCAAATAAGAGGAGTTAGGTGCCATTGCTATGGCAACCTGTCTGGAATTAACATCGCAGCACAGTGGCATTCCTGCACGTGTTCATGCTGGGTAGCCAGCTGCACTGAATCCTGGAAATGAAGACAAGTGGGCTTCAGATGCCCACAACAGCCATGGACCCTGCCTGCTTCCGAGATCTGGCTAGTTTATAATAATTTAATAAACCCAAAAAGGACCACATTGCTGACATTATCCTAATGTTGCAGTAGAAGTAGTAACATTTATGGGGGAACTTTTAGAAAAAAAATGGATTCACAGTCTTCACTTTAATAAAAACTCCACTTTTGCCATTCAATGATCAGAATGAGGAAGGAAAAAAATTACTTTAGATTGTTTTGGATAAAATAGAGAATAGTTAAAGGCCCCTAACCCTTTCTAACCATTAAAAACAAAAAAACAAAAACAAAATGGACCACGAAGTTTTAAAAGTCTTCATAGTCTTCTGGCATCAGGGCAGAGAAATAAGAAGAGATTGGGGTACTTGTGAATCAGCTGAAAGATGCTGTCCAGCTTTCAGATTCTGAAAGGAGCAAAATATAAAGGATGAAAAAAAATTCTTCCTACAGTCCTGAGAAATATGGTGACAGAGTGGAGGGCAGATTTTTATCCTCCTGTCCTAACAGTGTTGAAAAAATTGTGTGATTTTCTCAAGGGTATGCTGTCTGGGATGTGGGGAAAAAAGAGATATCAATAAAACGGCATTTTCCAGAAGTCTTTTGTCTGAGCTGCTGTCTAGAGCTTATGACAGCTGAATGCTAGAGAAAAATTGCCAGCATGACATACTCCACTATTAGCATTTGATGGATGGCTATGGGAAATACTTTCAGCTTTGAGTTTGTGTAGCGGAGCAGCAATGTGAAAATCACACGTGGGACACATTGGATACAGCAACTTAGATAAAGTAAATAAACAAATTCATATTGCTATCAATGCTCTATGTTTTCAGACAATTAGATTGCAAACTACCTCAATCAGTGTTTCAATTAAATTTGTAATAATTTAAATAAAAGTTAGATTGAGTCCTGAAAATTGAAAATAGTCAAAGCTCCGTGTACGGCACTACCAACAGATTTCGAAATGCTCAAAAGATATGTCAAATCATACAGGAACCATGATTTTCACCAGCACCAAGCTTTTTATTTCCTCTTATTAAGACCAATAAAAGTGAAAAATTTGCAAAGAAGATTTATATGCATATCTTGACTTGAGAACCAAGGAAGAGGGCTACATCAATCTTATAATCAACTCTCTAGTCTAAAATAGCACAGTTCTTAATGGAAATAAATGTCCTCCGAAATGGAAAATATTATAGAGTCATTGAGATCTTTTAACGAAATACAGATCCATTCAGTGCTCTTTCATTTTAATGAATTTAAAAGCTTACTTGAATGTTCTTGATAACGATGCAACCATCTACGGGACATACTTGTTAGGCAAATCAATGGGGTTAATATTACTCCAATAAACTCACATTTAGGCTAAGAACCAAGCAGGAAAAAAAAGTCATTATGATTCTTACAGGTAGGTAGTCCCAATGTTTTGAATACATTTGTCAGTCCAGTTGAAATAAGTATGAACAAAGTGCATCCCACCTGGAGATAAGCTTCACTTACACAGTAGGCATTTCTTCCTATTTTCCTCTAGGCAGGAAAAGGAATCTGCCATCTGTTCAAAGATTACTCTACACAGTACTCACCGCTTCCTCCGTAGTTATTGCTTTTTTACATTGACAGGAATCTGCCAAAAATGCAGTGGTTGCAATAATATTGTATATCTAGACTTTTCATTATTTCGTTAAAAATCAGTTCTATATAAATCCTTAAGAGATTTTTTATTTTTTTTAAAAGACATGCAGTATATAGGTGGCCAGGAAGGTAGCCATAATGTTCTTTATTATTATTATTTATGGTACTTACAGTATCTCACAAAAGTGACTACACCCCTCACACTTTTGTTAATATTTTATTATATCTTTTCATGTGACAACACTGAAGAAATTACACTTTGCTACAATGTTAAGTAGTGAGTGTGCAGCTTGTATAACAGTGTATATTTGCTGTCACCTCAAAATAACTCAACACACAGCCATTAATATCTAAATCGCTGGCAACAAAAGTGAGTACACCCCTAAGTGAAAATGTCCATTTTAATTGGGCCCAATTAGACATTTTCCCTCCCTGGTGTCATGGGACTCATTAGTGTTACAAGGTCTCAGGTGTGAATGGGGCGCAGGTGTGTTAAATTTGGTGTTATTGCTCGCAATCTCTCATACTGGTCACTGGAAGTTCAACATGGCAACTCATGGCAAAGAACTCTCTGAGGATCTGAGAAAAAAAAAATGGTTGCTCTAAATAAAGATGGCCTAGACTATAAGAAGATTGCTAAGACCCTGAAACTGAGCTGAAGCACAGTGGTAAAGAACATGCTTAAAAGGACAGGTTCCGCTCAGAACAGGCCCGCCATGGTTGACCGTAGAAGTAGATGATGCACAAAAAAGCCAAAAACAGTTTGCTGAAGACAAGCAGACATGGATTACTGGAACCATGTCCTGTGGTCTGATGAGACCAAGATAAACCTATTTGGCTCAGATGGTGTCAAGCTTGTGTGGCGGCAACCAGGGGAGGAGTACAAAGACAAGTGCGTCTTGTCTACAATCAAGCATGGGGGTGGGAGTGTCATGGGCTGGGGCTGCATGAGTGCTGCCGGCACTGGGGAGCTACAGTTCATTGTTGGAACCATTAATGTCAATATGTACTGTGACATACTGAAGCAGTGCATGATCTACTCCCTTTGAAGACTGGGCCGCAGGGAAGTATTCCAACATGATAATGACCCCAAACACACCTCCAAGATGACCACTGCCTTGCTAAAGAAGCTGAGGGTAAAGGTGATGGACTGGCCAAGCATGTCTACAGACCTAAAACCTATTCAGCATCTGTGAGGCATCCTCAAACGGAAGGGGGAGGAGCGCAAGTTCTCTAACATCCGCCAGCTCTGTGATGTCATCATGGAGGACTGGAAGAGGACTCCAGTGGCAACCTGTGAAGCTCTGGTGAACTCCATGCCCAAGAGGGTTAAGGCAGTGCTGGAAAATAATGGCGGCTACACAAAATATTGACACTTTGGGCCCAATTTGGACATTTTCACTTAGGGGTGTACTCACTTTTGTTGCCAGTGGTTTAGACAATAATGGCTGAGTGTTGAGTTATTTTGAGGGGACAGCAAATGTACACTGTTATACAAGCTGTACACTCACCACTTTACATTGTAGCAAAGTGTAATTTCTTCAGTGTTGTAACATGAAAAGATATAATAAAATATTTACAAAAATGTGAGGGGTGTACTCACTTTTGTAAGATACTGTATATATAGCGCCGTCAATTTATGTAGCACTTTACATATACATTGTACATTCACAACGGTCCCTACCCTCAAAGAGCTTACAATCTAAGGTCCCTAACTCACATTCATATACTAGGGCCAAATTTAGACAGAAGCCAATTAACCTACCAGCATGTCTTTGAAGTGTGGGAGGAAACCCACGCAGGCACAGGGAGAATATGCAAGCTCCAGGCAGGTAGTGTCTTGGGATTTGAACCAGTGTGGTTGGGTAGTGGTTGGGATTCGAACCAGTGACCCTTTTTACTGCTACGCACTACACCACTGCCCATCTCACAAATCAAAAAATACATAGTACACAGGAATCCACAAATATTGCATAAAGTTAAAGTTTTAATTTTTTAATTTTTTCCATCTATTAAATCCTCTGCTTTTGTTGTTTTAACTTTGGATAGTAAAAAAATTTTTCTGCCAGTAAATACCTTATACAATCCACTTCCTGTTTCTTGTCTGGTAAAAAGCCAAGGCTTATGACACCATGCACAGCTCTCTCTCTCACTCTTGTGAGTTTGTTAGGAGGGGACGGGGGGGAGTCAAAAGAGGGGCAATGAGAGCTGCAGAGCTGAAGGTGTGCCTTTGTGTGTCTGTGTAAATCCAGGAAGTGCCCCCAGTTATGGATTAACCATTATAGCCTTCCAATTACAATTCCTCTTCCACAGGTAAAAATCTATATTATATATATTTTTTATTTAGAGATTAAAATTGTGAGTGTTGAATATATTTATGTCACAGAATATTTGCACAGCGGTTTATCAGCTGCAAATATTTTTGAAAAAATACACTTTAATGAATGCACAAAAACACAGTATAATACCCTAATGGTTGGTAAAATATAAAAGATGATGTTATTTTGAATAAATAGATACCTAACATATCATGCTTTAAAATTGCATACACCCATGGAATGGCCCCAAACCATAGTGCCTAAAAATCTCCATAGGCAATGTTTTGAAATTCTTTATAGGTTACTAGTTTAAAATTACACAGATTACACAGGAGTCTGGTACTAGAATTATTGACAATACAAACAAATGGCCACTGCCCCCACCTATAACTGGCCTTTACAGCAAGGAACACTGGAAGGGCACTGCTTTAAAAAAAAACCAAAGAAATTTCCAAGCTCAGCTTAACAACCAGCCTGCAACCAACCAAACTGACCCGTCTAACAATATGTGTTAAAAACAGGGGTTTAGTCTACACACATTTGCAAATACATTCGTAAGCTACAGGCCCCATTACCTGTAGTCCCTAACTCTAACGTCTAATGCCGCATACACATGATTGGAATTCCACTTAAACTGTCTTGCCTACACACGGTCACACCAAATTCTGACCGCCAAGAATGCAGTGACGTACAATACGTACAACGGGACTAGAAAAAGGAAGTTCAATAGCCAGTAGCCAATAGCTTCTATCTCTTAGTTGAATCTGAGCATGTGTAAGTTTTTGCGCGTCAGAAGTGCATACACACGATCGGAATTTCCAATAGAAAATGTTTCCATCTGGAAAATTGAAAATATCCGATCAAATTTTTGCTCGGCCAGCTAAATTCCAATGGAGCATATACACGGTAGCATTTTCCGATGAAAAGCTCTCATCTGTCTTTTGCTGGCCGAAATTCCAATTGTGTGTATGCGGCATAAGAGTCTCCACAGTGGAAGCACATGCATTTTGATGGATAGGTAGAGCACAGGTGAGCCAGGGGGGCCCACCCCTCCTTAAAGGTGTAGGGGCACACCCAGTACATAGCACTATGACAGCAAAAGTGTCAGTGCGCTTCCTGACCAATATATTAACAATTCAAATAATTGGCCACTGCCCCACCTATAACTGACCTTTGCAGCAAGGAGCACTGGAAGGGCAACCTATGTCCTTCCAGGACATATGGGAAGAGCAGGGGGGACTCCTTTCCGCCACCTGTAATATCCGGAGACTCATACGCCACTTGGATCACATTTCACTTAGTAGGGAATCGCCAGCTGGAAATAAATGGAAACTGGGATCATGGTTGCAGCCTCAATTTCACCCCCGTACATAGCTTGAACCCTTTCACCCTCTTAAGGCAGGTTCTCTTCATGGAAGACAAATAAACCAGTACAGTTGCATTACAAAGAAAGCCGATTCTCTTCTTATAGCACATCAACTGTGATTTGAGTCATACATTATGTCATAGGTGCACTGTCTCTCTTTCATTCTGTGGCATTAATTATCAGCTACTCCCAGTCTTCCTTTGTGGGAGTGTGTTCTCACCTGGGATTGGGAGCATAACTAGCATTCGTTTTTTCCACCCAGGCCAGGAAAATGAAGATGATGCTTTATGGTAAGGATAGGTGTTAATAGCAAAGTAAGTAAAATAAACGGTCAGTGCACTGAGATGATGCATGAATAATACAGTAATTTATGATGTTTTTTGTAATTTATTCTAATGTTTATTCAAATGTTATTTTTATAGATATGTTGTGTGGCAGCAGGCAGGTAAAGTCACCTGGTTGTATCCAGGATGGTAAATATGTGTGTCCTAGATTCAGGCTTTATGCAGACTTTTACAATTAGAGGGGAAGAGTTAATGAGCCCAGCTGAAGTAAGTGGGCTCATTAAGACCTCTACAAAAAACCCCAGCATGCTTAGGGAGATGCTCCATCCTGGAACCAGTTTTGTGTGTATAGACTGGGGAGTCTGAGATCTGTTCTGTGCGGTGAGTTAACGCCTGTGTGGCAAACCCCTACAATAGAGACAGGGACTGGGGCAGCACAAGGCTGCACCCAGTTGTTAGACAGGGAGTCTACGTGTGTAGTTAGAGGTTTGTTTGGCTGTTATATGTATCACTGCATGTAGCCTAAATAAACCGGATCTTTTGTTTTTTGAACCTACACCGCTGTCTGCTGTGCCTGACTTTGTGTTGTGAACCCATCCAGGGGGTCACACACACCCGCTGCCGAGCTAACCCCTCACAGTTGGTGGAGAATTTTGGCACTTTTTTTTTGTTAAGGCCAGCATGGAGGAGATACTGAGACAGCTGGCTCTAGCAAATGCAAACCAGCAACAAGCAAATGCAAATCAGCAGCAAACAAATGCAGGTTTACAAAAGAGCCTTGCAGCCCAGCAGCAGATAAATGCAACTTTGCAGCAGAGTTTGGAAAATCAGCAGAAGGCTCACCAGCAGAGTTTGGAAGCTCAGCAACAAGCCCAGCAGCGATCTGAAGCCCGCTTCATAGATCTGTTGCAGAAGCAAGAGCAGAATTTTCAACAGAAATTAGAGACATTAATACAGCAACGTCCGCAGACCAATGAAGCAAGTGGTTACAATAATACCGCATCCTTTGGTGTGAGCCGTTTACTGACAAAAATGACTGGAGAGGATGATCCGGAGGTGTTTTTGACCACATTTGAAAGGACTGCTGAAAGGGAAAAGTGGCCTAAGGAGCAATGGGCTGGACTGATGGCCCCTCTGTTAACTGGGGAATCGCAGAAAGCTTATTATGACCTAGAGCCTGACCAAGCAAAAGACTATGTGGTGCCGTCCGGGCTCAGCGTGTGCATAACTGGACTTTTCAGGTTGGAAAACCTCCCAGGTCTCAAATGTATGATCTCATTCACCTGAGCAGGAAGTGGCTGCAGCCAGAGACTTTGACTGCACCAAACATTGTGGAACGTGTGGTTATGGATCGTTTCCTGAGAGCTCTTCCTACTGCCATCCAAAAATGGGTAAGCCATGGAGACCCAGAAAATGCAGATAAACTTGTGGATCTGGTTGAGAGGTACTTGGCTACAGAGAACCTGACCACCTCTTCCAGGGACTTACGGACTTTCCCCCCTAAGACCAGATCATCCCCAGTGACGGGTAAGATGACTCCAAGGGGTGAGGGTGGAGAGAGTGAGAGGGTGGGAGTTCTACCTAAGGTCTGGCGGGAGCAGCCCAGGAAGCCCATGCTGCAAGAGGCAGCGAAAAAGATTATTTGCTACCGCTGCCGTCAAGAGGGACATATTGCAGCCAATTGCCCAGTTGTGGATGAGCCTATGCAATGTGACTTTATAAGGGAGAGACGTCAGTCGCTGTTTGCGACAGTTGCATGCACTGCCATTCGGGGACCTGAGAGACATTTATGTAAAATGTGTATTAATGGTAGGCATGTTGATGTGTTGCTAGATTCAGGTAGCCTGGTAACATTGATAAAAGCTGAATTCATTACTACAGAGGTCTCTGGGAAGAACAGGGTGGCTGTTATTTGTGTGCATGGGGACACCCGAGAGTATCCTGTAACTTCAGTGTTTTTTGAGACCCCCAAAGGTAACCTCTCTCATCAGGTGGGGTTAGTGTCTCACTTACCACATGATGCTATTGTGGGAAGGGATTTTCCAAAATTCTGGGAACTCTGGGATTGTCCTGAGCCCCCCACTGGTGCCCCTATAGACCAGGAAGATGACCAGAATTCCTCTGGGAGTGGTGAGGACTCTCCTGAATTTCCCTTGTCGGTATTGGCGGGGGAAACTCGAGAAACTGGGGAGGAGCCAACATCCTCAGTTGAAAACATGCCGTCTGTGGAGTTTTCGGACCTTGAGGTTCACAGGGAAAATTTTGCCACAGAACAGTTAAAAGACCCCACCCTAATAAAGGCACGGGAAAATGTGGTGAAAATAGATGGCGAGTTAGTGAACCCAGATAAGACTTGCACTTACCCGTACTTCACTGTGGAAAGGGACCTGCTGTATCGAGTGGCTCAAAGGGCAGAAGAAACCATTGAGCAACTTGTGGTGCCCAAACCTTACAGGAAGTTGGTGTTAGAATTGGCCCATGGGCACATTCTGGGAGGTCATCTGGGGACCGAAAAAACCAGAGAGAGGGTACTGCAGAGATTCTATTGGCCTGGGGTCATGAAGGAAACAGAAAATTATTGTTCCTCCTGCCCTGTGTGTCAGAAATCGGCACCTATGCCACATTTCCGTAACCCGCTGGTACCTCTTCCTATCATTGAGGTCCCCTTTGAAAGGATCGCAATGGATTTGGTAGGTCCGATAATGAAGTCCGCTAGGGGGCATCAGTACATTTTGGTTATATTGGACTATGCCACCCGTTATCCGGAAGCAATTCCTCTTCGAAATACCTCGGCCAAAACCATAGCCAAAGAGCTATCTCTTGTTTTTAGCCGCGTGGGTATTTGTAAGGAACTGCTTACGGACCAAGGTACACCCTTTATGTCCCGGGTTATGAAAGAATTATGCAAGTTGTACAAAGTGAAGCAATTGCGTACATCTGTGTATCACCCCCAAACAGATGGGTTGGTTGAAAGATTCAACAAAACCCTAAAACAAATGTTAAAGAAGGTGGTGGATAGAGATGGAAAGAATTGGGATTGTCTAATACCCTATCTGATGTTTGCCATTAGGGAGGTACCCCAATCCTCTACGGGTTTCTCACCCTTCGAGTTGCTCTATGGGAGACACCCAAGAGGGCTGCTGGATATCGCCAAGGAAACTTGGGAAAATGAGAGTTCTCCTCACAGGAGCGTGATTGAGCATGTCGCCCTGATGCAAGATAGAATTGCACAGGTAATGCCAATTGTAAAGGAACATTTAACCCAAGCGCAGTTAGCACAGCAGAGAGTGTACAACCGTGGGGCCAAGACCCGTACTTTTTCCCCGGGGGATAGGGTTTTGGTGCTAGTCCCTACGGTTGAAAGCAAATTTCTGGCCAAATGGCAAGGTCCATATGAAGTAATTGAAAAAATTAGTGAGGTGAACTACAGGGTTAGACAGCCAGGAAGGCGAAAGCCGGAGCAGATCTATCACGTCAATCTGCTGAAAGCCTGGAGGGATAGGGAATCCCTAGTCGCAGAGACTTTGTCACAAGTACAGCCTGATTGCTTAGTTCCTGAGGTTGGAATAGCAGACACCTTATCGAAAGCCCAACAACAGGAGGTTACAGAGTTTGTACTTCGTAACAAAGAGATTTTCTCTGAGCTTCCGGGACAAACATCTGGCGTAGAGCATGACATTATCACCCCGCCAGGAGAAAGGGTAAAACTAAAACCTTATAGAATACCAGAGGCCCGGCGGGAGGCAATATGTGGGGAGGTTCAAAGGATGTTGGATTTGGGTGTGATAGAGGAGTCCCAGAGTGACTGGTCCAGTCCTATCGTACTAGTGCCCAAACCTGATGGGAGCTGACGGTTTTGTAACGATTTTCGACAATTAAATAAAGTTACAAAATTTGACACCTACTCCATGCCGCGTATAGATGAGTTGATTGACCGGCTGGGAACAGCCCGATATATGACAACTCTTGATCTCACCAAAGGGTATTGGCAAATTCCCCTGGCCGAGTCGGCCAAGGAGAAAACTGCGTTTGTAACCCCAGATGGGGCATTCCAATATAAGAGAATGCCGTTTGGGTTACAGAATGCACCGGCAACATTCCAGCGGAAAATGGATAAGATTCTGAGGCCCCATCAGAAATATGCTGCAGCTTACCTGGATGATGTGATTATCCATAGCACAGACTGGGTCTCACATTTGCCAAAAGTACAAGCAGTCCTAGACTCTATCCGGGAAGCTGGGTTTACGGCCAATCCAAAGAAGTGTACCATTGGACAGGAGGAGGCCAAATATCTTGGGTACACTATTGGGAGGGGGGTGATAAAACCCCAAGTCAATAAAGTCGAGGCCATACAGAGTTGGCCATGTCCCAACAGCAAGAAACAGGTACGAGCCTTTCTGGGAATCGCTGGCTATTATCGACGATTCATTCCCCATTTTGCTTCTCAGGCTGTGCCCCTCACCAACCTGACAAAAGGGAAAGAGTCGGTTATGGTTAAATGGTCCCCAGAGGCTGAGGAAGCATTTCAGTCCTTAAAAACAGCCTTATGTAGCCAGCCAGTGTTGTACTCACCAGACTTCTCGAAGGACTTTGTTGTACAAACTGATGCATCAGACGTTGGGTTAGGAGCAGTCTTATCCCAGGTCTGGAACGGGGAAGAGCACCCAGTCATTTACCTCAGCAGGAAGTTAAAGTCCCATGAGGTAAATTACTCCACGATTGAGAAGGAATGTTTAGCAGTGAAGTGGGCTCTAGATTCCCTTCGGTACTATCTGCTAGGTAGGCACTTTGACCTGGTGACTGATCACGCTCCTTTAAAGTGGATGGCTCAGAACAAGGAGACCAATAGAAGGGTAAATAGGTGGTTCCTGGCCCTACAGGAATTTAACTTTACAGTTAAGCATCGCCCTGGTGTTAAAATGGGGAATGTGGATGCTTTGTCTCGGATACATGCGTGTCTGACTGCTGGTGTTACAACCCCAAGGTTGAAACAAGAGGGGGGGGGGGTATGTGGCAGCAGGCAGGTAAAGTCACCTGGTTGTATCCAGGATGGTAAATATGTGTGTCCTAGATTCAGGCTTTATGCAGACTTTTACAATTAGAGGGGAAGAGTTAATGAGCCCAGCTGAAGTAAGTGGGCTCATTAAGACCTCTACAAAAAACCCCAGCATGCTTAGGGAGATGCTCCATCCTGGAACCAGTTTTGTGTGTATAGACTGGGGAGTCTGAGATCTGTTCTGTGCGGTGAGTTAACGCCTGTGTGGCAAACCCCTACAATAGAGACAGGGACTGGGGCAGCACAAGGCTGCACCCAGTTGTTAGACAGGGAGTCTACGTGTGTAGTTAGAGGTCAAGCTGACCAGGATTTATTTTCTTGTTTTATTTTGTTTGGCTGTTATATGTATCACTGCATGTAGCCTAAATAAACCGGATCTTTTGTTTTTTGAACCTACACCGCTGTCTGCTGTGCCTGACTTTGTGTTGTGAACCCATCCAGGGGGTCACACACACCCGCTGCCGAGCTAACCCCTCACAGTTGTTAGCAATTTTTTGTCAGTTTGTGTCACAGGTCCTCACCGCTAAGCCTAATCTGTATCTGTTGGGATCCCTTGGGTAGATTGAATGCTCAATAACTTTCTTTCCTCTGTAGGGTCTATGATTAACACTGGTAGACACTAGGTGTACACCATACCTCCTAATTTTTTGAGATGGGAACGAGGGACACTTATTAGCAAAAGTATGTAGGCATACATGCCTCCTAAAAGGAGAATTAGACCATAAAAAAATAATAAAACCCACAAGTGCTTATTTATTTACCTTTATACTGGCTTTTGAAATTTACAAATGCAGCAATTTAGAAATTGTATTAAAGGTTTAGCACTGGGAAACACTTTTTGATAAATAGTTAGTGCATTTTATATATAACTATATAAATCAGACCAAAATGAGCGAAAAATTGGGAGAAAAGAGGGACAGGGGGACTTTGTTCCAAATCAGGGACAGTTAAAAGCTATGTGTACACTCCTGATCTGCAAAAACATTAATTATCATCTGATTAGGTCTAAGGATACCCATAGACATGAAATTACAGTCACCTAATCCATCCATATTAATGTCTGTTGCTAGCATTTGGCTTTGTTTCACCTACCAGACCTACCCCTAAAGTGTACCAATTGCAACTGGTCCCCAAAAAGGCAAACAAGTCTTCCTTCTCTCAACTCCATCCCTCTGTGTTGGAATCACTTGTTATCTCAGGAGAGCTTCATCCATATATTAATGGAGCAATCTGCAGGGGTCTGAAAGCAGTGTGTCTTGGTTACAGGAATGGCAGTAATGAATACAATGCATCTTAAGGGCTCCATCACATCTTGGTGTGCATTAACATACATTGTGATAATGCAGACGATTCTACTTAAATAAGCCCTAAATCCCCCAAGTGATCTGTTTTTCAATGTTTTTCAATGCACAAAATAATACAATTGCATTAATTATAGAAATCCAATGCAGTTCTATAGTGGCATCCCTTTTTGTGTCTGAGATTAGTTAGCAATTCCAAATATTATTTAGCCACAGTTTGCACAATGATAGTTCAGTTTAGTGACGGATGTAGCTATGCAGTATGTGATTTGCAGATATTGTCCCAATATGAGATTTTCACACCTTAGTATAAGGGTATACATATACTGAGACAGTGGGGGTTATTTATGAAAGGCAAATCCACTTTGCACTGCAAGCGCACATTAAAGTGCACTTGGAAGTGCAGTCGGTTTAAATCTAAGGGGTAGATCTGAAATGAGTGGAAGCTCTGCTGATTTTATCATCCAATCATGTGCAAGCTAAAATGCTGTTTTTTATTCTCCTTGCATACCCCCTCGGATCTACAGTGACTTAACTTCCAAGTGCACTTTAAATTGCACTGCCACTCAGGAGATGCTTGGGAGTACCATTAATCCTAACGGCACCCCCACATACTGGAAACCGTACTACACTTTGCGGATTCCCTGCGGCTGTGTTTTCTGACAAGGTGAAGGGACCTTTTTCCTGCGTCTTCAGTGGATTCAGCAGCTCATTCAATTGAATGGGCTGCTGTGAACTAGCAACCCAGCCACATAGAAATCGTGTGAACCTAGCCTACGAGTGCTTTGTGTCTATAATGAACTAGTTTTTTGTTTCTTACTTACCTCCCCTATGCTCTCTTACTGCTCTGATCATCCACTGGGATCAAATCTGTCACCCAGTGTTTTCAGGTATGATAAACCTTTGACATAGTACACTTTCTCCAGTGTGATAGTGTTGGTGCTTAGTGAGTGGCCACTCAGATACCCGACGCTGTCACAAATGGAGAATCCCCAGGATTGTAAATGCTCTAGTCACAATCTAGAGCTTACACAGTGGTAATTCTATTTGCTATGAGGCCTGAACAGTTTGGTGGGGCAGCAAATGGAAGATTAGTACATGCTGCTTGTGGGGCCACCACTAAAATGAACTTATCACAAGGACAAAGCCGTATTCTTAAAGCAAGTCTTCACCCTCTGCAAATCCTCCCCTCCCCTACATGATTAGCAATATCTTTTTTTTTTAGTTTGTTTATTTATCTTTTTATTTCAATAAAAAGTGTGGCTCTGCCCCCATGCACATAATTTGTCTAGGCGAATGATGTACACAGTGGTCCCTGTGTCTGCTGGGATATGCATGTCACATATCCCAGCAGGCATAGCCCTTCATTCACAAAAGAGGAGGGGGCCGTGCTGTGTCATTGGAAGGTGCCCCGGATGAACCTGGATTAGCCAGCAGGCCTCTCGATGACATCATAAACATCATTGCAGGGCAGGACCAAGCAGGGGCAGTAGACAAGAGGATCTCAGCGCTGGATCCTCTGGATGGGTGAGCATCTAGAATGTACTCAACTCATCACCTGGTAAACGAGGGGGAAGAAAAAAAATAGGGGGGCAACTGAAGAACCTCGCATAAATTGTTCAATCCATTCCCAAACAAAGCTTGGGCAAACATGGAACAATGTGTGAGTGTCTTGTGGGAGAAGATGGCTAGTTTTTAAGATTGAGGCAGATTTCCAGCCTGTTGGAAAAAATTGACTTAAGATACTCTTTAACCACTTGGGATCCGCGCTATTGCAAAATGACGGCAATAGCGCGGACCCACATTTTCGGGACTACGTCTATTGACGTAGTCCCGGTTACGAGCGGCCTGCGCGCCCCCTGAGGGGCGCGCGCGGCGCGCTCTGTGATCGGCGAGTCCGTGAGACTCGCCTGATCACCGATCCGTGTAAGGGGTCGATCCCGACCCCTTATCACGTGATCAGCTGTCAGCCAATGACAGCTGATCATGTGATAAAACGGAGCCGGTAATCGGCTAGTATTCCTCCTCGCGCTGACAGCGCGAGGAGAAAAAAAAAAGCCGATCGGCGGCGGCCGTGTTCGGGACATCAGTCCCGATCACGGCCAGCAATTTAAACGGACACCTGCCCCCTGCCAGTGCCCACCTGCCACCCGCAGTGCCATCCTGAAATAAAGTAAGTGCCCCCCTGTCAGTGCCACCCAGCAGTGCCCATAGTGCCCACAGTGCCACCCAGCAGTGCCCACAGTGCCACCCAGCAGTGCCCACAGTGCCACCAGCAGTGCCACCCACAGTGCCACCCAAAATCTGCCTCAAAGGTGCTGCACCCCAGTGCCGCCCATCAGTGCCCAGCAGTGCCGCCCATCAGTGCCCAGCAGTGCCGCCCATCAGTGCCCAGCAGTGCCACCTATCAGAGCCACCTATCAGTGCCACCTATCAGTGCCCATCAGTCCCATCTATCTGTGGTACCTATCAGTGCCCATCCGTGCCACCCATCCGTGCCACTTATCCGTGCCACCCATCCGTGCCATCTTATCTGTGCCCATCTTTGCCCATCAGTGCCGCCTTATCTGTGCCCATCGGTGCCGCCTTATCTGTGCCTATTAGTGCCGCCTTAACTATGCCTATCAGTGCCCACCAGTGCAGCCTATCAGTGCCCACCAATGCAGCCCATCAGTGCCCACCAATGCAGCCCATCAGTGCCCACCAATGCAGCCTATCAGTGCCGCCTAATCAGCGCACTTCAATGAAGGAGAAAAATGACCCGTTTGCAAAATTTTATAACAAACTATTAAAACATGATTTTTTTTTTTTTTTTTTTTGCATCTTTTTTTGTTTGTTTAGCAAAAAATAAAACTCCGAGCTGTAACTAAATACCACCAAAAGAAAGCTCTATTTGTGGGAAAAAAATGATAAAAATTTCATTTGGGTACAGTGTTGTATGACCGCGTAATTGTCACTCAAAGTGCATCAGCGCTGAAAGCTGAAAATTGGTCTGGGACTGAGGGGGGTTTAAGTGCCCAGTAAGCAAGTGGTTAAGCAACACATAAATTGTTCAATCCATCCCCACACAAAGTTTGGGCAAATCTGAAAAAATATGTGAGTGCTTTGTGGGAGAAGGCGGCTATTTTTAAAGATTAAGGCAGATTTCCAGCCTGTTGGAAAAAAGTGACCTTTCCTCTACTCACAGAGAAGAGAGCGCAAGTAGGGAGTCACATGTGAGCCACTTTGTTCTGTCGGATGAGTCCCTCATAAACCTGTCTGGATTGCCATTGTTCACTCTTGTGATGAGCAGCACTATGAGTGCACCATAACAATTAATTGAATGAATATGGCGCCTGCATGTCAAACCACCCTCTGAAATTTGTTGGAAATCTTAGCCATATGTAAAAGTTTCCTACAGGCACCAAATTGCCCTTTCATAGAAAACTGTAGCATGTAAAACTTCACAGAAAAATTACTTATAGTAAACAGTTTAAAACAACAAAACAACAAAACCGCCAACACATTATTTTATGGTAATTACAATTACTACCTAATGGGGGGATAATTACCTGTTGATTGTTTTGCTGAGATGTTGGAACATTACAGCTATCTAATTAAAGAAAAGCTTGCAGACCAGGAAAACTCTAAACTCTAAAAATCTAAAAACGGAGAAGTACTGATAGAGAAAACAAGTACTGTACATACATATATTAGCTTTTAGGCTTTTTCCGCAAGAGTGATAGCAGACCTTGTGATTTGCAGGTTCCCCAATATCCATTAAATGAAAGGGATGGCACAACCTGGACATTACATACAACAATCAAGTCTGGTCCACAGGTGACAATGTAAACAAAACCTTAATTTTTTATAATATGGTTTGGAGGTCATACATATTTTTTTTTAAATGTATTTTGATGCCTTGACCTAGATGTTCAGTATGTACCTCCTAAGATCTACACACATAGTGGACATGAAAGCACGATTCCTGTGGCAGAATTAAAGATTATAACAGACAAAATACATCATTAGTGGGAATGCTTCAGCAGTCTCACTATTGTTGTTCGTTTTTTTATTCATTAATCATCTTTTTAATTTTATTATTCCATACGTTATTTTTCTCTGCATAACTTTTGTATACTTTCACCTATTATAGTCGTTAAACTTTTAACATGTTCAGCTCTTTCAACCGATGATGGGACTTCTTCAACTTTTTTTCTACTATTCATACTTTTAAAATATTAAGCTTTTTAACACTTTTTTTTAACACTGAAGTCAATGAGAGCATGCTTAAAATCCGTAAAATCTTCTTCCACTGCCAAAAGTTTCAGCTCCTTCATACTTTTACCTACAGACGCCAAACAAGCTTTAAATGTTCACAAAATATTCAGATATCTGGCTATATCTTTTCAGTTTGATATCTTTTACAGTTTTTGTGAAAAAGCTGTTTACGTTTAGTGATCATTTCAGAAAATTTCATTAAATTTAGGGTATCCAGGCTTTTGTTGTCTGTTTTGTTTCCATGGTTACCAAAGCTTCTTATACACAGTGATGGGCAGTGGGGGAGAACACAGACACACTGTGTACTGATTTATAATAGAGGAATATGATGGGGCAGTTTTGATGCTATTCAGCATTCCCACACATTTTCTCCAGGAAATGCATTTTCTAGTTTTAGATTTATTCTGATATAACAGTATAATATTGGAAATTATTTACATACAGGCCTGGATTTCCATCAGAGGAGCCTAAGCACACAACCTATATTGATAGGGTCACTTGTTTTGCACACTTATTTTAGTGTTCTCTGGGCAGCTTAGAATATTGTGATGGTGTAAATATCCTTGTACAAAAAAAAGGAAAAAAAATGTATTTCATTAGCTGCATGGGGAAAAACTGACACTTTCCATCCACTGCCTATAGGCACAAGCCTACTGTGACTATAGTCTGACTTCTAAATGGCAGCAATAATGAATTAGCAGTAAGAACATATATTGAGCTACTACTGTAATAGTTACCTCATAACAAATCTTCTGATTTATAAATACTTGGTCCTGCACATGTGATCAATTATGACTCCAGCCCTTTAATGGCTTGACAGTTGGGGTGAGAGCTAACATAAGCATGTTAGTACCTCTAAGCCCTTGTACACACGGTCGGAGAATCCGTCGGAATGTGTCCTATCGGACCTTGTTGTCGTATAATCCGACTGTGTGTGGTATGCATCGGACTGATTTTGTCGGAATATACGTCGGACCCAATTTTCCAACTTGTTGGAAATATTTCCCGACCAACTGGGCCTATCGGACATACTCCTATCATGTGTAGAGAATTTTGATCGGACCAAGTGCCACGCATGCTCAGATCAAATTCCTACATCAAAGTTATTGGCTACTAGCCTGAATGTAGTCCCATCGTAACGAAATTACGTCATCACGTTCTGAAAGATCGGATTTTTCGACAACTTTGTCTGACCGCGTGTATGCAACAGTTTCGGACAAGATCCGACGGACAAAATCCGACGGATTTGGTTGTCGAAATCTCCGACCGCGTGTACAGGGGCTAACAGTTATCAATCAAAGCTTTAAATTCAATGGCTTTGAGAAACAGTTAAAATAATGGATTTAGTTTAGCTTTAAATATAGGTTTTCATATATATTATTTACATAGAGGCAGCCTTATCTGCTTATTACATACACAGGTTCTGCTTCCTGCTTTGCTGTGCTGCACAATGACTTTGCCCTATTGCACCTACTTACAATGTAAGTCGAGAGGGTCTATTGAGCTTCATTTGTACCTAAAAATGTGTACAACTTTCACCCAAGATTCACATATTTTTCACGTAAGATACAATAAAGAAAACTCTGTGAATCTTGCAGAGAAGTTATATGAATCCTGACTGAAAAGCTTTGATAAATAAAACCATTGTAGTCTTCTGAATCTGTAAAATAAATGCACCATCTACGGTATCTTACCTGATTTCTTACCAACAGCTGGTAAGCGAGAGACACAGTAATTACATTGGACCAACAAGAGCTCTCTCTGTTTGCTAATCTATGTTTCTATATATTTAAGTACAAAATATGGAAGAACAAGCTTGTGAAACTCTATTAGTTGAACTCAGCAAATGTGTGTCTTTTTTTGAACCTGGATAACTATGTAACTATGACAGTCATATTAAAAAAAAATACTTGTAAGATAAAAACTGCAAATATAACTCAAAATATGTGTTTAATGGCAATGCACTAGAACTGCTCTTTAACCATTTGCCCACTGGACACTTAAGCCCCCTAATCAGGCCACTTTTCATCTTCCAGTGCTCTCACATTTTGAATGACAATTGCTTGGCCATGAAACACTGTACCCATTTGAAATGTTTGTTCCTTTTTTCACACAAATAGAGCTTTCTTTTGGTGGTATGTAATTATCACCGGATTTTTTATTTTTTGCACTATAAACACTTTGTAAAAAAAAAAAAAAAAACAGCATTTTTCTTCCTTTCTGTTATAAAATGTAGCAAATGTTTTAAAATAAATTTTGACCACAATTTTTTACTGCTACATTTATTTGGTAAAAATTACCCAAATCAGTGTATAGTATTTGGTCTTGAAGGTTAAAGAGTCTACAAACTATGGCGCCAATCATTGAAGATTGATCACAATTGATTTACTGACAGCCTAATTTATTGAGACACTAACAAGCCAGGAAAGTACAAATACCCCCCAAATTACACTTTTTTGAAAGGTAGACAGTCCAAGGTACTTAGTAACAGGCGTAGTGAGTTTTTTGAAGTTGTAATTTTTTCCAACAATTCTTTGTAAAATGAAATTTTTTTTTCACAAAATTGTCATATTAACAGGTTATTTCTCTCCCGAGGACCCAGTGAACATGGACACTTCCGGGGGGTCTGCGCGCCAGGGGGCACCCAAGTTGCGCAAGCATGGGAGGCCATCATATGGCAGGCTCCCAGAGCTAACCAGTCGCGATGTAGCCATTATTCGGCTATAGCACGGTCGGCAAGTGGTTAAAGGAAAGGAATGATTACTTGCATCAGATCTGAGCTATAAAAGAACTGAGCTTGGGTAAAATGTTCATATATTATCACCAGAATTTAGCTATGAAGATGCTATCAATGGTACTCAGTGGGCTAATGTTTGTCATAGGTATTTGCAGAGTGTTCATAAGCTGCTATCAAAAAAGGCTTGTATAGATGGGCATTATGTCTTCAAAAGCATTAAAAATAGAAATTCTGGAAGAACCCTCTGCACGCTGCTATATACCCTTTATAGCAAGCCTTGCAATAGAAAAAGAGGGATTTTTAGTTCACACATATTGCAATACATGTTTAAGCTGGCCAACTGCATCAAAGTAATCCCTCTTTTTGGCCAGACACTAACCTGCTTTGCCAAATGCAATTGCTACAGACTGGGGCAAACAGACACAAATTGGATTATAAACATGTACAAGCTATTGATATTTGAGCACAGGCATATCTCATATCTTATTTCTGTTTCAAAAGCATTAAGGAACAATAAAGCACAAGTACATGCATTTGCTGTATTTACGGTAACTGCTTTTTTTTTAAACTGGGTTCTTTTTGAGGCAGATGGACCTAAAAACTCAAACCAAAGCAGTTTAGGCACTGCCTCTGATTGTCCATTACCAATAGATAGTTTATTAAATTGGAAAATACATGATTTGCAATGGGAGGCTGTTTAAAATACAAGTGAAAACAAAGCCCTTCTACTCAAGCATTAAAGCTGGTTGTACAAGAGGGAATCTAAAGCCAAATTGGTCTCCTTTTGGAATCATAGTTATCCTTCTGATCTTTCCTTTTTTAGTCATTGTGAGATTACACTAGTCAAATCCATCTTTTCAACTTGTTTGGGTGACAGATTCATGTCTAGGACACATGTATGACTACCACGGGGCTAAACTTATGTAATACAAGTGGTCAGAAAAGTTAGAAAACCTATTGTTTCCCCTTTGTGATGCACCATCCCCATGCCTACATTTCCAGTATATGGCCAGTTTTTGTGTCATCCAATCCAAACACAATGGGGATGATCTATAACTAAAGATAAAAAGGCAGTCCACTTTGTAAAGGAAGTTGCACTATCCAGGGAAATGTTTCCCAGAGCTTAATGAACATGGTACAATTTCACTTTGCAAAGAATACCCAAACACGTGCAAGGAAAATAACAAAAATTGCATTTTTGCTTGCACATGATTGGAGGATGGAAGCCAGCAGAGCTTTACCCCATTAATTAAGTCCTGGGAATAATTACCTTGGAAAGTATGGCTTTCCTTGTAAAGTGAACAGTTTATGTTCTTAGTAAACCAACCCCAATATATTTATCAGCCTTCTGTATTGATGGCGTCAATTCTTTCAGCTTTCAAGTTTAATCTTTGCTTAGTCACTCAGCTCTGTTTGTCCCTAGAGATCCACTGATCAACACAGCACTGGCTGAGCTGGTTTTATATTACTTTACAGGCAAAATTTATTCCACTAGCTTAATAGGTTAAATTAATTAGATCCCAGCAGAGACCAAATATGTACTAAGTAATGAAACCAATCCTGTTGATTTTTGGGAGGACCGCAGAATCCCAAAGGTAGATATAATTAACTCACTAGGACAGAATATGTATGTGATACATTATCTGGTCCCAAACAAGATTAACTTTGATGATGCCATAGATCCAGGATGATATTCCCGATGCCACCAGATATTACTTCTCTGAATGTCTTCATCTGAAAGGAAACTGTTTACCCAAGAATTTAATAAAAGAGCTCAAGTCTAGAAGCCTTCCACTAATGAACAGTTTAAATATGACATATTTCACTAGGTGATCTTATGAGATTTCACTTCAACTTAGCTAAAACATAAGAACATTGAGAGGGGGGAACAGATGTAACAAAATAATTAACATTTATCATGCAGGAATAGATAGTTTAGAAACAACACACAACAAAGGAAATTAATAAAGATGACACATATTTCCTTTTCAGATAGTGGTTGGACAATAGGAAATAATATGATTATACAAATGTATTCATCCTAAATATACATATATACTTCAAAGCTGAACTCCAGGACAATATAAAAGACACAAATTATTGAAGCTTTATTTTTTGAAGGCAACTAGTGTAAGTACCTGAACATGACTTGATTTCAGTCTCCTGCAATCTAATATACAGCAGCACTCAGACTGGGAGAAGTAGGAGTAGCACTGGGAACCACTCAGGAAAGTTCTCTGTAAATTCAAAAAGTAGTCTGAAAAAAAAGCCTATTGGTAGTCTAATTGGTAGAGGCACTCGAAATGCAAAAGATGTTTTTTTGTGAATTAAAGAAATTCAATGTTCATAAAGAATATGACTCATTGTCTTAGATATATAACAGTGGGCACCTCGGACCACCGACTGGCTTTTTTTCAGGCTCCTTTTGAACTTTTGAACAGATTTCACAGACCTGCCCGAGAACCCCACAGGCGACCCGGGATTGAGACCCCTGTGGCATAGAGAGCAACCACCTTCACCATGCATGGAGGTTTTCTCCACCTGCGTTATGATTGTTTCCACTTCCTAGGGTAACCACAGCCTCAACAATATGCAAGATTCTCTTCTCCCCTCTTTTTTACAACTGTAAAACCATTTTGAACCAATTAATACACTATAAGGGATACCGCTTCCTTCTTTTCTTTTCCGGTGGACACTCTGAGCTGCACCAGAGACCATTGGCTAGCACTTCAGGACCAAACCCCTCAGCCTTCAGTTGACCACCACATCCCAGATTTCAATCAGATGTATTTAAGCAAGCAGTCAAGCTGATAGGAGGAGAGAGCAGAGTGAGCAAAGAGATTATATAAAACACTATTCTTTTGTACAGATATATTGTCAGTTATATATGATTGGTTCCACAATATACTGAATGGAAGTTAAATGTGGAGAGGCTAATAAAACAACTAGTTGAAGGTCCACGGTGACAAAATAGAGTGATCGCCAGTGGGGATTCGTTGGAACCTTTTGCTATTGTCATGAGGTTAACACGCCTCTCACTTAATCTTTACTCTTTAAAATACAGATGTAAGAACAAGATATAAAGTAAGAGAGGTCCACAGCAAATAAAGGAATCAATAAGAATGGTGATTAACAATGATGACACTGCTAACATTGTACTGTAGAACTTGTGATTGTTTTATTGGTATCTAACTTTAATAAAAATTATTGATACTAAAACACTATTCTGCTAAGCTTTCACTCTTCAGTCAGTAGGCTTAGAGTGGAGAGAGGACTATGCATTATTTCCATATGCTATAACTATAGAGAAGAAAGTGCTGCTGTTTGGAAGGGATGTGTAAATTTAAAGACTATTTGGACAGAAATAAAGTTACCTTATGTGTATTTTATCTGTGTAGTTAGCTCTTTGTCTGGAGTTCAACTTTAACTACACACCCAGGACTACCCTTGCCTTTAAAATGGAAAACAGCATAAATCTGGCTGAAACTTTCTGTTCAGATTATTGAATAGCAGAGTCTTTTAATCAACTTTTTTTTTGCGCTATAAACAAGAAAAGAGCGTCAATTTTGAAAAAAAACAATATTTATTACTTTTTGCTATAACAAATATCCCATTTAAAAAAAAAAAAAAAATTTTTTTCCCTCAGTTTAGGCCGCTATGTATTCTACATATTTTTGGTAAAAAAAATATTGCAATAAGTGTATATTGATTGGATTTCACACAAGTTATAGTGTCTACAAAATAGGGGATAGAATTATGGTATTTTTATTATTTTTTTTATTACTAGTAATGGCGGTGATCTGTGATTTTTATCGTGACTGCAATATTGCGGCAGACATATCAGACACTTTTGACACTATTTTGGGACCAGTGACATTTATACAGTGATCAGTGCTATAAAATGCATTGATTACTGTATAAATGTGGCTGGCAGGGAAGGGGTTAACACTAGGGGGGATCAAAGAGTTACAGTGCCTTGCGAAAGTATTTGGCCCCCTTGAACTTTTCAACCTTTTGCCACATTTCAGGCTTCAAACAAAGATATAACATTTAAATTTTTTGTGAAGAATCACCAACAAGTGGGACACAATTGTGAAGTGGTGTGCAAAACTGATAGAGACATACCCCAAGCGACTTGCAGCTGTAATCGCAGCAAAAGGTGGCTCTACAAAGTATTAATGCAAGGGGGCCGAAAAATTTTGCACGCACCACTTTTCAGTTTTTTATTTGCTAAAAAAGTTTAAAATATCCAATAGATTTTGTTCCACTTCACAATTGTGTCCCACTTGTTGGTGATTCTTCACAAAAAATTAAAATTTTATATCTTTATGTTTGAAGCCTGAAATGTGGCAAAAGGTTGAAAAGTTCAAGGGGGCCGAATACTTTCGCAAGGCACTGTAACTGTGTGTTCTAGGGAGTGATTCTAACTGTAGGGGGAGGGGACTCACAAGGGAAAGAGACCGATCAGTGTTCCTCTGTAATGGGAGCACATGGATCGGTCTCCTCTCACCTGACAGGATGGGGATCTGTGTGTTCAAACACACAGATCCACGTCCCTGCTCTGTAACGAGCTATCGCATGGTGCCCTGCGGACATTGCAGCATGAGCATAGGGTCCCAAGTGATGTAGCGGGCGGGTGGGCGTGCGAGCCGCCGGCTCTGTAGGGAATCCCAGGATGTGAAGGGTTCCTGCGGTGCTCATATGACAATACAGCGGTAGGGAAGTGGTTAAATAGAAGTCATTTATATGTCAATACTCCCAGAACACATGAAAAAAAAAACAATCCCATCCTTGTTCAAGAAGAGTGTACAAAGCCATTCAAGTCATCTATTCATGCCCCTGAGCCAAAACTACCAGATAATATTACAAAACTATTTATTCCAAACTGCAAACAGTGGTTTCTAACTGACCATCACCAGTGCAATGTATGAGAGCCATGGGTTCCATGAAGTAAAGCTTATACAAACCATCAAGAAAGCATAACCACAGAGGTAATGGCAAGCTTAGGAATTTATTCCTAGCGCCGTGTGTTTGTATTTTGTATGTCTACGTACTTACAGACCTTCCCAGTCCAGTGTTGTTCACCTATGGCTGCTGGGTTGATCAAAATATTTTTACTATACACTAAACTTTGGTTTAGCCCTCTACAATAGTCCTGGTTTCTCGTGTGGCCCCTTGGAAAAATTAATTGCCCAACCCTGCTTAAAACCCTGCCCACCTCCCCATAACCTTTTATCCAGATGATAAAGTTTTTGCCAAAATTCTAAATTCTGGAAGTGGTACAGTAAGATTATTTCATCACATATACAACCCTATTCAATAACCAGTGCAATGAACAAGTGACTCATGACTCATTTTGATTTCACTTTACCTCCAACTTGCACAAAATGCTTTCTAATTGATTGGACTTATGCCGTGTACACATGACCGTTTAATCCATCAGAATAAACCCGGACGGTTTTTCCGACGGAGTTCCGCTGAAACGGACTTGCCTACACACGATCACAACAAAGTCCGATCATTTAGAACATGGTGATGTACAACACATACGACAGAGCTAGAAAAGTAATTTAAATAGCCAGTAGCCAATAGCTGTCCTTGCGTTGTTTTGGTCTGTCAGAAACAGCATACAGACGAATGGTTTTCCCGATAGGAATTGATTCTGTCGGAAAGATTTAAAACATGTTCTATTTCTAGGTCCGTCAGAATTAAAAAAAAAAAAAGTCTGCTGAAGCCCGCACACGATCGGAATATCTGATGAAATGATTCCGTCTGACTTTTTCTGCCGGAAAGTCTGACCGTGTGTACATGGCATTACTCGACCCTAGAAAGATTTACCCCCACTTCATGACCAGGTCATTTGTTACGATACGGCATTGCATTACTTTAAATGACATTTTTTACCCCCACAAATCTTTTGGTGGTATTTGACTACCACTGCATTTTTTTATGC
The DNA here is from genome assembly GCF_037356315.1 of Lithobates pipiens. Taxonomy (NCBI): domain Eukaryota; kingdom Metazoa; phylum Chordata; class Amphibia; order Anura; family Ranidae; genus Lithobates; species Lithobates pipiens. The sequence goes on along the minus strand of NW_027507789.1, from coordinate 57,809,746 downwards.
TATAAAGAAAAAACAGTTTTGGGGAAAAAAACTATATTTTTTTACATTCTGTTATAAAATAGTTCCATTAAAAAAAATGAAAACATCTAATTTCTTCATAAATTTAGGTCAATATGTCTTCTGCTACATGTTTTTGGTAAAAAAAAAATCACAATGAGCTTATATTGATTGGTTTATGTGAATGTTATAGCATCTGGAAACTATGGGATAGATTTGTGGATTTTTTTTTATACTAGTAATGGTGGCAATCAGTGACTTATAGGGGGGCTGCGATATTGCGGTGGACAATCAGACACTGAGACTTCTGACACTTTGTGGAAAGCAGTGGCACTAATACAGTGATCAGTGCTAAAAATACTGTTTACCATGTCAATATACTGTGTATCTAGCCAGTGTTGTTGTGTATACAGTCTGCTGCTTTCACTAGGAAAAGAGATCAATTGTAGTCTCTGCTTTACAGGAACATAGGATCGACCCGTCCCCCCTGTCAGAACTGAGATATGCCTTGTTTACATAGGTATGTCTCAGTTCTTTGTGTATTGCCAATAATTGGCAGGTGCTGGAGGACATTGAGTGCCTGGCGTCCGCAGACTGGCTTTTGCTGTGAATTATCAGGAGAATTATCAGGAGACGAACTGACCATTCTGTCCATTTTAACACCATTTGGTTAAAATAATATGGTGTTGTATTCTAACTAATCCAGTAAAAATGTGTTATCTTTTTCACTTAACACTAAAATCTCTATTTTTAGAAATAATTGGATGATTCTATTTTCTGAATCAGCCTAAATTACATAAAAACAAAACCTATCAGCACTTTTGCCAACGTGGAAGATATATTTATATAGTCAGTGCACAAATGAACTACTTGATGACACTTACAGCTGTAGAAACTGTACCCTAGTACCACTACCTGCAACATCATTACTGAAAAGCTAAAGATAGTACTAAAGGCCAGCATTTCAGGAATAGGTCACCCAATACTGGTAACATGGTTTTGGATTGTATGAGAACAGTTTATACAAAAAAGCTAATACCTTCACCTACATCCACTATGCTTTAGTTCCCCTAGCACTAACATTTTCCAAAGGTGTATGTAAAGACAAAACCCTTTTTTTAAAGTTTTGAATAAAGTAGAGAAGGGTTACACCGGACACAGATCTTTAGTTTGTAACAAAGAATTATTATTAGTCTTCAATGGTCTAGCTACGGCAGCTCTCCACAAATTGAGAAGCCCCAAAAAAAACTGAGGTCACCCAAATTGAGATGTCCACGTAAATAAAGAAAACAAGAGAATCAAACATCTTTCTTGAGTCCTAAAATGTGGAAATAAGAACACAAACAATAACCAAGATGTTTTAGGGGCCAACAATCCCCTTTCATCAGTGCCAGGACATTGTAGTATAAATGTGTCAATTGAACACAAAAGCTCCTGGTAATAAAAATTGTAATGCAATGCCACCAGTAAAAGAGGAGAGAGGAATCATTCAATGGGGGCTAATGTTTCAGGGACGCAAAAGGAGGAGAGAGAAGCGCCAAGCCAATCCTTTAAACAGCTTAGGCATTTATTGAGTATATAGGTATAAAACAACCAGGGGTCAAGTGCTGGGGAAAAAAGTGTGGGAACTCTCACCCAAGATCCACTCCCCCACCAAAAAAATAAATAAATAAATAAAGGTACGCTCATATGCATATATATTTCACAGAAAATACAGTACATATATAGTAAAGTGCCAGTTTACAAATACAAAATAAGTTAACTTGTCAAACAGAATAATCAACACAATGGGTGATGATCTTTCCCTCGCAGGGAATTTCTAACACAAATACACCCTGTTCCAAATTCAAATACAGCAAATTAGAAAATATCACACAAACTGGAATAACGTTGCCCTTGCCGTGCAAGATTATTGGCAACGGATCAAAAAACTCATGGATCGGATCATTCCTTGGATCTGAGTCACAGATCGGATCTTTTTTCGGATCAGCAAATAATAAATTTGCAAAAACCTGTGAAAAATGTCACCACCATATAGTCCCCACTGCAATATACATCTCCCCTACTGTAATATCCACGTCATCTCCCCCAATAATATTTTGGCTGAGCATGGATGGGTATGGCTGGGTATTAGCAGAATATGTATTGGCAGGGTAAGTATTGGCAGGGTATTGCAGAATATTGGCAGGATAAGTATTGGCAAGGTATTGCAGAGTATTGGCAGGGTATGGCAGATTACTGCTGGGTATTGCAGATTATTGGCAGGGCATTGCAGGGTAAGTATTGCAGAGTCTTGGCAGGGTAAGTATTGCAGAGTAAGTATCGGCAGGTTATGTATTGCAGAGTATTGGCAGGGTATAGCAGAGTATTGGTGGAGTAATGCAGAGTATTGGTGGAGTAATGCAGAGTATTGGTGGAGTAATGCAGAGTATTGGCGGAGTATTGTTGGAGTAATGCAGAGTATTGTTGGAGTAATGCAGAGTATTGTTGGAGTAATGCAGAGTATTGGCGGAGTAATGCAGAGTATTGGCGGGGTATTGCAGAGTATTGGGTAATGCAGAGTATTGGCGGGGTAATGCAGAGTATTGGCGGAGTATTGGTGGAGTAATGCAGAGTATTGGCAGAGTATTGGTGGAGTAATGCAGAGTATTGGTAGAGTAATGCAGAGTATTGGTAGAGTAATGCAGAGTATTGGTGGAGTAATACAGAGTATTGGCGGAGTATTGGTGGAGTAATGCAGAGTATTGGTGGAGTAATGCAGAGTATTGGTGGAGTAATGCAGAGTATTGGTAGAGTAATGCAGAGTATTGGTGGAGTAATGCAGAGTAATGGCGGAGTAATGCAGAGTATTGGCGGAGTATTGGTGGAGTAATGCAGAGTATTGGTAGAGTAATGCAGAGTATTGGTGGAGTAATGCAGAGTATTGGCGGAGTATTGGTGGAGTAATGCAGAGTTATTGGTAGAGTAATGCAGAGTATTGGCGGAGTAATGCAGAGTATTGGCGGAGTATTGGTGGAGTAATGCAGAGTATTGGTAGAGTAATGCAGAGTATTGGTGGAGTAATGCAGAGTATTGGCGGAGTATTGGTGGAGTAATGCAGAGTATTGGTAGAGTAATGCAGAGTATTGGTAGAGTAATGCAGAGTATTGGTAGAGTAATGCAGAGTATTGGCGGAGTAATGCAGAGTATGGGCGGAGTAATGCAGAGTATGGGCGGAGTAATGCAGAGTATGAGCGGAGTAATGCAGAGTATGGGCGGAGTAATGCAGAGTATGGGCGGAGTAATGCAGAGTAATGCAGAGTATTGGCAGAGTAATTTAGAGTATTGGCGGAGGGGTAATGCAGAGTATTGGCGGGGTAATGCAGAGTATTTGCGGGGTAATGCAGAGTATTGCAGAGTATTGAGTGACTAACCTGGTTTACTAGTCTTCTCGCTCGGGATAGAACTGGGTAGAGGGGAGGGAGGAGACAGTCCGTATGCCAGCGGCGTGTGTCTGCCGCTGGCTGCGCTGGAGGGCGCATGCGCACTGACTCCAGTGCGTGCCCGCGTGTACGGCCGATGTCATGTGACCGGTTGCTAGACGCGGAGCGGCCCTAGCCTAGCAACCAGTCACTGACTCAGGCGGCAGAGGAGCGGCGGGCTACGCACGAGCAGCAGGCTCCTCCGGCTGCTAATGGGAACGGCGTTCCCGTTGTGGAAATAGTACGGGAACGCCGTTCCCATGCGTTCCCGCAGGACTCGAGCCCTGAAAACAACATTAAAAACTTGCAGAGTGCTAGAGCAGGTGGGAGCTTCCACGTGCAGTGTCACAGGAGAACCGCCGGGAAGTCTCTATTGAGGGATTCATGTGCGCCGTGTGTTAGCCACAGCTGGAGCCTCGGTAAGCCTCATGAAGACGTCGGCTGTGTGTCTCTGGGTGGGAGTGGTCCAGGACTGTCAAACTGGGGAGCCGCCCACACGCTGTCTGGCCAATCAGAACCCATTTTGAAGGTACGGCTGATGAAGAAGGAGAGGTCTAAGACACCGCGCTCAATAGAGACTTCCCAGTGGTCCTCCTGTGTTCCTGTGACACTGCACATGGAACTTCCCACCCACTCTAGCACTCTGTAAGTGCTCCAACATTTTTCACGCAAGTTTTTAGTGTTGTTTTATACCTATATACTGAATAAATTCCTAAGCTGTTTAAAGGATTGGCTTGGCGCTTCTCCCCAGCCAGCTCCTGAAGCAGCCTCGCTCCCTTTACAGCCCCCATTTAGAGACTTTTTTTTAGAGACTGTAACTTTTAGGGGTTCATCCCCCAGAACTTTCAATCCACTCACCATTCACATGTTGCACCTTCAGGTATCAGCATGCAGATGCATGCCTTTTCATTAAAATTTTAAACGTTAATCTTTTTCATCCGATGGTTTAGTGCTGAACATTATACCAATATTGTGCATGTGTTTCCTCCTAATGTTTCAGGGACAACTGTCTAATGTGGGAATTTAGACCTGGGGTGAGCCACATGCTCTCCAATATCTGGAAGTACCAGGTATTTATCTCTGTTCCTGGCTGTAACCATAGGGACAGGGGAAGTAAACAGGGGTTTATCCTTCTGCAGGGGCTTACATTAAAGTATACCTGTTGCTTTGCCAAGTATAGGAAAAGAGTAAGTTAACTTTAATGATTCAGTCTCATCTCATTTCATTTCCAGTCTTATGTCCTACAAGCATAGCCTAAAGTATAATTATTAAAAACCTGTTAGAATAAAATAATGGTAGCTAAAATTGCTGACTTATTTTTGAAGCTTTAATTTCCAGGGCTGCCATCATTATCCTTTTTTACTATAAAGTCACTAAACTGGAACAAGCTTGAAGTCAGTAAAGTTTCCAACCTGCACATGCTTCCAAACCAATGACATACCAAGCAGTGCAGCAAAGCATATGCTTGACAGTTCTGTGGTTGGGCCTTTAAGTCATGTAAAGGCAAAATCAATACATACATATTGAAAAAGGGAAAAAGGAAACTTTTTGGAAAAATATTTATCTTGATATATTTTATATATATTGTAGCAGGGCGGTACCCTGCCAGGATCCAGGTCTAGTGAGCAGCCAGCACACTAATTAGTTAGCTATGATCTGGGCTTTAAGTAATGAGCAGACCAAGGCTCTAGGCTCCCAGTTGGAGTCGACTCCACCCTGCAGACAGGAGGTCTGGGCACAGGAGTCAGGAGGGCTCCACCTAGACGAGAGGCGGGAGCCAGTGCAGCACGAAGCTGCTAGCGATAAGCAGGGAGCTGCTGAGTGTCCAGTCTGTGGGAGACAGACCAAGGCCTAAAGCATAAGGCCTCAGCAGGAGAGCTGTGTTTATAAGCTTAGGAGGGCTGAATATCGTTTATTTCGGTAGCAGGACTGAAATGCTAAATACCACTGCGAGGGAATCTACTGTGTTTGTTTTGAACTTTCTTTTTAAATAAAAGTGGGCAAAACCAGCCCTGAAATGGATAAAAGCGAGTAGTGGTGTCCTTGAAGTTTTACACTTGGAGTGAACCCCTGGCAGTTGGTGGAGGAGTGCTTTGGGGCACAATCTGAGATCCCTGCAACCAAGTAAGTTCATCTGTTATATGAACTGTGTGTTAATGCATGAGACTGCACAATCTGTCTGAACCTGCAAGAGAAAAGCAACGTGCTTTAAAGAGGCAGTGCATTAATTTTTTATTTTTTTTGCTGGACTTTGCGAAGTTGGTCTGGAGTGGCTGTAATTATGGGGCGGTCAAAGTTCCATAAAGAATCAAGGAGTGATCCTGTTGAGAGTTATGGCTGGTGGGCTCAAGAGGAACCGTTCCAGCCAAGTGGAGGGTGCTGGAAAAGTTCAGCAGGGAGAGTGTGGCCTCCCATGGCAACAAGGGACGACATGTCATCTGGATGGTGGGGCTGCAGTGTGTGAGAAGCCCTGACAAGGCATGGAGCCAAGAGCGCTGTTTGTGGTGCAGTGAATGGGGGCATGCTGTCTCCAAATGCCGTTTGTCCCAGCCTCCAGTGCAAAGCTATAAGAAAAGGTCTGCATCTGTGTTTGGGAAGCCTGCTCTGTGTGCCAGGAGTGAGCAACAAGCTCACCTGAAGTGCAAGAGAAGAGCGGTTGCCCGTAGCAATGGCTGTTATGTCAAGGCTGCAGGCCACATGAAAAAGGACTTGCCTCACTGCAGTGCCCTGTTCAGTGGGGAGGCAACTGTTAAAACTGAATGTGATGAGAAGTTAAGTGCCAAAACTGAAATGTGTGAAAATGCTCATGGTGATAATGGGTTAATGCAGTTTGGCAATAAAAATGTAAAGGTTGATGTCTGGAATGATGCTCCATCTGCTCTCGGTGGTAAGGGAGGGGTACTGCAACATGGTGTGGTTGAAAATATACTGCTACAGTGTAGTTTAAGCGATATGTGCAATGGGTCTGCTGCCGAGCCACTCTGTCCTGTGTCTCCTTGGATCTATGGTCCCACATTTATCCATGGACTGTGTATAGTGGAACTTCAGGGGTTGCCTTCCCTATACTGCAAAGTAAATGCTGAGTTGCATCCCTCATTATGGAAGAAGTTCTACGGGTGTCTTACATATATTACCAAAAGTATCGGTACACCTACCTTTACACGCACATGGACTTTAATGGCATCCCAGTCTTAGTCTGTAGGGTTCAATGTTGGGTTGGACCACCCTTTGCAGATATAACAGCTTCAACTCTTCTGGGAAGGCTGTCCACAAAGTTTAGGAATGTGTCTACGGGAATGTTTGACCATTCTTCCAGAAGCACATTTGTGAGGTCAATCACTAATGTGGATGAGAATCTCCACTCTAATTAATCCCAAAGGTGTTCAATCTCATTTAGGTCAGGACTTTGTGCAGGCCAGACAAGTTCCTCTAACCCAAGCTCACTCATCCATGTCTTTATGACCTTGCTTAGTGCACTGGTGCGCAGTCATGTTGGAACAGGAAGGGGCCATCCCCAAACTGTTCCCACAAAGTTGGCAGCATGAAATTGTCCAAAATGTCTTGGTATGCTGACACCTTAAGAGTTATCTTCACTGGAATTAAGGGGCCAAAGCCAGCCCCACACCATAATCCCAACATATCAAATGATTTGGACTAGTGCACAAAGCAAGGTCCATAAAGGCATGGATGAGCGAGTTTGGGGTGGAGGAACTTGACTGGCCTGCACAGTTCTGTCCTCAACCCATAGAACACCTTTGGGGTTAATTAGAGCAGAGTCTGCGAGCCAGGATTTCTCTTCTGGAGGAATGGTCAAACATTCCAATAGACACACTCCTAAACCTTGTGGACAGTCTTCCCAGAAGTTTTGAAACTGTTATAACTGCAAAGAGTGGGCCAACTCAATATTGAAGCATACGGACTAAGACTGGGATGCCATTAAAGTTCATGTATGTGTAATGACAGTCGCCCCAATACTTTTGACAATATATTATTATTGATGATTTTGGATTAATATCTCCTACATCCTGACATATAAATAATCAATTAAAATAAGCACATCCCATTGGAGGAACTGATGAGCAGAGCAAAAGGTAAGAAAGTAATCAAAAATTAGGCAAGAAAAAGTAATACAAAAAAAATTATAGACTATAGAAACATTCCACAAAACAAATAATGTTGAACACAAATTTTCAAACACTGAAAAAAACAAAAATAAACTACTCAAGAACTCATCCCCACAGACTCAAAACATGTCAATATAGGATTGCACTAGAACAATATAATGAGATAATGTGATCCTGCTGGAATTAACTAGACACTGACAATGCCTGGAGAGATATTAAATGTCAGTTGGCAGCCCCAGGGTGGAAGGCTGAACTGCAGAGTAAACAGACAAACCAGGCCTGCATAAGATTAAATTCCTTTGACTGGCACACTTGGCTTTGAATCTCACAGAACAAGGCCAGTCAAGATGGACATCTGGTATGTTGTACACATCTCTATATGCATAGATAATATGCATCCACTGGAGTAAGACTGGACTTTGATATTCAATTTTCACGCCCACAGGTGGCTATTTTACAGAATAACTTGGTGTGTGTTTTTATCTAACATAATTATTACACTATTCTAATATGTTTTAATTGTTTTTATGGGTTTAGGTGTACAGAGCTGTGAGCAATGATATACTGCATATTCTTCAAAAAAAAAGTAATTTTTCCTTTTCAATATATGTATTGATTTTGTTATTTGGCCTTTACTTTGCTAGTTTTTTGAGGGACACCTAAAACCCTTATATTTTATTGTTTTCATTATTATAGTTTGGAGTCAAGGTGCTTTTCCCAGTTTTGCGTTTTTCTTTACCTTTTGTAGAGAACTTTTTCTGTGAGATTCTGAATAGTTTTATTTTTTTTGGAGAGCTTTATCTATCTCTCGAATTCTCACCTTTAAAATCATATCAGTAACAGCAACAACCATATTTCTATCCCTTTAATGAATCTACAATTGTTCTTGAAACTCCACAGTTTTTACGCTCTGCACAGCAAATTGCACATTTTCTGTACATGGCCATAATCTACCATCTGTGATTCCGGAAGGATTGAGCAGCAGTCAGATCATCTATAGAGTTTATTATACTGAGTCGTTTCCATTTCAGAAAAAATACACATCAGCTGAACTCCTATTGTTCTAACTTGTCATTGACTATGAGAAGCTTTAGTGGTGTTTGCCAATAATATACATATGCATGTTGCAAAGATATGTTTGTAGAATTGGGAAAGATCCTGTACCATTCCATTTAAGTGCAAACACTATCTGATTCTCAAAAGCCTATTGGTTCCTTCTAGGCCTTTTGTCAGCCCATAATGGCTGGGATCCTAAATAATATATCCATAAACACAGAACATAAAGGATGCCAATATATTTGTAAAGCAAATCTGTCTTTTGGCCTTCAGTGAAAAGTAACTTACTGCATAGCAGAAACTCGCGGCTGCCTGTTCTTTCCTTCCATCCTATCTCCTCACCTAACCACTGGAACTCCCACAAAACTTCCTGAGAATGTACCTGGTCAGGTCAAAGTCGCAATTTTATAGGCTAAGTTCATTCATTTTCCTGAAAATATACTATGTTATCTAGGGACCTCAGTGTGGTAAAATTCTATGCAGATTTCAGTTAGTTTCCCTTGTAATAGAAAAAAAGCATGGCAGAAGCTCTTAAATATGAGATGTGGGGTCAAAAAGACCTCAGATCTCATATTTACACTAAAATGCAATAAAAAAATTAATTTGTCATTTAAATTTTTTTTTTTAAATGGCCCTTTAAGAACTGTGGGTGGAAGTGACGTTTTGACGTTGCTTCTGCCCTGCAATGTTATGGAGACAGGTGAGGGCCATCTTCCCCTCACTGGTTTCCATACCCAGCAAGGTAAGGGCACTGGAGCATAGCAGGAGGGGGGCCTCTCCTGCCGCCGATAAAAGTGATATTTTAGTGAATCCACCGCAGAGACCACTCTTATCGGAAAGCAGAGCGCCGGCCGAAGTAGAGTATACCAGGGTTATGGCAGCTAGCTGCTGCCGTAACAACAATATTCCTCTTCAAAGTTAGGACGCATATTGCGTCTTTAAGTGGTTAAAGAAAACTTCTAACAGGCCCTTGGGGCACTATTCCATCCATTGGCACCAACAATGGGGCACTATTCCTTCCACTGACACCAACGATGGGTGCTATTCCTCCCACAGACACCAAAGATTGGGCATTGTTTACTCCCACTGGACATCAGGACATTTTCTACTTCAACTGGCCCTAGTCCACCCCCCTAAGGTCTGAAGAACAGTAAACTGGCCATTTGTTTAGAAAGTTTGGAGACCCCTGCACTAGAGTGACAAAAAACAGCTGGCGTCCTAACGACCAATGGCATAATCCGTTGATAAGGAGTATGTCAGTCATCTGCATAGCATCCTTGTTTGACCCTCCTCTGCTCCTCTCCATCAGCATTGGGGTCACATTAGCTGAGTGATGGAGAAAAACTGAGAGAGAAGAGAAATATTGGAATACTAGTCAGTTCCAGTTTGCAAAAGTGTATTTGCTTTGGTAGAATAAATAACCTCTAATGTAGGTTGTCCTACATGTGTGGATGTTGCTGCATTATGTGAAACTATTAGAATCGTTTTTACATTTTAGAATGGGGTGCCTCAAGACTGTCCATCATTTTTAAAGGGTGCCTAGAGATTGTCCATAGGTGTTAAAGGGTGTCTTGACTGAAAAAGGGTTGAGAATAACTGACTCTTTAGATCTAGATCTACTCTAGATCACCAATTGAAAGACCTCTTCAGCAAACTACAGTTTGTACAAATAAGCTGATGGTTTTCAAGGGAGAAGCCCTCTTTCTCAGAGCCCCTCAGAGCTTTAGGATATGATGGTTACATGTCTGTGATTTTAACACTTATGTGAATATCCTAAAGGATTCTAGTAATAAAGTTTTGTCAAAAGTGTTGCACAAGGCCAGAACATGCTCTGTTCTTTGTCATTGACAGTTGCAGTTGTCTTAAAAGCTCTGGGCTGCTAAGTATCATTACCAACAAGTTGCTCGTTTGAATAGTTATATGCTGGTTAAATCCCACCAAATTTCCTACACCTCTGATAGCAGTGGACAGTAACTCTGCTGACTTTCTGAATCCTGAACTATATCCTGCAAATGTTTGATCGTACAAAAAGTACAATTTGATATAACACTGTACTGCATTGTTTGATATGGAAGGCAAGCACTTGGCATTGTGAAAAGCTACATGTAAATCATAGAGATAATATTTTATACCCAGACAAGATTTACAGTATATCCATTAAACAACTTCCTTCTGCAAAAATAAAATGGTAACAACCAGAGCTTCAATCATGACAGCACTCAGTTAACGTCATTAATTGATATTTTTTCTGGTTCAAGCCATTATTTAGAAACCTCTTAAGTGCTATCATTTAAGTGATGGCTTGGATTTATGGGCAAATAAATTGAGCCTAATTAGCTGTTCAATCATTGTCGCACAGAGATAATGGTAATTACGACAGATTAACAAGGAACTGCAAGTTGTTTAGTGGGAGCCACAGAGCACAAGACACCATATTTTGTGCACCCAGCTGGAAATACAAGTAATACAGCCATAAAATTATGTAGGGACAACTTTATCTGCTGTGAAGGGACAGAGATAATTAAGAGTCCCTACATTTATCGCTATATCGCCCACTAAAACACAATTTCCCATGACAGAAATAAGACACTGTTCAACAGAGTATAATTAATTCAACTAGCCATGTGTAAGGAGATTCCACAATTGCAATTAAAACTGGAAGCTCCCGGGACACGTGTAGTTCTATGTATACTATGATATATATTATATAAGATACATTTCAATTTAAATGTACTGGTCCTTTAAGACATGAATTTTACATAAAGGAGGCATAAGGTATTCTCTCAATTAGTCATTGACTCACAAAGCATTGAAATCATTGGATGGATATGGCACCCAGGAATCTAGCATTCTCAGAAATCGAGTTAAGCAATTTGTAACTTACAATATTTATATAGCACCAACAGTTTGCACAACACTTTACAACATTAGGGCAGACAGTAGAGTTTAGGCATGTTTACCTGCATTTAGGTGCACTCAGAACTTTGTTAAAATTGTTAAATGCCTATGTGTGCATGGCCACATAGGCTAAGATAGATGCTGAAAAAAAAAGTCAAATACCTTTTAAAAGTGGCATTTTTACATCCTATGTGCAAGAGGTCTTATAATCAATAATAAAAAAGAGATTATGAAAGTTGCATAAACATGGACTTTTCATAGCAATGTCCCTATGGCTCAATATGGGTAATAATAGCAAACTAAAACAACAGAAAGTCTAGCTGAGAATAAATACTTCAGTAAAACAGAACACAGCTAATTGCAAGTGACCTCATAGACAGCATTCCTCTTAGTAAGGTCAAGGGACCCCAAAGACCAAAGCGAAGAGTCTCGGGGTTATTTTAGACGCACAAATGTCAATGGATGCACAAATAGGAGCAGTAGTCAGTGGATCTCACCATCTCCTACGCATGCTTCGCAGACTAATCCCTTTTATCCCAAAGAATGACAAAGCAGTGGTAGTTGGAACAATCATTAATTCACGACTGGACTACGCAAATTCGCTTTACATAGGATTACCACAATATCAACTTGCGCAATTACAACTGATCCAAAACACGGCGGCAAGGCTGATAACAGGAAAAAACCCTGGGAATCCATCTCTCCTTCCCTGAGGAGCTTACATTGGCTAACTGTAAAAAATCGGATCACGTTCAAGACCCTTTGCCTCACCCACAAATGCGTGCATAAAGAAGCTCTGCAATACCTAATGGAGAAAATAAATCATTACACACCAAACCGCAGTCTTCGATCAGCCAACAAAAACCTCCTCCTCGTGCCCAAAGCCCGGTATAAATCCAAGGGGGATCGGAGATTCGCTGTCCAAGGGCCTCGGCTATGGAATGCTCTACCAATCAACATCCACCTGGAAGAAAATCACCTGGCTTTTAGGAAAAAACTCAAGACCTTCCTCTTTTAGCAGATGATCAAAGCTCGCTACAGCACCTAGAGGCGATTCAGTTCGCATTGTGCGCTATACAAGTATTTCATTCATTCATTCATTCAAGGGTAGCTCTGGTAACACCGGTGAACAGCTGGAGGGTTCCAAGGATGAAGTGCCACCGCACAGGAACTATAGTAGCTTTGTCGAATTTAGGGAGAGGGTCTCCACTCCAGGCTCTGCCCTGGCTGCCTGCACTGCGTTCTGACAGTGGAAAGCCTCTGATTCAATTGCAGATCACTTGCCCAGCTAGTACATCGGCTGAATAAGAAGGGAAGCTGAGGAACTTATCTTCCCTGGGTGTATTCAGGAAATCAAGGAGTTGTAGGAAAAAGGCGCTAAAAAAGCCTGGTCTTGCATCTGAGCATGGGGGATAAAAAAAGTATAAAAAAGACACTCTTCTACAAATTGACAAGAAAGTGGCTTGTATAGTAACTAGATAGGTTGTGTAATTTTTTTTTTAAAGTGGAGTTACTTTTAAAAAAGCCAGGGGGGGGGGGTGTTTGGGAGAAGAACAAAGGCCTAATACAGCCTAGATTGTTGTCTCTTTAAAATGTATGTGATCAGCCAACTGGGAAAATAGATAGTTAGCACAGACTTCATATAAAAATAGCTGGCTGTTTATCTGATCTAGATATATTAACATTATGGAAATTTATCTGCCTGCATGTCTCAAGGGGGTAATGAGCAAATTACAGCAAATCCATTTGGGTTGAAACGTTTTCTTAACTATTGTGTTTGCCTTCAAGAGTAAACGGTGGAATAGGAATGTTGGCAAGTAGCAGAGAACATGCATTTGTAATTAAAGGCAGATCCAACTAAATGCTGACCTAATTATTGATGATTCTGTGGTTAACAAAGTTTTATATTATTTCAACCAGGCCACTTAGAGACACATAATGATTAGCATCAGGCTGTCATGTAACTGCACACAATGCAGTTTTTCTACACGTTATAGCTTACTTCAAGGAATGTATGTCTTTTGTGCGATTTTTTGCTAACCCAGTTTTCTTGAGTTTTTCATAATCCATTAATTTGAATGCTAATCAAAATTGAGGGTGTTTGTTTAGGTGAATTGGGAGATTTTTGCAATATGCATTGCAGTCAGTGAAGAAGACAAGGTGTTTTAGTGGTTCTTAGTTTGGCTATAAATGGCTTCTATGAGTTATGGTAGCTCCTTTCAACTGCCCTGAACCTGTTTTCGTGCCACAAACTTTTCCTCATTAGCCATATTATTTTACAGTTTTGCTTTTTACAGAAATTAAAAACAAGCAACTCGATGAAAAGTGATTACTCAAAAAACAAAAGAAATACAAAGAGAAGGGTAACACCTATACAAGGAACACTAAGGACCAAAACCCACGTTTCTTCTGAATGGAACAGCTTAATGATACCCCCAAAGGACTAGGGCAATGGAGCTCCAACACACATATCTTGCAGTGCACCACAATGCAAAGTAAAGCAAAACCGTGTGTTATGGTACGCTGCATTGAAAAAATTGTATATTTTTCGGGCATTTCATGCCTGTTCATTTCAAAGGACTGCTTTGATGCAACACATTTTAACATGCTGTGAAAGAAATTGTAAATTCTGTATAAAACTGTATTCCATTTTGTATGCTTTGCTTATGTATTGCACAATGCACTTATTGTGCGCACGGCAATAATAATGTTTTGATTACTTGTTAACATTTTTCTAATAAGAGTCCCAATAAGAAATTAGCCTGCCTAGTTACTAGACATGTGCAGAGTAAAATATTTTGTTTCGTAATTTCGTTTTCGTCCGAAAAATGTATTTATTTGGTTACTCCCGAAATTCGTTTTTATTTATTTCGTTTTTCGTTCAAAAATTGCATTCGTCCAAAAATCCACATGAATTACGGTCGAATCTGTCTTTGAAGTCTTATGGTGTCTGTCGAATGTATAAAGAAGATTCGACTGAGCTAGTATATAACATACTTCGTGTGAACTTTAGAACCCTATTAAAGTCTATGGGACTCCAACGTTCAAAATCTAAAGTGCTAATTTTAAAGGCTAATTTGCAAGTTACTGTCCTAAAAAGTGTTTGGGACCCGGGTCCTGCCCCAGGGGACATGTATCAATGCAAAAAAAAGTTTTAAAAACTGCCGTTTTTTCGGGAGCAGTGATTTTAATAATGATTAAAGTGAAACAATAAAAGTGTAATATTCCTTTAAATTTCGTAGCTGGGGGGTGTCTATAGTATGCCTGTGAAGGGGCACATGTTTCTGGTGCTTAGAACTGTCCCTGCACAAAGTGTCATTTATGCAGGAAAAAAAGTCCTTTAAAATCACTCGCAGCTATTATGAATTGTCGGCTCCGTAATACAGAGAACACTCATTGAAAGTCATTGATAAAAAAATAAATAAAAAAAAATAAAAAGCGTGGGTGTCCCCCAAATTCAATTACCAGGCCCTTCAGGTCTGGTATGGATATTAAGGGGAACCCTGCGTCAAATTAAAAAAAAAATTGACGTGGGGTTCCCCCTAAATATCCATACCAAACTCTTTATCCGAGCACGCAACCTGGCAGGCCACAGGAAAAGAGGGGGGACGAGAGAGCGGCCCCCCTCCCTCCTGAACCGTACCAGGCCACATGCCCTCAACATTGGGAGGATGCTTTGGGGGTCTGTGACCCCTCAAAGCACCTTGTCCCCATGTTGATGTGGAGAAGGGCCTCATCCCCACAACCGTGGCCGGTGGTTGTGGGGGTCTGCGGGCGGGGGGCTTATCAGAATCTGGAAGCCCCCTTTAACAAGGGGACCCCCAGATCCTGCCCCCCCTGTTTGAAATGGTAAGGGGGTACAAAAGTACCCCTACCATTTCACAAAGAAAGTGTAAAAAATAGTTAAATAAGACAAACACACTTTTGAAAAATTCCTTTATTTATTTATTATTTCTAATAAAGGAATTTTTCAAAAGTGTGTTTGTCTTATTTAACTATTTTTTACACTTTCTTTGTGAAATGGCAGGGGTACTTTTGTACCCCCTTACCATTTCAAACAGGGGGGGGCCGGGATCTGGGGGTCCCCTTGTTAAAGGGGGCTTCCAAATTCTGATAAGCCCCCCGCCCGCAGACCCCCACAACCACCGGCCATGGTTGTGGGGATGAGGCCCTTGTCCTCATCAACATGGGGACAAGGTACTTTGAGGGGTCGCAGACCCCCAAAGCATCCTCCCAATGTTGAGGGCATGTGGCCTGGTACGGTTCAGGAGGGAGGGGGGCCGCTCTCTCGTCCCCCCCTCTTTTCCTGCGGCCTGCCATATTGCATGCTCGGATAAAGGGTCTGGTATGGATTTTTAGGGGGACCCCATGTCAATTTTTTTTAAATTTGACGCGGGGTTCCCCTTAATATTCATACCAGACCTGAAGGGCCTGGTAATTGAATTTGGGGGACTCCCACGCTTTTTTTTTTTTTTTTTTTTTTTTTTTTTTATCAATGACTTTCAATGAGTGTTCTCTGTATTACGGAGCCGACGATTCATAATAGCTGCGAGTGATTTTAAAGGACTTTTTTTCCTGCATAAATGATACTTTGTGCAGGGACAGTTCTAAGCACCAGAAACATGCGCCCCTTCACAGGCATACTATAGACACCCCCCATCTACGAAATTTAAAGGAATATTACACTTTTATTGTTTCACTTTAATCATTATTAAAATCACTACTCCCGAAAAAAAGGCCATTTTTAAAACTTTTTTTTGCATTGATCCATGTCCCCTGGGGCAGGACTCGGGTCCCCAAACACTTTTTAGGACAGTAACTTGCAGAATCTTTTCTCTCTGTCAAGTCTCTGTCAGTCACGTCAAATCTCCTATTCTATATCGAACTGTTGTAACAACTAAAATGAAAATAAAGCATTTATTTATGTCGGATCTTTCGTTTTTCGGATTCTGTGCTTTCGTTATCGTTTGTCAAAACTAAAACTAAACTAGCTGAAATTCGGACGAAAATGCATTTGGACGAAAACGAATGCACATGTCTACTTGTTACTCCCCTTGTTAGCTTAAAATACAATTTGTAATAATAACGTGATACGAAGGTAAGCATGTGTTTAAAAAGCTTAAATTGGGCTTTAATTAATATGATGATAAACAATGTGATCACAGTTATTTTGAATCTGTTTTCCAATCGTGGTAACATCAATGTATTTCTAAGGGTAACCTTTAACACTTAAGGACCACCTCACTCACGATATACATCGGCAGAATGGCACGGCTGGACACAATCACGTACCGGTACGTGATTCTTTAAGTGCCCAGCCGTGGGTCGGGAGTGCGCCATCGGGAGCGCGCCCATGGGAGCGCGCCGCCGGCGGTGCGCTCCCGACCTGGTCCTGTGCTCCGTGACTGTGGCCGCGGGACCAGCAGACCTGATCACCGCTGGTGTCCCGCAATCGGGTCACAGAGCTGAAGAACGAGGAGAGGTCTGTGTAAACAAACCTCTCCCCGTGCTTCCCTGTGTGGCTGTCACGATCGTCTCTTCCCTTTTATAGGGAAGGACGGTCTGTGATGTCACAAGCCAGGCCACACCCCCTACAATAAAAAAACACATCACGTCATACATAACCCCTACACTGCCCCCTAGTGATTAACTCCTTCACTGCCAGTGTTATTTACACAGGAATCAGTGCATTTGTATAGCACTGATTGCTGTATAAATGACAATGGTCCCAAAAATGTCCGATGTGTCCGCCATAATGTCGCAGTCACAATAAAAATAGCTGATCACCGTCATTACTAGTGAAAAAAAAAATATGAATAAAAATGCTATAAAATTATCCCCTATTTTGTAAATGCTATAACTTTTGCGCAAACCAATCAATAATCACTAATTGCAATTTTTTTTACCAAAAATATGTAGAAGAATACGTATCGGCCTAAACTGAGGAAAAAAAAAGTTTTTTTTATATATTTTTGGGGGATATTTATTATAGCAAAAAGTAAAAAATATTGCATTTTTTTCAAAATAGTCGCTCTATTTTTGTTTATAGCGCAAAAAAAAAAAAAACACAGAGGTGATCAAATACCACCAAAAGAAAGCTCTATTTGTGGGAAAAAAAGGATGCCAATTTTGTTTGGGAGCCACGTCGCACGACTGCGCAATTGTCCGTTAAAGCAGCACAGTGCCAAATCGCAAAAAGGGGCCTGGTCCTTTGGCTGCAAATTGGTCCGGGGCTTAAGTGGTTAATAGAATGGCAAAGTTAAATTTAAGTGAAAAGTCTAGTTGTACTAAATTAATACATATTAAACATCTTTTTATGTTAAAAACAGTGCACTTAAAAAGGTAATTGTTTTTAGGAGGTAAAACATTCTTCTTCAAGGAGATAGTATTTGTGTACCGTAATTAAAATTAGTGCATAAAATAGAAATTGTCCTAACTATATGTTTCTGATATAGTGTTGAAAAATGTATTAGGGGCAGATACATTACAATGGGTTTGGATAAATTTTGATTTTATAACAGAATACAGGTTATTATAAAAATCTGTGATGTGGGGTTATTTCAACCCAAGCTAAGGTGCTGTTATAATATTGCTGCCACAATACTTAATATAGCCGAGATGGACATCTCAGCATGAACACACAGTATTGTTATAATATATTATATTGTGACATCAGGAAAATATGTAAGACGGAAACTAAGGACGTGTGTTATCTAGCTAAAACTAACAACAGAGCAAGCAAAAAGAATTTATAATATTGCCTGAAAGTTATCTTTTTAGAACATGAAATTGCAGTTCTTACACAAGAGCATGGTAGAACAAAATAATCCATTGAGATATATTTATCATGCAAGCTAGACCCAGTAACTAAGGGTTTACCAAGCTGTATCAAAATATTAGCAGTAGCTGCATGCAAGGTGCTACTAGACAGAGTTACAGGCATTCTTTTAGACAATGATTTAACTTTAAGGGCCCCACATTCTGTGCAGGAATTATTGCAAACAGCCCAAACTAAATATTTGTCCAATGCAAGGTTCACAAAATACGAATTTGTATTGTTATGTATGTACAAATCTAACAGTTAAATGTGTACAATTAAACCCAGCCATCGTATTTCTTGTATTGGAGGAGGCTGGAGAAAACAAAAAAACACATGTGCTAAACAGATGATATAGGAACCAGCTGCTGTTATCCCAATGCAGAACACCAAGATTTTTGGAGTTTTTTTTGTAGATAAATCAAACGATAAATAATTTCAGAACTTTTTCTACCTTTTAATGTGCCTTATAAACTGTACAACTCAATTGAAAAACATACTGAAATCTTTTAGGGGGGAAGTAAAAATATCAAAAGGTGCTGCAACAAAATATTCGTTTAAGGGTGTGCACAGTTATGCAACCATATTATTTTTCTTTTTTTTTCTTTTACTTCCCTCTATCTAAAAGATTTCAGTTTGTTTTTCAATTGAGTTGTACAGTTTATATGTCACATTCAAGGTGGAAAAGGTTCTGAAATGATTTATTGTTGTCTCATTTTTTTTTACATCATAGAAACCTGACATTTTAACAGGGGTGTGTACACTTTTTATACACACTGTATGTTTCTCCACAGATTCTTATATTTGCAATCTAAGGTAATGCCAGAAATTTTTTTATGGAAAAGCAAGATAGTTCTTGTTAGTAAGATCCATTTTGGGGAAGGTTTTAATGGAAGCCTGATAGAGCTCTGGGTGGGACAGACTCCCAATTCCATGGACCGCATTTTGATGTTTTCTGTCTAGGTCTTGATTAAGTCAGCTGGTCCTAGCTCTCAGAGAGAGAGTGTGTCTTCATGTGGGGATGCAACTAGGAGCATGACTGTTTGTAACCAAACTTGGATACAATTGTTTGCTTTATAAAGGACTCTTACCTTTAGCCAAGGACTTTGTCAGACTACGGACATTGTAAGGCTCAGTAGAGCAGAGTTTTTTTTTCTTATGAGTTATGGTCAGAGGCCTCTACTTTCTGTTTGTGACTATCCTTTGGGATTAAACCTGACACCATGGGCGTCCGCAGGTAGGGGCAAGGGGGGTCAAGTGCCCCCCCCTGGAATCAGGTATCAGATCTTAAATTCAGCACAGTTGCATCGCTATAGGGGTGCGGGCAGCCAGCACCCGGGTGCCATCCACCAGTGGGGTAACACCATCAAGGTGCTGTCAAGCCCCCCATCAGTGTAGTGTGACTTCGGGCTCTTTTCCTTGCTCAGTCCAGCAGAGAACTCAGCGTCACTGTGACAGGAGAAAGGCGTGCTGCGGGCTATCAAATGTTTCCCCCACTCGCCCCCCCCCTTTCTCCTGCCAGGGACAAGAGACAGAGGCTCTCACCAGGTTCCCCGCCCAGCTTCCTGCCCGAGAGACCCATTGCCCAGTGCCACCAGAGAGAGAAACACTGCCCAGTGCCACCAGAGAGAAAAAATTAGCCACTACCAGGGTACAGACATGCTACACTACTGACCAGAGTCGCCCCAGGGGAACCCAGAGTGAGCGATCATCCAGCCGGAGGGATCACTGCTGTAGTTTTGCTGGGTCTGGTAAGAGGGACTGTTGGCCATTATCCATTACTTATCCTAGGGACTGTACTATGTCTGCAGTCTCTGACCATGATAATGTGATCATGACATTGTCGAAAAGGGGCGGTGCATGGGTGACCCTAAAATGATGCCCCCCCCCGAAAAAAGTTCTGTGGACGCCCATGCCTGACACTTTTCTTAAAGAAACTATGAGTTGGTGCCTGCCTTGAGTCTGATCCCCTACAAATGTGTTTTGGGTGATGCATAATTTTGCTTCCATATGGAGGACTAGAAGTTTTTTTTTGCTTTAAAACCAAACCAATGAACCAATCAAGGATGAGTGATTGGCTATCTTCAGCCTTCCAGCTTCTTGCTGAGGTAGCCATAATAAAACTTAATGTGTGCACATGAAACAGGCCATGGACCAAGGAAAATCATAAAGCAGACCAGATGACCAAGAATGTTACACTTGGGACTGTAATGTAACATTCAGGAGAGCTGGGATGATTAATTAATCTTTGAATAACCTAGAACAAGAAGAACAACTGGTCTAAAGTGGGGGCAACTTCTTATGAAACAGGACTGTTAAAATGGGGATCTTTATGTCTACCAGACTCTCCCTTTCTCATGATGGCCAGCTATTCAATGAGCATTAAATAACACCACGGCTTACCAGATTTTTTTTTTTTAAATATACAGCTTCTTGCTTTACCTGTTGTCAAAGAGGTTACCAAAAGCTGAACATGTCTTTCATAGATTATAAATTGATATATCCAAATTCCCAAGGCAGGTTTTTATGAGTACTGGCTTGTCTGTTTGGACATGTTTTCTGGATGGCCAGAAGTTTGGCCAGTGACAAATGCTACTGCAAAAGGCACTAGAAAAAAGGATTATCTGAAGTTGTTTGTAAGTATGGATTCCCAGAAACTATGGAGAATGATAGAGGAACTCACTTTATGGGAGAGATTTTATAAGAAGTTTTGAGGGTTTTTAGATTCCCTTCTGTCCGCATTGTAGTGGAAAAGTAGGAAGACTTTATGGAATTCTAAAAAATAATGTCGTTAAGGTGATGTTAGAAACTATAAAACTATGGCCTGAATGTCTTCTAATATTCGATATTAAGTGAGGATAGTCCCTCAGTGGAATACTGAACTCTCTCCCTATCTCCCTGTGAGATTCTGTTTGTGAGTGTGCCATGCACATGCTTATATTTTTCTCAGCAGCGCAAAGCCTCCACTTGGATTAGAGGAAGTTGCTGATATCCAAAGGTTTTTTGACAAATTTATATAAAGCGGGTAAAATAATTACTGGACACGTCACCATTTTTCTAGTTAAATACATTTCTAAGGTGTTATTGACATGAAATTGTCACCACATCGGTAACACCCCACGCAATCCATACATACAAAGAAACAAATAAGTTCAGAAATGAAGTTATGTGTAAAAAAAAATGGAATGACAGGGAAAAAGTATTGCATATCCTAACTGAAATTTATTTAATACTTCATACAAAATCCATTGTTGATAATGACAGCTTCAAGATGACTCCTGTATAAAGAAACTAGTCGCATGCATTGCTCAGGTGTGATTTTGGAACATTCTTCCACACAGTCTTCAAATCTTGAAGGTTCCATGGGCCTCTTCTATGAACGCTAAACCTTAATTATTTCCATAGATTTTCTATTGGATTCAAGTCAGGTGATTGGCTAGGCCATTCTAGCAGCTTTATTTTCTTTCTTTGACAACAATTGTGACTTTCCTTGGCTTTGTATTTGGGATCATTGTCTTGCTGAAATGTCCACCCTCGTTTCATCTTCATCATCCTGGTAGATGGCAGCAGATATTTTTCAAGAATGTCTTGATACATTTTTCCATTCATCCTTCCTTCAATGCTATTTACTGCATGCTGGAAAAATAGCCCCACACCATGATGTTCCCACCTCCAAACCTCACTGTTGATATGGGGGTGTTTGGGGATGTGCAGTGCCATTTGACCTCCAAACATGATGTGTATTATGGCCAAAGAGTTAAATTTTGGTCTCATCTGACCAGACTGTATTCTCTCAGTATTTCACTGGCTTGTCTAAACGTTGTGCAGAAAACTTTAAACAAGCTTCAACATGTTTTTTCTTCAGCAAGGGAGTCTTGCATGGTGAGCGTGCATGCAGGTCATGGCGATTGAGTTCAAAACTTTATTGTATTATTTTTTTTAAACAGTTCTACCTGCTAATTCTAGGTCTGTTTTAAGCTCTCCTCAAGTGGTCTTCGGCTCTTGGACAACTCTTCTGATAATTCTTTTGACCCCTCTGTCAGAAATCTTGCAAGGAGCACCTGGTCATGGCCGGTTTATGGTAAAATAATGTTCTTTCCACTTCCAGATTATGACCCCAACAGTGCTCACTGGAACATTCGGAAGTTTAGAAATCCTTCTGTAACAAATGCTATCAGTATGTTTTGCAACAATAAGGTTCTTGAGAGAGCTCTTTGCTTTTACCCATAATGAGATGTTTCTTGTGTGACAGCTTGGTAAGGTCTTTTTATAGGATGAGTTGAGACTGAACAAGCTGATATTAATTTGCACTGACAATGGGCAGGATTGCTTTCTAATTACTGATAGGTTTCAGTTGGTGTCTTGGCGTTATATGACTTTTTTGCACCTCCCATGTGTTCAATGCTTTTTCCCTGTGTCCTTCTATTTTATAACACATAACTTAGTGTCTTAACCTATTTGTTTTGGTATCTTTGTATGTATGGATTGCATGGATTGTTACCAACATGTGGTTAAAATTTCATGTCGATAGCAGCTTTAGAAATATATTTACCTAGAAAAATGATGACATGTTCAATACTTATTTTACCCACTATATGTGTTTTCTCCCCTATTCCAGTTCCTAAAAATTTGGAAGGATCATCTAAACTAAAGCCAGGTGATTAAGTGGATTGTTAACTGACATTTATATATAAGGAATTATTTGGAGACACAGTATTGCATCTATTTCATGTACAGTTGGCAAAACTTGAAGGAAAGGTCACCTGGATCGACACAAGACACTGCAAAAAAAATGATTAATTAAAGTATCACTGTGTTTGATTTGTTTTCCTGTAGGAATCTCAGCCTGGGATACTAATCTATTTATTCAAATAGTTTAATGGTAAGGGATACTATATGTGATTTGAACAATAGTTCAGCCATGTTAAAGCCATATCGTCTTTTATATATTTTCCTATTTATGTAGATTTGTCAGCATTTAATATGCTGGTTAATTAGTATGTCCACAATTAAAGTATAGAGGCAAAACTTCAAAACTTTTTTTTTTTTAGTTTTGAACAGAATGTAGGTGGATTAGAAAACCTGTCAGGTTTTTATTACTACTTCTGCCCCATTAGGGAGATTCGCCCTTTTGATTTGTCCTGTTTACCATTATCATTTGTTAAGTTAAAACAAAAGAAATAAACAAAAACAAAAAAGTTAAAGTAAAAGAAAATCCCAAATTTTGGGTTGTCACCAGAACAGTAATAAAGGGGGAATCTTCCAATGGGGATGCTAGTTCTGGTGACCTGGGGGAATTTTCTTGCGCTTCCTGTTTTGGTTATGGAACAGGAAGTAAAGGAAAATCTCCCCAATGGGACACTCTATCCGAGATGAAAAAAAAAATGTTTGACTCTAGTTCTACTGTAAACTACACGGCCATTCTGAACACAGGATCTAAGTGTGCAGCCAAGTGCTCTGTAATTTATTTTTTATCAATCCTTTGTGTTTATGTTAATTTTAGTCACAATAAAAGGTCATATTGTAATGATATAGCTGCTCTAAGCTATTAGAGTTTGACTCCTAGGCTGGGACTAGTTCCACCTAAACGTACGGAGGTTTCGGGTAAAAGTGATAGCAGGTATGGTTAGTGATCGAAAGGTAAAATATTGATCAAAAGTGAGGAAATGGTGAAATAAATTGTATATTCTGTATAAAAATTTATTCCATTTTGTATGTTTTGCTTATGTATTGCACAATGTACTCATTGTGCACGCAGCACTTATAGTGGTTTAATTACATATTCACATTCTTTCAAGTCCCGAGAAATTAGCCCATCTGTGTTACGTTTCTTGTTATCCTAAAAGTACATATGTAATGTTAATGTGATATCTACATAAGCATATGTATAAAAAAAACTTCAACTGCTCTGAATAAACAGTGATTTGTAAAGATGCTGAGTGTATGTTGTATATTTTTGTGTCTGTTCCCAACTGTAGTAGTTATTAATTTGGAACCACTGATCAATATGAGGATTGGAGTTGACAATCTATAAACTTTCAAGAACAATGCAAAAAAAAGTGTTTAAAAAAAAGGATGCAACAGGATGCCAAGGTCTCAGTGGGCCCAAAATGAAATAAGCTAAATTACCCTAAATGCCTAAGCCCTTGTACACACGGTCGGACATTCCGACGGAAAATGTCCAATCGGACCGTGTTGTTGGATAATCCGACTGTGTGTGGCCTCCATCGGACTGTTTCCGTCGTAATATCCGAAGGACAAAGTTTTAGAGCTGGGCTATAAAACTTTCCGACAACATGAACTTTGTCCAATTGTGTGTAGAGAATTCCGATCGGACAAAGTGCCACGCATGCTCAGATCAAATTCCTAGACCAAAGCTATTTGCTACTAGCCTAAATGTAGTCCCGTCGTAACGAAATAACGTCATCACGTTACGTATGATCGGATTTTCCGACCACTTTGTCAGGCCGTGTGTATGCAACACAAGTTTCAGACAAAATCCGTCGGACAAAATCCGACGGATTTTGTTGTCGGAATGTCCGACCGTGGGTACAAGGGCTAAAAAGACAAACTTTAGATTTAAAAAATAATAATTTGAACATTCTCTTCCACAGCAAATTTTCCTCAAACAGCTTAGTGAGTGAAATTGAGAGTTTCTGCAAATCTTTTCCCATGGCAAAATCAGTAATTTTTTAATAAAAATTTCTCAAATTCACTCAGCTCATCCCTAATCCCTTGATAGGTGCAGAATAACTACATGGATACTGCTTTCTTTGCATGCACATTCCACTATATAATTTTTTAGTGGAATTTTCATCTGCTGTTTTTAAAGCTAAATTCCAGGCATTGATTTTATTACATAGGTACATTAGTTCCACTTGGACGTGATCACCACTGTCTTCAATGTCTTGAATGGACAAGGTTGAAATGTGGTGCGGAGACATCACAAGCCTCACCTTATCCAATCAGAGAACACTTTGCATTTATAGATAAAAATTCAAGGAATTCTGTGAATGGCGCCCATGCTGGTTACTATGTAGCAGAATGGGGCACCATCTTGGATTCTCTATTCACTTGGGGCTGGTTGCTGTTATGCTGATGTCATTTTAAAGAAACCGTTTGTGATTGCAATTTTCCTTTTTACTAATAAATAAGGGCCTTCAATATTCTTGCTTTTCTAGAACTTATTCCACACTTTCCAGAATTGATCTGGCCCTGGGGAATGACGAGGCATTACAGTTGCTAAGGAACAAACTACATGCCTAGAGGCCTTTCTGAACATTCACCATTGGTTTTGTCGGTGAACCCGGGGTGGGGGAGCTGACGCTCAGGTGAATGGAAAATAAGTCAGTTTTGGTTGCAGCTAATGAGAAAACCAGATGAAGTGCTAATAGCTCTAAGAGAGTTTGTTGCAACAAACACTGGCATGGATTCAATAGGGGCAACATGGGATGCCCTTAAAGCATTTCTCCGGGGTATAACGATACAGTGTCGAATATCAAGAGGCGGAGTGGGAGTCCATTAGGGAGGGAGTGGCAAAGGCAGAAAAACAATATGTGGATGACCCGACACCTGATAATTTTAGGGATTGGTTAGATCAGACATTTTTTCTCAGAAAACAGGTGCAGGAACTCAACCACGAGACCCCCCCCCCCCCACACACACACACACACACACTCCAAACTGCCTCAAATAGTGGGTGTGGTCAAATTTCATTAACAGTGGGAGGGTCTTAAGGGGACATTAACCACTTGGGATCCGCGTTATTGCCAAATGACGGCATTAGCGCGGACCTACTTTTCCGGGACTACGTCTATTGACGTCGTCCCGTGTACGAGCGGCCTGCGCGCCCCCTGAGGGGCGCGCGCGGCGCGCTCTGTGATCGGCGAGTCCATGAGACTCGCCTGATCACCGATCCGTGCGAGGGGTCGATCCCGACCCCTTATCACGTGATCAGCTGTCAGCCAATGACAGCTGATCATGTGATAGAACGAAGCCGGTAATCGGCTATTATTCCTCCTCGCGCTGACAGCGCGAGGAGAAAAAAAAAGCCGATCACCGGCGGCAGTGATCGGGACATCAGTCCCGATCAGGGGCCAGCAATACAAGCGACCACCTGCCCCCTGCCAGTGCCCACCTGCCGCCTGCAGTGCCATCCTGAATAAAAGTAAGTGCCCCCCGTCAGTGCCACCCAGCAGTGCCCATAGTGCCCACAGTGCCACCCACAGTGCCACCCACAGTGCCACCCAGCAGTGCCACCCACAGTGCCACCCACAGTGCCCACAATCTGCCTCAAAGGTGCTGCACCCCAGTGCCGCCCATCAGTGCCCAGCAGTGCCGCCCATCAGTGCCCAGCAGTGCCGCCCATCAGTGCCCAGCAGTGCCACCTATCAGAGCCACCTATCAGTGCCACCTATCAGTGCCCATCAGTCCCATCTATCAGTGGTACCTATCAGTGCCCATCCGTGCCACCCATCCGTGCCACTTATTCGTGCCACCCATCCGTGCCATCTTATCTGTGCCCATCTTTGCCCATCAGTGCTGCCTTATCTGTGCCCATCGGTGCCGCCTTATCTGTGCCTATTAGTGCCGCCCTAACTATGCCTATCAGTGCTCACCAGTGCAGCCTATCAGTGCCCACCAATGCAGCCTATCAGTGCCCACCAATGCAGCCTATCAGTGCCCACCAATGCAGCCTATCAGTGCCGCCTAATCAGCGCACTTCAATGAAGGAGAAAAATGACCCGTTTGCAAAATTTTATAACAAACTATTAAAACATGATTTTTTTTTTGCATCTTTTTTTGTTTGTTTAGCAAAAAATAAAACTCCGAGCTGTAACTAAATACCACCAAAAGAAAGCTCTATTTGTGGGAAAAAAATGATAAAAATTTCATTTGGGTACAGTGTTGTATGACCGCGCAATTGTCATTCAAAGTGCATCAGCGCTGAAAGCTGAAAATTGGTCTGGGACTGAGGGGGGTTTAAGTGCCCAGTAAGCAAGTGGTTAAATACCAGATGTGCATTACGTGCAGAGATGGGGGGTAACACAGAGTGCAGAGTTCAAGGTTGCGCTGCATACAGATTGCAGAGTTCAGGGGTGTGCTACACACAGAGTGCAGGATTCAGCCTTCTTTCACAGCTGCTAACCTCTGCATTCCCTATCCACATCTCACTTTCACCCCTCTTCAGCTCTGACCTCTGCATGCAACCCCCTCAATTCCCCCCATTTTCTTCCCCCTTCCTTAAAAGTTCGACCTTGCTTTTGTTGCTGTATTAAGTTGAAGCACCCAGTCAACTCTCGAACCTCCACATACACTGTAGGTGGCTCCATCTCTCTAGGTGGCTCCATCTCTCTCGCTCGCAGGGAGATCATCCATTGGGGGTGTTGGCATCCTCATTTCACCCCTGGCACCTGCATCTCCCTTGTCTTCATCCTGTACTCAGTAGGAGCTATTCAGGAAATTCGATCTACGGGAGCTGTTGAGAGTCAAGCCGACACTTGTAAAGACCGAAGACGGACTTCTGTGTTTACAAGTGATAGTGGTGAGCAGGGAGCCAGCTGAAAAAAAGCCCTGTTAGATTGACAACAGGAATATCAAACAACGGTATTAAGGAAGGTGGAGAATAAGCGGCTTCTTCAAAAACAGAGCTTATTTGGAGAGGGGGAAAGTGTGGGATGCATGCTGGCTCTTTTAGTTAGAACAAATTCTTCCTTCTCTGTCATCCCTGCGATTAGAACAGTAAAGCCCCGTACACACGAGAGGACTTATGTCCGACAGACTTCCGAAGGAGTTCTGCCGGAGTTCTGCCGGAGTTCCGACAGAGTTCTGACGGACTTTTCGACTGAGCGGACTTGGCCACACACAATCACACTAAACTCCGACGGATTCGAACGTGATGACGTACGACTCGACTCGAATAAGGAAGTTCATAGCCAGTAGCCAATAGCTGCCCTAGCGTCGGTTTTAGTCCGTCGGAATAGCATACACACGAGCGAATTTTTAGAAGGGACCGGGTCCGGCGGAAATCCGTCTGAAAAATTTGAAGCATGTTCCATATTCTAAAGTCCGTCAGACTTTGGCGAATCAAAAGTCAGTTGCAGCCCACACACGATCGAATAGTCTGACGGAATCAGTCCATCGGACTTTGGATGTTGAAAAGTCCGCTCGTGTGTACGCGGCATAAAGGGTAGGGGTCACTTCATATGTACCAGAGATTACAGATAAATTTAAAGGGTACGATGAAGGTTTATATAGGTCACAACAATAAGTTGTTGAGGGTGAGATGAAGGTCTTTTTTAAGGGACGGGAGGTCCCAGTCCTCTCAGAGGGATAGAGAAGGACTGGATGCCCATATATCTGTGGAAGAACTACAACAGGTGGTGGCAGTTATGGCAAACCAAAAATCCCCAGCCGGCTGAAATCTATAAACTATATGGGGGGAGTATTGCTACCCTTCATGCCTAAACCTATTTCTGACACTTGTTGCTTACAAGTTAAAATCCTTATTTTTTTGCTAGAAAATTACTTAGAACCCCCAAACATATATATATATATATATATATATATATATGTATATGTATATATATATATATATATATATATATGTATATGTATATATATATATATATATATATATATATATATATATATATATATATATATATATATATATATATATTAGCAGAGACCCTAGAGAATACACACAGTGTTTGCGCAGCAGTCTTTCAAACGCAATTTTTGGGGATAAAATACATTTTCATGATTAAAGTTAGCCCAATTTTTTTGTATAATGTGAAAGATGATGTTACGCTGATAAAAATATACCTAACATGTCATGCTTTTTTTTGGTAAAAATGACCCAAATTTGTGGATATTATTTAGTCTCTGTGAAAGTTATCGAGTCTACAAGCTATGGTGCAAATCATTGAAAATTGATCACACCTGATGCACTGACGGCCTCATTTTGGAAAGCAAACACCCCAATGTCTATTCTATGAGGCATAATGAGTCTTTTGAATGGTTCATTTTTTTTCCACAAGTCTTCGGAAAACATGGATAGACAACCCAAAATACATTCTGCTACTCCTCCTGAGTATGGCGATACCATATTTTTGAGACTTTTACACAGCCAGTCCACATACAGAGGCCCAGCATTGAAGTAGTACCTTCAGACGTGCTAGGAGCATAAATTACACATATCATTTTATTCCTACCTAACACACATTTGAAGGTCCTTGAGCACCAGGACAGTGGAATTACCCACAAAATGGAGCGGTGACAGGTACTCAGATGGACTGTGACAGGTACTCGGTACTCAAATGGGCTGTGACAGGTACTCAGGTACTCAGATGAACTGTGACAGATACTCAGAAGGGCTGTGACAGGTACTCAGATGGGCTGTGACAGGTACTCAGGTACTCAGATGAACTGTGACAGATACTCAGATGGGCTGTGACAGGTACTCAGGTACTCGGGTACTCAGATGGACTGTGACAGGTACTCAGATGGACTATGGCAGGTACTCGGGTACTCATATGGACTGTGACAGGTACTCGGGTATTTATATGGACTGTGACAGATACTCGGGTACTCATATGGACCATGACAGGTACTTTGATGGGTGGTGACAGGTACTTTGATGGGTGGTGGCAGGTCCTCTTTATTAGGGGGGGGGGGGCAATCAGTGTGTGTTGGTGTGCACTGCTGATTGGATACAGCCAGTAACGTGGTAAAGAGCCAATTTCATCAGCTCTGTACTGTGATCGGGGTTGGGCTGTGTCAGAGGGACACTCCTAATCCCGAATCGTCGCTCTGCGGGCCCCCGGCGAGAAGACACCAAATCCCTCCTTTGCACTTAAAAGTATTCAAAATGGCAAAATTTGCATTTGGAATACAAGTTTTTTTTTAAAAATTGGAGTCATTGGTAGCCAAGTAAACCGGAAGGGATATCATGACATTGCTTCCGAGTTACCAGATAGGAAACCCGATCGGAGCCGATTCAGGCTCCATTCGGGTCTTCAGCCAGCTGGCAGACGTGTCGGCTAGTTGCTCAGGCCTCCCGATGGGACGGGAGAGCCTGGAAGAGCCGCGGAGGGGGCCGGAGACGTCCCCTTCAGCTCCTTAGGATAACAGCCGAGCAGCTTTTAGCCTCATCAGTTGTTATCACTAAAAAGCCAACTGCGGGCTCTATAAAATGGTAGCATGGTGATGCCTGCAGTTGTCCCTTCAAGCCAAAAACGCATATCTACATACAGTTGGCGTTAGGGGGCATTAGGGGGTTAACCTGGGCAGCCTTGGAAGAAAGACTACCCTCCTCTATGATGGAAGCCTTCATAATTGTCCTGTCCAAGGAAGGGAAAGACCCACTTAAGACTTATAGGCCAATACTCTTATGCCCCGTACACACGATCAGACTTTCCGCCAACAAAACTTTCCTTTTTTTTCCGAAGGTTGTTGGCTCAAACTTGTCTTGCATACACACGGTCACACAAATATTGGCCAACAATTACAAATGTGGGAACGCGGTGATGTACAAGACGTATGAAAAGCCGAGAAAAAGGAAATGCAATAGCCAGTGTGGCTCCTTCTGCTTGATTCTGAACATGCATTAACTTTTGTGCGACTGACTTGTGTACACATGATCAGACTTTTTCAACAATAAAGTTTTGTTGGCGGAAAATTTGAGAACCTGCTAGCAAAAATTTGTTGGTGGAAAGTCAGGCAGCAAATGTTTGATGGAGCATACACACGGTTGGACTTTCCGACTATAAGCTCACATCCAATATCCAAGCATTACTGTGTACAGATTTAAAAATCTTAGCGAAAGTGGTAGCTGCCAGATTGAATAGAATTATTCAGAAATGTATACACCCAGACTAATTTTGACTCATACCAGATATGTCTACTAGTGTGAACATAAGGCGGGTATATTTAAATCTACAGACCCCAACAGATAATGAGGGGTCAAGGGCCATTCTGACTCTTGATGCTGTTAAGGTCTTTGATAGCCTGGAATGGCATTATCTTTTGCAAGTTCTTGTGGAGTTCCAGTTTGGCCCTTCCTTTATTAACTGGATAAAAATACTCTATAAGGTACCGCGGGCAAAAGTTAAAGTAAATAGCATACTCCGAGAAGTTCCAATTAATGAGAGGAATGAGACAGGGGTGACCTTTGTCACCCCTGCCCTTCCCCCTTGCGATGGAACCTTTGGCGATAGCTATTAGGTCATCCCCAGATATGTGAGGAAAGGATCGCATTATATGTAGATGATGTATTACTATTTTTGGGGGACCCTCGGTCTTCCTTGGTGGCAGTAATGAATGTAATTAAAAATGTTGGGTTGTTTTCGGATCTGACTATAAATTGGGAAAATTCAGCGCTCTTACCTGTAGATCTTCTTATAAACACTTTACCGCCTGAGATTTCCCAATTAGAAGTAGTAGATAAAATTAAATTTTGGGGAATATATCTTATGAGAGACCCCAAACAATACATTATTATTAATAACATAACACCATTTTCAGCTCATTTTAAGTGGAAAAATGGTATCTGCTGATTGTAGTGGGACGATGCAATTTAATTAAAATTATATGGATGGCGCAACTACTGTATATGTTACATAACTCCCCAGTATGGATATATAAGAAATGGTTTTAAAAAAATTGATACACTTTTCAGAGTTCATTTGCAAAAAAGACCCGACCAGAATACATCTGCGTACATTACAATTACAAATGGATGAGGGAGGACTAGCACTAACACACCCATAGAGTTACTTCTTGGCGGCACAGTTGTAACAAGTGGGAGGGAGTAACACACTTGGAGGGGGTAATGTAGGTAGGGATATGATTTTATATAATAATATCTCTCACAACACAGTAATGGAAGCAATGGAGGCAGACTCTTTTTCCCTTAGGATCTCAACACTGATATTGATGGTAAAAGTGTGGGAAACAGTCAAGGCCTTATTGGAGTATTCCCGCACTTGGGATAATAAAAATTTGCAAGAATTGCAGGTAATGGGGAAAATTAACGAGAGGGAAAGTTGGGGCATCAGTCGCCTCACCCATATATACAAGGACAGGACCTTGTAGTCATTTCAGGATCTCAGGGAAGAGTATGATATTCCAAACCAATCTTTCTATAAATACTTGCAGATTAGACATTCTCTAGGAGCACAGTTTAAAATACAGACATTAAAATGGAGTGAGATAACCCTCCCCCCCGTAAAGTAATCAATGCAAGTTCTTCCAGGGGATTAATTTATGGGTTGTACATGCATATATTCAAGAAGGTAACAGAAGGGATGGAAGAGCTCCGTAGTAGGAGGAGGTGGGAGGAAGACATAGGTAGCAGGTAGCATAATAGAGGAGCAATGGAGCCGAATATTGGAACTGGGCCCGTTGGTATCGATGTCTCCCTCCCAGATAGTGCCACATTTGTTTTTGTTGCATAGAGTGTATTATACCCCCCAAAAGTTGTTTCTATTTGGACGGAGATGGGATGCCAAATGTCCTAGGTGTCAGGATGTAGGAAGGGATTTTATTCATATGGTCTGAAAGTGCCCAAAGTTATACTGGTACTGGGAAGAAGTTCTCGGTACTATAAATTTGATCTTTGGGATGTCTCTAGCCCTAGAGGCAAGGCTATGTGTGCTGGGCTATGTGGAAGTAGAAGGAGCTCCTGGTAGTACATTAATAGCAATGCTTGGATGCTTATTCCAAGCAAGAAAACAAATTGTGCAGAGATGGCAGTCGGTGACGCCCCCGACTTGTGGGGAATGGGTTAAGGCTAGAAGGGAACAATATGGAAGGAAAAGTCCACATACATTAAACAGGGAAACTTAAAAAAAATTGAAAAGATATGGAAACCCTGGTTGGAAATAAAGGGATCTCCCCCTTAGAGAAATGGTGGAGTAACGATAAGGGGTAATATATGAAGAAAGTTGAAGGAACACCAGTGTTGGTCATCTTACTTTAAAAAAGTTATTAGTTAAGTTACAAATTACTTCCCAAAAATGAATTGCGTTAGTAACTCAGTTACTATATTGGAAAAGTAATTAGTTACTCAGCAAAGTAACTGTGACTTTTTTTTTTATATTCTATAGATGAGACTACCGCAGGAAGTGAATGTCGCCGCCTCAATCGGCAAAATTGACACCTCGCAAGCCCCGTCGCCTGGTATGGATTTAAAGGGGAACCCCCTCGAATCCACACATAAAAAGTCGCTAGACCCCAAGACGTTAGTGGCACTATCGAACGCAAAACGCAACCTACTGCAACTCTTTACTGACAGATCGCTTACTGCTCAAAACAATCCACATCCATTACTCACAAGCAAACAAATGTGGGAAACATTTAGCCAGGATCCTACATCCCAGACAACAGAGGCATAACATCCCTCACATTGTAACCCCAACCAAACAAAAAAAATACAAAAATTCGGAGATTGTCTCAGAATTCAGAGATTATTATTCATCTCTCTATAACCTACAGCCACACACTGCGCAGAACATACAAAACACACAGCTACCCTCAGACCTACATCAGTATATTCAAGCCACAGCCCTCCCAACCATACCCACCACAGAGGCCGATATTTGGAGCTACCCATGATGTGATTAAGAGCCTCAAAAATGGGAAAAGTCCAGGCCCAGATGGGTACACCCAGCAATTTTATAAAGCCTTCACGCAGCAATTAGCCCCCATAATGACCCGCACATTTAAAGAAATTGATGACACACACCCCTTATCTTCCCACATCCTCCAGGCACAGATAGTCGTATTGCCCAAGCCAGAAAAACACCACTCTCAATGTAGCAACTATAGACCCATTTCCCTCCTAAACGTCAACCTCAAATTATTCTCTAAAATCATAGCCACCCGCCTAGCCCCCCTACTACCACCTCTGGTACACAGCGATCAAGTCGTTTTTATATTGATCCGAGAAGCACGCGACAACACCACTAAAACCCTACACCTCATATCATATGCCCAACAACACAATATTCCCACTTGCCTTCTGGTGTGCGACGCCTAGAAGGCATTCGATCGAGTAAACTGGTCCTTCTTGCACGCCACTCTCCTTCAAATAGGTCTGGGACCACGGATACTAAAATTATGTCGCTATACAACAACCCTTCAGCGAAAGTAATGGCCAATGGGAGAACTTCAGAGATGTTTACAATTAGAAATGGCAAAACACAGGGGTGCCCGTTGTCACCCCTGCTATTTGCGCTCACCGTTGAACACCTCGCACAAGCTATCCGCAACAACCATGCCATACACGGGATACCAACCCCCGCAGCACACTGCAAGTTATTGTTATATGCAGATGACCTACTCATTTATATCACCCAACCACAAATTAGCATACCCGCTTTACTGCAAGAGCTTGATCGCTTTGGAACACACAGCAACTTTAAGATAAATACTACAAAAACAGAAGCCTTGAACATTTCTCTGAAACCACATACAGTATCTCTATTGAAGAAATGGTTCCCATTCCACTGGCAACCAAGCTCAGTCAAATATCTGGGGACAGAGATACCCAGAAATATACACGACATCTATGCCTTGAATTACAGCCCTATGTTGAAGAAAATTTGACATTCCTTGGAATCCTGGCATAACCTCAAACTATTGTGGTGGGGACATATGAATGTGCTCAAAATGGACATTCTCCCCAAGCTACTGTTTCTCTTTCAGACGTTACCCATAATTCTTCCAACGGCTTTCTTCCACACGCTCTGTTCCCTAGCGGTCAAGTTCATCTGGCAGAATCACCCCTCTAGACTTAAACATAGAATTTTATGCGCCCCTAAAGATTGAGGGGGCATAGGTCTCCCAGACTTCCAGATATACCACACGTCGGCCATATTCTCAAGACTCCTTGAATGGTTCCCGCACCCTCTTACCAAACCATACACTATTATCAAGCAAAATATGGCACGGGTAGACCTTAGAGCCCTCCTATGGGGTTATCACACGAAATTTCACAACATGAACGGATTGTCACCACTGACAATAGCAGCGCTAACCATTTGGTATCGTAAGCACACCATCCTCTCCATCTCCACAGACCCTAGCCCACTATCTTCACTATTCGATAACCCGGCACTCCCGACATACAACACTGGAGGGCAATGCGGCTCATACACTAGAGAACAATGGTCCACAGCCAGACAATTCATACAAGCCTCCACAGGTCTATTCCAACCATGAGCAGACACCCAACCTAACGCTCCAATAGATTGGCTTTCCATGTTAGCCCTAACGCAACATTGCAAAACACTTTACCTCTCTGGACAAATCCATAGAGCTCTCACAACCTTTGAAGATATGTGCAGTCTCTCTCAGACGCCCAAGCACCCATTATCACTGATTTATAAAGATATACAACTACACACATACAATGCACCACCAAATTTCACACAAAAATGGTCGAGAGATCTAGGAATTGAAATCTCCCCTGTACAATGGAACACCTCATTCACATTAACACATACGTCTTCCATATCCGGTTTTTCAAAAGAAAAAATTATAAACTGTTATCAAGATGGTACAGGGATCCAGTCACGGTGAGCAAAATATACCCAGGAACTTCGGACAGATACTGGCGCTGCCACGGAGGAGAGGGGACATACAAACATGTGTGGTGGGACTGCGACCGAGTTCGCCCGTTTTGGGACAAGGTATTCAATATCCACAATAACCTTTACAATGTCTCTATGGTACCTTCACCACTAATAGCATTACTATCCATTATTCCAGGACCGCTAAGCTCACACAGGAAAAACCTGCTTAGGTTTTTCCTGTCTGCAGCTTGACACGTTATATCACAATTCTGGAAAAAGGACACCATC
Source organism: Lithobates pipiens (assembly GCF_037356315.1). Classification (NCBI taxonomy): domain Eukaryota; kingdom Metazoa; phylum Chordata; class Amphibia; order Anura; family Ranidae; genus Lithobates; species Lithobates pipiens. The sequence continues at coordinate 57,773,526 of NW_027507789.1, read as the reverse complement.
CCCCCCCAATTACGAGGTGGACAGAAACCATGAACGACATTATGCTCATGGAAGAATTACACGCAAAACAAAATGATTGTTGGAATAAATACATTTCCCTGTGGTACCCTTGGCTTCATCATTCCTCGTCAGACCTCTTTCTCAACAGCATTGCTGCGTGAGAGGGGGGCCCTGCAACCGTAGTATACCGAAAGACAGAAGGGCACAAACCACTAATTTAGAGGGACCCTCAAATGATTCATAATAGAATATGACCATTATAATGCTACGAGACATTTACTGCTGAGTACCTCCCTCCCCCACCCACCACCCTCGACTTGTTATATCATATACCCAGTTGTACCACACCAAACCTGTCCTATACCCTCCTAGGTTTGAAAACTTGTTCAGGGAGCAATTTTTCCAGGCAGTTCCCGGAGATAGATGGTACTGTATGGATGGATCTCATATGTATGGCCTTAATGTAAAGTCTTGCCTGGACAAGTATCTGTACACTGTGTTAAAGTGCATAAAAGATGGTATAGATGTATTGCATTTCTCACCCTACCCTCCCTAACATTTTTTGTTATGTACCCCCATCCCCCCTCCCCTTATATCATACTGTGTTCAATGTTTAAATGAAACTTGACAATAAACAAATATTCAACCTTAAAGGGGAACCCCTACGCCAAAAAAACGGCATGGGGTCCCCCCAAAGTCCATAGCAGATCCTTATCCGAGAACGCAGCCCGGGCCAATCAGGAAAGGGGGTGGGGACGAGCGAGCACTCCCCCTCCTGAGCTGTACCAGGCTGCGTGCCCTCAACATGGGGGGTGTCTTTGGGGAAGGGGGGCCCTGCAGCCCCCCACCCCAAAGCACCTTGTCCCCATGTTGATGAGGACAAGGGCCTCTTTCCGACAACCCTGACCATTGGTTGTCTGGGTCTGCGGGGGGGATTATCAGAATCCGGGAGTCCCTTTAATAAGGGGGCCCCCAGATTCCGGCCCCCTACCCTATGTGAATGACTATGGGGTATAATGTACCCCTACCCATTCACTTGGGGAAAAAAGTTTTAATAAAAAAACACAACACAGGTTTTTAAAGTACTTTATTAGACAGCTCTGGGGGTCTTCTCGCCGGGCTCCTCTGCTATCTTCTGCTCTTTTACTGCCAGCTCTTTTACTAGCAGAGGAGCCCGGCTTTCGCCTTCATCGCCGCCGGCTGGAGGTCTTCTTCCGACCTCGGGGGTCTTCTTCCGACTTCGGGGGTCTTGTCCTGCTCTTCCCTTCTTCTGTCGGGCCTACGCTATCTTCTTACAGCTCTTTTACTAGCGTTGGCCCAGTCTCGTTGCTGTCGCTGCCGCTGCCGCCGCCTCCTTCTTCTTCTTCTTCTTCTTCCCTCCGATGTTGATGCAACGCTCTCTCCGGCCGTAATGGCAGGGACGAAGAAGACCCCCGGACGGCGGCGGTGATGAAGGAGAAAGCCGGGCTCTTCTGCTAGTAAAAGAGCTAGCGGTAAAAGAGCAGAAGATAATGGAGTAGCCCGGCAAGAAGACCACCAGAGCTTTCTAATAAAGTACCTGTGTTGTTTTTTTTTTATTAACACCTTTTTCCCCAGGTGAATGGGTAGGGGTACAACGTACCACATACTCATTCACATAGGGTAGGGGGCCGGAATCTGGGGGCCACTTATTAAATTAGGCTCCCGGATTCTGATAAGCTCCCCGCCCACAGACTCTGACAACCAGTTGCCAGGGTTGTCTGGAAGAGCCCCTTGTCCTCATCAACATGGGGACAAAGCACCCCCCATTTTGAGGGGACGCGGCCTGGTACAGTTCAGGAGGGGGGCACTCGCTCGTCCCCACCCCCTTTCCCAACCGGCCGGGCTGCGCGCTCGGCTAAGGTTCTGCTATGGACATTGGGGGAACCCCCCGCCATTTTTTGGCATAGGGGTTCACCTTTAAATCCATACCAGGCAACGGGGCTCGCGAGGTGTCAATCTCGGTGATGGAGGCGGTGACATTCACTTCCTTTGCTAATCCTGTCTACCTGGAGTGATGTTCAAAATGAACGGACTTTACTCCGTGTGTGGGCAAGTCTGTTCATTTCAAAAGTCTGGCGGACTAGCACACAGACGGACTGCCGAGCTGACTTAATTTTTCAGTGTCCGCCCCACCTCCCTACATTCTCTCTCTCTGGATAGGCGGGGTGGGGTGGGGGCGGTCTAGACAGGATGTAATTGTGGTAACGCCACCCAAGTAATGAGAACGGCATTACCATGAGGGGAAGAGTAATCAGATTACTCGTTACCCTCTAAAGTAACTGCGTTAAGTAACTCTGTTTATTTTAACTGAGTTACTTACATCACTGAGGAACACATAAATGGAAAGTAAAATTAAAATAGATCGGGATTTTTAAATTAAGTGGAAGGGTGCATTTAAGCAATAATTTATGGGTGATGATAAAGGGCTTACTGGAAGTGAGATGCATTAAAAAGAGGAAACTAACAATGGGAATGAGTAAGGGAGAGGTAGGGTTTAATGTAGAACAAATGAAGTATGAATGAATGAGGAATCTATGTTTCAAACAGGGATTCAAAATAATTATACACAGTTTAGAGACAGATATGGTGGGTGGAAGGAAGTAGAGGAGCATGACAAATGGGATAACTATGTATTATAAATTAAAAAGTATACATTTAGAATATCCTCCTCTGGGGAAGTGGGTGGTGTTTGGCTGTAAGGGTGTTTTATCCTTTTTTTTATTGTTTGTATGTAAATAATAATGATTTAATAAAGAATACTAAATTGAAAAAAAAAAAAACAATTACAGTTTTACACTATGAGGATTTCTTCTGCTTCTATCCTATGAGCATTTAATTGAGGAAAACACTCTAATTCTGCAGTGAAGGATCTGAATTGATCAAGGGGGAGAGCTGTATAGTGTTGTTTGACCTCCTGTGTTTATAGTGAGGTCCAACTTACGTTCCAACTCAAAGGTGAGGTCACATCCACTTGTGCACTGTAGTGGTGATTTATCACACATTGAATGGTGTAAAGCAGGGATATGCAATTAGCGGACCTCCAGCTGTTGCAAAACTACAAGTCCCATCATGCCCCTGCCTCTGGGTGTTATGCTTGTGGCTGTCAGAGTCTTGCTATGCCTCATGGGACTTGTAGTTCTGGAACAGCTGGAGGTCCGCTAATTGCATATCCCTGCGTAAAGGATCATGGGCTGGATTGTGCACTATTTGCTATGAACATATAATTAGTTGGAACTTTTTTTTGGATTGTTTCATGGATATAATTATATTAGTTTTGGACATTTATGATTATTTTACACCTGTTTGAACACTTATTCACACCGAAGTATTGAATGTGCAAATGCCTTATTTACATGCATTATTTATGTTTTATCAATCATGCTGCTGTGGTGAAGATTATCAAGTAGGACTGGGCGACTGAGGATTGTGATGTGATGGAGGCTGTGATGAGCAAGCGGGGGTGGGGGCTAAGATGTGCAAAAGGGGGCTTTGATGTTATAGGGGTTTCTGATGTGAAAGGGGGGTTTTAATGTAAATTGATGTGGAGTAGGGACTTTGACGTGAAAGGGGGGGCCTCTGATATGATGCGGTTCTTCTGAAGTGAAGTTATTTGTTGTTTATTCATTCATTTACATTCATATCCGTTATTTAGCCTGTGAATATTTGTAAAATATGCAGTATGGCCCTTGTAATGAAAAGTTTGGAGACCCCTGCTCTATAGTATAACATTCAACAACATATAAATGTAGATGTATACATTTACTGATAGTACTATTGCTAGTACTATTGCTGAAGTAGTGTTTCAGTCTAATGTTCTGTTACAGACAACTGTAGCAGTTTTATTTTTGCTTCTAGAAGCTATAACTGTTTCCGAATCTCATTGTTTCAAGCAGGTCAGATATATTTCAATTTGTATATAGAGAAATGTAAAGCTGCGCATCTCCAAGCTTTCACTCCTAAGATCCCTTTAGTTGTATTCTATGCTATCCTTGTGCTTTAATATGCTTTCCCCTATTTATCTCCTGCGCTGTACTGAGCACACATCAACTGAATGACTACTCAGGGAACATTCCTATGTAGAAACATAGAGGGGAGGCATGGAGACTCCAGTCCGTTTCCATGGAAACCAAGTGATGCGCCAACAGAGAGGTGCAGAAGGGACATCCACCCTCATGGAGGATCTTCAAGGACACATGCCAATTGAAGAATCTGTGGCAGCCTCCCCCTTCAGCACATCTGCATCTAGATTAGCTGAATGCTTTTATCCCGGCAAGCTCGGCTGGCTTATTTCTCATGCATATTTCTAGTTATGTGAGCGAAACGCCCTCCATCATCAGGTTAAATATGGTACAAAATGCAGTTACACAGTGTATGCATTTTCTCCTTTCCATCCTGTCTGTAGAAGCTGAGTAAAAAACACATATCTTATTTAAAAAGCAAATTTATATGCCATATAATTACTAAGAGTAGCTTGAGATTTTATATAAGGCTCTAGAAGCAAATAAATGCAGTAAAAAATCAGCAGGCGCTGGAAAAAAACACAGCTGTTAGCATAATGGACACAGCTACAACAAGAAAGACCAGCCTTGCAGATGCCCTATGCATTCTCACGGTGTGTGCCCTGTACTGCTATATACATCAATGTTGATACCTATTACAATGATCATCTGATTATTAAAAATTACTCAACCAGTAATTACTCAGCAGAAAAAATTAATATAGTGTCTATGCTAAGGCTCTAACTGAAGACTGCATGGTATTTATGGCATTGCCATATGAAGACGTGCCAGTCAAAAGGGCCCCATGACATACCTTTTTTTATTACCACACACATAAACACTACACATAATATACTAAAAATAATGTAAACATGCAAGCCTAATCTGGCTCATAAACATCAAAATCCATTGGTGCATTGAGAGCAAAGAGACAAGTTTTTATAAGGCTAACATTGGGTTTCAAGAGTCCCTTGGCCACAACACACAGGCCAGGGCAACAAAAAAACATACCTGTGCTTTTCCATTGCAGAGACACGTTTGCTTTAATGCCCAATCTCCTTGGGTCCCATAGGTGCTCTGTTCAGCCACTAGAAGCAAGAATAGATAAGAATTGTGATGAAGTCATATGCTCCGTCTTACATGGAAGTACCAGGTATTTTCCTTGCTTCCAGTGGCTGAATAGAGTGGTGTGGGGTGGAAAGCGGGTTGAAGGAAAAGTATATGGGGGGGGGGGGATTAAAACAAACCTTTTTTTTGTTCTGCATGAGCAAAGCATTGGTTTTCTTTAGGTTAAAGTGGACATAAAGACTACATGGTTTTTACCTTATTGCAGTCTCTGCATTAAGGTAAAAAACTTTTCAGGTGCAGCTCCCCTTCTGCCCCCCCTAAATACTTACCTGGGCTTATCTCGGTCCAGAGCTGTGCCTGAAAGTGGCCCTACTCTCTCTCCCTCCTCACTGGACTCGGTTAGAGCAGTGGAAGCCATTGGCTCCTGTTGCTGTCAATCAAATCCAATGATGGGGGAGCGGGGATCTGGGCCAAACCGCACTGTATGTGTCAATAGATGCACACAGTGTGGGTTATTTACTAAAGGAAAATCCACTTTGCACTGCAAGTGCACTTGAAAGTGCACTTGGAAGTAAAGTCACTGTAGATCCGATGGGGGATATGCAAGGAAAATAAAAAAACAGCATTTTAGCTTGCACATGATTGGATGATAAAATTAGCAGAGCATCCCCTCATTTCAGATCTACCCCTTAGATTTAGAGTCCAAGTGCACTTTCAAAGCACTTTCAAGTGCACTTGCAGTGCAAAGTGGATTTGCCTTTCGTAAATAACCCCCAGTGTGGCTTAGGATTCAGCATGCACAAGTACCCCTTGTTAGTGGGCACTCAAAGGCATGAGGAGCCAGGAGTGTCAACAGGGGACACCAGAAGAGGAGGAACCTCTTCTAGTGTTGAGCAAAATCATTAAACAGAGAAGGTAAGTATACCATGTTTGCTATTTTAAAAACATCACTTTAAATCAGATCTAAAACCTACTATCCTTTAAAGCCAAAGAATCTGCCCTCTTAATCTCTGATCTCCACATGTGGTCAATTATAACACCAGTCATTTGATGGTCTTACAGTTTAGCTGGGAGTTAACATAAGCACACTAGTAACTGTAATGCCGCATACACACGATCAAATTATCCGGCGGACTTGGTCCGGCGGACTTTGGTCTGTGGGCTCCGGCGGACTTTTTCTTCCCAAAAGTCCAGCGGACTTAGAAAGAAGTTTTGACTCAAAACAATCTGCCCTCTGTGTGCTAGTCTGCTGGACTTTTGAAATGAACGGACTTGCCCACACACGGAGAAAAGTCAGTTCATTTTGAACGTGGCTCCAGGTAGAAGCGAAGGAAATGAATGTCACCGTCTACATCAGCGAGAATGACACCTCGCTAGCCCTGTCACCTGGTATGGATTTAAAGGGGAAGCCCTACGCAGAAAAAACGGCGTGGGGGCCCCCCAAAGTCCATAGCGGACCCTTATCCGAGCATGCAGCCCAGCCAGTCAGGAAAGGGGGTGGGGACGAGCAAGCGACCCCCCCTCCTGAGCTGAACCAGGCCGCGGGCCGTCAACATGGGGGGTGCTTTGAGGAAGGGGGCCCTGCGCCCCCCCACCCCAAAGCACCTTGTCTTCATGTTGATGAGGACAAGGGCCAACCAACGGCCAGGGTTGTTGGGGTCTGCAGGCGGGGGGCTTATCAGAATCCGGGAGCCCCCTTTAATAAGGGGGTCCCCAGATTCCGGCCCCCTACCCTATGTGAATGAGTATGGGGTACATTTTACCCCATATTAACAGGCTGTGGGTGGCAAGGGAAACTGCATCTGGGCAGGCTATGGGTGGCAAGTGACACTGCATATTGGCAGGCTGTGGGTGGCAAGTGACACTTCATATTGGCACGCTGTGGGTGTCAAGTGACACTGCATATTGGCAGGCTATGGGTGGCAAGTAACACTGCATCTGTGCAGGCTATGGGTGGTAAGTGACACTGCATATTGGCAGGCTGTGGGTGGCAAGTGACACGGCATCTGGGCAGGCTATAGGTGGCAAGTGACACTGCATATTGGCAGGCTATGGGTGGCAAGTAACACTGCATATTGGCAGGCTGTGGGCAGCAAGTGAAAGAAAGGGGAAGGAGGGGAAGGGAGAAGAGGGAAAAGAGATATGAATAGGAGGGTGGGAGAGACAGGAGAGGTGTGAAAGTAGAAGATGGAGGAAGGGAGGAGGAAGGAAGAGGTGGGGCGAGAGAGAGGAAGCTGGGGGGGGGGGTGATACAGGGGGTGAAAGAGAGGGAGGAGAGAGAGACAGGGCTGGGAAAGAGGGGAGGGCGAATAAGAGAGTGGGAAGAGACAGAGAGGAGGGAGAGAGGGAGGGAGAGACAGAGAGGGGGTGAACAATAGAAAGGGAAGAGAGAGAGAGGGGGGAGAGAGAGAGAGGGATAGGGGGGAGAGAGAGAGAGGGGGGGGAGAGAGAGGGATAGGGGGAGAGAGAGAGAGATAGAGAGAGGGAGAGAGAGAGGGAGGGATAGGGGGAGAGAGAGAGAAAGGGAGAGAGAGAGAATGAGAGAGAGCGGGGGAGGGAGAGGGAGGGAGAGATCCAGGGGGTGGAGTGTGAGCGGGGAGGACATAGTGGGACAGATCCATCTTCCTCCATCCTGTTTGTACAGCGCAATGTACACTGGGACTGCCGATCCTGTCTGTGAGTGAGGTTATACAGGATCGGTGTAGTGCACCTGCCTGCAGCTCACAGGGAGAAACACCACAGCCGGCAATGGGGCAGATCCAGCACTGCTGATACAATGAATTATGCCGCGTACACACGGTGGGACTTCCCGGCAGAAAAAGTTTGACAGAATCATTTCATCAGATATTCTGATCATGTGCAGGCTTCAGCTGACTTTTTTTTTTTTTATTCTGACAGACCTAGAAATAGAACATGTTTTAAATCTTTCAGACAGAATCAATTCCTATCTGGAAAACCATTCGTCTGTATGTTGTTCTGACGGACCAAAAACGACGCAAGGTAAGCTATTGGCTACTGGCTATTGAACTTCCTTTTTCTTTTTTATCAGTTAAAGTTTATTAAAGGAATAGCCAGTTACAATACATCATAACAGAGCATAATAATTGCAGATGCAACTGCCTGAGTGAACAATAGGGTAGCAACAGCGGTACAGACTCATATTATTAGGCATCTTGGTTGCGCATAAGCGGATTGACAAAGATCCCATTAAGCTAGGGAGCCCCTCCAAATATAGAAAAAAAACCCTTAATAAAAAGGATAGGTACATTGCCATTCCTAGTGTAGCAATAAAACCCAAACATAAACAATAAAGTATTATTAAAGCCTGTCCAGATATATCTGCATTGTAACTATATATCAATCGGGTTACACCCTACTACTTGTAATCCAAGAGCCAGAAGTGGCAAAAGAAGATAGAAAAGAGGTGACAGCCTGTCTCAAGGCTGGCACCGTGGAAAAAGAGGAAGAAAGAAAGGGAAAAGATGCGGTTGTCCCTAAGGAAAGAGCGGGCATTGACAGCCCAGGCACTCAGCGACACTTCCTCCTCAGGCTCGTGTCAGGGAGGCATATGCAGAGGAGTATATAAACATGACCCATGGTCGCCAGGTAACGATGTACTTGTCTGTGCTTTCGTGTGCTATGGCCCTAATCTCTTCCATTTTGTGGAGATGTCTTATCTCTCCCAGCCATTCCGTGATTGAGGGGGTCGTAGTGTTTCTCCAATATCTCGGTACAACCGCCTTTGCGGCCGTAAGTAGGAATCTGGTCAGCGATTTTTTATAGTTTCTCATCGAAAGGTTAGTAATGTGTAATAAACAACATTTAGCGTCTAGGGGGATCCGTGTATCAGTTATTTGTTGTATAATGCTAATCACTTGAGTCCAATATGGTCGAATTAGGTCGCATTCCCACCATATATGTTGTAAGGTGCCCTTAGCTTGGTTACAGCGCCAACATAAGTCTGGAACTGCGGGGAACCACTTATGCAGTTTAATTGGCGTATTATACCAATTTGTCAAAAGTTTAAAAGAAGTTTCTTGTAATCGAGTGCTAATTGCACATTTATGGGCAAATACACATGCCTGTAACCATTGATCATTTGTAAATGATGCATTTAATGCTGCTTCCCAGAAAAGCTTATGGTTGTTGGGTTCCAGACGGGCTGCGGATTGCAACCAAGCATATGTAAGGGAGATATTTTTCGTAGAGGTGGTGGCTTGAAAGCAAACCGCCTCAAATGACGTTAGCGGTCGTATAAAATGTTTGAGCCTCTGCGGGCTCAAAATGTAGTCATGTATTTGTCTATACGTCCAGTGGCCTAGAAAGGTTAAGCCCAGATCTTGCTGTAGGTTCGAAATTGATTTAATTTTGTTGCCCTCGAGGCAATGAGTGGCCAGTAGTGGCGAATTCCTGCATGTGAAGTGCCGAATAGGTTTGTGCATGCCCGGTGGAAAGTCAGGATTATCTACTAGCGGTGTTAAAGGGCCAGGGGAAGTAGTCAAGCCCGTCATTTGAGTCACTGTTTGTAGTAGTCTTAATGTGGTCCCTATAAGGGGATGTTGCTTAAGCTGTTTAGGGCATAGGTCCCACGGAATCCATGGAGAATGTGTCACTGGAGTAGGGCCTACACTGTTCTCCAGTGCCACCCAGTCTTTATTGTCTGCATGGCAGGTCCAGTCAATCATTCTAGTAAGATGTGTAGCCTTATAATAATTTTTGAAATTGGGGAATCCCATTCCCCCACTGCCTTTATCTCTGGTGAGTATTGCAAGGCTTATGCGTGGCTTTTTGGACGCCCAAAGAAAGTGTCTAAGAATGGCATTCAGTGACCGAAAGAAGTTTGCAGGTAACCATATGGGAAAAGTCTGGAAATAGTACAGAAATCTGGGCAGGATTGTCATCTTAATAATAGCTGCCCTGCCGAACCAGGAGAAATGTTTAAGTGTCCATCTCTCCAGATCCTTTTTTACGTTTTGTAACAGTGGCAAGAAATTTTGGCTGTATATCGCGTTTAAACTAGGGGTCAAAAGAACTTCTAAGTATTTAAGGGAGTGGGGTTCCCACTTAAATTTGCAATTGCGTAGAACACCCTCCCGCGTGGTCTCGTGCAGCGTTAGATTTAAGGCTTCTGATTTTTTGTAATTAATTTTGAAATTCGCTATATAGCTATAATGCGTAAATATAGTGCACAAGTTGGGCATAGTGATGTGCGGCTGAGTTATAAAGAACAGTAAATCGTCCGCATAAGCAGCACACTTGTATACCTTGTCGCCTACGTGAAAGCCATGTATAGAGGATGATAAGTTTACCGTGCGGATTAACGGTTCCAAGGTGAGTATAAACAGCAAGGGTGAAAGAGGGCACCCTTGCCTAGTCCCATTCCGTATCAGCACCTTGTCTGACAGTGTCCCATTCACCTTAATTTGTGCCGTCGGGTTATAATAAATGGTTTTAATCCAGGATAGCATATGTGCTCTCAGGCCTATGTGGGAGCAGGTCGCATACAGGAAGTCCCACGACACGCGGTCGAAGGCCTTCTCTGCATCTGTGGATAAAAGCATGCCTTCAAATTGTTCTGTTTGGGCTTTGTGTATAAGATTAAGAGCCTTGATCACAGAAAGAAATTGGCCTATAGCTGGCACAGTCTAGAGGGTCCTTGTTGGGTTTAGGCAGTACTGTAACGTGCGCTCTCAGAAAATCTTCTGGTAACGCTTGCGGGTCTCGAAAGTGGTTAAACGTCTTCGTCATGTGTGGTATCAGTAGTTCCGAGAAGGTTTTATAGTAGTGGGCTGTCAAACCGTCCGGTCCGGGGCTTTTCCCCTTTTTTAATTCCTTAATAGCTGCGGTGAGTTCACCGTCAGTTATTGGGTCTTCCAACGACAGCGCATCCTCCTCAGTAAGTTTGGGGAGTCCGCTATCAGCAAGAAATTTGTAAGTAATCTCTGCCGTTGTCCCCATTAAGTCGCTAGGTTTATGTGTCTGTGGTAAATTATATAAGTTGGAGTAATATTCCTGAAATCTTTGTGCTATCTTTGCGGCATCTTGTGTCGTCTGACCAGCACTGGTTTTAATTGCAGCAATATTCGTCGATAAAAGTGTTTCTTTAAGGGCCTTCGCTAAAAATTTGCCTGTTTTATCACTGTGTTCGTAGAAGAACCCCTTCCTAAAGAAAAGGATCTTTTGTGCTTTAAGATTCAGGTGGGCTTGTAGTTTTTTCCTCAAATCCAATAAAACTACTGCTGTATCAGTTGCTAACGATTGTTTGTGCTTCCCTTCCAGGTCTCTAATGGCCTGTATAAGGTCGTTGGTCTCCCTCTCCGCTACCCTTTTTCTCGCCGCCCCCATCCGTATGAGCTCCCCCCGAACCACGCATTTATGAGCCGCCCAGACTGTAAGAGGCGACAATTCCTCAGTGACATTTTCTGTGAAATACAGTTTAATTGCGTCCGCTATTTTGTCAATGTTGTCCTTGTCCGTAAGTAGGGAGGGATTCAGTCTCCACGAGTGGGGGCGGCGTTCGTTCTGTGGAGTTGCAGCGATATGGGGGCGTGATCAGAGAGGGTCTGCACACCTATTTTGGCAGATTTTATACGGGATATATCCCTTTGAGTAACAAAAATGTAATCTATGCGTGTAAATTTGTTATGCAAGGAGGAAAAGTAAGTGTAGTCCCTGCCTGAAGGGTTTGTCAAACGCCAAGTATCTATTAAAGTGAGGGATGCTAAAAGTGTCTTGATTTTACGCAGCTTTTTATAGGGGATGCTGGATCTGCCATCCGATGTATCCTGCAGAGGATTTAGCGCTAAGTTGAAATCTCCCCCCAGCACCACACAGCCAGATGCAAAGCTCTTCAATTCATCTATCACACGTTGACAAAAAGTGACCTGTGCAGTGTTGGGGAAGTAAACATTATCCAAGGTAACCGGGGTTCCCGCCCAGAGCCCTTTCAAAAATAAATACCGTCCGTCAATGTCCGCCAATTGCTGGTGTAAAGTGAAGTCAGCATTTTTATGTAGCAAGGTGGTCACCCCCTTAGATTTGGCCTTGGGATTCGTTGCGTGGAAAGCATGTGGGTAATGTTTATCATGCAATCTAGGAATCTTGCCAGTCCGGAAGTGGGTCTCCTGAAGGAACACCACTACCGGCTTCTGCTTGTGGAGTTCCCTGAGTAACGCTGTTCGCTTCTCCGGCGTATTTAGACCCCTGACATTATGGGAGATCACGAAAGCATGGTCATCTAGCATAGAGTACGCCATAGTAAGTACAATAGCTACTATTCGCCACCACCCTCGCACACTGATTACGAGCACCTGAGCTGTTAGACTAAGGGAAAAAGGGGGGGGGGGAGGTAAAGAAAGACTAGAAAAGAACAGGAGGAAAAGATCAGTCACTTAGGTGGATAGACACCCGGATGGAGTAAATAGGTAAAATGTCTCCTCGTATCAACGGTAGGAGAGGAGAAAAAAAAAAGTTGTGAGTCCCTGTCTGGTGGAGGCCAGACAGCGATTCACAGGTGGGAGCAGTGGGAGGTCGTTCCTTCAGCAAAAGAAAAAAAAACAAAGTACAAAAAAGGTTGAATGTCTATTACGGTTTAAATGAATGTAAAGAGACTGCTCTAAGCCTCCCGTGACTCAAAAAACAAACACAAATTAAAGTCACATATATACCCTTCCAGCCAGAAGGATGAGAACATGAACAAAAATATGAACATGAAAATTGCTTCACTACTGCGCAATGGGCGCATCTAATAAACAACATCTGAAATGAAAACTGCTGTAGTCAGCAACTGCCATACCACCCAGGATAACTCTGGCAGGGCCAGAAGCGCAACGTGCCCCCAGCTGCCGCACTTGGCACCCACGCAATCCCCTTATGGCGGTCTGTGAACCGCTCCCTGGGTGGTAGTCTCTAAAAGTGAACAATCGGATCACAGCTACGTCCCGACCCCGCACCACTTGGCACGAGGCAGGGACCCCCTCTGGACCGACCCCCCGCATGACCCACCTATCTAGGCCACGCGGGGGGGCGGCACATCCACCCCCCGCCCGCCCACCCGCAAAGGGCCAGGTACCCGCTCCCCATCCAGTGTATAAAAACAACAATAACAATAATAATAATAATACCCCCCGGCCCCCACCCCCCGTCATTGCGTGTGCAGAAAACAGTGTGTCCTTTCACCGCCAAGATGAAAAAAAAGGGGGGGTTTCTATCCACCAGGATGGCTTTCTTAGGGGGGGACTCTCGGAACAGCCCGGCAGGCCCCGAGCAGGTGTCATCAGTTGGGAAAATGGCTATCCAGCATATCCGTGTCCAGGGTTGAAATAAGTGAAGCCGGTTGCCATCCGGCCCGAGAGAAAATAGAACCGAGGAAGACAGATTCCCACACTAGACACACTAGACTCATGCGTGTGACTGTGGCCAGTACTCATTCACAGGATGTGGGGATCTGCCCCTGTCCAAGTTCTGGAGTCCGGGCGAGATTTCTTGTTGGCTGATGGCTTCAATGGGGACGACTGCGGGGTATGTGGCGGGGAGATCCCCAGCGGGGGACAACGAAATTCCCTGTACCATTCCGGCACATCAATCAATGGGAGTTGTAGCTGTTCACAGAAGCTTGGTATGTCCTCAGGCATGCGCAGGTGATATTGTTTTCCCATAAACGTGGCGTTCAACGCAAAGGGAAAGCGCCAGCGATAAGGGATACCCCTCTCTCTCAGAGGGTTAGTCATGGGTCACAGAGCTCGCCTGTTCTGTAATGTTATATGGGAAAGATCCTGATACAGTGCCACAGCATGCTCATTAAAAAGGATCTGGTCACGCTTCCTTGCTTTCCCCAGTATATCTTCCTTCAATGGGAAGCTTTGCAGGCAACATATGATATCCCTTGGAGGAGCTGTATCACTTGGCTTCGGTGCCAACGCTCTGTGCGCTCTTATAAACTCAATGTCAGTATCCTTATGTCTCTCCAGCACTCCATTGAACACTGCCTGCAAAGCTTGTTTAATCTGAGCAGGTTCAATCTTCTCGGGTATCCCCCTCACCCTAATGTTCTGTCTGCGGCCCCAATTATCGAGGTCCTCGAGGTGCCTGTTCATCTGAATAAGATGGGTGGTGTGGGATGAGACAGTGGAAGACAGCCTCTCCACCGCTCTATCCCTTTTGGCCTCTGCTCTTTCAGTGTGTGACAGCCGATCAGACAGAGCCATGAAATCAGCTTTTAAATCAGTGATTGCAGAAAACAAAGTGCTTTTAATGTCCGCTGCTATTTTGGTCATTTCCGAGAGCTTTAGGGGGTGGTCTGAGCAGTCTTGCTCCCTTACCCTGTCCTCTGAAGCCGACATGGAGTCCTCGCTATTCTCTGCCTCGTGACTCCTCAGCGCCATCTTGCTAGCAGAGCGGCCCCTGGTCCTCTGTGTCTGGAGATCGAAAATGTCCGCAATACGGCGAGCCCCGGGGGTAGAGTAGGAGCGCTGCGATCCGGGACAGTCAGGCAGTCTGTCTCGTCTGCCCATCGCACATTCGGTGTGGCTGGAAGGGGAAGCTTGTGTCACGGTCCGGCGGAGCTCAGCTAAGCAGCGTCCATTCCCGTCGGAGTCCAAGCCACGCCCCCTGAACTTCCTTTTTCTAGTCCTGTCGTACATGTTGTACGTGACCACATTGTAAATGATCGGACTATGGTGTGATCGTGTGTAGACAAGTCAGTTTCAGCGGAACTCCGACAGAAAAACCGTCAGAGTTTATTCTGATGGAAAAAACGGTCGTGTGTACCTGGCATTACTCTGAGGTATACTGTGTGACCCTTCCCTCTGGTCCGTGTGCCCTGCAAACTGGATGATACGGCACTAGTGTGCGTGGTGGTTAGGGTGTAACTGGGCACCCCGGCACACCCTGTGCGCACACCTATGGTCAACAGCATAAGCAGAAATATGGAAAATCAAAGTGTTTCAAGCTCAGAAAACTGTTGATATGGTTGAACAGTATGGAAAAGCTACTGGTTTTTTTTTGTTTAAAAAAATATGGATGTAGCTTTAAAGCTTTTTAATTTGTACCAGTTGTGGACGCTGAGTGTGCTTCACATGTACACAAAAATGTGATTGAAGCACAAAGGGTATGTGTATGCCCTGTCCTTCTTCCCTGTCCCACTCACATTTGCCTGTAATTCTTGGCTGTCAAAATGACAGCTGGTAATTGCTGTGTAAATACAACAGTTATTACAGATGCGGCTGTCAAAAAATTTAACTTCTGATACAGTTTTATAAAGAATATTCAGACATGAGATATTCATATAAGAGATACAAATTAGCATTGTTATTTTATATTTACTCTGTTCCATTTATCTGCAAGTCAAAGTGATGAGCTTCAATCTACATAAAATGTCAATTAAAGAAACAAAACAAATACATTAAAAAAAACTAAAATGTTCCAGTTTAACCCTTGTTACCCTAATCAGACCTAACTTAATTTCTCCCCATGGCTATTATTTTCCTGTTTGTTTTGCTTATTCCTAATTTTCTAACTGCTAATATTTAAACTTTTTCTTTTTTCTTTTTTTTATTAATCTTTTTTAGTGTTGCATTTTTTTTTTCATTGCAAAATGAAAAAGATAAACTTGATTTCATTTGTAAATCATTTTGCAATGTTTTGAAACCAAAATAATAATGTTAGTGTCATTTTAAACAAGACGAATTATGTTATAAAATGTATAATTTTTATCTAATGTAACACCTTTTTTTTAATGACAATCAAAATAGGAAAAAGGTGTGTTTTTTTTTTTTTTCGTTTAGTTTTGTTTATGGTCTATGCTATTTATTCTACAAGAAAAAAATAATAATTTGTAAGACAATATCTGCAAAAAAATATATTGTTTGGCCTTAAAAAATTATGTCTACATTCGATGTTATTAAATGTTGAATCTGCTTTGGTCCATAGGTGGTGTACAGGTGTGAGAGCTAAAGTGGATAAAAATAATCAATTAAAAAAAAATTGTACTTAGCAATTAAACATGATATGTTAAACTCAAGCCTGATCCCACAGCTTTGTTCTGAATTATTTGAATGGAAGTAGTCAACCCCCTAGATGTCTATCATTACCAGAGTTCCAGAGCTCTGCTGTACTGGGATTGCAAGAGGTTGAAACCAAGTTAAATTCAGGTACTTAAAAAGCTTTCATTATAAATATAAAATTATCAATGTATTAAGCTGTAATTAATTGTGCTTTTAAATCTGTCTGGAGTTCAGATTTAATTAGAATTAAAAAAAAACTCAAAAAAAAAAAAAAAAACAGATGTCCAGGAGCAGGAGAAAGCAAAGCAAATTGCTAATTCTAAACAAAGGCAACCTCAGCTCGTGGCATCCTTTAGGGTGGGCAGCCAGTGAATGACAAGACATTCATTTAGCTTCTTTGCTTGCAGAACACGTTCCAGGGCTGTCCTCTAGTAAGGATGTCACCAGAGTTGTGAATGACCGTACTGGCACAATGCCTGCTCTGCCAGTGTGACCTACTACATGTCAACCCCCCACTGTAATGATTCAAAGTATTTTATTGTGAAAATGGCAAAAGACAAGCAGCCAGCAGTGTGCGTGAAGCAGCATTAAGATACAAATCACTGATGGCAACTTTGTCCTCATTTACCCTCCAAGGCCTCCAAGTACTCCTACAGTGGCAGAGAACAGCAGAGCCGCCAGTACAGCTAGACAGACGATAGATAGATAGATAGATAGATAGATAGATAGATAGATAGATAGATAGATAGATAGATAGATAGATAGATAGATAGAATGTGCAGACTAAGAGGGTATGGCACCTCTTAGGCAGGTTTATTAGTGGCAGGTGGACAAAATGCTTAACGTATAGATGAACCCTCACCTTGTAAAACAAACCATTTAATTTAAAATAGAAATGAAAGGCAAAACATTTGTGTACACATTTAAAAAAACATAAGTATATTTTTTTCCTTTCCATAAGTGATCACCTACCCTCCATTCTCAGCTGCATCAGGGGCTTAGAGAGCTGAGGGAGGAGAAGCAGAAGTACACTGGTCTTCCCAGTGAATGGCTGTGCAGATGGGTGTGTCATCAGAAGTCTGATCATTGGAGGAGAGCAGACTGAGTTCCCAGCACAACCAGAGAAATTACTAAGCTGTGCTCTCATGCCTAGTATGGTCAGTTTTAATAGGAAAGAAGAGGGGACTCTAATGCCACGTACACACCACCGGACTTTCCGGCAGACTAGGTCCGGCGGTTTTCCCGATGGACTTTTTAGCGAAGTTCCAACGGACTTCCGAACTAAGGGACTTGGCCACACATGACCAGACTAAGTCTGTTCGAAAGTCCGTTCGTTTTGAACATGATGACATAAACGGGACTAAAAAAAAAAGTTCAATAGCCGGTAGCCAATAGCTTCCCTTGTGTCGTATTTGGCATACAGACGAACGGTTTTCCCGATAGGAATTGAGTCCGTCGAACAGATTTGAAACGTGTTCTATTTCTAGGTCCGTCTGATTTTTATAATGAAAAATGATCGGATTAGCCCACACACATTCTGATTGTCCGACTGATTGATCCCGTCGGACCTAGTCTGCTGGAAAGTCCAGTCGTGTGTACGCGGCATAAGTTATTTCACACAAAGGAAGCAATACAAAGGGAACTGGATATGTTTTCATACAAGTGCATGGTATAGCAGGCACATATGAGGAATATATAATTTTATGTTGATATATACTTTAACCACTTCCTGTCTGATTAATGAGTTAAAGTAGTAGGCGTGATGCTGTTCTATCGGTATGGGTGACTAGGTCCTTTTGCAGAAAAACAAGTGTTTTAAATTCACACTCTAAATAGTGACTAAAAAGCAAAGTGTCATGTAAGCCTAGTGTAAGAAAATAGGTTATATGGACCTTAACCTTATGTGAATCATTAGATAAAGTGTCAAGTGCTCTTGAGTCTGACCAGATTGTCTTTCCAACAAAAAAATATATATAGATCTAAAAACAAATGTGTGTATATCTATCTATCTATCTATCTATCTATCTATCTATCTATCTATCTATCTATCTATCTATCTATCTATCTATCTATCTATCTATCTATCTATATATACACATAAGTAAATCACAGCTTGCACATAGATAAAAGGAAGAATCATGTTATAAATAAAAATAAATAAATATAAAAATAAAAAAATAAAAGTAGGAATATAAAAATATGTATAAATATGACAATAGGAGTGAAAATTGTTTGAATAAATTAGGAAATATTTGTAAAAAAATATTACTTGTTTGAATAAGGGAAATTTATTGGGTGTTTAGTAATCATATTTGTAATTGGATATGGTGGAGTACATATGTTTTATGGTTGATACTTCAGAAATTAGTGATGAAACAGTTGAGGTCTATATCTAAATTCAGGTTGGAGAGTATTAAGCAAAAAGATCAATTTTGTCATATTTTGTGAGACTTTTTTCTTCTTATTGTCACCTGTCCAATGGCCTTTGATCTCGTCTATGGCATAGAAGGTTATGACCGATGGATCTCTTTTGTGGTATTCTCTAAAACAATGTTTCTCAACTCCAGTCCTCAAGGCACCCCAACAGGTCATCTTTTTAGGATTCTCCTAAGATGAAACAGCAGTAAAACTGATCAAATGACCTGTGCAAAATAATGGAAAGCCTGAAAATATGAACTGTCGGGGCATCTTGAGGAGTGGAGTTGAGAAACACCTCTCTAAAATGCCTTGATATAGTGGGGGTTATTTAATTTTTTATATTCCTACTTTTATTTTTTATTTTTATATGTATTTATTTTTATTTATAACATGATTCTTCATTTTCTCTATGTGCAAGCTGTGATTTACTTATGTACTATTGTATATTTTTTAAAATGATTTGTAACATAGGTTTGTATGTATAATATATGGTGTCCCCTATACGATAATACATGGGACTTCCTGGTCAGTGGACACAACCATATCAGTACAGGTATAGCATCTAAAAGTAATTTGTACTTAACCCTAGCTGAGAAGTCCACGGGAGTAGGTAAATTTCGGCATTTATAAGTAAAGGGTATGGTAATTATAGCTATCTAAATATTGGAATAATTAGATCTGAGTACCGTAATATTTTAATCCCAGACCAACCAAAAATGGCTGCTAATCATGTGGTTCGGGGTCACCAGGTCACCACATGTAGTATATATAGTTGGGAAGTGTAGCAAGATGGCATCGCTCCAGATGATGTCTTAACAAAACACGCATGGTGAAGATTCTAGCGTATTTGCGTCACTTTCGGTTTAAAGCCGTAGAATGCAAATCGTCCCAAACTTCCTGATTTTAAATGCTTTTTTGTATATAGGGAAATGTGAGTTCACACCTGTGTTAACATAATAAACAGATTTAAAATGGTATTATGCTATGGGAGCAAACTTTTTCTCTGCATGTGGATGAAACGGAGGGGCTGAGCTCTTAAAGGAGCAAGGAGAGGAGAGTCCCACACAGTCGTAGATCTGGGATCTGCTACACAGTGGCATATACTGTGAATGTGGAATACCCCTTCAAGGGGTGAATATTTCTGGTGAGTGCAGTACAATAATGAAAAACACGAATGAACAGCACTTGTCACTGGATTTTATACAAAGACTTTTTTGTGTATTTACAAAGGACTGTGTATCCTCGGGTTAAATTAAGACCCACTGTTAATCACTAAAACACTAGTTAATTTACTCAACAATATTGTTCACTAACTTGCAACTCTATGAATTTTATGATTTTTATACTTTAGACTCTCTTTAGACGAAACGCACTGGAACGAGCCCTGCTGATGTTATTGCGTTACCCACCAACTTCAATTTTAAGCACTTGATCCACTTTCTAAATGTGAGTGTTTCCAATTTTCTTTTAATAAATTTTACGTTTATATGGATTCACACTATGTGGAGTATTTTCTTTTTTGGCCATGCTATTTTGAACACTTGAGAGGATTTGGTCTGACAAGTTGGCTGCTTCTGAAGACCGCTTCTTGTTGACATCTCTTGACCAATTGGATTGCCTTACAACTTGATTTGAAACCCAGACGTGGAGGTCCCATATTTTTGTGGTTGCACCATAAGCCTTGTTGACTCACTGAGCATGTGCCCATTTGAGTCCTCTCACACTGGTAAGCCTCCTCACTAACCGTGGGGGTTCTATTGTCTGTGTTCTCACCTCAACATTGATGTCACGTGGAATCCCACTTCTAGTTACACAATTTGTTTTCACCGTTTATTTAAAGACTGCTATGTTTATGTTTTAAAACAACTTTTGTATGATGGCACATGGACTTTAGTTTGGGTGTGAATTTCAAATCTCATTTTCATTATTATTCATTTTTGTGGTCATTGCATAGTGTACATTAGTTTGTATACATACGTATTTCAATGTTTTGAGCACTGCACATAATTTCACTTCTTACTGATATCTGATTGATGCCTGCAGCTGCAGGCCTCATTCAGATAACTTCTTATTTTGTCGGCGATTCCCTGCACCGTAAAAACAATCATAGTGGCTGTTCCCTGTCTGCCCAGCTGAACAGGGTAGCCAGGGAAGGTCCTCTAATTCATTCAGACATGTATAGGTTTCCGTTTAAGCTACTGCCCTCAGTAAACATGTATGTTTTCAGCAAAGCAGATAAGAAAAGACAGGTAAAACTGTAAAAAAAATTAGCATAGAGCTCCTTATGCTGGTTGGACCTGAAAATATTACTCATTTTTTGCATCCATTTTTTTTCTGATTACCAAAAATATTTGACATCTACATCTATATTTTTTTAGACCTAACCATAACAAAATACAAGCTGTATTGATGTCCCATACTGAAGGAATGTTAACCTAGGTCTCATTTTGGGTCTAGGAGGTGGCAGCATTGCGGGAACCTTGCTCCAACATTGTGCTTTCAATGACAGATCAAGTCTCTAACTAAGATCGGAAGTGATCACATGAACTTTTGACAAAACAAACACTTTTTGACACAGAGCAAGGAACATTGAGACAACTGGTAGGAACTGTTAAAGCAGATTAAAATAGTGAACCAAAAATAAAAATGTATATATCCTGAAAAAAATACAAATTATTTAGGTAGGCAAATTAGTTGATATGATAAATATGTATACATATACTGCTAGATTCATTATTGGCATCTGAATTTCAAGGACCTCTGGTTATATTTTGTGTATTTATGAGTAATAAAGTAAATTTATTACACTAAGTATTAATACAGAGCTCTAGAGGACATGGCTGATGGAAGATACACATGTGGACCTTCTATCCTAAATCTTGCTTACATTGAATATGAGGAGTGGGACTCCTATATTTAGACTCCATTCAACTATATGCAGGACCGGTTTCTGTGCTGAGTCCAGTGCGGTTTCCATTCTGTGGTTCAGGTGTGATTTAGGTACGAATTTGACACTGAAATCGCACCTGAACCAGACTGAAAAACACACAGGACCCTTTATAAAAAGTGCACCGCAACCGGCCCACATATATGTGAACTGGCTCTATTAAAAGGCGGTCTGGTTCACATGTTATGCGAATCGGATGCAGTTCATAACGTATCCATTTCGCATATATGTGAATGGAGCCTAAAAGTCCTTTGTTGTTTCAGTATACTATGTACAATACTACTTGAGACCCTCTGACTTATCGTTAGCTGTGTCTTTAAAGTGCCATCAAACCCAGACTATGAAAAACTCTCATGACATGCTATATAACAGAGTGAGCTTACTTACAATGCCACTAAAGCATTCATTTTGAGTGAAATATACCAGGTTTATCCTGCCTTCTGCTGTCCCTTCCATCTTCTCTGTGTCCCCAATGCAACCTTTGATTGTGTAGACCAGCTGTTGTCATCTACTGAGCATACTCCAGTTTCAGTTTCCTTCTATGCTCTTCATTTCCTCCTTTTCTTCCTCCCTCCCCTCCAAGTCCTCCTATTGCTAAACACTATGGGGATTTGTATGCTGATTGATTACATTCATTAAGAAACTAACAAAAAGGCTTAGATTTTATCTAAATCAATATTAAATATATCAAATGTAATTGCTAATACCTGTAAAGTAACAAAAGAGCCATGGCATACAGATGTCGTCTGAACAAAATGAAAGATAGTGTCAGTCATCTTTGATTCCGCCTACACCATATTAATGCAAAAAAAAAAAAATTTGATGTTTTTCCCTTTTATTGGCTAAACTAGATGGACTTTTTTTTATTTTTTTAGCCAGACTAACTATGTAACTATAATCAATAAAGATTTATTGGGCGCTGTACAACGTTTTTTATCTTTTTATTTATTTTTTATTTATAATTTAATATGAATTGCTCCACTGAAACTATTTTTAGAGGGATTTAGAGGCATGATATACTGTAAATGATTTATGTGAATGAATTATGGCAAGTAATACTTCACTCTTTAGTATCATTTTATTAATACATTAATTGATTGTGGTTTCAATTATTCTATACCAGTGGTCTCCAAACTGCAGCAAAATGTGGCCCTTTGCTTGCTTTTATCTGGCCCTTGGGGCACTTTTTCATCCATTGATACCAACAATGGGGCATAATGAAGGGGCACAATTTCTCCCAATTACACCAATGATGGGGCACAATTCCTCCCAAATACACCAATGATGAGGCACAATTTCTTCCAGTGACACCAATGATGGGACACAATTCCTCCCAACGACACTAATAATGAGGCCCAATGACACCAATGATGGGGCACAATTACCCCAATGACACCAATGATGGGATACAATTCCTCCCAATAACACTAACAATAGGGATCAATGATTCCAATGGTGGAACACAATTCCTCCCAATGACACCAATAATGGGGCCCAACGACAACAATGATGGCACAAAAGATAGGGCATTGTTTTTTCCCACTAATGTTGGGACCTTTTCTACTTCCAATGGCCACAGTCCATATATATTTTTGGGGGATATTTATTATAGCAAAAGGTAAAAAATAATGCGTTTTTTCAAAATTGTCACTCTATTTTTGTTTATAGCGCAAAAAATTAAAAACGCAGGCGTGATCAAATACCTCCAAAAGAAAGCTCTATTTGTGGGGAAAAAAAGGACGTCAATTTTGTTTGGGAGTCATGTCGCACAACCGCACAATTGTCAGTTAAAGCGACGCAGTACCGAATCAAAGCAAAATGGTCCGGTCTGAAAGTGGTTAATATTCCATCTAAAGAAGGGGATTATCAATGAATAGGGATGGTCCCCTACCATTTCACAAAAAATTTGTGAAAATGGTAAAAAAAAAAAAAAGACAATACACACCTTGGGACAAGTCCTTTATCAAAACTTTTTAATAAAACTGTCCCATGAAGTCTTCTTCTTCAATCTTCTTCTTGGGGTCCGGCGGACCTAAAAAGAAAAAGAAAAAAAAAAAAGCCGCAAGCTGCCTAATCCTATGATCTGCCTCCATGGGAGGCATCCGCTGTAATGACAGGCCTCTTGTCTTTTTTTTTACCATTTTCACAATTTTTTTTGTGAAATGGTAGGGGTACATTTGTAACCCGTTACCATTTCACACAAGGGGGGGCAGGATCTGGGGGTCCCCCAAAGCACCCTCCCAATGTTGAGGGCCTGGTATGGTTCGGTGGGGTGCTCTCTCATCCACCCCTCTTTTACTGCGGCCTGCCAGGTTGCATGCTCGGATAAGGGTCTGGTATGGATTTTTGGGGGAACCCCACACCATTTTTTTTTTAAATTGGAGCGGGGTTCCCCTTAAAATCCATACCAGACCTGAAGGGCCTGGTATGGAATTTGGGGGATCCCAGGCAATTTTATTTTTTAAATTTTGGTTCGGGGTTCCCCTTAAGACCCAAAGGACCTGGTAATGGACTGTGAGGGAATCCCATGCCATTTTTTTTTTTTTAAATGTATATTTATTGAAAAAGATTTTGCATAACAGAAAAAATATACTTTCGATATAGACATTCAGGATTGTCGGTATAATTATAACAGCAAAAACCGACGCAGGCGGGATATAAAGTGTTGAGACAGTTATAAATCACATTAGAGGGGAGGGGAAAAGGATACACCACAGATTCAAAAACAGAAGAAACATAATGAAAATAAAAATTGTAAGTTGTAGAAGGGACGTATAATTAGAATCCCGAGACCGAGCCTTAATAAAACATTCCTGGGAGTTCGTAACATCATATTAGGGTGGCGTCTCTGGGTTAAATATGGAGTTGTCCCACCTATACCATATCTTAGAGAACTTGGGAAGGGAGTCCTGTATCAGTGCAGTCATGTGTTCCATCCTGCGCATATGTGCAATAGCGGAAATCAGCTGTGAGTGGGTGGGGGGGGGGGGGGGGTAGGAGATAGCCAGAGAGCAGGAATCACTCTCTTGGCAGCTAAGAGGATAAAAGCTGTCAACTTTTTGGCGTGTTTAGATAGCGCTGTAATAGGCAGGCCTAGTAAATAATGCCTAGGGTCTAGAGGGATATCTATTCTCAACACAGAGTGGAGTATGGATCGGACCGAGGACCAAAATGGTACAATCAAAGGACAGCTCCAGAATATATGGTAATGGGAGCCTTCATTCCGTAGACACCTCCAACATAGTTTAGATACGGTGGGATCATATTTGTGCAACACTTCTGGGGTTTTGTACCAAAACATCAGTATCTTGTAGGCCGTCTCTCTCTGCTCTACACACCTAGAAACTTTAGAAGTGGATGTCCAGACCTCCTGCCATTGAGAAAGAGTTAAGGAAATTGGTAAAATTTTGACCCATCTCTTCATATAGAGGTGGGATTCTATGGCAGGAGGGCTGGAATTGTGGAGGATGTTGTATACAGAGGATATGAGGCCTTTCTGACAAGGGCCCTGAGTGCATAAAGTTTCAAAGGCGCTAGGGTTGGTTAAGGTCAGGGCAGGGGATCTGGAATAGAAATAGCGCTTAAATTGGAGGTATGAAAAAAGGAGCGGATTCGGAATGTCGTATTTATTCTGAAGCTCTGGAAAAGATAGGAGTTTACGGGATATCGGATGCACCAAGTGGCGGAGTTGGAAGATGCCTGAGCTAAACCATGGGAACATATTCTTCACAGAGAGACTGTCTGGCAGATCTGGGTTGAAGATGACATTCAACAGGGGAGGACAAGAAGAGGAGAGAGAGAACTTCCCATGACATTTTTTCCATATGGATAGCGTAAAGAGCATTGGCCCAAGGTTTATACGCCTAAGCTGAGCTATAGAGGAGGGTAGGTCTGACCACAGCATAGAGCAAGGATGGACAGGGCTGATGACACTCATTTCCAGCTCCGCCCATCTACTGGTAGCGAAATACGATGACCAGGAGATATCTGCCAAAAGATGGGTTGCATAGTAATACTTTACTATGTCAGGGGCTCCCAGCCCACCATGAGAAGGTGGAGCAAAAACCACTGTTTGGGCGATTCTGTGCGATTTATTCCCCCAGATAAATTTAGTGAAGGCCCGTTGAATATTCCTAAGCTGTGGCATGGGAATAGCTATTGGTAAAGTTTCAAAGAGATATAAAAACTTAGGGAGTATGGCCATTTTTAATACATTAATCCTGCCTAAGAGAGACAAAGAGCAGGATGTCCAACCCCGAAGCAAGCTATGCGTTTCCGCAATTAGGGAGATAAAGTTGGCTTCGTAGAGAGAGCTTTATGTGGCGGTCAAGTTAATGCCCAGGTACTTGAGGGAGACAGGGCACCAGTGATAGGGGAAATTGTGTTTCAAAGAAGCGAGAAGTGAGGGTGGTATATGGATGGGGAGCGCTTCAGTTTTAGTTGTATTAACTTTATATCCCGAGAGTCCGCTGGATGTGTCTAAAAGGGTGTGAAGATTGGGGAGGGAGATGTGAGGTTTCGTCAGGGTGAGGAGTATGTCGTCTGCAAAAAGAGACAACTTATACTCCTTCTGTCTGAGGGAGACACCGCTTATGTCTGGGTTTGCCCGTATAGCTGCAGCTAGAGGCTCAAGACATAATTTAAACAGTAAGGGGGAGAGGGGACATCCCTGTCTAGTGCCGTTGCTGTGTGTAAAAAGCGGAGATATATAAAATGCCAATTGGACCTGGGACGTAGGAAGAGAGTATAAAGCTTGCTGGGCCGATAGAAAAGAACCAGAAAAACCAAAACGTTGAAGAGCGGCAAACATGTAAGGCCATCCTAGCCTGTCAAAAGCTTTTTGCGCATCTAAACTCAGGATAATGGCGGGGCGAGATGTTTTGTCGAGTAGGTCTATGAGGTCGATGGTACGTCTGGTATTGTCACCCGCCCATCTACCCAGGACAAACCCCACCTGGTCGTTATGGATCAAGGTAGGAATCATAGAGGAGAGCCTATTAGCTAGAATTTTAGTGAAGATTTTATAATCGGAGTTAAGTAAGGCTATGGGTCTGTAGTTGTCTGGTAAAGTAGGTGATTTACCCGGTTTCGGGATAACTGTAATGTGTGCATGGAGAAACTGGGAACGTGGTACAATACCCTTCTGTAGGGAGGTAAAAAGATTTAGCAAATGGGGGCTTAATGTCGGGAGGAAAGTCTTATAATAAATATAGGGTAGTCCATCGGGCCCTGGGGATTTATGGGATGGGAGTTCTTTCACAACCGCTTCCAGTTCTTCTTGCGTGACAGTAGCATTGAGGGAATCTACTTGGGATGAGGACAGCACTGGCAATTTCAAGGAAGTACAGAAAGCATCAAAGCTATCCTGAGAAAACACGTGTTTGGGATCAGAAGCTAGGCAGTTGTATACTTTTTTGTAGAACGCACCGAAGACTTTAGTCATTGTTAAGGGGCAATAGGTTGGAGTGCCATCTGACTGGAGAAGGAGTTCAGGATAGGAGTGAAATGGACGGGGTTTGAGCTTATTCACCAACATCCTATGGGGCTTGTTGGCAAACTCATAACATTTTTGTTTCGCCCAGAGTAGGGACTTGGAGCATTTATGCATATCTAAAGATTTTAACCGTTCGCGTAGGGAGGTCACTGTGCGCAGGCGCGGTACCGAAGGGGAGGACAAGAGCAGAGCTTCAGCTTTTCGCAATTGCGAGAGAATGTCCAGTCTCTGCGCAGCCGAGTCCCGCTTAAGGCGGGAGCCAGCTGAGATACACAATCCTCTAAAATAGGCTTTGTGAGCCTCCCAAAGGGTGGACACGTCCCGCACGGACCCTTCGTTAAGTTGAAAAAATTCGGCTAAACTTTGTGACAGATGGGTTTCAGTAACTGGATCGCGTAGGAGAAAATCGTTGAGTCTCCAGTGGCAGGTTCTAGGAGTGGAGGAGGAGAGAGTGAGGTCGAGTTGAACCGAGGCGTGGTCCGACCACGTCACGGGGTTCAACTCCGGGGCCATTGCGGACGTTAGTAAGGGTGCCGTAACAAAAATGTAGTCCAATCTGGAGTACATCTTGTGTGGGGGGGAATAGAAGGAAAATTGCCTATGTGTAGGGTGCTTGATCCTCCATATGTCTAATAAATTGTGGGACCTAATGAGTTTGCGAAATGCAGTAGATTGACGTTCCGTTTTAGACCCATGCCATTTTTTTATGACTTTTATGTGTATTGCCAGCCCCGACAATTCATTATAGCTGCGCCTGCGAGTACTTTTAAATGACTTTTTTTTCCTTTAGAAATGTCGTTTTGTGCAGGGACTGTTGTAAACATGGGAAACATGGGCCACTTTACAGGCACACTATAGACACTCCAGAGGTATGAAATTTAAAGGAATATTTCACTTTTATTGCTTCACTTTAAGCATTATTAAAATCACTGCTCCTGAAAAAACGTTTTTTTTTGCATTGATACATGTCCCCTGGGGCAGGACCCAGGTCCCCAAACACATTTCATGACAATAACTTGCATTTTTTTTTTTTGGTTCGGGTTTCCCCATGTGGGGGAATCCCATGCCGTCTTTATCAATGAACTTTTATGTGTATTGCAGGACCAACAATTCATTAGAGCCGCGAGTAGTTTTAAATTACTTTTTTTCCTTTAGAAATGTAATTTTGCTGTCAGACTGTTCTAAACACGGGAAACATGCATACTATAGATACCTCCCAGGTACGAAATTTAACCAGTTGAGGTACGGCCATAGCCGAATGATGGCTACAGCGTGGACCTCAATTTCCTAGAGCCTGTCATAGGACGTCCTCCCCTGCAGGGCGCTCGGGGAGCGTGCTGTGATCACCGAGTCACGGAGACTCGGGTGATCACCGATCTTAGTAAGGGGCCGATCCCAGCCCCTTACCATGTGATCAGCTGTCAGCCAATGACAGCTGATCACATGATGTAAAAGAAAGCTCGGTGATTGTTTTTTTTTCTCCTCACACTGACAGCATGAGGAGAAAAAAAAGCCAATCACCGGCTTATGTTAAAGGAACATCAGTCCCGAAGAGGAAGGAGGTAAAGATGTGCCATTCAGTACCCCCTGCCAGTGTCACCTATTATTGTCACCTGCTAGTGCCCACAGTGCCCACCAGTGCCCACCTATCAATGCCCATGAGTTCCACCTATCAATGCCCACGAGTTCCACCTATCAATGCCTATCAGTGGTGCCAATCAGTGCCACCTGGCAGTGCTGCCTGTCAGTGTAAGCAATCAGTGCCCATTACTGCCACCCATCAGTGCCCATCACTGCCACCCATCGGTGCCCATCACTGCCGCCTCATCAGCATACATCAATGAAGGAGAAAAATGACCTGTTTACACAATTTTATAGCAAAATATAAAAAAATATAAAAAAAATAGTAAAAAAATGTGGTCTTTTGTCAGTTAAAGCGACGCAGTGCCGAATCGCAAAAAGTGGTCTGGTCTTAAGCCAGCAAAATGGTCCGGTCTAAAAGTGGCTAATATTCCTCTTAAAGAAGAAGATTATCTATGAATAGGGATGGTCCCCTACCATTTCACAAAAAAATTGTGAAAATGGTAAAGAAAAAAAGACAATACACACCTTGGGACAAATCCTTTATCAAAAAAAATAAAATAAAACTGTCCATGAAGTCTTCTTCTTCAATCTTCTTCTCGCGCTCAAAAAAGAAAACCGAAAAAGAAAAAAAAAAGTCGCAAGCCGCCTAATCCTATGATCTGCCTCCATGGGAGGCTTCCACTGTAATGACGGGCCTCTTGTCTTTTTTTTTTTACCATTTTTTTTACCCATCAGTGCCCATCACTGCCACCCATCAGTGCCCATCACTATTCACCTATCGATGCCAATCACTGCCGCCTCACCAGCATACATCAATGAAGGAGAAAAATTACATGTTTACACAATTTGATAACAAAATATAAAAAAAATATAAAAACATTTTTTTAAAGTTTGGTCTTTTTCAATTTTTTTAACAAAAAATTAAAACCGCTGAGGTGATCAAATACCACCAAAAGAAAGCTTGTCATTCAAAGTGCTATAGTGTTGAAAGCTGAAAATTGGTCTGGACAGGAGGGGGGGTTTAAGTGCCCAGTAAGCAAGTGGTTAAAGGTTTTTTTGTATTGATACATGTCCCCTGGGGCAGGACCCAGGTCCCCACCACTTTTTAAGACAATACCATGAATATAAGCCTTTAAAATTAGCACTTTTGATTTTTCATGTTCGTGTCCCATAGACTTTAATGGTGTTCACGTGTTCGAACAAATTTTTTTCCTGTTCACATGTTCTGGTACGAACCGAACGGGGTCCCATCCCTATCCATGAAACACATCAAGGTGTTTTTTTGTCCAATATATGTTTATACATATCTGTAACTATACTATAAGTATCTAGATATATTAAATAATATATTTATTTTTTTTACAGTATGGATGTTGATGATCCCAATTTGTCTTTGGTCCTATCCAATTTAGTATGGTTTTAATTGTGCACTATTTTATGTCTCTTTTTTTAAATATTTTTTTTTAATAATTCTGACAATTTTTGAATTTCTGAATAAAACTGGTCCCACTTCTCTTGTTGAAGTTAAATGTACTGATTAAAAATGTGCACCGATTGAGCAAAGCCAATGTGCACCAGGGAGATTTTATAAAATATTACACTATTAAATAAACAGAGGAATACTATCCTAGATTATTTGGAAATGTTTTCCAAAGTTTGATTGCACATATTTTCTTTAAACAGAATTATTAGCCTATTACTGTTTAGAACTGTAGATGCACTCTTCTACCACTAGAGGATGTCAGAGAGCAACAGGAAAGACATTGATTGTAATGTGTAGATATGTATTCTAGAATCTTAAAATGAATGACCTGTACAGTGCTTTGAAAAAGTATTCACACCCCTTGAAATTTTACACATTTTGTCATGTTACAACCAAAAACGTAAATTTATTTTATTGAGGTTTTATGTGATAGACCAATACAAAGTAGCACATAATTGTGATAAATGGTTTTCAAAATGAATACCGCATTTATCAGTGTATAGCACGCACAGGCGTATTACATGCACAGGCGTATAACACGCACCTTCATTTTAAGAGGGAAGTTTCAAGAAAAAAAAAGGAACATTTTAAATAAAGAACTTTAAAGCAAAATAAGGGTCACAGCCCATTAATGCAGGCTCACCAGTGCCCATCTGCAGCCTCAAAATTGCCCATCAATTCACCCTGCTCAGTGCCCCTCAATGCACCCTGCTTGGTGCCCATCTGCAGCCAATAAATTGCCCAACAATGCAGCCTGCTCAGTGCCCATCAATACACCCTGCTCAGTGCCCACCTGCAGCCTATAATTTGACATTAATGCACCCTGCTCAGTGTCCATCTGCAGCCTCTAAATTGCACATCAATGCACCTTGCTCAGTGCCCAACAATGCAGCCTCTAAATTGCACATCATTGCACCCTACTCAGTGCCCATCTGCAGCCACTAAATTGCCCAACAATGCTGCCTGCTCAGTGCCCATCTGCAGCCTTTAAATTGCACATCAATGCACAGTGCCCATCTGCAGCCACTAAATTGCCCAACAATGCTGCCTGTTCAGTGCCCATCTGCAGCCTTTAAATTGCACATCAATGTAACCTGCTCAGTGCCCATCTGCAGCCACTAAATTGCCCAAAAATGCAGCCTGTTCAGTGCCCATCTGCAGCCTCACCTTTCCCATTATTGTAGCTTTTCCAGTGTTGAGTTTCACAGAGCCATGATTTCCTGTGTACTCGGCGCTCAGTCACTCACAGCCACGCCTTCTGGCCCTGCTCATATGATAGACATAACAGTGGCCCAATTTGGTGCCAGCAGGCATGGCTGTGCGTGACTGAGTGCCAGGATACACAGGAGATCACAGCTCTGTGTAATCCAGTGGCGCTCGCTACTCCTCTTTCCCCAGAGACATCAGAGATCGGCGTATTAAAATGCACACGCGATTTCCCCCTGATTTTCAGGGGGAAAACGTGCGTGTTATACTCCGATAAATACGGTAAGTAGGGATGAGCCGAACACCCCCTGGTTCTGTTCGCAGCAGAACAGGCAAAAAATTAGTTCGAACACGCGAACACTGTTAAAGTCTATGGGACACGAACATGAATAAACAAAAGTACTAATTTTAAAGGCTTATATGCAAGTTATTGTCATGAAATGTGTTTGTGGACCCGGGTTCTGTCCCAGGGGACATGTATCAATGCAAAAAAATGTTTTTTCGGGAGCAGTGATTTTAACAATGCTTAAAGTGAAACAATAAAAGTTAAATATTCCTTTAAATTTCATACCTGGGGGGTGTCTATAGTATGCCTGTAAAGTGGCGCATGTTTCCAGTGTTTACAACAGTCACTGCACAAAATGACTCGCAGGCGCAACGATAATGAATTGTCGGGGCTGGCAATACACATAAAAGTCATTAAAAAAACGACATGGGATTCCCTCACAGTCCATTACCAGGGTCTGGTATGAATATTAAGGGGAACCCCGCTCCAAAATAAAAAAAATGGCGTGGAAGTCCCCCCAAAAATCCATACCAGACCCTTATCCGAGCACGCAACCTGGCAGGCTGCAGGAAAAGAGGTACTGTACCAGGCCACATGCCCTCAACATGGGGAGGGTGCTTTGGGGTAGCCCCCCAAAGCACCTTGTCCCCATGTTGATGGGAACAAGGGCCTCATCCCCACAACCCTTGCCCTGTGGTTGTGGGGGTCTACGAGGTGGGGGGCATATCGGAATCTGGAAGCCCCCTTTAACAAGGGGACCCCCAGATCCTGGCCTCCCCCCCTGTGTGAAATGGTAATGGGGTACAAATGTGGGGTACAAAATAAGTGTGAAATGTTCAAGTCTGGCCACAGATTCTCAATTGGATTTAGGTCTGCACTTTGACTGGGCCATTCTAACACATGAATATGCTATAATCTAAACCATTAAATTTTAGCTCTGGCTGTATGTTTAGGGTTGTGGAGTTCACCGCTCCAGGGTGATCACTTCTCCTGAGGACAGCTGTCTCCACAATTATACAGGGTGCTGGCTCTGTTTGCTACAGAGATAGTGAAAAAATAGAATGCTGGATAGCTGCACTCCAAAGAAGATTGACCTTTATTTGAAAAAATAAATATCAAGGACAAAGTATGCACCTGACCTGTATGCTTTGGCCAATCCCAGTGCGCTCTGCTGTGAGAGCCATGATTAGCCAAAGGCAGGGTACGTTTAGCCAATCATGGGGGGGGGGGGGCTCAGTCCATGCCCCACACTATATAAGGCTGCTTACACAGCGGTCGAATGTAGTGTGTTGGAGTGGACTGAGCTAGAGATAACTTGAGCTAGATTTGGCAGTTAGTTAGTGGCTTGCAGGCAGTGTATTAATACATATACAGTCTAGTATATATATATATATATATATATACTCTGCATTAGGGATGAGCCGAACACCCCCCTGGTTCGGTTCGCACCAGAACTTTTGAACGGACCCCACGTTCGTTACGAACGTTAGAACCCCATTGAAGTCTATGGGACTCGAACGTTCGAAATGGAAAGTGCTAATTTTAACGGCTAATATGCAAGATACTGTCCTAAAAAGGGTTTGGGGACCTGACTCCTGCCTCAGGGGACATGGGTCAATGCAAAAAAAAGTTTTAAAAACGGCCGTTTTGGCAGGAGCACTGATTTTAATGACGATTAAAGTGAAAAAAAAAAGTGAAATATTCCTTTAAATATGGTGCCTGGGGGGTGTCTGTAGTATGCCTGTGAAGTGCCACGTGTTTCCCGTGTTTAGAACAGTCCCTGCACAAAATGACATTAAACGGAAATAACACCATTTAAAACTGCTTGCGGTTTTAATGTTATATCTGGTTCCTGCAATATGGTTGAAAATGATTGAGAAAAATGGCATGGGTAGCCCTCCCTGCCCATTACCAGCCTATTTGGGTCTTGTACGCATATTAAGGGGAACCCTGTACCCATATTAAAAAAAGGAAATGCATGTGGCCCCCAGGCCCTATATACTCAGAACAGCAGTATACAGGCGGTGCAAACAAGACAGGGACTGTGTAGGTTTGTTGTGTTAAGTTGAATCTGTTTGTAATTTTCAACTGGTACATTTTTAAAGTGTAGCTCCAGTCAAAAAAACTATTTTTAAGCTTTTTGGAAAACATAGGGAAGGGTTATCACCCCTGTATAATTTGTTTTGTCGTCCATCTTTTTTCATCTCACTTGCTGCTGTCTCCTTGCGTTTGCAAGTAGGAGATGTTTGTAAGTTGGATGTTTGAAAGTAGGGGCCTGCCCTATATGCTCTGCAGAAATGGCGGAACAAGGTGTTGGTTTTGCCACAACATTGTAAGCCCTCAAAGTGACTCTTGGTGGGCGCTGGAGCGCCCTGCTGTGAACGATTATATCAAGAATTGTAATTACATGCCATTGTTGAACAGTGGTAGAAAAATTTACCTTTGGTGGTTGTGGTGCTGGTGCCACAACACTATAAGTCCTCACCGTTACTCTGGGTGGGCACAGGAAGGGGCCCTCCTGTGAAATATTATATCAAGAATTGTAATTACATGTCCCTGTTAAACAGGGGCAGAAAAATTTGGCCACACTGCAACCTCTTCCATATACTCTAGTTTTTTTGCTGGAATTAGCCCTGCTGCAAAGCATTGCATCAAAAATTGTACTTAAACGCCCCTGTTAAACAGGGGCAGAAAAATTGGGCCTTAGGCTGAGGTGAATATCGCGGTGTATACTGCGGTCAGGGCACGCAGACAATAACCAGAAAACAGCAGAGATAAAGGGGTATATACAGATGTAAACTGTGCTGTGCTGGAGGCACACACAACTTCCAATAACTCCTGCAGATGGCAATTGGGCTCAAATAGAGAACAGCTATGTAGGTGGATTATAGCGGTATGTACTGGGTACAGAGCACGCAAACAGCACGCACTATCTCCTAACACTACTGACTGCAAGCTCTATTATTAAAGATGGATCACTAGCTATATAGGTGAGGTGAATATCACGGTGTATACTGCGGTCAGGGCACGCAGACAATAACCAGAAAACAGCAGAGATAAAGGGGTATATACAGATGTATACTGTGCTGTGCTGGAGGCACACACAACTTCCAATAACTCCTGCAGATGACAATTGGGCTCAAATAGAGAACAGCTATGTAGGTGGATTATAGCGGTATGTACTGGGTACAGAGCACGCAGACAGCACGCACTATCTCCTAACACTACTGACTGCAAGCTCTATTATTAAAGATGGATCACTAGCTATATAGGTGAGGTGAATATCACGGTGTATACTGCGGTCAGGGCACGCAGACAATAACCAGAAAACAGCAGAGATAAAGGGGTATATACAGATGTATACTGTGCTGTGCTGGAGGCACACACAACTTCCAATAACTCCTGCAGATGGCAATTGGGCTCAAATAGAGAACAGCTATGTAGGTGGATTATAGCGGTATGTACTGGGTACAGAGCACGCAGACAGCACGCACTATCTCCTAACACTACTGACTGCAAGCTCTATTACTAAAGATAGATCACTAGCTATATAGGTGAGGTGAATATAGTGGTGTATACTGCGGTCAGGGCACAGACAATAACCACTACACAAGAGCAAGATAGGAAATCAGCCAAAAACGATCGGTGTGTAACTGTGTTGAAGGTACACAGAACACCCACTGCTTCAGATGCCAACACACTACACGAGGCCGCCTCAAAGGCGGCCTTATATAGTGTGGGGCATGCACTACACAGCCTGAGCTATGATTGGCCACAGGCATCCTGTCTGTGGCCAATCATGGCGCTCCTCGCTGCTGGCGCTGCGATTGGCCAAGCATGCGGGGTCACAGTGCATGCTTGGCCAATCATGAGCCAGCAATGCACTGCGCCATCGCAGTGCATTGTGGGCCGTGCGCGCCACACGAATTTTGACGCGAACGGACCAAGAGTTCGGATTTCGCCGAACGGACGAACAGCCAATGTTCGAGTTGAATGTACGTTCGACTCGAACACGAAGCTCATCCCTACTCTGCATTCAGTGTAGACAATATATACAGTGCATTCAGTGTAGACTATATATACAGTCAGTGTATTAATATATATAGTCTAGTGTGTATATATATATATATATATATATATATATATATATATACACATTGTATTCAGTGTAGACTATATATACAGTCAGTGCAGGCGGTGTATTGATATATATATTGTAAGGGATCTTCCCGGGGTAGGGTGTGTTTGGACACAGTTCACAGCAGACTTGGACTTTATAAAGCAGACCTTGGCGTTTATTCGTGGTACAAACAGTCCAACAAACAAAGTATACAGCAACACCGTGCTTCTTGTGTATAACAGGAACAAAATAATAACAAAAACAAACAACCTAGCCCGGCTGGGCGCTTACTAACAGGTTCTTCTCACCTATCTGACACTTATAAACACAGCGTCTTTCGCCTGGATATCGCAGGGTGGATTTTAGCTCCAGCAGTGGCTGTGCTTGCAGCTTCCTCAAACACACAGACTGTTCGTTTCCCTGGCTGAGAGCAAACACCTGCAGGCCCGCAGAGCCTTTACCTTCCCAGGCTAATTAGGATCAAAGCTCACCTGATCCAAAACCCAGAACTGGAACGAGGGATGGGGGGTGTGGAATGACAGATCCCTCTACCAAACCTACCTGCCATTCCATATAAACCCAGGCCCGGCAAGATTAAATAACAACTCAGCAGCATATTGCTGCTGAGAAACTGATCCATCCTGGACTTACCATCTCACACTGTGTAGCAACCTAGGTGAGATGTACACCCCCTCGACCACTTCTCCAGTGACATGTCTACATATCCCCCCCCTCTTTTTCAGACCGGAGGGCTGAGCCTTTTGTCCCCACAGACAACTCACCCTCGACAATGCGTCAGCATTTGCCTGTAATTTCCCTGGCCTGTGTTCCACAGTGAAATTAAAGTTTTGTAAGGACAGAAACCATCTAGTCACTCTTGCATTTCTCTCCTTGTTTAACTTCATCCATGTTAGGGGGGCATGGTCTGTCACCAACTTGAATTTCCTGCCTAGCAAGTAATACTTTAAAGATTCTAGGGCCCACTTCACTGCCAAACATTCTCGCTCCACAATGGCATAATTTTTCTCGGCCGGGGTTAGTTTTCTACTCAAGTACGTCACCGGATGCTCCTCACCATTCACTACTTGTGAGAGTACTGCACCTAAGCCTGTGTTAGAGGCATCTGTCTGGACCAGAAATTCTCGCCTGAAATTGGGGGTAACTAACACAGGTGGTTGGCACAAGGCAGACTTAAGGCTTTGGAAAGCCTTCTCGGCCTCTGGGGTCCACGTGACCATTGCTGTCTTTCCGCCCTTTGTCAAGTCAGTTAGTGGAGCAGCAACTGAGGCAAAGTTCGGCACAAATCTACGGTAATAACCGGTAATACCCAGGAAAGCTCTAACCTGTTTCCTTGTCAGGGGTCTAGGCCAATTCTGTATTGCCTCAATTTTATTTAGCTGTGGCTTAATCAATCCTCTCCCAACAATGTAGCCCAGATATTTGGCCTCTTCTAGGGCTAGAGCACACTTCTCGGCATTTATGGTCAACCCTGCATCACTTATGGTATCCAACACGGCCTGTACCTTACAGAGGTGACTTTCCCAATCAGGGCTAAAAATGACCACATCATCGAGGTAGGCGGCTGAGTAATCCCGATGTGGTCGCAGAATCAAGTCCATCAACCTCTGGAAAGTTGCAGGCGCTCCATGTAACCCGAATGGCATCACTACATACTGGAATAGCCCATCAGGGGTGGAGAATGCAGTTTTCTTTTTAGCCTCGTCAGAAAGTGGAATCTGCCAGTAGCCCTTTGTGAGATCGAGGGTGGTTATGTACCTGGCGTTACCTAACTTCTCAATCAACTCATCTACCCTGGGCATAGGATAAGCATCGAACTTGGAGATCTCATTCAACTTTCTGAAATCGTTACAGAACCTCCAAGTTCCATTGGGCTTTGGGATTAGCACAATCGGGCTGGACCATTCACTCTGTGACACCTCAATTACCCCCAGATCAAGCATACGTTTTACCTCGTCAGATACGGCTTTTCTACGTGCCTCCGGTATCCTATAGGGCTTTAGGTTTACTCTGCTTCTAGGCTCAGTTTCAATGTGATGATGGATGAGGTGGGTACGCCCTGGGAGGTCAGAGAACTTGTTTTTGTTTTTCTGTAAAAATTCCAGAGCCTCCTGTTTCTGTGACACTGATAGAGCATCACCTACTTTGACTGGAGGGATTGGTGGTGACAAATTATTAACAGTATTTGTCGCCACCAAGGATTCCCTGTCTTTCCAGGGCTTGATCAAGTTTATGTGATAAACTTGGAAAGGCTTCCTTCTACCTGGTTGGTGCACCTTGTAGTTCACCTCACTGATCTTTTCAACAATTTCATAAGGACCTTGCCACTTCGCTAAGAATTTACTCTCAACAGTGGGGACTAGTATAAGGACCCTATCGCCTGGGTTGAATGTCCTGATTCTTGCGGACCGGTTGTAAATTCTACTTTGGGCCTCTTGAGCTCTCTGGAGGTGTTCCCTTACCAGGGGCATTACAGTGGCTATACGGTCCTGCATTTGTGCTACATGCTCAATAACACTCTTGTATGGGGTGGACTCACTCTCCCATGTCTCTTTTGCAATGTCCAGTAGACCCCTAGGGTGACGACCATAGACCAACTCGAATGGTGAGAACCCTGTGGATGCTTGGGGCACCTCCCTAATAGCAAACATGAGGTAGGGTAATAAATGATCCCAGTCACAACCATCTTTTCCCACCACTTTCTTCAACATATGTTTCAAAGTTTTATTAAATCTCTCCACCAATCCGTCCGTCTGGGGGTGGTATACAGAGGTACGGATGTGTGAGACTTTAAATAGTTTGCATAATTCCTTCATCAGTTTTGACATAAATGGTGTACCTTGGTCAGTTAGGATTTCTTTGGGGATCCCAGTCCTAGAGAACATATAAAACAACTCACGTGCAATTGTTTTAGATGCAGTGTTTCTTAAGGGTACAGCCTCAGGATAGCGGGTCGCATAATCTATGACTACCAAAATATACTGGTGTCCTCTAGCTGACTTTACCACGGGACCCACTAAATCCATGGCAATACGCTCAAAAGGCACCTCTATAATAGGGAGCGAAACCAAAGGACTGCGAAAATGTGACACTGGGGCACTAACCTGACATGTGGGGCACGACTCGCAGTATTTTTTAATGTCATCATATATCGCCGGCCAAAAAAACCTCTGGAGAACCCTCTCTCGCGTTTTGTCAGTCCCCAAGTGTCCCCCAAGAACATGGTTATGTGCCATGTCAAGCACCTGACGCCGGTACGGCTTAGGTACCATAAGCTGTTCCACAATCTCATCCTTAACCTTATTGACTCTATAGAAAAGATCATTAGTCACCGAAAAATGTGGAAATCTTTTTTCAGCATCTGGTTCCTGAGGTACCCCATTCATAACAGCAACCTGCTCTCTCGCATTTTTGAGAGTGGGGTCCTGTAATTGTGCAGCGCCAAAATTATCCCTAGACACCTCTAAGTCTAGTATATTTTGCTCAGTGGGAGGAGCCTCCTCCTCCCCAGCCAGGACCTGCAAAGGAGAACAATCATTTTCATCCTGCACACTTCTATCATTCACAGGGGACAAAGCAACCCCCTTAGAGGTATCCCCACTCCTTTTGGGGATTTTTCTTTTTTCCCAGAGAGCCCAGAATAATGGAAAATCGCGCCCCAATATTACATTATGCATGATGTTTTTTACCACACCCACTTCATATTGTACGGTGCCTTGTTCAGTCCCGACTTTAGCCAGCACCATAGGGTACACTTTTGTATCACCATGTATGCACACAACACTCATATGCTTTTTAGACTCTAAGTCCCCAGCCACCAGGCTAGCATGCACCAAGGTTACGAGGCTTCCCGAGTCCATTAACGCCTCAACGGGAAGGTCATTGATGGTAATATTGCAGATTTGCGGTTCAGTCTCTAGTCCAGGAACTGCAGCACAAGATGGTTCCGCAAACAGCGACTGACGCCGGCTAGCGTCACACTCCATGGGTTCAGTGGTAAGAGGGCAATGGGCCGACACGTGTCCCGCCTCATGGCATCTCCAACACTGGATAGGGCCTGGTCTCTTTGGCAAGGAGTCCTTTTCAGAGCCCCTTAGCCACCCGGGACCATCACCAGTCTTTTGTCCCTGAGACACCACTTGAGCCCTTTTCCCGCCATCAGCACCCCTCCACACTCCCCCAATAGATGGAAGTCTCTTACCAGCTGACGGCACAGATCTGGCGCTCCGGGGAGGTGAAGATGCTGCAGGAACATCACGGAGGTAGTCCTCAGTCGCCTGGAACCTCTCCACAAGGTTGACAAGTTCGTTTGCACTCTTAGGATCACCTTGTCCCACCCAGCGTTGCAGGTCAGTAGGAAGCGCTCGGAGGTAGCGATCCATCACGACCTTCTCTAGGATTTGTGCAGGAGTAGAAGTGTCTGGCTCCAACCACTTTCTTGCCAAATGGATTAGGTCATACATCTGGGACCTCGCTGATTTGTCCAGACTGTAGCTCCAGTTGCGTACCCTCCGGGCACGGACTGCAGTAGTAACTCCTAGTCGGGCAAGTATCTCCTCTTTTAGCCGAGTATAGTCCTTAACCTCTTGCTCACTGAGGTCATAGTAGGCCTTTTGAGGTTCACCTGTTAAATAGGGCGCAATTACCTCTGCCCACTCAGCGGCTGGTAACTTCTCTCGCTCAGCCACGCGCTCAAATACTGTTAGATAGGCTTCAACATCGTCCTCAGCAGTCATCTTTTGCAGCGCTTTCTGCACAGTCCTTCTCCCAAAAAAAATCTCTGGAGCGGCTCCCATCACTGTGGGTGGATTAGCAACCACAGGCGCCTCTCGATTTGCTATCAGGTGCTCGATAAGTTGTTGTTGTGCAGCCATGGACTGTTCATGTCGTCTATTGGCCTCTGTCTGAGCCTGCTGTTGTTGCAAACACACTTGCATAAACTGCTTCAGCATCTCCTCCATGTTGCTGGACTGTTCTTGGAGTGTAGTTGCAGCTTTCACCCAGGACATCAGCAGCTGTAGCCAAGTCTGTCCACACCGTTGCCCCTAGCAACCGTGTTGCCCGCTACCTCCACCAATTGTAAGGGATCTTCCCGGGGTAGGGTGTGTTTGGACACAGTTCACAGCAGACTTGGACTTTATAAAGCAGACCTTGGCGTTTATTCGTGGTACAAACAGTCCAACAAACAAAGTATACAGCAACACCGTGCTTCTTGTGTATAACAGGAACAAAATAATAACAAAAACAAACAACCTAGCCCGGCTGGGCGCTTACTAACAGGTTCTTCTCACCTATCTGACACTTATAAACACAGCGTCTTTCGCCTGGATATCGCAGGGTGGATTTTAGCTCCAGCAGTGGCTGTGCTTGCAGCTTCCTCAAACACACAGACTGTTCGTTTCCCTGGCTGAGAGCAAACACCTGCAGGCCCGCAGAGCCTTTACCTTCCCAGGCTAATTAGGATCAAAGCTCACCTGATCCAAAACCCAGAACTGGAACGAGGGATGGGGGGTGTGGAATGACAGGTCCCTCTACCAAACCTACCTGCCATTCCATATAAACCCAGGCCCGGCAAGATTAAATAACAACTCAGCAGCATATTGCTGCTGAGAAACTGATCCATCCTGGACTTACCATCTCACACTGTGTAGCAACCTAGGTGAGATGTACACCCCCTCAACCACTTCTCCAGTGACATGTCTACAATATATATATATATATATATATATATATATATATATATATATATATATACAGTCTAGTATATATATATATATATATATATATATATATATACACATTATCTCACAAAAGTGAGTACACCCCACACATTTTTCTAAATATTTTATTATATCTTGTCAAATGTAAAGTAGTGAGTGTACAGCTTGTATAACAGTGTAAATTTGGTGTCCCCTCAAAACAACTCAACACACAGCCATTAATGTCTAAACCACTGGCAACAAAAGTGAGTACATCCCTAAGTGAAAATGTCCAAATTGGGCCCAAAGTGTCAATGTTTTGTGTGGCCACCATTATTTTCCAGCACTGCCTTAACCCTCTTGGGCATGGAGTTCACCAGAGCTTCACAGGTTGCCACCGGACTCCTCTTACACTCCTCCATGATGACATCACAGAGCTGGTGGATGTTAGAGTCCTTGCGCTCCTCCCCCTTCCGTTTGAGGATGTCCCACAAATGCTCAATAGGATTTATGTCTGGAGACATGCTTGGTCAGTACACCACCTTTACCAACAGTTTCTTTAACAAGTCAGTGGTCATCATGGAGTGTTTGGGGTAGTTATCATGTTGGAATACTGCCCTGCAGCCTAGTCTCCAAAGGGAGGGGATCATGCTCTACTTCAGTATGTCACAGGGCATTCATGGTTCCCTCAATGAACTGTAGCTCCTCAGTGCCGGCAGCACTCATGCAGCCCCAGACCATGACACTCCCACCACCATGCTTGACTGTAGGCAAGACACACTTGTCTTTGTACTCCTTACCTGGTTGCCGCCACACATGCTTGACACCATCTGAACCAAATAAGTTTATCTTACAGGACATGGTTCCAGTAATCCATGTTCCTAGTCTGCTTGTCTTCAGCAAACTGTTTGTGGGCTTCCTTGTGCATCATCTTTAGAAGAGGCTTCCTTCTGGGATGACAGCCATGTAGACCAATTTGATCCAGCATGTAGCGTATTGTCTGAGCACTGACAGGCTGCCCCCCACCCCTTCAACCTCTGCAGCAATGCTGGCAGCACTCATATGTCTATTTCCCAAAGAAAACCTTTGGATATGATGCTGAGCACGTGCGCTCAACTTCTTTGGTTGACCATGGCGAAGCCTGTTCTGAGTGGAACCTGTCCTGTTAAACCACTGTATGGTCTTGGCCAACATGCTGAAGCTCAGTTTCAGGGTCTTGGCAATCTTCTTATAGCCTATGCCATCTTTATATAGTTACATAGTAGGTGAGGTTGAAAAAAAGACACAAGTCCATCAAGTCCAACCTATGTGTGTGATTATATGTCAGTATTACATTGTATATCCCTGTATGTTCTGGTCGTTCTGGTGCTTATGTAATAGTTTCTTGAAACTATCAATGCCCCCCGCTGAGACCACCGCCTGTGGAAGGGAATTCCACATCCTTGCCACACTTACAGTAAAGAGCCCTCTACGTAGTTTAAGATTAAACCTTTTTTCTTCTAATTTTAATGAGTGGCCATGAGTCTTGTTAAACTCCCTTTTGCAAAAAAGTTTTATCTCTATTGTGGAGTACCAGTATGGTATTTGTATATAGAAATCATATCCCCTCTGAAGCGTCTCTTCTCCGGAGAGAATACATTCAGTGCTCGCAACCTTTCCTCATAACTAAGATCCTCCGGGCCCTTTATTAGCTTTGTTGCCCTTCTTTGTACTCGCTCCATTTCCAGTACATCCTTCCTGAGGACTGGTGCCCAGAACTGGACAGCATACTCCAGGTGTGGCCGGACCAGAGTCTTGTAGAGCAGGAGAATTATCGTTTTATCTGTGGAGTTGATCCCCTTTTTAATGCATGCTAATATTCTGTTTGCTTTGTTAGCAGCAGCTTGGCATTGCATGCCATTACTAAGCCTATCATTTACTAGGACCCCAGGTCCTTTTCCATCCTAGATTCCCCTCAGAGGTTCTCCCCCCAGTATATAGATTGCATTCATATTTTTGCCACCCAAATGCATTCTTTTACATTTTTCTACATTGAACCTCATTTGCCATGTAGTTGTCCACCCCATTAATTTGTTTAGATCTTTTTGCAAGGTTTCCACATCTTGCAGAGAAGTTATTGCCCTGCTTAGTATCGTCTGCAAATACAGAGATTGAACTGTTTACCCAAACCTCCAGGTCGTTTATGAACAAATTAAATAGGATTGGTCCCAGCACAGAATCCTGAGGGACCCCACTACCCACCCCTGACCATTCCGAGTCCACCCCATTTATCAAACCCATCTCTCCTCCGTGTTCTTTGTTCCTAAGATTTTGTCCCAATTTATGCCTTCTAGTAAGGTTCGTAGTTTAGGGAAGTTGGCACTTTTGAAATTCATTGTCTTTGTATTCCCCTTATGTTTCCTATTAGTGAGATTTATATGGAAGCCAATTGACCTGTGATCGCTGTTCCCTAAATTGCCCCATATTTCCACATCCGTGATCAGGTCTGTATTGTTGGTAATCAGTAGATCCAGTAACGCTTTATTTCTAGTTGGTGCATCTACCATCTGACCCATAAAATTGTCCTGCAAGACAATTAGGAACTGGCAAGCCTTAAATGAATGCACGGTTCCCTCCGCCCAGTCTATGTCTGGATAATTATGATAACACTTCCCATCCTTGCCGCTAATCCAAATTGTGATAGGAGATCTGTCTCCCCTTCTTCCCTCAGGTTAGGGGGTCTATAGCATACTCCCAGTATTATTTTCCCCTTCGCTTCATCCCTTTGGAGCTCTACCCATAAGGATTCCACCTCCTCTCTAGCTCCCTTAGTGATGTCCTCTCTCACATTCAATTGTACATTATTCTTGATATATAGGCATACCCCTCTTTCTTTTTTACCCTCTCTATCCTTGCGATAAAGGGTACACCTTTGAATGTTTGCCAGCCAATCATGAGAGCTGTTGAACCAGGTCTCTGAAATTCCCACAAAATCCAAATCCTCCTCGTACAATAGTATCTCTAGTTCACCCATCTTGTCCGCCAGGCTCCTGGCATTGGTGAACATGCCACGTAGTTTAGACCAGTCGCATATTATCCTCTTTTTGGATGTTCCGAGATTGCAACTAGGCCTTGCTACTATACTATACTTACCTTGGGTTTATGTGCTTTGGTCAACCTACCACTAATGCCCTCAATACTACCCTCTGGAATATGTTCTGCGCTGACTATGTCTACCTCTTGACCCTCCCCCCATCGCCTAGTTTAAAAACCCCTCTAAATTTTCGGACATCTTCATTCCCATCTGATCTGCACCTTCCTCATTTAGGTGCAGTCCGCCTCTTCTATAGCACCGGTTATCGACTGAGAAATCATCCCAGTCCTCCAGGAACCCAAACCCCTCCTTGCTACACCAGCTCTTCAGCCACTTGTTTACTTCCCTAATCTCCCTTTGTCTTTCTGGTGTGACTCGAAGTACTGGTAGTATTCCTGAAAATACTACCTTTTCCTCAATTTAGCTCCTAAGTCCCTAAAATCATTCTTTAGGACACTCCATCTGCCTCTGACTTTGTCATTGGTGCCAATGTGCACCATGACAGCTGGGTCTTCCCTCCAAGTAATCTATCCACCAGATCCGT
Source organism: Lithobates pipiens (assembly GCF_037356315.1). Taxonomy (NCBI): domain Eukaryota; kingdom Metazoa; phylum Chordata; class Amphibia; order Anura; family Ranidae; genus Lithobates; species Lithobates pipiens. The sequence goes on along the minus strand of NW_027507789.1, from coordinate 57,728,564 downwards.
GATCTGCCATGATTATCTAGAGCTACAATTCTTTTTTTCAGATCCTCAGAGAGTTCTTTGCCATGAGGTGCCATGTTGAACTTCCAGTGACCAGTATGAGAGAGTGAGAGAAATAACACCAAATTTACACACCTGCTCCCCATTCACACCTGAAACCTTGTAACACTAACGAGTCACATGACAACGGGGAGGGAAAATGGCCAATTGGCCCAATTTGGACATTTTGTTGCCAGCGGTTTAGACATTAATGGCTGTGTGTCAAGTTATTTTGAGGGGACTGCAAATTTCACACTGTTATACAAGCTGTAGACTCACTACTACATTGTAGCAAAGTGTCATTTCCTCAGTGTTGTCACAAACAAAAGTTATAATAAAATGTTTACAAAAACGTGAGGGGTGTACTCACTTTTGGGAAATACTGTGTGTATATATATATATATATATATATATATATACTCTGCATTCAGTGTAGACAATATATACAGAGCATTTGGCGGTGTACAGTATATAATACACTTCAGGAGGTGTATTATTATATATATAGTCTAGTGTGTGTGTGTATATATATATATATATATATATATATATATATATACTGTATATACTCTGCATTCCGTGTAGACTATATATACAGGCATATCCCACTTTTAAGTACACAATGGGGTTTATTTACTAAAGCTAGAAAGTGCAAAATCAGGCTCACTTCTGCATAGAAACCAATGAGCTTCCAGGTTTTATTACCAAAGCTTAATTGAACAAGCTAGGGTTAGAAGCTCATTGGTTTCTATGTAGAAGTGAGCCTAATTTTTCACGTTCTAACTTTAGTAAATAAACCTCATTGTGTTCTTAAAAGTGGGGTATGCCTATACAGTGCATTCGGCAGTGTACAGTATCTAATACACTTCAGGTGGCATATTAATATATATATTATTATTATACAGGATTTATATATAGCACCAACAGTTTGTGCAGCGCTTTACAACATCAATTAGAGCCGGTTCACACAGGGGCGACTCAGATCCGACTTCAGGTCGCCCCTAGTCGCCTCAGCTCGGACAACATGTAAAAATCAATGTAAGTGAATGAGAGCCTTCTTAATGCACACTACTGAAGTCGCTCCGACTTCAGAAAAGGTTCCTGTACTACTTCAATCTGACTTGTAGGCGACTGGTACCCCTTGATTTCAATGGAGGCTGCCTACAAGTCGGATCTCCGTCTATACAGAGGCGACTCTGACAGAATTATCAGCTCTCAAGAGGGAACTCCACGCCAAATTTATGAAAAAAATGTGGTGTGGGTTCCCCCTCCAAGAGCATACCAGGCCCTTAGGTCTGGTATGGATTCTAAGGGGAACCCCCTATGCCGAAAAAATGGCGTGGGGATCCCCCCCAGATCCATACCAGACCCTTATCCGAGCACGCTACCCGGCCGGCCAGGAAAGGGGGTGGGGACAAGCGAGCGGCCCTCCCCCTCCTGAGCCGTACCAGGCCGCGTGCCCTCAACATGGGGGGTGCCTTGGGGAAGGGGTGGCCGTGCGGCCCCCCACCCCAAAGCACCTTGTCCCTATGTTGATGAGGACAAGGGCCCCTTCCCAACAACCCTGGACGTTGGTTGTTGGGGTCTGCGGGCGGGGGGCTTATCGGAATCCGTGAGCCCCCTTTAATAAGGGGGCCACCGGATCCCAGCCCCCCACCCTATGTGAATGAGTATGGGGTACAATGTACCCCTACCCATTCACCTGTGAAAAAAATGTACAAAAAAACACACAACGCACAAGGGTTAAAATTGTTTATTGCACAGCTCCGGGGGTCTTCTTTCGTCTTCGGGGGTCTTCTCGCCAGACTCCTCCACTATCTTCTGCTCTTTTGCTAGCTCTTTCACTAGCGGAGGGGCCCGGCTTTCTTCTTCGCCGCCTCCCTCTTCTTCCGACTTCGGGGGTCTTGTCCCCCCGCATCGGTTCTTCTTGCCGGGCCAGCGTGCCTTCTTCTAGCTCTTTTACAAGCGGTGGCCCGGTCTTCTGTCGCACCCGCCGCCGCTGTCGCCATCTTCTGTTCTTCTCTTCTTCTGTTCTTCTCTTCAGGAGATGTTGCCTCGTCGCTGTCTCTGCTCACAATGACAGGGACGTGGCGTGCGGCGACTTATATAGGGACATCGCCGGATGATGTCCCCGCCCATTATGATGTCACAGTCCCAGAGGATGCTGGACAGATTTGACGTGACTCTGACAATAACAATCTGTGTCTATAGAACCCGTGGTCGAATGTGCCTAACCTTACCTCTATTAGTCCAAGATTATATAGAATATTCGACAGAGAAAAAAGATTTGACAGAGAGAAAATATTCTGCAAGTTACTGTCCTAAAAAGTGTTTGGGGACCTGGGTCCTGCCCCAGGGGACATGTAAAGTTTTAAAAATGGAAGTTTTTTCACGAGCAGGGATTTTAATGATTAACCACTTGCTTACTGGGCACTTAAACCCCCCTCAGTCCCAGACCAATTTTCAGCTTTCAGCGCTGATGCACTTTGAATGACAATTGCGCGGTCATACAACACTGTACCCAAATGAAATTTTTATCATTTTTTTCCCACAAATAGAGCTTTCTTTTGGTGGTATTTAGTTACAGCTCGGAGTTTTATTTTTTGCTAAACAAACAAAAAAAAGATGCAAAAAAATAAAAATAAAAAAATCATGTTTTAATAGTTTGTTATAAAATTTTGCAAACGGGTCATTTTTCTCCTTCATTGAAGTGCGCTGATTAGGCGGCACTGATAGGCTGCATTGGTGGGCACTGATGGGCTGCATTGGTGGGCACTGATAGGCTGCATTGGTGGGCACTGATAGGCTGCACTGGTGGGCACTGATAGGCATAGTTAAGGCGGCACTAATAGGCACAGATAAGGCGGCACTGATGGGCAAAGATGGGCACAGATAAGATGGCACGGATGGGTGGCATGGATAAGTGGCACGGATGGGTGGTACGGATGGGCACTGATAGGTACCACTGATAGATGGGACTGATGGGCACTGATAGGTGGCACTGATGGGTGGCTCTGATAGGTGGCACTGCTGGGCACTGATGGGCGGCACTGCTGGGCACTGATGGGCGGCACTGCTGGGCACTGATGGGCGGCACTGGGGTGCAGCACCTTTGAGGCTGATGTCCCGATCACGGCCGCCGGTGATCGGCTTTTTTTTTTCTCCTCGCGCTGTCAGCGCGAGGAGGAATAATAGCCGATTACCGGCTCCGTTCTATCACATGATCAGCTGTCATTGGCTGACAGCTGATCACGTGATAAGGGGTCGGGATCGACCCCTTGCACGGATCGGTGATCAGGCGAGTCTCATGGACTCGCCGATCACAGAGCGCGCCGCGCGCGCCCCTCAGGGGGCGCGCAGGCCGCTCGTACACGGGACGACGTCAATAGACGTCGTCCCGGAAAAAGTAGGTCCGCGCTAATGCCGTCATTTGGCAATAGCGCGGATCCCAAGTGGTTAAAGTGAAACAATAAAAGTGTAATATTCCTTTAAATTTCGTACCTGGGGGGTGTCTATAGTATGCCTGTGAAGGGGCACATGTTTCTGGTGCTTAGTGTCATTTATGCAGGAAAAAAAGTCCTTTAAAATCACTCGCAGCTATTATGAATTGTCGGCTCCATAATACAGAGAACACTCATTGAAAGTCATTGATAAAAAAAAAAAAAAAAAAAAAAGCGTGGGGGTCCCCCAAATTCAATTACCAGGCCCTTCAGGTCTGTTATGGATATTAAGGGGAACCCTGAGTCAAATAAAAAAAAAACATTTGACGTGGGGTTCCCCCTAAATATCCATACCAGACCCTTCAGGTCTGGTATGGATATTAAGGGGAACCCCACGTCAAATAAAAAAAAAACAGGCTTCCCCAGTGACGTATGGGTGACACCGCCCCCTCTGATGTAACGGAAACCTGCCTGTGTTACATCAGAGGGGGGCAGGGTCACCCATACGTCACGGGGAAGCCCGGGTTTCCCCTTGCGTCAGAGGGGGCGGGGTCAGGTGAAGGGTGGCCCCGCCCTCCACATATAACAAACGTCAGGCCGCCGGGATCCCCGCAGTGTCGCAGTGTCTCCTCTGTGGAGACAGAAGATGGATGGATTTGCTGCACTGGATCTGATCATCCGTCGCTGGATAGCAAGAGTGGATTACCACCGCTGGAATCTTTTTTTAATTTTTTTTTAATAAAGGAATTTTTCAAAAGTGTGTTTGTCTTATTTAACTATTTTTTACACTTTCTTTGTGAAATGGTACCCCCTTACCATTTCAAACAGGGGGGGGGCGGGATCTGGGGGTCCTCTTGTTAAAGGGGGCTTCCAGATTCTAATAAGCCCCCCGCCCGCAGACCCCCACAACCACCGGCCAGGGTTGTGGGGATGAGGCCCTTCTCCACATCAACATGGGGACAAGGTGCTTTGAGGGGTCACAGACCCCCAAAGCATCCTCCCAATGTTGAGGGCATGTGGCCTGGTACGTTCAGGAGGGAGGGGGGCCGCTCTCTCATCCCCCCCTCTTTTCCTGCGGCCTGCCAGGTTGCATGCTCGGATAAAGGGTCTGGTATGAATTTTTAGGGGGACCCCCACGTCAATTTTTTTTTTATTTGACGCGAGGTTCCCCTTAATATCCATAACAGACCTGAAGGGCCTGTTAATTGAATTTGGGGGACCCCCACGCTTATTTATTTATTTATTTATTTTTATCAATGACTTTCAATGAGTGTTCTCTGTATTACGGAGCCGACAATTCATAATAGCTGCGAGTGATTGGACTTTTTTTCCTGCATAAATGACACTTTGTGCAGGGACAGTTCTAAGCACCAGAAACATGCGCTCCTTCACAAGGCATACTATAGACACCCCCCAGGTACGAAATTTAAAGGAATATTACACTTTTATTGTTTCACTTTAATCATTATTAAAATCACTGCTCCCGAAAAAACAGCCGTTTTAAAACTTTTTTTTGCATTGATACATGTCCCCTGGGGCAGGACTCAGGTCCCCAAACACTTTTTAGGACAGTAACTTGCATATTAGCCTTTAAAATTAGCACTTTAGATTTTGAACGTTGGAGTCCCATAGACTTTAATACTCTAAAGTTCACACGAAGTATGCTATATACTAGCTCCGTCGAATCTTCTTTATACATTCGACAGACACCATAAGCCTTCAAAGACAGATTCGACCGTAATTCATGTGGATTTTTGGACGAATGCAATTTTTGAACGAAAAACAAAATAAATAAAAACGAATTTCGGGAGTAACTAAATAAATACATTTTTCGGACGAAAACGAAATTACAAAACAAAATATTTTACTCTGTACATGTCTAGTGTACACAGTATATAATACAGTGTGTACAGTTTCTAATAAACTTCAGGTGGTGTATACAGCATATAATACAGTGCAGGCAGTGTACACAGTGTATAATACAGTGTGTACAGTTTCTAATACACTTCAGGAGGTGTAAACAGCATATAATACAGTGCAGTTGGTGTACAGTACATAATACAGTGCAGGCGGTGTACACAGTATATAATACAGTGTGTACAGTTTCTAATAAACTTCAGGTGGTGTATACAGCATATAATACAGTGCAGGCAGTGTACACAGTGTATAATACAGTGTGTACAGTTTCTAATACACTTCAGGAGGTGTAAACAGCATATAATACAGTGCAGTTGGTGTACAGTACATAATACAGTGCAGGCGGTGTACACAGTATATAATACAGTGTGTACAGTTTCTAATAAACTTCAAGTGGTGTATACAGCATATAATACAGTGCAGGCGGTGTACACAGTGTATAATACAGTGTGTACAGTTTCTAATACACTTCAGGAGGTGTAAACAGCATATAATACAGTGCAGTCGGTGTACAGTACATAATACAGTGCAGGTGGTGTACACAGTGTATAATACAGTGTGTACAGTTTCTAATACACTTCAGGCAGTGTATACAGCATATAATACAGTGTAGTGTGGTGTGAAAAACAAAAATCCCCATCATGTCTGGAAGGCCACCAAGTAGAGGCAGGGGCTCACAGGCCATTAAAAGAGGGCAAGCGGCCTCTATGTCTACAGGGAAAAGGGGTGGTGACGGACATGGTGCATCCTCTGCAGGCGGGTCACGCTTGTGTTTTTTTCTGCTGCTGGCTGTGTTATTGAGGCACAACGTACATAAGAGTTGGTGGAGTGTATAACCAAGCCGTCCTCGTCCTAATCCTCTGTCACCCAAGCTCATACTAGTTTGCCTTCCAATGCAGCTGCCAAAGTGGCCTATTTCACCCGCTCCTTGTCCACACTTACTCCTTCCTTAACCCCACCATCATGCACGAAGAAGTCACCAGAATTATTCAACCATAGTGCTGGTTACATGCTGATGGAGGATGCGCAGCAATTTGAAGCCTCCGATACTGGTTCCCAGGTTGAGGAAGGGAGTAACGTGAGCCTAGAGAGAGGGAGTGCCACAGAAGGACAAGAAACTAGCAGTCATTAGACATGTGCATTCGTTTTCGTCCGAATGCATTTTCGTCCGAATTTCAGCTATTTTCGTTTTCGTTTTGACAAACGATAACGAAAGCACAAAATCCGAAAAATGAAAGATCCGACATAAATAAATGCTTTATTTTCGTTTTCGTTGTTACAACAGTTCGATATAGAATAGGAGATTCGACATGACTCTGACAACGTGTCTATAGAACCTATGGTCGAATGTGCCTAACCTTACCTCTATTAGTCCAAGATTATATAGAGAAAATATTCGACAGAGAAAAGATTTGACGGAGAGAAAAGATTCTGCAAGTTACTGTCCTAAAAAGTGTTTGGGGACCCGGGTCCTGCCCCAGGGGACATGTATCAATGCAAAAAAAGTTTTAAAAACGGCCGTTTTTTCGGGAGCAGTGATTTTAATAATGATTAAAGTGAAACAATAAAAGTGTAATATTCCTTTAAATTTCGTAGGGGGGGGGTTGTCTATAGTAGGCCTGTGAAGGGGCTCATGTTTCTGGGGCTTAGAACTGTCGCTGCACAAAGTGTCATTTATGCAGGAAAAAAAGTCCTTTAAAATCACTCGCAGCTATTATGAATTGTCGGCTCCCGTAATACAGAGAACACTCATTGAAAGTCATTGATAAAAAAATAAATAAATAAATTTTAAAAAAAGCGTGGGGGTCCCCCAAATTCAATTACCAGGCCCTTCAGGTCTGGTATGGATATTAAGGGGAACCCTGCCTCAAATTTAAGAAAAAATTTGACGTGGGGTTCCCCCTAAATATCCATAACCAGACCCTTCAGGTCTGGTATGGATATTAAGGGGAACCCCGCGTCAAATTTTTAAAAAAATTGACGTGGGGTTCCCCCTAAAAATCCATACCAGACCCTTTATCCGAGCACGCAACCTGGCAGGCCGCAGGAAAAGAGGGGGGGACGAGAGAGCAGCCCCCCCTCCCTCCTGAACCGTACCAGGCCACATGCCCTCAACATTGGGAGGATGCTTTGGGGGTCTGTGACCCCTCAAAGCACCTTGTCCCCATGTTGATGAGGACAAGGGCCTCATCTCCACAACCCTGGCCGGTGGTTGTGGAGGTCTGCGGGCGGGGGGCTTATCAGAATCTGGAAGCCCCCTTTAACAAGGGGACCCCCAGATCCCGGCCCCCCCCCTGTTTGAAATGGTAAGGGGGTACAAAATTACCCCTACCATTTCACAAAGAAAGTGTAAAAAAATGGTTAAATAAAACAAACACACTTTTGAAAAATTCCTTTATTAAAAATAAAAAAATAAAAAAAAGATTCCAGCGGCGGTAATCCACTCTTGCTATCCAGCGACGGACGGTCATCTCTCCAGCGATGTCTCATCTCTCCAGCGCAGCGAATCCTTCGTTCTTCTGTCTCCGCAGGGGAGACAATGCAAGGATTCCGGCTGCCTGACGTTTCTTATATACGGAGGGCGGGGCCACCCGTCACCTGACCCCGCCCCCCTCTGACGCAAGGAGAAACCCGGGGTTCCCTGTGACGTATGGGTGACCCCGCACCCCTCTGATGTAACACAGGCAGGTTTCCGTTACATCAGAGGGGGGCGGGGTCACCCATACGTCACGGGGAACCCCGGGTTCCCCCTTGCGTCAGAGGGGGGCGGGGTCAGGTGACGGGTGGCCCCGCCCACCCTATATAAGAAACGTCAGGCAGCCGGAATCCTTGCATTGTCTCCTCTGCGGAGACAGAAGAACGAAGGATTCGCTGCGCTGGAGAGATGAGACATCGCTGGAGAGATGACCGTCCGTCGCTGGATAGCAAGAGTGGATTACCGCCGCTGGAATCTTTTTTTTATTTTTTTATTTTTAATAAAGGAATTTTTCAAAAGTGTGTTTGTTTTATTTAACCATTTTTTACACTTTCTTTGTGAAATGGTAGGGGTACTTTTGTACCCCCTTACCATTTCAAACAGGGGGGGGCCGGGATCTGGGGGTCCCCTTGTTAAAGGGGGCTTCCAGATTCTGATAAGCCCCCCGCCCGCAGACCTCCACAACCACCGGCCAGGGTTGTGGAGATGAGGCCCTTGTCCTCATCAACATGGGGACATGGTGCTTTGAGGGGTCACAGACCCCCAAAGCATCCTCCCAATGTTGAGGGCATGTGGCCTGGTACGGTTCAGGAGGGAGGGGGGGCCGCTCTCTCGTCCCCCCCTCTTTTCCTGCGGCCTGCCAGGTTGCGTGCTCGGATAAAAGGTCTGGTATGGATTTTTAGGGGGAACCCCACGTCAATTTTTTTTAAAATTTGACGCGGGGTTCCCCTTAATATCCATACCAGACCTGAAGGGTCTGGTTATGGATATTTAGGGGGAACCCCACGTCAATTTTTTTCTTAAATTTGAGGCAGGGTTCCCCTTAATATCCATACCAGACCTGAAGGGCCTGGTAATTGAATTTGGGGGACCCCCACGCTTTTTTTTTAATTTATTTATTTATTTTTTTATCAATGACTTTCAATGAGTGTTCTCTGTATTACGGGAGCCGACAATTCATAATAGCTGCGAGTGATTTTAAAGGACTTTTTTTCCTGCATAAATGACACTTTGTGCAGCGACAGTTCTAAGCCCCAGAAACATGAGCCCCTTCACAGGCATACTATAGACAACCCCCCCCCTACGAAATTTAAAGGAATATTACACTTTTATTGTTTCACTTTAATCATTATTAAAATCACTGCTCCCGAAAAAACGTCCGTTTTTAAAACTTTTTTTGCATTGATACATGTCCCCTGGGGCAGGACCCGGGTCCCCAAACACTTTTTAGGACAGTAACTTGCAAATTAGCCTTTAAAATTAGCACTTTAGATTTTGAACGTTGGAGTCCCATAGACTTTAATAGGGTTCTAAAGTATGCTATATAGTATATATACTAGCTCCGTCGAATCTTCTTTATACATTCGACAGACACCATAAGCCTTCAAAGACAGATTCGACCGTAATTCATGTGGATTTTCGGACGAATGCAATTTTTGAACGAAAAACGAAATAAATAAAAACGAATTTCGGGAGTAACTAAATAAATTACGTTTTCGGACGAAAACGAAATTCCGAAACGAAATATTTTACTCTGCACATGTCTAGCAGTCATGTTCCCAAAGCTGCAGCATACTGCCAAGTTTTCTCCAGTGACAAGGAGGGAGGGATGATGAGGTCACTGACTGTACTTGGGTGCCTGAGAGAAGAGAGGAAGAAAGTGAGGAGGAGGAGGCACAACTCCAATGAGGCAGGATGTCCTCCAGGGGTCAGCTCAAGGGCAGCCATCCTATTGCATCGCACCACAGAGCTCTACAGGTGCAGGGCGCTGCTGACTCACTACTGATTTCCAAAATGTCATCGGTGTGGGCTTTTTTTGACAAATGTGCAGTAGATCTCACCTTTGCTGTTTGCAATCTATGTCTGAAGCAGATCAAGTGTGGCCAAAACAGCACTCGCTTGGGCACCTCATGCTTGACAAGACATATGACAACCTGCCATGCAGTCTGTTGGCAAAAGCACCTGAAAGACCCACATAATGAAAAAAGGCGGACTTCTCCTTGCTCCTCATCTGTGATCTCACCTCCAAGTCCAGTCCACTCAAAAACCTGCACTGGGAGGAATGAAGGTATAGCAATAGGTGCCACAAGTGCTTGCAGCCAATCTGCTAGCAGTACAGCACCAGTTGATATCAGCAGGCAAATTTCGCTACCTAAGTTGCTGAATTGTAAAAAAATACTGTCCCAGCCATCCACATGCTCAGTGCCTAAATGCTAGATTGGCCAAATTGCTAGCACTGCAACTGCTGCTGCTGCTTTTGTGAATTTGCAGAATGTGCTGTACCACAGTGGCAGGTTCCAAAACAATTTTTTTTCAGGTAAGGCCATTCTAGCTCTCTACCGTCATGTCGAAGGCAATGTTTTGGCCTCGTTGGACAGGGCAATCAGCAGCAAGGATCCTTCATGGCACACTGTGTAACTCTGCTGGCAGCTAGGAAGGTTGCAGGACAGGGTTCAGTGTTGGAGCTTGTTCCGCCATCACGCCTCCAAAAAGCTGGTGGTGATTCTGCCACATCTCTCTGCTCCACCCCCTCCTCTTCTTCTTCCTTTATGGCCTCTTCTGCAGAATTTTCCTCTGAACCAGCAGTGCTCCGTAAGCATTCAAGGGCTTACACAAGCAGTCAGGCTAAAAGATGCCATGCAGTGCTTCAGTTGGTCTGCTTAAGCCTGGGGCAGAGATTCTGTCATCTCTGCAGGGGCAGGCTCAGAGGTGGTTGAAACCATGGCAGCTTGAGCCAGGAATGGTTGTATGCGACAATAGCACCAACCTTCTCTCCGCCCTCCAACAGGGACACTTGACCCATATTCCATGCTTGGCACATGTCCTGAAATTGGTGGTGCAGGATTTTCTTGACTGGGTACCTAGGCTTACAGGAACTTCTGAGGCAGATCAGAAAAGTCTGTGGCCATTTCCAGCGGTCATACAATGCCAGTGCTTGGCTGGCTGACATTCAACAGTAAATCAACCTGCCCACGAACTGCCTCATTTGTGACTTGCCCACCAGGTGGAACTCAACATTGGCAATGCTGCAGTGGCTGCACACACAGCAGAGGGCCATAAATGAGTACCTGTGTGAGTATGGCACCAGGACAGGCTCAGGGTAGCTTGGCTTCTTTTTGCCATGTCAGTGGCTACTGATTAATGATGCACCATTTGAGGAGGCCACAAGGATAGTGAGCAGTGACAATGCTTGCATCAGTGACACTGTCCCACTAGTCATCCTGCTGGAGCACACACTTTGTGGAATCATGGACAGGGCACTTGAGGCAGAACAGTGAGAGGAAGAGGAGGACTTGTTTCCTCTTAAGGCCCTCTTTATGCAAAAAGCATTTCTGTGGGCCCAAACACACAGGAAGAAGAGGAGGAGTATTGTGTCAGCATGGATGTGGAGGATAACATGTAGCAGTCTTCAAGGGCTGGTTTTTAGTCCCCAGAAGCCCAAGGAGTTGTACGTGGCTGGGAGGAGGTAGTGCCTGACAATGTCATCCTCAGTGACCCAGAGGACATAGAATCTCATGCCTCTGCAAACTTACGCTGCATGGGCTCCCTGATTCTGCAAAGCCTGTGAAAGGACCCTAGGTTTTGTGGTATCAAGGAGAGGTATCATTACTGGCTGGCAACCCTTTTTGATCCATGTTACAAGAGTAAAATTGCAGGACTCATCTTGCCTTCGCAGAGGGAGCAGACAATGAAACATCTTCAGGAGGACTTGAAGAAAAGTTTGTGTAATGCCTTTCCAGACCCTGGGAGTTTACCATTTCCTGGTGCTGGACGTGTTTCTGAGGCTTCGTTCAGTCAGAGAAAGAGTGGTGGAGAAGGTGGCTGGCTGACCGATGCCTTTAAACAGTTTTTCAGTCCTTAGCGCCAAGGGCTGATAGGTTCAAGCAACCATCGCCAGCATTATATGGGGCAGCAATATCTAGGGGGAAGAGCAGACTTACAGACTTTTCCAACAGAGCATCCACTGGGTTACTGGGTCTTGAGGATGGACCACTGGCCAGAACTTGCTCAATATGCAGTCGAGCTACTGGCCTGTCCTGCATCCAGCATGCTTTCTGAATGGATATTCAGTGCTGTTGAAGGGTTTGTAACATCAAAAAGTACACCTGTCCACAGACTCCGTTGATAGGCTCACATTTATAAAAATTAATCAGTCTTGGATAAGCAGCTATTAGGCCCCTGATGGTGATGTAACTGATTTGAATTTGCTAGGTATCTGGGATCCCTTGAAGACCGCCTATGCTGCCTATCCTATTCCTCCTGAATCTTGATAATTCCTCCTGAATCTTGATGATGCTAGATTCCAACAATATTTTTCGTTTAGGGCACCACCAACACTGAAGGCCACATTCTTCTGCCCCTGTTTAACAGGGGCATGTAATTTAAATTTTTAAAATAATTGTTTACAGCAGGGCCCGTTCCTGCACTCAACAAGAGTAACTGTGAGGAGGCACCACCAACACCCAAGGCCTAATTTTTCTGCACCTGTTTGACTGGGGCATGTCATTTTAAAATAAGGCCCAATTTTGCATAGTATATAGTGCAGTCTGTCTAGTATATATATTGCAGTTCAGAGTATATAGTGCTATCCGTATAGTATATATATATATATATATATATATATATATATATATATATATATATACTGCAGTTCAGAGTATATAGTGCAGTCCATATAGTATATATACGGCAGTTCAGAGTATATAGTGCAGTCAGTGTAGTATATATAATACAGTGCAGGGTATATAGTGCAGTGTACAGTTTATAATATAGTGTATTGAAGTGGTTAAGGGGAACCCTATGACAGAATTAAGAAAAAAAAACGTGCTCCTGGAAGAATGGTTAAACATATGCATAGATACACTTCTAAACCTTGTGGACAACCTTCCCAGAAGAGTTGAAGCTGTTATAGCTGCAAAGGGTGGGCCTATGGACTAAGACTGGGGTGCCATTAAAACTCAAGTGCGTGTAAAGGCAGGTGTCCCAATACTTTTGGTTGCATAATGTAGTCAGTTATGCCCTGTACACACAAGCGGATTTTCCGTCGGAATAATCTTGGATGGTTTTCCTGACGGAATTCCGCTCAAGCTTGGCTTGCATACACACGATCACACATAAGTTTGCTGAACTTTCTAATAACCCGGTGACATACAACACTACGACGAGTCGAGAAAATTAAGTTCAATGCTTCCGGGCATGCGTCAAATTGTTTCCGAGCATGCATAGGAATTTTGCGCAGACAGACGATCAGAATTTCCGATCAAAACTTTTTCCAACCGAAAAATTGAGAACCTGCTCTCAATCTTTTGCTGGCGGGAATGCGGCCAGCAAAAGTCCGATAGAGCATACACACAGGCGCATTTTCCGACGAAAAGCTCTCATCGGTCTTTCGCTGGCCGAAATTCCAATCGTGTGTACGTGGCCTTAATGTTGCTTCTCACATGTTTTCCAGACTAACCTTGATTGCATTGTTAAAAAATCTAAAATGCATACAGTTAAATGAGTTGGAAGAGTAACTTATACCCCACATTTCTCTTTCTCTCTCTGATGTAGAACTCTGTTCAGACTAGGAATGACAATATATATACACGCACACACATATACACTGTATATATGCACTAATGCAATTGAATATTACAGATTTACTTTTTTTCCAGCCAGGAGGTAGCACTCTTTTTATTTTTGCCTGTTAATTCACTCAATTGTAGAAAATATGTTGTTTACTGAACAACAGCTCAAGCGCAATTCTACAACACATCCAAATGGCCCGTGGGTGGGCCGGGTGTCACATGCAGAGCCGGCCGCGCATTCCAACATGCGGGGGAAACCGCAGGTTCCGATATGCAGGGCAAGCCGCTGATGTTCTGCATATGCTGGGTGGAGGTGGGAGAGTGGAAAGAGTCTCCTCAATCCCCGCCTACCAAGCCGATCCATGGCTACCCAGGCCGTCACTGAACAGGAAGTCTGTGTTCGCACATGTGCCCCACAGCTGACGGTCACCTCCAGTGTGGCCAACTTTCCCTAGATATTCTACTGATCTCCTCATGAGTCACACGGGTATATCTGACCTCTCCGCTCCGTATATTCAAGGAACATTCCGAGCCGCGTAGAGAAGGTCGGGATTACAGGGATCAGAATCAGTGGCTTAACTAGAACCTTCAGGGCCCAGATGCAAGAAACCATGAAGGCCCCCCTGAACCCCAGCCAGGGCCCTTCCCTCCAAGTCTAGCGGTGGAACTCCAGGGCGTGGTCACAGGTATGACCTTTGTGAGCCCTGTAGTTCCACCACTGGCATCAGTAGTTTTTTTTTATTTTTATTTTTTTAGGTGCCCCATTAGGGGACTGTCCCTAGGCAGGATGGGAGCCGCGCACTCATCCATGTTGGCCTGGGCTCTATCCAGTGTGCTGGACGGGTGATCAGCATATCTCCCAGAAAGACCTTTCATCATCTGTGTATGACGGGGGAGGAGGGGGGCTGGCAGACAAGCCTGCAGTGTCCTCCGGGAGCCGGCTCTCATAGGGCTGCACTGCATCTGTGTGCTTAAAGTTTGTTTACCCGGGAGAAGTATGCAGTGCAGTGTGGGCCGGACTCGGGGGGGCGGGACTCTGGGGAGAACAGACATCGGACTGAGCGGCAATGCATGGAGCAGGAGAGGGGCAATCTGAGGAGCCGGCTGAGGACAGAGGTAATGCGGGGAATGCACAACTAAAGAGCAGCCAGTGCGATAGTCGAGCATGGAGCTCTGCTAGTCACCCTCCACCTCCAGCCACCCGTGTGCATGGTGCACTGGTACCCCTAGCTGCCTATGCTGCTGCCGGCCATATGTAGAGGGGGCTGCATGGGCCCCCTGCAACACAGGGCCCAGTTTCAGTCGCGACTGCTGCACCCCCTATAGTTACGCCCCTGATCAGAATGATTCTGTTCTGAGTCACCCCAGAGGTGAAGGTATGTGACTTCTCTAATAATAGATCCTTCAACTACACAGTTCATTTCCACTTTCCAGGATAGATGCATAAATATGAGATAGATAGATAGATAGATAGATAGATAGATAGATAGATAGATAGATAGATAGATAGATAGATAGATAGATAGTTAGATATGAGATATATAGATATGAGATAGATAGATAGATAGATAGATAGATAGATAGATAGATAGATAGATAGATAGATAGATAGATAGATAGATAGATAGATAGATATGAGATATATAGGCATGCGATAGATAGATAGATAGATAGATAGATAGATAGATAGATAGATAGATAGATAGATAGATAGATAGATAGAATAAGAAAAAAGTAGACAGATAGATAGAATAAGAAAGAAGATAGATGGCAAATGGTGGTTTCTGTTGTGTTCTTTTGAAAATCCCACAATGCTCTGTAGGTCCAATGGCATGGGTACACTCTCTAATAAATATTTATTTTAAAAACAAAGATTCTATGGCTAGTGACATTGCATATATAGTAAACCAGTTTAAAGCTATATAGGAGAAAAAATGTAACTGACCAAATATCTTTAAATATAAAACTCCATGATATTTAATTAGATTTAAAGATCCATTTACTATGCCTCTTACATGATGTACCCCTTGCAGCTAAGGTGTTAATAGAGACGTCTACAAGGGAGTTCATTAATTAAGATCATTCCCACCCAGTATATTGGCTCTTGACAGAAAACGTGTTCATCAAGAAGAAAGTAAATTAATTATTTGAAGTGCACATCTAATTCCAATGCACAGTCCTGTGACACTGCTGTCACAGCGGCTGATTTACAAAGGGGTGTAATTATATTTTCTCTGTGTCCTTAACATTCTGCACTATTTAAAGCCCACCACACCAACCTGCTTTTTTAAATCAATGGGCAGCGCTGCCAAAGCGCCTGCAAAACGCTTCGGCAGTGGCGCTACACGGACACTAGCTGGAGTTAAAAGTGGGTCACTAGCAGCCGAAAAAAGTGATGCTAAAACGACTGTAAAGCACCGCTAAAAATAGTGCCGCTTTACCACCGAAGACCCAACCACCTCTGTGCCCTTAAAGTATATTTAATTATATTCAGAACTGCATTAACTGGAGTCTTGTATTTGCCTGAAGTTCTGCTTTAACGTATGAGTTAGAGCAATGATTACGCCCTCATTCTACCTGAAGGCTCCATATGAAGAGTCACTAAAGCCAGCCATAGACGGATCGAATTTCGATCCGTCTATGGGCTGGCTGGTTGTGCTTCAGTTTCTCTATCGATTGACTTCAGTACATCCAGCCTGTTGATTTTTTTTCATACAATTACTGCCACTGGATATGGCAGCAGTGATTATTATATTCTGATGGCAGGGAAACCTCCTACTGTCAGGATACAATAGCGCAGTGGATGGGCACCCCCCATCAACACAGTCAAGTGATTTTCTTTCCTTCAAACCTTGGTGACATCCCAGGATTCCCTCACTTTAGAGGGATTTCCTCTCACTTCCCTTAGACCCCTTTCACACTGGGGCGCTTTGCAGGCGCTACAGCACTAAAAATAGCACCTGCAAAGCGCCCTGAAAGAGCCAATGGCTTTCACACTGGAGCAGTGCACTGTCAGGATGGTATAAAAAAAGTCCTGCTAGCAGCATCTTTGGAGCAGTGAAGGAACGGTGTATAGTGAAGGAACGGTGTATACATCGCTCCTTCACCGTTCCTGCCCATTGAAATGAATAGGGCAGTACGGCTATACCACAGGTGGTTTTAACCCTTTCTCGGGCACTAGCGGGAGGGTAAAAGAACCCCGCTAATGGCCGAATATTGCTGCAAAATTGGTGGTAAAGCAACGTTAAAATTAGCTGCGTTTTACCGCCGATGCCGCCCCCACCCCAGTGTGAAAGGGGTCTAAGCTCTTGTACACATGGTCGGACATTCCGATGGACAATGTCCGATAGGACCGTGTTGTCGGATAATCCGACAGTGTGTGGGCTCCATCGGACTGTTTCTGTAGGAGTATCCAACGGACCAAGTTTTCCAGCTGGGCTATAAAATTTTCTGACAACATGATCCGGTCGGACTTTGTCCGATCATGTGTAGAGAATTCCGATCGGACAAAGTGCCACGCATGCTCAGATCAAATTCCTAGACCAAAGCTATTATCTACTAGCCTGAATGTAGTCCCGGCCTAACGAAATAACGTCATCACGCTAAGTACGATCGGATTTTCAGACAAAATCCGTCTGACAAAATCCGACGGATTTGGTTGTCGGAATGTCCGACCGTGTGTACAAGGGCTTGCTCTATCCAAAATGAAAAAAAAATAAATGTTTTGCCTTTAGTGGCACTTTAATGTTTATTTATAAAACCAGGAAAACATATCTCAATTTAAAAAATAATTAAAATTGACCAAAATATATACCAAAACAGAACAAGGTTATTTATGTGCAGTAGTTGTTTGGTAGTCAGGGGCAACTAAGCTAAAGGCACACTTTTCCCATATGCTGCTTAGCTATAATCTCATATGTAAGAACACATTTATAGAGATAAATGACGGATAAAAGCCTCTCGCTGGAAATAGTATACTAAAAGAATTTTTCATTCAAAAGACTATTCTTGGCTCAAATTCAACATTTCTGCACAGATCTAGTAGAAAGAGGATTAAAAAATCTATATCAAGGGATTATGCTGGAGAGAAAAGCTCACCTTTTCACCCTGCACTTACTTTCTTCATTTATATAGTGTTGCCACTTTTTCTGCAGCCCTTCACAGATCCAAAAATCATAGTCTCTCTTTGAGATATATTGCAGTCTATTGTCGCTAGCAAAACCCACATGCGCACACATACAGTAGTAGGGTTGCTTTGGCTGAAAGCTAATTATGTTACAAGTATGATATTGGATTGAAGGAGAAAACCAGAGCACATACAGGAAACCCACACGCAAGGAAAACAAAAAATTCCATGCAAGTTCTGTTGTATATGTATATGTATTTAGTGTATCTTAACTCCTACAGTAAGTCCAGTGAGGAACATTTAAATCTGACATTTTTATTTTTGCATGTGACCCTCTTCTCTTGGGTCCCTCATTTCCTGTGACTATGACATGAGGTTAAGAAATGTGTGATGAGGTCATCACTGGCAGAGAAAGGCATATCACGTCCCCAGCATCCTTGTCAGGAGCTGCTAAACCAGATGCGGACAAGATTTGTACAAATCCTCACATTTGAGAAAATGCCATCCACGTTTTAGTTAATATTCAGTCCTATACATTGGGGATGATTTACTAAAACTGGATCGTACAAAATCTAGTGTAGATGTGCATGGTAGCCAATCAGCTTCTAACTTCAGTTAATTAAGCTTTGACAAAAATAATAATAAATCAACCTCATTGTCTTCTATTCCAAGCCCTAATAAAGATGCGTCTTTGGATCCCTGAAGCATGTTGACTACCCTTTTGCTTGTTCATCGGACCCTACTAGAATAAAGTTATATCGGTAGTATTGAGCAGTGGGGTGGTGTCTTAGTTCTTATTTTTACTGTATATTACAAATATTTTACTGTATATTACACTCAGTAACCAGATCACTTACACCAACATTGTTACATTATTGAGGTATACCCAAATCCGCAGCTCCACTCAAGACTTGCCCCTCCTGTACATGGAGAACCTGTGTGCTGGCCACTGTCACCACTTCCCATCAGAAAAACTGTATCACTCTACTCTTAGCTCCTCTTTATTTATTAGTTGTCAGCAAAATGACTGTCTCCACCTGGGAACCGGTGGGGGCTGGTGTTTTTTTTTGTGGGAAGGGGGCGCAAACAACCGCCCCCGGTCAGCCGGTGGCAAGATCCACACCCCCCGCTCCCACTCAGTCAGGCCACCGGCACCCTACCTCAAGGTCGGTCATCCAGCCCCACACTTACCCCATCTAGGTTCTGGGCGGGCAGCATTTCTATGGGCGGCAGGTGGGCATCTCCCCCTCCTCTGCCTCACAGAATCAGTGTGAGAATAATGGACATTCATTCGCTATTCTCGCACAACTGGGTGGGCTCGGAGAGCAGAGCCTCTGGCTCTAATCATTTGTTTCAAACCCCCCATTGGAATCCATGTGCATGTAGATTAGGGGGCCAGATAAATGGATAGGGGGGGCAGCACCAATGCGCTCCTAATGGATGGGCCTCCACTGCTGGGAACCAACCTTCCTTGATGCTTTTCACCATTCTTGGCATGCTTACAAAGATAGGGGAAGTCCCTTCCCCCCCACTTCCCCTATCCCTGTGAGCAAGCCAGGAGTGGTGATACTCTCTTTTCTTTATAGCTACCCAGGAAAGACACCAGCTCACATGTTTTTCAGGCCATTATTTAGACTTAGGGCCTCATTTGGGTATCCATTATTTGCTCTGTTGTAATTTTTTTATTCATATTTCTCAACATACTGTATATTCTGACCTGCATCAGCTCATCTAAAGCCTCATACACACGATAGGACTTTGTACAAACTTTCCCTTGGATTTTTGTACAAAGGGCGTCGGCCCTGAACTTGTATTGCATACACACAGCAGGACTTTTTCAGCCAACTTTCACCAAATCACGTGTTTTTTCTGCTCTTTACCGCCACCTTTGGTCAACTTCTGTATTGTCGTCTGATCTTTTGCATTGGTTCTGAGCATGGCTGTTTGTACTTTGTACAACAGTCCTATGGTTTTCTGTACACACGATCAGACTTTGCTCCATCAGACTTTTGTTGCCAGAAAGTTTGTCCGTTCGCACAGCCAACAAAAGTCAGAAGAAAACCAAAAAAGTTTGTCCGATGGAGCGTACACACGGTCGGATGTTGCTCCAAAACAGCTAATTTGCATGTTTTGTTGTCAAAAAGTCTGATCGTGTGTATGGGCCTTTAGGGTTCATGTTAAATCCCTTTGGTAGCCGATTATTGCCAATCTCTTGTTTGTTGGTCAATATGGGGTTCATTTTTAATTTATTTTACTGAGGAATGGGATATGTGTTTCTTTTCATATCTACTTTGTAATCCATAATGACGAATGTATATTATATTTGAGTGGTGCTGAATATTATTTAGGGGATTTCTTTTTTCTCATTTGTGTGTATCACATTAATAAAAACATTGTTCTAACCTTCCTTACTACACTAAAATGTTTTTTTTTATTGTACATGTCCCCATTTGAGAGATTTATCACTTTATATATATAGATCACAGTATCTCACAAAAGTGAATACACCCCCCATATTTTTGTAAATAATTTATTATATCTTTTAATGTGACAACACTGAAGAAATTACACTTTGCTATTATGTAAAGTAGTGCTTATACAGCTTGTATAACAGTGTAAATATGCTGTCCCCTCAAAATAACTCAACACACAGCCATTAATATCTAAACCGGCGGGCAACAAAAGTGAGTACACCGCTAAGTGAAAATGTCTAAATTGGGCCCAATTGCCCATTTTCCCTCTCCGGTGTCCTGTGCCTCGTTAATGTTACAAGGTCTCAGGTATGAATGGAGAGAAGGTGTGTTAAAATTGGTGTTATTGCTGTCACTCATACTGGTCACTGAAAGTTCAACATGGCACCTCAAGGCAAAGAACTCTCTGAGGATCTGAAAAAAAGAATTGTTGCTCTACATAAAGATGGGCTAGGCTAAAAGAAGATTGCCAAGACCCTAAAACTGAGCTGCCGAATGGTGGCCAAGACCATACAGCAGTTTAACAGGACAGGTTCCACTCAGAACAGGCCTCACCATGGTCAACCAAAGAAGTTGAGTGCCTGTGCTCAGCGTCATACCCAGAGGTTGTCTTTGTGAAATAGACATATGATTGCTACCAGCATTGCTTCAGAGGTTGAAGGGGTGGGGGGGGGGGGGGGGGCAGTCTGTCAGTGCTCAGACCATATGCCACACACTGCTTTAAACTGGTCTCCATGGCTGTCGTCCAAGAAGGAAGCCTTTTCTAAAGATGAGGCCCAAGAAAGCCTGCAAACAGTTTGCTGAAGGCAAGCAGACTAAGGACATGGATTCCTGGAACCATGTCCTGTGGTCAGATGAGACCAAGAGATGGTGTCAAGCGTGCGTGGTGGCAACCAGGTGAGCAGTACAAAGACAATAGGGTCTTGCCTACAGTCAAGCATGATGGTGGAAGTGTCATGGTCTGGGGCTGCATGAGTGCTGCTGACACTGGGGAGCTACAGTTCATTGAGGGAACCGTGAATGCCAACATGTACTGTGACATACTAAAGCCAAGCATGATCCCATCCCTTCAGAGACTGGGCCGCAGGGCAGTATTCCAACATGATAATGACCCCAAACACATCCCCAAGACAACCACTGCCTTGCTAAAGAAGCTGAGGGTAAAGGTGATGGACTGGCCAAGCATGTCTCCAGACCTAAACCCTATTGAGCATCTCACACGGAAGGTGGAGGAGCGCAAGGTCTCTAACATCCACCAGCTCTGCGATGTTGTCATGGAGGAGTGGAAAAACACTCTAGTGGCAAGCTGTGAAGCTTTGGTGAACTCCATGCCTAAGAGGGTTAAGGCAATGCTGGAAAATAAAGGTGACCACACAAGATATTGACACTTTGGGCCCATTTTGGACATTTGGCCTGGTTCATACCTATGAATGTTTTAGTGCATTTTCAGTTTTGCAGAAACACACTACAGTCCATTTAACATGATTTCCTATGGATGTAGTTCACATCTGTGCATTTTATGGAAAGGACCAGGGACTTTTTTTGGGTCTTTGGTTCCATAGACTTCAATGGATTAAAAATGTGTATTGAAAAACGCAAAATGCACCTGCAATATGCAAACTGCAACCTGTATAGGTGTGAACCAGGCCTTAGGGGTGTACTCACTTTTGTTGCCAGCGGTTTAGACATTAATGGCTGTGTGTTGAGTTATTTTGAGGGGACAGCAAATTTACACTGTTTATACATGCTGTACACTCACTAATTTACATTGTAGCAAAGTGTAATTTCATCAGTGGTGTCACATGAAAAGATATAACAGAATATTTACAAAAATGTGAGGGGTGTACTCATATATATATATATATATATATACACTACCATTCAAAAGTTTGGGGTCACTCAAACTATTTTGTGTTTTCCATGAAAAGTCACACTTATTCACCACCATACGTTGTGAAATGAATAGAAAATAGAGTCGAGACATTGACAAGGTTAGAAATAATGATTTGTATTTGAAATAACATTGTTTTTACATCAAACTTTGCTTTCGTCAAAGAATCCTCCTTTTGCAGCAATTACAGCATTGCACACCTTTGGCATTCTAGCTGTTAATTTATTGAGGTAAGCTGGAGAAATTGCACCCCACGCTTCTAGAAGCAGCTCCCACAAGTTGGATTGGTTGGATGGGCACTTCTGGCGTACCATACGGTCAAGCTGCTCCCACAACAGCTCAATGGGGTTCAGATCTGGTGACTATGCTGGCCACTCCATTACCGATAGAATACCAGCTGCCTGCTTCTGCTGTAAATAGTTCTTGCACAATTTGGAGGTGTGTTTAGGGTCATTGTCCTGTTGTAGGATGAAATTGGCTCCAATCAAGCGCTGTCCACTGGGTATGGCATGGCGTTGCAAAATGGAGTGATAGCCTTCCTTATTCAGAATCCCTTTTACCCTGTACAAAGCTCCCACCTTACCAGCACCAAAGCAACCCCAGTCCATCACATTACCTCCACCATGCTTAACAGATGGCGTCAGGCATTCTTCCAGCATCTTTTCATTTGTTCTGCGTCTCACAAACGTTCTTCTTTGTGATCCAAACACCTCAAACTTGGATTCATCCGTCCACAACACTTTTTTCCAGTCTTCCTCTGTCCAATGTCTGTGTTCTTTTGCCCATCTTAATCTTTTTCTTTTATTGGCCAGTCTCAGATATGGCTTTTTCTTTGCCACTCTGCCCTGAAGCCCAAAATCCCGCAGCCGCCTCTTCACTGTAGATGTTGACACTGGTGTTTTGCGGGTACTATTTAATGAAGATGCCAGTTGGGGACCTGTGAGGCGTCTGTTTCTCAAACTAGAGACTCTAATGTGCTTATCTTCTTGCTTAGTTGTGCAACGCGGCCTCCCACTTCTTTTTCTACTCTGGTTAGAGCCTGTTTGTGCTGTCCTCTGAAGGGAGTAGTACACACCGTTGTAGGAAATCTTCAATTTCTTTGCAATTTCTCGCATGGAATAGCCTTCATTTCTAAGAACAAGAATAGACTGTCGAGTTTCAGATGAAAGTTCTCTTTTTCTGGCCATTTTGAGCGTTTAATTGACCCCACAAATGTGATGCTCCAGAAACTCAATCTGCTCACAGGAAGGTCAGTTTTGTAGCTTCTGGAAGGAGCTAGACTGTTTTTAGATGTGTGAACATGATTGCACAAGGGTTTGCTAATCATCAATTAGCCTTCTGAGCCAATGAGCAAACACATTGTACCATTAGAACACTGGAGTGATAGTTGCTGGAAATGGGCCTCTATACACCTATGTAGATATTGCAGCAAAAACTAGACATTTGCAGTTAGAATAGTCATTTACCACATTAGCAATGTATAGAGTATATTTGTTTAAAGTTAGGACTAGTTTAAAGTTAGCTTCATTAAAAAGTACAGTGCTTTTCCTTCAAAAATAAGGACATTTCAATGTGACCCCAAACTTTTGAACGGTAGTGTATATATATATATATATATATATATATATATATATATATATATATATATATATATATATATATATATATATATATATATATATATATATATATATATATAATTTTTTATGGCAAGACTTATCATATCTCTCAACTGTGCACCCTGCAAGTATTCTGAAACATACCCTCCCTCTTAGATTGTAAGCTCTAAGGAGCAGGGCTCTCTGATTCATACTGTATTAAACTGTATTGTAATTGTACTGTCTGCCCTTATGTTGAACAGTGCTGCATAAACTGTATAATAATAATAATTTCTCAACACCAAGATTTTGGCAATATAGGAAATTAATTGATGATCCCAACATATTTGGGTACTGGCTGAGTTCTCTAGACATTCGTGCCAGACCGAATTCAAGGAATATGATGAATGGCTGTGCCCCTTTTTCTTCCACCAATCACTAGCGATTTCCAAGATAAAGCACCTTGGAGATTTCCTCTGGTTCTCCTCCTCCCTTCTCTACAGCCACAGACTTAAAAACGTTGGCAATCTGATGTGCATATTTATGAAAAGATCTAATGCAAGAAATGTCTTTTGGTGGTCAGATCATGCTGACATACTTTAACTGACCGCAGATGTTTATAAGTGGATTAACCGCTTTCCCTCCCCATCCATTTGTCTTTTTCCCCATGGAGCTTTAAAGGAAAGGTCTAATAACATGAATACTTACAGTCATTAAGTATGGCTGCATTACATATGCAAATCAAGAAGTGGGTTTGTATCTTGGAGCACTAGTGTCTCATAGGATCATCTGCATCTTTTGAGTGGAGAGGACATGGCATCTTGTAGACTCAGCTAACAGGAGCTGAGATACTTCAGAGGCAAACATACAAATGGCATCCTAGGCGGGGAATAAAAAGAAAGTGTTAGGTGTCAGCAGAAGTTCAGAGGGCATTTTATTTTCATAATGTAGCAGAAAAGTATGTATCTATTCCTAGTCATTCTATATCATATTGGCTTGCAATAGGCTCAGAGGAGCACAAGTTAACAATGAATTATCGAAAAACTGAGAAGTCTTGTCCCTGTACAGACCTACGGGTACTAGGGAGGAGTGGCATGATCCTGCTGAAAATTATTTATTCACAAAATTACTAATTTCACCTTCAGTGACATTTTGGCAAAATGAGCCTTCAAATTTCAATATATTTTCTGCATAGGAAAACATTTTCTTAAAAGCCTTCCCATGTTGTTTTGTATTTTCTTACATAAATCTGTATTATGTCATTTGCTTTTTTTTCTTAGAAAGAAAAAACAGGATATACAAAAAAACAAAAACAAATGTGTACTGTAACCTTTACTTTTTTATTTGACTTTTTTCATCATCTTTTTTTCTTTCTGGTTAAAAAGTTTTAATATTAACAGAATACACAAAAACAATGAGAAAAACAAACCCATTGGGAGTAATTAAAGGCCCATTACACCCTTCAATACCAAACACCACCTTACTTTTGCCTCCCCCACTGATTTATTTCAACAACAAATTTTGCTGAAATGTCTTGAATTTTGCCAAGATTTCAGCAACACAAAAAAGTAACTTTCAGTCTTCCCTAGCAGTTACCCTCAACTGAAATGGGAATAGGGACAACACAATGCAAATGTTTACAAAAGAAAAAAATAAAATGAAAATTAAAAAGCTCTTTAAAATCTTAATTTGAATTTGGATATGTGCCTGTATTAGATCCAACTACAGTAGATCTTAGTGTAATTTAAAATAGAAATTCAGAAAAAAAAAATTCTACATTGCCAGGCAGAAATAATTATCTTCACTCTGTGTTTTTCACATTCAGTGGTCCCACAAACCTCCCAATGACAACTATTTTGTCACCCAACATACTGTATGTACAACAGTTCATTTCACTTTAGCTACACAAATTGATGTCATTGAAAACTGAGGAACATGCTTTCAATGGGCAAATGCAGTTAGATTCTGACATCAGGTTGAGACAATTCTGAGATCGTTAGAATTCAGTGCAGTTGACCTGCATTTGACCCACTTAAGGCTCCATTCCCATCTAGGCATCCCGGATCACGAGTGGACTGGCTGTGCCATGTCTGGCGGAAACCAGGCACTGATCATCACCTGGCCAATACCATCCCTACAGTGGAGCATGGTGGTGGCAGCATCATGCTGTGGGGATGTTTTTCAGTGGCAGGAACAGGGAGACTAGTTAGGATCAAGAGAAAGATGAATGAAGCAATGTATAGAGACATCCTTGATGAAAACCTGCCCCAGAGTGCTCTGGACCTTAGACTGGGGTTAAGGTTCATCTTCCAACAGGACAATGACCCTAAGCACACAGCCAAGATAACGCAGGAGTGGCTATTTGACAACTCTGTAAATGTCCTTGAGTGGCCCAGCCAGAGCCCAGACCTGAACCCGATTGAACATCTCTGGAGAGAACTGAAAATGGCTGCGCACTGACGCTCCCCATCCAACCTGATGGAGCTTGAAAGTTCCTGCAAAAAAGACTGGGAGAAACTGCCCAAAAATAGGTGTACCAAGCTTGTAACATCATACTCAAAAAGACTTGAGGCTGTAATGGGTGCTTAAACAAAGTATCGAGCAAAGGCTGTGAATACTTATGTACATGTGATTTTTTTCGTTTTTTTTTTTTTTTTTTATAAATTTGCAAAACTTACAAACAAACTTCTTTCACATTGCCATTATGGTGTATTGTTTGTAGAATTTTGAGGAAAATAATGAATTTAATCAATTTTGGTATAAGGCTGTAACATAACAAAATGTGGAAAAAGTGAAGCTCTGTGAATATTTTCCAAATGCACTGTAAACAAATTGAAAAGTCAGTTCACTAGTAGAAGCGGTAAAACATTCATCTCTCTGGGGAACTGTTTATCCACTCCTTATCATCAGTCTCTTCAGCATTTGACACATCTAGTAGTGTCTGTTGCCTGTATTCCCAGCCCCATGCTGTGGTTCCTTGCTTCAACCCTCATATTATTGTGTTCTCCTATAAAGATGTACGGGTCAGAGGATAGAAGCACAGTGCGGGGCAGGGGGCACAGGAATTCAACACTCTTAAAAGGTGCAGAGTTGGAACTGAGAGAAGGTAGTAGACATGGGCCATCAGGGAAATGAGTTTACTACCTCTTCTACTGCAGGAAGCTGGCATTTTAATTTGTTTTGGAACCTAGCAGGGCCTTTTTAAGTAGAGATGGCTATTACTTGCATGGACTTAGATACAGTGGCAGGCATCTACAAATTCTCCATAGCAATAAGCAAAGTCACATCATTACTCTTTTAGACCTGTGCTATTTCATTATGCAAGGAAAAAAACCCATTATAGATGCATATTAAAGACTAATTTAACAAGACATATAAACTGTGTTGCTGGGTTGGACATAAAGAATACACAAAATAAAAAGTAATATAAGGGCTACAGTATGTTTCTTTGAGAAAACAGTGCTTCAATTCCTCCCTTTTCTCCAGTAAAGGTAAAAGTTTTATCTATTGTTCTTTATATTTCTAGATTTTCCAGTGCAGCTCTTTGTCTAGCCCAAGTCTAGGCTTTATAGTGTAGCTCTTTGCCTACATTAGGTGTAGGCTTTTCCATGCAGCTCTTTGTGATCTTGTCTTTTGACAGAACTATCAGCGTTCAAAGGTATGGAAATATACTGCAAGCACATAGAATAAAAACAGAACAATACTAAATTACAATGTGGTGATGGTTATCATGTGAATGCTACTTCTACAAAGAAAAACTTCTGAGATGTATTTAATTACTGCATTTAATAGGAGTAATTTTGATACACCTTCCTGCGACTTCAATTCATTAGTGACAAAAATATTACACAACATAAGCAAGCATTTTAATTTAAAGGGTGGTTTAAAGATATACTGATATAAGTAGCTGGATAAGTCCATAGGTACAATATGTAGTTAAAGTAATTTTGGATAGTGTTGGGAATGGTTAGGTTAGGTCAGGCTTTTCCAAGAGACACAACAGAAAGTAAAAAAGAAATCTCTACAAGGTAAAGAGAAATGTCCTCTTAGCCCTTGTACACACGGTTGGACATTCCGACGGAAAATGCCCGACCGGACCGTGTTTTTGGATAATCCGGCCGTGTGTGGGCTTCATTGGACTTTTTCCATCGGAATGTCCGACCAACAAAGTTTGAGAGCTGGATATAACATTTTCCGACAAAATGATCCGATCGAACTTTGTCCGGTCGTTTGTAGAGAATTCCGATCGGACAAAGTGCCACGCATGCTCAGATTAAATTCCTTGACCAAAGCTATTGGCTACTAGCCTGAACTTAGTCCCGTCGTAACTAAATAACGTCATCATGTTACGAACAATCAGATTTTCCGACAACTTTGTGTAGTAGAAATGGAACACACTGTATTAGATACTGTGTACACCACCAGAAAAGTAGTAGAAACTGTACTACGGCTGCACAGTATTGTGTACACCACCAGAAGTGTAGAAAAAGCTGTACAAAATGTATTAGATACTGTGTACGCTGCCTGCACTGTATTAGCATCTGTACAATGGCTGCACTGTATTGTAGACTGTGTACACAACCAAAAGTGTAGTAGAAACTGTACACACTGAATTAGATACTGTGTACACTACCTGCACTGTATTAGAAACTGTACTACAGCTGCACTGTATTGTATACTGTGTACACCACCAGAAGTGTATTAGAAACTGTACACACTGTATTAGATACCGTGTACACCCCCTGAAGTGCATTAGAAACAGTACACCATAGAATACACTGTAGATATAGGTTACACTGGATGCAGAGTATATATACAGTATCTCACAAAAGTGAGTATACCCCTCACATTTTTGTAAATATTTTATTCTATCTTTTCATGTGACAACACTGAAGAAATTACACTTTGCTACGTAATGAGTGTACAGCTTGTAAAACAGTGTAAATTTGCTGTCCCCTCAAAACAACTCAACACACAGCCATCAATGTCTAAACCGCTGGCAACAAAGTGAGTACACCCCTAAGTGAAAGTGTCCAAATTGGGCCCAATTAGCCATTTTCCCTCCCCGGTGTCATGTGACTCGTTAGTATTACAAGATCTCAGGTGTGAATTGGGAGCAGGTGTGTTAAATTTGGTGTTATCGATCTCACTCTCTCATACTGATCACTGGAAGTTCAACATGGCACCTCATGGAAAATAAATCTCTGAGGATCTGAAAAAAATAATTGTTGCTCTACATAATGATGGCCTAAGCTATAAGAAGATTGCCAAGACCCTGAAACTGAGCTGCAGCCAAGACCATATAGCGGTTTAACAGGACAGGTTCCACTCAGAACAGGCCTCACCATGGTCGACCAAAGAAGTTGAGTGCACATGCTCAGCATCATATCCAGAGGTTGTCTTTGAGAAATAGACTTATGAGTGTTGCCAGCATTGCTGTAGAGGTTGAAGGGATGGGGGGTGAGCCTGTCAGTGCTCAGAAAATACGCCGCACACTGCATGGCTGTTGTCCCAGAAGGAAGCCTCTTCTAAAGATGATTCACAAAAAAGCCCGCAAACAGTTTGCTGAAGACAAGCAGACTAAGGACATGGATTACTGGAACCATGTCCTGTGCTCTAATGAGACCAAGATAAAGTTATTTGGTTCAGATGGTGTCAAACGTGTGTGGCGGCAACCAGGTGAGGAGTACAAAGACAAGTGTGTCTTACCTACAGTCAAGCATGGTGGTGGGAGTGTCATGGTCTGGCTCTGCATGAGTGCTGCCGCCACTGGGGAGCTACAGTTCATTTAGGAAACCATTAATGCCAACATGTACTGTGACATACTGAAGAAGAGCATGATCGCCTCCCTTCTGAGACTGGGCCACGGGGCAGTATTCCAACATGATAACAACCACAAACACACCTCCAAGACGACCACTGCCTTACTAAAGAAGCTGGGGGTAAAGGTGATGGACTGGCCAAGCATGTCTCCAGACCTAAACCTTATTGAGCATCTGTGGGGCATCTACAAATGGAAGGTGGAGGAGCGCAAAGTCTCTAACATCCACCAACTCTGTGATGTTGTCATGGAGGAGTGGAAGAGGACTCCAGTGACAACCTGTGAAGCTCTGGTGAACTCCATGCCCAAGGGAATTAAGGCAGTGCTGGAAAATAATAGTGCCCACACAAAATATTGACACTTTGGGCCCAATTTGGACATTTTCACTTAGGGGTGTACTCACTTTTGTTGCCAGCGGTTTAGACAATAATGGCTGTGTGTTGAGTTATTTTGAGGGGACAGCAAATTTACACTGTTATAAAAGCTGTAAACTCACTACTTTACATTGTAGCAAAGTGTCATTTCTTCAGTGTTGTCACATAAAAAGGTAGAATGAAATATTTACAAAAATCTGAGGGGTGTACTCACTTTTGTGAGATACTGAGTGTGTATATATATATCGCCTGAAGTGTATTAGAAACAGTACAGCACAGAATTCACTGTAGATATAGGCTACGCTGGATGCAGAGTATATATATATAAAATAAAAAAGGATCCTGTGAGCCACCACTAACCAGATGCTAAAATAAATAAGTAAATGGCAAAAAAGCTGCTAACATTAAACATGTCACATAAATCATGCAAGGATAAATAGATTAAATATAAACGCTGCGCTACCAGTAAATAATAAGTGTAATGCACACTCTATCAGTATAAATACAAAAATGCATACATTACTATTAAATATAAAGTGTATCTTAAATAACAAATAAAAATTTAATAATATAAATGGATAATTGATAACTTAAAATAAATAACTGTCCTCCCAAATCTTCATGCAGAACTAGACCGCTATGGGGACCTCTCGGGTTACAAAATCAACACATCTAAATCAGAGGCCCTTACAATTAATATCCCGAAGTGTAAATAAAACACCTACAAATTTCTCCTACCACTGGAAGTGTGCTTCCTTGAAATATCTTGGAATACACATCACCCCAAAATTCGCCACCCTATACCAGGAAAACTTCCCCCCCTTTTTCACTCGATCAGAACCATGCTCCTGCATTGGAAAAAACACCACATTTCCCTCCTAGGCTGGATCGCTTCAGTTAAGATGACTATCCTCCCAAAGCTACTTTACCTTTTCCATCTCGGTCCCCTACAAACACCTGAGAAAACTCCAATCTGACTTACTTAAATTTATACAGAACTACAAAAGGGATAGAATACCCCAATCAGTCCTAATGGCGGCACGCTTGGATGGATGACTGGCATTCCCCAACCTCATCAAATATTATCAAGCCACCCAACTTTGTGCAATAGCGTCGTGGTTCACCCAACAATCCTATAATAAGTGGACAGAAATTGAAAAAAACTTGGCTAGCCTAGACCCACCCAAACAACTTGCTTTGGAGCACGAATGCGGAGGTGCCCCCCGAATGTCCCAACTCCGCCTGCTCTGGCGCAAACTGTCACCTTTGCACGGCCTATCCTCAGAAAGATCGCTCCTGACCTAATTTATCCACAATCCCAAGGTGCCAGATAGCCTCACACACCAAATGTCATATCCATGGTCATTGTGAAATTTATTTCACTATGGGAACTTAGTAGACCCTAGATCACGCAAGCTGTTACCCTTCTCTGAACTTTAGACCAAATATGACCTACTTCACCAGGTATTCTATAGTTATCTACAATAGGGCTTGACAAATTTGCTTGGAATCTAGGAGCCAATCTAAAAAAATTAGGTGCCAGGTTTTTTTTTTAAGGACCGACAAAACGCCCCCCCTTCTCCCGCTGCGCTCCGGTGCCCTTTACCGCTTACCGTGGCCATCGTAACGGTGGAGATGATCCGGACCTGTCCCTGGCCTGACATGGAGATGAGTGAGGGGGAAGATGGCCCCCCGCCCATCTCCAAGTTATTGCAGGGCGGAAGCAACGTCAAATCGTCACTTCTGCCCATAGCTCTTAAAAGGGACATTTTATTTTTATTTTTATTCTTTTCAAATGACAATTTTTTTTTTATTAATGCATTTTAGTTTAAATATGAGATCTGAGGTCTTTTTGACCCCAGATCTCATATATAAGGGGACCTTCCTTGTAATAGGAATAAAAGTGACACCATTTTTTTTTTTTTAAAGAACAGTGAAAAAAAAAAAAAAAAAATTAAAATAAATAAATAAGAATTTTTCTTTAAATGTGCCCCGTCCCGAGCTCGCGTGCAGAAGTGAATGCATATGTGATTATTGCCCGCATAGGAAAGTAGTGTTCAAACCACACATGTGAGGTATCGCCACGATCGGTAGGGCGAGATCAATCATTCTAGCCCTCTAGCATTCTAGATCTCCTCTGTAACTCAAAACATGCAACCTGTAGAATTTTTCTAACCATCGCCTGGAGATTTTAAAGGGTAAAAGTTTGTTGTCATTCCACAAGTGGACGCAATTTTGAAGCATGAGATGTTGGGTATCAATTTCCTTGGCGTAACATTATCTTTCACAATATAAAAAAAATTGGGCTAACTTTACTGTTGTGTTATTTTTTTATTTAAAAAAGTATTTTTTCCCTAAAAAAGTGCGCTTGTAAGTCCGCTGCACAAATATGGTGTAACAGAAAGTATTGCAAAGACTGCCATTTTATTCTCTAGGGTGTTAGAGAATAAAATGGTCCTACTGGGCCTATCCCCACTAAAGATCTCCACACCCCACAAAAAAACTAGTACGCCACATTCCCACAGCTGCGTGCTTGTTGCCCAAAACTGGAAAAGAATAAAAAATATATATAATATTTGGGGGTTCTAAGTAAAGGGAAGGAGATGGACGGGCAGTGAAAACAGGCAGACGCTCCATTAGCATTGGTGGTTGTATTGTCATACCAACGGGCACCACAAGAGGGCACCATATTCGAGCAGGAACCATAGAACTGCAGAAGGCCACAAAGCCGTGGCCTCAATTACCGGCGCGGCCCAACGCGATTGCGCCGGGGGGTCGCACAGGGACTGAATACCCCAGCTGTGCCGCCTCAGGCGCCAGGTCGCTAATTCTAGTCGCAAATGCGACCTGGCACCTGGGGTTTGTCGAGCCCTGAACTACAAATACGCCACTGCGCCCTGAACATATCCCCTTATCTGCAATTCTCCCTCCCAACCCCCTTTGAAAATCTAGTCCTAGCAGGCACGGTCCAGAAGGGCTTAATCTCTAACATCTACAAAATACTAAATGCCTACCCTCTAGATACAAAAGGCAAACACACCTATATGATTAAGTGGGAGAAAGTCCTCAATGCGGAAATCCCTATAGAACAATGGCAGGTGGTATGGTCTAAGGCGGCAAAGAGCTCACTCTGCACACTATGCAAAGAAAATGCGTATAAAATCATCCTTTTCTGGCACATGACCCGAGATGTGCTCCACACCATCTATCCCACTAGTTCGGATCGATGCTGGATATGCCAGGGAGATAAAGGCACCCTCCTCCACATTTATTGTAGCTGCCCGCTAATTGCCCCATTCTGGAATGCGGTCCAGCAGTTGCTGACCAATGTTCTAGAAACACCAGTCCCTATGAACCCCAAATTTGTCCTACTGGGCCTATCCCCACTAAAGATCCCCACACCCCACAAAAAACTAGTACGCCACATCCTCACATCTGCGCTCTGTCTTGTTGCCCTAAACTGGAAAAGAAGACCCCCCCTACCCCTGAGGCACTGTATGCCAGAATTAAAGACATGGATCTGATGGAGAAGATGACTGCCAGGATACAGGACAGGCTGGATTCTTATGACAAAGAGTGGGAGGACCCACCATGACCAGGTATATAAGCTACTATGGTGACCCTTTCCCTCTTTCTTTCTCTAGCCCTCTCTTTCTTCTCCACTATGAGTATTCTTTTGACTCTCACTACCCTACATGAATTCACCTGATCCATATCCTGATCCGTATTGAACCCGGCCTGTTCCTGACTTCGCTGTTTGCTGCCTGCCCCCGACTTTTGGCTTCCTACCCGACTACTCTTCTGGATTTCGTTTCTGTACCTGATCTGCTCGCCTGTGCCTGACCTGGACCGTTGTACTACTCTGCTACCTGCCAGTTTCCTGTTTACCGTTGCTGGACTACAGAACACCTCCCAGTCCGCCACCGTACCCGGCTGTTGTCTTCCACTGTGTCTTGTTGCCTCTTATCTCTTGCTGCGGACTATAGGACTCCTTCCACTTCCCGCTATATCCTGTTTGCACCTGCACTCCGCTGCTGGACTACAGAACTCCTCCCGCTGTCCGCTTTACCCTGCAGCCACCTGCACTCTGCTGTCAGACTACAGGACTCCTCTCGATGTCCGCTGTACCTTGCCATCACCTGCACTCCGCTGCTGGACTACAGGACACCTCCCATTATCAACGGTCTTCTGCTTCCTACACCGACCATCCAGTCAGGCACTTGTGCTCCTCTGTGCTCCCGAGCCCCTGTCACCTCTACCAGGGCCTCCCGAGTCAGAGGTCTACGAGAGGCCACTCCCTGCATTCCGGGCTCTGCCTTAAGGTACGTGACAGAGCTAGGAGGTCTTGAGGAGAGCGGAGAGGACAATTTGGGTGATATTTGGAGATAAGATTGGATCTGTAGCTCGGGGCAGAGTTGTGAATGGCTTTGTATGTTGTGGTGAGTATTTTGAATTTAATTCGCTGGGTGATTGGGAGCCAGTGTAGGGATTGGAGGAGAGGGTTGGCAGACACTGATTGGTTGGTAAGATGGATAAGTCTATTGTTATGTAATGTTAAAATGCATACACAATAACTTCAGATATGTAACTGCTGATGTCTTAGAACATACTAAATAAAGTATTGAGCATATGTTTGGAAAATAAATGCATAATACAATTTGTATATTTTTATTCTACTAATTCATGCATTGCAAATGCTAATAATAATAAAATAAATATTATTTGAAAAAAAAAACAGTGAATAGTGAGACAATTAAAAAAAATATATATAACATACTAAACTTAATCCAGAGTGCTCCTATGCATGGTTGTGCTCAAAATTCATATGTTAATAATATGTGAATTGATCATAAATCAAAAGTGCCCATGTGCATACGTGTCACTGGCAATCCTGCCAAAAAAATCTATATAACTCAAAACTAATTGGATTTTCGTAAATCAAAGTGCTCATGTGCATATATGTGGTATCCAAATGCATCACTGATGACCTTGGTGTGAAAAGTCCATATAACTAAGCAATTTGGGAGGTGGTTTAAAAAAATGCTATAGTGTCATCACTCAGGTACTCCCCTTAGGTAGTAGACGCTCACCTTAGAGAGCGCAACTTTGCAATTGAGCTCAGTTAATGCATGCATGTGAATCATCACTGGGCTCTTTAAGCCCAGTGATGTACCGAAATCCTGGACTCCTCAGTATGACCCTCTGCAGTATATGGAAATAAGAGAACTTGATAGTGTAATAAAGTTTTAAAACGTTTATTAAACAATGAAAATCCCCTTCAGAGGTACTCACACAGAACAGGTGCGCCAGTGCACCACTCTATGATAAGCGTGAATGGGTATATATCGGACTGGTATCAGGATGGTATGAGCCTCCTCCTCAGCAAACAAACTGCCTATCGTGCCGTCCTCTTCCCTCCCCAATGCGTGTTCGATATAGAGATTACAATACAGGGATTTTCCCCTGAAGAAGTTACCCAAAAATACAAAATTTAGGTCCAACTACACTGCTGTGAGCACAGACAGGTACAGGGAGCTCGCCCAAGCTCCAAGCTGTAGCAAAGGAATAGATCTATAAGCCGCACAACATGAAGCAGACCCATGTGCATGGAGTGAGATGAATGGCAGCCTCAGCCTGAACTTCACCTAGGCCACGCTTCCAAAGCATTTTTCTCTGCCCCATGGAGCTTAATCATGGGGAACATGTGTGCTTAACTTTTACACAGTTTTCTAGGATTAGTTGTAAATGTCCATTATAAAGAAACTACTGAGATAATTTTCTAATGGAGTAGGAATTACCCTTGCATTGCAGACCCCTGGGACAGGAATCATTCATTATAGTAAAAGTATATCTAAACCCAAGAGCAAAAATGTAATATATTGTCACCCCAGGACAGGCTACAGGACACCTCCCCTCTCTTCAACTCCCTACTTTAGGTGAGATGTTTTGGAGATCACAGAGATAGCTGGGAACAATGCTAACTGACAAGAGTGCAGCACACATAAAGAGCACAATAAGTTATAAACTCACAAGATTTCTGGCAGGATCAACAAGTATTTTTTGTACATGTCAAACAGATATAACAAAATGTTTTCAATGAACAGGCGCATGCGCGGAAGCTCCCAAGATGGCCGCCGGCATCTAGAGCTCCGCTCCACCGCAGCCCTGTTCTGACCACCGGAGCATACAGAGCGCCCCTACGACCCGCATAATTGGATATTAGGACAGGGGAACACACCAGGATCCCTCGGATGTCCTCCCCGAACGCTAGGAGGGACCTATCAGGCCGAATGATGGCCGAAAGCGGCCCCATCAGTTATGCCAAGATGGCGGCAGCAACACGAGGCCTGCCGACCACAGCGCCACCGGTCACATCGATAGCGGACCAGGACCAGGACCAGCTGCCTTTTCAAGGTACAGATTGTGCTCCTTTACAAACTGTTAACTCTCCCTCTTCCACGGAGTCACTACTGGGCGGATTGAGCACGGGATATCACACTACACTACTATGAGGGATCCCCACACAGGCCTGCTGCTCACAGTGAGTGAGGCACACGAGGATATTCCTACCCCCACAGACTTTCCTTCCATGATGACTGCGTTCTCACGCATGCTGTCCAAACGCCTAGCCTTACAAGCAGCACAGATCACTACTTCTCTGCAGGCAGATCTGCAGCAAATAGGGCTGAGGATGGACACTATAGAACGGAAAACTGATCCGGCGGTAACCCGGATAAATCACAACTCTGCCAGATTGGAGGAGGTTCAGGATCAATTAGAGACTGCCTTTGCAAAAATTGATGACCTCGAAAATAGATCGAGAAGATATAATTTCAGGGTACGGGGGATCCCAGAATCTGAAAAGGAGGTTCATAAGGTGGTTAAGTCCCTTATAAAGAACCTGGTTCCGGACATTCCTGACCACCATTTGGAATTGGATAGAGCTCATAGAGCACTTCAGGCTCCTCGCTCTGACGGTTTGCCCAGGGACATTATTGTCAAGCCTCATTATTACTCAGTGAAAGAGGAGGTCATGTGTAAATCCAGGTACGCGGATAATCTCTCATTCCAGGGCCACAAGATCCAGATCTTTGCTGACCTCTCCCCATACACTGTCCCAGAAGAGGCGCTCCTTTAAACCCCTGCTGCAGGTCTTATTGGACAAGGAAATCGCTTATCGCTGGTCATTCCCTTTACGGCTGAATTTCTCCTACAAAAACAAAAGTTTTGGTTTCTCCTCTTTTCTGGAAGGCAAAAGACTCCTGCCTCAAATTGGTCTGATCCATCTGGAACCCCCAGCGGAGCAATCTAACAGAGGAACCCCTGCGTCGGCCAAGAGACCACCCCCAGCGAGCCCGCTGCAACAGGTCTGGATGAAGCAAAGCTCCAAACGCTCCAAAGAAAATCTACCACCATAAAACTTCTCCCTTTCTCCCTTATTGGGATGAACTTTTTTTTCCTCTGCTCGTGCCTCATGTTTCGGGATACAGGGGAATTCCAGGTCTCCCTTTGCCTCTTCTTCCTTATAGAGGCAGGTGACGGGGAGGAACCCCTCATCCCAGACTTGTCATTTGTGCCTTTTTCTGCTGGCCACTGAAAGACAGTTACGTTTGGTCCATCGTTCTCCCAGAAGAGGATTATTTTTGTAATTTTTTATGCTCTTTTTTCTCTTTTTGTTTTTTACCTTGGTCCTGGTTCATATTTCTCAGGTTTTGACTATACGTAATATTTCACTTGCCTACACTTGATCTGTCAGCTCCAATTCCGCAAGGGGGCGGACTGTGATGGGACAGTATTTCTATATAATAGCGCTGGGACTGTTGCCAGTTGTTCCGGGGGACCCGCTTCAGTTATATCTATGGTTTTAAGGAATGGTTCATAGTAAGGAACTGTCCACCCGCTGTGTCCCCTATTTTTGGGGGGGGGGGGCTGGGGGGATGGTGGAGCGGGCTACTGGGGAATGCCCATTTAAAATGAGCTCATTCATAGTTGCCCTTATGTTCTAGCTAGTAGTGGGCGCTCTATTTACAGATGGATATGGGTCCTTTTAGGTCTCTCAGTTACGATAGTTAAAGGGTGGCGGGGCTGTGGTGGATTCAGTGCGCCTTGACTGGTTCAGAGGCCCTTTCAGCGCTTCTGGACCATTTATGGGGTACCCTTCTCTAAGGTTACCCCAGCTCTCTAAGGATGAGGGCTGGTTAGGTGGGTCCTGACCGCCCTGGGGGGGAGGGGTCAGGGGACCCCTGCGTTCATTTGATTGGTTACATAGTGGTAATGTGTCATTTGTTTGCTCATGCTGCTCTCTTTTCTCTTTCTTGCTCTCTACCCATCTCGGTATTCATCTCTTTCCTTCTTGTTTCTCCCCATGTCTATTGCAGAATTTTAGACTACCTCCTCTGCATCCAGTCAGCACACTCAGGCTCCTGTACAGCATCATGGTGGCTCTTGAATCGCAGACAGCGCGGTCCTCTTCATAGGAGCGGTAAGTTCCAGATCAACTGTATAGATCAGCCCCCTCTGGTACATGCCTGACACACCCGCTAAAGTGTCCACCCTTAAAGTTATCTCACACAACATGCAAGGTCTTAACTCCCCACTCAAACGTAGGAAGCTTCTAAAACACTATCGCTCCGTGCAAGCGGACGTTCTCCTACTGCAGGAAACGCACTTCCCTTCTACTTTCAAACCCACTTTTTTGCATCAGCACTATCCTCAGTTTTTTCTAGCATCCGCGGAGAACAAAACTAAAGGGGTAGCGGTGTGTTTTTCCAAGCATATCAACTTGTCGCAACCTGAGATTGTTACAGATCCTCAGGATCGCTACCTCTTGGTATCAGGACACATGGGGACCGGAAGCCGCCCTCATTGGCGCTTATGGAAATCCTTATTGAGCGACCACTCACTTTGTGCAAGTCTGGAGGCGTAAATACAAGAATACTTCAAGCTGAATGATACGGAGAGGTATCGCCTATCACACTCTGGGCAGTACATAAATCTGCAGTAAGAGGGAAATTAATACAGTTGTCATCTAACCTCAAAGCACAACTTTGTTAAAAAAAAAAAAAACCTCAAAGCACAACATCAAGCCGACACTCTTAAACTCACGGAGGAGTTTCGTTCCCTGGCAAAAACACATAAGCGGCACCCCACGGTGGACTCTTTCACCAAACTAGATACCGCCAGAGCCCGATTGAACATGTCTTTAACTACAGCAGCGGCACAACATCTTAGATGGACAGGGGCCAAATTCTATACTCAGAGAGACAGGATAGGATCACGGCTAGCGGTAAAACTGACCCCCAAGCCACGCTCGCAATCCTTCCCTAAAATTAAGGTACACTCTGGAGATCTTTCTCAGAACCCTACCAAGGTTATGGAAACTTTTCTGCGGTTTTACTCGGACTTATATAAACAGGGGCCCATTCCCCCCAAAAACCTATGCGAAAAACTCCTAAACACCCTCCCATTGCCTAAACTTGCTAAGAAACACTGCGATCTACTGGAGGACCCGTTCACCCAAGCAGAAGTCCTTGCCACCATTAAATCCCTTACTTTGGGTTCTGCAACGGGTCCAGACGGATTCTCCAATGGGTACTATAAAAAGTTTGGTCCTAGCCTAACCCCCTATTTGGTGAGAATGTTCAATTCTCTCAGGGATGGAGCCACCATGAATACGGATTTGAACTCGGCATATATTTCAGCTATTCCGAAACCGGGAAAAGATACCAGTGAGGTAGGCACCTACCGCCCTATCTCGCTCATCAACAACGACATTAAGATCATGACAAAAATACTGGCGAACAGACTATCAAGCTTTATCTCACGGTATATACACAAAGACCAGGTGGGTTTCATCCCTGGGAGACAAGGACCAGACCAGATTAGGCGGGCTGTCGACATTATATCACTTCTCAAGGGACAATGGGATGGGGGTCCCCCGCAAAAGGGGTTTCTGCTATCGACCGACCTGCATAAGGCTTTCGATTCGATAGATTGGACATACCTGACCGATATCCTGGAGAGATGGGGATGCGGGAAGAATTTTCTTAACCTTATCTCATCACTCTATTCTAACCCTACCGCTCAGGTGCGTCTGTTGGGCAGATACTCAAACTCCTTTCCCATTGGTAGGGGGACCAGGCAGGGCTGCCCCCTATCGCCGCTCCTTTTTGCCATGGCCATAGAAACCTTAGCCATTGCCTTCCGTTCTAATCCTGACATTAGGGGGGTCATGTCTCGAGAACACAAATGCGCTCTTTATGCGGATGATCTCTTCCTCTTTGTTACCTCGCCCTTGACCTCCTTGCCCATAATAACCCAGACTCTACTGGACTTTAGTAGGATCTCGGGACTTCGGGTTAATATGGATAAATCCTTAGCTCTGAATGTTACGATCACGCTCTCACAACTTTCGAATAATTTCATCTTCTCATGGGCACACTCTCAGCTTCCGTACCTAGGAATCAAATTAACCTTCGGACATACACACACTATTCCAAGCCAACTATCCCAACATGGTGAATAAATGTAGAACAGATATGGATCGCTGGTCTGGATGTGGTATTTCCTGGCTGGGTAGGATTCACGCGGTGAATATGACACTCTTGCCGAGGTTATTATATTTATTTCGTTCCCTGCCAATCCCGGTCCCAAAAATATTCCTGAACAAAATACAATCAGACATTTTATGGTTCGTATGGGGGAAAAAAGGTTACAGATGCTCTTCAGACACACTTTATCGTTTGAGATCACAGGGTGGATTGGGTCTCCATAACATCTGGAGCTATTATCAGGTGGCACAATTGTCCCAAATTTCCATGGCTTTCTCCGGTAACACGAAATCGGATTGGATATCGATGAAAAGACAGTCTGTTTCCCAACATACAAT
This sequence comes from Lithobates pipiens, assembly GCF_037356315.1. NCBI lineage: Eukaryota > Metazoa > Chordata > Amphibia > Anura > Ranidae > Lithobates > Lithobates pipiens. The sequence continues at coordinate 57,687,737 of NW_027507789.1, read as the reverse complement.
AGATTACTTGATGGGATGCGATCCTAAACGCAGACCTGCGATTATGGCCCCCACCCTTTCACACTCAATGGCGCTAAGCTCTAACCTTTTTACTCAGAGCTCCCTGATCTCCCCACTTAGACCTCTAACACATATCTTTCATAATGAGGATTTCCTCCCAGGAAAAATATAGAAGCCTTTAAATGGTGGACAGACAAGGGTTTATACAGAGTTGGACACTTCTTTTCCCTCGCAGGCCCTCTCTCTTTGACACACTGCAGAAAGAAACTAGATATGCCTGACTCAGAGCTTTATAGATTTACACAAATCTCTCATTACTTAAATTCCATCTGGACTACTAAACCACTTCCCCCTTCTATAATGCAATATGAACAGTGGTGTGTGAATGCAGTGGATCAGGGGGGGGGGGGGCATTTCCCTGATCTATACAGCTCTCATGACGAAGGACAACAAGCCCTCATATGCTTGAGCCTGGTAGGCTGACTTGGACTGCACTTGGGACTCTACACAATGGTTTCGAGCTTCGTTAAGAGCTCATAAAGGTATTCTTAATGTTTCTCTAATCAAGGCCGGCCTCAAGGTACTCTTTAGGTGGTACTATGTTCCTTCCAGGCTGGCTAGGGTTTTTCCGGGATCCTCGCCAACATGTTTCAGGGGTTGTGGACTAGAAGGTACCATGTTCCATATCTGGTGGTCCTGTCCGCGCATCTGCTCTTTTTGGCGGAAAATCTTTCGCACGGCCAGCTCCCTGACGGGGGTCACTATTTTGCCACACCCCAGTGAGGCCCTATTCAACCATATAATCCCGGAACTACCCAAAGTTTCTCAGACGTTGGCGTTTTTTATTTTTCTTGGGGCCAAAATCACAATAGCCAAGGCCTGGAAGAAACATGCTGTTTCCTTTAAAGTGGTTGTAAACCCTTACAACACACTTTGACCTACAGGTAAGCCTAGATTAAGGCTTACCTGTAGGTCCAAGAAATATCTCCTAAACCTATACGGTTTAGGAGATATTTGCCTGAAGACAGGCACCACTGTCTACAGGGCATGCACCGTAGACAGCGGCGCGCAGGCGTACTGAGTGCAGCATTTCCAACAACGGAGCTGCCGCGCATGTCAGCTCCCGTGCGCACGCACGGGAGTGACGTCATCGCGGCTGCGCCGGAAGACAGCGGCGGAGCTGCGAGACCCCACCGAGAAGATGGATGCGCCGGACTACAGGGGACAGCGGTGACTTCACTGGCTCCTGTGTCAGGTAAGTGACACATAATGGGCTACTATGCGATGCATAGTAGTCCATTATGCTTTGCCTTTGCAGGGAATGAAAGAGGAAGTAAACTCATCAGGGTTTACTTCCTCTTTAAGATGTTTAAAAACTGAGAGATTTCGGGCGGTCTGGGAGTCATGGGTCACGATGTGTAATATTTCCCTTATACCTGGGGTGCAACCTGGTAGTCTGGCCTCCCGGGTCCATTAGCACTGGAACAGCATATTCTGCTCTCTCTCTCTCCCCCTCACACGTTTTCCTTCTTTCCACCTTTGACACCTCCCTTGGTGCAGTGTGATGCTACCCTATTGGGTTGATTTGTAAGACAGCAGACACAGTACAGGCAAGTTAGTTGCTCTAGTTGTTCACCGGCATCTCGGGCTGTGTAACCCTAGTGGGACGGGGTAGGAGTTACCTGGTGGGAGTAGGCGGCTCTGGGGGGTCTGGGGCCCGTGTACTTTAGCCGGGCGTGTTCTCATTAGAGGAGTAGATTAAATGACACGGGTACATGACTTTAAGATCGGTTTACCGAATTAGTTAATGGTAACTGTGAATATAACGTTCCGGGATGTCAACGGCTCTGTCTTTGCTTGCCTCTACTGTCTACATGTATGAAAATGTGGATGATTATTTTTGCTTTATTATATTTTCACCTTCTCTGTTATGATGAAAAGCTTTTAATAAAAATTACTCAAAAAAAAAAAAATGTTTTCAATGGCCTACTTTACCATTTATTATATTTAAAGGAACCAAAAAATAGATACGCTACTACAGGGGTATTAAACCATAAAGCAAATATAATTATTCTTTAATTGCAGTTTACCAATTCTTCAATTTGGTGTATACATTTGTTTTCTTTTTTAGACTTCATTTTTTTTTTCACCTGGTGGTCACCCAGTAGGTAGCAGATGTAGCAGTTAGGGGGTTGGAACAAACTATTTAACATTGACAGGGGTTCTTACAATGATCAGCTTCTTTTATTTACTGTATGTATAACCTTTATCCCAAATTGAAAAAAGCTGCAAAAAGTGTTAGCTGATTGGTTTCAATTATTTTAGGGTATCTAAATCTGCTAATACATGTTGTACATCTAACACTCCTCTCCCCCAGATTAACAATGCTGATATCCAAAGGTGTCTCTGTTGCTCTTTCATACAGAGTGTAGGCGTTCCAATACAGGAGATGTGTTACTATCCACAAGGTGGAAAAAGAAGGATAAAAGCCTAAAAAAGAAAACAAATGCAACCACAACATCTAATGATTGGTAATATATTACACTTTGGTTTTGGGTTAAAGTGATTGTAAAGTCTTTTTTTATTTTTTTTAAATAACAAACATGTTATACTTACCTCCTCTGTACAGTTAGTTTTGCACAACGCAGATCCAATCCTCCCTTTCTGGGTTCCCTCTTCGGTGCTCCCGGCCCCTCCCTCCAAGCAGCTTGCTATGAGGGCACCCGAGCCGAGTCACAGCTCCCTGTGTCCATTCAGATATGGAGCCCTGACCTGGTCTGGCCCCCTCTCTTTTCTGTTTGACTAACTGTGTTTGATTGCCAGCCTCAGGAGCCAATGGTGCTGTTGCTGCGTCTCAGCCAATCAGGAGGAGAATCCTGGATAGCTAAGATACTTGTGGACATTGCGGGAAAGAGATGGGGCTCAGGTAAGTATTAAGGGGTGCTGGGGAGGATGCTACACACAGAAGGTTTTTTATCTTAATGCATAGAATGCATTAAGATTAAAAAAAACCTTCTGCCTTTACAACTCCTTTAAGGTTTATAATCATACAAATTTTACTACTATTAGAACATAAGCTCTTATAAGCAGGGTCCCCCGTAAACCTCTTAAATTGTATTGTAACTGTACTATATCCCTTTATATTGTAAAGTGCTGGGCAAACTGTTGGCGCTATATAAATCCTGAATAATAATAATAACAAATAAACCCATGCTAAGAAAAATATGTAGGCTGCCATTGCAAGTTCTTTCTTCTGAAAATGCTGCTTGTCCGGCTTTTATAAAGCTGCTTCCACTTTACTACTTTCTGGGTCAATAGCTCAGAACATTTATAAAAGTTGAGAAATACTGGATTTGTTCTGATGTTTATTTGACTCATTATTGTTTTGGGTCGGCTTGACATGGCCAAGCAACTAGCATTGTCAGAAGAAGCCCATGTCTTCATCTCATGCAAGTTACTTTAAGAGAAATTGGAAATATATCTTGAAATTAACAAAAAAAAGTATCTTGAATAAAATAATTAGATACTCCTTTGCTAGACCATGCTATACGTTTCTTTATTGCTATTGTTCATTTTAAAATATAGTGTTGGGCTTTATCAGAATAAATAATATAATGGAATTAATAAAATAGTATATTAATTAAAACTGACAACACTAGCATAGAAAACACTGTAAAATTATTTTCATTGTTTATCAAATTTGATTCCAGAGTGAAAAGTGAAAATATTTTTTTCAATACTATTTCTTGCCAGTGCTGACACAGACATGCACTGATGAGAGTGATGGGTGATGTTTTATGCAAGACTAGACCATGGCTTATAATTCAAGCTCTTTGTGATTTTGATCAAGCCTTTTATATCACTGGATAAAATGGTACTTCAGGCTCATTTGGGAAAGAATCTGTTAAATTCAAAAATGATCTGTCTCCATATATTTTATCCCACCCCCAGCACCCTTTCTTAACTGCAAGCCTCATTTCTGCAGCTGCCAGTGATACAGAGTCTGCATGAAACGTCTGTCCTATTGTCTGCTTAGTCTGGCATGGTGCCCAGTCCACACATCATAGGTCCCCTGGCATGCCGCAAACTGACATTTCTTGATATTCTACCATTGTTCTCTATCCCAGCTCACAGACGCTAGGGACAGAATGAAAAGCCTACTCACGGCACAAAGGGTTTATTGGGGTCTGGATGCATATAAACAGTACTGGCTAACAATGTAACTAATTAAGAAGGCTCCCAATCAGAGGGAAGGGGGGTCTGCAATTGCCAGCAGAGAATTAGGTACATGAGGAAATAAGATAGAAAAAACATGGAATAATAGGTTCAATGTCGATATATTGTGGTTGTAAAAACAAAAGAGAGACACAAAATAAAACATTTAAAATAAAGTATTTGAAATTCAGCCTGCATTTAATATAATTTTGATTTGGGCAATACTTAATATCTTTGTGACTGTTTATGCAGAAACAAAGGCTTATTTTATAACAGCAATATCAGATATACTATAAACTTGTTATACCTTAAATACACATTTTTTTAAAAGAATTGTGTAATGTTCAGTGATACACTGCATCCAATCAGCAATAGTTTTTATTGCTTTGAATGTTCTATGCTGTTGAAAGATGGAATATGATTGGTTGCTATTGCTATTTTGCATATCAAAATTCTCTTTGCACTGTCTTTACAATGCCTGTTCTAGATTCTAAAAAAGAAGAAACAAAAAGAATCGTAATAAGTAATATACTGTTAGAAGGAATGTATAAGTGCTGAGCTTGCCTGCTTGAGATGCAGTTGACAAAAGATGCCAAAACCATGTAGTATAAGCCTCCACATAGATTTCATCTGAGTTTCTCATTCATACATATATCAGTATTTGACAAATGTCTTAGCACACCAATTTATAGACCTTTCCTACACAAAGTTTATGGAAATGGGACTTGATTCACAGAGCCATGTCCCAGCTTAGGAGGTAAGAGGCAGGAAAGGCAATATTGGAAAGGAAAAGGCAACCTGAAATAAGATCTCTAGTTATTATAAGAGGTACTGTAGGAATGAGACAGACTGGGTGGGCCAAACTGTTTTTATCTGCTGCCACATGCTATATTTCTCAACAGCTCTAGACTAATCAGGAGCGTCTTCCCCCACCCCTTCAAAATGCTTTTAGTTGTCAGAATAAATTAGAGCAGAGAGAAAGAGACCAAGGAAACAAAAAAAAAAAAACCCACATGCTTAATTAAAAAAAAAAAAAAAAAAAATCCCCGCTTACCAGTGCTAATTAATTAGCATGAAATTACCTCCCTCGGATATGATAGCGTCTGAAGGAAATTTTCGCCGCTTCGTACGCCTGATACCAAAAGCGTCTCATCTGATATTTGTATCAGTCTAGTCCTCCTTTGGAAGCTTTAATATCGTTTGAAAATTTTGTTTTCCCCCCTCGTTTGGTCGCTGTGTAAAAATTCCGGGATGCAGAAGCAAACGAGAGGATTGGCAGCTCCAGTGTGTTCTGCTTCCGGTGCGAAGAGAGATGGTAAGCGCATCAGGAGTTTGAAGAGTGATGTGGATGCATGGGAAATCGGGTCATGTTAGGAAAGGGAGGAGGGGGAGACAGAACATTAGGAGGGAAGTGAGAAAGACCCACCCTAGGTTGAAGAACTTTCTGCTTTAGCCTGATTCGATATTAGGGTTATTTTTGGTTCCATGAACTGCACATACAGTTATTACTAATGTGGACATAACTGTCAAACAAATACATATTTTATTCATATTTTTAGGCTTAACTAGGATCTACAGTGGCATATAAGGAAACCGTTATTTTTATAGAATTGTGCGTGACAGGTCCTAATTAGATTTATTAAATTGGACCTGTCAATAACAATTCTGCATGAATAAATTCCTGGGATGTCACCATATACAGCAACAATATATAAAAAACTCTACCATTTATCATTAAAAGAGGTCCTTTAGTTCCAGTCAAGTGACTTTGCCTAGGCTGAAATTATGTCATCAGTCTGTTGCAGACAGTTGGAAGAATTTTATCATTCTCCTCACCCCCAGTGATCAGACTACTACATTGCAACTTTGTGCCAGATCAAAAGATAATAGGATGCAGCAGGGGATTATTTGTGTAAGACAATTACGAACATACCCAAGAACTGCAAGAACCAGACTTTGCATTAGTATTTAATCTCTGAGCAAGCATCTCAGTTCAGGAAGCAGAAAGTGATCCTGGATGATGCATGAACAAAGATGGCTCCATTCTTCTAGCTGGAAAAGGAAGAGGACTGCATTGCCTAGGGGAGTACAAGTATTCTCACTCATTTAGATTTTTCTCTCACTTTCAGTCCCAGTAACTAATGGCCACCAGAACAAATAGAGAAGTTAACCCTCCGCAACGGGGGCACAGGCAGCAATAAGGACCTGATGGGGGATTTAACCCACTCATACTGTAGAAAAAATGTTGGCTTTGAGTATATTTTATTTATTTATTTATATATTTGTATATCTGTATGACGTTCGTGCAGAGAACGCTAAGCCATTCATATATGTCCCTGCACAAAGGAGCTTACAATCAAAATGTTCTACTGAAGCCTTTCACTCATTATCCTTGCAGTATATAGTCTGTTTTTACCTTTTTTGTCCATTTAAAACAAAACTTTATTGCTCCCCAGCTTATTTATATTCAACATTCGTGTTGCAGCAGGTGTTACATTTAAATAATATTTTCTGTTCCCTCTCATAATTTAGATCCATCTTCTTCTTCATCTTCTCTTTCCCCCTTCTCCCCTCTCTACTTTCCATTATTGCTTTAATACCTTTACCCTTCCTTTATTTTAAAAACTACATAAACCCCCTGGGATTTACCAGAGCAATCAAGATGTGACATATTGTTCCTTGCAATAGTTCTACACTTATGTGTTGTTGTCTTGTAACAGATGTAATTTTTGTTGCTTACAAGGAGTTTGTACTTCACTTATCCATTTTATACTGTATGTCAAGCTCAGCTCTACAAACGTTTTAACTTTCCAATAGTTTAAAAATAAAGAATTATAAAAAAAAAAAAAAAAAACACAAATGTACATTTGCTATGCTATTAAAAACATTCCTGAATCTGTACCCATCCATGAAAAAATAGTGCCAGATTGTCTTGCCATTGACCTGAATGGATATTGCTCCAGCAATATGGATTTGGGGACGTTATTGTGTAGGCAGGTAGCCCAGCACAAGATTTTCAGAAGCCGTTCAAGAAGATACATACAAACCAACAGTGGGAATTTGTTTTATTGAGCTAGGAAGGGAGACTGGGGGGTGGTGCAGAAAAAGGGGAACTTGTACCTGAACATTCCCACAGAAAGTGAATGTTAGCTAGATCAAGATTTAAATTAATCCTCATCTGTTATATATGTCTGTTGTGTTGTATTAGCTGGTCTTTTCTTACAAACTATGTTTTTATCGTTGCATCGTTTGTCAGATTTTTTTTTTTTTGCTCCCTGTATCTTGTTGGAGAGATCTCCCCAAAGTAGAAGAACATTACATTTATTTTTCATTTTTTGTAGGGGGTGGGCCTTTTAACAGTTATTCCCATGGGTATATTACACAGTACTGCAGTAACGGTTATTCCTGTGAGTATATAACAAAAATAAATATCAGTATTTTAAAAAAGTTTTTTTATTATTATTTGTATATATAATATAGCTTATCAAAACACAAGGGCAACAAATATATTTACAAAAGGTAAATCCACTTTGCTCTGCAAGTGCACTTGAAAGTGCACTGAAAGTGCATTTGGAAGTGCAGTGGCTCTAAAGCTAAGGGGTAGATCTGAAATGAGTGGAAGCTCTGCCAATTTTATCATCCAATCATGTGCAAGCTAAAATGTTGTTTTTTATTTTCCTTGCATGTCCCCCTTGGATCTAGAGCAACTTTATTTCCAATCGCACTTTCAGTGCACTTTCAAGTGCACTTGCAGTGCAAAGTGGATTTTCCTTTAGTAAATTAGTGCAAACCGCTTCTTCAAGGCTTCATGATCCGTGTCTGTCTCAAAGTATCTAGTATTCACACAGTCTAGTATTCACACAGTCAAAAACAAAATGATTGACTATACAGAATTTCATACATTTATTCTAATACATATACATGTGCATATCCAAAAGAACTGTCTCCTGGCAGGAATGGGAGGGAGGTGGGGATGTTAAATAGAATTTTGATATGTGTTATTATACCTTAAAAATCTGCATTGGATGTGTTCAAGCTAAGGGGAGAATATCATTGAAACTGTATGCCACCCTTAGGTCACAATGCGAAGGCTGTGGTTCTTGTATCACTGATGTTTAATGTACATATCAAGTTCTTACACCGACACTTAAATCAACACCGTAGAACTAAAAAAAGAGAAAAAATATGCAGGACATATAAAGTCCTACATGCTTTTATCCTTTATCAAATAAATAGGGATGGAAGTATGCATTATATATAGTTTTTTATTAGTTTATTCTTACTATTCAGCAATAGTGCAAATGTATACTTTTTATACCAATTTTTTTCTCCCATGTGTCAATTTGGGAGAGGTTTACAAGAGTGTAGTATGGTATTACTATTTAGTCCCTCCCTGGGTGTCTTGTGGTCTTGTTATGGAGGTCTGTGAGTGCTGTGGATGGTTGATTCTGGCTGGTTTGCTTCACAGTTCTGGGAGCTGCGAGGCACACCGGACCCCCTCCTTTTTTACCCTCACTCCCTCTCTGGGACACAGGGATTTGGGCCATGTTCTAATGTGCATCGATGCCACGCCCCAGCATCCTGCGCATGATGCTGCCTTTGCTGACGTCAGTGTGCCGTCGCTGAGTTTTTCCATCGGCATCTCCTATGGAGAGTTTTGGCGCCATTGCGCTTGGCAGACTTGTCCGCTCGGGTGATGGCATCTCCCTTCTCATTGGCACCTGTGTGACATTGGTGGTTACCCAGCGTCTGTCCGCTGAGTATATATACTCCCGTCATTGTGTTCTGACACTCCGTTTGATTAGCTGTGTGGACAATAAGCACTATTGAGTCTAGTACACTGATTTAGACATCAAGGTAACAGTATGTTTTTTTCTCTTCCTGGCTTTTCACACTATGGACTTCTACTGTGATGGTTCCTTTCTGGGCTACTAGTATGACTCCCTCACTACTTGTTAATATTTTTTATTCACACCTTAGGTCCTATTTTCTCTACTTCACCTTATCTTGCCGATTTCACCTCTGATCACTGTCTAGTACCATCTATGGTTCACACCACAAATCTATTAAGCATATTACATTGTTATTTGTTCAATCACTAGCATATTTATTTACTTTTATAGGTTGTGGTGATGTCATTTGTATCATCCTTATTCTTTCAATTATTTTTATTGGATATTTAACATTAACAATTACAACAAGGATTACACAGCATAGATATATCAAGCATGCAAGGGTTTTATAAGAGAAGTTCTAGTACAGGTATATGAGTTGTATTACTAGAGACTTCTAGAATTCATATCAACAAACAATACTAGACCAAAACTTAACCTGGTCGCTGGCCTTTCCATGACACCCCTGACATCCCTTATTGGGATCTGGCTGTGTCTGGGGGGGGGGGGGGGGGGGGGAAAGGTTCGGCCCTTGTGTTATCTAGGATTTAGGTGTATTCTTTCTCCGTGTTTCATTAATGAGTTGTACAACTTATACTCTATTACCTTAGTCTCGTTTAAGCACATGTAATGTAGCCATCTCTCTCGCTCAGAAAGTACCCATTGTCTCCCAGGTCACAAGTGCGCTTTATCTATCTTAAGATATTTCTGTTACAGTAGTTTTAAGTAGTAGTTTCTGTGGTGTGCTTCTCGCCAATAGGTCTACAAGAGTTCTTAAGTCTATTAACATTTAAAGCTCATTGCAAATGAGTATGATTATTATACCATTTGATCCATGGGGCCCAAGGTTGTTGTTCTTTAAGATATTGATTTTTATTTGCTGTGATCATAAGTTCATATGTATGATGTGTTTGAGTTAGAGCGATAACTTCATTCAGGGTTGGAAGAGTAGCCATCTTCCATTTCCTAGTTATTGAAAGTCTGGCTGCCAATAGTATGTTTATTACTATCTTATGATATGCTTTAGGGATGTTATTCATATTTAGGTTAAGGATGGCTAGTTCTGGTGAGATCTGGATGGTGATGCCGGTAACCTTTGCTATTAAGTGGAATACTTCTTGCCAGTATGTATGAATAAGAGGGCATTCCCAAAGAATATGGATTAACGTTCCTACTTGGGCGTAGTTCTTCCAACAGGCAGTTGAGGTATTCCCCTTAAACTTTGTTAAAATTGATGGGGTTAAGTATCTCCTTTGGGCTATTTTCTGGGTTAATTCCCATAATGTGACGCAAGCTGTAGCTTTGTAGATTGATTGAAATGTCAATGCCCATTGTGTTGGTGAGAAGGTATGGCCTAAGTCTTGTTCCCATTTGGTTAGTGTGGGTAGTTTAGTAGGTATGTTTTTTTCTCTCAATATGAGATAAATAATTTCTATTCCTTTCATTGTTGTAGTATGGTTGTTTAGGAAGGACCATATTTTTATAGGGATAGAGACTCGAAGTTGAGGGTTGTGATGTAGGCAGTGAGCTATTTGAAGATATGTGAAGTGTTCAGAGGTCTTAAGTGCTAGTTCTGTGCGGAGTTGTGAGAATGATTTAAGAGTTCCTTGCTCATATAAGGAACTAATTTTGGTGTTTAGGTCTAAGTTCCATGATTTTATGCGAAGATCAGGGATTAGTGTTGTGAGTATCTCTATGGAAGGATTCTTTCAATTGGGTCAAAATAGTGGCGTCATAGTAGTCCATTAGATCTGGGATGGATGATCCACCTATAGATCTATGTTTAGTCAGTATGTGGTATGGGCATCGGGGCTTCTTTCCTTGCCATAAATATTTCCCTAGGGCACTTTGTAAGGTTTTAAAGTAGCATTTAGGGATACAAATTGGGAGAGATCTGAGTGGATACAATAGCTTGGGTAGCATCATCATTTTAAAAGCTGTCAGGCGGCCAGCCCATGAAAATTCAAATTTTCCTAGTGATTGTAGATCTGACTCAAATTGTTATCTATGTTTAGTCAGTATGTGGTATGGGCATCGGGGCTTCTTTCCTTGCCATAAATATTTCCCTAGGGCACTTTGTAAGGTTTTAAAGTAGCATTTGTGGATACAAATTGGGAGAGATCTGAGTAGATACAATAGCTTGGGTAGCATTGTCATTTTAAAAGCTGTCAGACGGCCAGCCCATGAAAATTAAAATTTTCTTAGTGATTGTAGATCTGACTCAAATTGTTTTTTAAAGGGGAGAAAGTTTGTGTTGAATAGTTGCTTTGTTGTCTTAGGGTGATTCCTAAGTAAGGAATACCCTTATCTTTCCATTGGTATGGGTATGCATTTGATAGTAGCTTTCTGGATTTGCTGTCAATTCCCAGGTCTAAAATGTTTGATTTGGATTCATTAATTTTATAGTAGGATATTGATCCTAATTCTTTCAATAAAGTTTGGATTTTTGGAAGGGAGGAAACTGGGTTGGATATTATAAGTATCACGTCGTCTGCAAATAGGCTTACGGTATTCTGTGATCTGTTTTTCCTATTTCCATCCCCGAGATTGCCAAATCGGTGTGTATGCGTTCTGCTAGGGGCACCCTTGTCTCATGCCATTTGAGATATGAAAGGGCTGGGACAACATATCATTTACATATACTTGTGCCGAAGGATGTTTGTACAATGCTAGGATATCGGATAGGATTGTTCCTTTAAAGCCAAATTTAATTAACACTGTCCTGAGGTACTCCCAGTGAACTCTATCAAACGCCTTCTCTGCGTCCAGAGAAAGGAGCAGAGAAGGCATTTGAGTTCGCTCAGCAAAATGGATAATATTAATTAGACGTCATGTCGCATCTGACGATTGTCTCCCCCTGTTAAATCCTGCTTGGTTTCTATGAATGAATGCATGCATGTATGTCATTATTCGTGTCACTATTGCTTTAGCATATAGTTTGAGATCAATGTTTAGTAGTGATATCGGTCAGAGGTTTTGGGGAGCGTTGGGGTCTTTGCTAGGTTTTGGTAATGTTATAACTAGAGCCTGTAACATTTCTGCTGGGAATGCTGAGGAGGAGGCGGCTTTGTTAAATAGCTGACATAGTTGTGGGGCCAATGTGTCTCTAAGTAGTTTATAGTATTCCCCTATCAGTCCATCTGGGCCAGGAGATTTGCAATTTGGTAGGGAATCTATGGTTTTAGCAATTTCATCTATAGTGAAGGTGGTGTTAAGTTCCATAAGTTGATTAGTGTCTAAAGAGGGGAGTTTGATAGTGTCTAGAAATTGATTTATCATCTTGGGCGTAGACAAATAGAGGGGGGAAGGGGAAATTGGGACTTTATATGAGGCAAAGAATGTATAGGTTCATCTACCTCCATCCCTGATCAAGTATTATAGGAAAAATGGGATGGGACTTTAAATGAAGCATAGCTGCAAGGTAGGTATGCAAGGACATATCTGAAATTCATTGGCTAGATATAAAATTTGAGGGTAAGAAATAATAACATGAGTAACATTAATATGAATTGATTATATTTCATATATGTATTCACACAAGTACATATTATAACATAATTTACAACGGTAATCAACATCTCATTAAAAAAAATGCATGATTACAAAAGACAGAAATAATCTTCAATTGATTGAAGCATAAGACATTGTAGATAAAGTCAGGGAGAATTTCAGACACATGCTTGCAAATGGTAGCATAAAAGCGCTCTACGCGTTTCGTGGAGTTCATCCACTCATCAGGAGCAGTTCCAAGGTTAAAATTATCTACAAAGAGATAAGTGAATGCATGAGGATCAGACAAAAGCAGCACGAAGGGCAAAGGAACAGAGAGAGGGAAGGAGACTCAGCTCCCCCAAACACTCTTACCTACAATGAGACTATTTCTTAGAAAAGAAACTGTTGACAAATAGAAGCGCTGTAAAAAAACTCGGGCGTAGAATGTGGGTTATGAGAATCTTCTTCAAGATTGTATAAGGAGCTGTAATAGCAGCTGAATGCATTTGCTATGGCCTGGGGGTCTTGTGGTTTTTCTTTGGTGGTAGGGTGGTATACATATGGGATTTTGTATTTGACATAGCGGCCTCTAATCTGCATTGCCATGGCCTTGCCTGCCTTGTTGCTAGTATGATAATATCTGGCTTTTAATTTTCGACGTTGTTGTCATATGTGTCTAGTAGTATCATTCTAAGTTCTTGTTTTAGTGTTTGAATTTTATTTTGCAGCTGCTGGGATGGATGGGATTGATTTTGGGTATCTAGTGTTTTTATTTCATTAGTAAGGTGTTCAGGTAGCTGTGTCCTCTTCTTTTTAGCCTGGGCATTTAACTGAATAAGAACCCCCCTACTGAATGCTTTGTGTGCATTCCATAGGGTTGCCAAGTCTGACACCAAGCCCACATTGTGATTAATCTGTTGCTGTATGGTGGTGGCATATGAAGGTATTTTTAAAAGTTGGGCATTTGTTCATTTGTTCTCCATAATTTATATATTGGTTGCGGATTTTTGGGTAGGATTGTTATACTGACGGAGACATGATCTGCCCAGGTTATGGGCGCGATGCCAGACTCCCCAACCTGTTGCAACAACCATTTGTCAGTCAAGATATAATCAATACGAGTATACATATTATGTACCGGAGAATGATAAGTATATTCACGGTCTCCAGGATGATGGCATCTCCATACATCATAGAGGTTGCTATTGTTTTCAGTAATTTGTTCAAAAAAAATGTTTGTCCGTTGTTTGGTGCATATAAGGTCACCAAAGTAGTGGGTGAGTTGTCAAATGTACATAACAAAATAATGTATCTTCCATTGATGTTGAAAATGAAATTGTGAAGTTGGAAATTGACAGATTGGTGTATCGCTATCAGCACCCTTCTTTTTTTCTTCGGTCTCGATGCGATAAAAATATGTGGAAAGTCTTTGTGTTTGCAGCTAGGAGTTGCTCCTGTTTTGAAGTGGGTTTCTTGCATGCATAATATTTGGCAAGAACGGGTCTTGGCTGTTTGCCATAGTGAAGCTCTTTTCGCTGGGTGATTAAGCCCATTAGCATTAAATGATAACATTTTTATGTTCATGTTGTGACAGTTGTGTTACGATGGGGTGCAGTACTCACTTTGCTTGTAGAGGCTTCTGGACGAGAGCGGCAGCTGAGGAGTTCTTAAATACTAAGTTGATCTTCTTCTAGGTCTTCCAATAGTTCACGTATTCAATATCTGGGACGTTGTAGTGCGGATGCAGTAGAGGACACAAACTTGTTCCACAGCGTAGATTCTGAGCTGTGTAAAGAGTAAAAGGGGAACAAAAAGAAAAAACAAAACCAAACTACAAACTTGGCTTGCAGCGATCTACTTTCTAGTTTGCACTGCAACATTGGAGTGGGGTATAAGTTCAACGGCCAACTGATATAGATTTTGAGGCCTTGTGGCACTGTGGGTGTTTGTTTTGTTCGGTGTCTTGCGGGCACTAGTTATGAGGTTCCAGGGATCTCGTAGTGCATTTTAATGCCATTGTGGTGTAATTTTTTTCCGGGTTCTTCTTTGCTCCCATAGGTGGAGCCGATTTGGGGATAATTCCCCAGGTGTGCAGCAGCACCGGACCCTTTTCTACAGAGGTTATCATGTAGGAGGTATCATTTTTCTGTATAAGGAGCTTGGACGGTTGTTTCCATTTATATTCAATTTTATGATTACGGAGTTCTTTTGTAATCGTTGATAGCTGTCTTCTCATATCTAGGGTGTGTTTAGACAGATCAGCATATATCTGGATCGTGTTGTATGGATGAGGGAGTTGTCCCAAATGTCTTGATTTATATAAAATTTGTTCTTTAATATGGTAGAAATGGACTCTTAGTAAGACATCACGTGGAATCTGTGGCGGGAGAAAGGATGGTTTTGGTATACGGTGTATACGGTCGATCGTGAGCTCTATGGATGGCGTAGCAGGTAAAAGATTGGAGAAGAGTTCAGTGGCGTATTTTTTAAGATCTGAAGGTTGTATTGTTTCGGGGATACCTCTGATATTGAGGTTGTTCCTCCGTGAGCGATCTTCTAAATCTGCTATTTTAGCTTTAAGCCATGCTCTTTCTTCTATATTCTCATCATGGGCATCTACTAGCTCATTAATAGTGTTAGTCATATCTCCCATTGACTGTTCAATATTATGCACTCTGTCTCCCAGGGAGTTAACTTCTCTGGAGAATTGTTTGGTTAATGTGAGGAGATCAGCATGAAGCGATTTGTGAAGGGTTAATAACATCTCTTTTAGTTGGGTGTCCATTATTGGCTGGTTTGCAGTGGGGAATGCAGCTATAGGGGATATGGCTGTTCCCTCGGGGCCTAGGGAATGAGCTTCATGGCTTACCTCCTGGCTTGTAAAATCCAGTTTGAGACAAGCCTTTGCTGGGCTGCAGCAGGAGGGACTAGGAGAGTCTTCTCTGGGTGAGGTATCTTGCTGTGCTGCTTGTTCTGCAGCAGCTGGTGAGTCATCTGGCATATCAGTATAGTGTGTGCTTGTTCTGTATGTTTCTTCAGGATGTCCGGCGCCATCTCGTCTGTTCCCCCGCGCTGGTGGGGGAAAGAATGCTGTTAATTTTTTGGATCTCCGCTCGTCCTTACGTTTCCTGGACATATTTGCAGAGGTGGGAAACTGTATCTGTGTGCCGTTTTCCACAATTGTAGCCGCTAGTTTCACATCTAGACTCCTACTTGATCCCTAGCCAGGTTTCCACTAACCTCTTTCTGTATCCCTCTATCCCATGCTGAGACATAGTGTAAATTGTAGGTAAACACTATCTATTTACATCTTTAGATACCCACATTGCATTCGCTTCTGATGGGTGGAGCTATTCCACGAAATGCGTATATCTAGAAATAATTTACAATCTGACTGTACTATGCTGACGTTATGTATATGTTTTACATTCTTCATATGGAACAAAAGAGTCTAGCAATACTATGCATTACTATTTTATTATGCTAATATACTTGTATGTCTTACTGTATGGAATAAATATTTTATCTCTATATAAAATTATTCCTTGTTTACAATTTATTATTGTATAGCAGTTTGCATATTACCAGTTATTAGCCAAGCATATTTGTACCCATTTACTTTGTATGCTTCATATAAAGTCCCACTGTTCTCCCCTACAAATAAATGGAACCGTCTTGCATCATTATTAATATAACCAAGCACAACCTTGGAGTTGGTCCAATAGTATTCACAGATACCACACAAGTCTAGTTCACTCTTGAGCAAATCACAAATTCTTGTGGCCACAACTGCAGCTTGTTACCCATTTACAATATTTGAGATGTAATATCTCTCAAATAGGATTTGGGTTAAATGAGACTTCTTGAAGTGAAAGCTTTAACACAATACAAAAAATGTATTGTTATATAGTAAAGTAGGCCTAGACTAATACACACAATCTATCTATTTGTACAGGGAAAGGGTAAAAATCATGAATTACATGAAGTATATTACAGAGCATATTCCTTACAACATCAATCTACAAACAGTAGGAAATAAAAAACTTAAGACCAACATCTTTAGATACAAGTACAAGGGAGATTTCCCATGTTTACCATTCTCATAGAGGTTCCATTCACGTGACTGCTCTGCCATAGAGTGTGTGTTTCCCTTCCATCTAGGTTGTGTATATCATTACAGGCTGATGCCTCATTAGTTGGCATAGCGTGGCTCTGATTGGTGGGCTTCCCTATTCCTGGTTAAGGGCTGGCTACATCTTCATTCCCTATACTTTGCATAAGTAAGCCCCCTTTAATGCAAATCATTGTGACTATTCTGAGCGGGAGATTAACTTGACCTTTTCCCGGGAAGTTAAGTATTGATTGCGTGTTGGCCTCCCTTCATTGCATATCCAAACATAGGATACTTTGAAGTAAATATGTGTAGAACAATGAGGTTTGGGTCCCATTGTTTATATATACATGCCTAGACATTGAATTGTCTGGTCTAACAGACACGTCTGTGAAGCTATGTTGCATGTCCTCCATAGATACAAGCTAAATGAAATACAGTTGTGCTCATAAGTTTACATATCCTGGCAGAATTTATGATTTCTTGGCCATTTTTCAGAGAATATGAATGATAACACAAAAACATTTCTTTCACTCATGGTTAGTGTTTGGCTGAAGCCATTTATTATCAATCAACTGTGTTTACTCTTTTTAAATCATAATGACAACAGAAACTACCCAAATGACCCTGATCAAAAGTTTACATACCCCAGTTGTTAATACTGTGTATTGCCACCTTTAACATCAATGACAGCTTGAAGTCTTTTGTGGTATTTGTGGATCTTATTTGTGGATCTTCTCAGATGGTAAAGCTGCTCATTCCTCTTGGCAAAAAGCCTCCAGTTA
Organism: Lithobates pipiens; assembly: GCF_037356315.1. Taxonomy (NCBI): domain Eukaryota; kingdom Metazoa; phylum Chordata; class Amphibia; order Anura; family Ranidae; genus Lithobates; species Lithobates pipiens. Next base: position 57,670,242 of record NW_027507789.1, on the reverse strand, counting down.
CTGTAAATTATTGGGCTATCTTGCATGAACTGCACATTTGAGATCTCCCCAGAGTGGCTCAATGATATTGGGGTCAGGAGACTGAGATGGCCACTCCAGAACCTTCACTTTATTCTGCTGTAGCCAATGACAGATCGACTTGGCCTTGTGTTTTGGATCATTGTCATGTTGAAATGTCCAAGTACGTCCCATGTGCAACTTCCTGGCTGATGAATGCAAATGTTCCTCCAGTATTTTTTGATAACATACTGCATTCATCTTGCCATCAATTTTGACCAAATTTACTGTGCCTTTGTAGCTTACACATCCCCAAAACATCAGCGATCCACCTCCGTGTTTCACAGTAGGAATGGTGTACCTTTCATCAGAGGCCTTGTTGACTCCACTCCAAATGAAGCAGTTATGGTTGTGGCCAAAAAGCTAAATTTTGGTCTCATCACTCCAAACTGACTTTGTGCCAGAACTTTTGAGGCTTGTCTCTGTGCTGTTTGGCATAATGTAAGCGGGATACTTTGTGACATTTACATAGTAATGGCTTTCTTCTGACGACTCGATCATGCAGCCCATCTTTCTTCAAGTACCTCCTTATTGTGCATCCTGAAACAGCCACAACACATGTTTTCAGAGAGTCCTGTATTTGTTATTTATTAGAGTTATTTGTGGGTTTTTCTTTGCATCCCAAAATTTTTTACTGAAAGTTTAGTTGGTCTACCTAACCGTGGTTTGGTTTCAACAGAACCCTTAATTTTCCACTTTTTGAATTTGGCATCCTTAAATACTTGGATATCTTTTCCTGTTTTATACAGATCCCTTTCCTGTTTTATACAGTTCAACTACCTTTTCCTGCAGATCCTTTGACAATTCTTTTGCTTTTCACATGACTTAGAATCCAAAGAGGGGGGCGTGGCCTAACTCCAGACGAAGATGGATGCCTAATCCCTTTCCTCCAGCACTCGGGAGAACGATCTATCAGACACAGGGCTAATTACAAGGCATCCACGCCAGGGAAAGGACGATCGGAGCTCCCCATCACCTCAGGCTCAGATGGAGCAACAGCAGCAGCCGCCGGTAAACATTCCAGCGATGTTCTGGACGTTGCACAGTGAAGGCCTCAAAGCCGCGGCCTTGCCTAAGACATCTATGCCGCCCGGCGGCTCCACTCCCTTTGCGGACACTGCAAACAGCACGAACGGCGCTCAAAGCCCAGAATCACACCAACCTCAATCATTTAGCCTAGCAGACCTTCAGGCCAACCTGCAGGCTATGTCTATGGACATAAAGGCTTCCTTTTCTACAGCCATCAGTGAGATAAGAGCAGACATACAAAGTATTGCAGCAAGAACAGGAGCAATGGAGCAAGCTTCAGCTCATCAAGCAGAGGCAATAAAACAGGTACAAAAAAACGCTGACGTACACCTCAATCACATCATAGATATGCACCGCCGCATAGAAGATTTAGACAATAGGGGAGAAGACACAATATTAGAATCAGAGGAGTCCCAGAAATAACTGATCAAAGTCCGGTTGAGCAGACTGCTGCCGCATTATTTAATGATATCCTGGACAGACCCCCTGACTCCCCTATTGAATTTGAGAGGATCCACAGAGCTTTCAGACCCAGGGGTAGAGATGATGACCCCCCTAGAGACATAATCTGTTGTCTTGTTAATTTCCCCCGAAGGAAGCATTTCTTAAAAAAGCAAGAGAAAAGGCAGAATCATCTTTAATGGAAATTAAATTAAACTGTACCAAGACCTATCAAATATCACGTTGCAGCAACGCAAAGCCTTGCGCCCGATCACAGAGCAACTGCGCACCAGAGGCATTCCATACAGATGGAAGTTCCCTTTTTGCCTATCAGTCACGTGGAGAGGCCACACAGCGTTATTACACACACCAGAAGACCTACAATCATTTTCCGAAACTCTTGATCTCCCTAGGATTGAGGTACCGGACTGGTATAGTTCCTTTACACCGAACGAATCGTGGATCGCAATTTCTAATAACTACACTCCAAGAACCCAGAGGAATAGAGACCGTCACCGCAGATCACAGTCTCCGCATTACAGCAGAAGAAACACTGTCCAAAGAATCTCCCCACCCAGACGCAGAGACCGCATGGATCACCGAGAACAAATGGACACCTGAAAGCCTGTTTTCCAGGATAAGCCATACTCCTAGAGGCTCTCACAAAATGTGACATTGTCTACTCAACACTTCCAATACCCTTATCTTTTCTTGTTTTTGTTTTATTTTTATTTTTAATTTTTTTCTGTTTTTTGCTCGCCTCCCTCTCGCAAAGAAGGACGTCTCAATCAAGACCTGGTAAGAGATCCGGAGAGGGGGGTGGAGGAAAGAGAGGGGTTGCGGAAGAGAAAGGAGAGTACATTTCTTTCTTGTCTACTTTTTCTGGTCCCTTTTGAACTGATGTACTATTGGACAATATCACAAATAAGGGCTAGTAGAGCCCCCTCCCCCCCTGGTATTCACCTTTTGAGTCCCCACAGTAATGAACACTCCTTATACCAAGACAAATCTCTGAACGACTCAGACCAACCAAGTCTTAAAAGTAGATAAGCATCACTCATTGGTATGGTATAATACAAAAAAGGAATGAAAGGGACAGAGAGAGAAGACCGGGAGGGAAGAGTTAAGATTTATTGTTGAATGAGTTACTTCAATGTTTAAATATTTAGTCATACTGCTACTTTTAACATAATTACGATCAATGTTCGAAGACAAAGAATGCCGTTTTTATGCATTCTAATGAAAACGAACGTATTGATCTGATTGCAGCCTGTTATATATGTCTTTACATAACATAGAATGTTTATACATACATGTTTTGGGTACTAAAGATAATATTACCCTGATAATAGAGTTTGATATAAGGTGATTAAGATACATGCATTGTTGACACGGGTTAAAAATGTCTATAGCTCGGAGTTCTAATAGAGCTATGTTTTATGATGGTAAGCTCTGAGGAGGGTTCCTCTCCTTCAGAATTAGGAGTTGTTTATACAAGACGTTATATTATAACCAATCTTTACCCCTCCTAAACTCCGCTAGGAGAGACACCTAGTTCCGACCACAGACAACATAATCGATATTCAAACTTTGTCTGCTGTTACCAACATACTTCAAAGATACACACCTACACGCTATATACTGCCTCACATGGTTAAAAACAGACATAGAGGAAAGATCAACACTTGAAACCATAGTTGTAAGTTAAAATACAAATCTAGGTTACTGGCGTAACTCTATTTTGGTTTACTGTTCTTAGTATAATATACACCTGCTGCAAACAACTCACAGTTTTTCCGATACAATGGCTTCCTCTAAAGGCTACTCAATTGATCTACTAGCTTATTTCAGTCACTTGAAATACACGAATGTCTTAAACATGCCATATGACAAGGTACATCCTCACAACATCTGCCCCAATATGATTCTCCATTCTTACACAGGTGGTTGAACCACGTTAACTCTTCCCTAATACTATTTAAATGATATAAGATCAAACACCAATCCTTTCCCTGGCCCACTATATCAAGAAAACACCCTAAATCAATTAAACAATTTCTTACTGGCTTCTCCCGAGTGCGGGAAGTTATTTAATAGTAAGAAGAGAAATATAAAGGAAAAAAAAAAAAGGAAAGAGCTTCTTTTTTTTTTCAATTAACATATTTATTTATTTTCAAAAAGTGCATTACACGTCATGCATTACTACATCAGAATAAAACAGCTAGAACAGAAAAGAGTAGACCGCCGGGACCACCCACCTCTTGGCCCATCCCAGTAGGCCCCCCAGGGCCGGCAAATGCCTGCCCGGGGGGGCCCCCCGTGAACAACCGGGCCGACCCTGAGAAATAAAGAATGGCTTTACCCATCATAGGGTCCAGTGGAGTAGCCCCGCATCAAGTCATGGACCTCTTCTTACAGTATCAATCTCTCATAACAAACAGCATCCACAAAGTAGTGTGCTAAAAGAACAACAAAGCACGTACATACACCAGCCATGATAGAAAAGGAGAGAGAGGCTGGCAAAAAGAAATAGGGGTACTAAGCAACAGAGAGAGAAGAAGAACGAGAGCAGAGGTGAGAAGTATAGGAGATAAGAGGGATAAGAAGAAAGAAAGAGAGTTTAGCAAAGGCTAAAAAGTAAAGAGAAGGGGGGGAGGAGAGTGTGGGGGAGGAGGGGTAGGGAAAGGTAGGGGGTATAGTCACCGTGCGTGGTCTCTGCTTCTTTTTCACAGTTGGATCTCCCGGGAGTTCCATGGACTCCAGACCACATCATGGGCCTCGAGCCTGTCCTGTATCCTGGCGGTCATCCTCTCCATCAACTCCACGTCCTGAACTCTAGCATGGAGTGCTCCCAGAGCGGGGGGCAGCACCTTTTTCCAGTGTAGGGCTATTAGGCATCTCGCCGCAGTCAGGATATGCCGTGATAATTTCTTGCGGGACTTCGTCAATGTAGGGAGAGGGATGCCCAACAAGAAGGTCTTAGGATCCAGGTCCACCCGCCGATCCAAGAGATCAGCCAAGAGGCGCCGGACCCCTTCCCAGAAGGGGACCACTAGGGGACACTGCCAGAAGATGTGGAACAGCGTGCCTTTGTGGGTCAAGCACCGCCAGCATCTGTCAGAGGTGGTAGGGTAAATGGCGTGAAGGACGTCCGGGGTCATGTACCAGAAAAATAAAATTTTGTACGCGTTCTCCCTATAGAGCGTGCATAGAGAGCTTTTCGAGGCCTGGGACCATATCGTCTGCCATTGCCCATCCGTGATCTCCTCCCCCAGCTGTTCCTCCCACTTGAGCATGTAGGCATGTTTACCTACCGGAGCTAGCGGGGGTGCATTAAGGATTTTATATATAGCCGACATCAATCCCCTTTGGGCCGTGCCCTCAAGGATTATGGTCTCAAAAGCGGAGGGAGGGGAGAAGCGCAAATCAGAGGATATGGTCTGGGCAAAGTGTCGTATCTGCAGATAGCTGTAGAAGCTCTGTCTCGGGAGGTCAAATTTGGACTGAAGGTCTGCATAAGACAACATTCTCCGCGATCTGGGGTCCACTAAGGTCCCCAGGTGAAAGAGATTCCGGGAAGACCACGGGTGGGACATCGCACACGTCAGGCTGTCTGGCATCTTAGGGTGGTACAGGAAGGACGTCAGGAGCGATTTGTCCGAAGCCAGGACATATATCTTAGAAAGCTTGCGCCATAGGCCCTGTAGGTAGGACATAGATCCTAGCAGTTGGGCCCGGGGGGTTAGTGCTGGGGCGCTCCATAGCATACTATTAGGGTGCACTGGAGCCAACCAGAGCTTCTCAATTTCCGTCCATCTGTTGTACGACCTCTGGGTGAACCAGGAGGTCACTGCCCGGAGCTGAGCCGCTTGGAAATACTTTACCAGGTCCGGAAACGCCAGTCCCCCGGCTGAGCGAGAGGCTGTCATTACCGAGCGGGGGATTCTATGGCGTTTGTAGTTCCATGTAAAATCTAGCAGGTCCGCCTGTAATTTTCTCAGGTGGTGATATGGTACTGGGATAGGGAGGGTCTGGAAAAGGTAGAGGAGTTTCGGGAGAATCGTCATTTTCACCGAAGCTATCCTACCAAAGAGGGAGATCTGGTGCCTCCGCCATTGGGAAAGTAATTGCCTAATGACGCCGTATAGGGGCGGGAAGTTTGCCTGATACAGAGAAGCGAAGGTCGGGGTGATATGAATCCCCAAGTATTTCAGGGAATCAGTTTTCCAGTGGTATGGAAAAGTGGCTCGGAGATGTTCGACCTCCGGGGACGGCATATTTACCGGGAGGGCTTCCGATTTGGAAGCATTAATTTTATAGCCCGATAGGGCGCTGTAGCGGTCCAGTTCCTTATGTAAGTTAGGCAGGGATATCCTGGGCTGGGTCAGGGTGAGGATGACATCATCCGCAAACAACGACACCTTAAATTCCCTGCCCCGAACCGGGACGCCCCTGATATTCGGGTTCCGCCGGATGGACGCCGCCAGGGGTTCCACGCAGATAGCAAATAATAAAGGCGACAGGGGACAGCCCTGGCGCGTGCCATTGGAGACCGAAAACGCCGAGGAGGTAGCGAAGGGGGTCTTAACCTGGGAGGACGGGTTGGAATAAAGGTGGCGTATTGCCCGCAGGAACGGTCCCTTCATCCCCATGTGCTGCAACGTGGCGAACAGGAAGGGCCACCCCAGTCTATCAAATGCCTTTTCCGCATCCAAACTCAGAAGCAAAGACGGGATGCCCCCCCTATTCGCCACGTCGACTAAATCTATGACCTTTCTAGTGTTGTCGCCGGCTTGGCGAAGAGGGACAAATCCCACCTGATCTTTATGGATGAGGGAGGGTAGGACCCTATTGAGCCGGAGGGAAAGGAGTTTCGTAAAGATCTTCAGATCTGCATTCAGGAGTGCAATGGGCCTATAATTGGCACAGAGAATAGGGTCCTTATCAGGCTTCGGTATCAGGGTGAGGAAGGAGCGTTGCATATCGGAAGGGACCGGGGTATGTAACAGAAACGCATTGAACAATCTGCCCAAGTAAGGGAGCAGAAGGGGCAGAAACGTTTTATAGTATTCGTAGGGTAAACCGTCCGGACCCGGGGATTTATGAGCCGGTAGTGACTTGACGGTCAGTTCTATTTCCTCCTCCGTAATGGGCATATTCAGAGAGGCCATATCCAGGTCTCGAATGCGGGGGATCCCACTGTCTGTCAAATATTGGTGCATACGCTGGGAAAGCTCCGCCGACAGGGGAGCACTGGGTATGTCGTCGCTGTTGTACAGCTCCTCATAAAATTTCGCAAATGTGTCTGCTATCTCCTTAGGGTGAGAAACTACTGTGTTGTTTTTAGTTTTAATCTGATGTGGGGTAGAGAGGAGGGTTTTATCTTTAAGTTTCCTTGCCAAGAGTGAGTGCGCCTTGTTGCCCCTGTCGTAGTACGTCTGCCTAACCCGCAGCATAGTCTTTTCTACCCGGCGGAGCGCCAGATCCTTAAGCACCGTGCGAAGCTTAGTGATCTTCCGGAGGAGTCGCAGTGACGGAGAAGCCTGCATATTCCTTTCCAGCTGCCCCAGCTCCTTTTCCGTTCGCAATCTAGCGGCCTCTGCGTCCTTCTTTAAAGCAGAAGACAGAGCCATGCACTTTCCACGGATGACCGCCTTGTGGGCCTCCCACAAAGTGGGGAGAGCAATGTCCGGGGTCGCATTTTCAGCAAAGTAGAGTTTCAAGGTTGAGACCAGTTCCGCCTGCGATGGGGAATGTTGCAGGAGAGAGGTGTTGAGTTTCCAATTGTAGGGTCTACTTACTGGAGCCGCTAGATCCAGTGTTAATAGGATCGGCGCGTGGTCCGACCATGAAATTGGTAGGATATGGGCTCGTCGGGCCACTCTCAGCGTGGAATTGTTGGTAAAAAAGTAGTCTATGCGGGAGTGCAGCTGGTGCGGGGCTGAGTAGAACGTATACTGCCGGTCCGCCGGGTGAAGGGCCCGCCAGACGTCAAAAAGAGCGTGTCTGCGGGTCAGCTGGCGAAACAGTTTCGAATCCCTAAGTACTTTAGCGGAGGGGGGCCGGGTCGATGTCGCCAAACGGTCCGCAATAGCGGAGTGAGCCATATTAAAGTCACCCCCCACCACTAAGTAACCATGATCTGTCTTGAACAAGCGGGACAGGAGTCTGGAGAGAAATCTATGTTGACGGACATTTGGGGCGTACAGGGTACATAGGGTAATTGGCTGGGATCCCCACTTGCCCTTAAGTATCAAGAAGCCTCCCCCGGGATCCCCATAGTGATCAAGGTAGGTGAAAGGGGCTCCATGACGAATCAGGATGGCCACGCCGGCCTTCCTGTGAGGTCCCGAGGATAGGTAAGCTAAAGGAAAGTATCGAGAGGCGAAAGCGAAGGACCCCCCCTTATCAAAGTGCGTCTCCTGGACAAGGACGATATCCGCTCCCGACTGCCTGAATTCCCTAAGTGCCAGATGCCGTTTCCCGTTAGAATTCAGTCCATGGACATTTAGGGATAAAATCTTAGCCATCAGTCATGTCAGGGGAATGAGAACGTAAGCTGGTTCTTACCCGTAATCCACCATGCAGGACGACCGCCAGGAGCCAGGAGGTAGCTTGTTCCGGAGAAAGGGCTCTAAGAGGAGTTCCACAATGCCCACCAGCCACGACACGGTGAGAGTACAGGGAGGGGAGAGGGAGAGGAAAAAGCAGAGAAGGGGAGAGAAAGAAGAGGTTAGTATCGCAAACATAGGTGCACACATTAAATAAACAACTATTGTACATTACAAAATTGAACCATAGGAGACCATGAACAGGCAGATCGCTCAGGTCTGATCGGATTCCCAGGGGGCCACCAGGACCCGAACCCGAGGGCCGGGCCTGGCGGCCGCATGGGAGTCCAGCCCCCCCCGTCAATCGGCGTAGGTAAAGCCGGGGGCAAGAGGTGGGGGGGAGCTGAGGGAACGCCCCTGCGACGGCAGCCGCCAGACAGTTCCCAAAATCCCGGATGCAACACCAATGCATCCGGGTAGAAGGGGGGTGACACAGAGACAGTGGCAAACCCATGGTCTCAGTCTCACATTTACATCAGCCTTAAGAAAAACATAATTCAACATCAGCACGAAGGCACTTGGTAGGAGGAGAAAAAATAAGTAAAAAAACGGGAGCTCTTGAGGCAGAAAAAGAGGGCAAGTTCGGAGAGTCCGGACATCAGTCCACCGGCCAACCAACAAACAAAACGGGCCGCGATCCCTTACGCCCCGCGGGCCTACGGGATCAAAAAAGGAGAAAAAGATACACAAAACTTGCCGCCATGCAGAACTTCAGCCCTTTCCTTGGCGGGCCGTCTTCTTAGGGGCCTCCCGGTTGCGAGGACGTTGGCGGGAGGGGACCCTCTGCCACAGGGTTGGGGCGGGGGGCTGCGCAGCCACAAGATCCCAGTCAGGCAGCTGGGGGGGTTGGAGCCCCAGGTCCTCACAAAAGGTTCGTAGATCTTCCGGGTACCGCAAGGTTGCCGTCTTGCCTTGATGTTTAGCTGTAAGAGCGAACGGATATCCCCAGCGGTATGGAATATGAGCATCCTGCAATGTACGGAGCAATGGTTGAAGAAGTCTACGCTTCTGCAGTGTGAGCCAAGATAGGTCTGGGAAGAGCTGCACTGGGATGTCCCGAAAGGTCACCACCCGGGCCAGGCGGGCTTGTCTCATTATGTCCTCTTTAATGTGGAACGAAGTGATTCTACAGATGACATCCCTGGGGGTAGAAGTCGCGCCTTTGGAGCGCAAGGCCCTGTGAGCTCTGTCCATTTCAATAAACTTGGAGGGGGGTTCCCCCAGAAGGTTGTTAAATATTTCTTGCAGGATAATTTGGAGATCTTCCGGCCCATCCGCTTCTGGAATCCCCCGCACTCTTACGTTATGCCGACGCCCCCTGTTATCCAGGTCCTCCACATGACGCTGCATGTCTCTCAGGAGCATACGATGGTCGGCACCTTGTGCTTGGGTCCTGTGAATCGCCACTTTAGTCTCCTGTATCTCCTCCTCGGCCATCTCCACCCGATCCGCTAAGTGCTTGAGACCGGAGTGCAACATTTGTATTTCTGAGCGACAGGTTGATTTAACATCCTCTATCAATTGCCTAAAGTCCTCCTTAGTGGGGATTGCTTGTAGGTATTGCTGCCATTGTGGGAGCAGGTTCGGGGGGGGCCCCCCGGGGTCGCCCCCAGTCGGATACAGAAGGGACGGCAGTGGAGGTCCGTGGGGTCCATCGTCTGTCTCCCGTGAGTCTGGGGGGGGCCCGGTATGGGAATCCCACACCCCGTGCCGAGGAGGTGGTTGCGCCAGGGGAGTCATGCGGGTCCGTCCCACTTCTCGAAACGGGTCTACGCCCGATCTATGCGCAACAGGGGCCGGGGAGCCACTCCGGTGTCGCTGCGGGTTAGGGGCCCACGAGGAGGACTGTCTCTGGGGCTTGGGTGATGGGGACCGGACTCCTTGGTCCATTCGGGGCTCCTCCACACCCCCTTGTCCCCGCTGAGGCCAGGGTAGCGGGTTTCCCGGGGGGGGGGAGGGCTGGAAAATCAGTGTCCTCCATGGAAGGAGGGGACCCCAGGGAACTAGTGGGGAGGAGGGGGTCCGATGCCGCCCGCAGCAGCCTAGGGAGGGCCCCCGTGCATTGTGTGTCCGTTGGGGGGGGGAGGGGATCCGCTCCCCAAGTACCCTGGGTGCTGACCCGGCCTAGTGCGGCCACTTGCCTCCCCCCAGGCCTCCCCACTGACCTGCTCCCAGTCGGGCGTCTTGTGCGGAGGGGATCCCTGGCCCCACTGCAGTGGGCTCAGGTCCCTCATAGCCGCGTGTTGCTCAGAGTGCCGGGGGGGGTTGGATGCGCCAGCGTCCGGAGAGAGGGGCCTCGTTGTAGGCCTCGGGCCTGATCTGGTGGCCTGGTGTGCGGGCGGGGGCTGCCTAGCACTCACCGCTGCGGGAATCCGGTCGGCTGCCCTGGATTGAGGAGGCGTCCCGTCCGCCGCGGTACCCGACCGGTAACCGCTCCTCTCACTCGAGGCCGGGGATGAGGCCTGTAACGGCGCCTCCAGCGCGGCCGGCGCCATCTTGGGAGTCCCGCCGGCCGGAGCGTCCGACGGGGAAAAATAGGTCCGGAGGTCGGCTGCGGGCCCCGGAGGAACGGCAGAGGGTCCCCTAGTGGCCGTGGAGCGGGTGGCCCTCGATCTCCCCATCGGATGGGTGCAGATTGTCTCCCTACGTGCTGCTGTGGCTGGGCTGAGGAGAGAGCTGCCTCAGTGAGCGTCCATGGAAAGAGCTTCTTACTGTTTGGTATACCACCAATCACTCAGCAACAGCAAGCTTCCATTGAGTCCTGAGTGGACCCCGTTCTCACACAAAGAGCAACCCCCATTGCTCTTTGAACATACCGGATCCCTAATAGGGTAGACTAGCAGGTCTATCTCTACCCCCGGTCCACCTCCCACCACCCCCTTTTTAGTACAAACATACCTCTCTACCTAGAACTGTGAAACAAAAATCTAAGATGACTAACTGTAAACAAAAATCCACTCCACTAATGATTAAACTTCTCTCAATCAATGCCAAAGGACTTAACATACCTGAAAAAAGAACCAAACTCCTCAATGAGCTTAACAAACACAAAGCAAATATCATTTGTATTCAAGAAACACATTTCAAACCCGAAAAACCCCCGAAACTACAAGACAAAAGATTCCCAACTGCTTATCATGCCACAAACCCCGAAGGGAAAACAAAAGGGGTCTCGGTATTGATTTCCAGACAGACACCATTCCAACTCCAGGACACTATGAAAGACCCTGGAGGTAGATATATATTCCTAAAAGGCAAATTAGGACACCACCCCATAACTATTGCTAATATATATGCACCAAATTCCAAGCAGGTAGCCTTTTTTCGTAGAATCAAAGACCTATTAACGACCTTCGCTTCAGGAATTATCATCCTAGGGGGAGACTTCAACATCCCGCTAAACCCCACCAGACACTTCCAATGGAGCATCGAGCCTTCCGTACAGAGCATTAAAACAAATTAAAATCCAATTAAAAAACCTTATGCTACCTGACACCTGACAACCCTTAACCCTCAAACCAAGGACTTCACATTTTTTTCCAACGTTCACCAAAAGTATTCAAGAATTGATTACTTTTTTATAACACAACCAGGCTTAACCCTCCTGAGTAACAGTACCATCGAACCAATGACTATATCAGACCACCACCCAATCACCATGACAATAACCTTCCCAGAGAAAAACACTAGCACCAAAACATGGAGACTGAACACTTCCATACTGAAAGACCCTAAAGATATATCAGAGTTTAATGAAATATTAAAAGATTACTTCGCACGAAACGATAACGGAGAAACCTCCTCAATTACACAGTGGAAAGCACACAAATGTGTTATTAGCGGTGAATTTATAAAAAAACTAGCCATAATAAATAAAGAAAAACAATCCAAAATAAATTCACTGATAGCCCACATCCACAATCTAGAAATAACACATAAAAAAACTATTGCGATCTCAACATTTGAGGAGCTTACGAACGCGAGAAAACTTCTTGCAGAAGAATTAAATATAAAAACCAAAAGGCAATATGTCTTGAGACACAAGATATATTACGAGCAAGGAAAAAAGCAGTTCAAAACAAAAAAATATCAGCAACAATTCATCAGATAATGGACAAACAAGGCAAATTGCAATCCTCAAATGAGGAGATTGCAAAACAATTCGAACTCTACTATCAATCCCTTTATAATATCCCATCAAATCCCAAAAGTCCGCATAATTCAGACCTAAGAGCTAAACTTATCCAAGACTTTCTAGGAAAATATATTCCACCCCGAATCTCAGATACCACAGCCCAAAAACTCGAAGAACCAATTTCTGGCACAGAACTAGACAAAGCTATAAAAGAGATGAAAATAGGAAAAGCCCCAGGCCCTGATAGATTACCCCTACAATACTATAAGACTTTCATTGAAATATTAAAACCACGATTCTTGAAATCTTTCCAATCATTACATACTGAAAAACATCCCCCCAACCAACTACTAGAGGCACATATAACTGTAATACCTAAAGAAGGCAAGGACATAACCCAGGTCACAAATTATAGGTCGATTTCCTTAATCAACGTAGATGTAAAACTATGTGCAAAAATTTTAGCAAACAGAATCCTTCCTTTACTAAAATCCCTAATAACACTAGACCAAGTAGGCTTTATACCAGGCAGAGAGGGAAGAGACAATACGATCAAAGCTTTAAACATTAGTCACTGGTTAACCTCAAAACAAAAACAAGGATTCTTCCTTTACCTCGAGGCAGAGAAGGCGTTCGATAGGGTGGCTTGGGATTTCATAGACGCAGTGTTGAATCATATAGGCGTCTTACCTCAAATGAGATCTTACATCAATGCACTATACTCCAACCCGACTGCACGCGTCTGCGTAAATAACCACCTATCGAACGCCTTCAATTTACAAAATGCCACCAGACAAGGTTGCCCACTATCCCCACTTCTATTTGTCCTCACTCTAGAACCGCTACTAAATAAAATCAGCGCAAACAATGACATCAAAGGAATAGAGATCCAAAATAACACATATAAAATTGCAGCATTCGCTGATGATATGCTCCTTTTCTTATCGGAACCACACATTTCCTTGCCTAATCTCCTAAAAGACCTGGAGCATTTCCATCTTCTTTCCAATCTAAAAATCAACCACTCCAAGTCAAACGCTCTCAATATTACACTGCAGCCAAGCTCAGTAGAACTTTGCAAGAAAAATCACCCATTTACTTGGGCTGAAAAGAGTATTACATATTTGGGAATTGAAATCCCCTCGGATTTACAAAATCTCTACCACTTAAACTATCTACCCATTCTAAAAGAAACACGAGAGGATCTGAGAAGATGGAACTCCCTAAATATCTCGTGGTTTGGTAGATCCTCGCTGATAAAAATGACAATCCTACCTAGATACCTGTACATAATGCAAACAATCCCCATCAGAGTGCCAATATCCTTTTTTGAAGCCTTCTGTAAGGCGTGTTTATATGGAGGGGCAAAACCCCCAGAATAAAGTTCGCCAGATTAAACCTCCCTAAACACAAGGGTGGTATAGCTCTCCCGGATCTAAGGAAATACCATCCAGCAACACTTTTAACACGTATAGTTGATTGGAACATTCATCAATCTGTAAAGGATTGGGTGACGTTAGAGCAAGCTCAGTTTACCTCAACACTCAAATCACTTCCTTGGATTCACCCCAAACACTACTCTAAATACATCAAAATGCATCCCCTTGTTGGACCCACAATAGAAATCTTTTTCGCAACACATTCAAATCCAGGAATTCTACTCCCTGGTATAGCCCTCTCACACCTCTGAGAAACAACCCCGATTTCCCACCAGGCCTAGAAAAAAACTTTCTTAAACCTAACTGGCCTCACAAGGAAATTCTTACTAAACATTTCTTAAAAAATGGGAAAATACTCTCTAGAGAAGACCTTCATAAAACTATTACACCTCTCCAAATACCCCAATGGAATACCCCAATGGACCTACATTCAAATCAGACACTTCCTTACAACTCTTGAAGACCTCTGTACGAAAAAAAACTCCACACAGACATATTATCTCCACCATTTATAACTCATTATTTGAAGGGTTATCGGACTTCTCCAACACGGCATGTAAAAATTGGGAAAGAGACCTTGATATCTCAATATCCGAAGAACAATGGGAGAAAATACATATGTACGCACACAAAGGGTCTCTAAACGTAGCCACGCAAGAAAGTAGTTATAAGATTTTAACCAGATGGTATAGGACCCCTTCTATTTTACACAAATTCTCTCCCCTAGTTTCAGAAAAATGCTGGAGATGCAAACGGGAAGAGGGCTCGATGCTCCATATATGGTGGTCCTGCCCCTTAATCCAGACCTTTTGGGAAGCGGTTCACGAAACCATCAACGCAATCACCTCAGAACACCTGAGCTTTAATGCTGCACAATACCTCCTTCATATCAACGACATCCCCAGGAAAAAATATCTGAAATCACTACCAATGTTCATGGTTAACGCTGCACATCATTGTATCCCCTTCCACTGGCGATCCGAAGCCATTCCAACGAAAATTTAATGGTTTAGGAGAATAAATAACATAGAACAAATTGAAGAACTTATAAGTATATCTCAGGAGAATATTACAAGATTCTATGCAACCTGGCATGAATGGATAGAATATAAGAATTCCCAGGAATATAAATCAATTATCAAACAGTAACAAATGGTATTTTTAAGGGAAAAGCTCATTTAGAACTGAAGTAAAATATGATACTATAAGTATTATTCTCATTGTACTGTTCCCCCCCCCCTTTTTTTATCCTTTCCCCCCTCACCCTCACCACCACCCCCCCCCCCCCCATTCTGTTTATGTTCAACTTAACAATCAGCTGATCTTCATAAAAATGATGGAATACTATGTTTATATGACCACAAACTAAATGTATTATCCACCTGAATATAGATTCTATTTTGCTTTGTAACTGTACTTTGCAGCAAACACATGTTTATTTTGCTCTATTGTGTATTTCTATACTAAGGTGTATTATGTTTTCTTTTTCACCCAATAAAACTTTGTGAAACAATAAAAAAAAAGAATCCAAAAACATCAGTGCAGCACTGGATGAAAGATGCAAGGGTCTATCATGAGTCTAGAACTCATTGACCTTTTATACACACACACTAATTACAAGCAAACAGATCACAAGTCGGCGGCGCTCACGGCGGGAAATTTAAAGGGACATACCTGTATGCCCATTTTCCTGTCCGTGCCATTCTGCCGATGTATATCAGCATGTGCAGGTTGGCAAGTGGTTAATAGCCATTCAAACCCCTTTATGTCAACTTGTGTGCATGTTATCAGGCCAAAATGACCAGGGTATGTAAACTTTTGATCAGGGTCATCTGGATAGTTTCTGTTGTCAATATGATTTAAAAAAACGAAACACAGTTGCTTGAAAATAAATGGCTTCAGCCAAGCACTAACCATGAGTGAAAGAAAAGTTTATGTGTTATCATTCATATTCTCTGAAAAATGGCCAAGAAATCATAAATTCTGCCAGGGTATGTAAACTTATAAGCACAACTGTATATTCATAATTACAATATTTTACAGCTATTAATGGCTATTTCATATAAACTCATAAGGTAACAGATGGCCCCTTGTGGCTAGTTCAGAATATGAGACTCGGCAACACCTAAAATAATGGTTTATGTGTATTCTCTTTTAATATTTGGAACATTTGCCTTCTGAAACAAACAAACAAAAAAAAAAACTCTTTGAGGGGAAAAAACATGTTTAAACTCTTCATCTCTACAGTCCACATTTCTGAATCCCAGTATTGGTAGTCATCACTTGTTCTGGATGTAATAAGTCCATAATAAAGATCATAAGAGACAGAACACCAAAAAAAAAAGAAAAAACACGAACAAAAAATATGAGGATCCTTGTTCTCAACAGTCCAATAATAATAGTACGAAAGTCCATAATGCCAATCTGGTCATGTTGCCCTTGCTTCTTGGACAGCCTTCCCTGGTGATTCCAATTGTGCCAGTGTCCCAGTGTGCCGACCTGTGCTTGAGCCCCTCCCTCTGCCTGGCCCTTACCCCCACCTATGCAGGGCTCCACTGCGGTGGTCCGGAGGTGCCAGTCCAGTGGTGATCCTCAGCCATGGTGCTGGCACTGCCTGCTAATTGGCTTCTCCGCTGCTATCTCCCTCACTGTCTGAAACCAGCACCGCGATAGAGACTGAGCACTGACACCAGCACCGTGATAGAGACTGAGCACTGACACCAGCACCGAGATAGAGCGCACTGAAACCAGCACCGTGATAGAGAGCACTGACACCAGCACCGAGATAGAGAGCACTGACACCAGCACCGTGAGAGCACTGACACCAGCACCGTGAGAGCACTGACACCAGCACCGTGACAGAGAGCACTGACAACAGCACCGTGAGAGAGAGCACTGACACCAGCACCGTAAGAGCACTGACACCAGCACCGTGATAGAGAGCACTGCGACCACACCAGCACCAAGATAGAAAGCACTGACACCAGCACCGTAATAGATAGCACTGACACCAGCGCCGTGATAGAGAGCACTGACACCAGCACCGTGAGAGCACTGACACAGCACCATGATAAAGAGCACTGAGACCACACTAGCACCGAGATAGAGAGCACTGACACCAGCACCATGAGAGCACTGACACCAGCACCGAGATAGAGAGCACTGACACCACACCAGCACCGAGATAGAGAGCACTGACACCAGCACCATGATAGAGAGCACTGACACCAGCACCATGATAAAGAGCACTGAGACCACACCAGCACCGAGATAGAGAGCACTGACACCAGCACCGAGATAGAGAGCACTGACACCAGCACCGTGATAGAGAGCATTGACACCAGCACCGAGATAGAGAGCACTGACACCACACCAGCACAGAGATAGAGAGAGAGCACTGACACCAGCACCGAGATAGAGAGAGAGCACTGACACCAGCACTGTGATAGAGAGCACTGACACCAGCACCATGATAGAGAGCACTGAGACCACACCAGCACCATGATAGAGAGCACTGACACCAGCACCGTGATAGAGAGCACTGACACCAGCACCGTGAGAGCACTGACACCACACCAGCACTGAGATAGAGAGAAAGCACTGACACCAGCACCGAGATAGAGAGAGAGCACAAACACCAGCACCGTGATAGAGAGCACTGACACCACACCAGCACCGTGATAGAGAGCACTGACACCAGCACCGTGATAGCGAGTACTGACACCAGCACCGAGATAGAGAGAGAGCACTGACACCAGCACCGTGAAAGAGAGCACTGACACCACACCAGCACAGAGATAGAGAGCACTGACACCAGCACTGATACCAGCAACTCGCTGCGGAACTCAAAAATATGAAACCGCTCAACCTCTTCAAACAGGAGGGTATGGGCATATAGTACGGTGTGCTTTTTTTGTACAAGGAAGTGAGCCAAAGGTAGAAAAAAGGTCCGTGTGCTAGATTGAATAAATCGTTTATAGAGTTATGCATATACATGGTCTACTGGTCACGTGTGTTGAAGTCCTCCGAGATTCATGCCTCATTCATTTTTATAAGTGTAAGGTAGTCAACACTGTCGTGAGCTAGGCTTATCGGTCATGATCCCCCCTGCTGCGCTGAACGTCCTTTCGGACAGGACACTGGACGAGGGGCAAGCCAACAGTTCCATTGCAAATTGGGCAAGCTCTGGCCAGAGGTCAAGCCTGCCCACCCAGTAGTCCAGGGGTTCATCACTCCTCAGAGTGTCCACATCGGCCGTTAATCTGATGTAGTCGGACACCTGTCGGTCTTGGCGTTCCCTGATGCTGGAACCAGATGAGACCTGTTGATGGGTCGGCTGAAAGAATGATCTCATAGAAGTCACCAACACATCTTCAAACCGCCCTCTTCTTGCAGGCGCTGTTGGATTGGTACCCGCAACTCTTTCTCTGGGAGTGGGAATTCCTCCTCTGCCAGCGCACGCAAAAGCAGAATGCAGCATTTCTCAAAGAAAGGCTTGTAAGTGCTCCATTCTGACAGCCCTCTGTGATGGTGGTAAAATTTCCGTCATTTTGTGTTTGTACAGGAGGTCTAAGTACGTTGCCACCCAGTACTGGTCCTTGACCTTTATGCTTTTTATACGGGGGTCCCTGTTAAAACACTGGAGCATGAAGGCCCCCATTTGCACTAAACTGGAAGCGGTGTGGTGGCCTGGCTCCTGCTCATTATCCAGGATAATGTCGTCCTTCTCGTTCTCCTCTCCCCATCCACGGACAACAACAGGGATACCAGAAAGGTTTAAAGCATGCTCTTCTTGCTCCTCCTCATCACCGGCACCATCCTCCTCTGACTCCTCTTCAGACTCCTGTTGTTGACTTGTCTCAGATAGAGTAGCCCCCCCCGGGAATTCATCCAGCATTGCAACTTCCTCATCTTCCTGCTCCTCCATGGGTTGATCAATGACACGATGCAATGCACGCTCCATAAAGAAGGCATAAGGTACCATGTCACTGATGGCGCCATGGCAGCGACTGGCCAGTTTGGTGATCTCATCAAATGGCCGCAGAAGTCTGCATGAGTCGCGCATGAGCAGCCACTGGCGTGGTGAAAAAAAACCAAGCTCCTCAGAACCTGTTCTGCCGCAGAGTTCGTACAGGTAGTTGTTAACTGCACGTTTCTGCTGGAGCAGCCTATCAAGCATATAGAAGGTTGAGCTCCATCGCGTTGGGCAATCGCAAATAAGACGTCTGACCGGCAGATTATATCGCCGCTGAATGTCAGCAAGGCGAGCCATGGCCGTGTAAGATCTTCTGAAATGGGCCGAGATTTTCCTTGTCTGCTGCAAGATGTCCTGGACCCCAGGGTATTTGACAACGAATCGCTGCACGACCAAGTTTAAGACGTGTGCCATGCATGGCACGTGTGTAATTTTGCCCTGTTTCAATGCGCTAAGCAGATTGGCACCGTTGTCACACACCACTTTACCAACTGTCAAATTGAGCGGTGTTAGCCACTGATCTGCCTGTGAACGCAAAGCTGAAAGGAGTGCAGGGCCAGTGTGGCTCTTGGCTTCCAGACACAACAGATGCAGCACAACATGGCAACATCTCAACTGGCATAACAAACAGAAATTTCACCGCTCCAAGTCAAAACCACTGACAGGCTGCTAACTCTCCAAATGGATCGGGGTTCCAGGTGCAGGGTGATTGCATAAGCCAAATGTGTAGAAACAGAATGAAACTCTGGATAGCCGCACTCCGGATTGTGTAAAAATTAGATGCCTTTATTTCTTCAAAATGCAAGTGCAAAACTTCGTTGCACAAAACATCACAGCAAAAAGGGAACAAAAAAGGATTTTTGAATAAAATGCTAACGCGTTTCACGCTACAAACAGCGCTTATAGTATGAGTTTTGAAGAAATAAAGGCATCTAATTTTTACACAATCCGGAGTGCGGCTATCCAGAGTTTCGTTCTGTTTCTACACATCTCAACTGGCATGTCGAATAGGTTTTGGAGATCTTGGGTGGCGCAGCGGAAGAGACGCTAGCAGTGGAAAAGGAGGAGTCAGCCGAAGAAGAGAGGGAGGATGGAGTAGGAGGAGGAGAAGAGCCATGCCTGCATGCAATCCGTGGCGGTAAAACCAAATCTACACGGGTGCCACGGGTTACATGCTTGACGGCCATCAGAAGGTTCACCCAGTGGGCAGTAAAAGTTATATACCTTCCCTGCCTGTGTTTACTAGACCACCTGTCTGTGGTCAGATGTATCTTGGCATCGACACTGTGTGCCAGAGATACATTCACTTGCTGCTGAACATGGCCATATAGCTCTGGGATGTCCTTCTGTGAGAAATACTTCCTTCCTGGGACCTTCCATTGTGGTGTTCCAATGGCCACAAATTTTCGAAGGGGCCTCCGAGTCCACCAGTTTATATGGCAGTAGTTGGTGGGCTATCAGTTCTGACAAGCCAACCATCAACCGTTGGGCAAGAGGGTTATCCAGCGTCATAATTTTTTTTACGCTCGAACATTTGGCCCACGGAAGCCTGCCTTTTCCAACAAAAACGTGAGGACGGCATGATGGAAGGTGGAGTGGAGGACAATTGTGAGGAAAGAGGAGAAGGAGAAGTAGAAGACGAGGGAGGCTGGACGGTGAGAGCCTGGAGAGTGGCTTTGTGGGTTCCGTTGCTCCCACTGGGCTCGGTGATGGCAACTCATGTGCCTTCTTAAGGCGGTCGTCCCTAGGTGAGTGTTGGGCTTACCGTGACTTATGCGTTGACTGCAAAGATTGCAGATGGCAACACTATTGTCAGCAGCGGACACGTTAAAAAAGCCCACACTGTGGAGCCATGTGCCGGGGTCCTGGGAACACCAGATGTGACCGTACATGGTTGATGCCTCGCTCCTGATACATTAGCAGTCTGGTATGTCCCTCCTGTCCAAGTGTAAGTTCCGCCTGCTTCTCCTCCCTATCTGCTGGTCCATATCTCCCTCTGAACTCCCCTCCTCTTCCTCTCTTGTGGGCACCCACGTGACATCACTAGACACGTCATCATCGACGTCACCTTCCCCACCGCTATAATTAGAGATCTCAGAGTAGGCAGCAACACCGGGGACCAACCTCCTCCTTGGGCTGATCTGGGTACTGTCATCAGACTGCTGAGTGGCGGTTGTTGCTACCTCCTCTTCCTGATCCAATGCCAAGAGTGGCTGCGCATCGGCAATGTCTTGTGATGGATCGAAAAATAATTCCTGTGACTCAAGCGGAGGGTATATGGTGGTGGTGGTGGTGTTGGTGGTAGTGTCTTTGGGGGTGCACACAGCAGAGAGTGAAGAAGAGGGTGCAGATCGAGAGGATGAGGAGGGCGCAGAGGAGTAAGGCTGAGTGAGCCACTCAACCAAGTCTTGTGCATCCTTGGACGTAATCGAACGCACCTTCTGCAATTTCCCACTTTGGCTCAAGCCTGTTGCTCCTACCCTACCCCTGCCACCCCTGCAGAAGGGCCTGCCTCTTCCTCTGCCTGTCATTTTTTAAATGACCCTGTGACAAAAGTCTCTAGAGAAGTGTAGTATGTATGTGGAAGAAGGTATATAACACCCCGCTTCAATCTGTCATTTTGGGGGGCCACTGGTCTATCACACCAGTTATAATACTTTTTTTTTATTGCGTTTGTCACTCTTTGTAGTATCACTGCTTAACCGCTCAGCAGTCACAATGCTGCACAGTGGAAATGCACTATACTATGCTTTCTATATGTGCAAGTATTTTATACGTGTAATACACCACTATATACTGCACACCAAATAGTACACCTATACCAGTCCTTAAAAGGACCTTTGTGGACCTAATAGTAGCTAGCTAGTAGCTAGTGAATTGCAGACTGTCCCTGCTCCAAAACACCAAACTGTCCCTCCCTACACTGAGAAACGACAGCTGCAGAATTGGTCAGCAGCACAGCAGTGCAGTGCACTATAATATGCTTTCTATATTTGAAAGAAAGTATATTATATGTGTACAACCCTATATACTGTACACCTATACTAGTCCTTAAAAGGACGTTTGTGGACCTAGTAGCTAGTAATTTGCAGACTATCCCTGCTCCAAAACACCAAACTGTCCCTCAGTCTCTACACTGATAAAAGACAGCTGCAGAATCGGTCAGCACTCAGCAGCACAGCAGTCAGCAGTGCACCAAAATATACTTTGTATATTTAAAAGAAAGTATATTATACATGTACAACCCTATATACTGTACACCTATACCAGTCCTTAAAAGGACCTTTGTGGACCTAGTAGCTAGTGATTTGCAGACTGTCCCTGCTCCAAAACACCAAACTGTCCCTCAGTCCCTACACTGATAAAAGACAGCTTCAGAATTGGTCAGCACTCAGCAGCACAGCAGTCAGCAGTGCACCATAATATACTTTCTATATTTGAAAGAAAGTATATTATACATGTACAACCCTATATACACTGTACACCTATACCAGTCCTTAAAAGGACCTTTGTGGACCTAGTAGCTAGTGCTTTGCAGACTGTCCCTGCTCCAAAACACCAAACTGTCCCTCAGTCCCTACACTGATAAAAGACAGCTGCAGAATCGGTCAGCACTCAGCAGCACAGCAGTCAGCAGTGCACCATAATATACTTTCTATATTTGAAAGAAAGTATATTATACGTGTACAACCCTATATACTGTACACCTATACCAGTCCTTAAAAGGACCTTTGTGGACCTAATAGTAATAGCTAGTGATTAAACTGACTGTCCCTGCTCCACACTATTGTCGGGATCCTCGACAGCCTCTGATTGACAGTCACCAGTTCTCTGCTCACTGAAGACCGTGAGTTGAGCGATTAGTGGTCTTTGATTACTCAATTCTCAGTCTAGAGGCGACGGGGGACAGATGCAGCATCCGCCTACGTGAGTATTGATGTTTGGTTTTCTGAAAAGCCATATTTTTCTTGAAATGAAATCCGAACACTGGGTATAAATGAAAAAAATTACAGAACAGGGGATGACAGTGGGCTAATATGAAGACCTATAGCTTCATATTAGCAGCCCTTCATCCTCTGGTCTCAGACTGGGAGAAGGAAGAGCCAATCAGTGTGTTATCCTGCTCATTCATTGCCCAATCAGTACTTGTAAGCTGCAATATATATATATATATATATATACAGTGCCTTGAAAAAGTATTCATGTCCCTTGAAATTTTCCACATTTTGTCATGTTACAACCAAAAACGTAAATGTATTTTAATGGGACTTTATGTGATAGACCAACAAAAAGTGGCACATAATTGTGAGTTTGGAGGAAAATGAAAAATGATTTCCAACATTTTTTACAAATAAATATGTGAAAGGTGTGGCGTGCATTTGTATTCAGGAGGACAGTCATCACTGCACACAGAACGTGGCACCTTTGGGGTTACATAAACGATTTAACACTAGAGAATAAAATGAAATGGGTAGCAGCCCAATGACTGGAGTTAGATCTAACCAAAGGCCAAAGGTGATCGTACAATACAATATATGTGATACTTGTTTCCTTCTGAGGTCTGGATAAGATCCAGGAGGGAGAAAACTGGACCCAGCCAGGCCCTGCAGCAACAAATCATCTTTTACAATAGTGACCTGTTAATTTATAGTTTTGAGGCAGTGACAATACTTTGATCTTCAGTGCTACTAAAGTACTAGATTTTCACTTCTCTTTTGATTCGAGACACAGTCAAGAACATCCAGTGAACATAACATTTATTTGCTGGTGGACTATCTGAAAATAGCAAACATTTATTATATTGCAGCTTACCAATTCTTAGATGTGATGGCTGCATTTGTTTCCTTTTTTAGGCATTCTTTCTTCTATTTTCATCTGGCGATCCAGCCAGCAGTTCTGTTGTTTTTCAAAAGCAGCAGAATGTATAAGATAAATCAAGTAAAACTGGCAGGGGTGATTATATTGATCAGCTTTTATGTATTCATGCAAAACCTTTATCTCAAAAAAGATTATAAAGTGTTAGCTGGAGTTTGGCTTCTATTTGTGAGTGTATCTAAATCTGCTCATACATTTAACACTACCCCCACCTCCAGACTGACAATGCTGCTGTCTGCTGTGCCTTCTATTCTCATTCATCCTGAGTTGTGTCTCAATAATGCTGGAGGTGTGTTATTGGCCAGATCACCAGGGGAAAACAGAGGGGAAAAAAAGCCAAAGAAAAGAAAACTGATGCAGCCACCACATTTAATGATTATTAAGCTGCAAAATAAAACATTTTCGGTTTTGAGTTTAATACCACTTTAATTTTGCAACAATCGTGTGAACTTCCACGCTACCTCTAAACCACTGCAAACATATATTGTGATGTTCTAAATAATTAATTGAATATTAATTTTCCCCTGAGAAAGTCACAGGGGCAGTGACATAACGTGTGGAAGGAGCCAGGTGACGCAGAAGCCAATGAGTGTTGGAATGCGCCTGCACATTGAGTTTTAACCACTTCCGGACCGACTCACGCTGATATATGTCCTCACTTTGAAGAGGAATATCATTATTATTGCAGCAACTAGCTGCCATAACTCTGGTATGCTCTTCTTCAGTCGGTGGTCCAGTTTATGATAATAGTGGTCTCTGCGGCAGATTCGCTGCGAGATCACTTTTATATGTGAGTAGCACCCGCGTATGAAAAATGGTGTTCAAACCACACATGTGAGGTATCGCCGCGATCGGTAGAGTGAGAGCAATAATTCTAGCCTCAGATGTCCTCTTTTTTTCTTTTTTTTTTATATTGAACAGTTTTCCAACACATACATAACATACAAAAAGGTCAGTCCTCCTCCCCACCCTTCCCATCCTCTCCCTCCCCCCCTCCCAACAAACCCCCCCTCCTGTGCAGCCCTCCGTTCAACTTCTGAGCTCAGTCTATGTTCACCAACAGTACCTCACATAAAAAACATAAATTATACCGTTACTAATTATTCCAAGACCCGAGACGGGACGGGAGTCAACCCAAGCATAGCAACTCCCTGCCCCTCCCTTCACCCGACTCTCGAGGAGTTCTCCTCCCACCTAGCGATTAGTTCACAGTATCTTCGGCATCAAGCCAACACCGCCACACCCTCTCAAATTTATTAGGACATCCTCTACTGAGGTATGTGGCTTTGTAGAACGGCAGAGCTTTATTGATTAAACCCTTCCAATAAGACACCGTAGGAGGTTCAGGTTTCTTCCAACATAACAGGATAGCTTTACGTGCATAAAATAACGTCAGAGAAATCAGAGTCCTCTGCGCCTTTCGAGGTGCCAACTCCTTCACTAGTCCGAGGAAACATGCCGTGACTGTGACTGGGATCGGCACCGAAAGTACTGATTGTATAACTTGCGTTACTCCCTTCCAGAACTCCTCAATGCCAAAACAAATGATCAAAGTCAGCTCGGTTGGCTGTACAACACCAGCACCCCCCCCCCCCCCGCACCCGTACCATAAATTCTGGCTAATCTGGCTGGGGTGTAATATACTCTATAAAGGATTTTAAACTGGATAAGTCTGTCTCTAGCTGATACCAGAGTCTGGAACGGGTAATCCCACATGTCCTCCCAGTCCTCCCCCTCAAAGTCTGGCTAATGCCGCGTACACACGGTCGAACTGTTTGACGTACTTAGTCCGTCATACAATCCGACGGACAATCCGGCGTACTTTCCACTGAACGGACTTGACCACACACGGATACACAAACGTACAGCACGTACGACGGGACTAGAAATAGGAAGTCCAAGACACAGCAAAGCCCTGTAAATCCTTTCTGGGCATGCGCCATTCTTAGTCCGTCGGACTAGCATACTGACGACCGTATTGTCCGCTGAAACCAAAGTACGACGGACAGATTTTTGGAAAAACCGAAATTCTTAGTACTCCGGACTGCACGCTGAAAAAGTCAGCTGAAGCCCACACACGAGCGGATTGTCCGCTGAAATGTGTTTCAACGGACTAAGTACGTCAAACAGTTCGACCGTGTGTACGCGGCATTAGATGTCCTTTTTAACTCAAAACATGCAACCAGTATAATTTTTTAAACGTGGATATTTTTAAGGGTAAAAGTTTGTCAGCATTCCACGAGCAGGCGCAATTTTGAAGCGTGACATGTTGGGTATCAATTTACTCGGCGTAACATTATCTTTCACAATATAAAAAAATTGGACTAACTTTACTGTTGTCTTATTTTTCAATCCAAAAAAGTTTATTTAAAAAAAAAGTGCTCTTGTAAGACTGCTGCGCAAATACGGTGTAACAGAAAGTATTGCAACGACTGCCATTTTATTCTCTAGTGTGTTAGAAAAAAAATGTATAATGTTTGGGGTTCTAAGTAATTTTCTAGCAAAAAAAAAAAAACAGAGCAGCACCGCCCTTCCGTCATTTGACAGTGGATGGGCGACAAACGGTTAAATTTGGATGTGAACTGTCAGTTTACATTTGGAATGTTCACTTTAAAATATGAGTTTGTAGTTTGCATATATATGTTTATATAACGCATGAGATATTAATTATTGATTGTTTTATATCACACAGTGATCTTAGTTTTAGAGAGTGACCTGCATAATTACTCATGAGAACACAATTTTAAGTTTACCATAAGCAAACCAAAAAAATACATAATACGCACAAGGGACATTACTTACATTCAGTGTGATTTGTGCCTTGTGCTTCTGTCTTCTAGTTCGAGTAAGCTTCCTCCTCTGATGCCCCCCACCTCACTACCGTCACTTTAAAGAGGAGCTCCAGCCCCCCCTACAAAAATGAAAAGCCAACAGCTACAAATACTGCAGCTGCTGACTTTTAATATTAGGACGCCTACCTGTCCAGGGATCCCACGATGTCAGCACCTGAGCTGATTTTCCGATCGGCTCTCAGGTGCTGCCGCCACCATTCGTGGTAAGGGATGTCAACAGTCAAGCCTTTCAGCTTCACAGCCAGTTCCCTACTGCGCATGCATGAAGCATGCTGTGCTTTCTAACTGGTACAGTGGTGGAGGAAGGAGGAGGGGGGGCAAACTTCCGGGGGGCCTCGCCCCATCTCACCACACCCAGGTCTCCCGGAAGTGGGGACGGATACCTGTCAAAAACAGGTACCCGTTCCCCATCCCCCGAAAGGTTCCAAACAGTGGCGGCCCACTGATTAGGGACACTGCTTCCTAATCCATGCTTTCGACCCCTAATTTCCATGCAGGATGCTAGAATGCTGGATGCATGGATTTCAACAGCTACAGTATTTGTAGCTGCTGACTTTAACATTTTTTGGGGGAAACTGGAGATCCTCGTTAACATATTGTTATAAATTAAACATATTGTTATAAATCTCTTACCCAGTTCCTTCTCTGGGTGTAGTACTTCAAATTGTTGAATTATAGGAAAACATAATACATAATTACAACTCCCAAAATTGTGCATAGTTTAAAATACATCCATATGTGACGTAGCTAAAATTTAAAGAGGAACTACACTGCATCTGAACACCACAAGCCAAAAATGCCATTTATTTAATTTTTAAGGAAAATAGGAAAAAATGCCCCGGGAATTGTATGGGTGAGGGTCAATACATGTACAGTGAGTATGAAAGTAATGAAAAAATAAAACATTTTATTCAATATACAAAAAATACATGGTTTAAAAACAATATGTTGAACAATTCATATAGATAATCTTCTGAAAATATGGTAGAAAGGACTCTATAGTAAGAGAACACAATCAAGCATAATGATCAGAATACCCAACATGTTTCAGAATTTTGTTTGTACAGTTCTTTCTTCAAGCCTTTTGAAGATATACTGTATGGTCTATCAGAAAAATACATAAATGCGAAATAATCAACAAAAATATAAAAAACATATGCAACACATGGGGACAACAACATAGAACATAATGAATATTAGGAAGGTAAGGTTTGGAAGACCTAGTGCTAGAAATGTTCGTGTACAGTATCTGTACCACAGACAGATTATAGCCCCTTGATTTATCAGCTAACACTCCAGAATTTCAGTCTCCAAAAAGTAATGAAAATCAAAGCTGGTAAAGAAAACAGCAGCCCAATTTGAATGTTCAAAGGACTGAAGACAAGGGTGTAAAGTCACCTCATAGATTTGTCAGCAAAGATTTTCCACTGAAAGGACCTTCTCCGGGCTTGCAGCATAGCAACATTTGGAGAGCATGTGCAACCACATAGAGGGCACTGTGGGCCATGTACACAACCTGGGAGGTTGGGTCATTGAGTTCTGTGATGTCATCAGTTACTATTAGGGATGAGCTTGTTGTTTGAGTCGAATGCATGTTCGAGTCGAACGCCTGCTGTTCGCCCGTTCAGCGAAGCCAGAACTATGTGGCCCATTCACGCCAAATTCATGTGGCGCTAAGGGCCCACAAAGCACTGCGCCATCGCAGTGCATTGCTGGCTCATGATTGGCCAAGCATGCACTGTGACCCCGCATGCTTGGCCAATCACAGCGCAGGCAGCAAGGAGATCCATAATTGGCCACAGGGAGGATGCCTATGGCCAATTATAGCTCAGGGGGTTTAGAACACGCCCCACACTATATAAGGCCGCCAGCGCGGCGGCCTTGTGTAGTGTGTTCTGATGTCTGCAGGAGTTAGTGGGTGTTGTGTGCCTCCAGCGCAGTATACACCTGTATCTACCCTTTATTACTGTTCTCTAATAGAGCCATCTGCAGGAGTTAGTGGGTGTTGTGTGCCTCCAGCGCAGTATACACCTGTATCTACCCTTTATTGCTGTTCTCTAATAGAGCCATCTGCAGGAGTTAGTGGTTGTTGTGTGCCTCCAGCGCGGTATACACCTGTATCTAACCTTTATTGCTGTTGTTCTCTAATACAGCCATCTGCAGGAATTAGTGGGTGTTGTGTGCCTCCAGCACAGCACAATATACACCTGTATCTACCCTTTATTGCTGTTGTTCTCTAATACAGCCATCTTCAGGAGTTAGTGGGTGTTGTGTGCCTCCAGCACAGCACAATACACACCTGTATCTACCCTTTATTGCTGTTGTTCTCTAATACAGCCATCTGCAGGAGTTAGTGGGTGTTGTGTTCCTCAAGCGTAGTATACACCTGTATCTACCCTTTATTGCTGGTGTTCTCTAATACAGCCATCTGCAGGAGTTAGTGGGTGTTGTGTGCCTCCAGCCCAGTAAATACCTGTATCTACCCTTTATTGCTGGTGTTCTCTAATACAGCCATCTGCAGGAGTTAGTGGGTGTTGTGTGCCTCCAGCCCAGTATACACCTGTATCTACCCTTTATTGCTGGTGTTCTCTAATACAGCCATCTGCAGGAGTTAGTGGGTGTTGTGTGCCTACAGTACAGCACAGTATACACCTGTATCTACCCTTTATTGCTGGTGTTCTATAATAAAGGCATCTGCAGGAGTTAATGGGTGTTGTGTGCCTCCAGCACAGCACAGTATACACCTGTGTCTACCCTTTATTGCTGGTGTTCTATAATAAAGGCATCTGCAGGAGTTAGTGGGTGTTGTGTGCCTCCAGCACAGCACAGTATACACCTGTATCTACCCTTTATTGCTGGTGTTCTATCATACAGGCATCTGCAGGAGTTAGTGGGTGTTGTGTGCCTCCAGCACAATATACACTACCCAATTGCTGGTTTTCCTATCTCCCTGCAGGCCATTACTATGTCTGGAAGGCCAAGAAGGAGAAGCAGACAGTCACGAGCCGATAAAAGAGAGCAAGCAGGCTCTGTGTCTAGAGACAACAGTGCTGGTCGTGGACGCGGTGCATCGTCATCAGCACGTGGCCATGGGACACGCTTGTCCTTATTTTCGGCAGCTGGACGTGTTGAGCCACATCATGCCGAAGACTTGGTAGAGTGGATGACCAAGCCCTCTTCATCCTCCTCATCCTTTCTCACCCAGGCCCAGGGTACTAGCAAAGCAGCTGCTAACGCATCCTCTTCCCTCGTCTCAATGTCATCATCAGTCACTCCTTCCCTAGACCCACCATATCCTCCTGAAGAGTCCCCCGAACTGTTTGAGCACAGTGTTGGGTACATGCTCCAGGAGGATGCCCAGTGTTTTGAAGGCTCTGATGATGATACTCAGCTAGAGGAAGTCAGTAGCATGAGCGCAGAGAGAGGGGATGCTCAAGAAGGACAGCAATCTGGCAGTCATGGTCCACCAGCTGCCGCATACTGCCAGGTTTGCTCCAGTGATGAAGAGGGAGGAGATGATGAGGTCACTGACTCCACGTGAGTGCCTGATAGGAGAGAGGAGGAGGAGGCACATCCAGGGGCCAGCTTAGGGGCAGCACACCGACTGAATCACACCGCAGAGCTACCCCTATGCAGGGCGCTGCCTCTTCACGTTATTCCAAAAGTTCTTTGGTGTGGGCCTTTTTTGAGACGAGTGCATCAAATCGCACCGCTGCTATTTGCAACATATGTCTCAAGCGTATCTCGCGTGGCCAAAACATTAGCCGCTTGGGCACCACATGCTTGACCAGACATATTTTGACCTACCATGCAGCTCGTTGCCAAGCGTACCTTAAAGACCCACACCAAAGAACAAAGCGGACCTCTCCTTGCTCCTCAGCTGGGCTCTCCAACCCCACTAGACCTTCAGTCCTCTCTGAAACCTGCACTGAGAGAATTGAAGGTGTAGAATTAGGTGTGTCACAGCCAAGTACTTGCGGGCACTCTGCTAGCAGTACACCCATGACCGATTGTAGCAGGCAAATTTCCCTGCCCCAGCTGCTGACCGCACTATACACCATTATATCCACCTATATAGCTCTTCTCTAATTGAGCCATCTGCCATCTGCAGGAGTTAGTGGGTGTTGTGTGCCTCCAGCACAATATACACTACACAATTGCTGGTTTTCCCATCTCCCTTCAGGCCATTACCATGTCTGGAAGGCCAACAAGGAGAGGAAGACAGGCGCGAGCCGATAAAAGAGGGCAAGCAGGCTCTGTGTCTAGAGACAACAGTGCTGGTCGTGGACGCGGTGCATCGTCATCATCAGCATGTGGCCATGGGACACGCTTGTCCTTCTTTTCGGCAGCTTGACGTGTTGAGCCGCATCATGCCGAAGACTTGGTAGAGTGGATGACCAAGCCCTCTTCATCCTCCTCATCCTCTCTCACCTAGACTCAGGGTACTAGCAAAGCAGCTGCCAACGCATCCTCTTCCCTCGTCTCAATGTCATCATCAGTGACTCCTTCCCCAGACCCACCACGTCCTCCTGAGGAGTCCCCTGAACTCTTTGAGCACAGTGTTGGGTACATGCTCCAGGAGGATGCCCAGTGTTTTGTAGGCTCTGATGGTGATACTCAGCTAGAGGAAGGCAGTAGCTTGAGAGCGCAGAGAGAGGGGATGCTCAAGGACAGCAATCTGGCAGTCATGTTCCACAAGCTGCAACACACTGCCAGGTTTGCTCCAGCGATGAAGAGGGAGGGGATGATGAGGGCACTGACTCCACGTGGGTGCCTGGTAGGAGAGAGGAGGAGGAGGAGGCACATGTCCAACGAGGCAGCTTAGGGGCAGCACACCGACTGAATCACACCGCAGAGCTCCGCCTATGCAGGGCGCTGCCTCTGCGCATTATTCTAAAAGTTCTTTGGTGTGGGCCTTTTTTGAGATGAGTGCATCAGATCGCACTGCTGCTATTTGCAAAATATGTCTCAAGCGTATCTCGCGTGGCCAAAACATCAGCTGCTTGGGCACCACATGCTTGACCAGACATATGTTGACCTGCCATGCAGCTCATTGGCAAGCGTACCTCAAAGACCCACACCAAAGAACAAAGCAGACCGCGCCTTGCTCCTCATCAGCTGGGATCTCCAACCCCACTAGACCTTCAGTCCTCTCTGAAACCTGCTCTGAGAGGAATGAAGGTGTAGAATTAGGTGTGTCACAGCCAAGTGCTTCCGGGCACTCTGCTAGCAGTACACCCCACGTCTGATTATAGCAGGCAAATTTCCCTGCCCCAGCTGCTGGACCGTCGAAAGAAGTTCACTCCCAGACATCCACATGCCCAGCGGTTGAATGCTAGCTTGGCTAAATTGCTAGCACTTCAACTGCTGCCTTTTCAGTTGGTAGACTCTGTTGTGATATGGCTGAACCAGAGTGACTCCATCTTTATAAGTTCATATAAGATTAACTTGGGTTAACCTTACTAGTTAGCTTAAATTCTGTATCTGCAGACTGTAGCAGTTTTTCTATAAAACATGCATATAGGAAAATATAGCTTGCATAAGCAGTTTTATTCTGTACTGTCTAAATAAAGAAATTGTGTCACAATATGTCTATGCCACATATCCCATGACTGTGACACATGAAAGCAGATGACATAATTAATGATATGTAATGTACGCCTCTGTATTAACCACACCCATGTTCATAGTTTCATAGTTAGTAAGGTTGAATAAAGACACCAGTCCATCCTAAGTGAGTGTCTACAATTGTCCCTGTACATTGCACACTCACATCAGTCCCTACCCTCAAAGAGCCCACAATCCAAGGTCCCCATTCATATACTAAGGCCAATTTTATTTTGGACAGAAGCCAATTAACCTACCTGCATTTCTTTGGATTGTGGGAGGAAACCGGAGTACCCGGAGGAAACCCACGCAGGCACAGGGAGAACATGCAAACTCCAGGCAGGTAGTGTCGTGGTTGCGGATTTGAACCAGCGACCCTTCTTACTGCTAGGTGAGAACCACTATACCACTGTGCCGCCGTTCTATGCAATGAGTGGCTGATAAGGGTGCATATAAAATGCAGCCCCTCCCAGAATAAACCAGACAACTGCTGAACTGTAATCTTGACTCATCACCTTCTTGTGTAAGCCAAGATGTTGTCTCCTTAATACTGCAATGTTAAGTAAAGGGTTTCGTGAGTATTGTAATTGCGTTAGTTATACCTCTAGCTGGTCTTTGTCAGGTATATAGAAATACCATTTTAATCACAACAGAATGGAGGCACTCACTGAGATTTTGGAATTTAGGAATTTAGGACTTGGCAGGGTGTGGTCAAACTTTGAAGCTTTGAGACAACCCTGGTCGGATAGATTTTAATTAAGAAGAGAATTGTGAGACGGCCAGGCTGTTAAGAAGAGGCTCTTGGGAAACCTGTGTCCTGTGGGACTGTTGAGAAGTTTAAAACGTAATATTACACTCTTTTTGGGAAAGAGAATGAGAAAAGGGTAATGGGGCAATTACCAATTACTACCAGAACCCACAAAACTTTTGCTCTATTTGCTTAGATTAGATTAGATTAGAGTGAGGTAAATTTCCCTTGTTATGTTTAGGTATCGTGGAAAGGGTGAGTACTGTTATATAAGTTTGCTAAGGTATTCTTTGAAGAGTCAGTGGTATAGTATATGAATAATATGGTTTCTCCCCTTTGCTAGCATGTTGGTTATAGAGCTCTGGAATGATAGGTGCTTCATTCTGCTTGAAAAGTGCATAATTGTTTGGGCATGTTTAACATGTGTTTTGGTAACTCTTGGAAGGGTATCGGAATGGTATTTTTTGCAGGTTGTAAAAGTTATGTGTTAGATGGAAGGTGGTTGAAGACAGGTGGGTATTTGGTATGCCCACGAGTGATGAGATTTAAGTAAGTGAGTAGGGTGTTAATTAAGAACATCTTACATTTTGTTGAGGGTAAAGTAAGTGAAGTAAGAAGGTAAAAGAGACATTTGAGTTATTTATTAAAGGAAGGTGTGTATTTTGCAAGGTTTTTCAATGCATTGTTCTTTTTAGACAAGCCGATTTCAAAGCCGTTTTAAAACTGACACATAGAGGAAAGGAAAAAAAGTGAATAGAAAGTACATTTAAAAAGGGGAAGTTAGCAGTCAGCTTGTTTTGAGATTTAACCTCCTCCCGCCCGCCCTATAGCCGAATGACGGCCTTAGAGCGGGCGGGTTCCTTCGCCTGGCCTTCCCTGGACGGCCTGGTGTTTACTTCCGCAATGCGCACCGCCGGGGGCGCGCATCGCGGAAGTTTTGTATTCGCCGTGTCTCCCGGAGACAGGCAAATACAGATCGTCGTGAACGGCCAATCAAAGCGGCCGTTCACAGAGCGATCGCAGCTGCCAATGGGAGATGATCTCAAATGTAAACATATGAGATCATCTCCCATTGCCGTGTCTCTCCCTCCTCACACAGAGACAGCGTGTGAGGAGGGAGAGCGATATGTGAGTGATACATTGTTTCAGTGTCAGCCCCAGTGCCAATTGTCAGCCCCAGTGCCATCTGTCAGCCCCAGTGCCAGTGCCATCTGTCAGCCCAGTGCCATCTGTCAGCCCAGTGCCATCTGCCAGTAGTGCCAGTGCCGCCAGTGCCACCTGCCAGCGCCAGTGCCACCTGCCAGTGCCACCTGCCAGCGCCAGTGCCACCTGCCAGCGACAGTGCCATCCGTCAGCCCCAGTGCCATCCGTCAGCCCCAGTGCCGTCAGCCCCAGTGCCGACAGTGCCACGTGCCAGTGCCACCTGCCAGTGCCAGTGCCACCTGCCAGTGCCAGTGCCACCTGCCAGCGCCAGCGCCAGCGCCAGTGCCACCTGCCAGCGCCAGTGCCATCCTTCAGCCCCAGTGCCGTCAGCCCCACTGCCGTCAGTGCCAGTGCCACCTGCCAGTGCCACCTGCCAGTGCCACCTGCCAGCGCCAGTGCCACCTGCCAGCGCCATCTGCCAGCCGCAGTGCCATCTGCCAGCCCCATTTGCCAGAGCAAATAGCCAGCACCATCTGCCAGTGCCATCTGCCAGTGCCAGCCCCAGTGCCATCTGTCAGCGACATCTGCCAGCGACATCTGCTAGCGACATCTGCCAGCGACATCTGCCAGCGACATCTGTCAGCCCCATCTGTCAGCCCCATCTGTCAGCCCCATCTGTCTCCAGTGCCATCTGCCTCCAGTGCCATCTGCCTCCAGTGCCATTTGTCAGTGCCACGTGTTGTCAGTGCCACGTGTCGTCAGTGCCACCTGCCACGTCAGTGTCACCTGTGATCAGCGTCACCTGTCAGTGTCACCTGCCACATCAGCGTCACCTGTCAGTGTCATCTACCAAATCAGCGTCACCTGTCAGTGTCATCTGCCAGATCAGCGTCACCTGTCAGTGCCATTTGTGATCAATAAAAATGTCACAAAGATTGTATTCAGCTGAGGAGGCATATGATATCCTTGCAGCCGACGAGAGCAACGGGGAGGTTTCCGCTTCGGATTCCTCCTCATATTCAGATTGTGACTCTGACGTGGACTACGAGCCTGTCCTCAGCAGCGGTACCATGACAGCCTCAGAGGAGGAAGATGATAGTCCGCCCGTCAGACGAAGGCGCACTGGTGAGGAGGCGGTACCATCCACCAGCACCGCAGAGCCATCCACCGGCAACCCAGTGCCATCCACCGGCACCACAGTACCTCGGCAAAGGCCACGTACAAGTGGGGTGTCAACTCGGCCCCAAAGGGTTAGGTCCCATGCCAGCCTTCCCTATTCCCTCCAGAACCCCTTGTGGCTTCCTCCTAACTCAGGAGAAGCCAATGTTCCCCCTTTTACTGCCAACCCAGGAGTCCAGGTGGACACACACAATTTTTCCCTGATGGACTTTTTCCACCTAATTTTTACAGAGGACATGCTTGAATCCATTGTGGTCCAGTCCAACCTATATGCCCAACAATTTATTGAAAGCAACCCAACGTCCTCTTATGCCCGTCCCTACAAGTGGAGAGCCCTAACAGTGGAGGAGTTTAAAAAAATTTTGGGCCTCACATTTTGTATGGGACTAAACAATAAAATTGAAATATGTGCATAATGGTCATCCCGCCCCATCTATCACATGCCCATCTTTTCCTCAATAATGTCCCGGACCAGATATCTAACGATAATGAGATTCCTACACTTTAACGACAATATCCAGTGCCTTCCCCGGAATGACGCAAATTTTGATAAACTTTACAAAATTCGGCCGCTAATAAATTATTTTTCTCAGATTTTCCCCCAGTTGTT
The DNA here is from genome assembly GCF_037356315.1 of Lithobates pipiens. Lineage (NCBI taxonomy): Eukaryota > Metazoa > Chordata > Amphibia > Anura > Ranidae > Lithobates > Lithobates pipiens. The sequence continues at coordinate 57,634,541 of NW_027507789.1, read as the reverse complement.
TACCCCAGACCAACACATATGTGTGGATGAGTCCCTGATAAAATTTTCTGGCAGGCTGGGCCTAAAGCAATTTATTCCCTCCAAAAGGGCCCGCTATGGGGTGAAAATGTATAAATTATGTGATCGAGCCACAGCGTATACATATTCCTTCATGGTATACGAAGGGAAGGACACCCAGCTACATCCCCCTAATTGCCCCGAATACATCGGATCGAGTGGAAAAGTTGTTTGGGAACTCATAAACCCACTCCTGGAGAAAGGCTACCATCTGTATGTGGACAATTTTTATACCAGTTTACCCCTGTTCCGCAACCTCCATAGAAAGCAAACTCCAGCATGTGGCACCGTAAGAACGAACCGGAAGGGCTTTCCTCAAAGCCTCGTCAACAAAAGGCTAAGAAGAGGTGAAGCGGCGAGTTTACGGAACGAGGAAATTTTGGCTGTGAAGTGAAGGGACAGAAGGGATGTCTACATGCTTTCTTCGATCCACAACAACACTTTTGTTGAGATCACCAGGAGGGATGGCCCAATACAAAAACCCACTTGTATCCATGAGTACAACATGTTCATGGGGGGTGTCGACTTGAACGACCAGATGCTCAAAGCCTATCTTGCCACGAGAAGAACATACAAGTGGTATAAAAAAATTTCAATTTATTTCTTTAATTTGGCCATATACAACACATATGTAATTTATCGTAAGTCCACAGAAAGACCCATACCCTTCCTTGGCTACCAGGAGGAAATCACCACTGCCCTTATATACCCCAACGGCCCACCACAAAACATTCAATCCGATGTAATTAGCAGACTCTCTGAACGCCACTTTCCTGATAAAATCCCTCCCAGACCAACAGGCCGAAGACATCAGAAAAAATGTCGGGTGTGCAGCAAACGAGGAGTGAGAAGAGACACCACTTATCATTGTGCCCAATGCCCTTCCCAACCAGGCCTCTGCATAGGTGACTGTTTCCGCCGTTACCATACTTCAGTGAATTATAAGTGAAGTATGGTAACCATAACCCTCACTTCCTGCCATTTACCTTCAAACCCCTTATGCCTCTGCTTGCTCTGTAACTGACCCTGGCTTGTTATTCGACCACGCTTCTGCCTACTGATTCTGTTATTGCCTCTGCCTGATCTGGAACTGACCCTGGACTGTTATTCAACCACGCTTCTGCCTACTGATTCTGTACATACCTCTGCCTGATCTGGAACTGACCCTGGACTGTTTAACCATGCCTTTTGCCTGCCTCTTGGACTGATCTTGTACCCTCTGTGGACTAGTGGGATTCATAACAGGGGTCTCACATATGTGAGGGGCTCCAGAATAGTTTTTTTGGATGAAGAAGACAATTTCCTTTGTTTTCTCATTCCTAGATTAGGGTCTGGAGACTCGGAGGCTTCAAAGAGATTTGGGTGGGAGAAGCCTCTACCCCTATCCCCACTCTGTCCTGAACAAGGCCCTACTTCTGCCTGCTGCCTGTAGGACCTATACCATCATGCCTCTGCCTGTCGCATGAACTGACCACACCACATGGATGGACCATGTTCCTGCCTACTACCAGGACCAATATTTTGGCAATGCTGACGATCTCTGCCTGCACTGACCTTGGAATGTATATGGACAGTATCCCTGCCTGCTGCCAATATTGACTATGGACAGTATACCTGCCTGTTGCCTGGAAAATTGTGTTCACTTTTGCTGACCAAGTCCCTGCCTGCTGCCTGGACCAGTGCTATCATCCTGTGGACAACTGCGCTGCTAAAACCACAGGTAATCTTTTGTTTACTCTTTTCTCAGTAGAATGTATTTTGGGGTGTAATTCTTGGTATGTGCATGCTATGTGTCCCTGGAACACCTGAAGGTGTTCCTTGCATGTTGGGCCTCTGTATGTGGCCAAGCTGTGTAAAAGTCTCACATATTTGGTATCGTTATACTCAGGAGGAGTAGTAGAACATATTTTGGGGTGTCATTTTTGCTATGTACATGCTATGTGTTGGAAATATCTTATAAATGGACAACTTTGCGCAAAAAAATGCGTTTTCTTTTTTTTTTCACATTTTCCCAAAACTTCTGGAAAAAAATGAACCATTCAAACGACTCAATATGCCTCATAGATTATACGTTGGGGTGTTAGCTTTCCAAAATGGGGTCACTTTGTGGGCATTACCATTGTCCTGGTGCTTCAGGGCCTTCAAAAATGTAATAGGTGGTTGAGAAATGAGATGTGTAATTTATGCCCCTAGAACGCCTAATGGTGCTATTTCAATATTGGGCCTCTGTATGTGGCCAGGCTGTGTAAAAGTCTCACACATTTGGTATCATTATACTCAGGAGGAGTAGTAGAATGTATTTCGGGGTGTCATTTTTGCTATGTACATGCTATGTGTTGGAAATATCTTATAAATGGACAACTTTGCGTAAAAAAATGTGTTTTCTTTTTTTTTCCACATTTTCCCAAAACTTCTGGAAAAAAAATGAACCATTCAAACGACTCAATATGCCTCATAGATTATACGTTGGGGTGTTAGCTTTCCAAAATGGCATCACTTTGTGGGCATTTCCATTGTCCTGGTGCTCCAGGGCCTTCAAAAATGTAATAGGTGGTTGAGAAATGAGATGTGTAATTTATGCCCCTAGAACGCCTAATGGTGCTATTTCAATATTGGGCCTCTGTATGTGGCCAGGCTGTGTAAAAGTCTCACACATTTGGTATCGTTATACTCAGGAGGAGTAGTAGAACGTATTTTGTGGTGTCATTTTTGCTATGTACATGCTATGTGTTGGAAATATCTTATAAATGGACAACTTTCCGTAAAAAAATGCGTTTTCATTTTTTTTCCACATTTTCCCAAAACTTCTGGAAAAAAATGAACCATTCAAACGACTCAATATGCCTCATAGATTATACGTTGGGGTGTTAGCTTTCCAAAATGGGGTCACTTTGTGGGCATTTCCATTGTCCTGGTGCTCCAGGGCCTTCAAAAATGTAATAGGTGGTTGAGAAATGAGATGTGTAATTTATGCCCCTAGAACGCCTAATGGTGCTATTTCAATATTGGGCCTCTGTATGTGGCCAGGCTGTGTAAAAGTCTCACACATTTGGTATCGTTATACTCAGGAGGAGTAGTAGAACGTATTTTGGGGTGTCATTTTTGCTATGTACATGCTATGTGTTGGAAATATCTTATAAATGGACAACTTTGCGTAAAAAAAATCAGTTTTCATTTTTTTTCCACATTTTCCCAAAACTTCTGGAAAAAAAATGAACCATTCAAACGACTCAATATGTCTCATAGATTATACGTTGGGGTGTTAGCTTTCCAAAATGGGGTCACTTTGTGGGCATTTCCATTGTCCTGGTGCTCCAGGGCCTTCAAAACTGTAATAGGTGGTTGAGAAATGAAATGTGTAATTTATGCTCCTAGAACGCCTGATGGTGCTATTTCAATATTGGGCCTCTGTATGTGGCCAGGCTGTGTAAAAGTCTCACACATTTGGTATCGTAATACTCAGAAGGAGTAGCAGAACGTATTTTGGGGTGTCATTTGTGGTATACACATGCCATGTGAGAGAAATAACCTATTACATTGAAAATTTGAGAAAAAAAAAAAAAATCTTTATTTTGCAAAGAATTGTGGGAAAAAGATGACAACATTAAAAACCTCACCATGCATCTTAGTAAATACCTTGGAATGTCTACTTTCAAAAAAGGGGTCATTTGGGGGGTATTTGTACTTTCCTGACTTGTTCGGGTCGCAAGAAATGAGATAGTACATCAGGTGTGATCAATTTTTTATGATTCGCACCACAGCTTGTAGACTCTCTAACTTTCACAAAGACCAAATAATATCCACTAATTTGGGTTATTTTTACCAAAGATATGTAGCAGTATAAATTGTGGCCAAAATTTATGAAAAAAAAATTATAATTTGCAAAATTTTATCACAGAAACAAAGAAATATGAGTTTTTTTAAAAAAAATTCGGTCTTTTTTCATTTATAGCGCAAAAAATAAGAACCCCAGAGGTGATCAAATACCACCAAAAGAAGGCTCTATTTGTGGGAAAAAAAGGACACAAAATTCATTTGGGTACAGTGTTGCATGACTGAGTAATTGTCATTCAAAGTGTGAGAGCACCAAAAGCTGAAAATTGGTCTGGTCAGGAAGGGTGTTTAAGTGCCCAGTAAGCAAGTGGTTAAAGGGGACATTTTACTGGCGTTGATGAAACGATTTTAAAGGACAGCGGGGATAGGAGGTTTTGGGCAGGTAAGGAAATTAACACAGAGAGAGTTTTGTTTAGAATAAGGATTTTTAAAGTGTCACAGCTAGTTTCATTTGGATTATCAGATAAAAGATGTTATTAAAATAAGGATTTTTTTGTGTAGACTTGTTACCCTGTTTGTCTGTTTGTTGATTATTTGTTGTTGTTTGCTGAAGTTATAATGAGTCGTACAGGTGGGTTGGTGGAATGTGCAGATCCCTGTTTGGCAACGGGCACGGGAAAAGGGTCAACCAAGGGTAAAAAGAGAGAGAGCTGGTGGGGAGGCTAGAACCCTTGTTGAAAGCACCCTACCTCGTGCAATGAGCAGCCCTGGTGCTGGGGTCGCATGAGACTTTTGTGGGATTACGGTACCAGAGATTCGTGGTGACATCAAAATGTTGGTTTATTGGGCAGTGATTAGATTGCTGCTGGATGCACTGACGGGGGACATGGTTACTGTTTTGTGGGGTCTGAGTTAGGTAGAGGGAGATTATGAATCTTCCTCCTTCCCCCTCGTATTCCCCCAGATTCCCTCATCGCTCCAGATTCTCCATTGTTGGGTAGTTGATATATGTCCTATGATCCTATGATGTCCTATATGTCCTATGATCCTGCCAAGACAGAGAGCATTGCTAAAGTGAGCAGGTGAAAGGGACAGGGTAGGGTACTCATCTGTGTGTGGTGCTTTAAGAGGATTGAATCGCAGATTTGGAAAAAGACAGATTACTATTTGAGTGGTCCCTCCTGTCCAAAGTACTGTTTGGCACAGTGCAGAGATCTGCTATTTTGTTTTGGGTGGAAGAGGGGAACAAACCATACCTTCACCACCACTTTTGTGGGAAGCATACTTCTACCCTGTTTCCCCTAAAATAAGACCTAGCGTGATTGTCGATGATGGCTGCAATATAAGCCCTACCCCCCAAATAAGCCCTGGTTAAAGTCCTTCTATGTCTTATTCTCAGGGTAGGGCTTATTTTCGGGGAAAGAGGGTGGGGTTTATTTGGGGGTTAGGGCTTATATTGCAGCCATTATCGACACTCATGCTAGGTCTTATTTTAGGGGAAACAGGGTATATTTGCATTCCATAGTCAGCAAGTCAGAGACTAGCTGGGGTGGAAAATGAATGTTAAAGAAGGATCTGATTCAGAAAAGTTATCTATAAAAGGTACATGTTTATTGTTAAAATGTTGCAACTAGTGTCAGTCTATTCATGAAATGTGTTGGGCACATATTAAGCCCATGTCCACTCCATAGTAAATTGGGAACATTAAAAGGGGAATGTGACATGTCACTGATAAAATTATATGTATACGCTGGTACCATATGTTTTTTTTAACCACCTTCAGACCGGACCATTTTGCTGGTAAATGACCAGAGGTCTTTTTACACTTTGGCACTGCGCTGCTTTAACTGGTAATTGCGCGGTCATGCAATGTTGTACCCAAACAAAATTTGCGTCCTTTTCTTCCCACAAATAGAGCTTTCTTTTGATGGTATTTGATTGCCTCTGCGATTTTTATTTTTTGCGATATAAACGTAAAAAGACCGCAAATTTTGAAAAAAAATGATATTTTCTACTTTTTGTTATTAGAAAAATCCAATAAACTCAATTTTAGTCATACATTTAGGCCAAAATGTATTCAGCCACATGTCTTTGGTAAAAAAAAAGTCAATAATTGTATATTTATTGGTTTGCGCAAAAGTTGTCACATCTACAAACTAAGGTACGTTTTCTGGAATTTACGCAGCTTTTAGTTTACGACTGCCTATCTCATTTCTTGAGGTGCTAAAATGGCAGGGCAGTACAAAACCCCCCCAAATGACCCCATTTTGGAAAGTAGACCCCCTAAGGAAATTGATAAGAGGCATGTTGAGCCCATTGAATATTTTATTTTTTTGCCTCAAGCGATTGAATAATGACAAAAAAAAAAATATTTTTTTTTTTTACACAAAGTTGTCACTAAATGATATATTGCTCACACATGCTATGGGCGTATGTGAAATGACACCCCAAAATAAATTCTGCTGCTTCTCCTGAGTACGGGGATACCACATATGTGGGACTTTTTGGGAGCCTAGCCGCGTACGGGGCCCCGAAAACCAAGCACCGCCTTCAGGCTTTCTAAGGGCGTAAATTTTTGAGTTCACTTCTCACTACCTATTACAGTTTTGAAGGCCATAAAATGCCAAGATGGCACAAAACCCCCACAAATGACCCCATTTTAGAAAGTAGACACCCCAAGCTATTTGCTGAGAGGCATGTTGAGTTCATGGAATATTTTATATTTTGCCACAAGTTGCGGGAAAATTACAAACTTTTTTTTTTTTTTTTTTTTCACAAAGTTGTCACTAAATGATATATTGCTCATGCATGCCATGGGCATATGTGAAATGACACCCCAAAATAAATTCTGCTGCTTCTCCTGAGTACGGGGATACCACATATGTGGGACTTTTTGGGAGCCTAGCCGCGTACGGGGCCCCGAAAACCAAGCACCGCCTTCAGGCTTTCTAAGGGCGTAAATTTTTGAGTTCACTTCTCACTACCTATTACAGTTTTGAAGGCCATAAAATGCCAAGATGGCACAAAACCCCCACAAATGACACCATTTTAGAAAGTAGACACCCCAAGCTATTTGCTGAGAGGCATGTTGAGTCCATGGAATATTTTATATTTTGCCACAAGTTGCGGGAACATTACAAACTTTTTTTTTCACAAAGTTGTCACTAAATGATATATTGCTCACGCATGCCATGGGCATATGTGAAATGACACCCCAAAATAAATTCTGCTGCTTCTCCTGAGTACGGGGATACCACATATGTGGGACTTTTTGGGAGCCTAGCCGCGTACGGGGCCCCGAAAACCAAGCACCGCCTTCAGGCTTTCTAAGGGCGTTACAGTTTTGAAGGCCATAAAATGCCAAGATGGCACAAACCCCCCCCAAATGACCCCATTTTGGAAAGTAGACACCCCTAAATTTAGGGGTACACTAGTGAGACTAGGTAATAAATGGCGGGTGCCCTGAAACTATAAAAAAATAACTAACCAACCAGCGTCACCTGTAACAGTTATATGGTGATCACTGGTGAAAGGGTTAACTAGGGGGCAATCAGGGGGCTTTATGCGGTAGTATATGGGGGTCCCTGGCGCTATAAAAAGCTGCGGCGAACCTAAATACCTACCTGCCTAACTAGCGTCACCTGTGACACTAATACAGCGATCAGAAAAATGATCGCTTATTAGGCTGGGTTCACACTGGAGCGATGCGGGAACGCCACGAATGCGCGGCGGGTTCCCGCATCGCATGCCTCCCGGCGGCAGTTCACACTGCCCTATGCGAACTGCTGGGAGTGTCAGTGAAATGTTACTGACACCCCCAGATCAGTTCGCATATCGCAGTGCGATCTGCAAACTCGGATCGCATGGTGTGAACACCCATGCGATCCGATTCTGCTGCGGGCCAAAAAAAGGGTCCCGTGCGAATTTGCGGCGGGTGCGGCGGGTGCGGCGAATGGCTGAACTCGAATCGCACAGAGATCGGATGTGATTTGCACTGCAGTGCGGTGCGAATCACATCCGTTCTCATAAACCGCTGCAATGTGAACCCAGCCTTAGTGACACTGGCGACGGGGGGTGATCACGGGGTTAAACCTTTATTGGGGGGGTTAGGGGGGTACCTTAGAACTAAAGGGGGCTAACCCTAACTGCCCTAACAGTTATTAGTCACAAATGACACCCGCCGGGTGATCAGGGGGTTAAACCTTTATTAGGTAATAAATGGCGGGTGCCCTGAAACTATAAAAAAATAACTAACCAACCAGCGTCACCTGTAACAGTTATATGGTGATCACTGGTGAAAGGGTTAACTAGGGGGCAATCAGGGGGCTTTATGCGGTAGTATATGGGGGTCCCTGGCGCTATAAAAAGCTGCGGCGAACCTAAATACCTACCTGCCTAACTAGCGTCACCTGTGACACTAATACGGCGATCAGAAAAATTATCGCTTATTAGGCTGGGTTCACACTGGAGCAATGCGGAAACGCCGCGAATCCGCGGCGGGTTCCCGCATCGCATGCCTCCCGGCGGCAGTTCACACTGCCCTATGCGAACTGCTGGGAGTGTCAGTGAAATGTTACTGACACCCCCAGATCAGTTCGCATATCGCAGTGCGATCTGCAAACTCGGATCGCATGGTGTGAACACCCATGCGATCCGATTCTGTTGCGGGCCAAAAAAAGGGTCCCGTGCGAATTTGCGGCGGGTGCGGCGGGTGTGGCGGGTGCGGCGGGTGCGGCGAATGGCTGAACTCGAATCGCACAGAGATCGGATGTGATTTGCACTGCAGTGCGGTGCGAATCACATTCGTTCTCATAAACCGCTGCAATGTGAACCCAGCCTTAGTGACACTGGCGACGGGGGGTGATCACGGGGTTAAACCTTTATTGGGGGGGTTAGGGGGGTACATTAGAACTAAAGGGGGCTAACTCTAACTGCCCTAACAGTTATTACAGTCACAAATGACACCAATGCAAAAAAAAAAAAAAAATGACATTGGTGTCACTGTGACTGGGGGGCAGGGGTAATTGGGGGGGTGATCGGGGGGGTGTGAGTGTGCCTGGCATGTTCTACTGTGTGTGTAGAGTGTTGGTGCAACTCACCGATCCGCTCTCCTCCGTGTCGGAACGAAAAATACCGACACGGAGGAGAGAATACATCACTTCCTCTCCTGTGTTTACATTACAGGAGAGGAAGTGATGTCACGGGGGATTTCTATTCGTCGGGAGCGATCGCGAGGGGGTGGCCATGAATGAATGGCCGCCCCCTCGTCCCGGATCGCTCCCGGACGAAAACCAACCGCCGCAGGCACCGGGCGGGGGCCCGATCGGGCCCCCGACCCGCGGGAGGCAAGGGACGTACATGTAAGCCCTTATGCCTGCCCGTGCCATTCTGCCGACGTACATCGGCGTGCGGCGGTCGGCAACTGGTTAAGGGAATCTGATCAGATACAAAGTCGTACTAAGACTGTTTTGGGTGTGGTTGCCTATCCTTACATTATTAAAGTTAGAGTGTGTTTTTTTTCTGATGACAGCAAATGTGCTATATTTGTGCAAATTGTTTTAATAGTGTTTAAGCTGTATTAACAATGACTTCTGGATTTTAAAATATTGATTTTGACAGGGTTGAGAATATTATAATTAAGAGTCCAGAATTCGAAAGTAAATAAAGGGAAGTTGTATATTCCAGGCGCTACGCCAGAGCAATTGTGGTTAGTAAAGAAAAAGAGAAGTAACTATGTTGTGTAATTCCGGACACTAGAGAGAAAAATATTAAGGTTTGAAGGTGTTATAGATGAATGAAGGCTGAATGGAATGGCCAAATGAATGTGGAATGAGAGAGTTGTTGTATTGTGTATAACAAATACACAGGGTATCATTTTGATTAGTAGAAATATTTTAAGTGTGTGTCTGGAATGTAAACAACAGGTTGTCTCATATTGTGTTTAGGCCCATGTTAAATTAAATTAAAAGAATTGATAAAGGGATTTTGGTAAAGGAAGGGTGAAAATTTGAAAAAATGTTTGAATAAGTTACTGAAAGTAAATGACTGTAATCAAGATACATTGCTGCGTATATTGAGTCCATGGGGTAGTAGAATGTGATGGGAAGGATTTATTTGAAATAAGCAATCAGAATGACTATTCTGGATATTTACCTTCTGAATTCCCAGGGTGTCAGTCATAAAGTGTTGGTGATGAAATGTTGTCTATCCATCAATGTTTTGTTTGTTGCTGATAATCAGACATATTTGCAAAGTTGGGAGACTTCTGAGTCAGAATATGTGTTTGGGTAAAATGTTCTGTCCTAAGTCCCTTGGGTCCACTTGGATCCTGGGAATAGAAGAAACTAAGAGGTTTAAGTTTTGTTGAAGTTCTGCTATAATACTGGATTTGGAAAAATGTTTAGTTAAATATATTGAATCTATATAATGAAAACCCTTGCTGAGAAACATTTTCATTCCTGCATGTTTTACTTATGTTTGAGTCAATTAAGAATATTATTTTTAGTATCTCCAATGGTTAAGGCCTGAATTGATCAGGTAGATTCTGTGATTACTCATGTCGGATGAGGAGTATCTGCCCCAGCCAGCCTGCATTCACCCACAGCCCTCTTCATATGAAGAAATGCCCACCCCAGTCATACCCTACACCCCATTCATACCCTGCCCTATAACCTATCCGAATGGAGTGACGACTACAGCTTTAACATGGAAATCTTCGTTGTTCATCTTCGTTGTTCAAATACCATAGGAGGTGCTCAGATGACTAAAGGCGGACTCCTGCTGGAAAATGTTCCTGTGAATGATACCTCAAGGGGGAGCCACATGACACAAACCTGGGGTACAAAATTCCTGTGAGCACCACATGAAAAAGATCCAGATGTGCCAGTCTCGCCCAACGCATCAGTTCCAGTCTGTCTGTGGATATCAAGTTCTGTCCTTACAAAGAGGCAGTGATTTGGGGTAGAGAATTCATGTCTGTACATATGAGTGAGCACAGAATTGAACCAAAAGGTTTTGGAAAAAGTTGAGCAGAATGAGAGTTATAATGTGGACATTTCCTTTTCCTTCCTTTTCTGCGAATCTAATGGACATTCAGAAGCCATCCAAGAGACTTTTCTTTTTGAGTTTTTCTTTGGGACTTTTTATTTGGCCTAAAGGCTGTCATGCCCCTCCCACTTGTTTCTATGGACTACCACGCCCCTTCCTCCCTTTTGCATTCCATGGACAATTGCTATACAGCTGAGATTACATGTTTGTTGTTTTCTATTTTTGCATGCTTAGAAGGTGGTCCGGGTGAGGGTCAGGGGGCATATTGGGATTGTTGTTGTAGTGTGCCCAGGAAATGCGCGACCATTTCAGTGTGTATACTGTTTGAAGGGATGCTGGCATAGGCACTGTATTATATATGTATTGGTTTACATGTCATCTACCAGCCTCTGTGTTCTAGGGGGAGCCTTAAGGTTATATGTGGCCCACCCGATAAAATCACTGGTAACACACTCATTGGACATAGAGAGGATGTGCATTCAGAGTCTACAGGAACTCCACAGTGCTTGACACCTTAGATCGTGCCCTACATCACACTTCATGCATGTCTCTGGCCCCCAATACTGAGATGGCCAAGCTACTTTCACAGCTTGCTTTTGCAGGATTTTCTGAAGGTGCGCAACAGGTCCTTAAGCAGACAGCCACTGGCCTTGGACAACAGCACGTACATTTGTTGTGGAAGAACATGCCATCCATGGATTTGGAATGATTCCAAGGGGTGGTGTTGCTTGGCCTCATTTGTTCCGATAGTGGTTATTCTCGGGGGCAGTGAGGAACGTCACTTGCTCAAGGCTAGTGTTTGTCCTGGATGCCCCCTCAAACACCGTTATGCTGGGTCATTGTTTCTGGAAAAGAACATGACCTGAGCATGGTTCCTCTCAGGAGCCTGAGGGGGTATTGACTTGATGAAAAAACAAAATAATTGCTTGGGAGCCCCCTGGGTAACATGGGGGGTTTGGTCTCAATGCTTGAATCCTGGATTAATCCTGGATTAGGGATATTGAAATGTGTGTTGTACTGATTTTACTTATGGTATTGCTTTTATATGCCTGCTTCAGGTTTATTATGAGCATGGTTTCCGAGGTACTTGACCTTCCAACCCAGCTGCAGCTAATAGAATATATCTTAACTTTTACTATGGCCACTGGGATGAGTATGTCACAGTGAGAAGAAGTAAGTCATGTTTATGGTTTGATTTCATGATTTAGAGGGGATTGTTGTGATATGGCTGAACCAGAGTGACTCCATCTTTATGAGTTCATATAAGATTAACTTGGGTTAACCTTACTAGTTAGCTTAAACTCTGTATCTGCAGACTGTAGCAGTTTTTCTATAAAACATGCATATAAGAAAATATAGCTTGCATAAGCAGTTTTATTCTGTACTGTCTAAATAAAGAAATTGTGTCACAATATGTCTATGCCACATATCCCATTAATGTGACACATGAAAGCAGATGACATAATTAATGATATGTAATGATATGTAATGTACGCCTCTGTATTAACCACACCCATGTTCTATGCAATGATTGGCTGATAAGGGTGCATATAAAATGCAGCCCCTCCCAGAATAAACCAGACAACTGCTGAACTGTAATCTTGACTCATCACCTTCTTGTGTAAGCCAAGATGTTGTCTCCTTAATACTGCAGTGTTAAGTAAAGGGATTCGTGAGTATTGTAATTGCGTTAGTTATACCTCTAGCTGGTCTATAGAAATACAATTTTAATCACAACAGACTCGGCCCCCTTCCGTGAGTTTGTACAATGTGCAGTTCCTCAGTGGCAGGTCCCCAAACACCACTTTTTCTCACGGAAGGCGATTCTGGCTCTCTACCGGCATGTGAAAGGCAATGTCCTTGCCTCGCTGGACAGGGCGGTCAGCGGTAAGGTGCATATTACTGCTGACTCATGGTCCAGCAGGCATGGACAGGGACGTTACCTGTCTTTCACGGCCCATTGGGTCACACTTCTGGCAGCTGGGAAGAATGCAGGACAAGGTGCAGTAGTGTTGGAGGTTGTTCCGCCACCATGCCTCCAAAATGCTACTACTGGTTGTGACACACCTCTCTCCTCCACCCCCTCCTCTTCTTTTTCCTCCATGGCCTCTTCCTGTGCTCTGTCCTCAGAACCAGCAGTGCTCCGTAGGCGTTCAAGGGGCTATGCAAGTATGCAGGCAAAACGATGCCATGCCGTGCTTGCGCTGGTTTGTTTGGGGGACAGGAGCCACACTGAGGCAGATATTTTGTCAGCTCTGCAGGGGCAGGCGGAGAGGTGGTTGACGCCACGCCAGCTTAAGCCAGGAATGGTGGTTTGCGACAATGGCACCAACCTCCTCTCCGCCCTCCAACAGGGACAGTCAGTCTTCCTGCACCACAACTAGAGTATATGGGAGAGGTTGCAGTGTCGTGGCACCAGCACCAGTGCCACCAGCCCAATTTTTCATCCCCTGTTTAACAGGAGCGTTTAATTACAATTTTTGATGCAATGCTTTGCAGCAGGGCTCATTCCTGCACCACAACTAGAGTATATGGGAGAGGTTGCAGTGTCGTGGCACCAGCACCAGTGCCACCAGCCCAATTTTTCACCCCCTGTTTAACATGGGAGTTTAATTACAATTTTTGATGCAATGCTTTGCAGCAGGGCTCATTCCTGCACTACAACTAGAGTATATGGGAGAGGTTGCAGTGTCGTGGCACCAGCACCAGTGCCTAAGGCCCAATTTTTCAGCCCCTGTTTAACAGGGGCGTTTAATTACAATTTTTTATGCAATGCTTTGCAGCCGGGCTCATTCCTGCACTACAACTAGAGTGTATGGGAGAGGTTGCAGTGTCGTGGCACCAGCACCAGTGCCTAAGGCCCAATTTTTCAGTCCTTGTTTAACAGGAGCATGTAATTACCTTTCTTGATATAATATTTCACAGCAGGGCCCGTTCCTGTGCCCACCAAGAGTAACTGTGAGGACTTATAGTGTTGTGGCACCAGCACCAGCACTAGAACCACCAAAGGTCCAATTTTTCTACCAATGTTCAACAATGGCATGTCATTACAATTCTTGATATAATCGTTCACAGCAGGGTGCTCCAAACCCCACCAAGAGTCACTTTGAGGGCTTACAATGTTGTGGCAACACCAACACCTTGTTCCGCCATTTCTGAAGAGCATATAGGGCAGGCCCTTACTTTCAAACATCCAACTTACAAATGTCTCCTACTTGCAAACGGAAGGAGACAACAGGAAGTGAGATGAAAAAAGATAGACGGCAAAACAAATTATACAGGGGTGATAACCCTTCCCTATGTTTTCCAAAAAGCTTAAAAATAGATTTCTTTGACTGGAGCTACACTTTAAAAATGTACCAGTTCAAAATTACAAACAGATTCTACTTAACACAACAAACCTACACAGTCCCTGTCTTGTTTGCACCACCTGTATACTGCTGTTCTGAGCATATAGGGCCTGGGGGCCCCACGTCTTTCCTTTTTTTAATATTGGTACGGGGTTCCCCTTAATATCCGTACAAGACCCAAAGGGGCTGGTAATGGGCAGGGGGGGGCTACCCATGCCATTTTTCTCAATGATTTTCATCCATATTGCCGGAACCAGATATTACATTAAAAACGCAAGCAGTTTGAAATGACTTTTTTTCCGTTAAATGTCATTTTGTGCAGGGACTGTTCTAAACACAGGAAAAACATGGCACTTCACAGGAATACTATAGACACCCCCCAGGCACGATATTTAAAGGAATATTTCACTTTTTTTTTCACTTTAATCGTCATTAAAATCAGTGCTCCCGCCAAAACGGCCATTTTTAAAAACATTTTAGGCATTGACCCATGTCCCCTGGGGCAGGAGCAATGTCCCCAAACCCTTTTTTAGGACAGTATCTTGCATATTAGCCATTAAAATTAGCACTTTTTATTTCGAACGTTCGAGTCCCATAGACTTCAATGGGGTGCTAAAGTTCGTACGAATTTGCGGTCCGTTCAAAAATTCTGATGCGAACCGAACCGGGGGGTGTTCGGCTCATCCCTACTTCTGATATGAGGTCATTCTTTCAGCCGACCCATCGACAGGTCTCATCCGGATCCAGCATCCGGGAACGCCTAGACCGTCAGGTGTCCGACTACATCGGGTTAACGGCCAATGTGGATGCTCTGAGGAGTGATGAACCCCTGGACTACTGGGTGGGCAGGCTTGACCTCTGGCCAGAGCTTGCCCAATTTGTAATGGAACTGTTGGCTTGCCCCTCGTCCAGTGTCCTTTCCGAAAGGACGTTCAGCGCAGCAGGGGGGATCGTGACTGATAAGCGCATTCACCTAGCTCACTACAGTGTTGATTACCTCACATTTCTAAAAATGAATGAGGCATGGATCTCGGAGGAATTCAACACATGTGACCAGTAGACCATGTATATCTCTATAAATGATTTATTTAATCGAGCACACAGACCTTTTTTCTACATTTGGCTCACTTCCTTGTACAACAAAAGCACACCGTACTATATGCCTGTACCCTCCTGTTTGAAGAGGTTGAGCGGTGTCATATTTTTGGGGCACAGCAGCGCGTTGCTGGTATCAGTGCTGCTGTCAGTGCTCTCTATCTCGGTGCTGGTGTCCGTGCTCTATATCACGGTGCTGGTGTCAGTGCTCTCTATCACGGTGCTGGTGTCAGTGCTCTCTATCACGGTGCGGGTGTCAGTGCTCTCACAGTGCTGGTGTCAGTGCTATATATCACGGTGCTGGTGTCAGTGCTCTATATCACAGTGCTGGTGTCAGCGCACTCTATCACGGTGCTGGTGTCAGTGCACTCTATCACGGTGCTGGTGTCAATGCTCTCTATCACAGTGCTGGTGTCAGTGCTCTCTATCACGGTGCTGGTGTCAGTGCTCTCTATCATGGTGCTGGTGTCAGTGATCTATATCACGGTGCTGGTGTCAGTGCTCTCACGGTGCTGGTGTCAGTGCCCTTGGAATCACAGAGGCACACATTACATCTGGATCAGGACAAAAGACAGATGGAAATCTGCCCTCACCCAGAACACCTCTACTACTGGAGTTGTAAGTGTAAGTGTATTTTAACAGTCATCCATGTCTTACCAAGACATTGGTTCCCCAGCAAAGGTCCCCTAACACCCTTGGAATCGCAGAGGCACACATTACATCTGGATCAGGACAAACGTCAGATGGAAATCTGCCCTCACCCAGAACACCTCTACTACTGGAGCTGTAAGTGTATTTTAACATTCACCCAGGTCTTACCAAGACATTGGTTCCCCAGCAAAGGTCCCCTAACACCCTTGGAATCGCAGAGCCACACATTACATCTGGATCAGGACAAACGTCAGATGGAAATCTGCCCTCACTCAGAACACCTCTACTACTAGAGCTGTAAGTGTAAGTGTAGTTTAACAGTCACCCAGGTCTTACCAAGACATTGGTTCCCCAGCAAAGGTTCCCTAACACCCTTGGAATCACAGAGGCGCACATTACATCTGGATCAGGACAAACATCAGATGGAAATCTGCCCTCACCCAGAACACCTCTACTACTAGAGCTGTAAGTGTAAGTGTAGTTTAACAGTCACCCAGGTCTTACCAAGACATTGGTTCCCCAGCAAAGGTCCCCTAACAGCCTTGGAATCGCAGAGGCACACATTACATCTGGATCAGGACAAAAGTCAGATGGAAATCTGCCCTCACCCAGAACACCTCTACTACTGGAGCTGTAAGTGTAAGTGTATTTTAACAGTCACCCAGGTCTTACCAAGACATTGGTTCCCCAGAAAAGGTCCTCTAATGCCCTTGGAGTGGCAGAGGCACACATTACATCTGGATCAGGACAAACGTCAGATGAAAATCTGCCCTCACCCAGAGCACCTCTACTACTGGAGCTGTAAGTGTATTTTAACAGTCACCCAGGTCTTACCAAGACATTGGTTCTCCAAAGGTCCCCTAACACCCTTGGAATCGCAGAGGCACACATTACATCTAGATCAGGACAAACGTCAGATGGAAATCTGCCCTCACCCAGAACACCTCTACTACTGGAGCTGTAAGTTTAAGTGTATTTTAACAGTCACCCAGGTCTTACCAAGACATTGGTTCCCCAGGAAAGGTCCCCTAACACCACTGGAATCGCAGAGGCACACATTACAACTGGATCAGAACAAACGTCAGATGGAAATCTGCCCTCACCCAGAACACCTCTACTACTGGAGCTGTAAGTGTAAGTGTATTTTAACAGTCACCCAGATCTTACCAAGACATTGGTTCCCCAGAAAAAGTCCTCTAATGCCCTTGGAGTGGCAGAGGCACACATTACAACTAGATCAGGACTAACGTCAGATGGAAATCTGCCCTCACCCAGAATACCTCTACTACTGGAGCTGTAAGTGTAAGTGTATTTCTTGATCATACATCACGGGACACAGGAGCTTCATTACATAGTGGGTTATATAGGCACCTCTGGTGATTGGACACTGGTTAACCCCAATTAAGGAGAATTCCTCCCCTATATAACCCCTCCCATATGGGAGGCACCTCAGTTTTTTCGCCAGTGTCTATGGTGGTTGGTCACGTAAAACTTTAGTTCTGTGCAGGTCCCTGCGGGGGCCTAAGGGCTACAACAAACCGGATCCATACCTCGGGCCGATATTTGACTCCCAAGATGGTATGGTACCCGGGTCTCGTCAGCTGAAGAAACAAGGTTTGGCCTGTACGTCCTCTCCCATTGGAAGACTGGGCTCTGGGAAAACCAGACTTGGTGTACTGTTTATACAGAGCGCACAAAAGTTTCTGGCAGAGTCTTTTACATGGTCCAGGTAGGAGGCTCTTCCGAGAAAGAGCCCCAGATAAACCTGGAGGTTGGCTAACACTGCCCGCCGTGATGGGTGAAGGCTGGAATTTGTCGGTTTCAGCAATTCCTGCGGCGAGGACAGGTAAGGGAATTTAATCCTATATATATAATTATATGATGGATTTCTTCATTTTGAGTAGTTGTATGTCTTACCTGGTTTCCACAACTAGAGGGAGTAAGAGCAGCCTGATGCATACTTACATGCCTTTCAGTACACACGCTCAGTGAAGCTTGGTTCTCCAGCTGTCTCACGTCTCCACTGCAGTCCCTGCCACATCAAGGTAAAACAGGGGTCCCACGTAGTCTGGGGGTCCCACGCAGCTCCGGTGGAGTTCTCCTTTCTCCCCCATGGATCCCGCGGTCCTCGTGCACGCGCGCCGGGGGCGCGTTCCTGGTCTAATGGAGGAGGGGGGAGGGGGGTTGTGAGCTGTGCACGTCAGTGTGCACGGCGCTGTACTGCGCAGGCGCCAGGCGGCAGATTTAAAAAGCCCAGAGCGTCAGAGGTCTGTAAGTGAGAGACACAGGAGCTGTGGGCAGTAAGCTTCCGAGGGGATTGGATCCAGGCAAACTTAGACACCTACTCAGCATCAGGTTGTGCAGTTTAAGCATAAATATTATTGTGAGACTTTAAGCACAACAGTGATTGCACTTGTACTAGTACCTCTGCTTTGTAGCATAGGACTATGTCTCCTCGTAAGAGGGTCTCAGGGGGAGGTAGCAAAAGCACTGGCAAATCCCTGCCTAGGTCCAGGGGTTCTAAAAGTGCCTGTAAGTTACCATCCCCCCCTGCAAGACTGGAGCCAGCCTCTCAAGACGAGTCAGTGCCCCTGTCAGGTATTGCAGCCTCTCCTAATGTCCCAGCCCCGGTTTATGTCACTGAGGACTCCCTTAGGGCTACATTGGAGGGTTTTGAAGGGAGAATAATGAATTTTATTTCAGCTTCCCTGAAAGATAGCAGGAAAAGGGGTAGATCCCCTCCCTCTGCTGAAATTCCTCTCTCAGATGATTCTTCTGAAAATGAAGAGAGATCCCTGTCTTGGGACAGGGATCAGGAGCAGTCGGATGATTCAGAGGAAGAGGAGAGAGTCCCCTCCTCCCAGGCGCTCAGAAAACAGGTGCAGTATTATACTGAATTGGTGCGTACCACATTCAGAATGCCTGCTGCTGAAGTCGCTACGTCCTCTGTTTCTTCCCTGGGAGTAAGGAAAGCCCCACAGACTGCCTATTCCTTTCCAATTCATCCCTTAATGGATGAATTGTTTTATGAGGATTGGGGACATCCCGATAAACTGTTTGCTCCTCCTAAAAGGTTTTCTATGCATTATCCTCTGGAGGAAAGTTTCACCAAGAAGTGGGGGGCCCCATCTGTTGATGCGGCTGTTTCTTGCGTGAATAAAAACCTGACTTGTCCTTTGGATAATGCGCAGGTATTTAAAGATCCAACTGATAAGAAGCTGGAAACCTTATTAAAAGCCTCCTTTTCCATGGCTAGCGCTGTAGTGCAACCTACAGTCGCAGCCGTGGGGTTATGCCAGTTCCTCAAGGAACAGGTTAAACAGATGCTTGGGCTCCTTCCCAACGAGGAAGTAGAGAAGTATGCAGAGATGCCTCATATTCTGTGTTTCATGATTGATGCGATTTTGGATTCTGTCCAACAAGCATCATGTTTGTCCCTCATGTTGGTACACATGCGAAGGGCCCTATGGCTAAAGAATTGGGCAGCTGAGCTGTCATGCAAAAAGCATTTGATTGGGTTCCCGTTTAAAGGGGAACGTTTGTTTGGAGAAGAATTAGATAAATTTGTGCAAAAAATTTCAGGGGGTAAATCTACTCTCCTTCCAGTCAAAAGGAGCAAGCGTCCTTCATTCAGGCGTGCTCTCTCTCCTGGAGCATCAAGCTCCGTGGCGACGGTGGCTCAGTGGCGACGGCCTTCTCAACCCTCCTCTACAGGAAAGGCTCAGGGCCAGGCCCAGGGGCAGAAACAGGCTTGGGGGGCGAAAGCCTTGTGAAGGTGCGCCCCCGCTCGGCCGAGTGGGGGGAAGGCTCCTGCAGTTTTGCAGGAGCCTGGCGGGAAGAGATCCGGGACAAGTGGGTGATCTCTTCGGTATCTCTGGGCTACAGGCTAGAGTTTCAGGAGATTCCACCTTCTCGCTTTCTAAGGTCAAGGATCCCCAGGGATCCAGTAAAGCAAAAACCGCTATTTCTGGCCTTAGATCACTTACTATCCCAGGGGGTGATAGTAGAAGTGGACCCAAAAGAACAGGGTTCAGGGTTTTACTCAAATCTCTTCACCGTTCCAAAGCCAAATGGAAGTGTCAGACCTATCCTAGATCTGAAGGATCTGAACCGTTTTTTACGCATCCGGTCCTTCCGAATGCAGTCAATCCGCACTGTGATCTCCTCCCTGCAAGGGGGAGAGTTTATGGCATCAATAGATATCAAGGATGCATATCTCCATGTGCCAATTTTTCCCGCACACCAAAAATTTCTAAGGTTCGCGGTAGAGCGGCACCATTTTCAATTTGTGGCCTTGCCGTTCGGGCTTGCTACGGCCCCTCGAGTCTTCACAAAGATTCTGGACCCTCTCTTGGCAAACCTAAGAGCTCAGGGTATAGCCGTCATGGCTTATCTAGACGATTTGCTTCTCATAGAGAAAACAGTAGCGTTCCTGAACCACAGCGTCACCAGAACGCTAGAACACCTGGAACGCCTGGTTTGGATCATAAACCTAGAAAAGTCGTCCCTACAGCCTGCCACCAGGTTGGAATACCTGGGTATGATCATCGACACCGCTCAGGGCAAGGTGTTTATTCCAAGGCCAAAGGCCTTGGCCATTGGGGATCTGGTGCGCCTAATTCTGGGCAAAAAATCTTCCCCCATTCGGTTGTGCATGAGACTGTTAGGGAAAATGGTCGCCTCCTTTGAGGCCGTCCCATTCGCCCAGTTCCACTCAAGGCCTCAGCAAAGATGCATCCTTGCGGCTTGGAACAGGAAGCCCCAATCCTTGGATCTTCCTATGCGTCTATCCCCAGGGACACGCAGGAGTCTCATCTGGTGGTTACAAACCAAGAATTTGCTGAAGGGCAAAACTTTTCTTCCTCTTCCATGGAAGATTATCACGAAAGATGCCAGCCTGACAGGCTGGGGAGCAGTGTTGGAGGAGACGTGCTCGCAGGGGAAATGGTCTGCGATCGAGAAGCTATTGCCCATAAATGTCCTGGAGTCTTCATTTCAGGAGTGGAAAATTGTCAGGCGGATTTTCTGAGCCGCCAGCAGTTGTGCCCAGGAGAATGGGCTCTGCACCCCGAAGTGTTTCGGAACATATGTCACAGGTGGGGTACTCCAGACGTAGATCTGTTTGCATCCAGGTTCAACAGGAAACTGGACAATTTTGTGTCAAGGACAAAAGATACACTTGCTCAGGGGTCAGATGCTCTGACAGTTCCCTGGGATCAGTACAATCTGATCTATGCCTTCCCCCCGAGCCCGCTTCTGTCGCGGTTCCTGGGAAGAGTCAAGAGGGAGACAAAATCGGTCCTTTTGGTGGCCCCGGCTTGGCCCAGGTGACCATGGTACGCAGAGATCATGAAGTTGGCAGTAGGCAGGCCATGGATCCTCCCTCTCCGGCCAGATCTGCTTTCACAGGGTCCAATTTACCATCCTGCTTTACGCAGTCTGAATTTGACGGTTTGGCTTCTGAGACCCACATTCTGAGAGACCGTGGCCTTTCGGGGCCAGTCCTTTCTACTCTGGTCAATGCCAAAAAGCCGGCCTCCAGGCTTATTTATTTCAAAGTCTGGAGGGCATATGTTTCCTGGTATGAACTCAGGAAATGACATCCTAGAAAGTATGTCATTAGCAGGATCTTGGCCTTTCTCCAGTCAGGCCTAGAAATGAATTTGGCCATAAGCACTATCAAGGTGCAGATTTCAGCCCTGTCAGTATTTTTTCAGAAGCCACTTGCATCGCATTCCCTGGTGCGGGCTTTCATCCAGGGGGCCATGCGGATGAGACCGCCAGTCAAACCTCCAGTATGCCCATGGGATCTGAATTTGGTTCTCTCGGCTTTGCAGGGGCAACCATTTGAACCTTTGCATCTGGCTTCATTAGTTCTCCTGACTAAAAAATTGGTCTTCTTGGTAGTCATATCTACGGCTAGAAGAGTATCAGAGCTAGCAGCTCTTTTCAGCAAGGAGCCGTATCTAATTATTCATAAGGACCAGGTGGTCATGCGTCCCAACAGGTCCTTTCTACCTAAGGTGGTTTCGGGATTCCATTTGAATCAAGACGTAATCCTACCATCCTTTTTTCCGGACCCACAGTCCGCAGAAGAAGAATCTTTGCACACTTTGGATGTGGTTAGGGCAATCAGTATATATCTTCGGGCAACTGCTCAGATAAGGAAAACTGATTGCTTGTTTATTTTGCCGGAAGGCCCTAGGAAGGGCCAGGTGGCGTCAAAATCCACTCTCTCAAGGTGGATTAGACAGGTTATTTCTCAGGCCTATAGTGTAAAGGGGAAGATTCCTCCTTTTCAAGTGAAAGCGCACTCTACTCGGGCTGTAAGTGCTTCTTGGGCAGTGCATCACCAGGCCTCCCTGGCTCAGATCTGTAAGGCTGCAAATTGGTCATCAGTCCACACATTCACCAGATTCTATCAGGTGGATGTCAGAGGGCAAGAGGATATCGCCTTCGGGCGCAGTGTACTGCAGGCTGCAGTTTAGGTCCTCCGGTCCCTGGCAGTCTATAATTATGATCTGCGTCTCCCTCCCCTCAATCTGAGCTTTGCTTTGGGACATCCCACTATGTAATGAGCTCCTGTGTCCCGTGATGTATGATCAAGAAAATGGGATTTTTATATACAGCTTACCTGTAAAATCCTTTTCTTGAGAGTACATCACGGCACACAGGGCTCCCGCCCCTCTTGGGTTTTACGTGGTTTCTTATTGCTTTGCTACAAAACTGAGGTGCCTCCCATATGGGAGGGGTTATATAGGGGAGGAATTCTCCTTAATTGGAGTTAACCAGTGTCCAATCACCAGAGGTGCCTATATAATCCACTATGTAATGAAGCTCCTGTGTCCCGTGATGTACTCTCAAGAAAAGGATTTTACAGGTAAGCTGTATATAAAAATCCCATTTTTACAGTCATCCAGGTCTTACCAAGACATTCCCCAGAAAATGTCCTCTAATGCCCTTGGAGTGGCAGAGGCACACATTACATCTGGATCAGGACAAAAGAGAGATGGAAATCTGCCCTCACCCATAACACCTCTACTACTGGAGCTGTAAGTGTAAGTGTATTTTAACAGTCACCCAGGTCTTACCAAGACATTGGTTCCCCAGAAAAAGTCCTCTAATGCCCTTGGAATGGCAGAGGCACACATTACAACCAGGGCCGGACTGGCCTATCAGGATACCGGGAGATTTCCCAGTAGGCTGCCTGCCCTGGGGTCGCTTTTAGTTGCGGCTGCATTAGTGCTCTCTCCTATAGATCACAGCGCTCGCTGGCTCAGTGTTCGGAGGCTGCTCTGCAACACGGCCCCACCCCCCTAGATCTGCTTATGTGATAGTAGAGAGAATCAGCGCTCTGCCTATCACATGAGCCGATCTGGGGGGGTGGGGCCGTGTTGCAGAGCGGCCGCCGGACACAGAGACAGCCAGCTCTGTGATCAAGAGGATGGCATACAGCCCATACAGTCCGCCCTGTGTGCCTGGATAGGAGGATCAGCAGGGGGCTGCATATAGAGGAAATTAGCTTTCTAGGGAGAGGAGGAGAATCAAGCATTCAGCGGCTGCATGGAGGAATATAGAAAGCTTTTTTCCTCTATATGCAGCCCCCCTGCTGATCCTCCTATACAACTTCTTTTACTGCCCCCCCAGTTCACCTTGTGCTCCCTGCCCCCCCCACAGTTCTCTCCACCCCTGTTCTTTCTGCCCCCCCAACCAGTGCTCTTCACCCTCCCCGTGCTCCCCCCCAGTGCTCTCCCCCGTGCTCTTCACCCCCCAAGTGCTCTTCACCCCCCCAGTGCTCTTCATCCCCCCATGCTCCCCCCAGTGCTCTTCACCCCCTCCCCCCAGTGCTCTTCTCCTCCCTTTTCTCCACCCCCCAGTGTGCTCCACTCCCCCAGTACGCTCCAATCCCCCCAGTGCTCTCCCCCCTGTTCCCTCCCCCCGCAGTGCGCTCCACTCCCCCAGCGCTCTCCCCCCTGTTCCCCCTCAGTGCGCTCCACTCCCCCCAGTGCTCTCCCCCCTGTTCTCCCCCCCCCAGTGCTCTCCACTCCCCCCAGTGCTCTCCCCCCTGTTCTTTCCCCCTCCAGTGCTTTTCACTTCCCCAGTGCTCTCCCCCGTTCTACCCCCCCAGTGCTCTTCACTCCCCCCAGTGCTCTCCCTCCGTTCTACCCCCCAGTCCTCTCCCCCCTGTTCTACCCCCCCAGTGCTCTCCACTCCCCCCAGTGCTCTCCGCCCTTGCTCTTCCCCCCCCTGTTCCTTCCCCCTCAGTGCTCTCCCCCCTGTTCTCCCCCCCAGTGCTCTCCACTTCCCCCAGTGCTCTCCCCCCAGTGCTCTCCACTCCCCCCAGTGCTCTCCCCCCTGTTCTTTTCCCTCCAGTGCTCTCCCCCCTGTTCTTTCTCACCCCCCCAGTGCTCTCCAGCTCTCCCCATCACTCTCCAGCCCCCACCCCAGTGCTCTCCAGCCCTCCATTCTCCCCACTCCTGTTCTTTCTGGCCCCCTGGTGCTCTCAAGCTCCACCCATCACTCTCCAGCCCCCTGTGCTCTCTACCCCCCTTGCTCTCTACTCCTGTTCTTTTTGGCTTCCCCCAGCACTCTCCACTCCCCACCCCTGTACTCTCCACTCCCCCCCCCCTGCATTTTGGCCCCACCCATGTGCTCTCCAACCCTGCCAATGCTCTCCACCTCCCATAATGCTCTCCAGTCCCCGTGTTTTCCCCCTGTTCTTTCTGGCCCCCACTGGTGCTCTCAAGGTCTCCCACCTACTCTTTGTACCCCCCAGTACTCTCCAGCCCCGTGCTCTCATCCCTTGTTTTTCTGCCCCCCCAGTGTTCTTCGCCACCCCACACTCTTAGCCCCCTCAGTGCTCTCAGCCTACCATGCTCTCCACCACTGTCCTTTTTGGCCCCCCCAGTACTCTCAAGTTCCCCCCAGCACTCTCTGCTCCCCAACCCTGTGATCTCCACTCCCCCTGCTCTTTGACCCCACCCATGTGCTCTCCAACCCCACCAGTACTCTCTGATCCCCCTTCTCTGCAGCTCCCATCCAGTGCTCTCCACTTCCCCAGGACCAGAGGACAGGCTGGCTGGGGCCGGAAAACAGGGATGGCTGAAGGAGCAGGTGGCCAGGGACCATTTCATCTCACAGCAAACAGGTCCTCTGGAAGGAGCACCATCCTCATCCAAAACGAGAACAGACCCTGCCTGCTGCTGCCCATCATGGATAGCCTGCTGGCATGCAAGGTACCGTATCGAGCATCAATAACACACCTTCCCACAGACAGGGACTGCAGACTGGGACATAGGGCACAGGAGGGGCTGCATTCATGAGCACAGTGAGACTGCATTCATGGGCACAGTGAGACTGCATTCACAGCACAGTAAAGCTGCATTTGATGGGTACAGTGAGGCTGCAATAATGGACACAGTGAGGCCGCAATGGTGGGCACAGTGAGGCCACAATGGTGGGGACAGTGAGACTGCATTCACGGGCAGAGTAAAGCTGCATTTGGTGGGCACCCATCCCCCTTACCTTAGTGTATTCTTTCTGTGGAAGGTGCCCCCCCCCACGTTCTGAGTTCCTGGGGTTCCCCTTGATGATTGTCCACTTACCACTTTTAAATGGAATTTGCATATGTATATATATATATCCCTATGTGATTTCATATCTATATATAATACACTCTTCATCAAATGTGATTTAAAATGTATGGTTTTCCCTTTCATGAACAAGAAAATAATGACGTTATGCTGTTGGGCTGGTATAAATTTTTTTCCAGGGCTGGTTTTTATTCCCAGTCTGGCCCTGCCCCCCAGTGCTCTCAAGTCCCCCCCCCAGCGCTCTTCACTCCTCACCCCTGTGATCTCCACTCCCCCCTGCTCTTTGCCCCCACCCGTGTGTTCTCCAACCCCGCCACTACTCTCTGCTCCCCTTCCTTCCACTTCCCCAGGACCAGAGGACAGGCTGACTGGGGCCAGAAAATGAGGACTGCTGAAGGTGCAGGTGGCCAGGGACCACTCCATCTCACAGCAAACAGATCCTCTGGAAGGAGCACCGTCCCCATCCAAAACGAGAACAGACCCTGCCTGCTGCTGGCCATCATGGATATCCTGCTGGCATGCAAGGTACTGTATCAAACATCAACAACACACCTTCCCAAAGACAGGGACTGCAGAATGGGACATGGGGCACAGGAGGGGCTGCAATTATGGGCACAGTGAAGCTGCATTCATGGCACATTGAAGCTGCATTTGATGGGCACAGTGAAGCCGCATTGGTGGGCACAGTGAGGCCGCATTGGTGGGCACAGTGAGACCGCATTGGTGGGCACAGTGAGGCTGCATTGATGGGGCCCGTGAGGCTGCATTTGATGGGCACTGGTGAGGCTGCATTGAGCTCTTGCATCAAGTCTGCAGTCTCTGACCATCTCCTGTAGCATGTCTGCAGTCTCGGAGGGAGTCTGGAGAGGAGTCAAGAGTGGGAGCACCACTGGGATGGGGGTCATGGGAAAAGTCAGACTTGTGTGGACTGTGGACAGGAGACTATAGGATAAAACCAGAGCCACCAAGCTGGAGCCGACTGACTGAGCCCTGCACAGTGCACCTGAGAGGAGGTCATTGTCAGCACCGCCAGGCCAGTCGGGGGGGGGGGGGGGGTCACTGATATAAGGGGGCAATGATATAAAGGGTTTTGCTCCTTATATTTGTAACCCACCCCCCCCTTACCTTAGTGTATTCTTTCTGCAGAAGGTGCCCCCCCCACGTTCTTAGTGTGTGTGTGTGTGTGTGTGTATATATATATTTAATATTATCTATATTTAATACTCTCTTCATCATACGTGCTTTAAAATGTATGGTTTTCCCTTTCATGAACAAGAAAATAATGACGTTATGCTGTTGGGCTGGTATGACATTTTTTCCAGGGCTGGTTTTTATTCCCAGTCTGGCCCTGAATGTAGCTCATCAGTCACGTGCCCCGATTCGTTGATTTACTTCCCCCATTTATACCTATTTATTTTCTATGTATTATATAATCTAAATATTGTGTTTATTCTTAATTCCTATTCATATTTAATAAACTATTACTATTTAATATTTAATCTTATTTCTTAATATTTTGTTGCCTCTGTCTACGATAAAATGTCTCCTTTAATGCGGACTGGACGTATCGCTGGAGAAATCCCTGCAGTGCGAGACGTCACGTGATTGCTCCGTTCCGCTCCCCCCTCCAATCCTCTGAGTTACCATGGCGATGCTGGCTGAACGTGAGTGCGGGGTGATTGGTGTTCATTGCGTTCTGTGTATGGTGGATGAAGGGACTTCTCTGTATTGTAGTTATTATGATGGAGAGAATGAGATGTCCCTGTGTGGAGCTCTGATCTGTCTCCCTGGAAACATGGACAGACTGCTTCTATGAGTAATCTCACACACATATATATATATTTATTTATATTGTTTTCCTATGGTCTGGACGCCCGTCCATAGGGGGCGCCTGAGCAGTTAAAAAAATAATAATTATGTAAAAAATGTCCTTATGAGCACTGTGTCCCGGCGCCGGGCGAAGTGCAATATGGGAAGGGCCACGTAGATGCAATTATGAGATTGCAGACGAGGCGCTTCATTTGACCCAAAAAAACTCGCTCTGTGGCACGGTCGATCACCCACAGCTTCCAGCACGATGGACTGGCCAGGCGAGTGCAGTGGATAGACTCAGATTCATTGAGCAGCGCTACCGACGTCACTCAAGGTAGTGACGTTGGCACTCGTCTGCTCAGTCCAGCGTGAGTAGGTAAGTGGAAGCTCATACAGTTGATGTTTGGCGGCACAGACTTGAGGGCAGAACCCCCCCCATCCCCCCCCTCTTATCAACTAGATCTAGATTGGGTTTTTTTTCGTCGGCAGCCAGCACAGATCTGCTTTTTTGTATTATTGATTGCTGCCCACCGCTGGAGTATGCATGTATGCAGAGGTACTCCAAGGAGAGGTAGAGGAGAAATCTGAAGTTTGTCTTTAAGAGCCATTGCCCATAAATGTTTTTCGGTGGGCGAACAGCAGAACCCCCCCTCCTCCAACTAGGAGGGTGGACGGAAGCACACCAAACCCCTAACCCCCCCTCCCTCGCTTATCAAATTCATACATTTTTTTGGGAGGTTGGACAGCAGCACAACCCGCCACCTCCCCCCTGGTATATGATGCCACCTGCCCCCTGGTATATGATGTGCAGAGCCCGGTGTATAATGTACAGCCTGGTATATGATGTGCAGAGCCCGGTGTATAATGTACAGCCTGGTATATGATGTGCAGAGCCCGGTGTATAATGTGCAGCCTGGTACATGATGTGCAGAGCCCTGTGTATAATGTACAGCCTGGTATATGATGTGCAGAGCTCGGTGTATAATGTACAGCCTGGTATATGATGTGCAGAGCTCGGTGTACTGGAACCATGTCCTGTGGTCTGATGAGACCAAGATAAACTTATTTGGTTTAGATGGTCTCAAGTGTGTGTGGCAGCAACCAGGTGAGGAGTACAAAGACAAGTGTGTCTTGCCTACAGTCAAGCATGGTGGTGGGAGTGTCATGGTCTGGGGTTGCATGAGTGCTGCCGACAACAGGGAGCTACAGTTCATTGAGGGAACCCGTGAATGCCAACATGTGCTGTGACATACTGAAGCAGAGCAAGATCTCCTCCCTTCGGAGACTGGGCTGCAGGGCAGTATTCTAACCTAAAAGCCCCAAACACACCTCCGAGAAGACCACTGCCTTAATAAAGAAGCTGAGGGGAAAGGTGATGGACTGGCCAAGCATCTCTCCAGACCTAAACCCTGTGCATCTGTGGGGCATCTTCAAACAGAAGGTGGAGGAGCACAAGGTCTCTAACATCCACCAGCTCCGTGATGTCGCCATGGAGGAGTGGAAGAGGACTCCGGTGGTAACTTGTGAAGCTCTGGTGAACTCCATGCCCAAGAGGGTTAAGGTAGTGCTGGAAAACAATGGTGGTCACAGAAAATACTCACTTTTGTTGCCAGCGGTTTAGACATTAATGGCTGTGTGTTGAGTTATTTTGAGGAGACAGCACATTTACACTGTTATACAAGCTGTACACTCACAAAATATTTACAAAAATGTGAGGGGTGTACTTACTCACTATTGAGACACTGTATATGTGTGTGTATATATATATAGTTTTTATTTTTTTTTGGGGGGGGGGGGGGATATTATAGCAAAAATGCTTTTTTTTTTCAAAATGTTTGCTCTTTTTTTGTTTATAGCGCAAAAAAATAAAAACCACAGAGGTGCCTAAATACCACCAAAAGAGCTCTATATGTGGGAAAAAAAGGACGTCAATTTTGTTAGGGTAGAAAGTTGCACGACCGCGCAATTGTCCATTAAAACTACGTAGTGCTGTATTGCAAAAAAGGGCTTGGTCAGGAAGGGGGTAAATCCTTCTGGAGCTGAAGTGGTTAATGTAGATACAACATTTAGCAACTCACATGGTTGATGATTAAAAGAGGCACATCTAAGTATGCAGGCATCCGGGATAAAGCTGTCCACATAAACCGCCTTCCGCATCGCCGGCTCTCACCGCTGTCACCCTAGGGCGATCTGAAAGTGAAGCTTGAACTGCTCATGGACCGCAGCGTAGAAGAGATGATGTTGATAGCGGTGCAGAGGACGGTCTATGTCTAGCTTTACCCTAGATGCTTGCATACTTGGATGGGCCTGTTTAATTCATCAACCATGTGAGTTGCTGAATGTTGTATCTTCATTAAATGTAACCATTGTGACATGACGCTACTTGTATATCAAGTCGCAATTTATTTAAAAACTTTTCTTGTCTTGCAAAAACTCTCTCAAACCAAGGTTTTAGTGTGTGTGTGTATGTATGTATGTGAGTATGTATGTATGTATTTGTATATATACAGTATATATATATGTATATATAAACAGGGGTCAAGTCCTGGGGAAAAAAGTGTGGGAACTCCCACCCAAGATCCACTCCCCCACCAAAAAAAAATGATACGCTCATATGCACGAACGCTTCAAAAGTGGTATTTTTCATCCGATTTCGTATTGTGTGTATGAAGCTTAACTGTTAGTACATTAAAAAAAAAACAATCCTCAATAAACATAAATACGGTAATTCTCTGAATAATCAGCATTCATTCAATTGTGCTTCCATGCAAATGTGAACATCATGTTCTGATCTTTATTGGGGAATTTTATTTTGTATATAGAGTGTTTATGTGGTGAGTTTACACTTTTCATTGAACAGAGTTTGGATAACACAGGGTTAAACAGGTCATAAATTAACTGCATATTATCTGGACAGAATGCTTGGGGAGATAGTGATGTGTTCCTGTTTAGGAGATGTATGTTAGCTTGGGGGGCTGCAACACACACTCACTGCTATTCCAACCCTTCACATATCTCCACATAAACTTCCCTCCTGGCAGTAAACTTTGCCAGGTATTGTGCTCAGCTTACCACCTCAAACTGATGTTCCTCCCTCACCTCTCTCCCTGCATGTTCTGTGAGCATAAAAGCTATGCTCCTCTTCTGGGTTCTCTCATCATATGGCATTGAAGATAGAGGAGGGGGGATTCAGCAGGACACACAGAGCAAGTATGTAGGAGACTGGGGGGGGAGATGAGGGGACAGAAAATAAGGAGGGGCCGGCGGAGGGGTGGGGGGGGGCGCATCACGAGAGGTCTGACTAAATACAATCTCTTAGCAGCAGGGACCTGATCTACCCGTCAGCTAGCTGTGATTGACAGGTAGATTGAAACGGAAGCTGTCATGGGGCCCCTACTGGCAATGCCTGAATGATCAGGTGTGTGGCACTTACTATTGCGAGCTGTGTTGGCGGCTGCTGGTGTAGCACCTGCCATACAGCTCACATACTTCAAAGTCTTGCCGGACACGGCTGCTAACGGGAACTGAGTTTCTGTTGTGGAAAAAGTACAGGAACTCCGTTCCCATGCGTTCCTGCAGGACTTGAGCCCTATATATATATATATATATTATAATATACACATTATATGTATTCTCATACACACACATAATGTCTGATAGTCTTAGTCTTAGTTCTCTCTCCAGCCCGCAGGAAGCAGAAGTGGTCAGTTGACTCCAGGAACATCGCCTGGACCAATGACGACTCCAAGCTCAGGCAGAAGATGCTGGAGAAGATGGGTTGGTCCAAGGGCAAGGTGAGCGCAATATTTTAGAGGAGGCCATATATCAAGAGTCAAATTCACCCCCTGTTACATAGTAATGTTGAATAAAGACACCAGTCCATCCAGTTCAACCTGAGTGAGTGTCTATAATTGTCCCTCTCCCCGTACATTGCACACTCACATTGGTCCCTACCCCCAAGGTCCCCATTCATATACTAGGGCCAATTTTGGACAGAAGCCAACTAACCTACCTGCATGTCTTTGGAGCATGGGAGGAAACCAGAGTACCCGGAGGAAACCCACGCAGGCACAGGGAACACATGCAAACTCCAGGCAGGTAGTGTCGTTGTTAGGATTTGAACCAGTGACCCTTTTTACTGCTAGGCCAGATTGCTAACCACTACACCACTGTACCGCCATTATCCTTTTTAAAGTGTTGAGATCTATCTCTAGTCCAGCCTATTTGTTTTAAATAGCGCAGCAAAGGGTTTTCTTCCTGTTGGTGACCCCCATGTGGGAGATTTCTTCTCAGTTCCTTTTTGATGGGTGTCTGTCAGAATGATGTGATTGGGATGCTCCTGAAAAAGGACCCAGGCTGCATTTAGAACCTTTCTTTGCTGCATGCAAAACTATAAAGATATTTGTAGAGGACGCCATCAGTCCCCTCCTACCTCTGCGCCCATCAGTCCCCTCCTCCTTCTGTGCCTTTAGTTCAGCAGCACCATGTCTTTACCTCTGTACATACCTGAGGCTGGGGGAAAACACTGATAGAGCCAGAGTATTGCACCCGGGACTGACTGGAAGTGGTTGCAATGGTCTGCAGGCCTCAGTGCAATAATGAAGCACTTTTATTTTCATTCTATCAGTGTTGGCGCATTTACTAAAATTTAGCAGTGAACTATGCCTTTAAATTTAGAGGAGAAGGATTAGAAGTTACATCTGTGCCACAAAATAACGTACTTTGAATTTCGCCATGGGGGGGTACACTGTGCAGATATGTTCCGGGAAGAGACGGGAGGGGTGACCCCCATAGGGGAACTGTAGACTCAGGTGGTAAAATCTCTAGCCAGGCCGGCTGTATTATTTGGGAATACTCTAGAACTGATGATTTTACAGTTGGCTGGTGTCACTTCGGCTGTTTCCAGTGACAGGATTCTTTTTGGGGGGCAGCCATTGTCTTATCATGTGATAATCTGTTTAACCAATGCCGATGTTCTATTCAAGGGTCTTGGGGCTCAGGAACAAGGATCTACGTAGCACATCAAAGTTCAAGTGAAGAACAACACTTTGGGCCTTGGAGCTTGCAACAACTATGAGGTAATGAAGAAGTTTTGTACCAGATAAGAGCATTGGTGTCCTATAACAAAAACTAATAGTAGGTATAGAGGGCCTCATCTGGGGCCCCTGATAGCTACAAAGGACTACACATAACATTCATTGTTCAAAATAAGACTGCCAGATAATTTAAATGTATTGGAGTAGATGGCCGGAGACTGCAGACATGATACAGGAGATGGTCAGGGACTGCCGACACGATACAGTAGATTATCAGAAACTACAGACACGATACAGTAGATGGTCAGAAACTGCCAACGTGGTACAGTAGATTAGGGATGAGCCGAACACCCCCCCCCCCCCCCCCCCCGGTTCGGTTCACAGCAGAACATGCGAACAGGCAAAAGATTTGTTCGAACACCGTTAAAGTCTATGGGACACGAACACGAATAATCACGTTTTTTTGCCAGTGTCTAAGGTGTTGGGCATGAGTAAAGATGTGCTGGGCTGAGTAATCCTTGATGAGAGCCAGACATGCTGACCAGATCCATTCTGATGTCATTTCATAGACTAAATGAATGGTATCCGGGCCTCGTGATCTGAAGAAACTAGGTTTTGCTTGCGAACGCTTCTCTTTAGAGAGCTGGGCCCTGGGATCCAGTACTTTTTGGTAGTAAGGCCATAAAGTTTTACTGGCAGGGTGCTGTCGCAGGTCCAGGATTGTGGGTTAACCTGAGAGTTCCCTGGTTACTGAAGGTTTCCTTTAAGGTCTCGGGGGCTACCATGAAGGGTGAAGATTGGGTTTTTATCTCTGATAAAACCCTGCTGCAAGGTTAAGGCAAGGGAAATTTTCTCAGGAATTTCTCCTATGTATAGTGTTGTCATGTCTATGTGTCACCACTGGGGGCTGTATTGAGCACTCAGCATCTTGACGCTGGAAACAGCAGAAGCCTTCACTCTCCTCTCCTTCAGCTGGCACAGACCCTCTGGTAAGAAAAGGGGCGGTCTGGTCTCTTTCTGTGCCCCCAGATTGGCGTTATTTCTCTTCAGGGGACATGCCAGAGGGCAGACCGCGGCTGCTCAAATCGCTGAGGATTTACCCCCCCCCCCCCCCCCCGATATGCTGCAGACACTGCTCGCGTGGGAAAATGCTATTCCTGCGTGTGGCTAATGGCATCAGACGCTGGCCAGATGTCCAGGAAGTTTTTAAAGCACTGTGAATGAAGCTGCTGCCTGGCAGTGGAGGGAAGAGCAGAGAGGTTGGCTGGATCAGGTTTGGTGACACAGGCATTTGCCTTTTGACACATTGTACTGTAAGAAGCTAGGATTAATAGCAGCTATTGTGCTGTACTATAGCCTAGCAAGTTTACATTCTTTTGCTGGTAGTGCCTCTGCTTTGTGCTGTAAGCTATGAGTGGCAAAGGGACCAGGAACTCCTCTAAGGGTTCTAAGGGGTCAGTGGTTACACAACAAACTAAAACCCTTTCCAAAAGAATGTCATCCTCCCCTGAGAGGGAGACGGCTAGTCAGATTGGGCCATCAAAGGTAGAACACGTCAGTCCCTGTATATATCATAGAAATGTGTTTTTTTTCTTCTACCATTTAAAAATTTTTGAAAGAAGATTAATGCTATGATGTCTCCCCATAGTAGGACTAAACATAGCAGATTCCCATCTAGTCCTCAGGGCCCTTTTGTTGAGGTGCAGGAGGCTGGGGATCAGGTAGATCTTCCCAAATATTGGAAGATACTTATTTCTTTCTCATACATCACGGAACACAGAGACTCAGTAATTACTGATGGGTTATAGGGTAATGATGATTGGTGATTGGACACTGGCACACCCTAGACAGGAAGTTCAATCCCCCATATAACCCCTCCCCCTACTGGAGGTACCTCAGTTTTTTCGCCAGTGTCTTAGGTGTTGGTAACAAGAAAAGATGCGCTGTGCTGAGCTCAGCTGGAATATCCTTACTGGGGCCAGCTATGCAACCGGATCCATTCAAAGTGTCTTTTCCAGGCCGAATTGAATGGTACGCGGGCCTTGTGTCTGAAGAAACAAGGTTTTACCTGTAACGCTTCTCTTTTTAGAGAGATGGACCCTGGGACCCAGTATTTGTTTTTTTCAGCCATATTCCTGGCAGGGTGCTTTACAGGCCCAGAACTGCGGATTACCTTATTTAAGGGGGCCCCAGTCTCTGAAGGTTTTTTCCTAACGGAGCTCACCGTGAGAGGTGAAGATTGGGTCTTTTATTCAGACTCTGCAGCTGGATAAGGTAAGGGAAGACTCCTCAAGAATTTTTCTAATTCTAATAGGTTTTCTCCTTTTAAGTAAATGTATGCTATGCCTATAGTTGCCACCGGGGGCTGCCAAGAGCACATACCTTTCATGCCTGATCTGTCTGCTTGGTGTCCATGCTCTATGCTCCTCCAGTCATGCTCCAGGAAGGATGAAGGTAAGGTGTTATCCCTCCACGGATTAGGGGACTGAGACAGGCCTGGGCAGAGAGCGGTAACATACCGCACCACCAACCGCCGTTCACCAACGCCATTACAGAGGCTTTACATCCACCGGCCCTTCCCTCTCCTCTGCCCCAGCCTCACCTCCATGCTTGCCAGCAGAGTTAGAGCCTCTGCTCGCATGGGAAACGCTTGTTTTTAAAAAAGTGAAGGGGGTGGAAGTGGTCGGAGGAGGGGGGGGCGGAGCACTAGGCTACACAAGCTTTAAAGTGCACTCTTTTTCAGATGCACACAGCCTATGGAGGGACACAGAGCTGACAGGTGCATGTGGTGTGGAAGACACAGGCATTCCCAGGCAACATTTACTTGAGTCTTGGTAGCAGTGGCAGTTGCTGAACTACAGTGCTCAGCAGTCAATGCATTTTTTTGTGGTACCTCTACCTTTTGTTGCTTTGCACTATTGGTAGAAGAGGTACAAGTACCCCAAAGAATAGGGGCTCTAAGGGGTCTCTGAGGATCCCCCTCTGCAGCACCTCCCTGCCCCCCGCAGGACCCGGGGAGGCTGGCCAGGGAGAGCCGTCGGGATCAGGGGCTGCAGCTGCTTTTGGCACTTCAGCCCCTGTGTACATTACACAGGAGGTTTTTTCCTCAACCATAAATGGTTTAGAGGAAAGATTAGTGGCCTTAATCGCATCTTCACTCAGTGGAAGAAAACACACTAGGCCCCCCTCTGTCACCCAGGACCCTCAGAGTGAGGAACTCTGGGATAAAGGAGAGGAATCCTCAGAGGATCGGGAGGAGACTGATAATTCCACTTCTGAGGACTCTAGTGGAGAAGGGCCCTATTCAGCTTTTCAGGATGAGAAGATGGTGCAAATTCTTGCTGGATTAGTCCGTTCTATGTTTAACTTGCCCGTACCTGAGTCAGTTAAAGAACCCACTTCTTCTCTGGGTTCACTGAAACCTCCTCAAACTGCACATGCTTTTCCTGTTCATGGTTTACTGGAAAAGCTTATCTATTCTGAGTGGGATCACCCAGATAAACTTTTTTTTTCCTCCTAAAAGGTTTTGTACACTTTATCCTATGGAGGAAAAATTTACTAAGATGTGGGGTATGCCGGCAGGTGACACCGCCATTTCCTCCGTATAACAAAAGTCTGACTTGTCCAGTTGACAACGCTCAGATGCTTGGTGATCCAACTGATAAGAAAATGGAATTCCTATTAAAAATGTTTTCTCCTTGGCTGGTTCAGTAGCTCAACCTGCAGTGGCAGCAATTGGAGTCAATATTTGAGAGACCATGTTAAACAGGTGCTTAAAGCTTTACCTGAACAGCAAACACCCATAAATAGGCAAAAGGGAGGTACAAATAAGGTGCAATTAGAAAAAAGGGGTAAAAGAGGCAAGTCATCCATCAAAGTGTATTATCAATAAAGTACACTCACCACCTAAGATAATACAGCCAGTCTATGCATGGGCGAACATACAGGCGAGTTGTACAGGTATTATAGAGATCACAGAAGAATTTCTGGATATTCTACAAATATATAGGACATTCCTTCCTATAGGCACTAGGGAATTCTGAAACAGAATTAGACTGTGGGGTTCCGAGAAGGAAGCCGTGGGGGCCTCTGATATAGTGAGGGCTGTTAACACAAAGAGATGAAGCCATAATCACAGGAGCCCGATAAAATAGCAAAGTGTCAAATAACTACTAACCAGTCAAATAGGATGGTAAGGGTACTAACCTGTGTAAAGTATTGCCTGAACGAGCGCCCAGCATCAAGTTCCTAGTATTGCTCATTAGTGAGCTGCAAGCAGCCACTATTTGAGCTCCCCAACCCACGTGGCATCCTATGGCGCCGCCGAACAGCGGCGTCTGATGTCACAGGGTCAGCACGCCCCCACACAGCGCAGGTGCACGCCCAACTGTGCTTGCGCCAAAGGACTTCATCGACGGAAGCCCACCAGGGCCAAAGCAGCCAGCGTGAACGTGGCCCGCATACACGCATGAAGAGCACGCATGCGTGCTGACCCGCCAGGCCATGGGGAACACCGCCACGCAAAGAGCCCATGCCAAGTAATTGCACGGGCTCAAATCTACTGCGCATGTGCGCACAGGGTAAAATAGCCCCAGGGCACAACACCCAGGCCAAACCTGTGCAAGTAAGGACCATAAAAATATAAGGTCCCACCAGGACAGGCACGCATCCGCCGCCGGGGAACCCACTTAAGGGTGGAGCCCCGGAACAAGACCCAACTCACCACTAGGGATAGAGTGAGCAGATATCTCTCACAGCCAAAAGAATACAACGGAAATAAACAAACAAATATGGTAAACACAAAATACATAAGCTAGTTGATAAGAAATAATCAAAGGGGGAGGGAAAATTATCCCCCACTCTATCACCACATAAGCGAACAGAGGCATCCATATTCCTGAGACTGAAATTTTGAGTTATTAACATTGGGCAATATTTAGAAAGTTACAGAGTAACGACAAGATAGGTAGACGGTAGTCTAGAAGGGCAAATGCCCTTAAACAGAAAATACCATCCTATAAAAAAGATTTGTAGGAGATCATTTTGTTAAGTCCCGGGGGAAGAGTCGCATTGAGCCGTTCAATCCACAGTTTCCTTCTGTAGGATTGTTCGGTCCCAATCTCCTCCCCTGGGATTTGGATATACCACCTCCAGAACTCGGAAGCGGACCACCGAGATGTCATATCGGTGGTAGATTCCGATATGTATACTGATAGTGGTAAGTTTACTGCTTCCAGTGTAGTAGATGTGGTCGCCAATCCTTTGCCTAAGCTCACGGATGGTCTTTCCAACATAGTAGGCCTTACAGCTACAAGTCATCAGATAAATAACACCCGTGGTACCGCAATCTGTGAAATTGCGTGGTATAAAAGTCTCACCATTAGGTAGAGTAAAACGTTTACCCTCCTGGATCCAGGGACAGCGGGGACAATCCCTGCATTTAAAAGTCCCAAAAGGTCTAGTTTTTGGGACATTCACTGATCTGTAATGGCTACATGTCAACCGATCCCTCAGGGAACAAGCCCTCTGGAAAACTAGTTCCGAGGTGGAACGTACGTGTTTATTCAAGATATGGTATTCTGTCAACATATGCCAATTATTAGATAGGATGTTTCTCAATATATTATGATGAGCAGAATACGTAGTGATGAACCTTACAGAGTTAGTGGCAGGGGGTGCTACTGGAGCGATCATAGAGCAAAGAGCTCCTTGAACGTGCAACGTGCAGGCCTTATTGAACGCCTTTCTAAGGATGGTAGGAGAATACCGCCTACATAAGAGCCGTTCCCGAAAGGGCATCGGCCTGGGCCTTAAAGTCACTTTCACGTGTGCAGTTTCTACGCAAACTTAAGTATTACGCAAAGGGTATACTGCACACCAGTGACCGGGGATGCGCACTGGTGGCATATTACAGAGTATTGCCAGCGGTTGGTTTACGGTAAAGGTCCGTGCCGAGGGTACCATCTTGTTGTTTGACAATGGGCAATTCCAAAAACGGATCTGGCCATTGTCAAACTTAAAACTGAAGCTGAGGTTAAATTCGTTTTCATCCAATTTATGGAGTTTAGTTTAGTTTGTTTAGTTTGTCCTGGGTTCCTGTCCAAACCAAGAACAGGTCATCTATGTAGCAATACCATAGAAGAACATCAGTCAAATATTCTGTGTACCTTTCATCTGAGTGCACATATCTTTCCCAACCTCCTAGATAAAGGTTCGCATAAGCGGGGGCACAAGACGTCCCCATGGCAACTCCTTGGAACTGTAAAAAAAGTTGGTCATTGAACGTAAAATAATTTTTGGCCAAAATTAATTCATTCAGGGGCCAAGTAGTTGTATCTTGTTCATATAGAAAGGATACAGCCGTCAGGACGCCCCACTCTTGGGGGATACTAGAGGGATCTGGATCCCCTCAAGGTGTTGTAGGAGATCCACAGAATCCTTAATGTACAAGGGAAGACTACGTACATGGGGCATAAGGAAAGCATCAACAAACGTACTTGAATTGTCAGTCAAGGAGCCCATTCCCGAAAAATTGGTCTGCCTGGGGGTGTCTTCATGTTTTTGTTTGTTTTCGGAAGGTAGTGTGGGGACATGAGGAAATTTAGGAACCAGGAACTCCAAAGTGTCCTTGTCAATGAGGCCCGAAAAGAAGGCCTCAGTACAAAGGACACTGAGCTCCTGGGCAAAAGATGATACAAGGGATTCAGAAATAGGACAATGCCAATTTCCGGTTCTTGAGAATAGTCAGACACATGGATTGATATTGATCATGTGTCATCAAGACAATATTGCCCCCCCTTATCAGACTGTTTAATAATAACATCAGACTGTCGCTGCAAGGTTGTGAGCCCCTAATTTGTCTTTGATCAAGATTGGGGGTAAAGTCACCCCAATGTTGTGATTTTAAATCCCTAATGGTGGCTTGTACAAAGGCCCAAATCGTAGGGCAAGAATTAAGTCTGGAAACCGGTGTGATCGCAATCAAAAGGATTTAGGTCGTGTTCCATGTTCTCCAGCACCCAATTGCGATGGTGCAGTATGAGAGTTAATTTGTGAAGGTTGTGAGCTATCCACAACATTGGGGTGTTTGCCTTGTGATGACTGCGAGCTATCCACCACCCCTTGATCGTATAAGAGCATTAGATTGCGAAGTGCTCGGAATTCATCCATGCTAAAATATTTGGTACGTTCCGTTAGTTCACGTTCAAGATTTAGGTTACCGTGATCCTTATCAAAAATAAATTTGAAGGTCAGGTTCCGTGCAAAGAGATATAAATCTTTGATGGTCTCATTGACTTTAAGCCCATCTTGGGGGCAAAAGCCCAAACCTAGTTGTAATACCGAACATTCATCTTCTGTCAACTGATAAGGAGTGAGATTAATTATGTTAAAATATAATCATCCTGGGGGTGTTTGGTGGAAGTTGTGTGTTGTGTGGGGCTTGTGTAGGTTTGAGTACATAAGTGTCCAGGTTCCCCTGCTGCTTCTTTAGATCTAAAAAAATTAGGTCTTCATTGACCTTAGTGTACTTGTTTGTCATTAGTGCAGAATTAAGCACATTAGGGATGGTGCTATGTAAAGTGGAGTTACCCACCGCCCCTTCCAGTGAAGTAGTTGTGTCTATAGGGGTATGTGTAGGAAGTGTTCGTGGGGTTTTAGTAACTTTGTTTTATTTTTTATTTTACTATGATTATACCGCAAATCCTGTATCCTCAGCCTCTCATTGGAATGTCAATCTAATGCCGGCCATACACGATGCGAATTCCGAACGACCCGTCGAGCGATAAACGAAAGCGGCACTCACAACAACATGCGAATGTGCCATCAATTAAGTACGAAAATCGTACGTTAAAACACTATGTTTTAACGGGTTTTTTTTATTCCGTGTTGCGTTCGACCATTCGTTCGTTGTTTTATACTTTCCAGAGATCGTGCGCAGTTCATTTTCTTATGTCAAATCGTCCAACTCTGCCATTAACGATACGATTTTTGGACGATTTTTGAAAAAAAAACCAACATGTTGGATTTGTCAATTTGCCCTGTCGTACGAAAATCGCATGTCGCGCATACCACACTAACGATACGAAAATCGGTCGATTTTATTTTCGCTCGGATTTTCG
The DNA here is from genome assembly GCF_037356315.1 of Lithobates pipiens. Lineage (NCBI taxonomy): Eukaryota > Metazoa > Chordata > Amphibia > Anura > Ranidae > Lithobates > Lithobates pipiens. The sequence continues at coordinate 57,594,006 of NW_027507789.1, read as the reverse complement.
TTCGGAATTCGCATCGTGTATGGCCGGCATTATTGTGAAATGTTTAGAGTAATATCTATCTATATCTTCCAATCTAAATGTGGTTTGGTTACAGTGGTGGTAAAACATTGATGTTTACATATTAACATGACTATTGGTGGTGATGTGTTTTTTTTTTTTATAAACCTTTTTGTAACAATATTTTTTTAATGAATAAAAACCTTGGTTGTAATCGGTGACCTCCTTCCCTGGCCTTTTTGATGTTCATGGGCCTATGCCTTCAGGACTGTATGTATCCCCAAACGATAATTTAAAGGGGACTATCCTTATTGGCAATTGTTTTCTATTTTTGGTGAGTGCTTTAATAGATCTATACAGATTTGGATAGATAGCCTGCAATGATAGTATAAGCAAACAAATTCTGTTGAACTGTAAATGTTTTCTATTTAAGGCTAGCAAAAATTATCTCTTTTCTTTAGGTTGCCTTTGATACCTTGCTGACTACTTTAATCTCAGGATCCCTTTCTAATATTTGAATACTTCTTTGCGATCCAATGTCATTGTCTGTGTATGGTCACTGTCATTTAGATCTTCAAGCTCCCCGAGTGTATTCTTGGGGTGACAAAATCTGCACATCCATAAGCAACCTGTTCAGTAAGTTAACCTAGGGTGTTGCTACGGTTATTTATGTTTATATGAAGACAATATTTTGGGGTACTTTCTTTTGTCAGTAACCCCTTTTAGGCTGCACTTATTATATTGTGTTATTCACGCCCCCACAGTGCCTTTTGGTCCTCTCCCTTGTTGCAAGAATGTTGGGTGATCCTCGCTGCCTGGGACACACCTGTTTAGCTCAAATATTTAACAACTGCATTTATACTTTTATTTATAATATTCATTTTTTGTACTTGAATGATTATCATATTATATATTTAATTGTATTCTATTTTTCTTCTATTTTCTGCTAGTGATCAAGTTAAAGCTCCAGAAGAAGCGTGCATACACGCGAAACATGTTGACCCATTCTTATACTGCAAATCCTGTTTCCTCAGCCTCTCATTGGAATGTCAATCTAATTGTGAAATGTTTACAGTAATATCTATCTATATCTTCCAATCTAAATCTGGTTTGGTTAAATTGGCAGTAAAACATTGATGTTTACATATGAACATGACTATTGGTGATGATGTTTGTTTTTTTTTGTTTTTTTGTTAAAAAACCTTTTTGTGACAATATTCTTTTTTTAATGAATACATTTTTTTTTTTTTTTGATAAGATTGTATTAGTGGTAACCAGTGACACTAATACAGAGATTAGTGCTAAAAATATGTACTGTCACTGTACTAATGACACTGGCTTGGAAGGGGATAACATCTAGGGCAATCAATGGGTTAAATGTGTGCCTAACAAGTGTTTTCTCACTGTGGGGGAGGTGCTTTTACTAAGGGAAGACCTAGATCCCTGTACTTGCTTTGCAGGAACACAGGATCATAGGTCTTCCATACTAACAGAATGGCAAACTGCCTTGTTTACAGACCACTAGGCGAGTCCGCCGGATCCGCTGATTGGCTCTGATACCCAGAAATGCAGGATTACGTATATAAGTGATCCTGCGCAGTGCGACTGCCCTGTAGCAGTAAATCGGCTATCAGGCGATCAGAAACTGGTTAAGATCATCATCATTATGATAACTCACAGGCAGTGGGCACTCTATCATGGCTCTGGCTGGCTCTGTCACAGTGTGGGGGTTCCGCCCCAGGTGCCACACATTGAGGGGGGTGTAAGTGGCTGGGTGGCATTGCTATGGGGTTCACTCTGCACTCAGACACTGTCTGACAGAATCCTGAAGGGAATCCCTGGCTCTGGCTGCTCTGTTTTTTGTGATTTTTTTGTGAGCTGGAACACCCCCAGCACTGCGGCCAAAATAGTATGGTCCAGTTTCTGTTTTCACCTGCTAGCTCCACCCACCACTGCTGAGCAGCCGAGCTGAGTGTGTCATCATTCAGCGCGGGGGTGGCTGCTGTTACACTCTGTGTCCACACCATCTTCTGGAGTCTAAACCTCCCCAGCTGAAGCTGAGAGCCGAGGTGAGCTGGTGATAGGGGGTGTGTGGGTTGTGAGAAGACGCTGGAGGAGTGTGTCTGTCCTGCCATCCTTACTGTGCTGCTCTGTCATAGAAGGGGGGGGGGGGGGTTGCTGTGTCCACCACAACCCAGGTATAGTGTAGCTGACCTGATGGGGGGGGGGGGTTGCAGAATACAGGCATGTGCTATGTACAGGTTGCAGAATACAGGCATGTGCTATGTACAGGTTGCAGAATACAGGCATGTGCTATGTACAGGTTGCAGAATACAGGTATGTGCTATGTACAGGTTGCAGAATACAGGTATGTGCTATGTACAGGTTGTAGAATACAGGCGTGTGCTGTATACAGGTTGCAGGATGCAGGCGTGTGCTGTGTACAGGTTGCAGAATACAGGCGTGTGCTATGTACAGGTTGCAGGATGCAGGCGTGTGCTGTATACAGGTTGCAGGATGCAGGCGTGTGCTGTATACAGGTTGCAGGATGCAGGCGTGTGCTGTATACAGGTTGCAGGCGTGTGCTGTGTACAGGTTGCAGGATGCAGGCGTGTGCTATGTACAGGTTGCAGAATGCAGGCGTGTGCTATGTACAGGTTGCAGAATGCAGGCGTGTGCTATGTACAGGTTGCAGAATGCAGGCATGTGCTGTGTACAGGTTGCAGAATCCAGGCGTGTGCTGTGTACAGGTTGCAGAATCCAGGCGTGTGCTGTGTACAGGTTGCAGAATCCAGGCGTGTGCTGTGTACAGGTTGCAGAATCCAGGCGTGTGCTGTGTACAGGTTGCAGAATCCAGGCGTGGGCTGTGTACAGGTTGCAGAATCCAGGCGTGTGCTGTGTACAGGTTGCAGAATCCAGGCGTGTGCTGTGTACAGGTTGCAGAATCCAGGCGTGTGCTGTGTACAGGTTGCAGAATCCAGGCGTGTGCTGTATACATGTTGCAGAATGCAGGTGTGTGCTGTATATTGCTGTGTGACCACCTATAGTAGCTGAGCTGTGAGCTTACCTGGTAAGGGGGGGAGGTGGTGTTGCTGTGTTCACAAACCAGGTATAGAGTAGATAAGCTGGTCTGATAAAGGGGGGACTTACACCCACATCTTGCAGCCATCAGATCCGTCCAGCAAGCAGCAGGTCACAGGAGCATCTTGCCATCTTCTCTGCGGCCATCAGATCCCATCCACGGTCCAGCAAGCAACACGCCTTGTCAGCAGGTCAGTTCCCAAATCTGAATGAAATCATCAATGCCAATGCTGTCCCCAAGGACAGATCTGATCCAGAGATCGCCATACAGTGGGATATCTGGATCAGATCTGTCCCTGAGGACAGTAGATAATGCAAAGTATGGGCCATACTTTGTATTGTCAGCTGTCTCCCCTTCTCACTCTGATGTCTCCCTCATAGCAGCTCCAGTCCAGCTCTCCACTTTCCTGACCGTGGCACGATCTGTCCAAAAATGTGGCATCTGCTCACACCTGAGTGACTGACACCTCTGTCCTGTCCCGTCTATTGTCACTGGCTAATGGATGAACAGCATCGACTGTTATTACAAGGAGCGGGAGGGGACATCCCCATCCCCCCACAACTCCGCCCAGGTCTCCCGTCCTACCCGCAGACTTGAGCCACCAGCCAGCTGGCCAGAGACCCGAACAAAGCCGAATTTGCCTTTGATCAGGTTTCCGATGTAGAAAACTGGAAGCGACAGCACAGTGTCACTTCCGGTTTACTCGGTAACCACAGCGCCATTTAAAATAGAAAGCAGAATTAAAAAACACTGATCTTGGAGGAGGGTGTTTTTTTGCGGGTGTTTTTACAGTTGGGGGGGTGCCAGATATAGGATGGGCCCTGGGTGCCAAATGCTCTAGGTACGCCCCTGAAACACACCCCCCTAAGCTAGTAGGAGCGGGGGGTATAACTCAGAATTCGTTTTTTTTTTATTCTGCACTGACTGTCTTTGTAAATTGCCCCAGCTCCTGTTGAAGTCAAGTCCGGGGACAAACCCGGGGACAGACTTGGTCCAGGGACAGTGTCCTCAATCCGGGGACTGTCCCCTGAAACCGGGGTCACCCTAATAAAGAGTGATGACGGTCCTCCCTGAGTTTCGAAAATCACCCAGTAACTGCTTTTTGTTTTTAATTGAGAATGCAATTAATAAGAACAATGACTTCAACATTAGGCCGACAAGTTAAATAAAGAAACACAATATACCAGTGGCGGCTGGTGGTAATTTTTGGGGGGAGGGGCAGTGAACAGTGCACCTAACACCCCCCCCCCCCCCGGGTCGGGTCAGGTCAGTCGGTCGGTGCACTTACCTCAACCATGAGGAACGGCTGCCCGGCTCTCCTTCACGGGCATCACGAGCGGGCATCTCTTTCCCCTGCTCGGCGACTTCCCTCTCCTCCCTCCTCCTCGGCGGCCAATCAGAACGCTTCTTCTTTCAGCCAATCGAGAAATGCGTCTCCCACCCGTGCTTCCTGATTGGCAGAGAGGCGATTCAGATTCTAACACACCTGGGTGGGCTCCAAGCTCAGTGCCCTGCGTCCAGAGTCCATCCTATTTTGAAGCCTATTAGAGCCTCTTGCTCTAATCGGGTGCTTAAAAAAACAAAACCCTACCACTGTAATTCATGCGCCTGGCGTCCTGAAAGGGGCTGGATGCATGAATAGGGGGTGGCGGCAATAGAAAGGGGAGGCAGCACCCATTTGCCCTTAACCTCCCTGGTCGGTAATCCCGAGTCTGGCTCAGGCTGGGATTTCAGTACCACGAGCGGTAACCCCGAGCTAGACTCGGAATCACATCGCTGGATACAGGGAGACTTACTTGCCTTGTCCCCTGGATCCAGCGATGTCCCTCTGCTGTGTGTGCGAGCCATCCTCCGCTCAATTCACACAGTGCTCGAGTGCCGTCGAGCTCCTTTCTCTGTGACGTTATGACACACGGGAGCGGAGATTGGCGCCAAATTTAAACAAGTTAAAATAAACAATACACATACAGTACTGTAATCTGTAAAAAAAAAATACACACCCCTTTGTCCCTAGTGGTCTGTCCAGTGCCCTGCATGCACTTTTATATTATAAATACAGTTTTTTTCTGCCTGGAATTTGGAGATTGTCCATAGCAACCAAAAAGTGTCCCTTCATGTCAAAAGTGATTTTAGACCAGCTAGAAAACAGCGATAATAAATTAGAATCACTTGCACAATTGAGCGATAGCGATTTGTGGGGAGATCCGTCATTACACACTAAATCGAATTAGAAAAATACACTCAAAAGAACACTGCGCTGCCTAAAAGCTCTTAAAATAAGCAAAATCAAGCAGCTAACACAACAAACAAAATTTGTTTCTAAAAATAAATAGGTATATACAGTGGTGTGAAAAAGTGTTTGCCCCCTTCCTCATTTCCTGTTCCTTTGCATGTTTGTCACACTTAAGTGTTTCGGAACATCAAACCAATTTAAACAATAGTCAAGGACAACACAAGTAAACACAAAATGCAATTTGTAAATGAAGGTGTTTATTATTAAAGGTGAAAAAAAATCCAAACCATCATGGCCCTGTGTGAAAAAGTGATTGCCCCCTAAACCTAATAACTGGTTGGGCCACCCTTAGCAGCAACAACTGCAACCAAGCGTTTGCGATAACGTGCAATGAGGCTTTTACAGCGTCCTGGAGGAATTTTGGCCCACTCATCTTTGCAGAATTGTCCTAATTCAGTTACATTAGAGGGTTTTCGAGCATGAACAGCCTTTTTAAGGTCATACCACAACATCTCAATAGGATTCAGGTCAGGACTTTGGCTAGGCCACTCCAAAGTCTTCATTTTGTTTTTCTTCAGCCATTCGGTGGTGGACTTGCTGGTGTGTTTAGGATCATTGTCCTGCTGCAGAACCCAAGTTCGTTTCAGCTTGAGTACACGAACAGATGGTCGGACATTCTCCTTCAGGATCTCTTGGTAGACAGCAGAATTCATAGTTCCTTTTATCACGGCAAGTCTTCCAGGTCCTGAAGCAGCAAAACAGCCCCAGACCATCACACTACCACCACTATATTTTACTGTTGGTATAATGTTCTTTTTATGAAATGCAGTGTTCCTTCTACGCCAGATATACTTGGACACACACCTTCCAAAGAGTTCCACTTTTGTCTCATCGGTCCACAGAATGTTGTCCCAAAAGTCTTGGGGATCATCAAGATGTGCTGTGGAGAAATTGAGACGAGCTTTGATGTTCTTTTTGCTCAGCAGTGGTTTTCTCCTTGGAACTCTGCCATGCAGGCCATTTTTGCCCAGTCTTTTCCTGATGGTGGAGGCATGAACGCTGACCTTAACTGAGGCAAGTGAGGCCTGCAGTTCCTTGGACGTTGTTGTGGGGTCTTTTGTGACCTCTTGGATGAGTCGTCGCTGCGCTCTTGGGGTAATTTTGGGCGGCCGACCACTCCTGGGAAGGTTCACCACTGTTCCATGTCTTCGCCATTTGTGGATAATGGCTCTCACTGTGGTTCGCTGGATTCCCAAAGCTTTGGAAATGGCTTTATAACCCTTTCCAGACTGATAGATCTCAATTACTTTCTTTCTCAATTGTTCCTGAATTTCTTTGGGTCTCGGCATGATGTGTAGCTTTTAAGGATCTTCTGGTGGGCCTTACTGTGTCAAGCAGCTCCTATTTAAGTGATGCCTTGATTGTGAACAGGTGTGGCAATAATCAGGCCTGGGTGTGGCTAGAGAAATTGAACTCAGGTGTGGACAACCACAGTTATAGTATGTTTTAACAAGGGGAGCAATCACTTTTTCACACAGGGCCATGATGGTTTGGATTTTTTTTCACCTTTAATAATAAACACCTTCATTTACAAATTGCATTTTGTGTTTACTTGTGTTGTCCTTGACTATTGTTTAAATTGGTTTTATGTTCCGAAACACTTAAGTGTGACAAACATGCAAAGGAACAGGAAATGAGGAAGGGGGCAAACACTTTTTCACACCACTGTAAAGTGTAGCGCTAAGAATGATAGTATGGTTAAAACATGTCAGGACCCCCAGACATATAAACCTACATGAAATGATACTGAAGTAACTGATCAATTCACTCTAATCTTATTATTATCAGTTATGTATTCCTTGTCTAGTCCCTATAGTTCAGCTAATCTATCAATCTATTACGCCAAGCACATGTTATTGTTAATACCACAATGCTACCACCCTTGGCTATGAAATAAATACACGGTCTAAGGTCAATTAAATCTTATTTATTTCCCAAGGAAATAAGAAAACGTGCATCAAGTGTCAGTAGAAGTTACAATAATACATAGCATACAATCACAGTGCAATATAAGCCTTATACTTATCGATCCTCATGACTGGGTCTCCTGATGGAATAAAAAGGGACAGAGAGAGACCTCATGGTTGCAAACCTTTTTGTTAAACATACCTCAGCCATACCACACCCCATAGCCCATCCTACTCTTTCCCGTAGACCAATCAGCGTCTCTGGGGCGTCTCCTCCCCCAGGCTAACAGTCCTGCCATACTTGGCCTCTGGGGGGCCAGTGTTTGCCCATGAATTGCAACTGCTCCGACTGGATTGCAAATCTTGTGGCTTGATCTCGGACGCCCCACCAGCTGTCCTCTGTTCTTGCAGACAAGCCGGCGCCATATTATCTTTGAAGTCAGTACATTCCAGGCGGGCTGAATAGAACTCATTCTGCTATTCAAATTGTGTCACATTCCTTGCTTTAAACATGTGAAACTGCCTGGCATCAGTATGGCTGAGTTCGGCTGTACAAACAGCTGTGTAGATGTATAATAATAATTCCTGTCTGATTCCAACAGATACTGAAGTGAGCTGGTGGCCTATACTAAAAAAAATCAAATAAAATTACCAAACGATGTGATAATATCAAATTCAAAAATACAGAGTGTAATTAGTGATACTCGTTAATGTCTTAAAATATTGGCCTGCATGTTAAATGTGCCTGTGTCAGTACAGTTTCGATGGAGCCTGAGAAACTGACTCCGTGGAACTGAACTCAGCCACAATTTATGGTGGCAACTATCAATAGGGATGAAGCTGTTACAGTCTGTAGGTTTGAAATAAGTTTGGAGGGGGCGTGGCTTGGCACGCGGCACGGATGGCAGCACAATAGGTGAGCTCCGGCAGACACACGGCCCAACGGCCTGAAAACCCACCGCACAGCCGTCAATGCCGGGCAAAAAACACTGCAGCGCAGCACCCTCTCATCCTCGAAGTGGCCAGCACTCTGTGGCAGCGAGAAACATCTCGGAGCTGTTTAAACACAGCTCCGCCATCAAGAGCAGCGCGGCCGATTCCAAGATGGCGCCGACACCCCCCCATGAGGTGGATCACAGCGGGGACTCAGACTCAGCCACGAAGGCCCCAGGTAGGGGGAAAACTAAATCAAATAAACCCCTGACATATGCAGATATGTCCTGCTTCACAGTGGACATTAAATCCACCTTCTCAGCTGCAATCACTGACCTAAAAACGAACCTTGTGGTTCTCACTGAGAAGCTGGCAGCCACAGAGCATGCAGGAAGGCAGAGGGACAAGGCCCTTCATAGATTGGATGAAGTTGCAGTTGCACATGCACAGCATTTTATTGAAATGAACAGGCACTTGGAAAACCTTGACAACAGAGGCAGAAGGAACAACATCAGGGTACGGGGGATACCCGAATCAGTGGATGCTGACCAAATAGCCCCCACACTACAGAGAGTGTTCAATAGCCTCCTGGACAGACAAGACGATATAGAGATAGTTTGTCTGAGGGCGCATAGGGCCCTCAGACCAAGGGGTTTGGACACTGCATCGCCCAGGGATGTGATTTGCTGCCTATCTTTAATGGCGAGACCATCATGTTATTCCAGGACTTGTCGCAGATCACTCTCAGAAATCGAGAGCTTTGCGTCCACTTCTTGAGCAGCTGAGAGAAAAGGACTTAAAATATACATGGCGTTTTCCCTTTGCACTTATTGTGTCATCTAATGGTCGCCAACATGTCCTACGCTCTCCAATAGATCTACCTGACTTTTGTGCAAACTTGGGTCTGGATTTTGTGGAGTTACCGGACTGGTATGCAGAGTTTGCTCTACCCCCTAAATGCAAAAACCAAGCTCGCTCACCATTCTCTACCCCAGAGAAGCCCAGCAACAAGAAGCTGAAATATGGCAAAGCTGGGGGCTCCAGAGCTGGCACCCCAAACCCGAGAGGTGCACCAGAGAGAGATCGGTCAGATGACTAAAGTTTGTTGGGCACCCAGCATCACCGCCTCCAACATTGGAAACTTCTAGCAAGCATGGAAGCGCTGACGGGGCACCAATATCTGGCACTGACCGGGCTCACTTTATTACTGTCCTGACTGTCCCACAGCGATGACGGGCAGCTTTTACTCCCTCTTACTTCTCGCCAGAGGTCGCCCAACCTACCACCGCATCCCCACAGATGGCTCCTGCCGGCTTCGCCCTTACGCGTCAGGGCAACCTACCCCTAATCATTTACATATGGAGTCACTGCTCTACACCCCAACCCGGCATTTTGGAAGGCACCCACGGGAGTGGGACGGTTCTCCGCATAGGGGGTTACCGCACACATTACAGAGACGGTACCATGAGTGCACTACACGGCACCGGGCTACTTCTCAGACTTTCAACACTCAGCTGTTTATTTGGGATGTAGTCGGACAGGCACCCATTTGTGCTTGGGACATTCGGGGGGATGGGGTGCTGCCATGACGCTTGGAAGGCGATGGCTGCTGCAGGGTTTAATATGCTTAATATGTTTAATTTGTTGACAATGTTACATATGTTCCACAAATCAGGTGGAGGCTGGGATCCGGCATCCCACGGGTGTGGGGCGTGGGATCCCGCCCTCTTAGGGTTCATTAATGTTTATGTCTAATAAGAATTCTTTATTTGGGCCGTGTGTCGAGTGGAGATGTCTTTAAATAGCAACAGACTTATTTACAGTGCATAAGACTTAGTTTTAGTCTTAATACACTTACCGAGTTGCCGTCTCCCTTTCGCCCCACTAGGTGCCCTGGTTCCCCCCAGGGACACCACATTACTACTAGATAGGGCTCTATCTAGTGACAATACTTTTCATCTCTATAACCCAGTTTCAACTGTCTAATTTCTTAAGGACTTTGGGTCAACCTCTTGGCTATATTGCCTCAGATTGTTTATTGTTTTTGTAAACGCATCATTCACTATCCTCTGGTATCTCTTCTCTTCTTTCCTCATACAGAGTCCTCGGGACCTCAAGCCTCCTGAGCACGCATCATGGCCTACGCCTCCCTGGGCAGCGACCCCACTGTGATCTCACACAATGTAAGGGGACTGAACATCCCAGAAAAAAAGCACCACGCTTTTGAGAGAACTCAAAAAGGGTAAGCCACATTTTGTGTTACTGCAAGAGACACACTTTAAAACACACAGTGTGCCTAGACTCACCGACTCGAACTACACAAGAGCTTTCCATTCCACGAACAACCTAGCTAAGTCTAAAGGGGTCTCAATCCTAATTCACAAGAACGCACCTTTCGAATTGGTAGAAGGGAATTATGGTGGAGTGCCAATTACTATTGCAAACGCATACTTCCCAAATAAAGCTCATTTAACATTTATTAAGCATTTAGTCCATCAACTACTAGGTCTTTCAACAGGCTGCATGGTTCTGGGTGGGGATTTCAACATACCTTTGAATCCCCTACTGGACACCTCAACGCGCAAAACCAGCATACGGTATAAAACCCTTAAACATATTAAAAAACTCTTACAATCTCTGCAACTGGTAGACGCCTGGAGATTCCATAACCCAAACGGTCGCGACTATACATTTTACTACGCCCCACACAGAAAACACATTAGACTAGACTACCTTTTTGTATCCCAGAATGACCTAGCCAAACTAACAGATGCTCGCATAGGACTGCAAACGATATCGGACCACGCGCCCATCACTCTTACCTTGAACGTGGCCAGATCACCCCTAAAGGCCCATTCCTGGAGATTGAATTCCTCCTTACTAACCGACCAGACGCTACTGCCCAAATTAAAAGATTGTATCACAGACTTCTTTGTGCGCAACACTATCCCAGAAGTAGATACCCTGGTTATTTGGGAGGCTCATAAGTGTACGTTGAGAGGCGAGCTGATGAAAATGGGGGCTTCCCATAAAAGACAAGAAATACAAGCACTGACAGACCGCATTAACAAACTAGAGACACTCCACAAACAGTCCCTCTCAATAGACTCGGCAAAAGAATTGCTAGACCTGAGGAAAACACTGCAACAGATTTTTGAAACTAAGTCCAAACGCTTTTTATACTTTAGAAAAAGAATTTATTATGAGTCAGGAAACAAGGCAGGCAGGACTTTAGCCAGAGCTCTCAAAGAGCATACCCATAGTAACACCATACTAGGCATCAAACGGACAAACGGCTCACTAAACATCACCACAGAAGCCATAGCAGGTCATTTTCATACCTATTACTCCAACCTTTATAATCTTCCACAACATAGACATCCTGAAATGGTGGGTGGCAGAGCCCAGATCATCAAAGACTTTCTTAACAAGAGTGGTCTCCCCCCACTAGACAATGTAGAAGCCAATTCCTTAGAACAACCGATAGGAGCACTAGAAATTAGACACGCCATCAACTCACTGAAATTGGGCAAAAACCCCCGGCCCGGACGGTTATACTGCAATCTATTACAAGACCTTTATTGATCTTTTGGAACATCCCCTAAGGAGGGCCTTGAATTCCTTGCCCCAGTCCAAATAAACGTCGCCAGAAGGGCTTGCGGCCTTCATAACGGTTTTGCCGAAACCACGGAAAGACCCCTCGGAGTGTGCGAGCTACCGGCCAATTTCGCTTTTAAACCTAGATCTGAAAAACTTCGCAAAGATCCTCACGGACAGACTGAAACCATTCTTGGCTAAATTGATAGGTCCGGAACAGGTGGGCTTTATGCCTGGGCGTGAAGCAAAGGATAATGTTATCAAGTCCCTGCTGCTGATTCACGCGGTGGACCGGAGCGCTGTCGAGGGCCTTCTCCTGTCCACGGATGCGGAGAAGGCCTTTGACAGGGTGGCGTGGGATTACATGCTGGCTACGTGCAGACATGTAGGCCTGGGCACAAATATGCTAGCATGGATCTCGGCTCTTTACCAGAGGCTCACAGCAAAATGGCACGAGGCAGGGGTGCCCTTTATCCCCACTATTATTTATCTTGACCTTGGAACCATTTACCAGGACGATCAATGCAGATCCTTCCATAGGTGGTTTCAGGGTGGTGGGCAGGGAGTTCAAGGTCGCTGCCTATGCAGACGATTTGCTTTTTTTTCTGACCTCCCCACATACTTCTCTCCCTAACCTGACAAAAGCTTTTAAACAATACGGGTACATATCCAACCTAAAAATAAATTATATGAAATTCGAAGCGATGAATGTGACTTTATCGACCCAAACACTTAAATTGACGAAAAACAACTCTCCCTTTAGATGGGAACCCTCCTCCCTAAATTACTTGGGAATTAAACTGACTCCACGGGTCTCACATATCTACGAGCAAAACTTCACGCCAATGCTTAAGTCCATCGAACACGACTTTAAAAAATGGAATACAGGAAACTTTTCTCATGGTTCGGCCGTGCAGCGATCATTAAAATGACCATTCTCCCCAGGCTCCTTTACTTAATCCGCACACTCCCCATCAAAATCCCACGACGAATGTTTCACGCCCTTCGTTCAATGATCATGAAGTTCATTTGGGCACATAAAAAACCAAGAATTAAGTATGTTTCTTTAATTAGGTCAAAGGAGCTTGGGGGACTGGGAATACCAGACTTTCGTAATTATTACGTGGCTTCCCACGTGGCAAGGATCATAGACTGGCATTGTCACGGTGACACCAAGGACTGAGTTGCTTTGGAAACATCGGTCAACTCAATCCCATTGACTTTTGCTCCCTGGGTGGCATATACAGACGACCTGAAACGTCACCCCCTAACAGGGACAATGCTTAACCACTTGCCGACCGCCGCACGACGATATACGTCGGCAGAATGGCACGGGCAGGCATATGGGCGTATATATAAGTCCCTGCCTGCCCGCGGGTGGGGGGCCCGATCGGGCCCCCCCCCGGTGCCTGCGGCGGTCGGCATTTCTTCGAGAGCGATCCGGGATGAGGGGGCGGCCATTCATTCATGGCCACCCCCTCGCGATCGCTCTCGACGAATGGAAATCCCCCGTGACATCACTTCCTCTCCTGTAATGTAAACACAGGAGAGGAAGTGATGTATTCTCTCCTCCGTGTCGGTATTTTCCGTTCCGACACGGAGGAGAGCGGATCGGTGAGTTGCACCAACACTCTACACACACAGTAGAACATGCCAGGCACACTCACACCCCCCCTTTACCCCCCGATCACCCCCCCAATTACCCCTGCCCCCCAGTCACAGTGACACCAATGTCATTTTTTTTTTTTTTTTTTTTTGCATTGGTGTCATTTGTGACTGTAATAACTGTTAGGGCAGTTAGAGTTAGCCCCCTTTAGTTCTGATGTACCCCCCTAACCCCCCCAATAAAGGTTTAACCCCGTGATCACCCCCCGTCGCCAGTGTCACTAAGGCTGGGTTCACATTGCAGCGGTTTATGAGAACGAATGTGATTCGCACCGCACTGCAGTGCAAATCACATCCGATCTCTGTGCGATTCGAGTTCAGCCATTCGCCGCACCCGCCACACCCGCCGCACCCGCCGCAAATTCGCACGGGACCCTTTTTTTGGCCCGCAGCAGAATCGGATCGCATGGGTGTTCACACCATGCGATCCGAGTTTGCAGATCGCACTGCGATATGCGAACTGATCTGGGGGTGTCAGTAACATTTCACTGACACTCCCAGCAGTTCGCATAGGGCAGTGTGAACTGCCGCCGGGAGGCATGCGATGCGGGAACCCGCCGCGGATTCGCGGCGTTTCCGCATCGCTCCAGTGTGAACCCAGCCTAATAAGCGATCATTTTTTTGATCGCCGTATTAGTGTCACAGGTGACGCTAGTTAGGCAGGTAGGTATTTAGGTTCGCCGCAGCTTTTTATAGCGCCAGGGACCCCCATATACTACCGCATAAAGCCCCCTGATTGCCCCCTAGTTAACCCTTTCACCAGTGATCACCATATAACTGTTACAGGTGACGCTGGTTGGTTAGTTATTTTTTTATAGTTTCAGGGCACCCGCCATTTATTACCTAATAAAGGTTTAACCCCCTGATCACCCGGCGGGTGTCATTTGTGACTAATAACTGTTAGGGCAGTTAGGGTTAGCCCCCTTTAGTTCTAAGGTACCCCCCTAACCCCCCCAATAAAGGTTTAACCCCGTGATCACCCCCCGTCGCCAGTGTCACTAAGGCTGGGTTCAGATTGCAGCGGTTTGAGAACGGATGTGATTCGCACCGCACTGCAGTGCAAATCACATCCGATCTCTGTGCGATTCGAGTTCAGCCATTCGCCGCACCCGCCACACCCGCCGCACCCGCCGCAAATTCGCACGGGACCCTTTTTTTGGCCCGCAGCAGAATCGGATCGCATGGGTGTTCACACCATGCGATCCGAGTTTGCAGATCGCACTGCGATATGCGAACTGATCTGGGGGTGTCAGTAACATTTCACTGACACTCCCAGCAGTTCGCATAGGGCAGTGTGAACTGCCGCCGGGAGGCATGCGATGCGGGAACCCGCCGCGCATTCGTGGCGTTCCCGCATCGCTCCAGTGTGAACCCAGCCTAATAAGCGATCGTTTTTCTGATCGCTGTATTAGTGTCACAGGTGACGCTAGTTAGGCAGGTAGGTATTTAGGTTCGCGCAGCTTTTTATAGCGCCAGGGACCCCCATATACTACCGCATAAAGCCCCCTGATTGCCCCCTAGTTAACCCTTTCACCAGTGATCACCATATAACTGTTACAGGTGACGCTGGTTGGTTAGTTATTTTTTTTATAGTTTCAGGGCACCCGCCATTTATTACCTAGTCTCACTAGTGTACCCCTAAATTTAGGGGTGTCTACTTTCCAAAATGGGGTCATTTGGGGGGGGTTTGTGCCATCTTGGCATTTTATGGCCTTCAAAACTGTAACGCCCTTAGAAAGCCTGAAGGCGGTGCTTGGTTTTCGGGGCCCCGTACGCGGCTAGGCTCCCAAAAAGTCCCACATATGTGGTATCCCCGTACTCAGGAGAAGCAGCAGAATTTATTTTGGGGTGTCATTTCACATATGCCCATGGCATGCGTGAGCAATATATCATTTAGTGACAACTTTGTGAAAAAAAAAAAAAAAAAAAAAAGTTTGTAATTTTCCCGCAACTTGTGGCAAAATATAAAATATTCCATGGACTCAACATGCCTCTCAGCAAATAGCTTGGGGTGTCTACTTTCTAAAATGGGGTCATTTGTGGGGGTTTTGTGCCATCTTGGCATTTTATGGCCTTCAAAACTGTAATAGGTAGTGAGGAGTGAAGTCAAATATTTACGCCCTTAGAAAGCCTGAAGGCGGTGCTTGGTTTTCGGGGCCCCGTACGCGGCTAGGCTCCCAAAAAGTCCCACATATGTGGTATCCCCGTACTCAGGAGAAGCAGCAGAATTTATTTTGGGGTGTCATTTCACATATGCCCATGGCATGTGTGAGCAATATATCATTTAGTGACAACTTTGTGAAAAAAAAAAAAAAAAAAAAAAAAGTTTGTAATTTTCCCGCAACTTGTGGCAAAATATAAAATATTCCATGAACTCAACATGCCTCTCAGCAAATAGCTTGGGGTGTCTACTTTCTAAAATGGGGTCATTTGTGGGGGTTTTGTGCCATCTTGGCATTTTATGGCCTTCAAAACTGTAATAGGTAGTGAGAAGTCAACTCAAAAATTTACGCCCTTAGAAAGCCTGAAGGCGGTGCTTGGTTTTCGGGGCCCCGTACGCGGCTAGGCTCCCAAAAAGTCCCACATATGTGGTATCCCCGTACTCAGGAGAAGCAGCAGAATTTATTTTGGGGTGTCATTTCACATACGCCCATAGCATGTGTGAGCAATATATCATTTAGTGACAACTTTGTGTAAAAAAAAAAAAAAAATTTTTTTTTTGTCATTATTCAATCGCTTGAGGCAAAAAAATAAAATATTCAATGGGCTCAACATGCCTCTTATCAATTTCCTTAGGGGGTCTACTTTCCAAAATGGGGTCATTTGGGGGGGTTTTGTACTGCCCTGCCATTTTAGCACCTCAAGAAATGAGATAGGCAGTCGTAAACTAAAAGCTGCGTAAATTCCAGAAAACGTACCTTAGTTTGTAGATGTGACAACTTTTGCGCAAACCAATAAATATACAATTATTGACTTTTTTTTTACCAAAGACATGTGGCTGAATACATTTTGGCCTAAATGTATGACTAAAATTGAGTTTATTGGATTTTTCTAATAACAAAAAGTAGAAAATATCATTTTTTTTCAAAATTTGCGGTCTTTTTACGTTTATATCGCAAAAAATAAAAATCGCAGAGGCAATCAAATACCATCAAAAGAAAGCTCTATTTGTGGGAAGAAAAGGATGCAAATTTTGTTTGGGTACAACATTGCATGACCGCGCAATTACCAGTTAAAGCAGCGCAGTGCCAAAGTGTAAAAAGACCTCTGGTCATTTACCAGCAAAATGGTCCGGTCTGAAAGTGGTTAAACTGATACAAGGCCTCCCCAAAAAGTCAGATAGAGGACCCCTGACCCCACTACAGGGAAATGCAGACTTTATAACGGGGCTCGGAAACACGCAGCTTAGGACTACTAACGGGGATAGACCCCTATTAGCTAGGGATTGTTATACACATACCAGGCTAAAAGATCTCCCCGAGCTGAAAGGGGATAACAGGTTGCCCGAGCTGCCATTCTGGACCTATCTCCAATTGCGGAACTACCTCCAGAAGCACGGGAAGCTGGGTGAATTTTCTAGACCATTGACAGGATTTGAGTCGGTGTGTCTTTCCGGTACACAAATAACTAGGGCTACCTCAATAGCATACGAGTGGTTGCAGGAGGCTAAACACCCAACAGATGATGGACTCAGGAGATGGTGGTCAGAGGAATTACAGGTAACACTCAGTATAAAACAATGGAGGAATGCTTGTGTTTTAGCTCATAAGTGCTCAATCAGCACCAAGATTCAAGAATCGGCTTTTAAATTGCTGACACAATGGTACCTAACACCCCAAAAACTAAACAAATGGAGTCCGCAGGTCTCCGACCTATGCTGGAGGTGTCGGGGAGATGTGGGTTCTTTATTGCACATTTGGTGGCATTGCCCATTGATTACCCCCTTTTGGGACTCAATAAAGAAGCTCATCAAAACCATAACAGAAACCACTTTGACCTTGATGCCTATTGCACGTATCCAACTGGTCCTTGAAAAAATACAAGCACTCTCTCACCATACACTTATTAGGTGCAGCCAAGTCATTGATTCCAGTCCACTGGAAGTCCTCACAGGTCCCATCCACAAGGGACTGACTCCACAGAGTCGCTGAAATTTATGAAATAGAAAACACAAGGGCACAAGCTAATGAAAAGGTGGAGGGTTTCTTGGGAACTTGGCAACCATGGATTATTTTCAAACACTCTAAGGCCTTCTCAGACATTGTTGAAGGCTGAGTCGGAGCTGTACGCCAGCCCAACGGCCCCCTCACTTAACTGGAAGTCGAATGGTAGTGAAATCTTTGGTTAAGATGGTTGACCCTTATCCTTTCTTTTCTTTCCTCTTCTCCTCTCCCCTCCCTATTGCCCTCACCCGCTCCCCCCAATTTCTTGCACCCTTCCTACGGTCCCGTACCCTCCCTTTTTTACCCTTTATACCCACTTCTCACTATTACTTATTCTCTCTACAAATCCCTCTTGAGGCCCTTTTATACTCCTAGTTCCTTTCCAACACAATAGGGACCACTAATTTGGTTAATCACACTTGAGGTACTCCAATGCCATTTTCTAATCCTATTCAGTTGTATTGTTATGGGATATTGGATTAGAAACCTGCAGGAAATATCCATCCATATATTGTTCCTCTTGATCTTGCTCACAATGTTAAATTATCTGTGGTTGTGTGGATAACTTTCATTGGAATTTAACTGTACAAAAATGGATCACATCGTGTTTCTTTCTCTTAATGTATTGTCTTTTGCTTCAATAAACTCTTTAATGACAAAAGAAATAAGTTTGAAACCTGAAATGGTTATCGACCATCTCTATTTCTAAGTCCAAAAAGTGTATCTTGCTCGAACTAGCCTCATATGTTAGGGTAATACCCCTATCATTGGAATTGAGGAGTTTGAAAAAGATCCAAGGGAGTCTATGGTGCCGCTCCATAGTGTCAGGTCACCTGAGACCAGGTGACAGATGCACTCCGTAGGAGTCGGAAGTGCACCGCTAGGTAGTGGACCTTAGGACTGACTGCTGCGGATTGCACCCAGGGAGATTCAGGACACAGGTCTACAGGATCACTAACACAGATCCCAATGGGGGCTGGAGCATAGATTCCCCAGGGCATGGAGTCTAAGAGCCAGCGGGTGTTCGCCAGAGCCTCCAGTGGTGAGGATGGACTTTGCTGCAGTCTGGCTCCAGGTCACGGCCCCTAGGGTCTCACAGTTCACGCTCACAGTAGACTACAGGAGAAGGAAGCAGCAGGCTGGAACGACAAGTATAGTAAAGGGATACGGTAGAGGTCAGGGCAACTAGCAGACAGGAACAACAGAGTACATGCCAAAGGTTCAGGGTCACAGGCAGACAGGGACATGCAAAAGGTCAAGGTCACAAGCAGACAGGAATCGGTGAGAACGCGCCAAGGTCGGTAACAGAGTCAAACATAGAGCACACGGCAAGCAGGAACCAGGAAGCCAAACACACAATGAATACACAATGGTTGGACAGCACTGTTGGCTTGCAGTGCACAGGTTAATATAGGGTTCCCTGATAGGGCCTGGGGTGGAGCCATGCTTAGAGGAGAGGTTATAAAAACCACAAGGTGGAAGTGGCTGGCCTCTTAGTCAGAACACATGAGGGGAGGTAAGCAACCAGAGGAAGATCACTGCATAACCATGACACATAGGAGGAGGATGTCGTCTATGTACCTAGCCCAAAGAACCAATGATGGGTTCTGTTGGGCATAGACGACATCCTCCTCCCACTTAGTCATGAAAAGATTGCTACCCCCCTTTGTTGCAAATAATAACGGTCGTTAAACCAAAAGTAACTATGCTTGGTGGCGAATTCCAGAAGTTCAATCAAATACTCACATTGAAAGGACGCCAGAGAGTGCTTGTGACCCAAAAAGTGGCGGACAGCCTCTATGCCCCTCTCATGCGGTATACATGTGTACAAGGACGCCACATCTGCCATGGCTATAATGTAATTGTCCTGTACCTCAATATTTTCTAGTAGTCTAATGGTAGAACCCGTGTCCTTCAAATATGACGGAGTTTTTCTAACTAAAGGCTGTAAATAAAAGTCTATATAACGGCCTATACGTGATGTGACCGAGTTGATGCCACTCACTATAGGTCGTCCTGGGGGTTTCACTGGATCCTTAGGAATTTTGGGTAAATAATAAATGGTGGGGATTCGTGGAGCTGTAGGTATCAAAAACATCTTTTCTTTTTTATTTAAAATATTAAGGTCATGCCCCTAACAAGTTCAACCAATTGTCTTTTATATAAACTAGTGGGGTTGTTGGGTACTTCTTTATATGTACCCAGTTCGCTGAGAATTCTGTACATTTCTAGTTCGTATTGTTCTTTGTCTAAAATAACAATACCGCCACCCTCATCCGTTGGACGTATGATCAGATCCTTTTGATCATACAAGGATCTGAGTCCACCCTAAACACTAAATCTAATGACAGCGACAATTCTGCAAATGAGCAAATTTCAGTGTTTTTGGATTTGATTACATTATTGAATAATTTTTATTATTATTTGTTATCATTATTTATAGTTATTTATTATATTATAAACTTTATCATACCCGGGATGTCTATTAGACTCTTGTTTGAACAGATTTAAGAGAGTTATTCCTAAGAATTGCAGGCCTACACTATAAAACGCCAAATTTCCATGCAAAATAACTGTACTGCTTTCAGCACCTAAAATCAGAAATAATCATACCTCCAGGTTAATGGACGGGCCGCCCCTGCAATATACAGTATATTAGTTGAGAGAGACCTAACAGTGCTGGTTCTAGTGGTGTACATGAAGAAACATTTTAATGGAGTGTGGTTGGACTAGTAAATAGTAACTCCTTTTTAACTTGCTTAAAATAATCTGGGTTCATGGATAGCCAGGACTGTTTTTAAGGCAGGGCAAAAGGGGCAGCTGCCCTGGACCCCATCATTGTTGTGAGGCCCAAAGCAGCTGCCTCATACTTGCCAACTATTCCAGTTTAAACTCCCTTGAAGTTTTAGTCCTGTGCTGTGTCCCAATATCTCAGTGTAGTTCTGTTTCTGCTGCCCTATTACCGTGTACAGATGACCCTCCTGCAGATCTTGTGTTTACATGTAAATAACCTGCATTGATATGTAAATAGTGGCAGCATTAATATGTAAATAGCCGTGGACCGTGGCATTGAAATGTAAATAAAGGTGGCATTCATATGTATATCATGTCCCCTTGAGGTCATTTCTACCATCACTTCTACTGAATGCTGCCCACTGGGGAGGTAAAGGAGCATGCTTGGAAGTCTTGCCTACAATTATAGTCATTAAGCTGCTAAAGGGCAGCATGTCAGGAAAGTGGTTTTGCATGTATTCCCAACACACACAAATATGAACGCAGGCCAAATGTCTGATACATTGCTGGTCAGTGTAAATCTTATTACATTGGGGCTTGGTGTACAATCCTTTCATTTACACTAGTTGCAAGTGTGAAGGTCCCCCATACATTGGTGGTCAGTGTAAATTCCTCTTTACATTAGTGGTTACTGTTAATGCTCCTATTATATTAGTGGTCAGTGTAAATCCCAATTACATTGGTGGCCAGTATAGAAACGCCTCTTTATATTGGTAATCTTTAAAAAAATCCAAACTTGCATTTATGGTCAGTTTCAAATCCTCCCTTACATTGGTGGTCCATGTAGAAGCCTCCTTTAAATTGGTGGTGAGTGTAAATCACCCTTACATAGGTGGCCGGTGTAGGAATTCCCCTTTATTGGCTGTTGATGTAAAGTTCCCCAGTGTAAATTCTTCATAACATTGGCGATCAGTGTACATTTCCCTTTACATTGGAGGTAGGTGCAGAATTGCCCTTATACTGCTGGTCAGTGTAAATCCCCCTTTACATTTTTGGTCAGTGTAAATCCTCCCTAACATTACTGGTCCGTGTAAAGGTGTCACCTTACATTGGTGGTCAGTACAAATCTCCTCGACAATGGTTGGCCATTGTATATTCCCTCTTACACTGGTGGTTGGTGTAAATGCTCTTATTACATTGGTGTCAGTGTAGAAATTCCTATTTTCTATTGGTGGGTGGTGTAAAATCCCACCTTACATGGTGGTCAGCGCAAATTCCCGCTCACATTGATGGTCAGTGTAAATCCCCCTTCACATTGGTGGTCAATAAAAATTCTCCATTACATTCCCAGAATCCCCCACTATACACTTAGATTGCCAGCTTTGCTCTACTTCATGGGTGCTCAACCTGTGGCCCTCCAGCTGTTATGGAACTACAACTCCCATCATGCCTCTGACTTTGGGAGTCAAGCTTGTAACTGTCAGAAGCTTGCAATGCATCATGGGGCTTGTAGTCCTGCAACAGCTGGAGGGCCACAGGTTGAGCACCCATGCTCTACATGATTCAGAATTTGCCACAATGTACTGCCTCCTAACTAATCCAAACCCCCCTCAACTGCCACTCATCCCATCAACCCCCCCCCCCAGCAATGCCACTGATCACAGCTCCCCCAGCATTGCCACTGATACCAGGAGCCCTAAGATTCCTAGGAGTTTTCTGTCTATTGATGGGTCCTCTCACCTCCCCAGTCCATGGTTTGCAGGCAGTGAGGAGATGTTGTGCTGTAATTATTAGCAACCAATCAGTGAGCAGTAATGCTGTGCATTAACCTATTGCAACCAATCATTGAGTGGTAAGGATATGTAGTAACCTCTAGGAACCAATCAGTGAGCAGTAATAATGTGCAGTAACCTCTAGCAACAATTTGTGAGTGGTATAGATGTCCAGTAATCTCTAGCAACCAATATACAAGCAGAAGTAATGTGCTATAACCGCTAGGAAATAAACAAACAATGAGCCATAATGTGTGCTGTAACCTCTGGCAACCAATCGCAATAGCTGCCTGATCTGATTCAGTAAACTAATTTTGAGTCTAGCTGCTACTTATTGTATGTCTCAAAGCATGTGGAGAGTGACATTGCATGGCAGAGGGGGCCCAAGAAATTGTTTGCCCAGGGTCCAGACAATATTAAGATGGCCCTGTGGATAGCACTGTAATTTGGTGGATATTGGAAAAATTATCCCCCACAAGCTTATAATATAGCTGCAGTATTTTATCCCAGTATAGAACAATGATTGACCATGTACCCCAGATGTGGGTCGTGATACCTGGAACCCCCAGGCACCTCCAGCACTCTTTGGAAATATAGGGGTCAATCACTTGTTAAATTTTAATTTTTTTCTGAACAAATATCATATTTATCGGTGTATAACATGCACTTTTTTCCCCTTAATTTCAGGAGAAAATCGTGGGTGCGTTTTATACGTGATCCCCACTGGAGGAGCGAGCACCGCCGTTATACACATAGCTGAGAGTACTGTGTACTCAGCTCCACTCGGCTCCACTCGCAGTCACTCCTAAGTCTTGCCATAGGACCTGTGTTATGTCCATCATAGGAACTGGGCCAAGGGGCGGGACTGTGGGAGGAGCCGAGAGGAACTGAGAGGAGCCGAGTACACAGGACATCCGGCTCTGTGTATCTCGGCGGCACTAATTTGATTTCAATAGATTTTAATTGGTATTTTAATACAATAAGATCAAAAATAAAGGCAGAAATGTGATAAATGTATATCATATACACAGTAACATAAACAGGATGCAATATAGGAGTACAAAACAGTGCTAGGAGACATTGCATCAAACCTCTATGTCCAGTCTTTGGTTGATTGTTTCGGGTGTGTGCCCATCTTTCATCATAAAAGATGGTAGGGCTAATCAGCAGTAGTAGATTTGACCCCGCTCCCCGCAAACACCCCTATGAGAGCAATCTGTATCATCGTGATGTCTGAGTTGGTTGTACACACTTAGGGAGAAGGTATCAATTCAGTATTTGTGTACCAGGAGAACCAAGGCAACCAGTTGTTGGGCGGCGCTAATTTTAAACAATAAGGCTGCAATGACACTGGGCAAGGCTGCATTGACACTGGGCAAGGCTGTAAATGACACTAGGCATGGCAGCAGATGGACACTGATCATGGACAAGGCTGCAGATGGAAATGTATAAGGCTGCATTGATGGGCATTTAAATGTAAGTTTTTTTCCTTAAACTTCCCCCCGAAAAGTTTTTATCCTTAAAACTCCCTCCTAAACTTGGGGTGCGTGTTATATGCCGGCGCACATTATACACCAATAAATAGGGTAGATCTTTTAACACAATATAGTTACTAACTTATTCTACTTAAAAATGTGATTACGGGTAAAGCATAGTGGCCATGTTTAACACACGTTCTTGCCTAGAACATAAGAAAAGATAGCCATGTATTGCATAATAACAAAAAGTGGAAATAAGCCTTTATCGGTTTTCATTTGAAAACTACTTTTGTGTACATTTCTTTATAATATAATTCCGAAATTTAGTTCATGATACTCAGAGACTTGTAAACAAGATGAGTGGAAGGCAATATAAAAACAAATGGAGTAAAGAGTATATAATCAGCCCTAGATGAGCTTCGCGTTGGTGCGAGTTGGTGCGAACGTTATGGACCATTCGCAGCAAATTTGTGTGGCGCTCACGGCCCACAATGGAGTGCATTGCTGGCTCATGATTGGCCAAGCATGCACTGTGACCCCGCATGCTTGGCCAATCACAGCACCGGCAGCGAGGAGAGCCATGATTGGCCACAGGCAGGATGCCTATGGCCAATCATAGCTCAGGCTGTGTAGTACACACCCCACACTATATAAGGCCGCCAGCGCGGCGGCCTTGTGTAGTGTGTTGGCGTCTGTAGGAGTCAGTGGGTGTTCTCTGTGTACCTTCAACACAGTATACACCGTTCGTTATCGGCCGATTTTGCGTTCTTGCTCTTCTGTTGTCTGCGTGCCCTGACCGCAGTATACACCATTATATCCACCTATATAGCTAGCTATATTGCTCTTCTCTAATAGAGCTTGCAGTCAGTTGTAGGAGATTGTGCGTGTTGTCTGCGTGCCCTGACCGCCGTATACACCATTTTATCCACCTATATAGCTAGCTATATTGCTCTTCTCTAATAGAGCTTGCAGTCAGTTGTAGGAGATTGTGCGTGTTGTCTGCGTGCCCTGACCGCACTATACACCATTATATCCACCTATATAGCTATTCTCTAATTGAGACATCTGCAGGAGTTAGTTGGTGTTGTGTGCCTCCAGCACAGCACAGTATACACCAGTATCTACCCTTTAATTCCTGTTCTATAATAAAGGCATCTGCAGGAGTTAGTGGGTGTTGTGTGCCTCCAGCACAATATACACTACCCAATTGCTGGTTTTCCCATCTCCCTTCAGGCCATTACCATGTCTGGAATGGCAACAAGGAGAGGCAGACAGGCACGAGCCAATAAAAGAGGGCAAGCAGGCTCTGTGTCTAGAGACAACAGTGCTGGTCGTGGACACGGTGCATCATCATCATCAGCATGTGGCCATGGAACACGCTTGTCCTTCTTTTCGGCAGCTGGACGTGTTGAGCCGCATTCATGCCGAAGACTTGGTAGAGTGGATATCCAAGCCCTCTTCATCCTCCTCATCCTCTCTCACCCAGGCTCAGGGTACTATCAAAGCAGCTGCCAACGCATCGTCTTCCCTCGTCTCAATGTCATCATTAGTGACTCCTTCCCCAGAAACACCACGTCCTCCTGAGAAGTCCCCTGAACTCTTTGAGCACAGTGTTGGGTACATGCTCCAGGAGGATGCCCAGTGTTTTGTAGGCTCTGATGATGATACTCAGCTAGAGGAAGGCAGTAGCATGAGCGCAGAGAGAGGGGATGCTCAAGAAGGACAGCAATCTGGCAGTCATGTTCCACAAGCTGCAGCATACTGCCAGGTTTGCTACAGCGATGAAGAGGGAGGGGATGATGAGGGCACTGACTCCACGTGGGTGCCTGGTAGGAGAGAGGAGGAGGCACATGTCCAATGAGGCAGGATGCCCTCCGGGGGCCAGCTTAGGGGCAGCACACTGACTGAATCACACCGCAGAGCTCCGCCTGTGCAGGGCGCTGCCTCTGCGCATTATTCTAAAAATTCTTTGGTGTGGGCCTTTTTTGAGACGAGTGCATCAGATCTCACCGCTGCTATTTGCAACATATGTCTCAAGCGTATCTCGCGTGGCCAAAACATCAGCCGCTTGGGCACCACATGCTTGACCAGACATATGTTGACCTGCCATGTAGCTTGTTGGCAAGCGTACCTCAAAGACCCACACCAAAGAACAAAGCGGACCTCTCCTTGCTCCTCATTAGCTGGGATCTCCAACCCCACTAGACCTTCAGTCCTCTCTGAAACCTGCACTGAGAGGAATGAAGGTGTAGAATTAGGTGTGTCACAGCCAAGTGCTTCCCGGGCACTCTGCTAGCAGTACACCCACGTCCGATTATAGCAGGCAAATTTTCCTGCCCCAGCTGCTGGACCGTCAAAAGAAGTTCACTCCCAGCCATCCACATGCCCAGCGGTTGAATGCTAGCTTGGCTAAATTGCTAGCACTTCATCTACTGCCTTTTCAGTTGGTAGACTCTGCCCCCTTTCATGAGTTTGTACAATGTGCGGTTCCTCAGTGGCATGTCCCCAAACGCCACTTTTTCTCACGGAAGGCGATTCCGGCTCTCTACCGGCATGTGGAAGGCAATGTCCTTGCCTCGCTGGACAGGGCTGTCAGTGGTAAGGTGCATATTACCGCTGACTCATGGTCCAGCAGGCATGGACAGGGACGTTACCTGTCTTTCACTGCCCATTGGGTCACTCTTCTGGCAGCTGGGAAGGATGCAGGACAAGGTGCAGTAGTGTTGGAGGTTGTTCCGCCACCACACCTCCAAAATGCTACTACTGGTTGTGACACACCTCTCTCTTCCAGTGCTCTGTCCTCAGAACCAGCGGTGCTCCATAGGCGTTCAAGGGGCTACGCAAGTATGCAGGAAAAACGATGCCATGTCGTGCTTGCGCTGGTTTGTTTGAGGGACAGGAGCCACACTGGGGCAGATATTTTGTCAGCTCTGCAGGGGCAGGCCGAGAGGTGGTTGACGCTACGCCAGCTTAAGCCAGGAATGGTGGTTTGCGACAATGGCACCAACCTCCTTTCCGCCCTCCGACAGGGACATCTGACCCATGTGCCCTGTGTGGCTCACGTCCTTAACCTGGTGGTGTAGCGGTTCTTGGGCAGGTACCCGGGCTTACAGGATGTCCTGAAGCAGGCCAGGAAAGTCTGTGTGCATTTCTGCCAATCATTTAATGCCTGTGCTCGGCTGGCTGAGCTCCAAAAGGAGTTGAACCTGCCCAAGAACCGCCTTATATGTGACATGCCCACCAGGTGGAACTCAACGTTGGCCATGCTGCAGCGGCTGCACATGCAGCAGAGGGCCATCAATGAGTACCTGTGCGACTACGGCACCAGGACAGGGTCAGGGGAGCTCGGTTTTTTCTCACCACGCCAGTGGGGCATGATCAGGGATGCATGCACTGTCCTGTCACCGTTTGAGGAGGCCACAAGGATGGTGAGCAGTGACGGTGCATGCCTCAGTGACACTGTACCTCTTGTCCACCTCTTGGAGCATACGCTGCATGGAATAATGGACAGGGCACTTGAGACAGAACAGAGGCAGGAAGAGGAGGACTTCCTTGCCTCTCAAGGCCCCCTTTATCCAGACAGTGTTCCTGCTGTGCCACCCATCACACAGGAAGAGGATGAGGAGGCGGAGGATGATTGTGTCAGCATGGAGGTGGAGGCTGGCACTCAGCAGCAGCAGCAGTCTTGTAGGGATGATTTACAGTCCCAAGAAACCCGTGGACTTGTACGTGGCTGGGAGGAGGCAGCTGCGGATCATGTTGTCCTTAGTGACCCAGAGGACTCCGGACTGAATGCTTCAGCTAACCTACGCTACATGGCCTCCCTGATCCTGCAAAGCATCCTCGTATTCTTCGGATCAAGGAGAGGGACCATTACTGGCTGGCCACTCTCCTTGATCCACGGTACAAGGGTAAGGTTGCCGACCTTATCTTGCCATCGCAGAGGGAGCAGAGGATGAGACATCTCCGGGAGGCATCGCAGAAAGGTCTGTGCAACGTGTTCCCAGTGACTGGGGGGTTACAAACTCCTGGTCCTGGACAACGTGTTGCTGAGGCATCGGTCAGAAGAAGCTTTGGAGAAGGTGGCCGTCTGACCGATGCGTTCAGACAATTTTTTAGTCCGCAGCCCCAAGGTATGATCGGTTCCAGCAACCATCGCCAGCGTCTGATTTACATGGTGCAGGAATACCTAGGGGCAAGGTCAGACTTGGACACCTTTCCCACCGAAAATCCTCTGGCTTACTGGGTCTTAAGGATGGATCACTGGCCAGAGCTTGCACAGTATGCAATTGAGCAACTGGCCTGTCTTGCATCCAGCGTTCTTTCGGCACGCACCTTTAGTGCTGCTGGTGGCTTTGTTACCGATCACAGGGTGTGCCTGTCCACCGACTCAGTTGATTGACTGACCTTCATAAAGATGAATCCGTCTTGCATCACCCACAGCTACCAAGCACCTGAAGCTGATGTAACCGAATATTTTTTTTTTTTTTAAATATCACATGCCTTCAAGACTGCCTATGCTGATGCTGAGTGACTGTCCTTTTATGTTGATTGTCTATCCTCTTCCTCCTCCGCTGATATGTTGGAAGAACATTTTTGGTGCTGGGTGATGCCACCAGCCCAATTTTTCAGCCCCCGTTTAACAGGGACGTTTAATTACAATTTTTGATGCAATGCTTTGCAGCCGGGCTCATTCCTGCGCTACAACTAGAGTATATGGGAGAGGTTGCAGTGTCGTGGCACCAGCACCAGTGCCTAAGACCCAATTTTTCAGCCCCTGTTTAACAGGGGCATGTAATTACAATTCTTGATATAATATTTCACAGCAGGGCCCATTCCTGTGCCCACCGAGAGTAACTGTGAGGACTTATAGTGTTATGGCACCAGCACCACAACCACCAAAGGCCCAATTTTTCTACCACTGTTCAACAATGGCATGTAATTACAATTCTTGATATAATCGTTCACAGCAGGGCGCTCCAGCGCCCACCAAGAGTCACTTTGAGGGCTTACAATGTTGTGGCAACACCAACACTTTGCTCTGCCATTTCTGCAGAGCATATAGGGCAGGTCCCTACTTTCAAACATCCAACTTACAAACGTTTCCTACTTGCAAACGGAAGGAGACAACAGGAAGTGAGATGAAAAAAGACAGACGGCAAAAAAAATTATACAGGGGTGATAACCCTTCCCTATGTTTTCCAAAAAGCTTAAAAATAGATTTTTTGACTGGAGCTACACTTTAAAAATGTACCAGTTCAAAATTACAAACAGATTCTACTTAACACAACAAATCTACACAGTCCCTGTCTTGTTTGCACCGCCTATATACTGCTGTTCTGAGTATATAGGGCCTGGGGGCCCCACGTCTTTCCTTTTTTTAATATGGGTACGGGGTTCCCCTTAATATGCATACAAGACTCAAAGGGGCTGGTAATGGGCAGGGGGGGCTACCCATGCCATTTTTCTCAATGATTTTCATCCATATTGCCGGAACCAGATATTACATTAAAAACGCAAGCAGTTTGAAATGACTTTTTTTCCGTTAAATGTTATTTTGTGCAGGGACTGTTCTAAACACAGGAAACACGTGGCACTTCACAGGCATACTATAGACACCCCCCAGGCACTATATTTAAAGGAATATTTCACTTTAATCGTCATTAAAATCAGTGCTCCCGACAAAACGGCCATTTTTAAAAACATTTTAGCCATTGACCCATGTCCCCTGGGACAGGAGCCAGGTCCTCAAACCCTTTTTAGGACAGTATCTTGCATATTCGCCATTAAAATTAGCACTTTTTATTTCCAACGTTCGAGTCTCATAGACTTCAATGGGGTTCTAACGTTCATACGAATTTGCGGTCCGTTCGAAAGTTTTGATGCAAACCGAACCGGGGGGTGTTCGGCTCATCCCTAATCAGCACCCACAATATATATGTTTTGTCATAAAAATGTAACAAGCAGTTACATTGTGATAGAAAAAATATAATTTTCAAAAGTTCAGAACCAAATTATTAGTTGGGTAATCAATCACCCAGTAAACCTCTGTCAAAAAATGATCACATGGATCAGGGTAACATGATCTAATAAAATTAATTTTGGTAGCCTGGGCTCTTGCAATTTGTAATTCTGGATAATTACTTCTAAGAATATTTCTATATATACAGAACTGGGCACAACCAATAGAACATATTCATTGAAATACACCTCTGTAAGCTTAATTAACACTGTTACACAGGCTATGCCATCTTTAAGATAATTGATGTTTAAAATATTTACATTCATCCTGAACATTATGACATTTCAATGTGCCCTCTTCCAGTGATTCAGTGTCTATGCTCCCCCTTGTTTCTCTGCTGTCCCTGCGGACATCTTCGGCCAGTCCTCTTCTGTGTCTTGCAGTTCTGCCATGATATAACTCTTGTGTGTGAGCGTTGAAGTTACATCATCCCAGCACCCAGCTCCATGGCTGCCGAGAAGCTTAGGCTTATCTTAACCCCCCTTTATTTGAAACACAACAAACCTTGCCCCCCAAAAATACACATAGACCACTTTTAGTTGGAAGTAGTGCAAGGCCACAGCTTTACTGAACATATCAGTATAACAACCTTCAAAATACCAATAACCATGCCGGGCACAGTTAAGCCGTGAGCATTTATAAACAAATGAAAGCTGTTACAGCAATATTCCTCTGCGTTCTGATGATCCGGCTGCATTGATGGGCACAGATGACAGGGCCAGATTAAGAACATCATGGGCCTGGTGCTGAGGATTTTGGTGGGGCCTTTTATAAACAATAAATAAAAATGCTAACTATTTTTTGGTATAACAAATTAAACTAAAGAGAGAGAAGGAGGATGAGAGAGAGCGAGAGAGAGAAAGTGGATGAAAGAGGTGTGAGGGGTAAGGGAGGGAGGATGAGAGAGAAAGGGGGAGATGAGAGAAAGAGGATGCACATGAGCATGTGTGGGAATGACATCAACGTAGCCTGGCTAAGGCAAGTGACCAAAGGCACAGAACACAGAAGGAATACCGGGTGAAGATGGAAGTGCCCGGGCCCCGCCGGATTGATCACAGCACAGCACTGGAGGGCTCAGTCTGACGATTTAAGTGTACCCTAATGTGCTAATATGCTGGGCATACTTGTACATTATGGCATAACCTACCCAAGGGCCTCTAAAAAAGTAGTAATGTTAGAAAAGTTTACTACCGCTTTAATATCACAGGAGCCTCTCATGGGGCCCCCTACTGACCCTGTGGCCCTTGGGCAGTGCCTAAGTACATAGTTTCAAAAATATTTTCAGGGACGCTTTTTTTTACAAGTGCTATATTTAGAGAAGCTGACACCCCCTATATTCCTCTATACATCACAAGAGTAATTACAAAATTAAATAAGTACTAATAATGGGGCAGAACAAATATGAGGACTGTGAGATTTCCTTTAGTTGAACTAACAAAAGTGTGCCCATTCTAGAGCTGGTAACATTGAGGATATTCAGTATAATTTTAAAGAACAGTTTTTGTGGGAAAGAGGCATAGGGGAGGAGCATGGATGGTATAAAAGTGGGAAGTATGTGCAGGTGAGGGAGAGGAATGTGGAGGGTATAACAGTGGGCACTGTGTACATGAGAGGAGTGCAGAGGGTATGGCAGAAGGCACTAGGTACAGGAGGGGAGTGTGAAGGGTATGACAGTGGGCAGTATGCACAGTAGAGGAGTGTGGAGGGTATGACATTGGGCACTATGTTTAAGAGAAGAGTGTGGAGGGTATGACAGTGAAGAATATGTACAGGAGTGCGGAGGGTATAACAGTGGGCACTATGTACAGGAGAGACATATGGAGAATAGGACAGTAAGCAGTAATTACAGGAGAGGAGTGTGGAGGGAGGGTATGATGGTGGGCACTATGTATAGGAGAGGAGTATGGAGGGTATGACAGTGAGTAATATGTACAGGAGAGGAGTGTGGAGGGTATGACAGTGGGCACTATGTATAGGAGAGGAGGATGAAGTAATCTGGGAAGGAAAAATGTAAAGGTTTGTGGAAGGATGTTTAGGAACTGCGTAGTGGTTAAGCGGGCCATATATGGATTGAAATTACACCAATTAAGCAGAGACCAGCCATAGTCGATCTATGTATGGGCTAGCTGGTTTTACACAAGTCAACCTATTAACCGACTTGAGTACAACCAGCCTGTCAGGTTTTCCCCAAAACAATCAGTGCTACCAGCTATAGTTAGCAACACTAATCATTGTATTCACTGGCAGAACACAATAACACTGTGGGGGTGATTGCATTCACAGGTCAGCAGGTGAGAGGGTGTGTGGGGACAGACTGGGGAGAGATACTAGTCAGTCCCTGGGTAGGCACTGGTTAGTACCAGAGCCAGATACACACAGGTTACATACGCCACGATCGTTAGATCATTAGAGCGTTAGAGCGAGAGCAATAATTCTAGCACTAGACCTCCTCAGTAACTCTAGACATGTAACCTGTAAAAAAAATGTAAAGCATCGCTTAGTACACAACAAAAAATCGTGCTAACTTTAGTGTTTTTTTTTATGAATGAAACTGTTTCTTTCCAAAAAAAACGTTTGAAATATCGTGTAACATAAGAAGTTGCAAAGACCACCATTTTATTCCATAGGATGTCTGCTAAAACAATATATAGTGCTTGAGGTTTCTGAGTAATTTTCTAGCATAAAAAAATGATGATTTTTACATGTAGGAGAGAAGTCTCAGAATGGGCCTGGGTGGCAAGGGGTTAATTATCATAAGTTATCTACAAATAATTATTATAAGCACTGTGAGTTCATCCTCTCAGTCTACTGCAGAGTGTTCCAGCTTGTATTGAACTGGCTGCTCTGTATGTAGCTTCTGACAGGCTGGGGTCTCTGTGACTCCTGATCGCCGAGCTACAATCCTCGAAGTCGATCTTTTTTTTTTTTTGAGGCAAATGGGCCTATCTTGAGAAAGGGGCCTGGAGCTGCAGCTCCAATAGCCCCTATGTTAATCCGGCCCTGACAGGTGAGGTTGCATTGTTGGACACAGGTAGGCTGCATTGTTGGACACAGGTAGGCTGCATTGTTGGACACAGGTAGGCTGCATTGTTGGGCACAGGAAGGCTGTATTGTTGGGCACAGGTGAAGCGATATTTATGGACACAGGTAGGGTGCATTGTTGGGCACAGGTAGGCTGCATTGCTGGACACAGGTAGGCTGCATTGATGGATACAGGTAGGTTTTATTTTTAGGGCACCGATGAAGCGGCATTGATGGACACAGGTAGGTTGCATTGTTGAATCGTAATCACAACAGAAATTACCCAAATGATTATGATCAAAAGTTTACATACCCTCTGTTCAGTGCTATTAGTTAGTGTGCTATACTTTGCTATTTTGCTTCAATTGTCAGTGTAGAATATTAGTTTAGTGTCAGTCTAGGGATAGTGTGAGTGTAGTAAGAAGGACCGTCATTCAGCTTTGCATAATGTGCAGCTAGAGTATGGAAAGCTCAGATAGTTTCACTGCAGTGTAGTGAGACTGTGTCATTCATACATACATTAGTGTAGCGTAGGGACAGCTCAGATAGTTTAATACCGCGTACACACGATCGGAATTCTCGTTGGAAAAAGTTCGGATGGTTTTCTCGAGGGAATTCTGCTCAAGCTGTCTTGCCTACACGCGGTCACACCAAATTCCGATCATTTAGAAGGCGGTGACGTACAACACGTACGACGGGACTAGAAAAAGGAAGTTCAATATCCAGTAACCAATAGCTTCCGTCTCGTAATTGAATCTGAGCATGCGTGATTTTTGGCGTGTCGGAATTGCATACACACGATCGGAATTTCCGATAGAAAGTTTTTCCTTCGGGAAAATTGAGAACATGCCATCAATTTTTGGCTGGCGGAAATTCGGACAGCTAAATTCGCGGTCGCATACTCATTGGTCATTTTCTGGCCGGAATTCCGATCATGTGTACGTGGCATCAGTGTTGTGTAGTGAGACTGTGTCTGTAATCTTGACATTAGTGTATAGGTAGAGTAGGGACAGTTCAGATAGCGTCAGTGTAGTGATGGATGAACACCGTCTATTTGATTGCGTTACTGCCAGTTTAATGCCATTTACTTCTGTGTGCATTACTGCCAGTTTAACTCCATTCAGTTTTGTGCGCGTTACGGCCAGTTTAACGCTATATAGTTCTGTGTGTGTTACTGGACCGTCAACGCCAAATAGTTCTGTGTACGTTACTGGTAGTTTAACGGCATATAGTTTTGTGCATTACTACAAGTTTAACGCCATTTACTTCTGTGTGCATTACTGCAAGTTTAATGCCATATCGTTCTGTGCATCACTGTACATGTGGCGCAATTTGTTGCAGTATATTATAGTATATCCGTGAAGTGTGTCTGCGTAGTGAGTACTCAAATTAAAGTGCACCAAACACCACTTTACTAATGTCTGGGAGGACAACAAGGAGAGGCAGACGTTCCCTTGCTACTGTAAGGGGGCCAGCAACAAATGTGTCCACAGGCAAAGGTGGACATGGTGGTCAGTCCTCAGCCAGGGCATCATTTCCTCTGTTTAGTGAGTTTTCCCGGGCTATCCAGCCACAGCATGCAGAGGAGGTGGTGGACTGGCTTACTAAGCCTTCTTCATCCTCCTCATCCTTTGTCACGAAAAAAGCGACAAGTGTGCAGTCCCCTGCAGTTGCCAGAGTAGATAAACCTGCCTCTTTGTCCACATCTATTCCTACCATAGCCCCAAAATCAACCATGGAGGAGGCAGCTGAGTTATTTGACCACAGTGTCAGCCACTTGCTTCTTGATGATGCCCAGCCATTACTGGATTTAAATGTTGGTTCTGAGGTTGAGGATGACATGAACATGAGCCTAGAGATGGGGGAGAACACTGGTAGACAAATTGGCATTCATGCTCCCCTAGCCGCAGCATATTGCCAAGTTGTCTCCAGTGATGATGATGCATTTTTTTACAGCAAGGAAATTCTTGCTTTCATCAAGATTACCTCTATAGGGTTACGGTGGGAAGGCGCCACCGACACCCAAAGACCAATTTTTACGCACCCGTTACTTCTATCCAATGTCAAAGTGACACCAGAATGTATCCAAAAAATCTCTAATCTTGTTCCCAGTGCACTACATTGTGGCCTCATCATACACATTGGCTTTATAAATGTCATTATTGCTGCAGGAGATTCTAGAGATGGTACAGATCTACCACTTTACAGGTAGACTAAGGGGACCCCCCAGGTACTATTTGGAAGGGTTTTTTTCATTTTTACGCTTTCACTTTAAAAATCAAAAAAATCACTGCTCATTTAAAAATTACGTTTTTTACAAACTTTTCTTTTATTGATACACATCCCCCAGGGTATGAGCCGGACCCCTATAACCATTGTATGCCTAATTACTTGCATATAAGCCTTCAAAATGGGCACTTTTTGTAGCTCACACATCCCCAAAACATCAGCAATCCACCTCCATGTTTCACAGTAGGAATGGTGTGCCTTTCATTATAGGCCTTGTTGACTCCTTTCCAAATGTAGTGTTTATAGTTGTTGCCAAAAAGCTAAATTTTGGTCTCATCACTCCAAATGACTTTGTGCTAAAAGGTTTGAGGCTTGTCTCTGTGCTGTTTGGCGTATTGTAAGTGGGATAATTTGTGGCATTTGCATAGTAATGGCTTTCTTCTGGCGACTCGACCACGCCTTTGGCTTTCTTCAAGTGCCTCCTTATTGTGCATATTGAAACAGCCACACCACGTTTTCAGAGAGTCCTGTATTTCACTTGAAGTTATTTGTGGGTTTTTCTTTGCATCCCAAACAATTGTCCTGGCAGTTGTGGCTGAAATTTTTGTTGGTCTACCTGACCGTGGTTTGGGTTCAACAGAACCACTCATTTTCAACTTATTGATTAGAGTTTGAACACTGCTGATTGGCATTCTCAATTCCTTGAATATCTTTTTATATCCCTTTCCTTTCCTTCAATTTTTTTGCTTTCCCCATGACTCAAAATCCAGAAAGGTCAGTGCAGCACTGGATGAAAGATGCAAGGTTCTGTCAGGAGTCCAGAAACTCACTGACCTTTTATATACACACACACACTAATTACAAGCAAACAGATTACAGGTGAGGATGGTTACCCATTAATAGCCATTCAAACCCCTTTGTGTCAAATTGTGTGCCTGTTATCAGGCCAAAATCATCAGGATATGTAAACTTTTGATCAGGGTCATTTGGGTGGTTTCTGTTGTCATGTCATTATGTTTAAAAAGAGTAAACACAGTTG
The DNA here is from genome assembly GCF_037356315.1 of Lithobates pipiens. Taxonomy (NCBI): domain Eukaryota; kingdom Metazoa; phylum Chordata; class Amphibia; order Anura; family Ranidae; genus Lithobates; species Lithobates pipiens. The sequence continues at coordinate 57,558,075 of NW_027507789.1, read as the reverse complement.
ATTGATAATTATTATTAAAGATAATAAAGGCTTCAGCCAAACACTAACCATAATTGAAAGAAATGCTTTTGTGTTATCATTCATATTCTCTGAAAAATGGCCAAGAAATCATAAATTCTGCCAGGATATGTAAACTAATGAGCACAACTGTATTTACCATATATACGCTTGCTCCAATGTTATCGCATGCACACTGAGGAAAAGGCACGATCATGCTGTTTCTAAGGGGCTCGTGTCATGGCCAGTGGCTCCCGCACGCATGCGTCATGACATCATGTGACTCCAGCCAGTCATGGAGGCGGCCACCAGCGGGGAAATCCTGGGCTTCGTTTGCAGGTAAGTGCAACATAATGGGGTAGTATGCGATGCATACTACCCCATTATGCTTTTACTTTGCAGGGGTAAAGAACCATCTGAGTTTACTTCCTCTTTAATTGTTACATTTAGGGGATTAGGTAAATGGTAAGATTAGAGGTAGAGGATAGATCCAGTGTTAGTAACAGCTAGCCATGGGTTCTTGCAGTGAACATAATGGCGCTGATTTGTCCCCAAATATCTGGTGCAAGGTTTCGGCCACTTAAAAATAGCATTCACTTCTGTTAATTTACATAGTAAATGAGTAACATGGAAAAACAATGAAGACACCAGATAAATATTGAAATGCATTATTTATCACTATGATAAAGAAAGATGATTTAGAAACATGATTTAGAAATATGAGAAAAAATCCCCAGATATGCCATTGTGGGTTATAATACATGCTAAATTATACACACAGCTAATAGTGTCTGTTACTTTGTGTACAACACACAGAGAATATCAGTCTGTTGCGGGGAGCAGGGAATACATAATTGCTTCATGTCTATGACACATGCAGTATGTCTCTCCTATTTACACATTTTTATTGTTACAGTGAAAAGAAACACAAATCAATGGATGCTATCAGGTTAACCACTTCAGCCCTGGAGGATTTTACCCCCTTGCTTACCAGAGCACTTTTTGCGATTCAGCACTGCGTCGCTTTAATGACAATTGCGTGGTCATGCGACATGGCACCCAAACAAAATTGATGTCCTTTTTTTCCCACAAACAGAGCTTTATTTTGGTCTTATTTTATCACCTCTGTGGTTTTTATTTTTTGCGCTATAAACAAAAGAAGATCGACAATTTTGAAAAAAACACAATATTTTTTACTTTTTGCTATAATAAATATCCCATTTTAAAAAAAAAACGAATTTGTTCCTCAGTTTAGGCCGATACATATTCTTCTACATATTTTTGGTAAAAAAAAAAACGTATTTTTTTTTTCACATTCATTTTTATTGAAAATTTTCTAAAATAATGTGTACAAATATATTATAGACAAATAGAAAAGATATATTCAAAATGGGTGGTTCCCCTGTCGTAGTAGGTTTAGACAATTCAACATTAACCACTTGGGATCCGCGCTATTGCCAAATGACGGCATTAGCGCGGACCTACTTTTCCGGGACGACGTCTATTGACGTCGTCCTGTGCACGAGCGGCCTGCGCGCCCCCTGAGGGGCGCGCGCGGCGCGCTCTGTGATCGGCGAGTCCGCGAGACTCGCCTGATCACCGATCCGAGCAAGGGGTCAATCCCGACCCCTTATCACGTGATCAGCTGTCAGCCAATGACAGCTGATCATGTGATAGAACGGAGCCGGTAATCGGCTATTATTCCTCCTCGCGCTGACAGCGCGAGGAGAAAAAAAAAGAGCCGATCACCGGCGGCCGTGATCGGGACATCAGTCCCGATCATGGCCAGCCCTGCTAGTGCCCACCTGCCCCCTGCCAGTGCCCACCTGCCCCACCTGCCCACCAACATTAATAAAATGTTAGTGCCACCCAGCAGTTCCCACAGTGCCACCCAGCAGTGCCCACAGTGCCACCCAGCAGTGCCACCCAGCAGTGCCACCCAGCAGTGCCCACAGTGCCACCCAGCAGTGCCCACAATCTGCCTCAACAAAGGTGCTGCACCCCAGTGCCACATATCCGTGCCCATCAGTGTCATCTACCAGTGCCCATCAGTGCCCATCAGTGCTGCCCATCAGTGCCACCTATCAGAGCCACCTATCAGAGCCACCTATCAGAGCCACCCATCAGTGCCCATCAGTCCCATCTATCCGTGCCACCCATCCGTGCCACCCATCTGTGCCACCCATCCGTGCCATCTTATCTGTGCCCATCTTTGCCCATCAGTGCCGCCTTATCTGTGCCTATTAGTGCCGCCTTAACTATGCCTATCAGTGCCCACCAGTGCAGCCTATCAGTGCCCACCAATGCAGCCTATCAGTGCCCACCAGTGCAGCCTATCAGTGCCCACCAGTGCAGCCTATCAGTGCCGCCTCATCAGCGCACTTCAATGAAGGAGAAAAATAACCTGTTTGCAAAATTTTATAACAAACTATTAAACATGATTTTTTATTTTTTTTTGCATCTTTTTTTGTTTGTTTAGCAAAAAATAAAACTCTGAGCTGTAATTAAATACCACCAAAAGAAAGCTCTATTTGTGGGAAAAAAATGATAAAAATTTCATTTGGGTACAGTGTTGTATGCCCGCGCAATTGTCATTCAAAGTGCATCAGCGCTGAAAGCTGAAAATTGGTCTGGGACTGAGGGGGGTTTAAGTGCCCAGTAAGCAAGTGGTTAATGGAAGCAAACTTGGTACCAAATTATTCCTGTAATTTGGAGGGCATGAGTCAAGTAATCACAAAGCACAAGATGCATATAATGACATGCCTGCATATAAAGATTGACAAAGATCAAAATAGGGAATTTTAGTACGAGCTTTTTGTTCTTTTAATCGTCGGGCTAGATATTTACCCACTTTTTTGCCTGATGCGTATAATGTTGATTTTAAAGAGTTAACAAATTTGTTGTGTTGTTCTAGAAGATTAATTCTAAGTTCTAAACGCAGGTTATTTAATTTTTTTGCTAGCATAGCATTTGGAGTTGCTTTGTTCTGGGCTTCTAGTGCTTTTTAATCCTCGCACTAGCCTGTATCAAAATTCCTCGCATAAATGCTTTGTGAGCGCACCACAAAATTATAGGATCTTCTACCGAGTTGGTATTAGTTGTGAAATATTCTTATAGTTGTTTGGATAAGTACATCACTTGTTTAGAAGATTGGAACAAACCAGTGTCAGTCCTCCAAATGCTAGATGCTCTATGTGCATTCCCCTCCATCATCGTGATCGAAACTGGAGCATGGTCAGACCATGAAATTTCATGGATGGCGGAGGAGGATACATCTTGTAACAAAAATTGATCTACAAGTATCATATCAATCCGTGAATAGGAATTGTGCCTAGAGGAATGAAAAGAATAGTCTCGTTCGCTAGCATGTTGGCACCTCCAAACATCATACAGTTCTTCTTCTTGCAGCAAATGTTGGAGTGATGGTAAGGGCCTTCGGGATTTGGTGGTAGTGTCCATAGTGTAGTCTGACGTAATATTATAGCTCCCACACACCACCAAATCTCCTTTTCTAACTGCATTTATCTTTTTGAATGTTCTTCTTAGGCCGCGTACACACGGGCGGATTGTCTGCCCAACTTAGTCCGCTGAACCGTGTTTCAGCGGACAATCCGCTCGTGTGTGGGCTTCAGCGGACTTTTTCAGCGGACAATCTGACGGACTTAGTCTTTCGGAATTTCCGTAATTTTGTCCGTCCAAACTTGGTTTTGTCTGTCCAAACTTGGTTTCAGCGGACAGTCTGCTCGTGTGTAGGCAAGTTGGACGGACTAAGTATGGCGCATGCTCAGAAAGGATTTACACGGCCGAAGGTTGCATTGCAGTGTATTGGACGTCGTTTTTCTAGTCCCGTCGTACGTGCTGTACACGTCATCGCGCAAGTTTTCAGCGGACTGTCTGTTCATCGTGTGTGGTCAAGTCCGTTCATTCAAAAGTTGAACGGACTGTCTGTCGGATTGTCTGACGAACTTAGTTGGGCAGACAATCCGCCCGTGTGTACGTGGCCTAAGAAACCTTAACTGGTGGGAGTTAGCATACAGGCTAACCAACGTGCAAATCCTGTGGTTAAAAGAACCTATTACTATCAGGTATCTTCCTTCTGGATCAGATATTGTAAGCTCGTGTGAAAAAAATCACACCGTCCTTAATAGCAATTATTACTCCTTTTCTTTTTTGTGGAGCAGAAGCTGAGAAAATGTGTGGAAAATTTTTATGCTTAAAGGGAGGATGTTCGGTGTTAAGAAAATGTGTCTCTTGAATACAGAGTACCTCAGCATGCAGTCTTAGGGCTTCTCTCCATACTGAGGCTCTCTTTGCTGGATGGTTCAGACCGTGAACAGTAAACGATATTATTTTGAGTGGCATTAATGCAAAGGTGGAGTGATTGGCAGCATACCTCCTTTGGGGTCGTTTCTTTTCCTCTGTGTTGTTGAAGGTCTTCTTTGTTTGCTTCCAGTGGTGATTCCGACATCACTTTTTGGTCCATCTCTAGCTGGGGAGGAAAGGAACTGGGTGGAAGAATAGGGTGGAAATAAGCATAAAAAAGAAAAACATTCAAAGAACCACGGCAAAAGCCATAAGTTTATAAGAAAAAAACGATTCAATCCTGAATCTGTTAGCAGCAGTGCTGCTCATTGTGTGATTAGGGGGGGATTAGGAAAGCACGGGGTTCAATTTTACCGTGAGGATCAGAGAAAAAAAGGTACTTAGTTGTGGTTACAATTATCTGGGTGTTCAGTGGTTGTGTTTTGGTGATGTTTTCTTACGTGTCACCACTTGCCAGGTATCCTGTGTATCTATTCTGGATGGCTCCATCTGATTGTCACCATTTAGAGCAGGAATTATGTCCCATGTCCGGAGAAGTGCCAAACCTTCATCTAGGTTATTGATTACTGTTGTTTGGCCATCCTTGGTCACTGTCGACTTGGTAGGATAACCCCAATGGTAAATGATAGCATGGTTGCACAGAGCCTTCATAATGGGTAGAAGGGTCTTTCGTTTCTGCATTGTAAATTGCGATAAATCCACAAAGAGTTGTACAGTGGCATACATCTCAGGGGGTTGTTTGTTGTTGTGGAAGGCCAACATAAATGTTTCTTTTACGTGAAAAAAATGGACCCTCATTAATACATCCCTGGGGATATTGTCTGGGAGATGAGGTGGTTTTGGCAGGCGGTGGATTCTGTCTATCACCAAGTCTGTGGCAGAGGAGTCAGGTAAAAAAGCCCCCATTAGTTCTTGGGCATAATGCTGGAGCTGGCCTGGAAGTACAGATTCAGGAATACCACGGAGCTTAATGTTATTTCTCCTGGATCTGTCCTCCAGTTCCACGACCTTCGTTTTTAGCCAAGTCACTTCATCTGATTGTTCATTGTGAGCGTCCACCATGGATTTGAATATGGCCGCGAACTCCCCCATTTTATGTTCCACATGGTCGACTCGGTCTCCTAATTAATTTATATCCTTCTTAAACCCCCTCATACACTCCAGCATGTCAGCATATAATGTGCTACGTAAAGATACGCAGTGCACAGTGCAGATGCACAGTGTCTAATATTGGCTGGATGTGGGAAAGGAGTTTATAGTGTCTGCTAGCTCCCTGGTGTCATCTAATGGCTCCTTTCCCTCACTCATCTTCCCTGTGCTGTGTTCTCCTTCCATGCGTGGCCTGGATTTAGCTGGGCTAAGCGAGAGCGGGGTAGATACTGCAGGAGAGTGGCGTTTTGATCGACCCTGCGATCCCGGGCTCAGAGTCGCCGAGCCCGATGCACTGGAGGGAGAAGGAGAGGGAGAGGCGCTGTTGGCGCCATCTTAGCTTAGGCCGCGGGATGTCCTCGGAAAGAACTGAGGCAGCTTTTGCAGTTGAAACACACCTTTCCTCTTGCGAGCCATCCCGATGTGTTGGCTGTCGCTGTAGGTGCACTTTGCAATAGATTTGGACATTCGGGAACACCTCGGACTGTGAGAGATCATCTCGGCGGCACGGAGCTATCGTCTCAAGCGTCCATGCGGTAGCTCGGTAGCCACGCCCCCACCCCCGTAATAAGTGTATATATTGATTGGTTTGTGCAAAAGTTATAGTATCTACAAAATAGGGGATAGATTTATGGCATTTTTTTTTTTACTAGTAATGGCGGTGATCTGCGTTTTTTTTTCGTGACTGCGACATTATGGGGGACACATCGGACACTTTTGACACATTTTTGGGACCATTCACATTTACACAGCGATCGGTGATATAAAATTGCACTGATTACTGTATAAATGTGAATGGCAGGGAAGGGGTTAACACTAGGGGCGCTGCAGGGGTTAATTATGTTCCCTAGGAGTGATTCTAACTGTGGGGGGATGGGACTCACAAGGGGAGGAGACAGATCGGTGTTCCTCTGTACTGGGAACACACCATCGGTCTCCTCTCTTCTGACAGCATGTGGATCTGTGTTTACATATACAGATCCGCGGTCCTGCTGTGTTCCCGAGCAATCGCGGGTGCCCAGCAGACATCGCGGCCGCCGTGCACGCGCACTGGATCCCGAGCGATGCTGCCGGTGCGCGCCTCCTAGATGGCCGGGAATGAGAGGACGTCATATGACGGCCGTCCAGGATGGGAGATCCCATCTGCGGGCATCATATTACAATACGCCAGTGTCAAAGTGGTTAAGTAAGCTGTTGATGTATTATATTTTTGACGTTGTAGCAAGTCCCTGCATTCTGTGCATAACACTCCTGGACCCTGCTCTGTGTGTCATGTACTCCTAAACCCAACACTGACTACAGCCCTCTGTGCATTAGATACTCCACCCTGGACCCCTGCTGTCGGCGTTCTGCATCCTAAACCCAACACAGCACTCCCCTACTCCTGTGCTCTGCATTACACACTCCTGTATTATATACACAGTACTGTACATTATATACTTCTCACCAAAGTCTTCATTGTCTCAACAGTTGCTGGTTGCTATACTGTCTCTGACTATTTTAATGACGTTCTTCTTTAAGGTAGGCTCAGACAAAGCAATCAAATCATATTTTTAGGTACAATGAAGCCTGTGTTCCTGGGCTTAAGCGCCCCCCCCCCCCCCCCCCCACACTGGTAAGACTTTGGCCACACCCACACTTTGCAGCGGCGTGCGTAGCAGATCACTACTTCCCTCAGGTGTCCCTCATTCTGAAGTTCAAATGTTGGGAGGTATGAATTTCTCTCCCTGGCTGCTAGGGATGAGCCGAACACCCCCCCAGTTCAGTCGCATCATAACTTTCGAACAGACCGAAAATTCATGCAAACTTTAGAACCCCATTGAAGTCTATGGGACTAGAACGTTCGACATAAAAAGTGCTAATTTTAAAGGCTAATATGCAAGATATTGTCCTAAAAAGGGTTTGGGGACCTGGCTCCTGTCCCAGGGGACATGGGTCAATGCCAAAATTGTTTTTTCGGAACCACTGATTTTAATCACGATTAAAGTGAAAAAAATGTGAAATATTCCTTTAAATATCATGTCTGGGGGGTGTCTATAGTATGCCTGTGAAGTGCCATGTGTTTCCTGTGTTTAGAACAGTCCCTGCACAAAATGACATATAACGAAAAAAAAGTCATTTAAAACTGCTTGCGGTTTTAATGTAATATCTGATTCCGGCAATATGGATGAAAATCATTGAGAAAAATGCCATGGGTAGCCAGCCCCCTGCCCATTACCAGCCCCTTTGGGTCTTGCACGGATATTAAGGGGAACCCCGTACCCAAATTAAAAAAAGGAAAGACGTGGGGCCCCCAGGCCCTATATACTCAGAACAGCAGTATACAGGCAGTGCAAACAAGACAGGGACTGTGTAGGTTTGTTGTGTTAAGTAGAATCTGTTTGTAATTTTGAACTGGTACATTTTAACCACTTAAGGACCGCCGTATTGCCATTGTACGTCATCACAATGGCACAGGCAGGCACAAGCACGCACATGTACGTGCCTGCCTTTCAGCGGGTGGGGGGTCTGATCCTCCCCCTCCCGCTGGATACGGCGGTCCGGTTCGCTGAAGGAGCGATCTGTGATGAGGGGATGGCTGTTGGTTTCTGGCTACCCCCTCTCGATCGCTCCTGGCCAATGAGAAGCTTCCTCCCACTGTGTATTGTATACACAGGAAGGAGGAAGTGATGTCATTCTCCTCGGGGCGGTCTTTTTGACCGGACTACGAGGAGAAGACAGAAAGTAAGTGTGCACCAACACTACACTGACATGTAGGTACACACAGGCACACAAACCCCCCCCCCCCCAGTCACAGTGTCACTGATTGCAGTGATCATTTATTTACTGATCACTGCATTCAGTGTCAGTTGTAAAAGTAAAAACTGTCAGGGCAGTTAGTGTTAGGTCCAGGGTAGCCCCCTATCAACCCCCAATAAAGGTTTAACCCCCTGATTGCCCCTAGAGTTAACCCTTTCACCCCCTTTTGCCAGTGTCACTAAGCGATCATTTTTCTGATCGCTGCATTAGTGTTGCTAGGTAGCTAGTTATTTTTTTACGGTTCACCGCCAGGTTTTTATAGCGCTAGGTACCCCGATATACTACCCAATAATGGTTTTAACCCCCTGATTGCCCCTAGTTAACCCTTTCACCCCCTTTTGCCAGTGTCACTAAGCGATCATTTTTCTGATCGCTGCATTAGTGTCACTAGTGTCGTTAGGTAGCTAGTTATTTTTTTAGGTTCACGCCAGGTTTTTATAGCGTTAGGTACCCCCATATACTACCCAATAATGGTTTTAACCCCCTGATTGCCCCTAGTTAACCCTTTCACCAGCGATCACAGTATAAGTGTCACTGGTGACGCTGGTTAGCCAGTTAGTTATTTAGGTTCCCCGTCAGGTTTTTATATAGCTCCAGGGACCCCCATATACTACCTAATAAAAATTTGAACCCCCTGATTGCCCCTAGTTAACCCTTTCACCAGTGATCACTGTATAAGTGTTACGGGTGACTCTGGTTAGTTTGCTTTTTATAGCATCAGGGCACCCACCATTTATTACCCAATAAAGGTTTAACCCCCTGATCACCCGGCGGGTGATATCAATTAGGTTTTAGGGTCAGGGTCTGCGTCGCCCCAGGCAGCGCTAGGTTAGTGCCAGTACCGCTAACACCCACACGCAAAGCATAAACCTCCCGTAGTGGTATAGAATCTGAACAGATCAATATCTGATCTGATCAGATCTATACTAGCATCCCCAGCAGTTTAGGGTTCCAAAAAAACGCATTGTTAGCGGGATCAGCCCAGATACCTGCTAGCACCTGCGTTTTGCCCCTCTGCCCAGCCCACCCAAGTGCAGTATCGATCGATCACTGTCACTTACAAAACACTAAACACATAACTGCAGCGATCGCAGAGTCAGGCCTGATCCCTGCGATCGCTAACAGTTTTTTTGGTAGCATTTTATATTTAAATCCGGAAGGCAGTGCTTGGTTTTCGGGGTCCCGTACGTGGCTAGGCTCCCAAAAAGTCCCCCACATGTGGTATCCCCGTACTCGGGAGAAGCAGCAGAATTTATTTTGGGGTGTAATTTGACTTATGCCCATAGCATGTGTGAGCAATATATCATTTAGTGACAACTTTGTGCAAAAAAAAAAAATTTTTAAATTCCTGCAACTTGTGGCAAAATATAAAATATTTCATGGACTCAACATGCCTCCCACTAAATAGCTTGGGGTGTCTACTTTCCAAAATGGGGTCATTTGGGGGAGTTTTGTGTTATTTTGGCATTTTATGGCCTTCGAAACTGTGATAGGTAGTGAGGAGTGAAATCAAAAATTTGCACCCTTAGAAATCCTGAAGGCAGTGATTGGTTTTTGGGGTGCCGTATGCAGCTAGACTCCCAAAAAGTCCCACATATGTGGTATCCCCGTACTCAGGAGAAACAGCAGAATATATTTTGGGGTGCAATTCCACATATAACTATGGCATGTGTGAGCAATATTATCATTTAATGACAACTTTTTGTAAACTTTTTTTTTGTGTGTTATTATTCAATCACTTGGGACAAAAAAAAAATATTCAATGGGCTCAACATGCCTCTCCACAACTTCCTTGGGGTGTCTACTTTCCAAAATAGGGTCATTTGGGGGGAGGGGGGGGGTTGTGTTATTTTGGCATTTTATGGCCTTCGAAACTGTGATAGGTAGTGAGGAGTGAAATCAAAAATTTGCACCCTTAGAAATCCTGAAGGCAGTGATTGGTTTTCAGGGTACCGTACGCGGCTAGACTCCCAAAAAGTCCCACATATGTGGTATCCCCGTACTCAGGAGAAGCAGCAGAATATATTTTGGGGTACAATTCCACATATAACTATGGCATGTGTGAGCAATATTATCATTTAGTGACAACTTTTTGTAAACTTTTTTTTTTGTGTCATTATTCAATCGCTTGGGACAAAAAAAAATATTCAATGGGCTCAACATGCCTCTCCACAACTTCCTTGGGGTGTCTACTTTCCAAAATGGGGTCATTTGGGGGGGGGGGGGTTTGTACTGCCCTGCCATTTTAGCACCTCAAGAAATGAGATAGGCAGTTGTAAATTAAAAGCTGTTTAAATTCCAGAAAATGCACTCTAGTTTCTAGACGCTATAACTTTTGCGCAAACCAATAAATATACGCTTATTGACATTTTTTTTACTAAAGACATGTGGCTGAATACATTTTGCCCTAAATGTTTGACAGAAATTGAGTTTATTCGATTTTTCTTATAACAAAAAGTAGAAAATATCATTTTTTTCTCAAAATTTTCGGTCTTTTTCCATTTATATCGCAAAAAATTAAAAATCGCAGAGGCAATCAAATACCATTAAAAGAAAGCTCTATTTGTGGGAAGAAAAGGACGCAAATTTCGTTTGGGTACAACATTGCATGACCGCGCAATTACCAGTTAAAGCAGTGCAGTGCGAAATTGTAAAAAGACCTCTGGTCCTTAGGCTGTTTATTGGTCCAGGGCTGAAGTGGTTAAAAGTGTAGCTCCAGTCAAAAAATCTATTTTTAAGATTTTTGGAAAACATAGGGAAGGGTTATCACCCCTGTATAATTTTTTTGGCCGTCCATCTTTTTTCATCTCACTTCCTGTTGTCTCCTTCCGTTTGCAAGTAGGAGACGTTTGCCCTATAGGCTCTGCAGAAATGGTGGAACAAGGTTTTGGTGTTGCCACAACACTGTAAGCCCTCAAAATGACTCTTGGTGGGCGCTGGAGCGCCCTGCTGTGAACGATTTTATCAAGAACTGTAATTACATGCCTTTGTTGAACAGTGGTAGAAAAATTGGGCCTTTGGTGGTTGTGGTGGTGGTACTGGTGCCACAACACTATAAGTCCTCACAGTTACTCTCGGTGGGCACATGAACGGGCCCTGTTGTGAAATATTATATCAAGAATTGTAATTACATGCCCCTGTTAAACAGGGGCTGAAAAATTGGGCCTTAGGCACTGCTTGCTGGTGCCACAACACTGCAACCTCTCCCAGATACTCTAGTTGGAGTGCAGGAAGGAGCCCTGCTGCAAAGCATTGCATCAAAAACTGTAGTACATGCCCCTGTTAAACAGGGGCTGAAAAATTGGGCATATACACTGCAACCTCTACCATATACTCTAGTTGGAATGCTGGAATGAGCCCTGCTGCAAAGCATTGCATCAACATTTTTAATTACATGCCCCTGTTAAACAGGGGCTGAAAATTGGGCCTTAGGCACTGGTGCTGGTGCCACGACACTGCAACCTCTCCCATATACTCTATTTGGAGTGCAGGAATGAGCCCTGCTGCAAAGCATTGCATCAAAAATTGTAATTACACGCCCCTGTTAAACAGGGGCTGAAAAATTGGGCTGGTAGCATCACCCAGAACCAAAAATGTTCTTCCAAGATATCAGCGGGATCATTGAGGAGGAAGAGGATAGTCGGTCGACATAACAGGACAGTCACTCAGCATCAGCATAGGCAGTCTTGAAGGGATGTGACATTTCCAAAAAAAGTATTCGTTTACATCAGCTTCAGGTGGTTGGTAGCTGGTGGTGATCCAAGACTGATTCATCTTTATGAAGGTCAGTCCATCAACTGAGCCGGTGGACAGGCGCACCCTGTAATCGGTTACAAAGCCACGAGCAGCACTGAAGGTGCGTTCCAAAAGAAAGCTGGATGCAGGACAGGCCAGTAGCTCAACTGCATACTGTGCAAACTCTGGCCAGTGATCCATCCTCAAGACCCAGTAAGCCAGAGGGTTTTCGGTGGGAAAGGTGTCCAAGTCTGACCTTGCCCCTAGGTATTCCTGCACCATGTAAATCAGACGCTGGCGAAGGTTGCTGGAACCGATCATACCGCGGGGCTGCGAAATAAAAAATTGTCTGAACGCATCGGTCAGACGGCCACCTTCTCCACTGCTCCTTCTGACCGAAGCCTCAGCAATACGTTATCCAGGACCATGAGTTGGTAACCTCCCAGTCTCTGGGAACACGTTGCACAGAGCTTTCTGCAAGGCCTCCCGGAAATGTCTCATCCTCTGCTTCCTCTGCGATGACAAGATAAGGTCTGCAAACTTACCCTTGCACCGTGGATCAAGGATAGTGGCCAGCCAGTAATGGTCCCTCTCCTTGATCCGAAGAATACGAGGATCCTTCCGCAGGCTTTGCAGGATCAGGGAGGCCATGCAGCGTAGGTTAGCTGAGGCGTTCCGGAGTCCTCTGGGTCACTAAGGATAATATGATCCGCAGCCACCTCCTCCCAGCCACGTACAAGTCCACGGGTTTCTTAGGACTGTAAATCATCCCTACAAGACTGCTGATGCTGAGTTCCAGGCTCCACCTCAATGCTGACACAATCCTCCTCCTCTTCCTGTGTGATGGGTGGGACAACAGGAACACTGTCTGGTTAAAGGGGGCCTTGAGAGGCAAGTAAGTCCTCCTCTTCCTGCCTCTGTTCTGCCTCAAGTGCCCTGTCCATTATTCCATGCAGTGTATGCTCCAACAGGTGGACAAGAGGTACAGTGTCACTGATGCATGAACTGTCACTGCTCACCATCCTTGTGGCCTCCTCAAACAGTGACAGGATAGTGCATGCATCCCTGATCATGCCCTACTGGTGTGGTGAGAAAAAAACATGCTCCCCTGACCCTGTCCTGGTGCCGTAGTCGTACAGGTACTCATTGATGCCCTTCTGCTGCATGTGCAGCCGCTGTAGCATTGAGTTCCACCTGGTGGTCATGTCACATATAAGGCGGTTCTTGGGCAGGTTCAACTCCTTTTGGAGCTCAGCCAGCTGAGCACTGGCATTAAATGATTGGCGGAAATGCACACAGACTTTCCTGGCCTGCTTCAGGACATCCTGTAAGCCCGGGTACCTGCCCAAGAACCGCTGCACCACTGGTTTATGAATGTGAGCCACACAGGGCACATGGGTCAGTTGTCCCTGTAGGAGGGCGGAGAAGAGGTGGGTGCCATTGTCGCAAACCACCATTCCTGGCTTAAGCTGGCGTGGCATCAACCACCTCTCAGCCTGCCCCTGCAGAGCTGACAAATTATCTGCCCCAGTGTGGCTCCTGTCCACCAAACAAACCAGCGCAAGCACGGCATGGCATCTTTTTGCCTGCGTACTTGCGTAGCCCCTTGAACGCCTATGGAGCACCGCTGGTTCCAAGAACAGAGCACTGGAAGAGGCCATGGAGGAAGAAGAAGAGGAGGGGGTGGAGGAGAGAGGTGTGTCACAACCAGTAGTAGCATTTTGGAGGTGTGATGGCGGAACAACCCCCAACACTACTGCACCTTGTCCTGCATCCTTCCCAGGTGCCAGAAGAGTGACCCAATAGGCCGTGAAAGACAGGTTACGTCCCTGTCCATGCCTGCTGGACCATGAGTCAGCGTTAATATGCACCTTACCGCTGACCGCCCTGTCCAGCGAGGCAAGGACATTGCCTTCCACGTGCCGGTAGAGAGCCGGAATCGCCTTCCATGAGAAAAAGTGGCGTTTGGGGACCTGCCACTGAGGAACCGCACATTGCACAAACTCACAGAAGGGGGCCGAGTCTACCAACTGAAAAGGCAGCAGTTGAAGTGCTAGCAATTTAGCCAAGCTAGCATTAAACCGCTGGGCATGTAGATGGCTGGGAGTGAACTTCTTTCGACGGTCCAGCAGCTGGGGCAGGGAAATTTGCCTGCTACAATCGGACGTGGGTGTACTGCTAGCAGAGTGCCCGCAAGCACTTGGCTGTGACACACCTAATTCTACACCTTCATTCCTCTCAGTGCAGGTTTCAGAGAGGACTGAAGGTCTAGTGGGGTTGGAGATCCCAGCTGATGAGGAGCAAGGAGAGGTCTGCTTTGTTCTTTGGTGTGGGTCTTTAAGGTACACTTGCCAACGAGCTGCATGGCAGGTCAACATATGTCTGGTCAAGCATGTGGTGCCCAAGCAGCTAATGTTCTGGCCACGCGAGATACGCTTGAGACATATATTGCAAATAGCAGTTGTGCGATCTGATGCACTCGTCTCAAAAAAGGCCCACACCATAGAACTTTTGGAATAACGCACAGAGGCAGCGCCCTGCACAGGCGGAGCTCTGTGCTGTGATTCAGCCAGTGTGCTGCCCCTAAGCTGGCCCCCAGAGGGCATCCTGCCTCGTTGGAGATGTGCCTCCTCCTCCTCTCTCCTATCAGATACCCACATGGAGTCAGTGACTTCATAATCCCCTCCCTCTTCATCACTGGAGCAAACCTGGCAGTATGCTGCAGCTGGTGGAACTTGACTGCTAGATTGCTGTCCTTCTCGAGCATCCCCTCTCTCTGCGCTCACGCTACTGCCTTCCTCTAGCTGAGTATCATCATCAGAGCCTTCAAAACACTGGGAATCCTCCTGGAGCATGTACCCAACACTGTGCTCAAACAGTTTGGGGGACTCCTCAGGAGGACATGGTGGGTCTAGGGAAGGAGTGACTGATGATGACATTAAGATGAGGGTCAACAGATACAGATATGTATATATGTATATAGATACAGGTGTATACTGTGCTGTGCTGGAGGCACACAACACCCACTAAATCCTGCAGATGGCTCTATTAGAGAACAACAGCAATAAAGGGTAGATACAGGTGTATACTGCGCTGGAGGCACACAACACCCACTAACTCCTGCAGATGCCGGAACACTACACAAGGCAGCCACGCTGGCGGCCTTATATAGTGTGGGGCGTGTACTAAACACCCTGAGCTATAATTGGCCACAGGCATCCTTTCACTGTGATGTGTTTGCGTAAGATGGCAACACCAAATAGAATAACTGGGTCTCGAGGACAGACTAGAACAGAGGTTTTGTTTGCTGATTATGCAAAAAGTACATGTAAACCCAATCATGAAAATCCCAGGAGCATATGTAGACAGGAAGTGGTTGCAAACAGGCGGCAGGAGATCAGCAGCACAAAGGATGAAAAATGATGAGCATAACCATCGGCTTGTACCGTTAGGGCGCTTAGTGGACATTCTGCATTCCCAACATATTTAGTTGTACATGTCTTTATGCCATGTTCTTTGTAGTGTACCCATGCATGTAGTGATGCCATGTTATTTTGCTTACAATAAAAATCATTGTACCAGAAAAATTATCAACGGAAGTAATTTGATTCTTTATTTTCAATAAACAATTTGAAAAAGTAAAAAAAAAAAAAAAAAAAAAAGTTAATAAAAATAGATAAAATGTCATTCAGCTATGGTTTATACATATATATTTTAAACTTTTTTTAACCATTAGAGAAGAGCGTTGAAAGCTACCAGATTGCAATACTATTGTTTATAAAACAAGCTTTGCTGCCTCCTCATGGACAGTTCAGGGGCTAGCACTAGCAAAAGTGTGCCCATTCCAGAACAGGAAAGGTTTGCGATATAATGAACAATGCTAAGGAAGTTACTTGGTGGGCAGTATCTAAACGAGAGGGTTGTGGTAGGTATGATAGGAAGTGACAACTTTTGTATAGAAGGTTTAACCCTATTGAACAAAAGCGGACCTTTGTAAGCACCCCGTCAATGCTATGTGGTTTGTCCTAACCCCTTACACTGGCACTTTTACTGGGCAGCTTATTCCACATGTAAATGTGAAAAAAAGAAGAAAAGGAAAAGGAAGGAGCTCCTCTACTGAATATTATTAAAACACGCATTATCCCATAGCTCCCAACATTTTGAGATGGGAATTAGGGACACCTACCATCAAATGTATGCAGGGCCAGATTAAGAACATCATGGGCCTGGTGCTGAGGATTTTGGTGGGGCCTTTTATAAACAATAAATAAAAATGCAAACAATTTTTTGTTATAACAAATTAAATTCAAGAGAGAGAGGGAGGATGAGAGAGAGAGAGAAAGGGGATGAAAGAGGTGTGAGGGAGGGAGGATGAGAGAGAAAGGGGGGATGAGAGAGAGGATTCACATGAGCATGTGTGGGAATCACATCAACGTAGCCTGGCCAAGGCAAGTGACCGAAGGCACAGAACCCAGAAGGAAGACTGGGTGAAGATGGAAGTGCCCGGGCCCCGTCGGATTGATCACAGCACAGCACTGGAGGGCTCAGTCTGACAATTTAAGTGTACCCTAATGTGCTAATATGCTGGGCATACTTGTACATTATGGCATAACCTACCCAAGGGCCTCTAAAAAGTAGTAATGTTAGAAAAGTTTACTACCGCTTTAATATCACAGGAGCCTCTCATGAGGCCCCCTACTGACCCTGTGGCCCTATATTTAGAGAAGCTGACATCCCCTATGTCCCTCTATACATCACAATAGTAATTAAAAAATTAAATAAGTACTAATAATGGGGCAGAACAAATATGAGGACTGTGAGATTTCCTTTAGTTGAACTAACAAAAGTGTGCCCATTCTAGAGCTGGTAACATTGAGGATATTAAGTATCATTTTAAAAAACAGTTTTTGTGGGTAAGAGGCACAGGGGAGGAGTATGGATGGTATAAAAGTGGGAAGTATGTGCAGGTGAGAGAGAGGAATGTGGAGGGTATAACAGTGGGCACTATGTACATGAGAGGAGTGCAGAGGGTATGGCAGAAGGCACTATGTACAGGAGAAGAGTGTGAAGGGTATGACAGTGGGCAGTATGCACAGCAGAGGAGTGTAGAGGGTATGACATTGGGCACTATGTATAAGAGAAGATTGTGGAGGGTATGACAGTGAGGAATATGTACAGGAGTGCGGAGGGTATGACAGTGGGCACTATGTACAGGAGAGAAGTATGGAGGGTATGACAGTGAGTAGTATGTACAGGAGAGAAGTGTGGAGAGTATGACAGTGGGCACTATGTATAGGAGAGGAGTATGGAGGGTATGACAGTGGGCACTATGTACAGGAGAGGAGTGTGGAGGGTGTGACAGTGGGCACTATGTACAGGAGAGAAGCGTTGGAGGTATGATAGTGGGCACTATGTATAGGAGAGGAGTGTGGAGGGTATGACAGTGAGCAGTATGTACAGGAGAGAAATGTGGAGAGTATGACAGTGGGCACTATGTATAGGAGAGATGGTATAAAAGTGGGAAGTATGTGCAGGTGAGAGAGAGGAATGTGGAGGGTATAACAGTGGGCACTATGTACATGAGAGGAGTGCAGAGGGTATGGCAGAAGGCACTATGTACAGGAGAAGAGTGTGAAGGGTATGACAGTGGGCAGTATGCACAGCAGAGGAGTGTAGAGGGTATGACATTGGGCACTATGTATAAGAGAAGATTGTGGAGGGTATGACAGTGAGGAATATGTACAGGAGTGCGGAGGGTATGACAGTGGGCACTATGTACAGGAGAGAAGTATGGAGGGTATGACAGTGAGTAGTATGTACAGGAGAGAAGTGTGGAGAGTATGACAGTGGGCACTATGTATAGGAGAGGAGTATGGAGGGTATGACAGTGGGCACTATGTACAGGAGAGGAGTGTGGAGGGTATGACAGTGGGCACTATGTACAGGAGAGAAGCGTTGGAGGTATGATAGTGGGCACTATGTATAGGAGAGGAGTGTGGAGGGTATGACAGTAAGCAGTATGTACAGGAGAGAAATGTGGAGAGTATGACAGT
This sequence comes from Lithobates pipiens, assembly GCF_037356315.1. Classification (NCBI taxonomy): domain Eukaryota; kingdom Metazoa; phylum Chordata; class Amphibia; order Anura; family Ranidae; genus Lithobates; species Lithobates pipiens. The sequence continues at coordinate 57,540,019 of NW_027507789.1, read as the reverse complement.
GGGCACTATGTATAGGAGAGAAGTGTGGAGAGTATGACAGTGGGCACTATGTATAGGAGAGGAGGATTAAGTAATCTGGGAAGGAAAGATGTAAAGGTTTGTAGAAGAATGTTTAGGAACTGCGTAGTGGTTAAGTGGGCCATACATGGATTGAAATTACACCAATTAAGCAGAGACCAGCCATAGTCGATCTATGTATGGGCTAGCTGGTTTTACACAAGTCAACCTATTAACCGACTTGAGTACAACCAGCCTGTCAGGTTTTCCCCAAAACAATCAGTGCAGCCAGCTATAGTTAGCAACACTAATCATTGTATTCACTGGCAGAACACAATAACACTGCGGGGGTGATTGCTTTCACAGGTCAGCAGGTGAGACGGTGTGTGGGGACAGGCTGGGGAGAGATACTAGTCAGTCCCTGGGTAGGCACTGGTTAGTACCAGAGCCAGATACACACAGGTTACATACGCCACGATCCTTAGATCATTAGAGCATTAGAGCGAGAGCAATAATTCTAGCACTAGACCTCCTCTGTAACTCTAAACATGTAACCTGTAAAAAAAAAAAATGGAAAGCATCGCTTAGTACACAACAAAAAATCGTGCTAACTTTAGTGTTTTTTTTTAATGAATGAAACAGTTTCTTTCCAAAAAGAATGTTTGAAAAATTGCTGCGCAAATATCGTGTAACATAAAAAATTGCAAAGACCACCATTTTATTCCATAGGGTGTCTGCTAAAACAACATATAATGCTTGAGGGTTCTGAGTAATTTTCTAGCATAAAAAAAATGATGATTTTTACATGTAGGAGAGAAGTCTCAGAATGGGCCTGGGTGGCAAGGAGTTAATATTCATAAGTAATATACAAATAATTATTATAAGCACAGTGAGTTCATCCTTTCAGTTTGCAGAGTGTTCCAGCTTGCATTTATACTGGCCGCTCTGTATGTAGCTTCTGACAGGCTGCGCAAGCAGCCCTGTATCTCCGGAACCATAGATGATAGCAGCCCCATATTTTAACCAGTGCTGGAGTGGGTCTTTAGCTACCCACCCTCCAAAATGTGACTCCTGATCGCTGAGCTACAATCCTCGAAGTCGATCCTTTTTTTTTTTTGGGCAAATGGGCCTATCTTGAGAAAGGGGCCTGGAGCTGCAGCTCTAATAGCCCCTATGTTAATCCGACCCTGAATGTATGCAGGCATGGGACAAGCCCCCTGCCACACCCCCTTAAAGGAGAATTAACCCAAAAAAAGGTCAATTAAATCCACAACAGTTTTTTTTTTACCACTACTACTCCTTTATATTGGCTTTTAAAATGTACAAATGCAGCAATTTAGAATTTGGATGAAAGTTTTAGCGCTGGGAAACACTTCTTGAAAGATAAAAAGTGAATTTTATATACAGCTATATGGATCAGACCAAAATGAGGGACAAATGAGGGGGGGGGGGGGGAACAGAGGGACATTGCTCTAAATCAGGGACAGTCCCTCAAAATCAGGGACAGTTGGAAGCTATGATATATTCACATAGAGTTCCCAGAATACAATATTTTTCCCTATGGAGGACACTGTCCGGAAGTCGTAGTCTGGAGAAGCTTTTAACTCCTTACTAAAGATCCACCCGTTGATGCTGGGTGGCATAACGCTCTTGGTACATTGTAAGCCCTTGTACACACAGTTGGACATTCCGACATCCAAATCCGTCAGATTTTGTCCAACGGATTTTGTCTGAAACTGTTGCATACACACGGTCGGACAAAGTTGTCGGAATGTCCGATCGTTCAGAACGTGATGACGTTATTTCGTTACGACGGGACTACGTTCAGGCTAGTAGCCAATAGCTTTGGTGTAGGAATTTGATCTGAGCATGCGTGGCACTTTGTCCGATCGGAATTCTCTACAAACGATCGGACAAAGTCCGATCGGATCATGTTGTTGAAAAATTATATAGCCAAGCTGGAAAACTTGGTCCGTGGGATATGCCGACGGAAACAGTCAGATGGAGCCCACACACCGTCAGATTATTCGACAACACGGTCTGATCGGACATTTTCCATCGGAATGTCCGACCGTGTGTACAAGGGCTTAGACCTGATTTGGGACTGTAGTGTGTGCTGTTCCTGTAAGGATATTCTGCTAAGTAGATTGTCACCCATTGTTATTATCATTTTGAAGTATGGTGTGAGCTTGAGCCCCTGTCCTGTTCAAGTTCTTCAGCAATAAATTCTAAAACAACATCTCCTAGGCTGAGTCTGTATTGTTGGTGTGCATGCAACTGTGTTTGTGGATGGCAGGCTCTGAACTAGCAATGTTACAAACAGTAGAAAGAATGTAGGTCAGAGGAGAGCCAAGTGAAGGGAGCCCATACCTTTTAGGGGTATTGCCAAGTCAAGCATTCATTAAGGGTGCGCATCTTCACTGTTCTCACGATTCCATTCGATTACAATTATCCTGTCCACAATTTGATTTGATTTGATTCTGCGATGCATCACGATTACAGTGCAAGTTTAAAAACATTTCATCCAAAAAGTCAAGCAGTCAGAAAAACTAAATTTTCCTCCAGTGGCAGAGGGATGTTGGGATCAGAGGCAGAGAGACGTTGGGATCAGAGGCAGAGAGATGTTGGGATCAGAGGCAGAGAGATGTTGGGATCACAGGCAGAGGGATGTTGGGATCAGAGGCAGAGGGATGGTGGGATGAGAGGGATGGTAGGATCAGTGGCATAGGGATGGTGAGATCAGTGGCAGAGGGATGATGGGATCAGTGGCAGAGAGATGGTGGGATTAGAGGCAGAGGGATAGATGGGATCAGGCAGATGGATAGATGGGATCAGGCAGATGGATGGTGGGATCAGAAGCAGAGGGATGGTGGGGTCAGAGGCAGAGGGATGGTGGGACCAGAGGTAGACAGATGGTGGGATCAGAGGCAGAGGAATGGTGGGATCAGAGGCAGAGGAATGGTGGGATCAGAGGCAGAGGAATGGTGAGATCAGAGGCAGAGGAATGGTGGGATCAGAGGGATAGATGAAATCAGAGGCAGAGGGATAGATGGGATCAGGAGGGGGGTAGTGGGATCAGAGGCAGACGGATGATGGGATCAGGCAGATGGATGGTGGTATCCGAGGCAGAGGGGTGGTGGGAATGGAGGCAGATGGATGGTGGTCTCAGAGGCAGAGGAATCAGGCAGACAGATGGTGGGATTGGAGGCAGACGGATGGTGGGATCGGAGGCAGACGGATGATGGGATCAGGCAGATGGATGGTGGTATCAGAGGCAGAGTGGTGGTGGGATCGGAGGCAGATGGATGGTGGTAACAGAGACAGAGGGATCAGGCAGACGGATGGTGGGATCAGAGGTAGGCGGATGTTGGGATCGGAGGCAGACGGATGGTGGGATCGGAGGCAGACGGATGGTGGGATCGGAGGCAGACGGATGGTGGGATCGGAGGCAGACGGATGGTGGGATCAGAAGCAGGCGGATGGTGGGATAGGAGGCAGACAGATGGTGGGATAGGAGGCAGACGGATGGTGGGATCGGAGGCAGATGGATGGTGGGATCGCTGGCAGATGGATGGTGGGATCGGAGGCAGATGGATGGTGGGATCGGAGGCAGATGGATGGTGGGATTAAAGGCAGACGGATGGTGGGATGAGAGGCAGTCGGATGGTGGGATCAGAGGCAGAGGTATAGATGGGATCATGCAGACGGATGGGGGATCAGAGCCAGAGGGATAGATGGGATCAGGCAGACGGATGGTGGGATCAGAGGCAGAGGGATAGATGGGATCAGGCAGACGGATGGTGGGATCAGAGGCAGAGGGATAGATGGGATCAGGCAGAAGGATAGTGGAATCAATGACACTGGCACTCAGGGTACAGGCATTCACATAGTAGAAAAACATACTGCTGCTGGGAGGACAGAAGTAATGGAATCTGCAGCTGACAAACAGATCTGTGAAGTTCACTGTATTCTCTCAGTGCTGAGAGTTCAACTCTTTCTTGTTGCACATTCCAACACACTAGGAGTTAACATAGTGGAATGTGTGAACGGGGAAGACGGAGCTGAACTCTCCCACGGGGTCAGTACAAGTTGTAAGCATTGTAAGCAGAGTACACTTATATGTACTCTTCTTACTCCTGTTAAACTAACTGTGCCTTATCGAATCCCCTCTTATTGTACATTAAGTGCCCCAATGTAAAAATATGTAGCTATATACCGCATATTTCAGACTGTTCCTCAGCTCACATGTAACTCAGACCTGGCTGGCTACTTGCTGCTCTCGTCTCTCCTCTCACTGACATCAGCGTAGGATTCTCAGTCCTGCCCGCTGTAGCTGTTAGATGGAGAGAGGAGAGCTGTGTGCCGGGGAGTAACATGAGCACAGAGGAACAGTCTGAAATATGCTGTATATCGCTACATATTTTTTAATAGGCATGTACACTTGAGCAGTGGGGCACTTAATATATTATAAGAGGGGATTCGTTAAGACACAGTTATTTAAAACTTGTAGAGTATGATGGTGGCGCTCTCCCAGGAGGGACGACGTCACTCGCCAGTTGATTATGCCGGTCGAAGCATCGATGCTGCATCGATGCTGCATTGTGGACTCTTGAATCGCGATGCATTGATGCTACGATTATATTCAACACTCCTAGCATCCATGCAAAGAGGATGATAGTAGTCCTGATAAGTCCTGCACCTTACTTCCCTGCTTCTCTAAGGGTTTGTTGACATGTGCAGCAGCCCTTACCACTCCTCCAAAAAGTGATCCGCAGTGGATGGCTTTTCAGAAGCATTTGACAGACAATATGTCTCCTCAGTGCCTGATTTAACTCTTCTAAATATCGTACCACCACACCACATTAAGTGCATGCAGTTGTGGGGCAGCCTCACAGATCTGCATGGGCCAAGATGAGCAGTGATAACGCCCACAGAACAGGCTGTTCCATTTTTGCCATTGATGCAAAGCACTCCATCAGTGCTGTGGCATGTGTACAGCCCTGAGCAGCTGCCTTTTCTAGGTTCAGACAGGCTGTTGGAGGGTGGTAAAACTGTGGCTCAACTGCTCTGTTTTACCACCTCCTGGTAGCATATGTGAATGAAATATAGCTGTATAGTTCAGTATCACGTCTTACAGAAAGAATTAATTAAAATTGCATGCATTTCCCCCCTCAAAGTGCATATAGATTTGCTGGGGGACTTTTTTTTGCTTCTTTACATGAGGTCCCTTCTTTACCAGATTTATTTTTGGGTGTACTCCACAAAATTATTGTTCATTCTTGCTCTAGGATGTTCTACAGCAAACTTGATATTTACAATGAAAAATAAATGGCACTGCTATATTTTGGGGGGCCTTTGATGGGTGTGGCATTTTTTGCTTAATTTTTTTATAAAAGCCAAAAGGCAAATGTTATTTGCCGGCAATTTAACTTTTTTTTTCCTTTGCATTTTTTTTAACCACTTAAGGCCCAGACCATCTTGCTGGCCAAAGACCAGAGCACTTTTTGCGACTCGTCACTGTATCGCTTTAACTGACAATTGCGCGGTCGTGCGACATGCGACGTGGCTCCCAAACAAAATTGATGTCCTTTTTTCCCCCAAATAGAGCTTTCTTTTGGTGGTATTTGATCACCCCTGTGGTTTTTATTTTTATTTTTTTGCGCTATAAACAAAAAAAAAACGACAATTTTGAAGAAAAAGCATTATTTTTTACATTTTGCTATAATAAATATCCCTCAAAAATGTATAAAAAAACATTTTTTCCTCAGTTTAGGCCGACACGTATTCTTCTACATATTTTTGGTAAAAAAATTGCAATAAGTGTTTATTGATTGGTTTGCACAAAAGTTATAGCGTTTACAAAATAGGGGATAGTTTTATGGCATTTTTATCATTTTTTCTTTTTTACTAGTAATGGCGGCGATCAGCGATTTTTATCGTGACTGCGATATTATGGCAGACACATCGGACATTTTTGACACATTTTTGGGACCATTGTCATTTATACAGCAATCAGTGCTATACAAATGCACTGATTCCTGTGTAAATGACACTGGCAGTGAAGGGGTTAACCACTAGGGGGCAATGTAAGTGTTAAGTGTGCCCTGGGGAGTGTTTCTAATTGTGGAAGGCGTGGCTACATGTGACAGTGTCACTGATCTCTGCTCCCAATGACAGGGAGCAGAGATCAGTGACACTATCACAAGGCAGAATCGTGAGATGCTTGTTCTTCTTCCCCGTGAGACGATCGCGGGTATCCCCGCAGCGATCGAGTCCGCGGGACCTGCGATCCGACTCACAGAGGTCTCGGCCGATGCACGGGTTCTTTTTTCCGGACTGGTTCCTAGGGCAGTGCCCACCCACACCCCACCTGCTAATTTTTTGCCGACCCTTTGGTGGGGTGTGCCATTTTTTTTCTATTTTTTTTTATAGAAGGCAAATGTTATTTGCTGGCAATTTAACTTATTTTTCCTTTGCAATTTTTGAAAAAAATCACTGCTCAAGGGCCTATCAGATTTTTTAAATGAATAATTTCAGTTCCTAGGGCAGTGCCCACCCACCACCCACCTGCTAATTTTTTTGCCAACCCTTTTCCTTTTAGCTCATTAATGCCGCGTACACACGATCGGACTTTCCGGCGGACTGAAATCCATCAGACAATTCGAACGTGTGTGGGCTCCAGCGGACTTTTTTTCCCCAAAAGTCTGATGGACCTAGAAATAAAACATCTTTCAAATATATCCGATGGACTCAAGTCCAACGGACTAAAAATCGGGAGAACTGTTTGTTTGCTAGTCTGATGGACCAAATACGACGCAAAGGCAGCTATTGACTACTGGGTATTGAACTTCCTTGTTTAGTCCGTTTACATCATCATGTTCAAAACACACGGACTTAGTCCGGTCGTGTGTGGCCAAGCCCATTTCTTTCAGAAAGTCCATCGGACCTCTGCCGAAAGTCCGTAGGGAAGACCGCCGGACCTAGTCCATCGAAAAGTCCAGTCGTGTGTACGCGGCATAAATTGCTATTTTTTATTTGACAGATTTAGCTCCCATTAATTTAAATGACACTTCTACTACAGTGATTGCTACTAGCTTTTAGGTTGGCAGCTAAGCAGCTGCCCTTCTGCTTAGTGAACACAGGAGGTTGCACACTTCAGCATCGCACAGCATTTTTTTTTTCATAGTATGCATATATAAACTATGCATAGATGTTGCTATTAAAGTGGTTGTAAACCCTTACAACACACTTTGACCTACAGGTAAGCCTAGATTAAGGCTTACCTGTAGGTCCAAGAAATATCTCCTAAACCTACACGGTTTAGGAGATATTTGCCGAAAGACAGGCACCGCTGTCTACGGCGCATGCGCGCAGGCGCACTGAGCGCGGCACCGTCAACGACGAAGATGCCGTGCGTGGCAGCTCCCGTGCGCATGCGCGGGAGTGACGTCATCGGGGCTTCGCCGAATGAGAGCGGCGGAGCAGCGAGACCCACCGAGAAGATGGATGCACCGGACTACAGGGGACAGCGGTGACATCGCTGGCTCCTGTGTCAGGTAAGTGACACATAATGGGCTACTATGCGATGCATAGTAATCCATTATTCTTTGCCTTTGCAGGGAATGAAAGAGGAAGTAAACTCATCAGGGTATACTTCCTGTTTAAATAACATTTCTGATCATATGAAGTTAATCACAAGTGTCCTCATTTACCTCAGAGTCCACAGAGTTCCCCCTTTACATCAGAGTCCACAGAGTTCCCCCTTTACATCAGAGTCCACAGAGTTCCCCCTTTACATCAGAGTCCACAGAGTTCCCCCTTTACATCAGAGTCCACAGAGTTCCCCCCTTTACATCAGAGTCCACAGAGTCCCCCCTTTACATCAGAGTCCACAGAGTTCTCCTTTTACATCTGAATCTGCAGAGTTCCCCTTTACATCTGAACTTGTAGAGATTCACTGTAAGGGGGGACTCTGCAGACTCTGATGTATAGGAGAACTCTGGAGACTCTAACATAAGGGATGCTCTGGTGTACTGAGAGGACTCTGATGTAAGGAGGAACACTGTGGCCTCCAGTGTAAAGGGGAGCTCTGATGTAATGAGTGCTCTGAGAACCATGATTTACCTTAGCATATTCACTTAGAGGCAGGAGAGAGAAGGGGGGGGGGGGGGGGGATTTAGTCCGGTATGAATAATGTGTCCTGGTCTCAGACAGTCTGAAGCCTGGACGCATGATTCCAAATCCGAACTGTCCGGTTGAATCCCAAACAGGTGGCAACGCTATATAAGTAAGATTCAGTCTAAAGACAGTTTTTACTTTTTTTTGCATCTCAAGCTGCTGATCCCCCCTTTCCGCAAGTGCCCGCCCCTTTCCGCAAGTGCCCCGCTGCCTGCTGGGAAACACACAGATCCCAGAGGCAGCGGGGACCATCCTTATTGCGCAGCGCGATTCGTGCATGCGCAGTAGGGAACCGGGAAATGAAGCCGAAAGGCTCCATTTCCTGATTCCCATAACCAAGATGGCGGCGGCAGCACCCGACAAGACGATCTAGAGATCGGCTTCGGTTGCCGACATCGCGGGCGCGCTGGACAGGTAAGTGTCACTATTTTAAAAGTCAGCAGCTGCAGTATTTGTAGCTGCTGGCTTTAAAAAAAAAAAAAAAACGCGGAGTCCCGGCGGAGTCCCGGCGGACTCCCGCTTTAAGTACAACGGGACTATGTAAAGGCTAGTAGCTTTGGTCTCATAATTTGATCTGAGCATGCGTGACACTTTGTCCATCGGAATTCTCTACAAACGATCAGGAAAAAGTCAGATCGGATTTTTTTGTCGCAAAATTTTAGATTCTGCTCTCAAATTTGGAAAAAAGGCCGATAGAGCCCACACACGATCGAATTTTCCGACAATATAATTAGATCGGACCTCTTCCCTCTGAATTTTCGACCACGTGTACAGGGCATTACAGTCACTAGATATTATTTATTAAAATGACAGCAACACGCTAAGGCTTTTAGGAGATTTCAATGATTAGATTTAATTCAATTTAAAACTGAAGAAATTTGCTTAAAGGGGTTCTAAAGACATTTTTTTTTTAAAATAACAAACATGTTATACTTACCTCCACTGTGCAGCTCGTTTTGCACAGAGTGGCCCCGAACCTGGTCTTCTGGGGTCCCTCGGCGGCTGTCTCAGCTCCTCCCCGCAAGAACTAACCACCTTCATGTGAGCTCTCTCACATGGTGGTTAGTTCTTACGGGTGCGCTTCCGTGATACGGCCGGCGGCTATAGCAGCTCACTGTATCACTCGGCCCCGCCCCCCGCGCACTGCGTCATTGGTTGTGATTGACAGCAGCGTGAGACCACCCACTCTAGCCAATCAACGGCCAGGCTGAGAGGCGAAGAGGACATTGGGGGCAAACGTAGCAGGTGAACGGGCTCAGGTAAGGAAAATCGGGGGGCTGGGGGGGCCAGTATTGTTGGATGTTTTTTCACCTTAATGCATAGGATGCATTAAGGTGAAAAAACGCAAACCTTTACAACCCCTTTAAATACTACAATCATGTGTTTTCTTATTTGAATCTTGTATCAGAGTTCCTTTATACCAGCCAATCCCCCCCCCCCCCCCCCACCTGCTCTGCGACCAACCATTGATCTCTAAGGGGAAAGGAAGGGGGCCGATATAAGGGGACCCTAATATAATGAAGGGTGCTAATATAAAGGGATTGTAATCTAATGGGGAGGGGGTGGGGTTGGTCTCTGAGTGAGAATCTAATATAAAAGGACTCTAAGCTAATGGGGTTTATAAGTGTGGGGGGGGGGGGTATTGATGTAGGATCATAGACTAAAGCTTGTAGACTTCACCTCAGTAACACCTCTAAAATGTGCCCCTTTTTAACTAATGAAACCACCAAGCTACTCATTCACTCCCTTGTTATCTCTCACTTTGACTATTGCAACTCCTTTCTCATTGGCCTACTTCTCCATAGACTATCCCCTCTTCAGTCTAACATGAATGCTGCTGCCAGACTCATCTACCTTACCAACCGTTCAGTATCTGCCACCCCTCTCCACCAATCCCTCCACTGGCTTCTGATCGCCTAGCGAATTCAATTCAAAATACTAACCACAACATACAAAGCCGTTCACAACTCCCCGAGCTACATCACCAATCTTGTCCCCAATTCTTAATCAACCTGTCATCTCTGCTCCTCTCACGACCTCCTGCAATCAAGCTCCTTTGTCTCCTCCTCCCATGCTCATCCCCAGGACTTCTCCAGAGCCTCTTCCATCCTCTGGCACTCGCTACCTCAATCTGTCCGGCTATATCCTACTCTGGCTATCCCTGAAAACTCAACTCTTCAGGAAAGCCTATCATGCCTCCAGCTAATCTTTTATTACTTCCATCAGCTTATTCCCCACAGTTAAAACCTTTTGTACCACTTGCCCCACCCTATTAGATTGTAAACTGTTTTGGGCAGGGGCCTCTTAACCCTCTTGTATCTTATTGTATTGTACTGTGCTACGTAAACTGTTGCCACTATATAAATCCTGTATTATAATAATAATAAGGTGACTCTAATATAATAGAAGATCTCTAAGGGTGGGTGCTAATATAGGGAGAATCTGGTATAATGGGGGGGGGGGGGGGTCTGTAAAGAGGGCTGCTGACTTACAATTAGCAGCAGCCAGCAGCCCCCTCCCTTAGAGGCCCCCATTAGCTCACAGTCCCCTTATATCAGTGCTCCCCCTTAGAGACCTTCATTAGATAAGAAAGACCCCCTTTATATCAGTACCCTTGCTGAAAGATCGCTTTACTGGCAGGACTCAGGAGAAGCTGCCAGCCAGTAAGTGTGGAAGGCTGGAAGCCAGAGTTCAGGGGTGGAGCAGCTACAGCTCTAGGGCTATTTTCTTCCCCTACAGTGTATGCAGCATATCATTGCTTGCTGTGACACCTGGAATTCCCAGCAACCAATGACTGCATGCAAAGGAGATCACTGAGGGGGAGGGAGAAGAAGACGCCGGCAAGGGAGAAGGTAGAGAGAACAGAAAGGCAGCCACAGCTGACAGGAGCAGAGCCCAGTGCTGAATCTTGGTCCAGCCATCTTGGGGCCCCCTCCACAGTGGCGGAACTCCAGGGCCTGGTCACAAGTGCAACTGTTGCAACCCTGGTAGTTCCTCCACTGCTTCAGTATAAAACAACTCCTGCAATATGCCTCTGTGTAGTAATTTATTGTAACAATAAATAATAATTGTGCTCTCTAATCTTGTGCAAGGTGACTGGTCTTGTATCCACCACCCCCCCCCCCCCCGTAGTTTTCTGCAGGCTGCCTGTAATGGAAAGATGTGCTGGATCCCTCCCACAGCTTGGCTCTCTCTATATGTGCAGCACAGTGATGTCATCACTAAGTTTTATAAAGTAATACAGTAAGGCCGCGTACACACGCGCGGACTGTTGGCCCAACTTTGTCCGTCCAACAGTTTGAGCGAACAGTCCGCTCAAACTTAGCATGGACGGACATGGCCACACACGACGGACGAACAGTTTGCTGAAACCGTGCGCGATGACGTGAACGGCACGTACGACGGGACGAAAAATACGACGTCCTATACACTGCAATGCAACCTTCCGACGTGGAAATCCTTTCTGAGCATGCGCGAGACTTAGTTGGCCGAACAAGCCTACACACGAGCGAACAGTCCGCTGAAACCTTGTTTCAGCGGACAGTTTTTCGGAATTTCCGTAAGACCTTGTTTGGCCAACTGTCCGCTGAAACTGTCCGCTGAAGCCCCACACACGAGCGGACTGTCCGCCCAAACACTGTTCAGCGGACAAGGTTGGGCGAACAGTCCGCGCGTGTGTACGCGGCCTAAGACTGCAAGTAAAATTGCAAGCATAATTCGTTCCAGAAACATGCTTGTAATCCAAAGCACTTGTATATCAAAGCAAATTTCCCCATAAGAAATATCATAAGGAAACTCAGATGATTCGTTCCACAACCATTTATTCATAGGTCCTTCAGTTTATAGTCCTAAAAAGAGTATAGCAATGTGACCAGGTTGTGTAACCATAAAATGTCCATCCACAAATGGAAGCCTCCACAAGGGGAATAGAAGCAAAATCCAGCAGGAGCTACATAGTATTAAAGCGGGAGTCCGCCATTTTTTTTTTTTTTTTAAAGCCAGCAGCTACAAATACTGCAGCTGCTGACTTTTAAAATAATGACACTTACCCCCCCAGCGCGCCCGCGATGTCGGCACCCGAAGCCGATCTCTCGATCGTCTCTCGGGTGCTGCCGCCGCCATCTTGGGTATGGGAATCAGGAAGTGGAGCCTTTCGGCTTCATTTCCCGGTTCCCTACTGTGCATGCGTGAGTCGCGCTGCGCAATAAGGATGGTCCCCTTACCACCCAGCGTGCAGCATTACACCTCTGCCTCCAAGCCGAACGCTTCAGATGGAGCTGAAGTAAACACCTCCCCCTCGTTCATCAGACTTGACTCATCAGCTCTGCAGCCCATTGAACACCTATGAAGTGAGTGTCCCTAGGAACATTGTTCCATTCGTTTACACTGACCTTTCATACACGCTCTGGGTTCTTTCAGATGACTGATTGCATTCATTAGGCATCCGATAGCTGTGCACATTGGTCTTTGGTTTCCACCTTCCCAAAGTTACAACTGAGAGATCTGAGGAGCTTTTCATTATCAAACATCTGTCTGTTTTATGATTGGTGTTTTTTATGTGTTTTAGATCCTGCAGGGATCAGATGTCTGTGTTCATTTTTTACATTTAATAAATGACATTTTAAAGTCTTTTTCACATCAATCTACTACCTGCACCCCCCTCCCCCTTGAAAGGTGCCAATTGTGGCGCCGGAGGGGGGGAGGGTTCCAATGAGCGGAAGGTTCACTTTAGGGTGGACCTCCGCTTTAAAGAGAAGAAAGGAGCCTCTAAGTGTAGAAATATGTTGCTAAATGTTGTACCTTAATAAAATGTAACCATATTGCTACACTTATGCCGTGTACACACGATCGGTTTTCCCGGCGGAATAAACTCTGAAGGTTTTTCCAACGGAGTTCTGACAAAATTGCGCTGAAACTGTCTTGCGTACACACGATCTCACCAAATTCCGACCATCAAGAACGCAGTGACGTACAATACATACGACAGGACTAGAAAAAGGAAGTTCAATGCCCAGTGCGCCACCCTTGGGGCTCCTTTTGCTAATCTCGTGTTAGTAGAAGTTTGGTTAGAGACGATTCGCGCTTTTCAGACTCTTGCTTTTCAGATCGTTTGAACTGCTGTTCTGTTTGTGCTTGTGGGTTTGTATTTGTTCTTCAGTGCATGCAGTCAGGTCATATCTGTTTTTCAGTGCATTCTTGTCCGCTCGTTACTGATTTTCAGTTCCCTCTTCACAGGCCTTGCTGTTCTTCAGTGCCAGGCGACCATTTTGAAACCATGTTGCGCTTACATTCTCATCGTACAGTTCATGCTGCGTGGGGGCTTGGTCCATGAACTCCTCCTCGCCCTGTTCATTTTGGTTACTCTATGATTGGTTACTCTAGAATTGGTGACCAATTCTCTCATATGCCTCATATGCCTCTACTGCATGAGATCCAGGAGAATAATCCTGATGATTTCAGGAATTTTCTCCAGATGACAGACCTCGTTTTCCACCATCTGTTGGCTTTGCTGTCCCCTTATATTACGAAGCAGGACACCTGCATGCGGCAAGTCATCACTCCGGAGCAGAGGCTGGTCGCCACCTTGCAGTACTTGGCGACTGAGAGAAGCCTGCAGGACCTCAAGTTCTCTACAGGCATCTCCCCCCAGGCTCTGGGGATCATTATCCCAGAGACCTGTTCTGCCATCATTCAGGTCCTGCAGAAGGACTATAGTATATTAGGGTAAGTTTTCTCCTTTAACATCACATTATATGTATTTAATGTTTGCTAATGTATTGTATTTATTTCATCGTTCCCTAATTACCATGATTGGAATATGCTGTGAATGTCCCCTTTATCCTCATGCATGCTGTAAGCTTTTAATGCTCCTTTTTTGGCATACATGCATATTTGCCTTTAATAACCTCCCCAGCATGCTATCCTGGGCCCACATACACCTATAGCCTAATCCCTTAACAATGTATTTTGTCAGCTCCATTGTAGTGCTTTACCCAAAACACCTCCTAAAATGTGTACAAATGTTATGTGTGTCCTTAAATTCATTTATAACCCCCAACCCCCCCCAAAACGTTTACAAATGTTATGTGTGTCCTTAAGTTCAGGCAGAGTGCCAGAGGCTTTTTTTGGGGTCCCAAACTCAGCTCGAACCCTCCTCCCCCACCCTAAAATTTTTACAATAGGCCATCAGGGGGGGTGAGGAATCTGATAAGTAGACCTTAGAATTTTGCCTTGAAATATTCCTTAAAATAAATGTTATACTGATGTCGGCCAAGAATGTTTGTGTGTAATCTGCTTGCAATGTTATGTGCAAAAGTACTTATATATTTTTTTCTGTTTTGACTCCACAGTTTCCTTCAACGCCACAGGAATGGCAGACTGTGGCATCCCATTTTGCCAACTGTGGAGGGGCTATAGATGGGAAGCATGTTCACATCGTGCCACCACCCCATTCGGGGTCTTACTATTATACCTATAAGGGGTTTAATAGTATAGTGTTAATGGCGGTGATGTCGGCACAATATGAGTTCCTCTATGTGGATAATAATAATACATTTTTATTTTATTTTTGCGCTTTTTCTTCCACGGGATTTAATAATTTTTCATCTTGGATAAAATGGAATATTTTCATTTCACTTTCTAGGGCCTATTGGTCAATTTTTTCACTTATCTCACTTATTTCATACAGGCATACACACCTGTATAAGGTGGTGTATGCCTGCAGCATCTTTTACATAATTTCTAATTTCACTAAGTTACATTTTGGTTAGATTTTTGGTCAATTTTTTTATTTTTTGCTTTCTTTTGAGTTTTCTTGAGTATTTTCACTGCTTGGCAGCACATGCTAAGATCTAATTGCAAATGCGATTCAGCTGTATGCAATTGCCTTCAATCTTTCAATTATGTGATATGCCTTGCCTCTTTTATGTTTTATGCTATATATTTGATATTGGCTTGAAAGATGGTTAGCTATGAGTAAGCACTGATTACTGTGCGAAACGCGTCAGTTTTTTCCTGTACCCTGTTATTCTTTTGCTGTGGATTTTTTGATTTTGTTTGGATGTAACCCACGTTGTTTTAGTTAAAGATGGGATTTCAAGTCTTTTTCCAGTGTGTGGCTATCCAGAGTTTTGTTCTGCTTGTTTGCTCATGGTGTGTGTAATGGCCAGCACCTGGGGCTCATCAATAGGAGACAGAGCTTCAATCCTCGAGGATTACTTTGGAGCGGTGGTTCATCCTTTCCTCTGTGGATGTGGGGAAAAATGGCTGGATGTCAGATGGAGGAGTCTTTGCCCAGACAGAGTTTTACCAAGGTCTCCAGACTGGTGGCCTGGCATTGCCACTTGATGTGGACAACGTGGAAGGACTCCCATTCGTATTTATTGCTGATGAAGCGTTCGGTCTGGGCAAGCACCTGATGAGGCCATTCCCCCAAAGGACCCTCACCCCAGAGAGGAGGGTTTTTAACTACCGACTGGCCAGAGCGAGAAGAGTCATTGAGAATAGGATTCAGGATAATGGCCAGCCGGTTCCACCTGTTTCTGACAGCAATCCATATGGCGGAGTACAAAATCAACCACATCATATTATCCTGCTGCATATTGCATAATTTTTTAAGAAAAAATGCACAAAATTATATTACCTCAGTTGGGCCTGAGGCAGGACTTAATGAGAATCCCCTGATGGGCCTGGATACTGGCCATACTGGCTTGGCACCCCAAAGTGCCCGTGAAGTTTGGCAGAAATATGTAAATTATTTTACCAGTAGGGGGGCCATCTCATAAAAATAAGATCTCATAAAATCTTGAATTTTTTTTATTGCTTGTGTTTGTTTTTGGCTGTCTCCTAGGTTCTCCTAGTGCACTTGTAGTGCCAAGTGGACTTTCCTTTAGTAAATAAGCCCCGTTGTCTCTGTAAACACAAAATTACTTCAAAAACTGGTATTGAGCATTGAAAGAAGAAGACATACATTGTTGATTAGCAAAATGTTTACTCTGTGACATTCACATGTGCGTTATAAAATTTTGAGGTAAAACTTTTTTTTTCTCAAGTTTTTTTTTACAACTTTTTCTTTTTTTGGTATAAACACGCATGTTTAGAAACATAACATACCAAACTCTGGAACTTACAAAGTTCAACATAGAAAAACTGAAGGCAATATTAGACATTATAGTGTCAAAAATGTCTTGATATTGCCTTCATCAGATGGGGTGATGTCATCCCTGTAAAAGCCAAATTTTGAAGATGCACACAATTTGGGAGTCAAAATGGGTCTTTCCCTCCTGATCCCATGCCTAATGTCAACATGTGCTATGTCCCATCATGGGGGGATTGATGGACGTGTTTTGAGGGGGCAACCCCTTCCCTTCCCCTCACTTAATAGAGTTACTAGGAAGTGGTTGCACCCACAAAACACATACATTGATATCTCCTGATGGCAGATAGCACATATTGACACACTGTGTGCATCTTCAAAATTTGGCTTTTAAAATGCCAAAAAAAAGTTTTAGGAAAGTCCACAAAAAGTGAAAATGGTGGCATTTGGAAGAAATTCAGATTCTACCCAACACATCAGTCATGTTCTTCATTTGATGTTCCATAACATTGAGTTTCTTCCTTATGCTGTCAATTTCACCATTCCACACCATGATGTCGTTGATTAGCCTTTGTGCACTTGCACTTGTGAAATGTTCAGCTTGCTCTTCAACAACCAGCACATCACCTAAAAATTTGAGTAAAAACATGTATTTAGCAATATGCAGGCATACATATAGTAGTACCTGAAGCTGGGGTGTCAGACACTCTCCTGTTGTGGTGACAATCTCACGACTATCTCCACCTCTCCTTCCTCCAGATCCTTGGGGTGTGTTTTTGTTCTGAGTTCCCCTTCTTTCTCATGTGGGGGGTTCCTGGGGTCTACTGAGTGGTGTTCTCCAAGTCTTTTCTCCCCTTATAACAAATTAATGATTTAAAACAAAGAGATCTGCATATCAATAGACAGTAGTTGTCAAAAATATTTGGGACAAGAATGAAAAATGCTGGGGTCAGAATGATAGTCTTTTCTATTTATTAACATTCAATTTGCAAGTCATGAGCTGAAAATTGTGTTTGATTGATGAAGCAAAAACAAAAACGATGTCCCTTTTTTATACACCAGATGAGCTCAGCCAGGAGGAGGGTCTGGAAAGTGGCAGCCAGAAAGAGGAGGCTTTGCCCAGCGTAAGCCAGGAGGAGGGCGGGCCCAGTGTCAGCCAGGAGGTGGGCGGGCCCAGTGTCAGCCAGGAGGTGGGCGGGCCCAGTGTCAGCCAGGAGGTGGATGGGCCCAGTGTCAGCCAGGAGGTGGGTAGGCACAGTAGGAGCCCAGTAGGAACCTCACCCAATCCCAGGTGCCTCCCCTCCGACTTACAACAAAAAGGCCCAGGGAGGGGATGATGAAGGAGGAGGAAGCGTTGGGCCTTATTAGGGAAGCAAGTGATGTCTTCAGGAGCTCCCCCAACGCTGAAGAGGCCTATGACTGCTATCTAGCCACAAGATTACTAAAATTGGAGGAGGGCCAATGCCTTCTCTGTGAGGGAATTATTGGGGAGGGCCTTCAGAAGGGGTTGAGGTGCCAGATGACTGAGAACAGCCACATATATGAGCTCATCCATCCTCCTCCTCCTCCTGCCACAAGTCCACCACCAGAGGCACAGCCTCCAAGGAAGGCTGCAGGGAAACGTGGAGGGAAGGCTGCAGCGAAGAGAAGAAAGTGATGACCTGGGTTCAGTCTGGTCTGACAGAAGACAAAGACTGGTGTAGTATAACAGCCTGGGGAAGACTGGTGTAGTACCACAGCCTGGGGACAGATATGTCTAATCTCTGGAATTCCTGGACCAGATTGTGCTCCAAATTATATGGACTCCTCAAGCTACCAATTTTCTTTTCCACAGACTTGTGCCCTGGGGACCAAAAGGCTTTGCAAATTCCAAAAGTTTCTCCAGCGTTGCCTTCCTCTTTATTTTGTTATCAGCCAGAATAAATGTAGATTTTATTTTCTAAAAATACTTGCCTATGTGTTTTTCTACAAAAAGGACAGTTTGTTTGTGAGTGGGCAGGTACATTTCTAAAAGACAATGTCACATTAACAAGGGACAACAACCTCCTTGAGGTTAATAAAAAAATACAAGATAATAATGTTATTGTGGTAATTTGACACACAAAAAATAAAAATATATATGGAGATCACTAGAAAATAATTTTTCAATAATCCAAAAAAAGGAGATCTTGATGAAATAAAAAATAAATAAAATAAAGGACTATAAAAAAATTCTAAACATTATTATGGATATCAGGCTTTTAAAAATTAAAAGATTTTTCATGAGATCAGGAGAAATAATCAAGAAATAAGTTTATGAATATGAGCAGCAAACCAACTTCATTATTCTAGCATTAAAAGAAGAAAAGAATGCGCTGCATTAAAAGATCACAGAATTTGCTGTGTGAGGAATGTGCTAGCTCCATTACGAATGCTAGTTTTACCACACTGAGCGCTTCTGTCTTGTACTTTCTTTGGTACGTCGGAACAGCATACAGACAAGTGGTTTTCCCGATAGGAATTGGTTCTGTCTGACTTTTTCTGTTGAACATTCCACTCCTGTGTACACGGCAATAGAGGTGACTCTCTTCTCTTTTATACTCAGTTGTGACATGACGCTAATTGTATATCAGGACATCGCTTGTATATCAAGTCAAAATGTATTTAAAGATTTAGCTTGTCTTGCAAAACGCTCTCAAACCAAGGTTTTGCTGTATCTAGGTTTTGTAAAGACATTCGGTGGAACAATTTATTTGTGGTTATTGAAATATATATTACAATTTAAATTAATTATTTGTACCTTCAGCTTTAGGAATGTAGTCTGCTTGTGAAACCAGGGTATCATAAAATGCATGCTTGGGTCAACATCCAGGCTCGAGTCTTAAAAGAAAATGAATGACATCTCTATCAGCATTTTAAGTGGAGGTATTTCTAAGCCAAGACTAGCAACTTTAGCAGAATGCAGGCATTTCCTCTAAGGCTGGGTTTACACATGTGCGGTGCAAATTGCAGCTTCGGTTTCCCTGCAAAGATAAAAATGATTTATTCAGAAGTTCCTCAGCGTTTTAGCTGTGGATCAGCTGACCAGGGATAGGGGGAAGGTGTAGTGAGGAGGGGGAGAGAATTTGTGTTCAGAACGGAACACATCTGCGAATCAGATGCGTGCCCATTAAAGATTATGTGCATGCAATTCACACCACGCTGCAACGCACATATGTGAACCAGACCCATTGAAAATAACATATTTTCAAATGTTCTGCAAACTGAATGCAGTGTAAGCCGCATCCAATACGCATATGTGTGACCCCAGCCTTAAACCAAACCTATAAGCCTTGATTTATTATTATCTTAATTTTTATACTCGAGACAATTTCTTTCAGTATTTCTGGTTTAATCCGGGGCGCATCTACTTTTGGTTTGGGCTATCCCCCATAGTCTGCAAAAGCTGTAATAAAAGGTTTACTTATAGTTATATTGTATTGTTTTTATTAATTAATAAAAAGTTTTATTAAAATGGAACTTCAACCAAAACTTTTTTTTTTGTTTACAGAAGCTTTTGGAAGATCAAAGGTAAAACTTCAATACAATGAAGGTGATATCATTCAGTAATACAATATAGTATAAAGGTTATACAATAAGTGATATCAATTCCTATTGTATTCAAATTGTGTGATAGGCACAATATATATGACAAAAAATCATCGTATTGTTAGAAGAAGATATGTAAAAGATTGAAATAACAAAAACTTTTTTTTAAGAGTGAGAAATAATTAGAACCTTTTAGAAAAAAAAAGGATTTTGCAGCTTGTGTCCCTATTGGAAAAATGTTGCTTCCTGTCACACAGGCATGATACAAAACCGAGTGCCACCTGCTGGTGGAATTTAAAATTAAAAGTAAAAAAAAAAAAAAAAAAAAAAAATCAAAGCTCTATTAAATATTCAATATGCATAAACCTTATATTAAAGATGCCTAAATAAGTGAACATTAATGGAGCTTACCAAGGAAATACTGGCTGTTCTTTAATTGAAACTACTGCACACATGGGAACTGTGTCAATATCAACCTCAGACATAAATTAATCAGCAGAAAATCCATTCTGACTACAGAGATGCGAACAAGGAAACACAACCCTGCAATAATAAATGCTGCGAACTGTGTAGTCACATACATTAAAACGTATCACACACACAAAAAGAGACTCCAATACAACTGGATCAAAAAGCTGCACCTCCAGCAATGTGGTTACCTAAATCAATGTAACCAGAGATGTTACATTGGTGAGACAGGAGAGAAATGACAATGAATCTGCATATACCGATCAGACATAACTTTATGACCACTGACAAGTAAAGTGAATAACATTGATTATCAGGTTTCAGATGACAGGCTATCAATGTCATCTGAAAGTCAGTGGGATATATTAGGCAGTAAATGAACATGTTGGCCCTGAAGCTGATGTGTTATATAGCGTACCCCCTAAGGAGCCGCAGGTAGAGAGGGATTCCCCACCCTGCACAGCCAGGCACACCACATTTTCACAGAACACTTGAGGCAAGGCCAGTGCTTTGTTTTGTATTTTTATTAGGGGGTCTAACTTGGATAGGGAGAAGGGTAATATGGGATGCCCACTTTAGTAGAACTTTCAGGGACAATTTCTTCTGTACAGCTATTTACACTCTTTGGCTTTCTCCAGCACAACACTTCTTTGAAGCACTACAACTCCCAGGACCAGCTGGTACTGTTAGATTGATAGCAAATGACCTTTAGAGGCAGGGACTGTGGGCCTCTTGTTTGTGTAGCAAAATCTTAGTGCCCAGCTGTCCTGTGGCTACTGATCCCAGCACCACCTCTTCAGGTACTGCTAGCCCACTTGGTTGCAGCTGCCCCTTTCTCTACTCCTCTTGGCTAAACTTCCACAGTCCTCCCAGACTGACTCTGCATCCATCACAGACTGCTCTCACCCAGTCCTCTCTGGCTGCTTCTCAGTTCTCTCAGACTGTAACACTCACCAGCCAACCTGGCTTCCTCCCTGGAGATTTGCCTGGAGGTGTTCTTCTGCTGCCGTGCCACAGGCCAGGACACCTTTGTGTGTCGTGAAGAGGGTCCCTTCTGCATCAGAGCTCCCAGACCCGAGGTCAACCTCCCAGACTAAGGGGCTATGCTCAAGGGTCTCTGACAGCCTCTTAACGCTCCATCTTCCACCTAAACTCCACTGCCCCAGGGCCTGTCCCCTGCCAACCCAACTGTTTGGCATTGGTCAGGGCCCTAAGACAGCTCCACCTCATCTCCACTCCCATTCTTCTGAAAATTTCCAGCAAATTCTAGAAGTAGGGGGAGGTCTCAGAAGTGCTGCCTGTGAGTCATCCAGCAGGGAGGTACGATGAGGTCAGAGGCTGGTGAAGCACTGGCTAGTATCAGAGCCAGATACACACAGGTTACATATGCCACAATCTATAGAGCGAGAGCAATATTTCTAGCACTAAGTACTGAAGTTTGGTGCCATTCCACGAGTGTGCACAATTTTAGAGGGTGACATATTAGGTATCTATTTACTCAGCGTAATCTGTATAATCACATTGTACAAAAAAAATCGAGCTGACGTTAGTGTTGTTTTTTTGTTTTGTTTTTTAAATTGCTGCGCCACCATTTTTTTTTCCTAGGGTGTCTGCTAAAACAATATATATAATGTTTGGGGGTTCTAATTTTCTTGCAAACAAATAATGATCTTTACATGTAGGAGAGAAGTGTCAGAATTGGCCTCGGTGGCAAGGGGTTAATTACCATAACTAAGTAATATACAAATAATAATGATATATTGTTTTTAAGGTAATTTACTATATTTTCTAAATCTGTACTCAAGCAGGTGACTTGACAAACTATAAATTACTGAAGTTTGAAGTTGTAACTTCCAACCAGTAATTTCACAGTAAATAGATAAATAATAAATTATTATTTTATTACAGATAGCATAGTAATATATGATTTAGCTTGAATATAACAGTACCCTTTCAGCAGCAGAAGATTCTCATTCTCCCTCTTAACTGTGTGAGAAAAACATGGGATTATGGGTAAAACATGGGATTGTGGGAAAATGTTATACTCATACACACACATTTTGTCCTTGTAGATAAGAGGGCTGGGCTGGAAGGGAGCATTTGTCTTTTAGACACATGCCCCTTCTACGACACTGCAGTGAGAGGCGTGCCTCCACTGCAGCATTTTCATTGGATAGCTGGGACCAATGGTACTTTACTATTGGTCCAAGACTCCAAGCTGTTTATTGAGCTCAGTGCCTCTGAAAAGAAATGAGAGGCACTGTGAACATAACCTCTCAGTCTTCTGCAAACAGAGTGCGATAGCTTGTATTTAAAGTGGCCACTCTGTATTTAGCTTCTGACAGGCTGTGCAAGGAGCCCCATATCTCTGGAACCATAGGTCATATGACCCCCGGTGGTGGGGTAGGACTTAGGCTACATACCCCCCAAATTTGGGGTCTCTGTGACCCCTAGGTCACTGAGCTACGACCCTCGAAGCTCAATTTTTTTTTTAAATGTTCATGGCCCTGCTTCGCCTGCCTTCCCTGATGGCACATCCCTGTCATCCAGCTCTCCCTGATTCACTCACCCGGACCCAGAAAAAAAAAACACATAGGTTTGGCTGGCATTCGAGCCTAAACAATTTTGCTACACTAACAAAACCTACTCTAGCACACTAGAGAGTGCTACAGTTAAAAGCAGAATAAATTACTTAACTATGTTGTGTAAATTGGCTGAAATTAAGGTATCTTTACTTTTACTTTTTTTTTTTGTAAATAATAATAATAATAAAAAAAAAATATTTATCAATGAGTGGCTTTTGAGACCTGGCTATCAAAATGACAGCTGGGTGTTGCCAAAAATAGTAAAAGTGGCATGGAAGGAGGACAGTGTAGTAAAACTTTAAAGTGATACTAAACTCACACTGTTTAATTTACATTGTCCCTTGCATTCTGTATGTGGATGATGGCACTGTAATTTTAATAAAAAATAAAACATCGAAGTACCTTTTTCCTAATCAATATACAGCTGTCACATGACTCAGATCTCTCCCAGCCAGTCTGCAGGGAAACATAAGCGGGGGAGCTTCTAGTCCTCTGTTGCTGGTTAAATATTCAAAATAAAAGAAAACAGCCTTTAGAACAGAGAGTAAAAATAAATAATATCAATAAACGGTTTTAAATAGTCATACAAATATTTGAAATCAAATCTTTATTTTTGGCAATAACACAGTGTGGGTGGATTTCTGCCAGTCACAGGATGCCACGCCCCTCCAGTCTGTGTCTTAGAATATAAGGGAGGTGAAGCAACCATTAACCACCATTCCCTATTTTTTTCTCCTTGTTTTTTTATCTTTCTATCTCTTTCCCTCCCAAATCCTTCAACCCTTTTCTAACAATTTTTTTACCTTTTCCTTTCGCCAACCTTTTTCCTCATGGTTTTAGGTATTCTTAGTGGCTTATTCACCTGTCAGGTGTTAATCACTCATACATGATCCTGCTGTGCCTAATGTCCAGTTTGCATCACTTGATGAATATTGAATCTCATGTTCAATTAAAAATATTGTTTTCATTTATTTGTTTTTTTCAGATTTTAATCTTGACCATTCATGGTGAGATTCTTTGACTAGAGAAGCATCTGTTCATATATCGTAATTACCTATGATTATCATATCATTATCATATCCGGCTGAATTGTGTCTCCCCAATTGTGATGTGGCAGTTTTCTGTCTTCTTGCCACTTGGGGGGACATTTGTTCAGCCAGGATATACTTGTTTAGCTTAATTCTGCTCTTATGGGCAGAGATGTATTTCAATCCAGCGTTATCTTCCCTCTTTTTCCCTTGTGGGACCTTATCAGGTGAGAGGAGTTCATTCTCTCCCCCAGTGGAGGACATACGCCACTCCAGCAGGGTGGGGTTTCTCTTTTTGGGCATCTCCTCTCCCCGTTTCTCCGGTCTACGTGGTTTCCGCAATGACCGGGGTCATGTGCTCGCACATTCTATTACTGACGCGTGCGCACTGGGAAAGACAGACCCAGTGACGTCGGAACCCAGCGCCGGTGTCTTGTCGAATACTGTCCCCCATTGGATAGTGTCCATCCTTTACTGTGCTTGCGCAGTACAGAGGACAAAGGAGACACCGAAAGTCTCTGAAGGTGAACAGCTGATCGTCCACTGTACACGGCGCCTGCGTCCAGGTTCAAGTCCCACCATCCAAGTGGACATATAGTTAGAATAAAAATATGCCGAGAGCAGCGAGGCCGTGCCCGAAGCATGGCGAGCGAAGCAAGCCCGCGAGTGCCCCGTTACAAAGCGGTGACTATTAAGTCTGCAGGCGCTGTGTACATCTGATGGTCAGCTGTTCAACTTTAGAGACTTTTGGCGTCTCCTTGTCCTCCGTACTGCACAAGCGCTGCGCCTGCGCAGTATAGGGCGGACACTATGCGATTGGGGGGACCTTTCTCAGCAGAACACCGGCTGGCTTCCTACAATCTTCCAGGTTGGAGGCATTTAAGGCTGCCGATGGCAGCCTTTAGTGAGATGACTGAAACCCAGGAATGCCCCTGTTGCGAAGCACACAAAGGTAAGCTCTATTTGTGGGAACTGGAGGCACAATATCCTGGCACACAGGACACTACAAATTGGCTTTACATGGCATGGTGACCATACATACTTACCATCTATTGTTTTTCTTTGACTATCTCCCTCTTATTAGATCCAGTTTGGCAATACTCATTGCATGAGCCAAGTGTACCAGTGCTACCTTGTTCCTTACTGTCTGGGTTCAAACAAACCCAGTTAACCTAATCAACCTAGTGTGCCTTCATTCCTGGGTGTCACATGACATTAACGACACAATTGTGTGGGTAATTTCCATTCTAACTCTATGCACACTACAATCTCAATCACCCTTTCTCTATCAACCCCTCTTTCCCCCACCCCCTTTTCTCTTTCTTTACTTTTTCGCACAGTTCCTCCACTTTCACCATCACCCTATTGCTAATAGTCTTCCATATTGCTTCCTTTTTTCTATTTGTTTTTCACATCCCCCCTTTTCCCGTCCCTTCTTCCCCCTTCCTTTTCATTCTTCTCTTCCCATTTCCACCCAGTTATTTAGGTTTATTTTTCACCCCCTTTCTTTCTCTCTTCATTACTGTGATTTTCACTTTTTCCAATTTCCTTACCCTCCCTTTCTTTTCTCTTTCTCACTCTGCCTTTTTCCTTCACTCGCCTCTTGTTCTCCCTTTTTACCCCCTCTTCCCTTTTCTCTATCATTTCTTTACCCCTCTATTTCTCTTTTCTTTATTCTTCTTTTTTCCTCATATATTCTCTCTTTTCTTCACTTTTTCTTTCTTTATTTCTTTCTTCTCTTCCTTTCTCTCTTTCTCTTATTTCCTCCCCTTTTTTTCCTCTCTCTTTTTCCTTTTTCGCTTTTATTTTTATATTTATACTATTTTTATATTTTATATTTCTATTTCACCTTTTCCTCTTGTTCACGGTTTTCTTTACCCTCTTTTCCTTACCCCCTTTTTTTAACTTTCTTGGTCTTCTCTCTCCCCCCCCCCCCACCCCTTTAACTTTTTCTTTTCTTCCCTTCCCTTTTTTCCTCTTTGCCCCTTGTTTTCACCTTCACTTCATTTTTCCATCTCACCTTTCATATCTCTATTCCCTTGTGTGTGCTTGAGTATTGGTCCCACATCATTACATGTAGAAATTTCTCTATATCATTTTAGTCCATTCCACATCTATTGCCTCCCGTGTCCATCCTGGGAGAGACACCCGCTTAGGGTGTCTCTAATGCCGTTAGATCCCTCTTTGGGTTTTCATTGGTAAGTTACGCTGCTTTTTATCAAACTCCACTAATCAAGCGTTATGGATAGCCTAGCTATAATGTCTTTTATTTGTGTAATTATGAGATTGTATTTACTTGCCTTTAGACGCTATGATTGACACCTCCTGATGAAGCGACACACGTTGCAAAACTTGTTGAGGATATCGTCTGTATCTGCATTGCTTTTCCCATCCACGTGATAGGCTCTTGACTATATTAATGTGAACCTCATGCAATTGTATACAATTCATAGACTGTTTTTGTTGTTATTGTATTTTATGTATTTTTCTATAATAAATGTATCAAATTTTATTTTATCATAACTTGCCTAAGATTACTGGGTACCGAGATAGTCATTTAATCACCATAGGCATTACAGGGAATTTTGCTTGGAGTGGTTCATGTTAACTCGTTCCTTCTTCTATTAACTTAATTAGGATGATGGTACCCACCCCTACTATATTTAAATATTAAGTGAGGCATCACTTATATACTTAACCACTTCAGACCCGGAAGATTTTACCCCCTTTCTGACCAGAGCACTTTTTGCGATTCGGCACTGTGTCGCTTTAACTGACAATTGTGCGGTCATGCAAGGTTGCACCCAAACAAAATTGATATCCCCTTTTCCCCACAAATACAGTTTTCTTTTGTTTGGTATTTGATCACCTCTGCGGTTTTTATTATTTGCGCTATAAACTAAAAAAGAGTGACAATTTTGAAAAAAAAGCAATATTTTTTACTTTTTGCTATAATAAATAACCCCCAAAAATATATAAGATTTCCTCAGTTTAGGCTGATATGTATTTGTCTACATATTTTTGGTAAAAAAAAAAAAAAAAACGCAATAAGCGTATATTGATTGGTTTGCGCAAAAGTTATAGCATCTACAAAATAGGGGATAGTTTTATTGCATATTTATTATTTTTGTTATTAGTAATGGCGGCGATCTGCAATTTTTATCATGGCTACGACATTATGGCGGACATATCAGACACTATTTTGGGACCATTGTCATTTATACAGCGATCAGTGCTATAAAAATGCACTGATTACTGTGTAAACGACATTGGCAGGGAAGGGGTTAAACATTAGGGGGCGATGAAGGGGTTAAGTGTGTTGTCCTAGGTAGTGATTCTAACAGTGGGGGAGGGATGGCTACAATGATGTACATGACAATGATCACTGCTCCCGATGACAGATGCGATTTCTGTCATGGCACTAGGTAGAACAGGGTAATGCCTTGTTTACATAGGCAGCTCCCTGTTCTGCGGCTCTGATGTGACTGTCGGGACACCGGCGGACATGGATTCCCGGGGCATGATCATGCTGTACATGGCGGGCAAGCCAGCTAGCCCCGCCAATTAAAGGGGACATACAGGTACGCCCATTTTTCCACTGCTGCCATTATGCCAACGTATATCATCATGCATTAGTCAGCAAGTGGTCAAGCTACATGTAATACCCCGCCCCCATTGTGTTTAGCTGGTTAGTAGGCATGATGCAAAAAATACGAATTGCCTATATACTATTACAGCACATAACCCATACACCAATAATTAATCCTGAGTGATCACAACAATGTCCTTGTTGAGACAACAATGATTGTTCTAGCAGGCTTGGATTACTATGTGTAGCTCGGCTCTACATGTTATGCATATAAACACTTCTTCAGGAGCTTACACATACATTCTATAGAAAATGAAGAAACATGTGTGGAACTAATTTAAGCCACTGTGTATGATGACAACTATCAACTGGAATGTATCCATTGCGGTCAGTAAGTTTAAAATAGGTTTTAAATTCTAAATGATAATCAATTGCTGATATCTTGAAATTGAGAAAATGCATGGTGATAAGAAGAGCCTCACAGCTCAAGACAATGCCCCTATCATTATTATTGAGTGAAGTCATAAAGGCATCAAGAGATTCCCAATCACCATTCCATAGGATGAGGATGTCATCAATGTACCTGGCCCAGAGAACTAGCTCTGGTCTCTTAAGGGCATAGACAACATCTTCCTCCCACTGGGCCATGAACAAGGGGCCCCAATGGCCACACCCCTCTTCTGCAAATAAAACTGATTTTGAACCAAAAAAATAGGATTTTTATAACAGCTTACCATATCCTTTTCATTGAAGTACATCACGGGACACAGAGCCATAGTAATTACTATGTGGGTTATAGGTCACCTACAGGTGATGGACACTGGCACACCCTAAGACAGGATGTCCACTCCCAATATAACCCCTCCCACTACTGGCAGTACCTCAGTTTTTGGAGCAAAGCAATACACGTGTATACCAGAAAGAAGGGAGGGACCTCTGTGTCCCGTGATGCACTTCAAAGAAAAGGATTTTATGGGTAAGCTGTTTTAAAAATCCTATTTTCTTAATCGTACATCACATGACACAGAGCCATAGTAATTACTATGTGGGATGTCCCAGAGCAATACCAACTGAAGGGAGGGAGACACAACAAAATTAGGGCACCATGAAATCAGGGGACTTATACTGCAGCCTGCAGAACACTGTGCCCAAAGGCAATATCCTCATAACTTTTTACATCTACCTTATAGAATCTGGTAAATGTATAGACTGAAGACCAAGTTGCAGCCTTGCAGATTTGAGCCATGGAGGCTTGGTGATGCAGGAAAAAAAATCAAGGTAGAATAATATCCTGGTTTAAATGAAAACTTGACACTACCTTCGGTAGAAAGGTAGTGTCAAGTTTTCATTACCAATACTACATAATACTACCTTATCCTTGTGAATAATTAAATACGGCTCTTATCAAAGAAAGAGCAGTCAACTCTGATACCCTTCATGCAGAAGATATGGCTACCAGAAAAATGAGTTTCCTTATCAAAAGGACCAAGGGAATATGTTGTATCGGCTCAAAAGGCTGTTTCTGTAATGCTGACAGAACTAAATTCAAGTCCCAAGAGTTCAGGGATGACCTAACCCAGAGGATTAAGCCGCGTTACTCCCTGAATAAAGCTACGAACCAAAGAATGCAAAGCAAGTGGTCGCTGAAATAATACTGATAAGGCCGAGGCCTGGCCCTTGTTAGTACTCAAGGCCAACTTAATTTCTAACCCCATTTGTAGAAAGTCAAAGATTCTACTTATGACATACTTCCTGGGGTGCCAACCCTTGGATTCACATCAGGAGACATATTCCTTCCAGACTCTATAATATATGATTCTGGAGGCCGGATTCCTTGCATTCACCAAGGTAGACATCACTGAATCTGACAGCCCACACTTCTTCAGAATGTGGGTCTCAGTAGCCAAACCGTTACATTTAGCCTTTGTAAGGTAGGATGGAATACCGGACCTTGCAAGAGAAGGTCTGGACGTGGTGGTAGGGTCCATGGGTCCCCTACTGCCATCTTTATGGCCTCTGCAAACCAAGATCTCCTGGCCCACACTGGGGCCACAAGAATCACTGACTAACCTTCCTGCTTGATCCTGCAAAGAAGTCGTGGAAGCAGAAGAGGAGGGAATGCATAAATCAGTGAAAACTGATTCCACGGGAATACCAAGGCATCTGTTCCGCAAGCTAGCAGATCTTTTGTTCTTGACAAAGTTTTTATTGCACCTTGACGCAAACAGATCTACGTCCAGAATACCCTATCTTTGACATATTGTCAGGAAGATATCGGGGTGAAGAGACCATTCTCCCGGGAACAACTGCTGGCGACTCAAGTAGTCTGCCTGACAATTCTCTTCCTGAAATGAAGATTGCCGACAGGCAAAGTACATTCATTTCTACCCAAGTTAGGATATGATTCACTTCTCTCTGGGCTGTACTTCTCATGCCCCCTTGGTGATTGATATAGGCCATTGCTGTGGCATTGTAGGATTGGATCCGAACAGGACAATTCCATAATCTGCACGTCCAGGCCCTCAGTGCCAAATATGCGGTCTGCAGAATATTGACAGGCAAAGTAATTTCTGACCTGGACCATTTCCCTTGGACAGTCGCCTCTTCCAGGACTGCTCCCCAACCCGAAAGGCTGGCATCTGTTGTTACCACCTTCCAGGTAACTGGTAGGAAGGATTTTCCTTTCTGCAGATTCTTGGTTATCAACCGAGGCTCTGGCGCACCTTTGGAGACAAGCGCATTGGAAAATCTAGAGCTTGGACTTTCTTGTTCCATGGCGATAGGACACTGTTTTGCAGCAGTCTCAAATGAAACTGAGCATAAGGAACGGCCTTGAATGAAGCCACCATCTTTCCTAAAAACCTCATGCAAAGTCGAATAGAAGGATTCTTCTTTGCCTTGACTACCTGAATCAGCTCCCTTATGGCACTGATCTTCGCCTGGGGTAAGAATACCCTCTTCTGGGCTGTATCTATGATCAGACCCAAGTATTCCAATCACCTTGATGGTTTTAAGGAAGATTTCTCTAGGTTGACAATCCAACCTAGCTATTCCAGGTAGTTGACTGTGGTGACCATACTTTGGTCTAAGCGGGCTACCTTGAGCCCTTAATCTGGCTAGAGAAGGGGCCAAAACCTTTGTAAATACTCGAGCAGCAGTAGCTAGCCCAAAAGGCAGAGCTACAAACTGATTTTCTATATCGAACCATAGATATTTTTGGTGAGCGGGGAAAATCGGCACATGGAGGTATGCATCCTTGATGTCGATTGACACCAGAAGTTCTCCACCTTGTAGGATGGAGACTATTGATTGGATTGACTCCATGTGAAAAGAGCGGATATTCAAAAAACTGTTTAGATCTTTGAGCTCTAGAATGGGTCTGACATCTCCATTTGGTTTGGGTACCGTGAAAAGGTTTGAATAAAACCCCAACCCCTGCTCTTCTATGGGGACCACGGATATAACATTTGGAGACAAAAGATGGTCCAATGCTTGAAAGAGACATTTTTCTCTGGATCCCTGGGAACTTTTGATCTGAGAAAACGAGGAGACGGGGACTCATAGAACTCTAGTTTGTACCCTAGAGTAATTGAGGAAGCCACCCATTTGTCTTGATACTTCCTGCCAGACCCTTGAGAACTGCAGAAGTCTTCCCCACACTTGAGCGAGCAGGGGCACCCCTTTAGAAGGAGGCTTTAGTATTTTGTTTTGTAGGTTTCCTTCCCCAGGACTTCTTTTGCCTGTCCTCCCTCTCCTTTTGGCAGTATGTTTGCATGGTTACAACGTGAACAATGTGTTTTACCTGCGTCACGAGACGTTGACGCAGGGTGGCACCACTAGGGAGTCATATCCGACACCTCTTGGACGGGGTGGCATGACGTGACAGCTTACATAGATGTCCTATTGGACATCGCTCTCCTCCTTCCACCGAGGTGACGTGCGGGGAAGAGGTGCCGCTCGCCGCTGTACTTGGGGGTCACTCCCCCAGTTATGTTCCACTTCTCCCTCTGCTGGCTGTAGGCCTATCAGAAGGTGAGTTCACTTAAGGATACAGCCTTTTTAAACAGGTGTTTCTTGACTGCCTCCTGACTGCAGAATACCACAGGTTGACGTGTTGCTGGATCTAGCTTGGTAAGCTTAGCACTGACTAATAGCTACTACTTCTAGGATCATCTTGTGATGGATCTAATCCTTACTCTGAGATATTATTTTGTTTTCTACATATGATTTTTATAGATTCTGTTTCTTACTACATCTGTGGCTTTATTACTACAAGCCAAGCGGGGGGACTGGCTGTTTAGTGGCTGTGTGTCTGCGTCACACGAAAATGCACTCGGATGCTGTCAGCATCTGACGGATATCCTCGGATTAGCTTTTGAGGGATTGAGTTTGGTCGTCCATCCATCTCGGTGCTGCCAGTTTGGATCGTGGACTCTGACCGAAGTGGACGCGGATTCAAGCCACACCTTGGGGGACACCATCAAGCTAGGCATTTACCATTTTTGGCTATTTAGCCTCCCAAGCTCGCATGACACATTGCCGTATGGTGTATGTGTCCACAGCTTACGGTAAGAGTACCCATCCTCTTATCTGTATGTTGTAGCAGTTTGACGTAGAAGCTATTTTGATTGTAAGCCAGTGCTGGAAGATAAAGCCCCATGAGTGGACTGAAACAAGTGGACATTCACCCTTTTGACCTATGGTAACTGTTGTTGTCCTTTTTTTCACATGATTAAGGACTTGTCACTATGGTTTATGTCATAGCCATTTATTTTAGATTTTTCTAATAAATACCAATTTTAACAAATATTACTCTTTCCACTTCTATACTATTATCTATTTGCATTAGCCCTACTTAAATTCCCATTAGAGGATATACACTCTCCTTGAGTGATTGTTTTTCTATTATATTAGGGATGTGGGCTCACTGACAACTTAGTCTCATACAGGGGTGACACCACTCTTTCATCTTTTGTCCCTGGGGTTGACCCTGAGGTTTACCTCTTGAATTTGATGGTGGGTACTGACGAGACTGCCTGGAGGCCAATGCTCCCGGCGCTGGAGAAGCGTCTCATTTAAATGAAATAGGCTTACTCCTTTTCCCAACTGGGAAAATAGTACTTTTCCCATTAGAAATTTTTTGTATGTACTTATCCAGATCATCACCAAACAGCAGTTCACCGCAAAAAGGAAATTTTCAACCAAAGTATTTTACGCATACGCACCAGCCCCAGCGTAAGGCGTGAGGCCTGGAGAATAGAATCTCTCATAGTGTTTATTGAAAAAACCCCCTGGAAGCTCAGTCAAATCTTGGGCCTGCTGATCAGGAATAATCTTGAGCACCTGTTTAAACTGGTCTCTCAAGGATTGACATACACCAATTGCTGCCAGCGCAGGCTGAGTTACTGAACCTGCCAGAGAAAAAGTGTTTTTTACTAGGAATTCAAACTTCTTATCTGTTGGATCGCCAAGCATTTGAGCATTGTCTACTGGACAAATCAAACTTTTATTCACAGAGGATATAGCAGCGTCAATTGCTAGTATCTCCCATTTTTTATTAAACTTTTCCTCCATAGGATAAAGTGTTGAAAACTTTTTAGGAGGATAAAAATGCTTATATGGGTGATCCCACTCAGAATACATAAGCTTTTCCAGCAATGAATGGATAGCAAAGGCATGCGCAGCTTGGGGAGGCTTTAGCGAACCCAAACAAGAAGTAGGCTTGTCAACCGACTCAGTTAAGGGTAGCATAAATGTGGAGCGGACCAAAACAGTAAGAGATTGTACCATCAATCTTTCAAATTGAGAACCTGATCCTTCCGCATTTGACCCCTCAGAAGAGGAGTCATCGGCCTCTTCCCAGTCCCCTGAAAAAAATTCATCATCGCTTAGTCCCACTCTGGGATGCGATTAAAGCTGCTAACCTCTGATCCAATCCTAACATGGTTGAGGAAAAAACATCTTCAGTAATGTAGACAGGGGCTGCAGTGTTCGAAACAGTTGCAATACCTGATGTCCCCAATTGGCTCACTCTGACCAGCCACTTCAGATCTCTCAGGGGAGGATGCCATCATAGAGATGAGTTTAGGCTTTTTAGAGCTTGAAGGAGTCCCTCTGGAGCCCTTTTTTGGGGTGTTTCTACCCCCCCTTCTGACCATAGCCTGATGCACAAATGCAGAGGTACTACCAGAACAAATCATATCCACTGCTTGAGCAAATAGTCCAGCAACTGCCGCTGCTATTTAACGCTCAGCCTGGTGCATTGATGCATTGATGGTACAATCTCTTACTGTTTTACCAGTTTAAACAGGTGCTCAAGATTATTCCTGATCAGCAGGCCCAAGATTTGACTGAGCTACCAGGGGGTTTTGCAATAAACACTATGAGAGATTCTATTCTCCAGGCCTCACGCCTTACGCTGGGGCTGGTGCGTATGCGTAAAATACTTTGGTTGAAAATTTCCTTTTTGCGGTGAACTGCTGTTTGGTGATGATCTGGATAAGTACATCCAAAAAATTTCTAATGGGAAAAGTACTATTTTCCCAGTTGGGAAAAGGAGTAAGCCTATTTCATTTAAATGAGACGCTTCTCCAGCGCCAGGAGCATTGGCCTCCAGGCAGTCTCGTCAGCACCCACCATCAAATTCAAGAGGTAAACCTCAGGGTCAACCCCAGGGACAAAAGATGAAAGAGTGGTGTCCCCCTTGTATGAGACCAAGTTGTCAGTGAGCCCACATCCCTAATATAATAGAAAAACAATCACTCAAGGAGAGTGTATATCCTCTAATGGGAATTTAAGTAGGGCTAATGCAAATAGATAATAGTATAGAAGTGGAAAGAGTAATATTTGTTAAAATTGGTATTTATTAGAAAAATCTAAAATAAATGGCTATGACATAAACCATAGTGACAAGTCCTTAATCATGTGAAAAAAAGGACAACAACAGTTACCATAGGTCAAAAGGGTGAATGTCCACTTGTTTCAGTCCACTCATGGGGCTTTATCTTCCAGCACTGGCTTACAATCAAAATAGCTTCTACGTCAAACTGCTACAACATACAGATAAGAGGATGGGTACTCTTACCGTAAGCTGTGGACACATACACCATACGGCAATGTGTCATGCGAGCTTGGGAGGCTAAATAGCCAAAAATGGTAAATGCCTAGCTTGATGGTGTCCCCCAAGGTGTGGCTTGAATCCGCGTCCACTTCGGTCAGAGTCCACGATCCAAACTGGCAGCACCGAGATGGATGGACGACCAAACTCAATCCCTCAAAAGCTAATCCGAGGATATCCGTCAGATGCTGACAGCATCCGAGTGCATTTTCGTGTGACGCAGACACACAGCCACTAAACAGCCAGTCCCCCCGCTTGGCTTGTAGTAATAAAGCCACAGATGTAGTAAGAAACAGAATCTATAAAAATCATATGTAGAAAACAAAATAATATCTCAGAGTAAGGATTAGATCCATCACAAGATGATCCTAGAAGTAGTAGCTATTAGTCCAGCAACTGCCGCTGCCATTTAACGCTCAGCCTGGTGCTTTTAGTAAATGTGCCAAGTGAATGCCTGTGTCACCAAACTTTTACATGCCCATTTTTGCTCGTGCCCCTCCGACAGCTGCAGCCAGCAAAAAAATACTCCTGCACTGGACATTGCTGCACGCCAAGCCCCGCCCCCTGTCACAGCGTCTTTCCTGCACGGGCCTTTGATCCGATGGGATCGGCGTGTGTGTGTGTTGGGGGGGTGACAAGGAGGAGACCCAGTAATCAAACCGCCATGCAGGGGTGCTAAAAACGGAGCGGCATCGCAATCATTTTGACTCCCCCCTATCCAGGGAGAGCTTTGTCCTCGTGGGGTGTTTTTTTGTTGTAAGAAAATTCCACCCCCCAATCTTACCGTAGGTCTGGGCTGTTAGCCAGAGGGGGATCTGCAGCTTCTGCTGAAACAGCGTGATCTTTGAGGAAGCATGACAGGGTATGTGCTTCTATACAGCCCCCCAGGTGGTGACTTTTAGGCATGACAACATTTACTTTTTAAAGGAGACAATTCATAGGAAATTTAAAAATTCCTTAGAAATCTCCACTTGCCTTTCCGGCCGCAGGGTTTTCTGTGGTAAAACCAACAGACCCAATCTTCGCCCCTCACGGTGGGCTCCATTTAAAAAAACCTTCAGGAACTGGGGCCTTTTTTTATCAGGGATCCGCATTGCTAGAGTTTTTTTTTTTTTTAGGATCCGCACAGGGCCAATCAGCACTGTCCAGAGGGGTCATGCAGCCTCATAGGACAGTCAGAGCAGGATGAAGACAACTCGTACAAGCTTTAACCAGTGCACGGCAGGACACCGATAGAAGTCACAAGACTGCTCTATACCGTCGATGAGAAAAGGTACTTACCAGTTTACATTTACTAAAATAATTACATTTCCATGTTCTGTGTACTGTGGGAGACCAGAGATAGTGAATGCAGGGTCCTGGGTTTAACACTAATAAAGACTCCAGTGGGCCAAACACATACTGGGCACAGCCATGCCAAAAACCCTTTTCAGAAGAAAAATTTGCAAATCTGCATTTGTAACATTTATTTTAGGAAATACATTTTAAAACACATCTTTATTATTTATACAAAAAGGACTAGTTTGTCATAATGCATATAAATCAAATAAAAGGCCACTTTAGGAAATCTGGGAATTTAAGCCAGAAAAAAAAAAACAAAAACAAAAAACAAGCATTACAAAAATGAAAACACATTAACGTTTCCTCTTAACAAAAGGACATTACAATAACATCACAGACAGGTTGGCAAGTGCATGGAGCTTCCTGTCTCTTCATACCTTAATCCTTAGCATGTGAAATATATATAAATCTTTTGGATGATATAGTTTTTTTATTTGCTAAAACATAGCAACTCGACAAGTAAATGATTATTTTTTTTTTTATTATTATTTTTACATTTTAATGGAGCGCAGCTTAGCAAGTGGAAGGATTTTTAGAGAAGGGTAAATCAGAGATTAATAATAGGACACTTTACAAATGAAAGGGCGACAGGTATACTTAGAAAAAAAAAAAAAAAAAAAAAAAAGATAAATACACAGACACGTTTATTATTCCTGCCTGGAAGGGAGCACATTAGTTTTCCACCCACTGAGTCAAATACATAGACTGGTTGCTTCTAGTACTGAAAAAAAGAAAAATGTGAGCATCGATTGAAATTTGATTTAAAGCGCATGCCTGGGCATCAAAAAAAAATATGAACTACCTATCTGAATATGAACATTTCCCATTGTTATGCCCTTATTAAAAAAAATGTGGCATGTATAGAAAAATATCTGTTGCTCTCCTAGAAATCTAGTGAGCCCCTAACATGCGTGGTATACGTTGCCCTGTCATCTCTGCCCCCTTTGGTTGGGTTACTAAACACCTCTGCCTCCTTTTCCATAATAATACAAAGGAGATGTGTTCTGTAGCTCAAGCGGAGAACAGAGAAGGGCAACAGGGCTGATTACGAATACAGTGCAGCAAATGCACAGTTTTCGGATTGCTACAGAAAGTGAGAAACTCACTGGATTTCTTCAGAATCAACAGGTATTTTACTGTACCTGCAATGTTTTTAAAGAGATAACAGAGAAATGTGCATGTATTGCAGAGATGTACTACATATAATTTTTTAAATTTTCCCTGACAGACACTTTAATACTACAATGCCATGTTGAGTGATAAATTACAAAAAATAGTGGCAATAAGAAGAAAAATATTGGAGAGATCAAAGAGGGGGGAAAAAAAAATAAAAACAGATAAATAACAAAAAGGTAAAAAAAAATTCATCAAGAAGAAAACTTGGTCTAATGAGGAGGGGGCAGTTCAACAGTTTGATAGACAAAGAAACGTAAGGAATTCGATCAAACCAGAAGGGTAAAGGAAACAACTGACAAATAAGGTTCTTCGAAAATCTCAAAAACAAAGCATTTTTTTTTTCTTAAAATGAATAAAACTTCCTTAATCCACTTTCAATCTCATCCGTTTTCCATCTTCTTTCACAGGAATAATAAATACCAATTCAGCCCACAATCCATAGATGAAATGCACTTTCACATTCACATTCTTTAATTTGACTTTCGGCACTTAAGAATGAAACAAAAAAAATTGACTATAGGACATTCTTGCTAGGAATACTTTGCTCTGAGCTCCCTGATGATAGAGCAAACTGCAGAAAGGTTTCAGAAAATGAGGAGAGCCAACTGGACTTACAATGAGCTATATCTCTATACAGTTCACCGTAGCAATGAAAAGGGTACTGCACAAATGTAACAAGGCAGTTAAGTGGCTCACACTAGTAGGAAAAGAAAAAGTAAATACAGATGTCTACCGTCCCCCTCTTAGTCTAATGACTGCCATGATGCCTTCTCCCTTTTATGGCACAAACTTGCAGATCAAGGCCCAGTCAGACCTGGAGACCTTGAAAATTAATGGGCTAACCTTCCTGTACTTCCTCCCCTCTATTCCTCCTGCACAATGTCACAGGAGCTGAACACACAGAAACTGAAGGACAGGATGAACATGATGGAGGGTGTACGATCCCAGGATTATATCTCGTTGGAAGAGTAGTCTTTTTCCGATGTGCCGTTGGAGAGCATGTTTCCTTCTTGAAGCCTCTTGACACGATATGCTTCAAAATGAATACTGCTTGTTATGTCTTTGATGTTCTGCATGTGCGTCCTGCATGGGAAAACCAGATAATGGAGTTTAGCATAGCAATGCTTTGCACTGACTCATTTAAAGGTAAATTTCAAAATGATGTCCATTCTAAACTCCAAAAAAAAAAAAAGTCACTAAATAAAAAATACATTTTTTATAGATTAGAAAGTTAAAATCTCTCTTTTTATTGCCATCTGTGCCCCATTTATTACAGGTACTTATATTGTGCAGTCAATTTATGCAGCGCTTTACACATATATATTGTACATTCACATCAGTCCCTGCCCAAGGAGCTTACAAATCTAAGGTCCCTTAAGCCGCGTACACACGGGCGGACTGTCTGGCCAACTAAGTCCGTCAGACAATCCGACGGACAGTCCATCCTACTTTTGAATGAACGGACTTGACCACACACGATGAACAGACAGTCCGTTGAAAGCTTGCGCGATGACGTGTACAGCACGTACGACGGGACTAGAAATACGACGTCCAATACACTGCAATGCAACCTTGGGCCGTGTAAATCCTTTCTGAGCATGCGCCATACTTAGTCCGTCCAACTTGCCTACTCACGAGCGGACTGTCCGCTGAAACCAAAGTTGGACGGACAATATTACGGAAATTCCGAAATACTTAGTCCGCCAGACTGTCCGCTGAAGCCCACACATGAGCGGACTGTCCGATGAAATGTGTTTCAGCGGACTAAGTTGGACAGACAGTCCACCCGTGTGTACGTGGCCTTACTCACATTTGTACATCTACTAGGGCCAATTTAAACAGGATCCAATTAACCTACCAGCATGTCTTCGGAGAACCGGAGGAAACCCACACAGACACAGGGAGAACATGCAAACTCCAGGCAGGTAAGTGAGTTGGTTGGGGTTCTAACCCCCCTTTGTAGAGAATTACCTTTTTGTCCCATAGACACAACAGGAAGAGGAAGTCTCTACAAAAATCCCTTTTTCCCTTACAGTAATGTGGTCTCCAAGCCACCCGAGAGTGCAACTCTACCCAATAGGTAAGAAGACAGCAATAAAACCTGACAGAGGTTCTAGTCCTTCCCTGCTTTATCCAAAAAAAGAAAAGGTTTTGATACAGACTGAGATACATTTTAGAGAAGCCTCCCTTCTTCAGCAGGCTTGATGAGGGAAGGTCACCTAAGATGCAAAACTCAGTCAAGATTCTCCAGAAATCAGACCAACCTAAGGTCCTAGTGCTATGGCTGTCATGACATTGTAAATTCCCCTACTAAAGTAAACGGGGCCAACATATATTTACTGGCTGCAAGAAAAGGAGATTGCCAGGGGAACTTCAAAATGAAAACTGAAGCACTCAGTAACTCTGGTTGAAGTTCTTTCCCAAGCTAGGTTTTGGCAAAATATATTAAATAGACAAAGTCAAAAATGTACTTTATGCTTGTAGTATCCCTTTATTGCTGGGCTCCCTGATGAAGGTGTCCGAACCTTCGAAATGTGTTCGTGTACAGTGGGGGCCAAGGTTCTGTGGAAGGAAGAAGGGACCATAACCTGTTGGATTCCATTATGCAGTGACTGTTTTTGACAGGTGCCCGCTCCCGCTTCAGGGTGACTTTGCTGCGGTGAAGTCACTCGGAAGTTTGGCTGCCCTCCTCCTTCCTCCAGGACATTCACAAAAGGCAGCGTGATTTGCACATGTGCATTAGAGTACCGGATTCGCTGCTAGTTTCCCCTACAGGAAATGGCGGCAGCAGCACCCAAGAGCTGATTGAAAAATTGGCTGGGGTGCCGACATCTTGAGATCTCTGGACAGGCAAGTGTCCTAATATTAAAAGTCAGCAGCTAAAGTATTTGTAGGGGCTGGAGCTCTGCTTTAATGTCAATCGTTTCCAGAAGGTGATGGAAGTTGGTCAACAGCTCTAACCAGGATCTAGCGTGTTTTACATTGTATGCTATTCCCTTTGTTGCTGCCTTTTAAAAAAAAAAAGTTCCGTCCAAGCCAACAAATACTTACCTCTGACTGGACCTGGGGTTTAATGGAGTTTTTTTTAATTATGTGGCAGGAAGAGTCGCTTTCAAAAGCAGCTGTGAAAACCCAAAAAGAAGGTAGGCAACAGACTGAGGAACTATGACCCAGAAGTAATAAGCCATTAAAGTGGTAGTAAACTTAGTTTTAAAAAAAATTGCTCACAGGTAGGGATTTTATGACAGAAAAGACCCTATTGGTCTCGTCTGCCATAAAAGCTTCCCCCTGCCTGTCAGCCGGCGTGTACACTAAGCCGTGTATGCGCACATTTATGGCCCAGATCTGTGCGGTGGTAATATGACTCTGGTGTGCATGCGCGTGATTGATGTAATCGCAGCCTGGCCATTCAAGCGACTGAATATACACACATGCACACACCGTGCCTTGAAAAGGTATTCATGCCCCTTGAAATTTTCCACATTTTGTAATGTTACAACCAAAAATGTAAATGCATTTTATTGGTATTTTATGTGATAGGCGCCTATAATTGTCAAGTGGAAGGAATGTGATGAATGGTTTTTAATTTTTTTTTACAAATAAATATCTGAAAAGTGTGGCGTGCATTTGTATTCAGCCCCCTTTACTCTGATACCCCCAACTAAAATCTAGTGGAACAAATTGCCTTTAGAACTCACCTAATTAGAAAATAGAGTCCATCTGTGTTTAATTGACTCTCAGTATAAATACAGCTGTTCTGCGAAACCCTCAGGAGGATTCCTAGAGAACCTTCGTGAACAAACAGCATCATGAAGGCCAAGGAACACACCAGACCAATCAGGGATAAGGTTGTGGAGACGTTTAAAGCAGGGTTAGGTCATAAAAACATATCTCAAGCTTTGAACATCTCACAGAGCACTGTTCAATCCATCATCCGAAAATGGAAAGGAAGAATGGCACAACTGCAAACCTACCAAGACATGGCCGCCTCTGGTGGGAGAATCTGTCCACAGGACAACTATTAGTTGGGCACTCCACAAATTTGGCCTTTATGGAAAAGTGGCAAGAAGAAAGCCATTGTTGAAAGAAAGCCATAAGAAGCCCCGCTTGCAGTTTGTGAGAAGCCATGTGGGGGACACAGAAAACATGTGCAAGAAAGTGCTCCGGTCAGATGAGACCAAAATTTGAACTTTTTGACCTAAAAGCAAAACGCTGTGTGGCAGAAAACTAACACTGCACATCATACTGAACACACCATCCCCACTGTGAAACATGGTGGTGGCAGCATCATATAATGGGGATGCTTTTCTTCAGCAGGGACAGGGAAGCTGGTCAGAGTTGATGGGAAGATGGATGAAGCCAAATACAGGGCAATCTTGGAAGAAAACCTGTTAGAGTCTGCAACAGACTCGAGACTGGGGCGGAGGTTCACCTTCCAGCAGAACAATGACCCTAAACATACAGCCAGAGCTACAGTGGAATGGTTTAGATCAAAGCATATTCATATGTTAGAATGGTCTAAAGTCCACACCTAAATCCAATTGAGAATCTGCAGCAAGACTTGGAAATGGCTGTTCACAGACGCTCTCCATCCAATCTGACAGAACTTGAGCTATTTTGCAAAGAATGGGCAAAAATGTCACTCTCTATATGTGCAAAGCTGGTAGACATCCCCAAAAAGACTTGTAGCGAAAGGGGGTTCTACAAAGTATTGACTCAGGGGGGCTAAATACAAATGCACACCACACTTTTCACATATTTGTTTGTAAAAATAGTTGAAAACCATTGATCATTTTCCTCCTACTTCACAATTAAGTTCTACTTTGTGTTGGTCTAATCAGATAAAATCCCAATAAAATACATTTATGTTTTTGGTTGTAACATGACAAAATGTGGTAAAAATTTCAAGGGGTAGAAATACTTTTTCAAGGCAAAGTGTATATATATATACATATATATATATGTATTTCTGAGAACAAAGGCCCGCAAGCCATAAATTTAACCAAGATAATGAAATACAGAAGAGAGAAGTATGTCTGACATTTTCACAGGGAGGAAGGAAGTAGCTGGTGTAAGGCCACAACGCGTCGGTTACAAGAAATATCACGCTTACTGCAACAGAGGATGCACAAAGGCAAAAAGGAGACAATACAGACATGGCATCATCCTTTCTCTTAGTAAAACACTAATATGAAGAGCATAATGCTGTATAAATAAATCGCCATATACTGTAAAATTCTGGTGGTATTTCCTTGATTAGGTTCATAAAACATGGGCGCCTCTAGATAGAATACAATACGTGATAAACTGCAGTAACACATTGCTGGCTGACTCACCTTATCAGAAGATCTCGCAAGTGAGCGAATTCACAATGACCAATGTTTTCCACTGCAGAAAAAAACAAAAAAAACAAACTATAAAGCATTTATTCTCATATACAAGATCAAGTAAAATCAGAGGAGCCAGCACTCATTTTACCAACTCATTAAATCCACCTATAAACTGCTGTATGTTATCAAGGGAAATGGCCGACTTAAAGCTGAACTCCAGACACAAAAATTAGTAAATGTAAATAATTTTACTTGGTATCAGCCTCTTGCAGTCTACACTA
Source organism: Lithobates pipiens (assembly GCF_037356315.1). Lineage (NCBI taxonomy): Eukaryota > Metazoa > Chordata > Amphibia > Anura > Ranidae > Lithobates > Lithobates pipiens. The sequence continues at coordinate 57,497,267 of NW_027507789.1, read as the reverse complement.
TATTCTGTATAGCAGAGCTCAGAGATGCAAAAGCACCCAGCCATGAGTCCTGCAGTGCAGGAGCAATGCTGATACAAAGTGGGAGCAGAGTGACAAAGTAATAAAGTTGCTAGTGTGCGGTTTTTCCTTTCACTGTCCAGTCACTGAGTGGGGAGAGGACCTGTAAGTGAAACGGCAAAAAGAAAGCTTGAGTCCCCTGCCAGATAGGACTGTGTTGTGTAACTATTACAGTAATAAACCATGATGTAACACAACTTAATCTCAAAATAATTTCAACAAAGTCCAAATAAAGTGTCCATGTAATATCGTGCTTCCAGCCACCAGCGTGTATGGAGTATCTTCCAAATTGCCCAACGCCACCCATGCTTTGCATGCTTCCACCTTGTGTAAACAGTGAATGCTAATAATCTTAGAATCAAGGTTGAAAATAGTTTTTTTACATTCACAGTTTACACAAGGTGGGAGCATGCAAAGCACGAGTAGCATGTGATCATTTGGAAGATACACCATACACGCTGGTGGCTGGAAGCACGATATTACATGGACTTTGTTGAAATTATTTTGAGATTAAGTTGCGCGGCTACATCATCGTTTATTACTGTATTGGTGTAGGAGTGTGGTCAAATCAATCAACTTTGTGTTTTAGTAGCAAGTTGGGTCTTTGTTTTAATAAAGATATAAAACCATTTATTTGATTGCGCCGATTGTCTTTTTGTCACATTTTAAAGCTGTGTAACTCTTAGGACTAGATGGACAGAAAAAAAAGGTTGTAAAGTCTCAAGGTTTTTTTTGCATTCTTTGTATGAAGGTAAAAAAAAAACTCCAGTGTGCATAATATGGTAATGGAAAGAACATAATTTCACCATAAACCAGCTACAACCAGGTGCTCCTCAAGATTGGAGTGAAAAGAGTTATCAGAAGGAGTTGTCCAAGAGCCAAGGCCCACTTGTGGAGAGCTTTGGAAAGACCAGGAATTAGCAGGTACAATTGTTTCAAAGAAAAATATTGCACTCAACCGCTATGGCCTGTATGCACACTCACCACGCAAGACTCCATTGCTGAAGAAAAAGCATGTTGATGCTCATTTAAAGTATGCTGCACAACATTTAGACAAGCCTGTGACATACAGGGAGAATATAGTCTGATCAGACCAACATTTAACTCTTTGAATGGCATAATACACACCACGTTTGGAGGTCAATGGCACTGCACATCACCTCAAAAACACCCCCATATCAACAGTGAAGTTTGAAGGTGGGTACATCATGGTGTGGGGCTGTTTTTCAGCATACGGTACTGGCAAACTTCATGTCATTGAAGGAAGGATGAATGGAAAAATGTACCAAGACATTCTTGGAGGCTGCCCTCTACCAGGACGATGAAGATGAAACGAGGGAGGACATTTCAGCAAGACAAACACAAAGCCAAGGAAACTCTCAATTGGTTTCAAAGAAAGAAAATAAAGCTGCTACAATGGCCCAGCCAATTACCTGACTTCAATCCAATAGAAAATCTATTGAAAGAACTAAAGATCAGAGTTTATAGAAGAGGCTCATGGAACCTTCAAGATTTGAAGACAGTTTGTGTGGAAGAATGGCCCAAAATCACACCTGAGCAATGCTTGAAACATGGGGTGGAGAGATTTGGGTGGAACAGGGTCTCTGAGTTTAAAGGGATTATTCATGTAATTTCTGGCAGCTGAACAGAGAGTAGGTAAGTGACAGGGGCATTAAGGCAAACCTGATGCTTTGCACTGATTGAGCACATCATAGGTAGCCTTTCCAGTTGGCCCTTTAAGACCCCTTTCACACTGGAGGCGTTTTTTGGGTGCTTTAGTGCTAAAAAATACGATTTTTATAACAGCTTACCTGTAAAATCCTTTTCTTCGAGTACATCACGGGACACAGCGCCACAGTATTTACTGATGGGTTATATAGGCACCACTAGGTGATGGATACTGGCACACCCTAGACTGGAAGTTTAGCCCCCTATATAATCCTTCCTCTTACTGGGAGTACCTCAGTTTTATAGAAAAGCAATATATGTGTATAAGAAGAGGGGAGGGACCTCTGTGTCCCGTGATGTACTCGAAGAACAGGATTTTACAGGCAAGCTGTTATAAAAATCCTATTTTCTTTTTCGTACATCACAGGACACAGAGCCACAGTATTTACTGATGGGATGTCCCAGAGCAACTGAGGGGAAGGAGATACAACAAAAGTAGGGTGCAACCAGACCCGAGGACCTTGTACTGCTGCCTGCAGCACACTGCACCCAAAGCGATATCCTCATGTCTTCTCACATCCACCTGATATAATCTGGTAAATGTATGGACTGAAGACCAAGTTGCGGCCTTGCAGATTTGAGTCATGGAGGCTTGGTGATGCACTGCCCATGAAGCACTAACAGCCCTGGTGGAGTGTGCTTTGATTTGAAAAGGTGGAATGAAGATTGCCGATATGCACAGCACATGTTTTTCTGCCCAGATTAGGATCCGATTTACCTCTCCCTGGGCTGCACAACTCCTGGTGCCCCCTTGGTGATTGATATAAGCCACTGCTGTGGCAATGTCGGATTGGATCCTGACAGGACAACCCTGCAACCTTAATGTCCAGGCCTTTAGGGCTAGGTACGCCACCTGAATCTCTAGCATGTTGATGGGTAAGGTCCTCCCGATTTTAGACCATTTCCCTTGGACAGTCGTCTCTTCCAGAACTGCTAGCCAACCCAAAAAGGCTGGCATCTATTGTTACCACCTTCCAGGTAACTGGTAAAAAGGATTTCCCTATCCGCTTCGAATGAAGCCACCATCTTTCCCCATCAACCTCAAACAAAGGCAAATTGAAGGACCCTTCTTTGGCCTGACTTCCTGAACCAGCTCCTTTATGACACTGATTTTTGCCTGGGGTAAAAACACCCTCTTCTGGGTTGTATCTATGACCATAGTTACATAGTTCATCAGGTTGAAAAAAGACACACGTCCATCCAGTTCAACCTTAAAAACAATAAAAAATAAAAAAAATATCGTACAATCCAATATGCCCAATTTTATACCCAGGGGAAGGCAAAAAAACCCCAGCAGAGCATGCTCCAATTTGCTACAGCAGGGAAAAAAAAATCATTCCCGATCCCCCAAGAGGCAAATCGGATTTTCCCTGGACCAGACCCAAGTACTCTAGTCTTCTTACTGGTTTTAAAGAAGACTTCTCTAGGTTAGGGATCCAACCTAGGTATTCCAGGTAGTTGACTGTGGTGACCAAGCTTTGGTCTAAGCGGGCTACCGACTGGTCTATTAAGAGCAGGTCATCTAGGTACGCTATAAGCGTTATACCCTGGGCCCTTAATCTGGCCAGAGGAGGAGCCAGGACCTTTGTGAACACCCCAAGGTGCAGTAGCTAGACCGAAAGGCAGAGCTATAAACTGAAAATTATGTTTTTCCACTTCGAAATGCAGATATTTCTGATGAGCAGGGAAAAGAGGTACATGCAGGTATGCATCCTTGATGTCTATTGATGCCAGAAGTTCTCCTTGTAGGATGGAGACTACTGATCAGATTGATTCCATGCGAAAAGATCTAAATTTTTGGGAACCAGTTTAGATACTTGAGATCTTGTATGGGTCTGACATCTCCATTTGGCTTTGGCACCATGAAAAGGTTTGAATAAAACCCCAATCCCTGCTCTTGCATGGGAACCACCATGATTACTATTTGTGACAATAGACGCTTGAAAGAGAGACTTTTTTCCCTGGGTCTTTGGGAACACCCCAAAGATGGGAATTCTCGGAACGCTAGTTTGTAACCTAGCGTTAATGTGGAGACCACCCATCTGTCTTGAAAATCCTCCTGCCAGACCCTTGAGAAATTTTTTAACATGAATTCCAATTTTTTTGTCAGTAGGATCCCTAAGCATTTGAGCGTTGTCAACAGGACAAGTCAGTCTTTTATTCACAGAGGATATAGTGGCATCAATTGCCAGTATACCCCACATCTTTGTGAATTTTGCCTCCATAGGATAAAGTGTTGAAAACTTTTTAGGAGAGAAAAAAGGTTTATCTGGGTGATCCCACTCAGAATAAATAAGCTTTTCCAGCAAGAAATGAACAGGAAAAGCATGAGCAGCTTGAGGAGGCTTCAGTGAACTCAAACAGGACTTAGGTTTTTCAACCGACTCAGTTACGCGTAACTTAAATGTGGAGCGGACCATTTCAGTAAGAAATTGCACCAGCAATTTCTCAGCCTGTGAAGCTGAAGAAGGTCCTTCCCCCACTCAATTCCTCAGAAGAGGAATCAGTCTCATCCCGGTCCTCTGAGGGGGATTCTTCTCCCCTTTCACAGAGTTCCTCTGAGGGTCCTGGGTGGTAGACGGAGACCTAATGCGTTTTCTTCCATGTTGTGAAGATGCGATCTTTCCTGTAATCCACTTATGGTTGAGGGAAAAAAAACTCCCGAATAATATATACAGAGGCTGAAATGCCAGAAGCAGTTGCAGCCTCTGACCCTGACGGCTCACTCTGACCAGCCTCCCTAGGTCCTTCAGGCGGAGATGGTGCTGCAGAGGGAGATCCCTTTGAGCCCCTATTTCTCGGGGTATTTGTACCTCCCCTTCTACCCATAATGCCAAGCACAAATGCAGAGGTACTATCAGAAATGCACCAACTGCTGAGCAAAATAGTCCAGCAACTGCCGCTGCTATCAAGGCTCAGTCTGATGTAAATGTTGCCTGGGAATGCCTGTGTAACCCACACTCACATGTCCCCATCTGCTGTGTGCACCTGCAAAAGAGTGCACTTTGTAGCCTTGTATAGCCCGCGTTGTAGGCGTTAAACCACGCTGACTTCACGCTAATGCTCCGCCCCCCTCTTCCGACCAAAGACCACTTTTCCCGCGCAAAAGGGATCCCACATGGAGGGGAGACTGAGGCGGAGGAGAGCAGTGAATACACTTTCTTTGCAGCAATTTAGGAGCAGTGAATACACTGCTCCTAAAGTGCCCCGCCCATTGATTTTAACCCTTTTTTGGCTGCTAGTGGGGGTTAAAACTGTCAAATAGCACAGCTAAAATGATGGCACGGCTGATGCCTGGGCACTTTCAGTGTGAAAGGGCTCTAAAACTTTGTAAGGTCAGAGGTCTTCCATGGGCTTCACGAGCATGTGATCACTGTTATTTGCCATCATGGTGATCAGGAGCCCACCCCACCAGCTACTGATCATAAACAATGACTAGGAACTGTTTATGACAGCACAGTCACTGCACTGGGGGGGTTGGGGTCAAAGACTGAGCATGCTCTCAGCATAAACAAGGGACACCAGCTGTATACTTAATTTGGGTCACCTCGGTGTTAAAGCCCACCGCTATGCTGCTACATATATGTGTACAGCTGATGTTAAGGGGGGTCAAGGGCAGACTTGTAGCCTTTATTAACAAATGAACAATCATTTTCATTATTGCCCACCAGGTGGCAGGCATTAGCCAAGGCTGAATTGTAACATGATGCAGGCAATAAGGTTTTAAGTCACAATTACTTTCAGGGGATCTGCAAACAAAGCAAGTATCTTAGCAGAACTTAATGTGGGGCTGGCACTGACTTTTTCCCCCAAAAATCTTTTCGTTTGATTCTTATCCGTCATAATTATCCAGGCTAGTCCCCTTCATTTTACACTGCATATAAAAAAGGGGAAGGCTTTGTGTTATTTAACAAAGAGTTAAAATCTTCTCAGCGTTGGACACGCCACTCGTCTTAAGCCAAGGAACAACGTGAGCCTGTGGAGTGGAAAGAGGGGGTGGTGGGAGGAGAGGGGTGCGCGAGTAACCTCGATCTGAATTAAAAGTACAGACGTGGCAGGAGATGCTAGCCACAGATCATGTGCTGGCCTGGTCCAAGAGTCTGCTGGATATAGAACAGCCAGCAAGCAAAGCCTTGCTATACATCCAGAGGAGGGAAAAGGTGCTGAGATAGACTCAAATAAAACAGAAATAGAATCTCAAATAAAATCGGATCTAAGCAAAACCAGGCATTGCTATGTCAGTCACAAGACGTTCATGCACTTGGCTTTATTACTGAAGAGAGACAACAGGGTGCCCAAACCCATAGCAACGGGCCACAGAACTTTTACAGATATGCTGAAAATGCAAGTTGCTTGACATTCCTGATCAAATGACTGATACTTTCTGAGCCACCAAGCAGGCATGAAGACAAGTCAGAACTTGCGATCTGTATACTTGTTCCAGAACAGCGAGCCAAAAAGTATTGTAGTCACTGGATTAGCAGGGGAGGAGGCAAGTGGCATTTTCAAGTGGTCCTTCCAGATACCCAGTGAAGGGACGGACTATCCTTAGGTTATGCACAAAAATTAAACAGATCCTCCTACATAAGTTGTATCTGTCTATCTGCAGTCTTCTCTTCCCTACATCTATCTGTTCAAAAGTACTGAATTTACACTCTGCAGAGCTCAGCGAGGAGAGTTCTGATAGCCGATTGGAGGGAAGAGACACACCCCTCCACACAGCACACTGCAACAGGGCTGAGGCTGTCAGGAAAACTTGTCAGATTGACTCATGCTGATAGCAGAATGAAGAAGCAGACACAAATGACACAGTGGGGGAGAATACTAAAACTGGTGCAGCTGTGCATGTTAGCCAATCGCCTTCTAACTTCAGCTTATTCAATCAAAGAGGAACTACAATCTCTCCTCACATAACTTGTAATAAAAAAATCTTTGCTACTCTGAAGCTTCCCTCCAACCACGCTGCAGATTATTTTATATATACACTGTGATCAGGGCTCAAAATTTCAAGTCCTGAGCTACTAGCCAGGCCTTAAGGGTTACTCGCCACCAGTTGCCCCACCCAACCCCTCCCATGCCCTGCCCCCTAATCAGACCCTCATAAATGATATCTTGAAATGACACTTAAATGTTTTATGCAGAATTAGGTTACAAAATTGATTATTAACTTTATCAGTGCAGCCTCACCTGTGCCCAATTCAGCCTCACCTGTACAAAGAGGAAGAGGCAAGCCGCCCGGATCAGCAGAGAGTGATTGCCCGCTGTAATAGCTTTCATTTGAATTTCCTGCCTTCCCGTGGCTCATCGTCACATAGCCCCACCTCTTGGCCCAGCACCTTTAATAGAGAGAACGCCGGTCCAATGCGGGACGTGTGACGCCGCCAAGAGGTGGGGCTATGTGCCTTCCCGGGGCTCATCGTCACATAGCCCCATCTCTTGGCAACGTCACATGTCCCGCATTGGATCTATGCGACGATGAGCCCCGGGAACACAGGAAGTTCTAATGAAAGCTATTACAGCGGGCAATCACTCTCTGCTGATCCGGACAGCTCGCCTCTTCCTCTCCTCTCTCTTCCCCTGGCTGAAAGACCGTGCCGGAGGTGCTCACCCTGAACCCCCCCAACCCCCCACTCTGAAGCAGCCCCTCGCTCTCCAACAGCCATTTTCCACTTGCAAAATGCGAGTGGAAAATTTGAGGGCTGCTGTGATTCTGTACTTGCAAAATATGCTGCAGAAATGTCCCTCCACTAAGTCTGGCTGCATCCACTTTAACTACCGGCAGCTGAAGCTGCAGCCTGTTCACTGCCTGGATTCACAAAGAGGCACACCTGCAGCTCTCATTGGCCCTCTTATAACTCAGGGAGAGGGAGGAGGGAGGGGGGGGGGAGAGGGAGGAGGGAGAGGGGGGGGGGGGAGAGAGAGAGAGAGAGAGAGAGAGAGAGAGAGAGAGAGAGAGACACACAGACAGAGAGAGAGGGGGAGGGGGGGAAAGAGGGAGAGAGAGGGAGGGAGAGGGAGAGAGAGGGAGGGAGAGAAAAATATTTTACTATCCAAAGTTAAGATGGAAATCTGAAAAAAAAAAAAAAAAAGACTGAAGTTCCGCTTTAAGCTTTGACAATAAAACCTGGAATCTTATTGGTTTCAATGCAGACTGTGCAAAAGCTGGTGCAGCTCACTCTAGTTTTAGTAAATTTCCCCCTTTGTGCTCTTAACTGAGACCAGTACACACTATAGAGGGATAAGCTTTGTTCATATTTCATGTCTGAGGTTTACAACCACTAACAACCAAACTACGCAAAAGCAAATACTGATTGGCTGAAAACTGTTGCCATGTTGTTACTTTATAATTTTTTTTTAAATCATCTCCAAGCTCCACTTCCTGATACTGAACACCTGGGCAGATCTCTCCCCAGATTCTACACAGGTAACTAGATGTGACAGTTCCAATGTCAGCATCGACAGTTTCCATTTAAAAAAGGTATATAGAATTTTAGCTGATTCTTCAGAATTTCATTTCTGGATGGTCCTATTGGCATTGCGTGACTCAACAAACTTCGAAACTGAAAGCTGAAAGAACTGGGAGGAGGATTATCGTCAAAACGATGACTGCAGCCAATCATTACTCAGGACGTCAAACAGCTACAAGTGTGTGGCAGTCTGAATACAACACTCAGCAGAGGAGATTCCTGCATCCACACTGTTTTAGCCTTATAAAGAAAAGAGACAAGAGTGTATGGCTAGTCTTATACATATCTATTACCTTTCCCAGAGATCAAATATTCCCATGGACAATACCATTTTCTCCATAAGGATGCCGTTTTTATTCAAGCATCATCCAGGGTCAGCATGTACTTCTGGGATTAATATGCAGATTTAGAAATGGCACAGTTACATAAATCCGAGTGACAAAGCAGTTCTTGGCAGTGTTCACATATATCCGACACATTGTCACTTCCTACGATGTTGCAGTCTCATCACTGGGGGGATGAAAGACTGAGGAAATACTTCCTCCTATCTGCATCATCTCAGTCTAGAATAATGTCCACTTCAAAGCGGAATGCATCTCATTAAAATTACAAATGGTAGCCATTACTAATCTCCTGAAAAAGCCATTTTCCTGGCTGTGATTGGCCTCAATTTTTTGCGCCAATGATTCAGAACAAGCATGCAGCAAGATGAACTTTTCCTGGGTCTTTGTCTTAAAATGCACCAAAGTCAGAGCGGTAACCTGTATACTAACCAGCCAATTTTTTCAGAGGCAGCCTACTGGTTTCCTTTAAACCTTCCATCATCTACAGCCTTGGGGTGTTAAAGATCCTAAAGTGGACTTTCATTATCAGAACGCTCATAACCTAGTGGCTTAATGTGCTTAAATAGCTCCTGCGAATGTTGGTAGTCTTGGAGAAAAGGTGGATCTGTGAATCAATCCAGTGGCTTGCAACATGACCAAGGTCTAGACTGGTGTTTCTCAACTCCAGTCTCCAAGGCGCCCTAATGCCCCGTACACACGAGCGGACTTTTCAACATCCAAAGTCCGAAGGACCGAGTCCGTCAGACTATCCGATCGTGTGTGGGCTGCAATGGACTTTTGATTCGCCAAAGTCTGACGGACTTTAGAAATGAAGCATGCTTCAAATTTTCCCGAAGGAACTCCGCCGGACCCGGTCCCCTTCGAAAACTCCGCTCGTGTGTATGCTACTCCGACGGACTAAAACCGACGCTAGGGCAGCTATTGGCTACTGGCTATGAACTTCCTTATTCGAGTCAGGTCGTACGTCATCACGTTCGAATCCGTCGGAGTTTAGTGTGATCGTGTGTGGCCAAGTCCGTTCGGCCGAAAAGTCTGTCAGAACTCCGTCGGAACTCCGGCGGAACTCCTTTGGAAGTCTGTCGGACATAAGTCCTCTCGTGTGTACGGGGCATAACAGGTCATGTTTTTAGGCTCTCCGTTATTTTTCACAGGCGATTTAATCAGTTTCACTGCCTTGCATTGCATGAATCTATCCATGGCAGCAGCCGCCGCCACCCCCTATTCAGGCGTCTGACCCCTTTTCGGAAGCCAGGCGCCTGAATTACAGCTGTGGTGGTGTGTTTTTGAAGCGCCCAATTAGAGAAATAGGCTCCAAAAAACAACAACATTTGATTGGGCACAGTGGTGGCTGCAATCGATTGGGGCACAGTGGTGGCTGCAATCGATTGGGGCACAGCGGCGGCTGCAATCGATGGGGCACAGCGGCGGCTGCAATCGATGGGGCACAGCGGCGGCTGCAATCGATGGGGCACAGCGGCGGCTGCAATCGATGGGGCACAGCGGCGGCTGCAATCGATGGGGCACAGCGGCGGCTGCAATCGATGGGGCACAGCGGCGGCTGCAATCGATGGGGCACAGCGGGCGGCTGCAATCGATGGGGCACAGCGGCGGCTGCAATCGATGGGGCACAGCGGCGGCTGCAATCGATGGGGCACAGCGGCGGCTGCAATCGATGGGGCACAGCGGCGGCTGCAATCGATGGGGCACAGCGGCGGCTGCAATTGTTTTTTTCCCTGAATTTTTCAGTTTGTTTGCGCCCCCTCAAAAATTTTGAGCACCAGCCGCCACTGGAAGTCCCAATACATTTGCTGCAACGCAGTTGCATGTAAATAGCTGATACAACATACAGTACAAAGCACTGATAGCAGGTGCATGTATTAGAAAAGGAAAGTTTGTTTGGGCCAGCTTGGTGCAAATTAAAGTGATTTTACAGATACTCGTCTAACGACCGCCTGGACTTACGGCCAGCTCTACCCATGCGCTGTACATCATTGTTTTGTACAGTACAGAATTTTTTGCTATGGGGGCACCTAAGCCAAGTCAAAGCTCCCTGTGTCATACATTAACTATTTTAAGTGATAGCAAAGCTGGAGTTAGGCTTTATGCTGAAGGATCGGGTGGGGGCTATGCTAAAAAGAAGTTGAGATAGCCAATGCATTATTTTATCAAATGTGACACCAAACCCCAAAATGTTATACGCCCATAGTGCTGCAAACCTCAGCACTTACCACCTTTGTGCTGTTCCTATTAACCATGTAGTTTGCTTTGCATTTCATCTTGAAAAATAGACTCTTTCCCCTGCTCCTTCTTTAGGGTGTCTCCATCCACTTGCTGGATCTTGTGGAGCCACCTCTGCGTGTGCGCTTGCGATTGAATTTGTGCGCTCGTCAAGTCAAGCTCATGCATTTAGTGATACAAGGCGCCCACAGCACCAAGCCACTCCCTGGCTCCTCTCTCCTCCAGTAGTTTAATAGATAGCAGGGTGACCCTGCGTGTGCAAAGAAAATAGCACTCTGCTGACGTGTTTAAGCCCTTTCCTACCCAAAGTTTGGAGAGGCAGCACAGAGTGCTCTGCAGCCGGCAGCAGACAGAATAAAAAAATTAAACATACTGCAGAATGTTTACCGCCCTAAGAAGAGTGGATACAAATTGCAGCATTTACAATGACTAAGTTGTTGAGCTAATCTGGAAAAACATTTTCCACATTTGCAGATCTACTTTTCTTAAGGCACAGCTTTTGTTAGCATTTAGAAGCTAGTAAAGCAAACTCCAAATGCAGCCAGCACCCATCAAAAACATTGGGGTGTGCTCTGCCAAGATCCTCCCAAAGGCTAATGCTCAAGTAAACAGGGCCATGAACCAAATGTATAAAATAAACAGTTACCAAATGTGCACTTTACAGTGGGATTTTATTTATTTTGAGTCAAGATTACTCAGAAGATTAAACGTGGTCATCTTGGCAACATTTGTAGATGTATAAGAGCAAATTGGGCATATTACCATGACCCGCCTGCCTATAATTATCATAATATAGTAACAAGTGAAGTAGACACATGGGAGTATACTCACAGAGTTAGGTGTACCTACCAAGAATTACAAAGCCCCACCAACATTTAAAGAGGACGTAAAGGCAAAAAAATAAAATAAAAAAACACACCCCCTGTAAGGCAAAGGCATAATGAGCTAGTATGCATAGCATACTAGCTCATTATGAATAACTTACCTGAGAACGAAGCCCCCTAAGCGGCCCTCCGTCTTCCTCTTCTTCGCTGTCATGTATCCCGGAGCGACTACCGGGTCTTGCTGCGCCGGTGCTGTGATTCGCCGGAGCAGCGATGACGTCACTCCAGCGCATGCGCACGGGAGCCGACACTCGCGGCATATCGCCGCAATCTGCAGCCTGCCCAGTGCGCCACTCTGCCCAGTGCGGTGGCTGTCTTCGGGTAAATATCTCCTAAACCGTATAGGTTTAGGAGATATTTCTTGGACCTACAGGTAAGGCTTAATCTAGGCTTACCTGTAGGTCAAAGTGGTTTGTAAGGGTTTACAACCACTTTAAAGCTCAACTCAAGGCAAACGGCTAAATATACTTGGATTTCTGTCCATCGATTCCTGAGATTTACACAGCCCTGCTAGACACCAAAGCCACCCTGGTGACCACAGTTTTCTCATACCGTTAAAAATGCAGCTCGGTCACCTGTCTCCAGCTTATGACTAGACAGAGGTTTTAATTCCTTCCTGCTCCATCCCAAACTAAAACATAAAAATGTTGCCTTCTGATAAAATTAAATTTTTCTTAGTTTGATTGACCTGGAGCTCAGCTTTAATACAATAGGTAACGCTGTAGAGTAAATACAAACAAATTTAACCAGATAACGTTTGTCAACTTACCTTCAATGGTCCCCCACTTGGTTTTCCGGCCCAGTATTCGCCTACCATTAATTTGGTACTCTTGGTCACTACCAACAACAGCAAATGGAATCATTTCCTGCGACAGAAGATAGAAAGGCTCATTAGCATGATGTATGTGGGCAGTAGGCACAGCTACACATATACAAGGGGCGCGATACATGCGCCTGTATGGCAGGGAATGCCTTGGCCAATAATGATTGGCTTTGTGCAGCGACAGCTTACTGGCAAAATAAGATGGGTTTGGACTAAGATCTGAACATGCCCAAGTTCATCCCTGATAGGCAGGAATACTACATTACTAACATTTATAGGTATAGTTGGTCCAGGGAATATCCGATTGCCACTGTATCATGCTTTGATGTGTTTTTTTGCGCTCCTCTGGATCAACTGTGGGTATAGGATTGTGTATATGGGATTGGATTTTATGATTTTTTTTGTTGAAAATGTTATCCTTTTTATTGGTTGAACTAGATGGACTTTTTTCAACCTAACTATGTAACTAAAGAATGACTCAAAAGACATGCCGGTAGGTTAATTAGACCCTGTCCAAAAAAATTGGCAATGTTGTAAGTGTGTCAGGACCCTACAGGTTGAATGACCGCATAAAAGCTGCAGATGGATACCGGTGGCAAGAAAGCGCCCTGAGGCGATTCAGTTCGCATAGGTAGCGCTATACAAGTCACTCATTCAATGACTGTATTCTACCTATAAAGTGTGATACAACCAAAGGGGCAATGCAATGGATAGTATGACTGGACAGTATGACTGGCTACTTACTCTGATCTTTTCATTCACCAGCCGGTCTTCTGCATCCTCATCAAACTCCTTCTGAGGATAGATATCTATACCATTGTTCTGTAGATCTTGACGGATCTGTAAAGACAGAGGAAACATTCTTTGAAGCCAACCACAGAAATATTTCTTAACATATAATTTTTGGGGCAATGTGCTGTTCTGGTTTGCTAAAATTGAAACAATTTGTAGCCAGAAAACGCATCTGAAGAATTTGTTCCTTGCCTTAGAATCCATGCAAATAAAGACAATACGGGAAAGTTTTTATATACCTACTAGAAAAACTGTGTGCATCTTTGGAGCACCCGATTAGGTGACACACAATCCCCAATTAGCTGCCACAAGCTGATTGTCCCTGGATATTACTTGGCCTTCCTCATAATGATGGGAAAACCATCTGCAATGTGGATTCCAGAAAAATCACAGAAAGAGAATTCTGTTATGTGTGGGGCCAAGAAAACATTCTTGGCAACTTTCCCCACTGATGCATGTTTCAGCCCATTGGGTTTAGGATGACCACTGAAAATTATTAAGCTGCAACACGTTTTGTGATACCAGACAATGTGCGTTGTGCTGTGCGCTGGTGTGTTGCAGTGTTCCCACATTTTGGAGATACGTGGGGAGCTAATTACAGAAGAAAGGCACCACAGTACACCAACACACATGAATGGGCCCTTAGGGCAAAGCAACAAGGTTTTGATGCATGGTGGTGGAGTAAGAAAAAGTAATCCTGTAGTTTAATAATAGATTTTTTTTTTTTTAATAATCCTAGCCCACTGAATTTGACAGACATTGTACTAATAGCCTCTACTTTTAAAGGTTTTAATGCTGCTTTGTGGTTTTAGCAGTTGCCCAGTGTGTATAAATATAACTGCGCAGTTCAATAGGCACTAAAGTTTGACCAGAGTACTCGGAAGCTGGGTATACACTGACTTTTTTTCATTCAACCAGTGAGTTCACACATACAAAAAAAAAAAACCCTCACAGTCCAATCCCCCCCCCCCCCCCCCCCATCAACACAAGTGATGTTGATGCAGAGATCTTTCTAGCCGTGTCTTTGTATGCCGACAGTAGTGACTCCCCATTGTCAGAATACACAAATAAGTGCTGTAGCCACTGGCTGCAAGCGCTGATTGAATACCGGTTTTCCAGCATGACTGTTCAACAGAAGCCAGTTACACTGGATTCTGTTGAACAGAGAGGTACACACATATATTGAAAGTCAGCTGGTTCAGCGGGTACATGTATACCCAGGTTAAGGGCTTGTGTACAAGGGCATTGTTTACCTGCTATTGATGTGCACATCAGTAACAAGTCTGCAGATTCCCATTTGCCTTAACAGTACAGTACAGATGATCTGAGGCTCCATTTAATCTGCATTTTCTATTAACGTAAATTTAGATGTGCATCTAAATCTCCCTTGCCATTGAAGCCCGGTCTACTTTCGTGCTCCAGAGGCTACTGACAGGTGATGAGGAAGTGACGCGACGCCTCCTCATCGCCTGTTTTAACCCCCTTTTTGCAAACAATTGCATGCAGCTGCGGGGCGTTTGTATTGCCTCCCCATTGAGTCATGAAGCAAAGCCTCGCAGCCAAGGCATGTAAAGATTCCAATCTGCAGCCTAATGCAGCTTAAATAGGGGCAGCTGGCAAATGGCAAGAACACAGATCAATTGAAAATCTAAACAAGGTGCTCGAGATGTATTGCAGGTAAGGATCATATGCAGTCTTTTGTATTTAAACTTGTGTTAAGATGTGCCGAGTTGGAATATAAAAGCTTATGTTTGACAGCAATTTTTTTATACAAGTCCCAACAAACCTCTCTTTATCCGCAATACAAGTATGAGCGAGGGTGCATGTGATGAAGGGTGCGGCCAGAACTCTATGCCATCACAGAACACGGCAGTGGAAGTTCAGAAGAAGCATTTTGACTAAGAGGAAAAGGAATTTCAAGGCCTATTCAAACAAAAAACAGTGAAGGACTATTTACCCTGTTGCACTAGGACAACGTGATCATTCTGAAAGGCACGTCAACCCACTTAGAGTGCAACATACTCGCATTGCAATGCACAGCATCAGTGTAAACCATCTGTGCACTGTAGCAAGCTGCCTTCAAAGAAAAGAGAAAAAATAAAATAAAATAAAAACATGCATTTATTTTTTTCTGTGTGTTAAGGTGCTCTTCAAGCTCATTCATGGTGTGCATAGCATGGATGAAGTCCGAAAAATCCTAGACAGCCGTACACAACTGTATAGAAAAAAAATTGTGTGAAACTTCAATTGGCCTTTACAACTGTCATCCTCAAGCTGGATGAATCTATTCTTTTCAAATAGATACTTCTTAGAATTGATTATTTTATGAACTCATCTGTACACAAGATTTACATTAGAATAGATACACTTTATAATCCAAGAAAGTGTGAAAGATCTTTGATTGCAGCTGTTTCATTGGCCTAAAACAATATCCTGTGTATAGTCATAGCAGCCGGCACACAGGAAGCACCAGTAATGCTTCTTCAACACTTCATTTATCAAGATCAGAAGAGCACAGGAAACCGGTAACTGTATGTTGGTTAAACAAATTCCACACTGCTCGGCATGACAGAAACTGCAACAGCGCACTGACATTAGCTAAACTGACATGTAGCGCCCATTTAATATACCTTTAAAGCAGATTAAACTCCTCTTTTTTTTTTTTTTTTTTTTACTAAAAAGGACCCCAGGAGCTGTAAGCAATAATGTGCTAAAATTAGCACATCATGGTAGACTACCTGTCAAATGATCCCCTCCAGCATTGCGCTGCCAAGTGTTCCTTCCATCTTCTCTCTGTCTTCCTTCCAAGGTCTCAATGTTTGGCCACTTGCGCACAGGAGTCCAATCATTACGGCACAGAGGGGTGCAACAAATGTACGCTGAGCTGTGCCACGTGTGGCTTAGTGTACATTAACCTTGACAGGCAGCAAGAAATAGTTATGACAGAAGCGACCAGTTGGGTCTCTTCTGTCAGAAAAGTCCTACATATCAGGGATTTTTTAGGTTCAGTTTCACTTTAATAGGGTATGTCCACCCAAAAGTGATTTTAGTTTTCGGTAGATGATTTAAAGTTCACCTTTGTGAACATATTACGCCGATATTTAGGGTGTAACATGCAAGATGTTTAGCATCTCCCCACAGTCGCGTCATTCACCGAGTTCTTTGAATTCAAGAGCTACAAGTACCGCCACCCTTTGCGGATGATGGCTTTTAGTTCGCATCGAACTACCAGGGCAGGGATGAGCAGTCTAGGCAAGTCATTGTAGGGGGTCGACCAATGTCATTTTTTCAGGGCAGATACCGATTTTCATCTGCCTTTCAGGCCAATAGCCGATATTCCGTATATCACCATCACCTAACACCCAGATGCATCTTGTCACCCTCACCTGCCACCCACATGCAGCATATCACTTGCCACTGTCACCTGCCACCCATATGCAGCTCGTCACCGTCACCTACCACCCATATGCAGCTCGTCACCGTCACCTACCACCCATATGCAGCTTGTCACTGTCACCCATATGCAGCTCGTTGCCTTCACCTACCACCCAGATGCAGCTTGTCACTGTCACCCATACGCAGCTTGTCATCGTCACCTGCCACCCAGATGCAGCTCGTCACTACTTGCACTGAATCAGGCAGCCTCTCCCCAGCGGTGCCCGAGCAGGTAAACATGCGGGTGAGAGACGACATCTCTCTCTCTCTCTCTCTGCTCGCCTTCCTCGCGGCCCTGCTGTAGGGGTGGAACAGCACTGAAGCAAGGTAGGTAATAGTGAAAGATGTCATCTTTTTGATGCCCGCCACACAGCTGACTGAGATTGGCAGAGACCACAGCAAGTGCCGTGTGGGGACAGGGGGAGGCAGTCTAACCAATATCGGCAAGTTTCTGACTAGTACAGATTATTTGGAAAAAAGGCTGCTCCGATAATCGGTCGACCCCTAGTTCATTGATCTTCCTATAATAGAGTAACTGCCTGCCCGTATTGGGGGTATGAGCAGACAGCTACACAAATTGTCTGTTGGAGCCCAACATTGAACCCACTACCTGCAGTAATGCTTTACAGGCTCAAAAAAAAATTAAAAAAATAAAAATAAAGCACATTTCTTTAACTACAAAAAAAAGTGCTTTTTTTTTTTTTTAGAAGGTGAACTTATCCTTTAAACCAACTGACAGTTTCTTATATCTCTTGGGGACTTTAGTTCCCAGGCCGGGACACTGGCTGACCATTAGGAAGCTTTCCCGTTGTATTTTTATTTTATATTAAGGAGAGATTTACAAAGTCCTGGAACACCCAATATTTCCAGGCAGACATGAACAGAGTAAAGCATTGCAGCAGTTAGATATTGCTGTTTGATCGTCCAATGCACATAAGAACTCATGGCCTGATCAACCCACAAGGCTCCACCAATATCAAACTATCACTTTTGGGTGGACTTGGACTTTAACAAGCCTCATACTGGGCCTGTCTTTGGCTGAAAAAACTTGCACATGGTAACATGGCAAGCACACAGGAAAAATACATCTGTGCATCGTTATGTGCACCACTGCCCAGACTATGGATAATAAACCTAATTAGGGTAAGCAGCAACCTATAACACCATTCAGACGTGTGTTGTGGTGAAGTGTGCTGCCAAAAATAATGTATGCAAATTATGTTCATTGGAAAGTGCATTTGGGTACCATTCTGAATGAACTGCACTGCACTTGACTTATCAGGTGTTGCGCTAATATGCACGCTACCACAGATACATGGTGTGAACAGGCCCTTAGACATACCTGCTGGCTATTTACATTAGGTAGTTGCCAGCCTGCCATCATCTGCTGTTCACAGATAAAACTTTGTTTTGATATTTGAAGACACATTCCTCCACAATGCCTATAACTAGAGAGGTGAATGGGGGCTTGCTTGAAGTGCTTTTCCTTTTTGTTCAGGATACCTTTAGTGCGTATAGTTTGGGCAGGGGTTCACTTTAACATGCAGGAGGTGAAACCAGTGTCCGACATTACTGATAAACGACAAAACTTATTGGCTGCCACCAGTAGAAGATATGGAAACTTACTCTCTGTTTAAAATAATCTCTTTCTTCTAATGTTAATGTATCTGCTTTGGCAATAACGGGTACAATATTCACCACTTTACTCAGGCGTCTCATGAATTCGATGTCCAGTGGCCTGAGTCTGTAAAACAAAAACATTTGGAGCCAGGTTATTAAACTTTTGCAGCACTAGCCTATAAAGACATACAAAGAACTCAATAAAAGGAACATAATCTCTGAAATGAAATCTCTTTATGAGTCAGATTAAATCTATGCAGCTTTATAGAACATGTTTGATTGTCTCCCAGGATTTGAATCACCCAGCAACAAAACAGCCAAAACCTTGCAACACCACGACTCCAGAGCCAAAAGTTTAAGTTTAGAAACAGCATGCTTAAATAAAGGAAAATATCACAGGGCATATTAGCAAACAAAACCAAAGTGGTCAAACTAAGCAGTTAAAAGGTCAAGGGATTCTTCCTGCTTGGAAATAAATAGCGTTGCACCGATAACACTTTAAGACTAAGTACCAAGAACTCGCCAATACCGATTACTGATACTTTTTTTTTTTTAAATATCATGTGACAATGGCACCAATATGCATCACTGATAGGTGGCACTAGTATACAGCACTGATTGGGCAACAATGAGGCGTGCACTGTGTCAGTAGATTTTCAATGCTTTTTTTTGGGGGGGGGGGGGGGGGGGGGGGAGTGGACGGTGTCTGTGTTTTTTAAACATTTATTACAATTCTTTTTTTATTTTTTATCAGCCCTGTTGGGTGGCGGCTTTGGTGAGATATCAGAGGTCTAAACAGACCCCCGACAGCTCCCTTTTGAGACAGGAAAAGGGACTGCGGATAGAGATTCCCCAGTCCCTTTCTCACCAGCCTCAGCTGCACTGAAGATGAATGGACAGGAGACAGAGGCTCCTGTTCATTCATAAAACTGAAGCATTGTTACAATGCTCAGTTATGAATGACCAGAATCAGTGATCACCCAGAAAAGGAAGGAGCCGGTAAATGACAGATTTATGGGCTCCTTCCTCTGCTCTCTATCATGAAAGATACAGGACAAGGGGGGACCGGAAGAGGATCTGAAGAAGGAAGACACCGGAAACAGACACCTGACAGGTCCCTTGTGAGACAGGAAAAGGGACTGAGATAGAGATGAATGGACAGGAGACAGCGGCTCCTGTTCATTCATAAACTGAAGCATCATTATGTTACCTGGAGAAGGAGGACCCTGGGAGCCAGACAGCCAGGGATGATCGGTGTGGTGGTGGGGGCAGTTACAAGCACCAATCTCTCTGTATAGCTTTCAATAAAGCAGCTGAAAGCCACAAGAGGAAGGAGGAGGAGGAGGAGAAACGGCTGTCAGAAAAGCTATACAGGGAGATCAGTGCTTGTAACTGCCCCCAATGCCGCACGGATCATCTCTGAGGCTGCCCGGCACACCCTGCTACGCTGAGGATGGCGGGTGTACTGGCCTCTTGCAGGGAGGTATCGGATCAAGCATCGGAGCATTTGCACAAGCACAAGTATATATGCAAATGCTCATTATCAGTGCAACCCTAGAAAGAAGATGTATGCAATTTATAAGTAATTTACATGGATGTAGGATACTTCACCTTGGCTTACTCATTTACACCTCTATGGGAAACATACACATGCCACGAGTTCCTGTCTACCCTACTGGCTGATATTATGCTATTAAAGATTAGGAGAGGGTTCTAGTATACCGATTCTGACACGTTCTCCTGAAAAAGGATTGCCTAAACATGTTGAGTCTACATGTGAACTGTAATCATAATCTTAGCATTTTGTAAAACCCTATATGTGGAGAGTAATTTTTAAATGTTGTGCAAAACATTTTAAGGGCACTTTCACAATGGGGCGTCGGCGGTAAAGCGCTGCTATTCATTAGCCTTTAACCTCCGCTAGCGGCCGGAAAAAGGGCTTAAAAGCTCCTGCAAAGCATCGCTGCGCGAATCACTTTGACGGCTCTGCCCATTCATTTCAATGGGCAGGGGCGCTTTAGGAGTGGTGTATACACCGCTCCTAAAGAACCCCCAAGATGCTGCTTGTAGGACTTTTTCTAGAGTCCCGCAAGTGCACCGCTCTAGTGTCAAAGCACTCGTCTTTCACACGAGAACAACAGGAGAGGCGCTTTATAGGTGCTATTTTTTAGAGCTAAAACCCCTGTAACGTGCCTCAGCGTGAAAGTAGCCTTAATGATACATAATAAAGTTGTTTTTTTTATGGTACTCACTTCCTCTTCCATACGTCCACACATAGTCCATGACTACATAATCTGCTCATAGTGGTACATACTTTGATTAGCACTTTGGCTTTCAGCACTAGAGTTCTAGATTCACAATTAAGCAGAGCCCTAAATGTATAGAGTTTCCATTGTTTTTTTTTTTTTTTTTACTATGTCTGAGTGGGTTCTCATTAGATACTCCATTTTCTTCCAACTGGAGCATATGGGTCCTGGAATAGCTGCGCATGGCAACCAGTTTCTATACTCAACAAATGGTCACAAATAAAAAAAAAAAAAAAAAAAAAAAAATAAAAAGAATTTGCTACGTTTATCATGCTTATTGCAACCCACTGAAATTAATATGCTGCCCTATGGGTGAAGCACCACAATGTGGGGGAAAAAAAAACAAAAGACGAACAAACCGAGTCCTGATTCCTGATGTTGGCCAACATAATGTGAATGGGGTATTAAAAAGGATAAGTTTACCTTTACTAAAAAAAACAAAAAAACAGGGGGCCAGTGTAACATGTAACAAAAGGTGAACTACTACTACTCGTACAGGCAGGCAGATGCACACTGACAGGAACAGACAAAAAACAATCAGAGCGCTCAACAGCACCATGGTAGTTCAATAAAACAAGCCGTCAGCCGCAAAGACTTTTATAGTTTACTATTTAAATAACGCTCGGCCATGTCATTCATTCAAAAAGTGACAGCGGGCACCGGGAGAAGATGCACACCCCCACGGTCATGAGAGGGAGAGGCTGCAGCTGCTGGAGCATGTTATATGTTCCACCCTAAATACAGGTGGAATATGTAACATGTCCAAAAAGATGAACTTTTCCTTTATAGCAGTATTACACTGAAAAAAAAAAAAAAAGTAATATAACATAGTTTACCAATCATTAAATGTGGTGGCTGCATTAATTTCTTTTTTAGGCTTTTTTTCCTCCTCTGTCTTCACCTGACCAGTACCACATCACCTATATTAGAGTGCCCGTCCAGTTGGGATGAAGGAGCACAAGGGCACCTTTAGATAGCAGTATTGGAAAAAAGGTGTTAGATGGCCTAGTTTTACATAAATAAGCACCCGTAAGACTCAGTTCACACTGGGGCAACTTGTCAGGCGACTTAGCCGCCTGACAAGTCGTGCTCCATTCTGTACAATGGAACCGTTCTAATAGGAGCGACACAAGTCGCTCTGACTTAGAAAAAGGTTCCTGTACTACTTTTGGGGTGACTTCAGGCGAACTGCATTGACTTCTATACAGAAGTCATTTTGCAAGCCGCCGCTGAAGTCGGATGCAGGTCGCCCGAGGCAGTCATGCTGCAAGTCATGCTGCCTCAGTGTGAACCGACTCTAATCCCTTGTACACACGGTTGGACATTCCGACGGAAAATGTCCGATCAGACCATGTTGTCGGATAATCCGACTGTGTGTGGGCTCCATCTGACTGTTTCCGTCGTAATATCCGACAGACAAAGTTTTAGAGCTGGGCTATAAAACTTTCCGACAACATGATCCGATCGACTTTGTCCAATTGTGTGTAGAGAATTCCGATCAGACAAAGTGCCACGCATGCTCAGATCAAATTCCTACACCAAAGCTATTGGCTACTAGCCTGAACGTAGTCCCGTCGTAACGAAATAACGTCATCACGTTACGTACGATCGGATTTTCCGACAACTTTGTCCGACCGTGTGTATGCAACACAAGTTTCGGACAAAATCCGACGGATTTTGTTGTCGGAATGTCCGACCGTGTGTACAAGGGCTTAGTGTTAAATGGTTTGCGTCAACCCTCCAACCACAACAACTGCCGGACATTAAAAAAAAAAAAACTAAAAACACAGGTTTAATGGCCATATCACCCGGTGAAAAAGGAAGGAAAGCATAAAAAAAAAAAGTTAAAACAAACACAGCCATCACATCTACGAATTGGTAAGCTGCAATATAATAAATGTTTGCTTTGGGGTTTAATACTACTTTAAAGGGTAACTCCACTATTGAGGGGCAAAAAAAAGCAAATAAAAAATAAAATAATATACACAACTGCGAAACAGGTCATAGTCTAATTGAATGTTATTACAAACTACCTTTCCTTTTCAATCTGCAGCTCTGTAGTTTTCTGGAAATTGCAATGCAATAAACTGACGGCTGCAGGAAGAGAGGCTGGATACTGCACCTGTGCCCCCTTGACGCATTAAAGCACCAAGGATCGGACACACAGGGCTATATACCCAGCATATGTGGACGTAAAGGTGATGTGATACAAACAGATGCATTTCGTGAGATTTATTGGCACAACTGAGCTTTATTCCTTGAGCATAATAATAATAATAATAATAAAAAACTAAAATTATACATTTCCAAAAAGTGACTTACGAGTGTCCTGTGGCCGGAATAAAGTATATACAGCAGTGGACTCTGGTGTCTGGGATTCTCTTCTTACGGTTGATGTTCACCTCTTCCTGTAGGTACTTCTCATACTGGTCATTAATGAACTTCATAATGGGCATCCAGCTACAGAAATAATTATATGAAATAAATAAATATAGGAACCATATCTGCAAGCTATTACCACTCCAAGACATTTTACAAATTGAAAAAAAAAAGCTTATTGGATAAGCCTTATTTTCAATAGTTAAAGAAAATAAACATAATTATTTTAACAAGCCTGTTTAGTAAAAGTGCCAAAATCTACCATTAGATGCTTATCGAGATGATTCACACTAAAGGTGGCAACAATTAGAATGAATGGATGTAGGTGAATCTGGAAACAGGAGATGTCAGTTCCTTTATCTGGACAGTTATGGAAATGATTCATGTCCGTGAGTACTCTACAACCTCTCAGAACGCCTGCCCGGGAAGAGCCAATAACAGCATGCTTGTACATTCTATAATGCTAAAGATCTACAGCTTTTTTGGTTGGATCTTCCACTCATCTCATGTCTAGGGATACCTAAAGAAGAAATCCAGGCAAACAGCTAGTTATACAGATAAAATACATATATGGGGCGGTTTTACCTTTCCAAAAAATTGCATTCTGTCTATCCAGCCCTGCAATTTAAATAGCTCTGCCACACAGCACAGTTCTGTCATAAGAGGGGGCCTGATCTTTCTCTGTTGCAGTTTTACTTCCACTTACAGGTCTTCTCCCCACCCTCTCCCCATGACTGGACAATGAAAGAAGAAACTCCACAACTGCCCTCTTCTCCCATCAGCATACTGCGGCCTTGCACTGCAGCACACCCGACTGGCTCATTTTGCTGCTTCTCCCTGCCCCTCTGAGCTCTGCTGCACAGGGGCTACAAGGAGTGGATACCAAGTCAAATTCAGGTTCTTGCACTTAAAAGCACAAATACATTCTACATTGCATGTGTTACTTTGCTTTTTATGTTGGCCCTGGGTTCAGAAATAAAGGCTGAGTTCACTTTTCTGCAGCATGTTACATGTTCCACCCATTTTTATGGTAATATGTTCCGATTACTATAGTCGCTCCCCACAGCCCTCTCTCCCTTTGACAGCAGTCCTGGGAGAAGTTCCTCATACTAGCTGTCACTTTTTTAAAACAGTGTGGTTGCAGGGGGCTCCACCTAGGAGGCTGCGACATTCAGTCACAGAGTTCTGTGACCGAATGAACTACAAGTCCCGACATCCTTTGTGGCTTGTAGTTCTAAATGAAGTACCATGGTGCTGTTGCACGCTGTTTAATTCATTAGGTCTTCCCGTCAGTGTGAAACGATGTATAGGCAAGCTCACACTGACAATCTGCAGGAGACCTGCATGGCAACAGCGATCTGAAAAAATAAATAAATAGTAAATGCACATTTTTTTACCTGCAGAAAAATGTGCAATTTCTTTTTTTTTTTTTAAAGTGAACTTATCCTTTAAAGCAGACCTGAGGCTGGAAACAGATTTTGGGTTTGCCTAGGCCCCATCTTTTACCAAAAGCCGCAGCTAGTGCCAAAATACTTACCTGCAACCTGTAGAAATCTCCCTCCAGGTATCCTGAAACTCTGCTACTTCCTGCCTAAAGCCACATTCATGGGACAGGAAATGTACAGTATCTAACAAAAAGTGAGTACACCCCTCACATTTTTTGTAAATATTTTATGCCATCTTTTCATGTGACAACACTGAAGAAATTACACTTTGCTACAATGTAAAGCAGTGAGTGTACAGATTGTATAACAGTACATGTTGGCATTCATGGTTCCCTCAATGAACTGTAGCTCCCCAGTGCTGGCAGCACTCATGGAGCCCAGACCATGATGCTCCCACCACCATGCTTGACTGTAGACAAGAACACACTTGTCTTTGTACTCCTCACCTGGTTGCCTTCACACATGCTTGACACCATCTGAACCCAATAAGTTTATCTTGGTCTCATCAGACCAGGACATGGTTCCAGTAATCCATGTCCTTAGTCTGCTTGTCTTCAGCAAACTGTTTGCAGGCTTTCTTGTGCATCATCTTTAGACGAGGCTTCCTTCTGGGACGACAGTCATACAGATCAAAGTGTGCGGCGTATGGTCTGAGCACTGACAGGCTGACCCCCCCCCCCCCCCTTCAACCTCTGCAGCAATGCTGGCAGCACTCATAGGTCTATTTCCCAAAGACCTCTGGATATGACGCTGAGCTTGTCCACTCAACTTCTTTGGTCAACCATGGCGAGGCCTGTCCTGTTAAACCACTGTATGGTCTTGGCCACCGTGCTGCAGCTCCGTGTCAGGGTCTTGGCCATCTTCTTATAGCCTAGGACATCTTTATGTAGAGCAACAATTCTTTTTTTGACCAATATGAGAGAGTGACATCGATAACACCAAATTTAACACACCTGCTCCCCATTCACACTCAATATCTTGTAACACCAACGAGTCACATGATACTGGGGAGGAAAAATGGCTATTTGGGCCCAATTTGGACATTTCCGCTTAGGGGTGTACTCACTTTTGTTACCAGTGCTTTAGACATTAATGGCTGTGTGTTGCGTTATTTTGGAGGGGGATATCAAATTTACACTGTTATACAAGCTGTACACTCACTACTTTACAATGTAGCAAAGTGTAATTTCTTCGGTATCATCACATGAAAAGATATACTAAAATACAGTAAAACCTTGGTTTATGAGCAACGCGGTATACAAGCGTTTTGAAAGACGAGCAACATTTAAAAAAAAAATTGTCTTGATACACGAACAGTAGTTTTACTGTAAAAAAGACTTACACTCACAATGTTAAGGAGTCTGGTGTTCATGCATGTAAAACTGCTGTGTATATATACATTAAACCTGTCGGAGACACCCAGAGACACTCCCAGCTGGGTGGAGCGGGCATAATGTGTGTTCGGAGGACCTGGAAGTGATTTCAGCAGTTCCCGAGTGTCTCCGAGTTCTCCAGGAAGCGCACCTCTGGCCACATTTAGCGCTGCATACTGTACACCAGTGGCTTTACTGTAATATACACAGCGGGATCACATGGATGAGCTTCAAACTTCTTAACATTACAAGTGTAATTCTTTTTTACATTAAACTGCGATTCAATTTTTTTGTTCTACACAGAGGTGTACAGTATTCCTACTACAGTACTGTATTAATATGAACTTTTGCTCATATTTTGATCATTTTTATATGAATAAATTATCTGCATTTCCATTACTTCTTATGGGAAAAATTTCCTTTGATATAAGAGTGCTTTGGATTACAAAGCATGCTTCTGGAATGAATTATGCTCACAAACCAAGGTATTACTGTATTTACAAAAATGTGAGGGGCGTACTCACTTTTGTGAGATACTGTAAATGACAGGGCCACTGACTGGTTACCAATGACCCACATTTACAATCACTTTGCCATGATCTTATAGAGGAAGTAAACTCTGCGGGGTAAAAAAAAAGTTTTCCCCTTCCCTGCAAAGTAAAAGCATAATGTGTTTAGTATGCATTGCATACTAGCACATTATGTGAAACTTGCCTACAAACGAAGCCTGCGCTGTCCCCGCTGCAGGGCGCATCCATATTTACCCCTCTTCCTTCTGGGGCCGCGAAAAGTCCGGCTATGTGACTGGCCGAAGCCGCGTGACGTCACTATTGCGCATGTGTGCGGGAGACGCCATTCATGGCTTGTGCTCCTGAAAAAACTGCATGGACGGCCGTTCCTTCAGAGCGCATGCGCCGATGACATCATTGGCGCAGCATACAGTAAATACCTCCTAAACAGAGCACGTTTAGGAGATATCTACAGTACCTACAGGTAAGCCTTATTTTAGGGAGGTTTACAACCTCTTGAAGCAGTAAACGGCAGAATTTTAGGGAGGCTACTCAAGATTGCATTTGGGCACAACTTTATAACTTCTACTGAGCATAGGGAGCAAATGGATTTTAAAATCAGTTTCTAACTATAGGTCTGAGTTAAAGTCTGTTTCTACACCCCCCCCCCCCACCTATAATGAAGGATCGGTGAAGACTGTATCCTCATCCCACCTGCTGCCTGACTAATTACAAAACAGGTATTCACATAAGCAGATGTCTGCTTTGTTACCAATTCCTCAACTTCCTTGAAGCTGTGACCCACCCACCAAGGGAGCCTCTGTGGTACCACAATGTGCATGCTCGTTGGACTATAGGCTAGCTTAGGTAACTCCAGCTCTTAGCAAAGTGAAGCCAGGATTAGAGGAAAAACAGAAATTGTTCTGGTCAATGAACGCAATGGGAAGCACCATATGGAGCATGTTAGCTCTTGCATTTAAAAGTTTAAAATGGTGGATGGGTGCAAGGCCATCATGGCAGAAATGTGTTAACATCTGCTGTACCTACCTGTTTTTTGTTAGGTAGTAAATTTGAAAAGATTGAAGAGCATCTTTTACGGATTATCATGTTGGCAGCTGAGCGACTGCTTATCCTGCACCCGACAGCTCAGGGGGACATTCAGATGATTTGGGGTAGTAGCACCCTTTTCTTTCTTTTTGTAGCACTTTAAGAAATGGTTAACTTACCAGTTTTCATTATTAATGTGGTCCCCAAATCCAGGAGTGTCTATGACTGTCAGTTTCATCCGAACCCCTTTTTCTTCAATTTCTAAAAGGAAATGACAGGTTAACACATTAAAAAAAAATGAGTTTATGGTTGCAAGAAGAAAAATCTGTTTGATATACTGTAGGTCATGGAACAAAACCCTTATCACCACTCTGTCCTCGGCTGTACTGAAGCCTGTTGAGAGGAACATCATGCACAATGTTCTACAAATCCTTATCGGTCTCACTGGGGACTTGTACTTTTTACTGTCCGGTCTTATTTATTCATACCAAATTTATACAATTTATTTTTCTTACTCATTTCTAGAAAATATTTGTACCAAAGAACAGAAGTGTGCAAACCTTAACTATGTGAGAAAACACAAATCTTCCTTTATAAAGTGGACACTGACAGTTGCCTAAAAATATAGGAAGTAACACTTATTGATGACACTTTTTGCAGGATTCCACTACAACAGCCAATAGCTAAAAGATTATATCCATGTCAGAAAATCCTCCTAGCCCCTGTACACACGGTCGGACATTCTGCCAACCAAATCCGTTGGATTTTGTCCGACGGATTGTGTCCGAAACTGTTGCATACACACGGTCGGACCAAGTTGTCGGAAAATCCGATCGTTCAGAACGTGATGACGTTATTTCGTTACGACGGGACTACGTTCAGGCTAGTAGCCAATAGCTTTGGTGTAGGAATTTGATCTGAGCATGCGTGGCACTTTGTCTGATCGGAATTGTCTACACATGATCGGAGTATGTCCGATCGGACCAGTTTGTTGGAAAATTGGGTCAGACGGAATCAGTCCGATGCATACCACACACAGTCAGTCATCAGTCCGACAACAGGGTCCGATAGGACACATTCCGACGGATTCTCCGACCGTGTGTACAAGGGCCTACAGTCAAGGAGTAGATTACTGCAGTGGGTAATACTATGCGGAATGGAAAAACTAAAATTTACCAATATGAAAAGCTGCGGGCTCCATGGTTGGATGCCTCTGGGCTTGCCCCGGCGGATCTAGTCATGGACAGATTATTAGGGTTGAATGTTGTTTAATGCTTAAATATGGTCACCTGCACAGGTTGAATGCAAGAGTCTTGATTTCAATGGCATATAAGCTGCGGACCAGGGTTATACTGGTTCTGACTATTTTTATACTTGCATTGGAAAGTACTGCTTGGCTATGCTGTACTGGCTTTTTGTTAATAAAGCTTTTTTTCTGTATAAAAAAAAAAAAAGAAAAAAAAAAAAAAGAAGATTATATCCCACCTACCTACTGGAACAGAAAGAAAGGAAAGAAGGGCTGCATGCACACAACCATATTAAAGCATGCTTATCTACACTGGAGCTTTCTGCCAGGAGATTGCAGAAAAATCGTTAAAAAAATTATCGTATTAGCGGGCAATTACGCATGGTTAAAGACGTACAGAAGCACATGTGCATAACTCATCTGACTGGGTGGAATATTCATTTACTCTAGCCACTAAAATGAATGTATGCATTTAGGCACGTATTTGTGTAAATTATGCCAATAAGCTCCTCTCTGAACATAGGCTTGGGGCATTTTTTTTGCCCTTCAACATAGCTCTACAATACAAATCTTAAAAAGGTCAAAACATGCGTGGACACCTTTATTAAAATAGAGCTGCGTTCAGAGGCATAGTTAAAAAAAAAAGAGAGAAATAAAAAATTGCTCTAAAAGCGGCCATTTTATTGTCTGCGTACATGGGGCCTTGAATTCCAGGAATTCAGAAAACTTTGTAAAAACTGAATTCACACCATGAGTGAACCCTAAACAAAGTGACTGCCATCCCATAGGCTTATCGCTAATATTCACACCTGAAAGGTTTATTGTGCTTCACAATAGAAGATAATTTCTCCAATGCTGCGCACTGTGGTCTCAGTTCCTTCAAGAGCTGAGTCGCTGGGATTGCTAAGCCTGCCCCTGTCCTACTTTTGCCCATTCGCAGAAGTCTTTGCATTATGTAAACTCATTCACAAAAAACAAAGGCTTCTGTGAATGGGATAGCAGAGGAGAAGGGCAAGCATAGCTGCTGTGTGAGCTTCTCTCCTCCCACAGTCAGAGCATAGTCTTTGAAACTGCAATAAACCTGTCACATAAGTAATAGAGATAAGTCTCAAAAGGTGACATGCACCTAATTGGACTTCTCAAAGTGTGCCTTCATGTTTTGCAAAGTTGCTGGAAAACAGCTTTAAAGTTCCTCAATAGAGGTACAAGTACAATAAATAACTCAATAGTCATAATGACTGCTATACATTGGGGGATGTCATGGAGGACTCCTGGAAAAACAATTACTATTCCTCGCTTCAAGATTGTCTTTCAAAACATGAAAACTAAGGGAAATCTCAGAGAACAGCCGGGTTAGGAAACCCAGCATATCCCTTAATGCAGCTCCTATAGAAGGTAGAAAAGCTGCTAAACCAATTATGTAGTCTACTAATCCAAGGGCAAGGGTAGCCTGTCCCTGAGAACGGAAGCTGCACAGTTACACAACTGAAAAGTCATGTCTGACCTGCGCATATACTGTATATTTAGAATATCTCAGTGTGCTTATATTGGAAGAGATCTCAACAGTAAAATCTGATAATTCATTCTCCTCCTCTTTAGAGATGTCAAAGGAAAAAATCTGTGGAAACATATGATGCCTGCCACCAAGAACTAACAAAACTGCCCCACTGCCTGCCAAGACATTTGCACATGGGCATTAAGAAATAGATTCGTGAAATTGTAAGGAACATTTAACGATTACTTGATTTAGAAAACAGTGTAATGATAAGATATATTTCTGGATAGGCACCATTTCCCAATGCCAATGTCACCTGCAATGTCTTCAACTGCAAAACTAGAGCCCCTATCAAACTTTTCTCTACTCTGGAAGGATCTACGTTACCTTCATCCAAATGGTATGGAGATACATGACCACAGAGAGGCGTGGGGCATATTATATACATCCCACACCTACAAGCTTAACATGAAATCTAATCCTAAAAGTTAAATACACCTTACCATCTATGACCTTCCATTGTTGCTCTTCTCTTTATAGCTCCTTTTTCATTGTATTAACCAGGTGATTGTCTATCTTAACTGCTTAAGGACCACCTCCTGCACATATACGTCGACAGAACGGCACGGCTGGGCACAAGCATGTACCAGTACATTGCTCTTTAAGTGCCCAGCCTTGGGTCGGGAGTGCGCCGCCACCGCGCTCCCGACCCGGTCCTGAGCTCCGTGACCGTGGCCACGAGACCAGCAGACCCAATCGCTGCTTTTGCCCCGCGATCGGGTCACAGAGCTGAAGAACGAGGAGAGGTCGGTGTAAACAAACCTCTCCCCGTGTTTCCTACTGTGGCTGTCACTGATCGTCTGTTCCCTGTTATAGGGAAAGACTATCAGTGACGTCACATGCCAGGCCACGCCCCCTACAATAAAAAAAATTTAAAAAACACACACACACACACACACACAACCCCTCCTCACCCCCCAGTGGTTAACTCCTTCACTACCAGTGTCATTTATACAGGAATCAGTGCATTTAAATAGCATGGATTGCTGTATAAATGACAATGGTCCCAAGAATGTCCGATGCGTCAGCCATACTGTAGCAGTCACAATAAAAATCGCTAATTGCCGCCATTACTAGTAAAGAAAAAAAGAAAAAAAACCATCCCCTATTTTGTAAACGCTATAACTTTTGCGCAATCAATTGCGATTTTTTTATTTTTTTTACCAAAAATATGTAGAAGAATACGTATCTGCTTAAACTGAGGGGGAAAAAAAATGTTTTTTTCTATATTTTTTGGGGATATTTATTATAGCAAAAAGTAAAAAATATAAAAAAAAATTCAAAATTGTCGCTCAATTTTTCTTTATAGTGCAAAAAATAAAAACCGCAAAGGTGATCCAATACCACCAAAAGAAAGCTCTATTTGTGGGGGGAAAAAAGACGCCAAGTTTGTTTGGGAGCCACGTCGCATGACCGTGCAATTGTCAGTTAAAGCGACGCAGAGCCGAATCGCAAAAAGGGGCCTGGTCCTTTGGCTGCAAATTGGTCCGGGGCTTAAGTGGTTAAAGTGACAACATTCCAGGGAATATTTCCTTAGCTGAAGCAATGTTGTCACCCTAGGATACGGGTTCCAACCACCCCCAGTAAAGCATGCCTACCGATTACACATTTAGCATCAGTACTGCCCACCACCATTGATTGACTGCTGCTTCAAGGATATGTATTTTTTTTATGTGGAACTTTACATTATCAATAAGAGACGTGCGCCCAGCTCTGAGCTGAGAATGTATAAAGCAGCCTTAGGGAGTGAATTTAGAAGTAGAAAAAAAAGGTACATTTACTAAATATTACTAAAAATAAGATCAACTCATGTGGACACAAATTAGTTGGTACGGTTTAGTTATACTTTAAACATTCTGATTCACTTTGGCTTTAAAGCGAAGTTCCACACAATTTTAGTACTTGGCCTTAAATGAAAGACCACCCTTTCCACTCCTCGTTTTTGGATAAAAAAAAAAAAAATGTTCTTACCTTTCGTCCCAGCCATGCCGCGGCGAGATACGTCATTTCCTCTTTTGGCTCTGCCCCTTCTCCCCCCCACCACTGCCTTCTGGGATCTTTGTGCATTCCAGAAGACGACGGGGCCATTCAGAAAGTGCCGCGGGCCTTGTGTAGTAGGAAACTGGCAGTGAAGCCTGAAGGCTCCACTGCCGGTTTCCCTTCATTACAACGGTGGCGCCTGCACCCAATCCAATGGATGGATCAGCTATAGGGCTCCCAGAACAGGTAAGTGTCCTTATTAAACGTCAGCAGCTACAGTGTTTGTAGCTGCTGACTTTTAAAAATAACTGAGGGTGGAACTCCGCTGAACAACCAGCTTATTATGTTGATCATCTCCTGAGTTGGTAACTACAAAGTCAATGCCCTTCACACTATATTATATATTATATATAAATAAATACCAGTTTTTTACTGACAAGTATCAATACTTATACTCAAGTACTTGCCAATACATTTGCAGTGCGATTCGTGCCCGAAGTCACCATGACAAGCCTGGATTCACACAGGAGTGGTGTGGCAAACGGCATTTGATTGGGAATCGCACTGGAATCTTGTTCAAATCACATGCAATTCTTTGCAGTGCAATTTACGCCCATTCAGTTTGCATAGGCTCAAATCACACTTCAAAAAGATATAGGTTTTAGGTATAGGAGCATACATAAAACCAATACCTTTGCGGTGTAATTTGAGCTTGTACTCGTGCAAATGTTTAGTGTTGCTTTGCTTCCAGTATCGGTGCAACCCTCTATATAAGAATATCAGACATAAGGACAAAGGGCTCTTCGCCTACCCAATACGCTACAGTACAAGAAACAAATAGGACTATCCAATTAAGAGAACACAATGAACTACAGTAGCTAGATTTACATATGACAGTGGAAAACTGTATGTTGCTCCTAATAGAAGTTAATTTCATAAAGTAAAAGGAAAAAAATGGATTGCAGTCAAACATTAGCAAAAAGGAGGATAATGAAAAACACCACAACCAAGCCAAATGAACTAACATCTAGACATCTGATCTATAATCTGCTGTGTTAATCTATCAGGCTGAACAGAGGGGGGACTACACATTTATTGCTCCCCTATGGAAAGAACACTAGTACCTGGTAAAGGCCATCAGGCTAATTGGTCTCAAACATTCCTATTACATTTGAATATATCTCACTATGGTTGTGGAGATTTCACCGTGGCTTAGTGGTCGGCACTACTGCCTTGCGTCATTGGGATCCTTGGTCGGAGGCCTGGTCAGGACATGGAGTTTGCATGGGTTTCCCCTGCGGTGTCTTCCCTCATTTCAAAGACATACCTGTAGCTTATTTGGTTCCTGTCTAAAATTGGCCCTATGATATAGTAGGATATTCTACAGAGCACACCCAAGATGGCGGCCTCAACAGCTGGTCCAACAGTATAAGAAAGCTGGCCCAATAAGAAAGAATGTGATAAATAAAAAAAAAAAATGTGTAGATAGAAATACAGCTAATCTACGAATCACTAAACTTTATACAGTAACAAAAAAAAGGAGCAAATATGTAAAAATCTGGAAGTCGCATAAAAAGAAAAAAAAAATAGGCAAATGCACTAATAGGTCAAAACATCTACTAAAAATAAACTAAACTATACTTTCTATTTATTCCTGTGGAACATACCATTCTAGGACCTTCTACTCCCCTAGGCATACTTAGCAGTAACTTTTTCAGCACCTGCGGTCTCAAAACACATCATACATACAGGTGAAGTCTGCTTCAGAGGGTAGGGTAGGTTGTTTTTTTTGGTGCTTTTAAAGTATAACTTAAGGCAAAACTTTTTTACGTTTTAGATTTAGAGTGGAGAGGGATTAGAACACCAGTCAGTTTTTATTGCTGTCTGTGCCATGCTGGGGAGAGTCCTTCTCTCTATTTGTCCTGTTTACCATTATCATTAAGGCCGGGTTCACACCGCTGCGATGCGGGAACGCCGCGAATCTGCTGCGTTTTCCCGCATCGCACGACTCCCGCCGGCAGTTCACACTGCCCTATGCGAACGGCTGGGAGTGTCAATGATATGTTAATGACACCCCCAGATCCGATCGCATATCGCAGTGCGATCTGCCAACTCGCACAAGAATCGGATCGCATGGTGTGAACGCCCATGCGATCCGATTCTGTTGCGGACGAAAAAAAGGGTCCCGTGCGAGTTTGCTGCGGGACCGCTGCGAGTTCAGCCATACTATCTGTATGGCTGAACTCGCAGCGCTACGGAGATCGGATGTGATTTGCGGTGCGAATCACATCCGGATCTCCCCCCGCAGCAGTGTGAACCCAGCCTAAAAGTAAAAGAAACTCCCAAATTTTGGGTTGTCCCCAGAAAAGTATTAGAGGGGAAATCTTCCAATGGGGACACTAGTTCTGGAGACTTGAAGGGCCCCAAGGGATTCCCTTAATTTGCAGGGATTTTCTCGCACTTCCTTTTTGTCTATAGGAAAGGAAGTGAAGGGAGATCTCCAAAAAAGGGACGAGGATGGTAAAAAAAAAAAAAAATCAAAAAAAAAAAAAAAATCTGGGGTTATAAATATCATTTGCTCTTACCAAAATAAAATAAAAAAAATAAAAAAAAAAAAAAAGAGAGAAGTAGTTTTGCCCATAGTGCTACTTTAACCACTCACTGGCCGGCTCACGCACATTTACGTCGGCAAAGTGGTTTCGTTACCGCAAAACAACGTAACGATCGGGGGCATAAAAGCCAGAATGGGGATATTTGTGTGTAAACACAAAAAACCCTGTTCTGACAGGGGAGACACATCTGCTGTTTGTAGTAACAACACTCACGAAGGAACATATTTAACCCCCTTCATCGCTCCTAGTGTTAACCCCTTCCCTGCCAGTGACATTCACACAGTAATCAGTGCATTTTTATTGCACTGATCGCTGTATAAACATCAATGGTCCCAAAAATTTGTCAAAAGTGTCCGATCTGCCCGTCGCAATGTCGCAGTACTGCTAAAAATCACAGATCACCTCCATTACTAGTAAAACAATAAATACAAATGCCATAAATCTTTCCCATAGTTTGTAGATGCTATAACTTTTATAACTTCAAACCAATCAATATACGCTTATTGAGATTTTTTTTTTTTACCAAAAATATGTAGAAGAATACATATTGGTCTAAATTGATGAAGAAATGTTTTTTTCAAAATTGTCGTTCATTTTTTGCTTATAGCGCAAGAAATAAAAGACAGCAGAGGTGATCAAATATTACCAAAATAAAGCTCTATTTGTGGGGGGGAAAAAAGGGTGCCAATTTTGTTTGGGTACAGAGTCGCATGACAGCTCATTTGTCAGTTAAAGCGACGCAGTGATGTATCGCAAAAAATAGCCTAGCCGTTAAGGAGGCAAATCTTCTGGTTTGTAAGTGGTTAAAGCAAGTCATTGGACAAAGTTGTGCCCCAGCAGGCTACACCACATCTGTAAATCTAGCCACTATTTGAATGGCCAAAATGCTGTATATGCATTTCTTACTATGGTCCAGTAAAATGTTGCATTTATATATTACAGTATATAGATATAAAGGAGGTTATGAATACAATGGTAGTTTCAGTTCTATTACAGATAATGTACATAAAACAACATGCTTTATTTTGATATTCTTTAAAGGATAATTATATATATATATTATGTGTGTGTGTGTGTGTGTGTGTGTGTGTGTGTGTGTGTGTGTGTGTGTGTGTGTGTGTGTGTGTGTGTGTGTGTAAATATTTTTTTATTTTTATTTTTATTTTTTACCATCTTCGTCCCATTTTGGAGATTTCCCTTCACTTCCTTTCCCATAGACAAGAAGAAAGTAAGATAAAATCCCTGCAAATTAAGGGAATCCCTTAATGATAATCCCTTTTAATGATAATGGTAAACAGGACAAATAGAGAGAAGGAATCTCCTCAACATGGCACAGACAGCAATAAAAACCGACTTTGGTAACAGGTTAGGTCTCCCCCCCCACCGATCCCCCGCTTTATCAGCAGCCGAAGGAAATTCCATCCCTGCTCACTGTCACCATCAAAAAAAAAACACCACACGCGCGCGTTTGCCCGGCTACATCAATCATTCACAGTGTTCTGTGAGAACACTACAAGAACCGACGGCCTTTGCGTCTCTTGGATTCCAGTTCTCAATGAACTACCAGAGTGCTATTGATCGCTCTAGGTAGTTCACTGAGCCTTCTTACAGAATGCAACTGCCGGCCCGTATCGGAGGTACGAGCAGACAGATGCACAGTCTGCAGGACTGTGGCATTACACCCACAATCTGCTGATGGTGGGTACCATGCTTTTAATGTCCCTAACAAAAAAATAAATAAAATTATTTTTTTTTTACCTGCAAAAAATAAATAAAAATGTGCATTTATTTTTTTTGTAAACATGAACTTGTACTTTAAATCCATTAGATGCATTGTTCTAGTCCCCATATCCTCCACAGATTGGATTTCTACCACCGTCATGTTTCTTACCATGAGTGATACTTTTAATCTCTATAGTTTTTGGAATCCTCTCTTCAGCTGTAGGCTGCACAGATTTTCTGCTGACCTTGGATTTGAAGAGTGTGTTTATTAAAGTAGATTTTCCAAGTCCACTCTGACCTAAGAAAATGATGAAAATGAACAAACTGTTAAAAATTTAGGACTTCACTACAGTACAATAGTCTTTTTGGGCCGTGTAATAATAATAAAATAAGTTGTTAGGTGTACAAGTATTAGAAAACCTATTAGTCTTTTGGCTATATTTACAGAAAACATATTTTGGGGTAAGCCTCTACCAGCTTTGCTTATGCAGACCCAGCAAGGTTTTCCCTTTTCTTCTGTGAACATTCCCTAGCTTTGCTTGGCTAATGGGAATGGTTGGTAAGCATTAGAGATGAGTTTGGGTGTCATAAGAACTCCTCCCAGCCAAACATCAGAATGGTGTTTCTTTTTATTCCGATCTGCAGGCTGGGTCCTTCCCCTGCTGTGCAACACATGTAAACAAAAGGCTGGGATGCTGGTGACATCAGTAAAACTTATATGGACACATGCCTATATTTTTTTTTTTTATTCACACTCTTATTGAATCCATCCATGGAATCCTATAACAAAAAGGTATTCCAATACAACAAGCCATAGACAAACCACATCGCAGCTAAAGTCTTACAGAACAAGTAAGAAACACTGACTAATGCCGCATACACATGATCTGAATTTTGGTCTGATGTTTTCCCGACGGAATTCTGATGGGATTTCGCTCAAGCTGTGTTACATACACACAGTCACACCAAATTCCGAACGCGGTGATGTACAACGGGACTAGAAAAAGGAAATTCAATAGCCAGTAGCCAATAGCTTCCGTCTCATAGTTGAATCTGAGCATGCGTGAGTTTCGTGCTTCGGAATTGCATACACACTAATGCATTCTCGGATAGGAAATTTTCCGACCGAAAAATTGAGAACATGCTTTCAATCTTTTGATGGCTGAAATTCAGTCAGCAAAAGTCAGATGGAGCATACACATGGTCCCATTTTCTGACCAAAAGCTCTCATTGGTCTTTTGCTGGCCGAATTTGTGCGTACGCGGCATTAGGCAACAGTACATGTCTATACTTAACTAATAGCATTGACTTAATATGGGCAGGCATCTATTCAAATAAGGTCACTGCAATTACCAGCATCCCTGCCCTGTGCTAGTGTTTTTTTCGGCGTTCAGCCGACTAGCATAACACAAAAAATAATAATAATTTGGATGTTAGAATAGAAACAAGCTCGGAGGATGCCCAAGCTCATTCCTAGTAATTGGCAATTTTCCAGACTTGCCACAGATTTTAATCTGGATTGAGGTGAAGGCTTTGACTGGGTCATACGAAGACATTTCAGATGCCACTCCAGAATAGTTTTTGGCAGTGTCTTCTGAGTCATTGTCCTTCTGGAAATGGAATCTCCACTCCTTTTCAGGTCTCCGATATTGGATTTCTGTGCTCAAGTCAAAAGAAATGATTTCGCCCAATACAAACAAAAACACTTTCTACTCTAGAAGAGTCACTCCTGTGTCCTCTTCATGTTCTGATTGCAACCACGAGGCCGATGATCATGAGACCCAGTAGATGAAAAACTGTACTGCCCACACGTTAGTGCTCTGAATATTTAAAAGCTGTGGGATTTATTTAAATCTCCAATGGCTGTGGTATTCACATGCCGGCCTTCCATGAATGAATGCCTGGCAACAACCACAAAACTCATATCATTGACAAGGATTGAGGCAAAACAGATGTAGGCTTGGAGCTGGAATGCCCCATACAAAAAGTCACAAAAGAATGACAGTCATGCATGCCTAAATACTGCAAATACTCTAAGAATGTACATAGGACTGTCTTACTACAGAATGAGGCTTCCTAATAGATATTAAAAAGGAGAAGTATGGCCAAAGCTCTTTTTCTATACTTCTATGGATCACAGGAGTGCACTTTGTTCTGCACTCTTGTGACCTGTTTTCAGCCAACAACAGGCTAAAGCCCATGACACTCAGCCATCCAGGCCCTGGAAAGTCGGGATCCACCCAGAGGCCTGGATTGGCAGCTGGCTCAGCCTCTTAATGTTCCACCTGGAGCACAAGTCAGTAGCTCCCGCACCGTCCACAGCACTCCAGTGAGCGCTGGAGGGTCAGAGGAGAGAGCTAGTGATTGACAGTCATCGGCTCTATGCAGTCCAAATACAGAGAACCGAGCGATCATCGTTCTTTGATTGCTCAGTTCTCAGAAGTACAGCTGGCAAGGGATAACTACATCTGTGATTGGTGCTAAAGACATCTAGGAGAGTGCGACTGTTTATCATTTCTATTCTGGAGCTTCTCTTTTAAAGGTCTATACCACATTATCTCATGAGCGTGTTTACAATGAGCAAAGTCCATACCCATCAAAAGAAGAGAATCCTCATATAGAATAGCACCACAACCTAAAAATACTAGATTAAATACTTCAAAGCATAAATTCCTGACAAAGCATTCCTACATTGTGCAATGTGTATGGCTTTGATGGTTTGTTGTGTGACAGCAATCACCTTGAGCGCTGCAAAAACAAATCTACCGCCATCTCCTACAGGAAAAGAGGAGATAGATATCTGTTCTTTGTTGCTATCTATGAAAAAGAAAAATGTAAAAAACAAAAATCACTGAAATCCTTTTGATTGAAAATCACGCCACTCCCGCACACTGAGTTAACCATGCACAGTATCTTTTTGTTAGGAAATGTATATTTATATAGCACTCTCCATTTACAGTGTTACACTTTTGTCCCCCTGCAAAGTCCAACAAATACCTGTGGATCCTGCCCGTGCCCACCTAATTCAGCTTCCTGTGATGGTTGACAACAATGCTGCATTGTTCCTGAATTCATACTATTATGTACAGTATGCTATCTGCTTGAACTACAGTGGGATGTGACTACATTGCAGGATGTGTCACTGCTGATTTACTATCCTATAGCTGTCAGTCAGCACCTGACCACACCTAGTCCTGCCCACTGTTTTCTGGACTGACAGCTTCTGTTATTGAAACCCACCTACTATGAGCTGCAGTGTCTGGAAGGGTGAGCGTGTGAGACAAATGAAGAAGGATTTGGCTCAGATAGGGAAAGTAAAAGGCAGAAAAGCCTTTACAGTGCCCTGAAAAATTATTCATACCCCTTGAAATTTTCCACATTTTGTCATGTTACAACCAAAAACGTAAATGTATTTTATTGGGATTTTATGAGTTAGGCCAATACAAAGTGGCACATAATTGTGAAGTAGACAGATTTTTTTTTTACAAATAAATATCTGAAAAGTGTGGTGCGCATCTGTATTCAGCCCCCTAAGTCAATATTTTGTGGAACCACCTTTCACTGCAAATACAGCTGCAAGTCTTTTTTGGGGATGTCTCCACCAGCTTTGCACATATAGAGAGAGTGTCATTTCTGCCCATTCTTCTTTGTAAAATAGCTCAAGCTCTGTCAGACTGGATGGAGAGCGTCTGTGAACAGCAATTTCCAAGTCTTGCCACAGATTCTCAATTTGATTTAGGTCTGCACTGTGACTGGGCCATTCTAACACATGACTATGCTTTGATCTAAACCATTCCATTGTAGCTCCTGTATGTTTAGGGTTGTTGTCCCCCTGGAAGGGGAACCTCCGCCCCAGTCTCAAGTCTTTTGCAGACTCTAACAGGTTTTCTTCTAAGATTGCCCTGTATTTGGCTCCATCCATCTTCCCATCAACTTTGACCAGCTTCCCTGCCCCTGCTGAAGAAAAGCATCCCCACAATATGATGCTGCCACCGTGTTTCACGGTAGGGATGGTGTGTTCAGGGTGACGTGCAAAGCTACATTTTGGTCTCATCTGACCAGAGCACCTTCTTCCACATGTTTGCTGTGTCCCCCACATGGCTTCTCACAAACTGCAAACGGGAGAAAACGTGGACATTTTCAAGGCACTGTAGATGTGCTTTTTTATATTCAGACCCATGCATGAAACCTAGAGGAATGGCATTTATGGACCAATCCACCTTAGAAAAAAAACGATATTAAAGCTGCAGTGGAGTTTGGTGGGCAGTGGCGCTCGCACAGGTTTTTCCTGCTTTGGACAACAAGGTCTCTGACCCAATTCCCAACTCTATTCCTGTCAATCTTGGAATTTTGTCTGTTTCTCCCCACCTTTCTGTGTCCTGACATCTCCTGTTACAGTCTCCAAAGTATAAAACATTTTTACATTGACAAAAGGCACTAACCTAAGAAGAAAGCAGCTCAATATAAACCAGTCTGTCAGCCAATTTGCTAAAATGTAATGCTGTAGCAAATCTCCCAGCACTGGTCCTATTCCATATTTCTGGGTGTGTGAAATAGTGCGCCCCCACTGGCTGCTGTGGTCCATGCCAACAATTCCTATGTCACTACTGTGTCCTGCAGTGACTGGGATCAGAAAGAGGAAGCACAGTGGCCAGTAGGAGGACCCTCTATTTGACCACCTTCAGGAGGTGAATCTGGTTACCGTGGGAAGCTCTGCTACAGGGGTTTTAGAAAATTGGCTGACCCCACTGGAATGCTGCAGCCAGGTTAGTGCCTTTTGCAACTTTAACTCCCTTA
Organism: Lithobates pipiens; assembly: GCF_037356315.1. Classification (NCBI taxonomy): domain Eukaryota; kingdom Metazoa; phylum Chordata; class Amphibia; order Anura; family Ranidae; genus Lithobates; species Lithobates pipiens. The sequence goes on along the minus strand of NW_027507789.1, from coordinate 57,455,908 downwards.
CATGCTATAACAGAGGTTTTAACTAGATTGTAGTTGCATACTTTGATATTTAGGTGATGCCACGGCATATCAAAGGCCAAGTTCACTTTTTTTTTTTTAAACCAAAATAGCATTAATGTACTTATTTTGCAAAAATAAAACGGCTTTGAATAAATTCTACACAGGCTTACCTCACTCTCTTGAGCTGTTTAAACACACTGCTCGATTACTTCTGCCTTACTTCCTGGTCAGACTTTAGGTCATGACACAGGAAGGAGTTGACCAGCTGATCTCATTAGCACGCACCCTGCATCATCTATCCACAGCTGTTCAACTCCTTCATGTGCAATGACCTAAAGTCTGACCAGGAAGTAAGGCAGAAGTAATCGAGCAGTGTGAACAGCGAAGAGAGAGTTAGGTAAGCTGGTGTAGAATGAAAAGCTGTTGAAAAAAAAAAAAAAGTGAATTTTCAGTGGCTATGAACTACTAAAGCACACAAACCAAGAACCAGTGCAATTTTTGGAAAAAAAAGAGCTTTCATGGGAATCTTAATTTAATGACTGGTGCAGTCGGAGTCACAATTATATTAGTGAAACAAAAAACAAAAACGCATATATGGATAAAGATGCTCACCAACCACCATGATGTTAAGCTCGAACCCTTGCTTCATTGCCTTTTTCCTCATCTGCTCCAAAATGGCATCTATTCCCACATATCCAAAATCCATGGCTGGCTTCTCCCCTACGGCTCGGGTGGGAAGGGGCTGCTTCATCCCTGCGTCTCTGATAATGTCTGTCATGTTGGCAGCGTACGGCTGAGTGTCCTCAATAACTGTTGGAGAAAGCCAAAAGAAAAAGGGTAAGTATTGTGGTTATACCTGTAGGAACACATTTTGGATTTAAAAGGAATTTACTTTATAGCCTGGGTCATACAGATCTCCTTTTAGAGCAACTGCACATTAACCAATTGCTACCCAGGCCAATTCTGAAACTTTGCGCCTACATGTAAAAATCATAATTTTTTTGCTAGAAAATTACTCAGAACCCCCAAACATTATATAGGTTTTAATTAGGGCTGCAACTAACGATTATTTTCATAATCGATTAGTTGGCCGATTATTGTTTCGATTAATCGATTAATAACCTTAAAAAAAAAAAAAAAAAAGTGGGTCAAATTGATGTTCATTTTCAACCACAGTGACGGGAAAATTTGGAAATAATAGAGAACTTCTTGGTCAAAGGACTTTTCAGACAGTGTATGTGGTTTTTGTTCAGAAATGAAGTGAAAATTTCAAACAAAATTCTTTCATTCAGCGAATGTACAAAGATTTTTCATCTGAATATTCTCACCTGAAAAATTGATCCCGTGAGGCCAGCATAACGCTCATTGCACATCTATGCAGTTTTTGCTTTTGATCTGTTTCTGCAGTGCTTTTTGCTGTGCGTTTTGATTTTTACGCACATGATTTTACGGCAATTTGCGTTTTTTGCATTTTTTTTGGGGCAGATTAAAAAACACAAATTGCTGCAAAAACGCATTACATTCTTTTCTGCAGCTTCTCCATTGAAGTATATTGAACCAAAAAAAGCACCGTTTTGCGTTAAAAGTCCCTGACCCTTTCCAAATATGCAGCGGCTGAAAAAAGCAGAGATATGAACGTGTCCCATAGGAAACCATGTAAATGAACTGTAGTGCGTTTCTGCAAAAAGCACCAATAAACATAAACATATAGATGTGAACCAGGCCTAAGACGTTTAGTAATATAATGGGGTTAAAAAGACTAAAATTAGCCCTTTATAGTACAAAAAAAGCAGATAATCACTACTGGAAGGGGTTCTTTTCTTTACTGTAGCACAGTGAAAGTAATATTTACAGTAGTGATTATATTTTTGTACTATAAAAAGGGCTCATTTTAGTTTTTTTTTAACCCCATTATGTTACTGGCCGATTAATCGATTATGAAAATAGCAATCGATTAATTTCATAATCGATTAGTTGTCGATTAATCGATTAGTTGTTTCAGCCCTAGTTTTAATAGCAGAGAGAAAAAAAAACAGTAAAGTTAGCAAAATTTTTTGCATAATGTGAAAGATGATGTTACGCCGAGTAAATGGATACCCAACATGTCACACTTTGAAATTGCACACACTTGTGGAATGGTGCCCAACTTCAGTACTTAAAAATCCCCATAGGCGACGCTTAACATTTTTTTTATAGGTTACCCGTTTAGTTACAGAGGAGGTCTAGTGCGAGAATTATTGCTCTCGCTCTAACGTTTGCGGCGATACCTCACATATGTGGTTTAAACATTGTTTATATATGTGGGCATGATCTAGGTATGCACTCGCAAGCATTTTTTTTGGATCACTGTTATTCCAAATTACAAGAAATGTAAAGATGCCTTAGGAATAGTGCATGACAGGCCCTCTTTACAGTGAGATCTGGGGTCAATAACCAAAAAAAGGGAGGATCCTGGCTTCCCAGTCGAGGCGGTGGCATTGTTTCAAATGCAGAGGCTGGGTGTGAACCCATAACGCGCCCGGCCGCCAAAAGATCATAGACACACCCGGTGGGCCAGATGGCCCCCGATTCTCTATGGTAAACTTCTGGCATGGACCAATTTTTCTCCCTCTTGCCGATCCTACAGGCAAGCTGGGAGAAACACCAGAGGGCGACGGGCAGGCACCATTCAGATATCCCCACTCAAAGTCGATGAAAAACAAGAAAACCGCAAGAAGGTTTCCTTTTAAATCCTACGGGACTTTTCACACCACTGCGTTACAGATGCAGTGCGTTTTGAAAAGTCCTGCATGCAGCATCCTTGGATGTTTAGAAATCCGCACCAAAAATGCAACTTCCCATTGAAGTGAATGGAAATCTCTGCAAAATCGTGGTAAAAAGTGCTGCGATTTAGCTTTTTTGGTGCATTTTTGAGTCCTAGGTCCATTTTTCACAAGTGCAGGCAACCCAAAAATACCAGAAATGCACAGCAAAATAACAGTAAAAATGCATACGCGCTTTTACTGCGATCTTGCTACAGAGTAGTGTGAAAGTACCCTTAGTATGGATGCACTTGGAATGCATTCAGCTGACAACTGTTCAGGAACGAAGCATGTCACTTATCCGGCTCTGCAGTGAGGAACACGTGTGCAACTCACAAATATCACAAGCCCAAAAACAGTGAACACATATGTATTTCAAATGTGTATTTAGCAGTTTGCCTGAGTAATGACTTTAACTACATGGCAGCAGTCCTACGGAGCTCCTATCAGCTGCCCATTAATCTGCATGCCTGTCCAACAACGAACACTCATGGTTAAGAATCTGGGCAGCCAAACCAGGATATGGTAATGAAGGTCAATGAGAAGTAGAAGAGGTTGATGACAGTACAAAGAACAGATCAGAGAAACATGTTGTCACCCGATTCAGATTCTGTATATTTGCTCAACAAGTTCTTACACAGATTTAGTGGCTGTTTCCAGGTGAAGTACAACAAGTACATGGAAGGGAAGGGAATGTTTACCATGCCCTGAAATTACATTTTGTATATTCATCTCATAATTCGGTGCCAATTGATGGATTTTTACAAATAAGCCATTAAAGGTGTGCTGATGGAGGCAACGTTTACTCCGACAATAGTATTAGTAAATGGCAAATATTACCATAGTAGGCCATTTACATAAACCATTATGGGGTGGCTTTCACATTTATATTTCCTTCCTGTTCCATACTGAGACTGTTATTTTAGATTAGTAAATGCAAACTCTAGTGTTCCTGTGTTCACGGAAAATGTTTTCAGTGAGCTAAAGCAGAAGTTTGCACTAAGAGAATGGAGCAGTGAAGCACAATCATTGTGCAGCACTATTAATCTGTTAACATAGGCATACATGGTAATCCCCATATGTTTGCAATTCTACCTTTCTGATGCAATGCAAGTATTTCTCAACATGCACCAAAAAGCTCTGTGATGGCTCTGAAAGGTTATATTGAACTTGCCATTGAAAATGAAGAGCAATATAGTGCACTGCTGTATCCTGCATACGAATGGGCCCCTAACAAGTCCCATCATGCCTCTGCGTGTCATACTTGTGGCTGTCAGAGTCTTGCTATGCCTCATGGGACTTGTGGTTCTGCAACAGCTGGAGGCCTGCTAATTGCATTTCCCTGATATAGTGGCATAATACACTTAGAACAGGGGTCTCCAAACTTTCTAACCAAAGGGCCAGTTTACAGTCCTTCAAACTTTAACTGGGCCGGACTGGGGCCATTGGGAGTAGAAATTGTCCTGGCATTAGTGGGAGTTAGTAATGCATCTTTGTTACCAGGGGGAGGACTAGTTCCCGATCGTTTATGTCTGTGGTAAGAATAGTGCCCCATCATTGGCATCAGTGAGAAGAATAATGCCCCATCATTGGCATCAGTGAGAAGAATAATGCCCCATCATTGGCATCAGTGAGAAGAATAATGCCCCATATCATTGGCATCAGTGAGAAAATTAGTGCCCCATATCATTGGCATCAGTGAGAAGAATAGTGCCCCATTATTGGTGTGTTTAAAAGAATAGCACCTCATTGTTGATGTCAGCGGAAGGAAAAAGGCACCAAGGACCAGATAAAGGCAAGTAACTGGCCCTTGGGCCACAGTTTGGAGACCACTGACTTAGAACATCAATTTAGCCATTGTTTGGTTTTAGGGAATGTATCATAAATTTGTACATATTCATTAACTCTTTTAATTATAGCCTGGCCTAAAAAACAAACAAAAAAACTCAAAACGTAAGAATAAACAGTTTGTCAAATAATGATGAAAAATTGGAAATTAGTATTGTGCTGGATGGAGAACTAGCCAGCAGATGGAGCTCTAGTCTCCTTTTCTCATACTCTGCGATTTTAGCTGTGCTAACAGAACTCCTATTGATAAAGACCAGCTCAAATATTGAGGGAATTCCTCCTTACTTCCTTTTAGGGCAGGAAACGATAGAACATCTCAAATGGGACACAGATGAGAAGGGCAGCTTCACACGGAGCCGCTGCACTTTGGCCACAGTGCAGTGTACCTACAGTTTTCATGCAGGGTTTCTGCACTTACCTATACACTATTATGTCCCGTGATTTTGGTGCGATTTAAGAAAGCACATCAAAACCACAGGGCATAATAAAAGTCTATGGGGAAGTGCAGCTAACCTGCCCAAAAACTATCGGTATACTTGCTTCAAACCTGCGCTGCATCCAAAGCGCATTAAGAGCAGTGTGAAAACGCACTTAAAAAAACGCACCCATAAGTGCAAAAGGGTTTAACTCCTGATGATATGGTCTGTGGCCTCCTGTACTGGTGACAATGACTCCCTTAACCACTTCCCGACTGCCCACCCCACAGTTACTGTGGCAGGGCGGCCCTCTATGCCAGATCACGTACGTGAACTGACACTTCCGGGGTTTGTATGCTTGCGCCGCTGCCAGTGACCCGCTCCCGCTGTGATCACACACACATAGCAGGAGCCCAGGAGCAGATACCACAGACTCTATGTCTGCCAGCACCCGCCAACTGTTTAGTACAGAGGGAGAATGGTGGTCTTCCTATGTAAACAAGGGAGACCATTGTTCTCAGCAGGGAAAACATTGGTCCTGTGTTTCTGCTAAGCAGGAACACAGATCCATGCCTTCCCATAGTAGAAGCACCTCCCACACAGTGAGTAAGCACTTGCTAGGAACACATTTAACCCTATGAGCGGCCCTGTTAACTCCTTCCCTGCCAGTGTCATTAGTACATCGACAGGGCATATTGTTTAGCATTGGTCACTGTATTAGTGTCACTGGTCCCCAAAAAGTGTTAGGTGTCCGTTTCGTCTGCCGAAATATCGCAGTCCCGCTACAAGTCACCTAGATCGCCGCCACTACTAGTAAATAAAAAATTGAAAAAATATCTCATAGTTTGTAGACACTATAACTTTTACGCAAACAAATCAATATATACTTATTGGGATTTTTTACCCAAAATATGTAGCACAATACATATTGGCCTAAATTGAAGAAACTTTTTTTATTGGATGCGTTTTACATTGTTAGAGCCGGTTCACACAGCGGGCGATGCGAGGCGACACGACTCGCCTCGCAAGTTGCCCCCGTTCTGTACAATGGAACCGTTCTGAGAGGAGCGACTCGAGTCGCTCCGACTCAGAAAAAAGGTTCCTGTACTACTTTTGGGCGACCTCGGGGCGACTTGCATTGACTTCTATACAGAAGTCATCTGCAAGTTGCCGCTGAGGTCGCGGCAGGTCGCGGCGAGGCAAGTCGGAGTCGCCTCGCCTCGCCTGCAGTGTGAACCGGCCCTGAGTCATTTTTTTGTTAACAACGCAAAAAAGCAGAAAAAACAAACAAAACAAAACAAAACAAACAAAACAAAACAAAAACAAAAAAAATGCAGAGATGATCAAATACCACCAAAAGAAAGCTCTTTGTGTGGGGGGGGGGGGATATTATATTTGTGTACAGCGTTGCATGACCGCGCAATTGTCACAGAAACGCAGTGCCATATTGGAAAAATGAAACATAAAAAGAAAAAAAGAGCGCAAAGCTGCCCTAGTGTGATACTGTGTAATACTAGAATACAAATTCAAATTAAAGGTTTCACAAACGTGGATCTGAAAATCACATTGTACAGCAAGGTGGATGTCTCTTCTCCTAGCCTGATAGAACGGGTTGGCTCCCAAAAATTAGTGATGTGAATGGGGGATGTATAAAGCAGACTCCACTTCCTCCTCATGTCCCATTGTGTAACTCGCGGCCGAGAGTGAAAGATTGTTAGTGAAGTAACTCCTTCTGCCTAGCAGAGCGGTTGCCAAGACAACACGTTTTGGAGGCGTGGCCTCCTTTTTCAGGTCCAGTAAATATTCTGGAGTTGAAGTGGTTAAAGTGGTTGTAAATATTAGTGATGGAATCTGAGCAAATCACATACATCTATAGTGTTTACTTATCTCTCTCTAAAGCTCTAAATGTAATTTCTCTTTGGTGTTTCCTTCCTCTGTTATCAGCACAAGTCACTTCTGAGAAGTTTTTCCCACACATGAGATAAATTTGTGTTTGGGAGGGAGGAAGGAGGGGAGGAGAGCTCAGAACTGAGCTCCTCTATTCAGAACACAGTTCTTCTGCTGTGTGGAGGGGGGTGTGTTCCTTTCCTCCAATCAGCTCTTACGTACTGTAACTGCAGCCTCTATGCCCCCTCCTCTGTGCTCCTGACAGATAAAGAAAGAAAGATTTTAACTTTTCTGCTCTTGTGAAGGGGTGTAGGGAAGAGAAGACTGCAGATAAACAAGTTAAACCTACACAGGAGGATTTGTTTCATCTGTGTGCATCATCTGAGGCTGTTCAATTAACTGGGTATATGTAAGGGTCTACAGCCACTTTAATATTGGGTCATAAAGACTGCAAGCAAGGAGAAATATCCCCAACAGGGTCAGAGAACCTGAATTTTAAGCTCCTCACTCTTTTTAGTGCTAAAAGACTTTGGTTGGAGCTAGGCTCCGCTGAGCCATCAATGTTGTAATCAATGCAGTGACTCATCTAAAAAAAAAAAAAAAAAAAAAAAAATACAATTGACCCCAAACTATTCTAGTTTCCTTTTAAGGGAATAATAAATTTAAAGTACCACTTAAAATAGTGTAATTATATTTTTTTATTATTATTATTTCAGATTTGCATTAGAAACACCAACAGGTAAGAAGCTGACTGGCAAGGTGTTGACTTCTACTCTCCTATTTCATTTCTGATTGTGTGCATAATGTTTCACCTGTGTGCAGGATTACAGAGTAAACAGTTTATTAGGCACCAGAGGCTTAGGCCTCTTTCACAAGGGCTTTCCCATCAGGTCCGCCTGTTGGTTTTTCAGGTGGACCTGATTTGATGCTCCATTCAGCCCTATAGAGTAGCTGTGACATGTCTGCTGGCACCCGGTGCTATCCGATGATGTCCACGAAATGCAGACAGATTAAAAACCATATTTTCCATCCGCCTGGTGGATCAAATGAAAAACGGACAGGTTGTCAATTTTCATTCAATCTCCCCATAGAGGAGAGGGGGGCTCCGACAGGTCCATCTCAGCACAGCGAGCCAGGACAGACCTGTCCTCCGCTTGCTCAGCGGGTATCAGCGGATTGATCCCCACTGAGCAAAAACTGAATCCGCCAGGCGGAAAGCCGGTGTGAAAAGACCAAGAGAGCACAAGGGAAAATATTTAGAAATGGTAACACCAGGATTTTATATCTCTGGCCCCGCTACTGCAAGGTCTAGCTAGGGTTCCCAAGGTATACAGAAAGTTACTAGTGAGCCATAGAAGGGGTTCATGATCCAATGGACACTAGCAAAAAAAAAAAAAAACTGGAGGCTGATGGAGTGGGTGAGGTTATAAGTATACATTGGGGGGCTGTCCCAGCAAAGATTTTTGCCTGTGTCCAATCTCCGGAAGATAGCTGCACATAACCCTTGGTCTTAGAACCAATTCCTGTACTGTAGGACTAAAATGTTGATCTGCCAGAAATACACGCCCTCAGCTCCTAAGTCCTGTGCAGGCTGATAGCACAAAGCATTGTTGTGGACTGAGTGGTGTCAGCCCTACTCAACTGTCTTTTGCTAAACTACTCAAACCTTCCCACTTTTCATTTTGTACAACATAAAGGCTGTTCATTTTAGGAGGGCTAATTAGTCTCTTTGAGATAACATGGAATGTCAGTCTGCACAGGACAGCCCTGAATTTTAATATAAATCAACGGGTATTTTTCGCACTCATAAAACAGATAAAACAAATACTTTTCAAGTGCATATTTAACAAATCTAAAGGGAGCAAATAAGAGAAGTTCAGTAGGTTTAGATACACTTTAAGAAGTGCAAATTATAGAAGATTGCAAATAAAATTATTATACGCACTAATTAAAGACTAGGGGATGCATTATTAATAATATCCCCAGTCTTGTCCATTTTGAAACAGGCACGCTTTTTCTAGTTTAGAATAAATATAAGATCCTTGGGTGTGTGTGGCACAAATATCTAGAACAGTGATTCTCAACCAGGGTTCCGTGGAACCTTAGCGTTCCTCCAGAGGTTGCTAGGGGTTCCTTCAGCATTGGGCCATTTCTGACTTTCGGATAAGTTCCCATCGATACATTGATATTTTTATCTATCTGTAAGGAGGTAAATCTTCCCAATGACCACAAGTCTAAGAACCATTCTTCCCACTGACCATCACACTAATGTATCATGAGTTGTAGATTTCTAATTTTTAGCAGGGGGTTCCCGAGACCCGAGAACTATTTCAAGGGTTCTCCAGTGTTGAAAAAGACTATTTAGAATGTACAAAGAAGCTAAACAATTATTTCAGTGTACTAATTAGTTTATGATGTAAAGGAAAAAAAGAAAAAAAAAAAAACAGTTTCCTGTTGTGGAGGGTGGTAAAGGAAATGTAACATTGTGTGCACTGATGCAGCTTGAAGTAGAGTCACTGATATTTAAAATATTTCTCAGGACTTCCAAGTAGATATTCTAGAGATAAAATATAGAAAGAAAAGGCCTAAACAGAGTTTTAAAAAATATATTATGGACACACATTTGAAGTGAAGTGATGTTTTGATTATGTCAGCTGAACAATTAGAACAACTGCTCCAAAAGTTTTAAATTTCCCCAAAATTTTGGCAAAAAAAAAAAAAGTTTATTTTAGGAAAATACACTGGAGCGAATGGAGGGTAAAAAATAATTCTCAAATAAGTTTCAGAAATTAACAGTTTAATAAATTAATTCTCAAATAAGAACACATAAGGAGCGAAAATCTAAACTAATGAGCAAAACTGAAAAAAAAAAAAAAAATTCAAATTTACCAAAATGTTGCTGTCTGTAAAATTGCTACATTTTCTCTGAAATCACTCTGCTCATCCCCAAAAAGCATTAAGAATTCTGTAAATTATGAATTAAAGATGTCAAAGGCTCATCAACATTATTGCAGGCCACAGAAGATATGCCTGGTTACCTCATTACCTACACAAGGTTTATACTGAGCTCAAAAAGAGAACCGTCCCACTGCTAGATAATGCCATAATGCAGGCCAGAGTCCTGTGTGATTACAGTTGTGAAGAGCTGAGGTCTTCGATTTTAGACTGAACACACCAGAGCAATCCCACTAGGAAGCTGTCACCTTGTCCTGTACTGCCAATGGGGAAATAAAGGAAAAAAAAAAAAAAAGGGGGGGGGGGGGTGGGTGGCACAAAAACCATAGGCGAATCAACAGGAGAGGGTGGCCGGCTCCCAATGGAGCAGTTCCCACATCTCCGTGGTGGCCACGGAGCAGATTGCACAGGGGTGCATCTATGGCTCCTTTTCAGGTCCTAATTCAGGCAAAATTTTAGCCCGATGTGTCCCTGAAATGGAGAACCGGGATGCACCAGGCCCCTGCTGTGAGCCGCGTCTGCACTAAGTGTGAACCCAGCCTAAAGATTTACTTTTAAGTGCCAAATTCACTTTTTTTTTTTTTTACAGCTCCCCTATGTACCAATATAGCATTAATGTACTTCTTTTGCAAAAATAAAAAAACAGCTTTCCATTTATTCTACACACCCTTCCTTACTTCATGGAAGTTTAAAAACCCTGTTCCATTATTTCTGCCTTACTTCCTGAACATACTTTAGGTCATGACAGAGGAAGGAGTTGACCAGCAAAGGGTAGATGATGCAGGGTGTATGTTAATGAGGTCAGATGGTCAACTCCTTCCTGTGTCATGACCTAAAGTCTGTCCAGGAAGTAAGGCAGAAGTAATGGAGCAGTGTTTTTAAACATCCATGAAGAAAGTGATGTAAGCGTGGGTAGAATAAATGGAAAGCGGTTTTATTTTTGCAAACAAAGTACATACATGCTATATTGGTACATTAGGGAGCAGGAATAAAAAAAAAAAAAAAAAAAAGGAGAAGGGTTAACTTGGCATTGAAAGGGCTTCCCTGCATATTTCTTATGCTCTCTAGCCATTTGCAGAAAAAGGTACAAACTATTACCTCCTCACAGTTCTGTAATTGGTCTTAAAGTGGAAGTAAACCCATTGATTTAAACAGTTAAAAAAAATAAAAAAAAAGACTTGCCAGGAATGCTAACTGCACATTGGCTGTGCTCTCAGCCAAACTATCAAACCATCCAATGGCTGGTGTCATAACGAATCACATGTGCAGCACCATAGCAGCTGAAGATTAAACAGAGGCAAAGATGGCAGCTTGGCTTGGCACCTTGGCTGAAACCGATAGGGGAGTTTACTTCCACTTTAAACCAAGTCACCAGTTACAGCGTAGTACAGTACTGAACGAGAATTAAATGAAACTGAAAATAAACTTCTCAGTGGACAACTTTCACCTGTTTCAAGAAACAGGTTATCCTGGGGGGGGGGGGGGGGGGGGGATACATGGAATGAGGAAGCCCTTTTCCATGCACATCGAACCATTCTTCTACAAAATATTCTGGAACGCAGGTGAAAGTATATACGAGCTGTGAACTTATTAACCATATTGATCAGGTCAATGATGACTCTCCAATATTAAATAAAAAAAACACAAAATAAAAATAAAAAATAAAAAAAACACACACCACATATTATTCCAGTTTTATCTTTAAAATAGGCTACAATTTCCTTTTCGCCCATCTTCTTTGTAAGAAATTAGAACTAAAGAGTCCTAACATTATTACATTTTCTGCTATGTTTTGATGAATCGGAGCCACAGCAACTTGAAATGGTTGCCAATGTTCTCTCAGGGCCTAAATATCTGCCTAAACTCGCAGCAAGCATTCCTCAACTGTACCGCTCTTCCTTAACCAATTCAGTTACTCTGCGATAGAACACTTAAAGTGATACTAAACACACACTGTTTAATTTACATTGTCCCTTCTCTTTCTGCATATGGATGATGGCAATGTAATTTTTACTTTTAAATTAAAAAAAATACAGCCTTGGAAATACAGAGTAAAAATAAATAGGTTTTAAATTGTAATACAAATATAATTAATATATATGAAATCAAATCTTAATTTTTTGGCAATACCATAGTGAGGTCGGATTTCTGCCCCTCCAGCCTGTGTCTTAGGACAACAGGAAGGTGAAGCCTCCATCAATCAAGATGTAATATCCCTCCCCCATAGTGTTTAGCTGGTTAGTGGACACGGAGGAGGAGGTAGGACGTGGGATGTCATTAACCACTGTGTATACGCCTACATGTGTGACTCTATAGTGACATGGCCTGCTCAAATGTGATGAGGAGAAAATGCTCACAGCAGAAAATACACTGAAAACATGTGCACTAGCTGCCAACATCCTGCTCTGCAAAATACTCAACTGCATTGGGGACATAAACAGAAGTGGGAAAAAACAGAATCGATCAGAACAGCAGGATCAACCAGGTTTTTTACAGAATGCAGAAAACGATAACTCATAGTGAGTTAGTATAAACAGAATGCAATACACCATTTATTGATAGATTTTGATGATGTGGGTTTAGTGACACTTAACCGCTTCCGGACCAATTTTACTGTGGCAGGTTTGCTCCCCTGCGTGAGCAGTCGTAGCTGTACGTTGGCTCTTTAACACACCTCCGGCGGCGCCCGCGCCTGAAGCGTGTCCCCGGAGCCGATGCGAGTGCCCGCGATCGTTCGTGACAGAACGAGAATGGGGATGTGTGCGTGTGAAAACGCACAAATCCTGGTTCTCTCAGGGGAGAGGAGAGAGATTGCGTTCATACCAAGTATAAACACTATCTCTTTCCTCCCCTAGTCAGTCCCATCCCCCCTAAAAGTCAGAACACACCTAGGGAACACAGTTAACCCCTTGATCGGCCCCTAGTGTTAACCCCTTCCGTGTCGGTGTTATTTATACAGTAATCAGTGCATTTTTATAGCACTGATCGCGGTATAAACGTCACTGGTCCCAAAAATGTGTCAAAAGTATCCAATTTGCTTGCCGCAATATTGCAGGATCGAAAAAGAAAAAAAATAAATAAAAATCTCTGATCACTGCCATTACTAGTAAAAAAAAAATAATAAAAAAATAATAAAAATGCCATAAATCTATCCCCCCATTTTGTAGACGCTATAACTTTTGTGCAAACCAATAAATATATGCTTATTATGATTTTTTTTTTACCAAAAACATGTAGAAGAATGCATAGCGGCCTAAACTAAGGAAAACTTTTTTTTTTTTTTTAATTGGGATATTTATAGCAAAAAGCAAAAAATTGTGTTTTCAAAATGGTCGCTCTTTTGTTTATAGCACCACAAACAAAAAAAAAACAAAAAAACGCAGAGGTGATCAAATACCACCAAAAGAAAGCTCTATTTGTGGTTAAAAAAAAGAACGTCAATTTTGTTTGGGTACAGCATCACATGACCGCGCAATTGTCAGTTAAAGCGACGCAGTGCCGTATCGCAAAAAATGGCCTGGTCATTTAGCAGCCCAATCTTCCGGGGCTAAAGTGGTTAAAGTATAACTAAAAGGCAGTTTTGGACATTGAGAAAATTCCTCCTCTCTATTTGTCCTGGTTACCGTTGTAATTGAAAGTGAAAGAAAATCCCAAATTTTGGATTGTCCCCAGAAAAGTAATAGGAGATGAAATCTTCCAATGGGGACATTAGTTCTGAACTGGGGATCCCTAAAGAATTTCTTTAACGTGCAGAGATTTCCTGTTTGGCTATGGGACAGGAAGTGAAATCTCCGCAATGGGACACAGATGGCAAAACTGACAGGAGTTATAACCCTCACTTGCTCTATCCAAAAAAAAAAGGTTTTGCCAATAGTTCTACTTTTAGCTATAAGACATTGGCGCCTAGGTTCCTGTGCCCACAAACCCAGTTCCCTGAGCACCAAGAAAACATTCAAGACTTGCCACCAAGAGTGGATGACAATTTTCATAGCCTACAAAAATCAAGAACCAAGAGTTCTCAATGGTTTTATGAAGGCCAGAAGGTGCCAAAACAGTCTGAACATTGCCCCATCCAAAGCCAGCCACAGACATTGGATAGTTGCCAAATCTGGTGCCAATGATTCTTACCACTGGTTATCAGTGCAGATGACCCCAGTCAAGTTTCCCAGCTGATTGGACGGTTTCATTTTTATAGCGGATCAGTAAAATTTCATCCAGAGAAAGGCAAGTTGGCACCAGATCTTTCTAGACACACCACCATCTTTTTCCTGCTAAATTTTTATCAGAAAGGCCAGTGTTTGAGGAACATTATTCATCTTAAAGCCCAATCATTTCTAAAGGATAACCTGTGGCAAACACAGGCCTGGCAACCATAATGTAACACATATGTCTGAAACCACAAGTAAGAAAGACTAAACATTTAAGGGAAAAAATGAAGACATGAAAGCCCTGACTTGATGTCAATTTTACATCAAACGAAAAGAACAGAAAGCTACACAACACCAACCTAACCTCACGTCGGAGCAGATTTATAAAAAGTAGAACTTTGCTCCACAACCAGCAATCACTTTCATGTTCTATTCTCTGAGAAAATAAAATGGTACAGATGAAAATGTTCCAGAAAAAATAAAATTGTGTGCGCTCAAACACTTCACTAAACATGGCATCGTGTTCGGCACGATCACATGATGAGTAAAGTTTCACCCTAATTACTGGTTAGGGGATGGTTTCCACTCACAAGGCATTTGCTTGACATGACCACCCTTTATCAAATGAAACAAAAAGCCAAATGCAGGAGTACCAACTTTTCATCATAAGCTGGCTAAAGCAGCATACTGGTAAATTTTATTTTTTTTCCTTAATACATTTTGCACTAAAATTTTATATATAGTCTTATGTTCTTTATGTGACCCCCATCAAATCATTCCCTCCATCCATTACCTTTTAGAATGTAAGCTCTACAAGCAAGACCCTCCTGTATTGAACTGTACTGTAATTGTGCCGTCCCCCCCTCTACATTGTAAAGCGCTGCCTAAACTGTTGGCGCTATATAAACCGTGAATATTATATCACACCGCACTCACGTGAAGCCAGCCATGTATGGATCAAAATTTGAACGGTTCAGCAGGAACCAGCAGAATTTAGAGGGGGGGGGGGGGGGGGAGGGTTTAAGTGCCCAGTAAGCAAGTGGTTAATTAACTACTTCAGTGCAGCCAGCCTGTCAGATTTTTTTTTCATATTCTGATGCTCTGGGAAATGTGGGAGGGATTCCCACATCAACTCTGATTGTGTTGATGGGGAAGGCCCAGCAATTTTCTTCCCTTCAACCCGTGGTCGACGGAAAGAAGATTGCATAATATATGGCCTTACCCAAAGTCAACCATAGATGGATAGAATCTGGATAGAATCTCAGCCAATTCAGCAGGGACCGGCCAAGAATTGATCCATGTATGGGCATGCTGATTGCACAAGTCGATCCATTGCTCGACTTGGGTACAACCAACATATCGGATTTTTAGCATGCGATAATAAATGTGTTTTTCTGGCATGGACGATTTCCCCAGCTGAGATTCCCCCATCAACACTGACCTGCAGGAAACCCAGGGTTGCAGGAAAGAAAATAGCATCATCTTTGGCCTGCTTTAGAATGACATCCTCCTTCCAATGGACACAATGGAAAGTGGTAGTATGAACTAGAAAAGCAAAGTAATTTCAGCAGCCGAAACATATCGTCTGAAAATGGTGTCATTGGCGTTTTGCTGATAATGGTGCCGAAAAAGCACGCGATTTTTACCACGATTTAGCCGTGATTTTACCACCATTTTTACTTGCTTATGGTGTGTTTTTCCTAGGTTATGGGCCTAAAAAAAAAAAAAAAAAAAAAACGCATTAAAAACGTAACATGGGTGGCGTTATTGATGAATTCTTGCTGCATTTTCAATGCGGAGGTGCGTTTTTGGTGGAACAGCTAAACAGGAAGTCAGAAGAACTCCGTAGAACAGTAACACTCAGAATTAAAAATGCTTCTAGGGGAATGCTAGAACCATCATTCAGCTTTCTATTGGTTTTTCTGTGCCGTAGATTCCTGTCTGGTAAAATGTTGTCCCCTGGAAGTACGAGGAAATCTCTCTAACAGAGCCCTGGATAACCGTAAAGCTTGGCTGGGATTCTAACCTTTTCCACCATTCTACCCAAAACGATAGAAAAACAAAAAAAGTTTGGTTGGTCGGGTGTGGATACAATTTAAAGGCAGAAGATCAGATCTATATGAATTGGTTGTTGGTTATACGTTCACTTCATTATGGTTCTACTCTTATACAGCAGAATGCTTTGTACTTGAATGGGTCAGTGTGATGAGCCCTGATACAGACCATCCACTCCTCCTCCTCTGATGGATAGCATGGCTGGCTCCCCACTATCTCCCTTACTTTAGAGGCTCAGTATAAACAGGAAGCTTTTAACATCTCGTCTGTTTGTCAGGGTGACAAGATCGGCAGAGAACAAAGATGCCAATGCGCTCTACATACAGCCCATTGAACCAGTAATGGCACCACAGATGTTTTGACTTTATATAAATATATATAGAAGGGGTTTTTCTTCTCAATGGTTTGTGGGCAGAAATGTGGTCATGTAAAGTGTTGGAACATTTGTAATTTTGGACTGAAGGTTGAAGACCTCCCACATCTCTCACATTTTGATGGGGGGTAGGCCATAGGCCAGCTCATATTTTCTCCATCCCAACATGTTACTGAAGCAGCTGTGGTTGGTGGAGAAAAGCCTCTTCATGCCAAAGTTTGTTTTTGGTGTAAAGAGAGAAACCACTTTTAAAGGAACTTTTACTTGATTACAATGCCCCAAAACTGCCATTCCCATACAAACATAGAAGAGTGACAACAACAAAAGAAAGACCAAGTGGAGTATAAGTAGGACTGACTCAATGAACCACTCTTCTATATTTCCTACTTTTAAGATCAGACTCCTTTTTTGGAACACATTAGCACTATTATGTTCATTATTGATTTTGGGTTCTGTACGTAAAGATATGAGTCGTAAAAGGACTTGGTCAAAAACAGACCTCTATGTAGTAGTTCCTACTACAGTGATTTTCAGATTCCGGACTATAGCACAGGTATGGAACGTGCATACTAAAGCCAAGTACACACAGGTGCTTCACACCCGTGGAAGTCGACCCAAGCCCATCGAACACTAAACATTCAAGTCAATGGGGAAGAACTGCAAACGTTCAAACTGTGTGCAATGCAGTTGTGGTCCATTTGTTGGCAAAAATGGGGTGAAAACAGGCTGTGAGGAGTTACATCACTTCATAACCCGCCTATCAGAGTGCGATCCAAACACAGATTGGGCTTCAGAGGCAAGAAAGATTTAGACACATGTCTAAATCTACTCTAAGCCTTATCAGGAGCCATACACATTCTATAACTGTCACAAAAAGTAAGAGATTTCAGATTTGTTCATTAAAATAGCCACTGCTGTGTTCTCCTCTCCCTTCATCCCTAACCTCAGCTGGTTCCATCTTCAAAGGAGCTCTGCTGTGATCCAGGAGGTGAGAGTGGCCTGTGGGACCTCCGCCTGGCTCCACCGGACTCTTATGGTCAGGACGCTGCTCGGCGCCATCTTGCTGGAGTCCGGAAGTAGTGCCCTTTGGCCTCTAGTATCTATGGATCCACCATTTTGGTGTGGACTGGAACTGAATGTGATGCCGCCCGGAAAAGGAACCATCTTGTGCCACCCGTCCAGAGCAGTCCCTCCTGCCTAGGAGTGTTTCCAGCTTTCCCTATGGAGCTGCACTGCCGAAAAACGTCACCCTTCATCCTCCAGTGGCCTGGACCCCTGCTGACCCTCCGGTTCCTTCATCCCCCAAGAACCCAGATTGGGTGAAAGTTAAGGGAGGAGGCATTTACCCACAAGAGTTCTGGGATACCCCACTGTGCCCTGGAAGCTCTTTACCGGGGAGTACCCCCAGTCACTGAGAGTCCCCCCTGAGAAGGGACTGAACCCTGGCTGGACCCACAGCCCTCCCCGGATTTGGCGTCCAGCTCCCAGGGGGTGACCGTCCACTACCATACGATAGCATGAAATTCTAGCTGTGTATGTACATAATTTTCTGAAAATCGGCATTCAGAGCACACAATAGCGCAATTATTGACTTACACATTGACCATGTGAATGCTTTACATTTTAACACTTGACTTGGATTATTTACAGAAGTGATGTGATGTTTAATAATGCAGGTGACCCCATTCTGTCACTTCCCTCGTGCTAGTGTACTTATTGGAATGTTGGTCTATAAACGCAGCATTGTTCATTAGAGCAGCCGTTGCCTGTGATAGCAGTATGGATTGGGTGGATGATGACAATGAGAGTTCTTCCATAGTAGGTGTGATGCTTGGAGCTTTGGTGAATCCGAAGCAAGAAAAAGGACAAAAATAATACAGGATATGGAGCAAGGAGAAGCTGAGGAATCCTGATCAATTTTTCCACAAGGATCTACTGTGAATTAAAAGGAAACAAATCCAGATGATTTCTGAACCCATCTGTGGATGTCAGAAGAACGTTGGACATTCACACTGACAGTATTTCATAGGTTCTGATAAGAAACAGGCAAAAAAAAAAACATAAATAAAAACTAATTATTGTTATTATTGCACCTCTGTCAGCGTTATATGGTTTGTTTTGACCCTCTAACTGCTACATTGGCATAACAGCATGTTCTGTTGAAAAGCAACAAAGTTACTGGCCAGATCACCAGGTGAAAAAAGAAAAATCAAAAAAAAAAACAAAAAAAAAAAAAAAACAACAACAACAACAACACTATTGCAGTCATCACTAAGAATTGCTAAGCTGCACTATAATAACAGTTTAACCACTTTCAGACCAGACCAATTTGCTGGTCAAAGACCAGACCACTTTTTGCGATTCGGCACTGCGTCGCTTTAACTGACAATTGCGCGGTCGTGCGACATGGCTCCCAAACAAAATTGACGTCCTTTTTTTCCCCACAAATAGAGCTTTCTTTTGGTGGTATTTGATCACCCCTGCGGTTTTTATTTTTTGCGCTATAAACAAAAATAGAGCAACAATTAAAAAAAAAACGCATTATTTTTTACTTTGTTATAATAAATATCCCCCAAAAATATATAAAAAAACATTTTTTTCCCTCAGTTTAGGCCGATACGTATTCTTCTACATATTTTTGGTAAAAAAAAAAAAAAAAAAAAAAAAAAATCGCAATAAGCGATTATTGATTGGGTTGCGCAAAAGTTATAGCGTTTACAAAATAGGGATAGTTTTATAGCATTTTATTAATAATTTTTTATTATTTTTTTTTACTAGTAATGACAGCGATCAGCGATTTTTATCGTGACTGCGACATTGTGGGGGACCCATCGGACATTTTTGACACATTTTTGGGACCATTGTCATTTATACAGTAATCACTGCTATACAAATGCAGTGATTGCTGTGTAAATGACACTGGCAGTGAAGGGGTTAACCAGTGGGTGGCAGTGTAGGGGTTAAGTGTTCCTAGGGGTGTGTTACTAACTGTGGGGGGGTTGGGCTTTCATTTAGTGAACACTGATCTCTGCTCCAATCACATGGAGCAGAGATCAGTGTCAATAGTTGCTAGGCAGAATGAAGAAATGCTGTTTACAACGGCATTTCTTCATTTGGCCGCTCCGTGAGACGATCGCGGGGATGCCCGCGGCGATCGAGTCCGCGGGTCCCGCGACCGGACTCACGGGGGTCCCGACCAGCGCGGGAGCCGCCGCTGGCACGCTCCCGATGGCAGGGCGGCAAATTTAAAGGGACGTACATGTACGCCCATTTGTCTGCCCGTGCCATTCTGTCGACGTACATCGTCGCGCGCTGGTCGGCAAGTGGTTAATGGGGTTTAATGCTTCAATACTGGGTTTAATAAGTGGTTGTAAACCCTTACATAATCTACCCAGTGAAGTGTCGGATGAAACAAATCCTCCTACATATGCTGTACCTGTTTATCTGCAGTCATTTGTCCTGTACAGCCCTATAAAAAAAAAAAACTGAGAAAGAAAAAAAGGAAGGATGTTTTACAGCACAAAGCAGTGGGCGGAGAACTGAAATTACACTCTGCAGAGCTCAGCGAGGAGAGCTCAGTGAGCTGATTGGAAGGAAGAGACACACCCCCCTCCACACAGGAACAGCGCTGGGGCTCTCAATCAGCTAGAAGTCCTTCTCATCAGTTTTTCTCTTGGAATCAAGAAAACTTGTCAGAAGTGATTCATGCTGATAGAGGAACGAAGCAACAGACAGAAATGAAACTTAGTGCTCTGGATTGAGACAAGTGCACAATAGAGAGGGATATGCTTTGTTCATATTTCATGTCTGGGGTTTACAACTGCTTTAAAAATTACTTCAGCATGCAAACGGAGGTTTCTGAAGGTGTCTTTGTATAAGAGATCACTGGACGTTAATAGCTTTTGTCATTTCCCATGACCATAAATAAGAAAAGAGGTCGGGATGATATGTGCCGTTTTCTTTCTTGATGTGCATCATGGGACCAAAGCTGGACATGGTGGACATGACTTTGTATTTATTAATCCTCAGCTGGAACAAACTATCCACGTAGTGTTTGCTTTCATACATGACCCCAAAGTGTCGTTTCAAAGGGATCTTTTTTATGTGCAAGATAGGATTTGGCTTTCAAGCTTTTCCCACCCCATAAAGCATAGGAGCTGCAGCTCATCCAAGACTGACCGTCAGCACACAATTAGGCAGATTGAGCTCCTCTTATTTCTGGACACTTTCCTAATCCCACTGTATAACGGCCCGCTTACAATACTGTCACAGTGTGAAGGGCAGAGACGCGGCAGCGACATTCACTTCCTGCCAAACTCCCGTCTCCTCATCCCACTGTCATTTCTCTCGCCATGTGGAGAAGCAGATAAACGATTCCGCATATTTATTAAAACAAAAACATTTACACAACACCTTACTGTGCGCAGCTAGCAATAAGTATGTTAAAGGAAAACTCCAGGAAAAAAGTACAACCAGTGGACTACTAATGGTATTCGGGAGGCACTGATGCTACTCTACAATCATGAAGACCAATCTATATACCAGTGCAGTGACCATACTGGGCAAAGTTAACAGGTTCACTTTACTGGAAGAACCCCTAGAGCAGTGATGGTGAACCTTGGCACCCCAGATGTTTTGGAACTACATTTCCCATGATGCTCATGCACTCAGCAGTGTAGTTGAGCATCATGGGAAATGTAGTGCCAAAACATCTGGGGTGCCAAGGTTCGCCATCACTGCCCTAGAGACAGCAACAAAGCTTGGGGGGGCCTTCATGGTATCAGCAGTGGAGGTTTTCTTTCAAGATGTTGTTTTAAGTAAACCTATCAATTTGCCCTGAATAGGCACCTTCACTCCTTTGCCACATTGTTGCTCTATTGTCCTCCAAGTACCAGGTTCACCTTACTTGTGGAGTCCCTAAAGACAGAACAAAGTGGCAGGAGAGCAAAGGAGAGTATCAGTGGGTGAATGCCGATTTCCCAGGAGAGCCTGTCACTCTGAAATGAAGGGGCAAGGTTTATATTCTTGCCTGGTACTCTTTGTGGTGAGCATCAGCAATGGAGGTTGTTCCTTCAAGAGAAAAAGGTCTTTCGAGAGGATATTGTTTTAAGAGATCCTATTCTTTTATCATGAATGAGCAAAGCTGATACTACCACCAATACTAACCTTCGCTCCTCTACTGCCTCGTTGCTCCAAGTGTCCTCCAAGTATCAGGTTCACTTTACTGTAGGAACCCTTAAAGACAGCAACATCAAGTGAGCGAAGGGGAGTATGAAAAAACAACCTCCACCCACCAATGCTTAAGTTGGCCATAGCTTATTTCAGTGCATCACTAAAACAAATGGCTTTAGAAATGAACAGTCCTTTTATATTCACTTGGTAACCATACAAATAGCACAATTCCTGCCCCTTCATGTCTACGCTCATTTCTCCACTTTATCTCAGGAGGAAGCCATAGTTGTCACAAATTGGACCATCAAATACATCCGTCTATGTTCATCCCATTACATGGTGGATTGATGGGACTAAGGCAGCCCCATTGATTTCTTTCCTTCCTTCCACCACAGGTGGATGAAAAGAAAATTGCTTGATTCTCCCATCACACAGTTAGTGTTAATGGGGGAATGGCTCCGGTAGCGCTTTGGTGTTCTGCCGTCAGAGGGCGTAGGAACCTTTCCAGCTGGCGTTCAGTCAAAATAGCCAATTCATTGAGATCTTCAATCAAGTCACTTTCGATTACTGAAAACGATCAATAATTAGAGATTTTGGCGAGTTGCCGTTTTGACAACACCAAACGCGTACATTCTGGTACACGAAGACTTGGCTGTTTTGACACAACAGCGGCTAATGAGGAAAAAGCTGTTGCCGCTTCAGAGGCGGCCATTTTATTGGTTAGTATCGGAGGGGACTAACAATGTCTGCTTATATCGTGTACCAGATTGCATATAGTGCCCGATGCCGTGTATAAACAGCAAATCATCAAATTCTCTAATTACTGATGGTTTACAATAACCGGAATTAACGTGTTGGAGATCTCGACAAATTGGCTAGTTTGACAGAAAACAATGATTACTGCTAGAAGCTATAGCCACCGACAGTAATCAAGTGTACAAAATCCTACAGGCTAGTTGTACCCAAGTTGTTTGATGGGTCGACTTGGACATGGATCAAATACTGGCTGTCCTTGCTGAACCACCCGAGATTTGATCCATGCATGGCTGGCTTAATAGTTTATACAAGATGAGGTTCTTTGAGCTTTTTAATGCACAGGACAAGCATGCAGCATTTCTGACCAGATCAACTGGTATCTTCTGTACTTTCTAAATATGTACTTAACCTGAAAATGAAAAAAACCAATGCAACCATCACATCTAAGGACTGGTAAAGCTGCAATACACATAGCTCCCAACTGTCCCTGATTTTGAGGGACTGTCCCTGATTTGGAGCAATAGCCCTCTGTCCCTCTTTCTCCCTCATTTTGGTCTGATCCATATAGTTGTATATATAAAACGCACTTTTTATCTTTCAGAAAGTGTTTCCCAGTGCTAAACCTTTCATCCAAATTCTAAATTGGTGCATTTTAAATTTTAAAAGCCAATATAAAGGAATAGTAGTGCTAAAAAAAAAGCTCTTGTGGATTTAATTAACCTTTTGTTTTGGATAACTCTCCTTTAAGAGGGTGTGGCAGGGGGCGTGTCCTATGCCTACATACATTTACTAGTAGGTGTCCCTCATTCCCATCTCAAAATGTTGGGAGGTATGAATACGCGAGGGAAAAAAGTATTTGATCCCCTGCTGATTTTGTACATTTGCCCACTGAAAGAAATGATCAGTCTATAATTTTAATGGTGGTTTACTTTACCAGCGAAACAAAATAACTACAAAAAAATCCAGAAAAACACATTTCAAAAAAGTTATAAGTTGATTTGCATTTTAATGAGTGAAATAAGTATTTGATCCCCCATCAAGATTTCTGGCTCCCAGGTGTCTTCTATACAGGGAACGAGCTGAGATTAGCACTCTCTTAAAGGGAGTGCTCCTAATCTCAGCTTGTTACCTGTATAAAAAGACACCTGTCCACAGAAGAAATCAGATTCCAATCTCTCCATCATGGCCAAGACCAAAAGAGCTGTCCAAGGATGTCAGAGACCAGATTGTAGACCTACACAAGGCTGGAATGGGCTACAAAACCATCGCCAAGCAGCTTGGTGAGAGGTTGACAACAGTTGGGGAGATTATTCGCAAATGGAAGAAACACAAAATAACTGTCAATCTCACTCGGTCTGGAGTTTTAAATGATCATGAGAACGGCGAGGAATCAGCCCAGAACTACATGGTAGAATCTTGTCAATGATCTCAAGGCAGCTGGGACCATAGTCACCAAGAAACAATTGGTAATGCACTACTTCTGAGAGGTGTGCAAACTTGATGGCCTCTGATTGCCAATAAGGGTTTGGCAACTAAGTCATGTTTTGTGAAGGGGTCAAATAGTTATTTCACTCATTAAAATGCAAATTAATGTATAACTTTTTTGAAATGCGTTTTTCAGGATTTTTTTTTGTTGTCATTCTGTCTCTCCCTGTTAAAGTAAACCTACCATTAAAATTATAGACTGATCATTTCTTTGTCAATGGGAAAAAGTATAAAATCAGCAGGGGATCAAATACTTTTTCCCCTCAATTTACATGATTTTTTTTCAGTTATGGGTTCAGATGGGCTTTTACTTTATTTCTTCACTGCCCGAAATAATTGGGCTGAGTTGACTTTAGGGCTGCAACTAACGATTATTTTCATAATCGATTAGTTGGCCGATTATTGTTTCGATTAATCGGTTAATAACCTTTAAAAAAAAAAGTGGGTCAAATTGACGTTCATTTTCAACCACAGCGACAGGACAATTTTCAGACAGTGGATGTGGTTTTCGTTCAGAAATTACACTAAAATTTTAAAAACAGAATGTTAAAAACAAGTGAAAATTTCAAACAAAATTCTTTCATTCAGTGAATGTACAAAGATTTTTCGTCTGAATATTCTCATCTGAAAATAGGCGTGGCCAGCATAAGGCTCAGTACACACCTATGCAGTTTGCTTTTGATCTGTTTCTGCCGTGCGTTTTGATTTTTGCACACATGATTTTACTGCAATTTGCTTTTTTTTTGGGCAGATTAAAAAACATAAATTGCTGCAAAAACCCATTACATGCTTTTCTGCAGCTTTTCCATTGAAGTATGTTGAACCAATAAAGCACCATTTTGCGTTAAAAGTCCCTGACACTTTCTGATGTGAACGTGTCCCATAGGAAACCATGTAAATGAACTGTAGTGCATTTCTGCAAAAAGCACCAATAAACACATAGATGCAGATCTAAGACATTTAGTAACATAATGGGGTTAAAAAAACTAAAATTAACCCTTTATAGTACAAAAAAAAAAAAAAGCAGATAATCACTACTGTAAGGAGTTCATTTTTTTACTGTAGAACAGTGAAAGTAATATTTACAGCAGTGATTATTTGCTCGTTTTGTACTATAAAGGGCTCATTTTAGTTTTTTTTAACCCCATTATGTTACTGGCCGATTAATCGATTAGTTGTTTCAGCCCTAGTTGACTTGCACATTTAAACATCTATTCATAAAAATACAAAATACTTTTTCAGTTGTGACCACATACCTAAAGCATGCAAAAAAAAAATATGGCGATGAAGTCAGAAGTATGAAGATTGTGACTGGCCAGGCATCATCTGATAACACTGAAAAAACGATAAATCCTAGATGTACTGTTATGTGAAACCGAGTAGACGCATAACATGTATGGCCTGCAGGCAATGCAGATCAAATGTAGGATAAAGAAAGATTTCCTAATCACTGAAATGTCCTTTAGAAAGGGGATCTAGAGATTTATATTTTTTTTATTGAGCCATACATCATTATCAAAGACATCCAATTAAAATGCAATTCAGAAACTAGTAGGGAAGAATACTACAATGGAAAAGATTGTATGTATACAATTAGATTATAACCCCATAAACAGATTTTTTTTTCAATAATATTCTAAACTAGTAAGAAAATGCCAATACAAAGAGCACTGACACGGGGTGGGCAGACTGCCCTTTATAAGAAAGCTTAATTACACTTATTCTTCCTGTTGCAGCCACCTAAGTGCTAGGCCCCGAGCAGCACCCTGTTAAAGACCAACAATAGTGACCTTTCTCTATCCTCCGCCAGCTGGTCCAGGAGAGGATGTGGGGCTGTGCTGGGGAGGAAGGGAAGGAGAGGCTAGCCCTACAGAAAGAATAAAAAGGTCCCCGGAGGAGGGGGGGGGGGGGGGGTGGGAGGAGAAGGGGACACACACACTAGGGGAGGTTTATCACTTCCTCATACAGGCCTGTGAAACTTTATAGATTTAAATGCAAACATGTGTTGCGAGGGATTGGTGCTATTTGTATATGTATACACTAGCACATACCAGACATGAAGGCAGAAGGGGGAAAAAAAATGATTCCAGATACGCTTGGTGAACAAAAGTCCTGAATAGAACGAGGAGCCATCAAGTTCAAAAGCAAACTTTTTTTTTTTTTTTTTTTTTTTGCTGAAGGGATTATTCAGTTACATTCCCAGCTCTGCATTTGTCCATGGCGTGTTTGCATGGGTTACCATTTATCAAAATGATTTCTTTGGAAATTGCACCAACAATGTAGAATTTTAAAGTCTGGGGAGAAAAAAAATTAAGTCAGCAGCTACAAATACTGTAGCTGCTGACTTTTAATATATGGACACTTACCTGCCCAGGGAGCCCAAGATGTTGACACACCAGCTGATCTTTGGATCGGCTCCCGGGTGCTGCCGCCACCATTCCTGGTAAAGGAAACCGGCTGTCATGCCTTTCAGTTTCACAGCCAGTTCCCTACTGCGCTTGCGCGCTGCAGTTTCTAATTGGCCGGCGGCAGGGGAAGGAGAAGTTGGGCCGAACTTCCAAGGGACGGCGCAGCAGCGCAGTCTCACAAAAGTGGGGAAGGGTACCTGTCAAGAACAAGTAACCGTTCCCCCTCCCTTCCCGAAATGTGGCACCGGGGGTGTGTGTGTGTGTGTGTGTGTGTGTGTGTGTGTGTGTGTGTGCGTAGGAAGAAGATAAGCAGAAGTTCCACTTTTGGGTGGAACTCTGCTTTAAGTTTTGTAAAGAAATGTGTTGAAGCGTTAAAGTGCAACTCCCGAGCTGTGCCTGCTCTGCATGGATTAACTGCTTGTTTTGTCAAGGGGTGTCCAGAAAGCTGTACCACACATCCAATCCTTGGCTCCAGCAGCAAACAACACTCCCCCATGATCCATTGGTGGCCCGTTCCTGTCTGTGCCAAGTGAGATTAAGCAATGCCCCATCTTTGGTATTAGGGGAAGAAATAGTTATTGTCAGTGGGAGCAATGGTGCCCCATCGCTGGCGTCAGTGGGAGCAATGGTGCCCCAAGGACCAGATGAAGGCAAAGGGCCGCAGTTTGGAGGACATTGCCCTAGGAAAAAACGAGCAGTAAATCCATGCAGCATGGAGAAAAAAAAATACCCGGAGTTCAGCTTTAAGTAAAAACACGCCAATGTTTCAGATACATCTGTGTACCACTTTGCTTCATTTTTGCATTCCTCCAGAACACTGTCAGGACCCTGGCTAATGACGACATCAAACATGAAGTTGCCTTTTGCAACTGAGAGAGGAGAAGAAGTATTCCCTATCTGAGCTGCCCATCATCACTCAGAAGTAATGCTGGTCTGGTTAAGATTACAGAACCGAGTATTTCTAAGCCCTCTTTTGCATGGGCCTAGCTGCTGACTCGTGGCCCGTGGTGGATCACGTCTGCAGCAGCTGGTCCACGGTTGGCAGACGATCAGTAGGCGATACTTTATCACCCATACAGAAGACACACTGAAAACCCTCTTTAAGCCACCACAACCAGGTCCCAAGCAGCATTGCCCAATTTATCTCTATGGGGAATGGAGGCAACTAGTATTGCCCAACGAACACAATGTGCCTTTTTTCTTTTCGCGCTGGTAATGCTTTGTTGGGTTTTTTGTTTTTTTTTTCTTTCCTCTGGATCATCTGTGGGTATAGGATTGTGTATATAGGAGTGTAGAATTCTTTTTTTTCCCCTATTTGTGGACCTGGACCACTGACTGGATGGACTTTTTTCAACCCGACTTTGCAACTCTAACTATATGTAATATATCTCCGGTGGTCATTGCTTGGGTTTGAAAAATAAGCCTCAACTGCCTGTTTTTGCTACTTGATAAAGGGGCCTAGAGCAATCAAAGTCAACCTGCCAAAATAGACATTGCTGCTGAACTTTGATATATGCCAGTTCCCTGCCTGAGATGCTGGACCAATAACTGGGACTTGGGTGACAACCACAATTTCCAGCACTGTTTCAAAAGTATTAAACAAAATATGTTATGGAGTATGCGGCTAGTGTCATACCCATGGTTTCTGACCTGCGTGGGCAGGCCCAGGTGGACGTCACTCTTGCCTACGTGAGGACTGAGGGAATGGGAGCAGGTAGCGGTCAAAAAAAAAAGTATATGCTCCAAGTCAAAGAAGAAAAAAAACCATCAGAAGTGTTAGAAGCAGGGGTGGGGAGGGGGAATAGCAGAACTTTCTTGCGAAGAGTGTAGATCTGCTTTAATGAAATGTCAATTGTGACACGGGAATAAAGTTCCAACATTCAAAAAGTACCACCACCAGTGGCCGGGCAAGTAGGAGATGCTGCAGATGTTAAATGAACCCAATAAAGAATCTATAAATGGATGTTTGCCCATGCTCAGTTACTTGCCAGTCAGCAATGGTACCGTCCATATTGCATCATGACAGATTCACTTTAAGGCTCAGGAATGGTTAAACTGCGGTCAGGGAGATGTATCTGAAGAGCATCAGATGGTCTATGGTAAGCCAGACTAAGCTTTTTAGCATATGTGGGGGTACAAGTCATTTTGCGAAAATTACAAATCTCTAGGGGGGGGGGCTCCAGGTGCTGGGCAAATCTAATCATCATCATGTGACTGGTAAAGAATGCCAAGATGGCTCTAACGGCAGATGGCATGTCATTAGGGACCTCTTATATGATAGCATCTGAAATCATGTTGCCCAACCATCTTCTACCTCTAAATTTTTACAAAAAGGACGGGAGAATCAGATTACTATAAGCAGTAAAGATTGCCCATGCTCAGTTTCAGCCCAAACAACCAGAATGCTCTTAGATGAAAATTGTCTTGTGGAAATAAATGCTCCCCAAACAAAACAAAAACAAAACAAAACAAAACAAATGGGAAGGAGCTTAGAAAATATTGCGGATACTTCCCTGCTTCTGGCCTGTAGATGTGGAGTAACCAATGCACTAATATCCTTAAAAAATAAAAATAAAAAATAAAAAACGCTGAGGGGGCAGGAGTCTGGAAAGATCAATGTAAAAAAAAAAAAATGTATAATGTATATATATATAAAGTATTAAAAATAGCAAAAAATAAATAAAGGTAAAGAGAACACTGCATATAGCCATCCCTACTGATGTTAAATTCCATAAGCAAGTATTTCACCAAAGATGGAAGGCTAACTGCAGCAAACATTACGGCTAGGTTCACACCTGTGTGTTTAGTGTTTTTTGCAGAATTGCACTAGTTGATTTAACATGGCTTCCTATGGAAAATGTTCACATCTATGCTTTTTTTCAGGCGCTGTATTTTTGGAAAGGGTCAGGGACTTTTTTTTTTTTTTAAATTGTACGCTTTAGTTCAATAGACTTCATTGGAGAAGCTGCAGAAAAAAAACATGTAGTACATTTTGTGCCACAGTTTTACCACAACTGGTGCTTTTTTAATCTGCCCAACAACAATTTGGCCAAAAACAAAAACCATAACAAAATGCAAAACACAAAAAAGTGGGAAAAACACATGAAAAAAAGAATGCAGAAATGGATCAAAAGAAAACTGCATACGTGTGAACCAGGCCTAAAACAGAGCTGAGGTTGCCTGCAATTTTACCGCCCAACTCTGTGTAGATGTCTGTAAAAGAAGCAGGGAATAAGATTTTTTTTTTCTTTACTACTCTTCAGGACAACCAAATATTGTTCAATTACAAGTCATGTGTTTTCCCACTAAATCCTGATGTGCTCTATGAATCTCTTCCAGATCTGTGCAGAAATCCAGTCTGAAACTTTACCTCTGCACAGGAGCTTCCTGTAATAAAGACCGGTCACTGCTGCTCTCTCTCGTTGTGCAGAGTGACTGGTCTTGTCTCCGCCCCCTCCTGAAGTTATCTGCAGGCGGCCTGTAATGGGTGGGGCCTCTGCTAGGAACTTGTAGACTTTCCACAGAGAAATCCCTGTGAATGGCAGAGAAGTACCCCACGATTAAGGTAAGGATGGGGTCAATTTAGGAGTTGGGGACAGGGAATGTTACCATGTTGCACCCTAAAATACCAATGTTGAAATCATGCATCATCTTTAGTTTTGTCAGTTGTGCCATGTTTGTCGTGATTTTTTGACACGAAAAAAGGGCATCTCTTTTGCGTGTTTGGGGTGCCAATCACAATGGCACTACGAGCCCAACACAAATTTTACATGCGTCTCTGCATACGTTCAAGAAATGCTACAGTGTGAATGCAGCCTAAATAGATTTGACATCTGCACTGAGCAGTTTTCTAGTATGTATAAGTACGTTTATTACTAAAGTTGGCCATACATTGGGTGAATTTTGGTTGGTTCCTAATACAGTGGCGGAAAATCAGAGAGAGGCCCCACTCCTCCCAGCATCATTCAACTGTAAAATCAAAGCAGCTGGGCAGAAAACTGTTGGCCAAACAGTGCCTGCATCCAATCAGATGCAGACACTGTTTTGGTATTCTGACAGCTGATGCCCCTGGCTGTCAGAATACTTTAGGCACAGTGGGGTATTAGTCCATTCACACGGTTTAGCAAAGATAGAGAAATCTGTTTGATTTCTTTCGCAGGCTGCTCGCAACGCTTGACCTCTACCCAATTTCATGTCCGCTGACATCCCCCGCTACATAGGGGAGATTGCAAGATCTGATCAGGTCCCCTAAAAAAATGGACAGGCGGGCCTGATCAGACAGCCCCTGTGAAAGGGGCCTTAGGCGGTCCATAGACGATTCTATTTTCATTCCCTCCAAGGGTGGAAGGAAAGAAAATTGCTAGATTCCCCCATCAACATAGTCAGTGTTGATGAAGGAAAGCCTCCCGAAGTGCTATCGCGTTTCACTGTCGGGGGGGCATGGGTAGCCTTCCTATCCGGTAGAACACAATTACTGCTGGTGGCTATATCCGCCAACAGTAACTGCACATAAAAAATTGCAGCAGGCCAGTTGCACCAAAGATGATTGATAGTTTCACTTGAGTACAATTAGCCTGCTCTTAAATGGATCGAATCTTGGCCAGTCCCAGCTAAACCGAACGAATTTCATTCCATGTATGACCAACTTTAGTTAGCCCATAGGCTGAAAAGGTTAGTCCACCTTCTCAGAAAAAAATGAAAAAGGTGAACACCCTGCCCACCCTCCCTCTCCCCACTGTACTTACCTCCATGGGTGACAGCCCATCAATGCCCATGCAACCAGTGTAGCATTCTAGATGTTTGAAATCCCTGCTCTTCCCCTTCTTTCTGTAAGGCTTTCAGGACAGATTGGAGCTTTTTGTATTTGGTCAGCACTTGACACACGCTTCAACCAATCGCTCTGATCTGTCTCGGAAGCCCTAGAGAAAAAAAAAAGGGAAGAACAGGGATTTCAAGTCCCCAGACCACTACACCAGCTATGTGGGCACTGACAGCTCATCACGGAGGTGTATGGAACCTTATGCCTCATTTCCACTGAGCGGAACGGTTCGGGTTGGTACAGTTTGGAATAGTTAGAATGGTCCGGCCTATTCAGGTGAGCGTTTCCAATGCAAGTTGGACCACCAGGGGCCATAAGGGGTTTAGAAAAAATGCCTTTGACATGAGCATTGACGTTTTTTTCTGTCCGCCAATCAGTGGAATCTATTGTGTAATGCCAGTATCCCCGCCCTAACAGTACCGTACCATTTTCTATGGCCCCACATCTGAAGCAGGACCATGAATGGTGCGGTATAGTTCGCTTGTATGGGCCGCTTTCATAATGGAAACACTCAAAATAGCGCACCGTACTGCACCAAACCGATCCAATCAGTGGAAACGAGGCATTATTGTAAGGTCCATGCTCCATATGTAGAAGGGTTTTCTCTATGGGCGTATAGCACCTTATTGTAAGGTCCATGCTCCATATGTAGAAGGGTTTTCTCTATGGGCGTATGGCACCTTATTGTAAGGTCCATGTTCCACATGTAGAAGAGATTTTGCCATTTGTATCCCAAATCAACCTTTGGGTACCCTTGAAGATATTGTCAATCAATAACGCTGCTTCCTTCTGACCAAGAAACAAAAGGGCTACTTAAATTTTTTTTTAAAAGAGACACATGGCAGCAGTTTGAAAAAATATAGGAAACCCAATGAAGGAATTGGGATCACTAAAAATAAAGGGCGCGTAATATTCTGCCAGTCTCCGATGCACAGTGCATAGAAATTCAATATATACATAGCAGGCTCTTTTATAAACACCGGCTGACTGTTAACCTTTCCCTGATCCAGAAGAAGACAGCCCGGCCTGCTGGAATCTATAGGCTGAGAAGGATGTGCATGTCTTTGCTAGATTGCAGAGACTAAACAGGAGGGTGGTTGGGGGGAAAATCCGGGGAGGGGGGGGGGGGGATGGGGAGGTGTGGAAGGTGAGCTTTCTGTGTCTTCATTTACAGAACAGGAAACCATGACAGATCTCATGTGCTGAATACACCCTCACCAATAACCATGACACAGATACAATAAAGCCGAAACATAAAGGATGCATGTGTCTGTACTGCCATAGATAATCGGCCTGCAGGATGCTTGGAGGTACGAGGCCACTGACAACGTTAACTCCATTTCCTGAAAAAACAGGCCAAGGGATCGCATTGCTCATGGGTTCATTAATGAGCTCACCACCAGGTTCATTTCATTCATCCATGGTCAACTCTATCGGGGGATTTCAGTGTGACATTCATCAATCTAGAACTGAAGATTGCCCTCTTCTATAGTAGATAGGCAGCCCTTTTATTATATAGGAACCTCATTTTATCACATGATAATAATCCACGTATGCAGTGGGATCTATTGCTGCTTTCTCTGAAGGTACCCTGAGAGGCAATGCAGAAAAAGCCATTGATTAATCATCAATAGGATTAGGTTAGAGACACATGGCTTTCTCATACAATAAGCCGTCATTTTCCTTTACGGCTGCGGACCGTCCTCCTGACGTGACCCATCGATGATGTGCTCAGACACATCTTCTGGGATGGTTGTCATTGACAGTCATGGGCTTTCTGAAAATTCCACTATTTTATATCTCATCAGGGTTCTTGGGTTGCCTTTGGAATTTAAAGCAAGCTACCGACGCAGCGCTGCGAGGACAGATAGTCTGCAGGTACAACATTTTCCTGCCGTCAAGGTTACAAATAGTATTTGGCAACCCAAAACCAGCGACAGGGAAGATAAGGCCATTGCACTGTCAACACCTGAGAGAAAACAGGTTTAGAAGGAAGTTGGAGCGTTTTCTTCTAGAGTGGAAAATGTGCCACACTCAGCATAAGAAACATTTTAACCGGGTGATGGCTGAGCCCAAAACCTAGAAGGACCCAATACTTCTGATGGCTCAGAATCCTGTAATAGGCCCTGCATGTGTATCACTGGGAGGATGCGGCTGCACCAAAGGAGCCTGGCGTGTGGCCCCTGACTTCAAAGGGCCAATCATAATACTCAGTTAATTAATACTCCATTAACTATCAGAGCCTTCAGGATATGGTCAGAGAGCGCAGGCGCCGCGCAGGAGGAGGGTCAGAGAGCGCAGGCGCCGCGCAGGAGGAGGGTCAGAGAGCGCAGACGCCGCGCAGGAGGAGGGTCAGAGAGCGCAGACGCCGCGCAGGAGGAGGGTCAGAGAGCGCAGGCGCCGCGCAGGAGGAGGGTCAGAGAGCGCAGGCGCCGCGCAGGAGGAGGGTCAGAGAGCGCAGGCGCCGCGCAGGAGGAGGGTCAGAGAGCGCAGGCGCCGCGCAAGAGGAGGGTCAGAGAGCACAGGCGCCGCGCAGGAGGAGGGTCAGAGAGCGCAGGCGCCGCGCAGGAGGAGGGTCAGAGAGCGCAGGCGCCGTGCAGGAGGAGGGTCAGAGAGCGCAGGCGCCGTGCAGGAGGAGGGTCAGAGACCGCAGGCGCCGTACAGGAGGAGGGTCAGAGAGCGCAGACGCCGCGCAGGAGGAGGGTCAGAGACCGCAGGCGCCGTACAGGAGGAGGGTCAGAGACCGCAGGCGCCGTACAGGAGGAGGGTCAGAGACCGCAGGCGCCGTACAGGAGGAGGGTCAGAGATTGTACATGTGATATGTTACACAAAACTGCAAGAGATCTCTGTTATTACAGTCCCTCTACAAATCAATGCATCTACATCTGTGCTCCCTACACTACCTTGCAAATTACATTATACTACATTTGATATCACTCTCAGCAAGAACCAATATAAAACAGATGAATAAAAATAGAACAAAAAGGGATAAAGAGCCCAGAAAAAAAATGCTATTGTGAAATAAAAACAAACCATTTAACCACGACAAGCCAGTCTATTGAATAGTTTTTACTGACTTAAGCATCAAAACACAGAATGTTGTCTAGGGGCCCCAAGGGCCATACAGTAAGGGCCAAAGCACCATATGTGACCCCTGGGCCTCAGAGCCTTGTATGTAAAGGTATTAGATATAGGAGGCATCGGCTGACGCTCCTGACATATCCAAGGGGCCACATATAGGAGACACTGAAGACTGATCGGGGACCACAGATATGAGGGGGGTGAGTGAGGGGGGTGAGGGGTCAGGGACCACAGATATGAGGGGGGATGAGCGATCACCCTACAGGGGACGGTCTGATGTTGGGGTTACATGACAATGATAGAGGCGACAGAAGACTACCCAGGTCTGAGGGCCATACAAGTACTTTTGGGGCCCGGGTGGACACTGGGGGCCCTGGAAGTAGTCACCTTGTGATGTAATCATGGAGGGCCCCATTCTTCATGTTGTGCCCAGGACAATCAGTTCATTTTATTGGCCTGCCCAAAGGGTCGTCGTGGTTTTAGTACGGTGTGTCCTTGTGTGGGCCCCTGACTTGGCCTGTTTGGGGCCCATCATCAATGAAGGGACAAGTGATGTGATTTGCTGTCATTATACATGGATTTGAATGGGGCCCAGTGTCAGGGAGCTCTGTCAGTGTCATATTTCAGGTGATGATCAGTATCTCCTATATTATCAGGAGGAGGAGGATATCTCTATAGAGGTGACAGGCCCGGCACAGCGCGGGTTAATGATGGGCCCTGCAGCGCTGATCTCCCCTCCTCCAGGCCGTACGATGCTCCGTGACCCCCCCCCCCATGACCAGATCGGGGTCGGGCGATGTCGGTGCTCCCCACCCCCCTCCATCCATATGGTCTGATCACATCACTACACACTATTTATCAATGAGCGGCACAGACAGCGACGCCTCCTCTCCCTCCCCGGACTCCTCCGCCCCGCACCTACCTCCCGACCACACCGATCCCCGGGGCTGCTCCTCCCGATCACCCGCACCAGGCACACTAACTACGAGCAGAGCCTGAGAGACGGAGGAGAGCGGAGCGGCCACACCCCCCTGTCACATGGTACACGGAGGGGGCGTGGTCTCTGCGGGCGAGGGGCGCAGGAGCTGTGATGAGCTCGGGGTTGATGGGGGGGAGATAGCGGGCGATGTCCGATACCGTACGATGTGTGATCGGAGGAGGGAGGAGACTGTCCCTGAAGTCCTGATGGGGACAATGACATCATTTAGTGACACTAGATCATTGCATCAGGCACAACATTGCATCCACTCTCACACACCATGGAAATATAATAAATATATATATATATATATATATATATATATATATATACATACACACACACACATCATTTATATACAGTATACAGGAATATTTTTTTTACTGAGTCTCAGGACTGCATTATGTCAAGCCAGACATTCCAAACAAAATGAATGGATCAGTCCTGCTGCATTTTTTGCAATGTGCACGAAGGAGAAAGTTGGAATAATCATTGGCGCCAGTGACCGCAATAATGACCCCCCTCATTGGAGTAAGTGACCGCAATAATGACCCCCATCATTGGCGCCAGTGACCGCAATAATGACCCCCATCATTGGCGCCAGTGACCGCAATAATGACCCCCCTCATTGGAGTAAGTGACCGCAATAATGACCCCCATCATTGGCGCCAGTGACCGCAATAATGTCCCCCATCATTGGCGCCAGTGACCGCAATAATGACCCCCCTCATTGGAGTAAGTGACCGCAATAATGACCCCCATCATTGGCGCCAGTGACCGCAATAATGTCCCCCATCATTGGCGCCAGTGACCGCAATAATGACCCCCCTCATTGGAGTAAGTGACCGCAATAATGACCCCCATCATTGGCGCCAGTGACCGCAATAATGTCCCCCATCATTGGCGCCAGTGACCGCAATAATGACCCCCATCATTGGCGCCAGTGACCGCAATAATGTCCCCCATCATTGGCGCCAGTGACCGCAATAATGACCCCCATCATTGGCGCCAGTGACCGCAATAATGTCCCCCATCATTGGCGCCAGTGACCGCAATAATGACCCCCCTCATTGGCGTCAGTGACCGCAATGATGACCCCCATCATTAGCATCATCAGTGACCTCAATAATGACCCCCATCATTGGTGTCAGTAACTGCAATTATGACCCCCCTCATTGGCGTCAGTGACCTCAATAATAACCCCCATCATTGGTGTCAGTGACCGCAATAATGACCCCCATCATTGGTGTCAGTAACCGCAATAATGACCCCCCTCATTGGCGTCAGTGACCGCAATAAAGACCCCTATCATTGGCGCCATTGACCGCAATAATAGCCCCCATCATTGGCGCCAGTGACCAAAATAACGACCCCCATCATTGGTGTCAGTAACCGCAATAATGACCCCCCTCATTGGCGTCAGTGACCGCAATAAATTAAAGACCCCTATCATTGGCGCCATTGACCGCAATAATGACCCCCATCATTGGCGCCAGTGACCAAAATAACAACCCCCATCATTGGCGTCAGTGACCGCAATAATGACCCCCATCATTGACGTCAGTGACCGCAATGATGACCCCCATCACTGGCGCCAGTGACCGCAATAACTACCACCATCATTGGCGTCAGTGACCGCAATAATGACCCCCATCATTGGTGTCAGTGACCGCTATGATGACCCCCATCATTGGTGTCAATGACTACAGTAATAACCCCCATCATTGGTGTCAGTGACCAGAATAACAACCCCCATCGGTGTCAATGACAATATTAGCTCCCATCATTAGTGTCAGTGACCACAATAAATCCCCTCTCCCCCTTCATTGGTATCAATGTAATAGCCCCTAGTGCAGTGGCAGTGAAATGTAACCCTCCTTTGCTTATCGCACGCTCTAGCGCTTGTCTCCCCAGTCTGTACAAGGGGACCAGAACCGGTACTGTGGGTGGCGATAACACCCATACAGTACAGTGGGTAGAAAAACGGTCATTTAAATATATATAAAAAGACAAAAGATATGCATCTGCAAACCCAGTTATTACCTTGTAAAAGTATCTGTGACCTAATCACTGTGCTGTACATATCCTGTGCAGAGAACAGTGCCGTGGGAGGGGCCAAGCAGCCCCACCCACTACAGGCTGCTATCAAAGAACTACAGGAGGGGGCGGAGACTAGACCAGTCACTCTGCACAATGAGAGGGAGCAGCAGTGACTGGTCTTTATCACAGGAAGGTAAAGATTCACACTGGATTACTGCACAGATCTGGAAGAAACACAAAAAGCACAATAAGATTCAAGTGATTCAAGATTCAAGGCTTATCAAGGCTTATCTCCTGATCCAACCAAAAATAATTGGATCAAGAGACTGTCCTCTAAGGTCCATGGCACATTCACAGCTCATGCAGACAGCTCTAACCAGCCATCCTCTTTGGAAAAGTCAACTGGCTGAGTTTGGTTTTCCCACTTGATCACATTGACTGCTCAATGGGAATTATTGCTGGAGCAATGAGAACATGGACTTCTATGGAGGAATCCAAAAGACTGTACAGTGATCAGATCATTCCTCCATCTTATATCCATAACAGATATACAGCTATGGAAATATATTCCTGACCAACAAATCAGAATTCATCTTCTTACAGGATTGTACCCAATATGTGATAATGGCCAACGCTGACCATGGACATCACAAAGAGGTTGAATGTGCACAATCTGACCACCTCCCAATGTCTTGGCCAAGGCTTGCTCATACACATGAGGGTTGTAGAAGAGCTCCTGAAGGAAGGAGGTGGAAGGTGGTCACAGCACACACTTCATACAGCAATCAAATGGGCTTTTCTGACCTGTTGGCCCTCCGATGGATTGGTAGACGGCCCTCCTCAGGTCTATGGGCCCTTGTTCCTGCCTATAATGATCCAGAGGGAAACTTGGTTTTGGGACTCATCTCCCGAAAACCTCCAGCCAACTGATCAAGCTGACTGATAGAGAAAAATAATGATCTAAAATTTGGATTTCTTTGGAAATTGCAGCTTTTCTTTTGAGATAAGTCCAGAGGCGTCTGCTCAGTGCATGTTCATGTTCTGTCTGGCAAGGTATGACTGGGCTTAGTGCTGTAGAAGGCGTAGGGAATGACTGTTCTGCCTTACAGCTAAACGCAGGGCAAACGTCTAAATACACAGCTAAAGTATCTACATGGGAGTTTTTTCTTAACCTGCCAAAGTACCTCTGGCAATATAGTCCTGAGATTTATAGTCCTGTACGTCAAGTATAGTCAAGGATGGCTACCTTAGTGATTACGGCCAGTTCACACCACAGAAACGCAGCCTCGATGCGTTCTGAATGCGTTTGTGCATGTGAATTTTTAAAGCATTCCACTGCGTCTTTTCCCCTTTTATCCTTCATCTTAAATAGGGACATGTGCATTTTTGATGTGTTTTGGTGCGTTCCGGCATGTTTTTAATGTGTTTAGGTGCGTTCCGGCATGTTTTTAATGTGTTTAGATGCGTTCCGGCATGTTTTTAATGTGTTTAGGTGCGTTCTGGCATGTTTTTAATGTGTTTAGATGCGTTCCGGCATGTTTTTAATGTGTTTAGGTGCGTTCTGGCATGTTTTTAATGTGTTTAGATGCGTTCTGGTGTGTTTTTGATGTGTTTTGCCATAATCTAGTACAGTTCTGTGCAGAAAAAAATGCTGCATGTTCTACTTTTTTTCTGCACTGAAACTGATTGCACTGGTGTGAACGATGCTATTGGAACCCATATTACCTGCTGTATGCAAAACAACAACAACATCAAACTGCATCTGGTGTGAAATAGTCCTTAAAGCGGAGTTCCAGGCTTTTTATGTTTATTAAAAAAAAGCAGCTACAAAAAGTGTAGTTGCTGACTTTTAATAAACAGACACTTACCTGTTCCACGGTCCAGCGATGCGGGCAAATGGAACGCCGCTCTTCTCCCCCTCCTTTCCGCCGGCACCTCCAGTTCCACTCTGGGCACCTGGCCGTGACAGCTTTTGGCTTCACGGCCAGGTGCGCACGGTGCATGCGCAAGTCACGCTGCGCTCCCGGAGTGGACAGGCGATCTCCTGGGACCCGTCACGTGTCCCAGGAGATCGCCTAGAGGGAGGGGCCTAGGGTTGCCACCTGTCCAGGATTCACCCGGACAGTTCGGGTTTGGAACCATGCGTCCGGGTTTCAGACTGCCTGAAACCCGGACACATTAATCAGACTGGACTATGGCTTCCCAGCTGGGTTGCTGGCTGCAGTTGTCTGAGCTGAGAGTGACTTTTACATTCTTTCACGCTGCCCAAAGCCAGCACTAACAACCCCCCCAAACACACACACAGATGGGAGAGGAGAGAGGGCTCGATCTGCACCTCTGCCCCCCCCCACCCCCTACCCCTCTGTGTCTGCCCACACTCCAATCATGGGCACTGTACTTCAGAAAAGGAAAATGGGGGTTGGAAATTTGAAGTTCAGCAGTCTCAGATACATCTGGATGAGAGGTGCTGATTGCCAAGGGGGTGAGTGAGCTCACCATCCATTCCAGTCTGTGACTGAAGTCTCCCCCTTCTCTCTCCTGCCTCTGAGAGAGTACACTAAGGTATATCAGGGTTCTCAGAGCACCCCTTACATCAGATTTCCCCTTTAGACCAGAGGCCACAGTGTTTCCTCTCCATACATCAGAGTTCTCAGTGTTCCTCCTTAAATCCGGGTTCCCCGAGGATCCCTTATGTGTCAGAGTTCCCAGAGTTCTCCTTATCATCAGAGTCTGCAGAGTCCCCCCTTACAGTGAAAAGGAACTCTACGAGTTCAGATGTAAAAGGGGAACTCTGCAGACTCTGATGTAAAGGGGGCTCTTGTTATTAATTTCATATGATTAGAAATGTTAATTAATAACAATATATATATATATAGTTTATAATATATAAAAAAAAAAAAATTAGTGTGCGCCGCTAAAGTGTTCGGGTTTGACTTGAAGAAAAGGTGGCAACCCTAGAGGGGCCGCCTAAGGTGAAAGGAAGAGTCGCCTTGGCGGTCCCTGGGCGGAAGGAGGAAGTGGGACAGGAAATCCCCCTCCTAACAAAGCCCCCACTCCCCCCCCCCCCAAAAAAAATGACATGCCAAATGTGGCATGTAAGGGTGGAACTCCACTTTAAAGCAGAACTAAACCCTACTGTACTATCCTTTACAGACAAGGAAGCTTCCATCTTGGCCTCTGCATTTGCAACGGAGCTGCACATGTGATCAGTAAGGATGGGCTCAGGTGTGTTCGCAAGCACACGCGCCCGCCAGGAAGCTGACACTTTGCAGCGCTAATCACAGGCAGTGATACATTTCCCGATCCGCGGCTGCGCAGATTGGTATATGGCTCACTGCCTGTGATTAGCGCTGCGGAGTGTCAGCTTCCTGACGGGTGCGGGCACGTGGACTTGCGAACACGCCTTATCCCATCCTTAGTGATCAGTTATGGCACCAGCCATTTGAAGGTTTGACAATCCGACATGCCTTCAATGAAACTGTTTCTGGAACCTTTTCATTTTAGATAGAGCGAGGGCGGGTTATAATCCCTGTCAGATTTTTTTTTTCACCATCTGTTTCCCATTGTGGATATTTCCCTTTACTTCCTGACCCATAGCCAAGCAGGAAGTGTAAGAAAATCTCAGTAAATTAAGAGAATTCCTTGGGGAACCTCCAGGTCACCAGAACTAGTGTCCCCATTGGAAGATTTCCCCTCTATATCTTTTCTGGGGACAACCCAAAATTGGGATTTTTTTTTTAACCTTCACTGATAATGGTAAACATGACAAATAGAGAGGGGGATCTCCTTAACTGGGGCACAGACAACAATACAAATTTAAAGTGTTCTAAGCCCTCTCCACTCCATCCAAAAATGAAAAAAAGCTTTGTCTTTTTAATTATATTTTACGCTTTCTCTACTGCATCTAAAGAAAAAACATCCTATTTTTTCTTTTATTAATTTAACTCTCCAGAAAACAAAGTGCACATGGATCTATTCTGGCTGGTGGTTTCGTTGTCCCCTAAACACACCTTTATATGCAAGCTGTAGCGCCACCCTGTTTGAAGCCCAAATTATGGGTGTTCCTGTGGAGGGAGATACAGGCAGCATAGCGCCTAAACAAGGCACAGGTTTTGCCTCGATAAATTGCTACAAAACACATTGCACAAACTTGTCGCCCAAAAGAAGCTTCACCTTCACGTGATGTGGTTTGCCAGCATTGCAGCATGATTTATTGCATGGCATTCGTGGCAAAACGACACTAGGTTTAGGTGTCATTAAAAATGAATGGCACCTGAATGCGCGTGCTGCATTTTGCCAGGATTGCAGTGCAATTTGGAATCGCGGGCAGAATCGCAGCAATTCTGCCCACGATCCCTAACCTTTAGCTGTAAATGGGGCCTATGGATTTTGGATCTGTATACAGGATCTGCCATGTGTGTGTATAATCAGTGGCAGATACATTACACGGAGCCGCAGATCTGAGGCCTAATTCACACCAGCTGCTGGGTTTGATTTGAAGAAAAGATGGCAACCCTAGTCCCACGGGATTACTGCAGTACTGATACAACGATCCCAGCGTATTGCATTGTTCCCTTTTTTTGTTTAAACAAACTTTATTGAAATGTCACACAGACATTTCATAAAGTTCAATTGGCATTGCTCATGCATTGCAGTGCAGTGATGTGAACTGAGCAAACAGGAGACAAGGCATTTTGCCACCCAATGAAGTCTCACCATCTGGTGTGAATGAACCCTGAGTGACCTTTTACCATTATGAATGAACAAGCAGTGCTGATCGTTCATTCATAACAGTGACAGATCACTCAGAGCTGTGAATCTCTTGGTCTATCAGGCCTAGTACAAATACACAGCCCAGCCAATGGATCACAGAGAGCTGCAGTGCTATGTGAGCTTTCTCTTTTATGAATGAGCAATCAGCCATGTCAGGCTGGTACCATTTAAAACGCAGTCCAACAACGCTGATTACTCATTTATGAAACTGAAGAATCACTCAGCACTGTCACCCATCAGCAGGCTAAAAGCAACCCGGATAGACACAAAGAGTCACAAGCTCTGTGATGCTATTTTGTGTCCGGCAGCACTGATCTCCGGAGAGACCAGAGCTGTCATTCACAAATCTCCATCCTAGCAGTGTTTTCGGATGGGGGGAAACCTGTCCAACCACACTGTTTTGTAACTAAACCCTTATACACACTAGGGGTGCAACGGATCGTCACCAATCCGTGATCTGAAACGGGTCACCCTGTTCGGAGTGCTCCGCGGATCGCGTGGCTTTAGAAAGGCCACGGCTTCAGCCTAGCTCCGGAGCGGTGGCCATCTTGGTACACCCGGCGGCCGCTGTATTGTCAGGAAGTTATGTTTCCTCGCCGACATCTTGCTACACCCCACACTTCTGCACAGTAATGATAGAGTGAGCAGGGGGCAAGCGGGCATCTTGTTAGACCCACCGGAGTTTTCGATTTCATGGTTATTTTCAACACAAAACGGAGCTTAGATGCTTAAATACAGTATTTGTAAATCAGACGGACTGTTTAGATGTTAAATTTTAAAAGTAGCAGCAAACCTGCTGACCTTACATGGTTGCTAATGTGACAGAACTAAAATGTTAAATGTGAAAATCAGAGGTGTTCTGTCACATTAGCAACCATGTAAGGTCAGCAGGTTTGCTGCTGCTTTTAAAACTTAACATCTAAACAGTCTGTCTGATTTACAGACACTCTATTTAATCATATAAGCTCCGTTTTGTGTTGAAAATAACTGTTTTTTTTTTTTGCTGATCCGAAAAATGATCCGATCCGTGACTCTGATCTGAGGAACGATCCGATCCGTGAGTTTTTTTGATCTGTTGCACCCCTAATACACACTGATTTTTGTCTTTAGATTTACCAAAACCATGTAGTGTGTCTGACTGCATACACATTGAAACTCCAAAGGTTTGACCTCATATTATATAGTTTTGGTAAATATGAAGGAAAAAAATCAGCAGAAAATCTGATAGTGTGTATGGGGCTTTAAAAGGGACCGATTTTAACAGGGCCAGGTGCTACAAGCACTTGGATCCCTAGAGAGTTATAAAGCATTGCAAATGTGTAGTGATTGGACTGTGAGGGAGCAGCAGAACACAGATGAGCTCATCCCTCTGCTCATTCTATTCTCATCCCCTGTCAGTTTGTTCCCTGGGCTCGGATCACATAAGTACACATATACATACTGTATATACAATTCTAGAATCTATAACAGCCAGAGCAACCTAAAGAATAAATGATATTTCTTTATATAATGGGATGATAATGGATCTGGTTATTTCTAACCAGAACAGACATCTGACAACAAATAGGTGTCACAAATTTAGCAGGGTATAAATTCTGGACAAAATGTAGGGCGACCTTCCCCTACAATGTACAAAAGCTATGTATTAAATGATTAAATAGCCTCACAGGAATAAACATGACACTTTCATGAATGTAATTTAACACATAAATTATAACATTGATATATAAGGTTTCACTAGGCTTTCTAAAATAATCAACACTTTATACTGCAAAGCAGACATAAGAAACAAAGAGTTGTGTTAGTAAAAGCATCACATACAGTAATACACACATTACACATTGTTAGGCACACATTTAACCACTTGATTGCCCTTCTCCTTCCCAGCCAGAGTCATTAGTACAGTGGTAGTTTTAATTATTAGCACTGATCACTGAGCCTAGTGTTACTGGTGATGTCAGTGGTAGTGAGTACCCTCCTCCCCTCCCACAGTGTCAGTTAGTGTCAGATTTCCTGCCACTAACTAGCGCAGTTCCATTATAAGTCGCTGATCCCCGCTATTAGTGGTATTAAAAAATAAAAATAAAATTCCAATATATGTGCACAATAGTTTGTAAATGCTATTACTTTCGCACAAACCAATCAACACACTTATTGGGATTTTCTTTTACCAAATACATGTACCAGAATACACTTTAGCCCAAATTTATGAAAAAATGTGATCTTTAAATAGTTTTTTACTGGATATGTTTTATAGCAGAAAGTAAAAAATATTGTTTCTTATATATAAATATTCTGTCTTTTTTTGTTTTTATCGTAAAAAAAACAAACAAAATAAAACCCCCAGTGTTGATCAAATACCACCCAAAAAAAGCTCTATTTGTGTGAAAAAAAGGGGAATTTCCATTTGTCTGCCTGCTCCTTCGCCCCCCTCCCCCCCCCCGCCCGGCTGCCACATTTAT
Source organism: Lithobates pipiens (assembly GCF_037356315.1). Classification (NCBI taxonomy): domain Eukaryota; kingdom Metazoa; phylum Chordata; class Amphibia; order Anura; family Ranidae; genus Lithobates; species Lithobates pipiens. The sequence goes on along the minus strand of NW_027507789.1, from coordinate 57,411,450 downwards.
TATTTATATAGCGCCAACAATTTACACAAGGCTTTACAATGTATGGGGGGGGGGGGGACACAACACAATTACAGTACAGTTCAATACAAAAGGTACAGGAGGGCCCTGCTCGTAGAGCTTACATTCTAAAGGAAGGGGGTGGTGGTACAAAAGGTAATAGCTGCAGAGAATGATTTGATGTGGAGGTGGCTCGGGTGGCTCACATTTGGCACCTTTTGGGGGAATTGGGTATCTGGTTTGGTTTTGACAGGTACCCGCTCCCACTTACGGCTAAGTTCCCCGCGGCAGACTGAGCGGGAAGTTTGGCCCCTCCCCTCCTTCCCCGCAGCCTTCTGGGATACTTCACAGGTCCCAGAGGACTACGGCCCATTCACAAAACGCTACATGCTTCATGCATGCGCAGTAGGCAACTGGCTGTGAAGCCACAAGGCAATGCAGACTTGGAGAAGCCGTGTGTCTAATGCCCCGTACACACAGTCGGACATTCCGACAACAAAATCTGTCAAATTTTTTCAGATGGATTTTGGCCCGAACTTGTGTTGAATACACACGGTCGCACAAAGTTGTCACAAAATTTGATCGTTCTGAACGCAGTGATGTAGAAGACGTACGACGGGACTATAAAGAGGCCAGTAGCCAATAGCTTTTGTCTCGTAATTTATTCTGAACATGCGTGGCACTTTGTCCATCAAAATTGTCTACACACGATCGGAATTTAAATGATCGGATTTTGTTGTCGGAAAATTTTAGATCCTGCTCTCAAACTTTGTGTTTTGGAAATTCCGACGGAAAAAGTCAGATGGAGCCCACACACGATCGGATTTTCCGACAACACGATCCGATCACACATTTTCTATTGGAAAGTCCGGTCATGTGTACGCGGCATAAGTGATGATGAATGATCTGAGAAGCACTGAGATGAACTGTTCAGCGCTCAGAAAACAACATCTGTTCACCTGCAATGCTTTTACACAGTGCTTGTATCTTATGAGACAACCCCTCCTGATGGCCTGTGGGAAAGTGCTGGAGGACCTTGGGAGGATGGGAAGTCATGCATTCCAGCAATAAGACACTAATCCAACTGAAACACAATGTAAAAATAATGTGAAACTTTTTGTCATGAAGTGCCAAAACTTTGCACTTATCCACTATGGAGGAATCTTGGTTTTATGTTGAATCATGAAAATCTAGCCATTCATCTCTAGCTATTAAAGTGCCCATAGACATTACAGGACAGTCTGCCAAGCCAGCCTATAACAGCCAGATTGGTCAGTGATCCATTGTCTATGGGGCAGCAAATTCTAGCCCTGAATTCGTGTTTTTGCGCATCAAAGCAAGTGAGCAGGTTAGAAGACTTGCCTGGTTGCTTTTGTTTGGGCTGGAAGATTTTACTCCCTTCCTGACCAGAGCACTTTGTGCAATTTGGCACTGCGCCGCTTTAACTGATAATTGCGCGGCCGTGCGACGTTGTACCCAAACAAAATTGGCGTGCTTTTTTTCCCACGAATAGAGCTTTCTTTTGGTGGTATTTGAACTGTAGTTTTTATTTTTTGCTCTATAAACAAAAAAAGATCGACAATTTCTAATAAAACACAATATATTTTACTATTTGCTATAATAAATATCCCCAAAAAATATTTAAAAATTTTTTTTTTTCCCTCAGTTTAGGCCGATATGTATTCTTCTACATATTTTTGGTAATAAAAATTGCAATAAGCGTATATTGATTGGTTTGCACAGAAGTTATAGTGGGGTTAACCATTAGGGGGCGATGAAGGGGTTAAGTGTGTCCTAGGGAGTGATTCTAACTGTGGGCTACCTAGGAAATGACAGCGATCACTGCTCCTGATCACGGAGGAGTGGATCTCTGTTCATTCTGTTCATGCCTTGCTTAGATAGGCATCTCCCCGTTCTACCTCCCCACACCGCAATCGCGGCCCGCCAGAGAACATTGAGTTCCCAAGACCCACGGGCACGTGCCCAAAAGGCGGAAAATTTAAAGGGATGTACCTGTACGCCCATTTGCATGCCTGTGCCATTCTGCCGACGTACATCTGTGTGCGGCGGTCGGCAAGCGGTTAAACAAGCAGCTAGCAGGCTTCATCACTACTTGAAGCTTGCTGAAAACCTGCAAGTCGCTTGATAAAAGTGACAGTCTTCACTCCTATTAAGATCTGTGTATAACATTTCCAAACAGCAGCTGAAGGGCACTTTAAAGGCTTAGAGAAAGCCACTCAAAGCTTGCTGTAAGTTTCATAAAAGCTTGCTGTTTACACTGCTCTTTTACAAGCTGAAGACCATGTGAAACAGGCCTTACGATCCAGAGCAATACTCTTTGCAGTAATTGTTTTATGCCACTAGATGTCCTCAGTCTCCTGGGTTGAATGACATCCAACATTACAGAACACACTTTCCCTGAGCCTAGGCTGTCATGGACCAACCTCCAGCCCATGACTGGACAGTGAAAAGAGAAGCAGCACAGGGATCAGCTCATCTCTGTGTCATTCTGCTTTCTCCTCCTTTTAGCATGTTCCTTTTCAGAATAAGATCTGGCTCCTTGTACAGCTCATTCACGGAACGGCAGAATGGGGAGATGCCTTTGTAAACAGGGCATTTCCCTGTACTGCCTAGTGATATGACAGTGACATGCCACTGATATGACATGATGCTGTCATATCAGTGGTAGCCCATCCCCCCCACAGTTAGAACATCTCCATAGGACACACTTAACCCCTTGATCACCCCCTAGTGTTTAACCCCTTCCCTGCCGGTGTCATCTACACAGTAATCAGTGTATATTTATAGCACTGATATCTGTATATAAATGAAAATGGTCCAAAAATTGTGTAAAAAGTGTCCATAATGTCGCAGTCACGATCACTGATCGCCGACATTACTAATAAAAAAAAATAACAATAAAAATGCCATAAATCTATCCCCTATTTGTGACGCTATAACTTTTGCGCAAACCAATCAATATACGCTTATTGCGATATGTAGAAGAATACATATCGGCCTAAACTGAGAAAGACATTTTTTTAAATATATATTTTTGGGGATATTTATTATAGCAAAAAGTAAAAAATATTGCTTCTTTTTTCAAAACTGTCGCTCTTTTTTTGTTCATAACGCAAAAAATAAAAAACGCAGAGGTGATCGAATACCACCAAAAGAAAGCTCTATTTGTGGCAAAAAAAGACGTCAATTTTGTTTGGATGCAACTTTGCACGACCGTGCAATTGTCAGTTAAAGCGACGCAATGCCGAATTGCAGAAAGTGCTCTGATCAGGAAAGGGGGTAAATCCTACCGGGGCTGAAGTGGTTAATACAACTTCAGGGAATATAGGGTAAGTTCTGCTTTAAGTCTTCCTCCCCCTCCTCCTCTATCACATTTAACATATAATTTTTTTGGGGGAGTGTGTACATAGTTTTGACAGGTATCCGCTCCCATTTCCATTCGGTTCGCCTAGGTGATCCGAGCAAAAGTTTGTCCCCCCACCCTCCTTACCTGTAACTTTCTGGGACACGTCATAGGTCCCAGAAGGCTGTGGGACCATTCACAAAGTGCAGTGTGGCTTGCACATACACAGTAAGATGCCGGTAGTGAAGCCACAATTTGTCACAGCCAGCTTCCCACACTAAAGATGACAGCATCAGGGACCTGAAGATTAGTGAAGAACTAGCCCAGGTGAGGACAGAGCTGGATCCCTGGACAGGTAAGTGTCCTTTTATTAAAAGTCAGCCGCTACAGTATTTGTAGCTGTTAATGTTTATATATTTTTTCTAGTGTGAAGAACTGCTTTAAACTCCAGTATAGTGACTTTGCCTAGGACAGGGATATGCAATTAGCGGACCTCCAGCTGTTGCAAAACTACAAGTCCCATCATGCCTCTGCCTCTGGGTGTCATGCTTGTGGCTGTCAGAGTCTTGCTATGCCTCATGGGACTTGTAGTTCTGCAACAACTGGAGGTCCGCTAATTGCATATGCCTGGCCTAGGATGATGATGATGCCATCAGTAATCTAAACCCCAGTGATCAGACTGCAACATTATAACTTTGTAGCAAGTTACAAGGCAAAAGGGTGAAGTAACAGGGTCTGATCTTTGTCTGAACCTCACAAGCACCATCATTTAGGCCCCTTTCACACGGGACAGATCAGTAATGAAAAACAAATGAAGGCATTGTCAGGGGGAGCACTGTGATTGTAATAAATACCTGTAAATATTACACTTATTACTTAGCTTTCATGCATTAGCAATAAAAAATATATCCAATGCTAGTGCCACTTAAAGAGCCAATAAGTTTGCTCTCTATATACATATGCATTTACAAATTATACATGCACGGTGGCTTAGCCATACAGAACTAGGGTCATTGGTTTGAATCCTGACCAGGGGCACCAACATGGGTGGAGATTTGCTAAAACTGGTGCACATAGAATCTCGTGCAGCTCCACATAGTAACCAATCAGCTTCTTACTCCAGCTTGTTCAATGAAAAGGATTGTAAACCCTTGTGCTTGTGTGTGTTTCCTCCCACACTTCAACAACATGCTGATAGGTAAATAGGCCTTAGTATTTGCATTTTATGCATATGTGGTAGGTACCTACCTTAGATTGTAAGCTCCTTGGGGGAATGAACTAATGTGAATGTACATTAAGTAAAGTGCTGTATAAATTGTCAACTTTTTGTGAACCTTTGTTTACATGAATGAGTTTTTTTTAAATTGACATTTATATCTATAAGAAAAAATCAGAAATACTTTACATTCCCCTTTATGACAAAGGTGTCTCTCTTTAACATATTTCACCTATTGGGTGTTGTATGTTAGGTCAGTGTAAGTCAAATACAGGATTGGTGATTACATCAATATAATATATTCAGTTTATCCAAACTAAAGCTGAACAATGTTTTCCATTGTCTTTATCTGCTGAGAAATAACTCCTTTTTTCTGCAAAAATGCTGCTGGAGCACGTGAATTTGCTATTAATAAGTAATTGGAAAAAGATGTGCAAATCCCATTTATAATCCGGCATCTGAGAAAAGGTCCTGATGACACTGTAAATGTATTAAATTGAAGACAGCAAAACATATAAAATAAGAAATTTTGCAGACTGGTGGCTGGGATTTCCCTAAAATGTCTTCACCAGGGATTGATCTTCTTGTCCCGGAGGGGCTCTCACTTCATGGCAGTGTGTTACATGATACTGGTCACTGGTCCTTGGCAAGATCTGAAGGGGTTGTTCCATGGAAGAGAAGGGCAGATGGACGCCAGATGTGACATTTTACAGATCTTTACGGGTTTGGTTCCCAGAAAGACTTATAACCCCATCTTACAGCAACGGCGCATACGGTTTTCTAGTAAAGCGTGATTATTTCACTATAGACTTTCTGCCATATTTTTTTCATGATAAGAATATACTACAATAGATTTATGGGCCAAACCATTAATTCTGGTAGCACTACCAAGGTCAAGAAGGGTGCTTTAGGGGTCCACCTGGCTGAAAGTACTCAGCGACTGTCATCTACATTGTGCCATGATAGGGAATCGGGGGCCTTTTTTTCTGTGGTTGTGGAATTGTAATAAATCCCTCCATGGAAGACTATTATGACTGGCACATAGACAAAAGATTACCGTAAAGGCTATTTACCATCCTCAGGTCCATCAGTAGGTTTCCTTGGGGGAACAGTGGCACACACTTCTGGGTATTACCCAGGGTTATCCGGGCAGCTGCATCTGTGTCCCTTGGCCACATTCCTAAAGGCCAGCGCACTCCATGGCAGACTTTCACACAACAATTGTCCACGTGTCGCCAAGCGCCCATGTTTCTTAAGCTTGCATTTCTTCTGTTTCTATGCCTTCTTGTGCCTCTGCCGTCCCCTGCTCCATGCAGGCAATAGCTGCCAATTCAGATATGGCAACTGATACTGCTCCTGGAATATGTACTTGTCGCTCCTGCTATATTCTGTTTGCAAACTCTGTTCCTCCGGGCCCTTTGCAGCTTGGCAACTACTCTAGGTATGATCTGCTTGCCAAACTCTGCTCCTTTGAGACCTCACAGCCGGGCACATCCGAGCATCTCTCCTTAGTGATCCCACAAGCTTTCCCCTTTTCCTCACTGGTTGCCTGGCTGCCTCCACTGGTGGTCCTATCGCATATTCTGGTTATGTTTTCCAGTATCTGAGAAAGTTTGAGAACAGAATGCAGTTAAATCCAAACCCAGGGGGTCTCTGGTGAATACGGGCCTATCCTATGTCTCTGCTCCTTGTAGAGCCCAGCTGCAGGCTTGGTAGGGTCCAAATCAGTATGTTTGGGCAAGGTTTTTGAACGTTATTGTTGTTTTCCACAGCTGATCACAGATCAGGGTAAAGGGCCAACCACAGCAGCCCTTTACCATGTGATTAGCTGTGTCCAGTCACAGCTGATCATGATGTAAACACAAGCCGGCTAATGCCATTCCTTTCCTTATGCTGATAGCGTGAGGAGAGAAGAGTCGGTAGCCAGCTTGTGTGAAAGAGACATCTGCACTGATAATCAGAGCACTGATTATCAGTGTCCCGATTATCAGTACAGCCCCAACAGTACCCATCAGTGATGCCAATCAGTGCCCATCAGTGTCTCCTCATCAGTGTCATCTATCAGCGCTGCCTATTAGTGGCCATAAGTGCTGCCAATCAGTGCCCATCAGTGCCTGTAGCTTGCCAATCAGCATCTGACCACACTCAGTCCTGCCCACTGTATTCTGGATTGACAGCACTGCTGAAAACCTCCCACTGTGAGCTGCAGTATCTTGGAGGGGGAGCATATGAGACACAAAAGAATATTTGGCTCATTAAAGCGGTGTTCCGCCCACCGCTACAAAAATTAAAAGCCAACAGCTACACATACTGCAGCTGCTGGCTTTAAATAATAGGACACTTACCTGTTCTGGAGTCCAGTGATGTTAGCACCGCAGCTAATGTTTCCATCAGCTGTCAAGTGCATGCCACCGCCATTGCGGGTAAGTGAACCCGGCAGTGTAGCTTCACACCGAGAACCCTACTGCTCATGCATGAGGCTCCGCTCCTCTCTCCTACTGGCCCGGCTGAGCGGTGACGTGGTGGGCCACGGCCTGGACTCCTGAAAGTGGGAACAGGATACCTGTCAAAGACAGGTATCTGCTCCCCCTGCCCCCAAATGTTGCACCGGAGGGGGGGGGGGAGACAAATCAACGGAAGTTCCACTTTTGGGTGGAATTCAGCTTTAAGAGAAGTTAACTTTTTTGTTTACTTTATGAGGTTTATGTATCACATAGTAAATGGATTATATGTTTTTTTTTTACCCAGTTGTCTAGCCAGTTTGCGCATTCTGCATCAGTTCACATTGGACCAATGACTCAAAGACAGCTTGTCACCCTATGCTGAGAGATAGTACAAAGTGTATGGAGCCCGAATGAGTGAACTGTAAGTACACAATACACTATTCCAGCAACATGAACACATTGACTGCTCAGGTACAGTACCAATGAAGACATAGCCAGATGGCACTGGCAGACATGGCAGAAGTCTGGGACCTTTTATTATACATAGGAATTTGTTGCAGTCAGCAACTTGTAATATAGGTGGCCTAGGACACAGACTCTGCTGGCTACAGAAATTCAGCCTTGGCTATGAGTATGGTGATATCTTCCAGCACATAGCAGCAGAACAAGAGCAATTACTCTTAGTAGAATATAATAGAAGCTCCGATTCCCCCCAGCCTCCTCTGGATGACTCGGGAGCTGTGCACAAAGACATGCATTTGTGCCAATTCAAATTACAATTATCATTTTCTTTTTTGCCGCGGGCAGATGAATATTAGTTTTTTTACAGTAATATGCTCTAGTTTATTATACAGCAGGTACAAACTGTTATTTCCTACAAGCTTGCTCTTTCGTTGAGGTTGATTTATTAAAGGCAAATATTAAAGGCAAAGAGACTGTGCACTATGGAAGTGCAGTTGCCCTATACAAGGGTATTTGCTCCAGAGCTTAGTAAATGAGAGGAAGCAATGCTGAATTCCATCATCCAATCACGTATGTGAAAACAAAAAAGATTCTTTTTTAAAATGTTCCTTGTATGTGATTAAGTATTCTCTGCAAAGTGAATTTCCCCCTCATTTATTAAGCTTTGGAGCAAATGCATTTGTGGACTTCAATTGCACTTGCAACGTGCACAGTCTAATTACCTTTAGTAAATCAGTAAAACCTCTTAGCTTTGTTATTCTTTAAATATTAAAAATTGTAGTTTAGCCACTAGAGGGAGCTCTGAATATGATTATAATCACTCCTCCTCCAACAACAACAGTTGTTAAACTGCTGAGACAGAATATCAGGCAGGACTCATAGGCTTGCATTGTAACAAGGAGCAGTAAAGCACAATCACTGTGAAGTTTGTGTTCCACATCCTTTTCAGCAAAAATGTCTGCACCAGCCATTCTGCTAAACGCATACAGCCCCATGCATTCCTATGGCTGAGCTGTATTGTACTGGAATATAACTCACCCACAGAAATGAATGGGTACGCAGCGTGGGCACACTAACAAGAGGAGGTAGCGGGGAAGTTTTTGCTGGAAAAAAAATGTGATGACCCCCCCCCCCCATGGCAGACGAACCTTAGGACGGAAGCAGATCATGCAGACATGGATCCGGGCTGCAGCTCCTCAATCCAGGGCATTGCTTCTCCTCCAGGCCGAATAGGAATTGGGTCCTAACTGAGACCCAATTGGCCGGGAGTCCTAAGACTCCCTGGCCAATTGGGTCTTAGGAACTGCTTCCTGATTGACCGTGAGAAGAATCAGGAAGACAATAGCGAAGATTAACTTGCTATTGTCACACAAGTGGATGGGTTCGGGGCGCAGTGATCTGCGCCCCGAACCCACCCTTTTTTGAAACCAATTAAAGCCTCAGGCTCTAATCATGTGCTTCAAAAAAAAAAAAACATTGAAATCCATGTGTCCGGCACCACGCATGTAGATTATCTGGCCGGATGCATGGATAGGGGGAGGCGTGCCCATGCACCCTCTATGGACAGGCCGCCGCTGGTTAGAAGCCTTTATTCTTTATACTTGTGTTAGATCAGTGACTTTAATAGAATTAAAGTCAAAGCATCAGAATGACAGTCATACAGACATAGAGGTCAACAATAGCGGTTGTCTACGAATCCATTAGAAAACCGTTCATTGAAATTAGTGAATGTAATTTAATTTGTCCCAATATCTGTCCCCTGTAATCCCCTTCACAGCAGCATTCAGATTGTGAGTGGGAACACAAGGAGATGGATAAACAGTGTAAATCTGGGCATACACTTTACAATCTGATTGTACAATCTCTGTACAATTTCCCCAAAACTATGTAATATGAGGACCTACCAAAATTATTCAATACGTTTCCATCCAATCAGACAGGCCCATGCACTACATAGTTGGTAGATTTAAGGAACATTGTACAATCAGATTGTGTAGTGTGCGTGGTCAGATTGATGCGCTGACAAGGAATTTGTGGATAGGAGGGGAGCAGAGTGGGTCACATGATGACCCCACCACCCTTTTGCTGTTCTTCGCTGGCTAAACAGCAGGCCAGTGAAGGAACAGGACTGAGAATAGGACTATGCTTTTTACTTAAGTTAGAGCTATAGGGAAAACTTTTCATTTTGGATAGAGTAAGGAAGGGAATATAACTGCATTTTGGTTAGTTTTTTGCCATCTGTGCCAAACTGGGGGGATTTATCTTCACTTCCAGGTCCAAAGTAAAAACAGGAAGTGAGGGGAAATCCCTGGTAGACCCCTAGACCACCAGAACTAGTGTCCCCATTGGAAGACTTCCCTTCTATTACTTTTCTGGGGACAACAACCCCAAATGGTAATGATATGATAACAGGACAAATAGAGGGGGGGGGGGGGGGGATCTAACAAGGGCACAGACAGCAATAAAAACTGACAGGGGTTCTAATCTCTCTCCACTCTATCCAAAACGAAAGAAAAAGTTTTGCCTTTTGGTATACTTCTGGGTATCGTGGGCTCCGGCACTGTGATTGGCCGTAGCCGCGATGACATCACTCCTGCACATGTGCACAGGAGCCACTGGTAACAGCACAGTCTGACTGGAGCAACAGTATGTACTGGCATTGCATCAGTGTGCATGTGGCGATGACATTCATGCAGGTTTAGGAGATATCCTGGGTAGCTACAGGTAAACCTTATTATAGGCTTACCTGTAGCAAAAAGTGGTCTGTAAGGGTTTACACCCTCTTTAAGATTTCTACTGACTGACTTCTGTTCCACTTCCCTGTTGGAAAATTGTTGCTTGATCGGTGCTGCAGGCTATATATATACACACACACACACACACACACACACACACACACACACACACACACACACACACACACACACACACACACACACACACACACACACACACACACACACACACACACACACACACACACTATATTATCAAAAGTATTAGGACGCCTGCCTTTACACACACACATGAATTTCCCAAAGGTGTTCTATTGGGTTGAGGTCAGCACTCTGTGCAGGCCAGTCAAGTTCCTCCATCCCAAACTCTCTCATCCATATCTTTATGAACTTTGCTTTGGGCACTGGTCCAAACATTTGGTGGAGGGGGATTATGGTGTGGACTTGTTTTTCAGGGGTTGGGATTGGCCCCTTAGTTCCAGTGAAGGGAACCCTTAAGGCGTCAGCATACCAAGATATTTTGGACAATTTCCTGCTCCCAACTTTGTGGGAACAGTTTGGGGATGGCCCCTTCCTGTTCCAACATGACTGCGCACCAGTGCACAAAGCAAGGTCCAAAAAGACATGGATGAGCGAGTTTGCGGGGGAGGAACTTGACTGGCCTGCACAGAGTCCTGACCTCAACCCAATAGAACACCTTTGGGGTGAATTAGAGCGCAGACTGTGAGCCAGGCCTTCTCGTCTAACTCCAACATCAGTGCCTGACCTCACAAATGCGTTTCTGGAAGAATGGTCAAACATTCCCATAGACACACTCCTAAACCTTGTGGACAGCCTTCCTAGAAGAGTTGAAGCTGTTATAGCTGCTAAGGGTGGGCCAACTCAATATTGAACGCTACGGATTAAGACTGGGTGCCAGTAAAGTTCATGTGTGTAAAGGCAGGCGTCCCTATACTTTTGGTAATATAGTGTGTGTGTGTATATATATATATATATATATATATATATATATATATATATATATATATCTCCATATACACAGTGATCTTATCATTTCCCTTCATTTTTTACATCATAATTTACATACTGTGAGTGACTAGTTATATTTTAACAGCAATGACATCATGTTCCATAAATATGGATATAATAATCCCTATACATGTATAGAGGTCAGCGATTGAACTATGAATCATTATATACAATTTTCCCTATAAAAATACAGTAATACATGTCTGTAAATGCAATGACTACAGCTACTGCGTGCGACTGAACCGCGCCTGTGAGAAAATATTCCCCGGGATAAATATTAGTTTGTATTTGTTCCAAACATCAAAGAGCGGGAAGTGCTGGATACTAGGGGTCAGAACAAGCTGTTCATTGTACGCCAGCGGCTGGTACCACCCTGCCACCAGACCAGGGCAAGCTGGAATACCAAGAGCCCCCTCTAGAGGATGAACAGGGTAGTGTGTGCATGTCCAGCTGTGCCTGAGGCCATGCAGGAATGACAGTAATGTCTATGGGTGAGCGAGTGGAGGTGGGAGGAGAGTGCAAGTATGAGGTTTCAATGCATTCTTCAAAGTCCTGGTAAATTCTTTGCCCGGAGAATTCAATGCCAGCCTGACCAGAAGAAGCTGACAAGCAAGATGATGGTATTAAGAGAGCAAAAACAGCAAATTGAAGAGCTGAAGTATACTGTACAAAATGCATGTGGCATTCCCTTGAATATTCATATTAAATATCATAGTAAAATTACTACTGTATAGTATTAGGTGCCATGATGGGCTAATTTGGGTAAGATTTAGGCTTCATTTAGATGTGCAGCTAGCATTGCTGCGCCTCTGAAAAATGACTTGTGGTGGATCGCTCTTCAGGGGCATTTTACAGGCAGTGAGGAGGCAATACTTCACTTCCTCCCTGTCTGTCTTACCCTACTAAAATGTAGATTTGTATGCAGCGCTATAAAACAATTACAGGCAGTCCATAAAAAGAAGAAGGGGGAACAGAGATGAGACCCCACGCAGATCTGTCGACATAAGATCTTACCTTGATAGCAGTACCTAAATCCCTAGAGCGGGATGGGGCCTGACCTTAGATGCAGGGCCGTCTTTAGCACAGGGCAAAAGGAGCAGCTGCCCCAGGCCCGGTCATTGTTGTGGGGCCCAAAGCAGCTGTCCCTTGAGCCTGCACTGTCTGCAAATAGTTGATAAGTGAATTCAGGAGGGCCCAAGAAAATGTTTGCCCATAAATATTAAAGATGGCCCTGCTGAGATGCCATTGTTAAGTTGGGGAGGAGGCCTGGAGACAAGTGTGACATTGACACAATCACTGACATACAACTGTTGGGCCTCATTCACAATGTGGTCTAGTGTAGTAAGTATCTTGCAGAAAACTGCAAGGTGTGTGCAGACAGCCGTGATGGGGAAGCAATGACAGGCTGACAATGGCAGCAGCTGTCCGCTGATGTTCAGAAGTTGTATATGGAGTTGATTATCTGCAGTTGAGGACAGATGATCGTTCCTGGATACAAGCTACTTGCAATCAAGGGCTGATTATGTGTCCCTAACTGCAGATAATTGCTTCATATATAATAACATCCAAATATCAGCCTGTTGGCCTGATACTCTTTTTGTACGGGCTTTGTACCGCAAGATACTTACCACACCATGACTAAGTTGGCCGTGTGAATGAAGCAAGACTTTCTCTAGTGGTTGTCTTTTCCTTGCTGGCCAATATGCTGAAGAATCTTATTTGGGAGGGAGCAGTGATGGAGCAATTCCTTTGTGCTTCACCATGGGATGAGGTGCCTTGATCCTGGCCATTATGTCACTGGGTGGCCTGTGCATCACTGACAGAATCCCAAGAGTGGCACTGTCCTAAGTACAAAGGGGTACCTGAGATATTACGTTATCTCATTGCACCTGTACAGTAAACACGTTCTAAGAGAAGCACAAAGGCTGCCATTCCCGACCTTCTGAAAATGCTAGTCGCCTGGCTGTCATGCCGACCCTCTAGGCAATGACCTAGAAATAACAAGTCTGCATACCAGATCCAGCCTAGTGTTCCATAGTACTAAAGTTGAAGGGTCAAAAAAAAATCTGTCCTCCGCTTTCCAATTCCAAATCTCCATTTTATAAAGCTTAAAAAGGGGATCAAAATAATTCCTTACCAAACAAAATAACCACTGATTACAAAGACCACGTATACACAGGTGCTGGATGCAGATGTGTGTCCTGCCTGAGCTGCCAGCACTTCCTTATTTCCAGGAACAATTCCAGGTTTGTGTCTGTCTTGCTGTTTGGAATTTTCGGCACTGACCACAATGATAACACTTTATTGTATATGAAATGACTGTATAGTCCTTTTTAATGTTTTAACATGTAAAAGATATCAGCTTGATGACAATCCTATCAATACATCTTCATATATTTAAAAACTTGTATGCCATTTGTTAATAATACATGAACATGGAGACACCCCAGGCCTGGCTTTTAGCTTTGCAGTGCTACACAATGGTTGTGGTTAAAAGAGAAGTCTGGGGTTTTGTACATTTATACTTACCTAGGTGGATGCAGCATTGGTAATATGCTGCATCTGTCCCCCCGCCGGCTCTAACACTGAGAACTGAGCGATCTAACACTGCAGATCGCTCAGTTCTCACAGCTTCCTGAGCAGAGAGCTGGTTGTGGAGGGGGCGGGAGCTTCCGGCTCAGGCTCTCAGCACCTCACTGAGAGGCTGAGGTGGGTGTCCGTCCAGGCATGTAGGTCGATCCCGACCCCAGTGTCGTGATCTTGGCCGAGTCCTGGACCGGGTTTGTGACATCAGCAGACAGCGGATTTCAGCCTGCTGTCTGCTGAAAATGGGTCACAGGAGTGCAGAACGAACTGCACTCCTGTGATACACAAGAGAAGTACAGCCAAAGAGCCAAAGAGAGTGAAGGTCCTCTTTAAGCAAGGGTTAAAATCGCCAATAAAACCATGGTAAAGCACCGCTAAAAATAGTGGCGCTTTACCCACCCCAGTGTAAAAGTGCCCTTAGGCTTGATTCACACTAATGCGTTTTTTGATGCATTTTGCAGAAATGCAAGGACATTTTTTAAACATGGGTTCCTATGGAACATGTTCACATTAATGCATTTTTGTGCCTCTGCGTTTTTGGAAAGGGTCGGGGACTTTTTTTCATGCAAAATGCAGCATTTTGCATGTAATAGAAGTCAATGGACCTGCATCAAAAACGCAAGTACCGCTTTTTACCGTGTTTTTACCGCGATTTGCGTTTTTTTTCTTCACTGTATATATCTGGTTGCTAAGCAACCACAGTATAAAAAAAACGCAAAAGGCGGCAAAATCGTGGTAAAACCGCGTGTCCAAAAACGCGGCAAGCACCGCAAAAAGCACTGCAAAAACGCTCAAAAGCAACATGCATAGATGTGAATCGAGCCTTAAGGGGGTTGTAAACCCTCGTGTTTTTTCACCTTAATGCATCCTATGCATTAAGGTGAAAATACGCCCTTCACTCAGCAGCACCCCCATTTTTACTCACCTGAGCCCATTCATTCCCTCAGGGGAGACTCACTCTACCTCTCTGGTCGGCTCTTGATTGGATAGACTGATAACAGCACAGACATTGGCTCCTGCTGCTGTCAATCAAATCCAATGACATGGGCGCTGGGTGGCGGGGCCGAGTCCGGCCTTCTGTGTCTATGAACGCGAATGCTGAACTTGGGAGTGCGAACCCATGGTAATCCCCTGGGAGAGCGCTTCTACTAGGGGGTTCCCAGATGCCAGGAGGAGCCACGAGCGCCGCCGGGGGACCCCAGAAGACGAGGTTTGGGGCCACTCTGTACAAAAGAACTGCACAGTGGAGGTAAGTATGATATGTTTATTATTTCAAAAAACAAAAAATAACAAGGGTTTAGTAACCCTTTAATGCCCCTCCATGTTAGTCTATATGTCTATGTACACATACAGTAGGTGTTTATATGCATTCAGAGGCAGAAAAAAAATTGAAAGCCAGTGCATTCAGGAGAGGAGCGATTCAGTGCCAAAAAACACTTGACATGCCTAAACGTGTACACATATCTAAAAGCCTGGGTGTTCATTCCAATAGCCAGAATATATAAATGTTCTGGCCAATGGAATAAATGTACACTAAACGCACCTAAACACATTTGCAAAACGCAGCTTAAGGTGCTTTTTTAACGCTGCTTTTTCCTCCCCTGGAGCAAAGGTGTCCAGGGGAGGAAAAATAATATCCTGTGTACATTATACAATAGTTTGCTCGATTTCCGCATTTAGTGTTGATGGTGGAATCCCTCCTGCTGTACTATTGTATTATGACAGCAGGAGGTTTCCTAGATGTCAAAATACAACGATCAAATGAGAAAATCTCAGCAGGCTGGTTGTACAATAGATCAATTTCAGTACAACCAGCCTGCCCATAGATGGATCGAAATTCGTCTGATTCCTACTGAGCCAGCCGAATTTTGATCCATCTATGGCTGGCTTAAGATTTACATCTAGACATGTAATGTTATATAAACTGTATATTGTACACAATGCATTTTCAACATCCCTTCCAGGATCATTATACATCATCTGCACTTCCTCTAGATAATATCTTGGTGAAAGAAACATCATGTGATGAGCGACACCCAGGGCACATTTACATGACCGGGACTAAACGCCCCTACAGAAGGAATATCACACAGAAAGAGCTTTCATGTCCAGCAAAGATAAGCGAGAGAAATCTAAAGGGTCTATACCAGTGATTGTCAACCAGGGTTCCTCCAGAGGTTGCTAGGGGTTCCTTCAGTATTGGGCAATTTCTACCTCTCAGATAAGTTCCCACTGACACCATTGATCTTTTTAGCTATCTGTAAGGAGGTAATTCTTCCCAATGACCACAAGTGTAAGGACCATTCTTCCCACTGACCATCACACTAATGTATCATGAGATTTCTATTTTTTAGCAGGGGTTCCTCAAGACCTATTTCAAGGTTTTCCCTGTGTTGAAAAGGTTGAGAAAGGCTACTCTATACTCTGACAATAAAAATGCTGCTGTTTTTTATATATAGAGTTTCGATGAAGCTGAATTGATCTGAAGCAGAACTGATACAATGTTTCACAGACGGAACTGTTGTTTACATCAGGTGATATGGAAAGGGTTAAAACAGTGAACTTGTCAAATCAATTTCTGTCTCTACAACTTTGTATCACATTTGTATAGCAGTTCACTCTCTGTAGTAGTGGATTCATTACACTTATTTATTATGATAATCTGCTCCATCTAGTGGTCATTATGTGGTATTTTCTTCATTCACTCTATTCTTATAAATGAAAAACAAAAGAGAAAATAGCCTAATAATATTTGTTTTTCACAAATAACACATGTACGAGGTTAGCTCTGTTTACAAGAAAGTACTTTATTTATCTACGTTTACACACTATCACCTTCAAAATAGTCTCCTTGCACAGCAACACAGCGCTCCCAGCATTCCTACCACTTCTGGAATGTGTCCTGGAAGTCTTCTTTTTAAAATGTGTCAATCACCTTCTGTGATTTGCGCTAGATCTCAATGGTGTCAAAACGTCCACCTTTGAGCCGGATCTTCATCTTTGGGAAGAGGGCGAAGTCCGCAGGAGCCAAATCTGGCAAGTTGGATGGGTGTGGAAGTGAGATCATGTTGTTTCCGGCAAGAAACGTTTGTTCTAACTTGCTGTCCACGATGAAGAGCAGGTGTGATAATGCACGTGGTCACAAAAGCACCAGTTGCACAGCTCCCGATGTACACAGGACGATGTCTTTTGGCAAACTTAAAGGGGTTGTAAAGGTTCATTTTTTATTTTCTACATATGTTCCTTTAAGCTAGTGCATTGTTGGTTCACTTACCTTTTCCTTCGATTTCCCTTCTAAATGTTTTTTTTCTTTGTCTGAATATCTCACTTCCTGTTTCTCCTCAGTAAACTTCTCACCATCATCCGAGCTGGTGGTTAGTCAGCCAGAACAGCTTACTGAGGAGGAACAGGAAGTGAGAAATTCAGACAAAGAAAACAAAGAAAAAAAAACATTTAGAAGGGAAATCGAAGGAAAAGATAAGTGAACCAACAATGCACTAGCTTAAAGGAACCTATTTAGAAAATAAAAAATGAACCTTTACAACCCCTTTAGGTCGGTGCTTCCTGTGACTGTGAGTGCAGCCTTGTGCTGCCATCTGTTGGCATGTTAGAAAACTAGCCTTGAAACATTTTGATACCACCTCTTACATTCAGTTTCCCAGAGAAAATAGCTCTTTCTCATATTATTTGGTCTTCTGGTCAAATGCTCAGAAGACCAAATAGTATGAGAAAGAGCTATTTTCTCTGGGAAACTGTATGTAAGAGGTGGTATCAAAATGTTTCAAGGCTAGTTAATATTAGGGGGGGGGGGGGAGTAATAAAAAAAAACCTGACCCCTCACCCCCATGGAAGATGAATGGCAGTGATCAGTGCTTCCCAGTGCAGCATCATGGTGTGTTTGGGCACGCTACTCCCACACTGGATTGTGATTTGGTCTTATACAATGCCTGTACATATTTTATCTTTATGAGTATTCATTTGGCTGTATGTATTTTATATAATAAACCTTCTGTAGAGCACTAGGCATTTGCACCCTCCTGTGTGCTCTTTTCTAAAAAAACAAAAAAAAACAAAAAAAAAAACATTTTAAATAACTTTTATAAGCAATCACATGATCTCTGTTCTCAGCTGCATACAGGGCTTAGAGAGGTTTCCCAGTGAATGGCTGTGCAGGAGGGGTGTGTCAACACAAGTCTTGGCCATTGGAGGACAGGCAGGCTGTTCTCCCAGCACAGCCAAAAAACTGACCACTTTGGGACGCATGTCATGCCTAAATTGGTCAGTTTAAAATAGGAAAGCAGGGGAACTGGCAGGTTTAGCAGGTATTTCACACAAAGGAAGAAATAAAAAGATAACTTAGGATACTTTTTAACACAAGTACAACAGACATATATCAGGAATATGACCTTTTGGGATAACATATTCTTTAAAGTCTTACTAAACCGTAAACAGTAAAAGCAGTCTGTATATGCAGGAAGCATGCTTGATATACTCATTGTGGAACCCAAGGGGTTAATCCTCTGCATTGTGCAAAAAGGCTGTTTGATCCTGTATGCACAGATCTTGCTTTTCTTCGACTGGCTCCAGAACATGTCAGGATAAGACAGAGTTACTGGATTCATTCTGCACATACTCAGGTGTGTACAGGTATACCCCACTTATAAGTACACAATGAGGTTTATTTACTAAAGCTAGAAAGTGCAAAATCAGACTCACTTCTGCATAGAAACCAATGAGCTTCCAGGTTTTATTACCAAAGCTTAATTGAATAATCTGGGGTTAGAAGCTCATTGGTTTCTATGCAGAAGTGAGCCTGATTTTGCACTTTCCAGCTTTAGTAAATAAACTCCATTGTGTACTTAGAAGTGGGGCATGCCTGTATTGCTAGAGTTTTTTTTGTTTTTTGTTGTCTTGGGAGAGTGCATGTGATCAGCACAGGGCCAATCAGCACTGTCCAGACAGAGGGTCAGGAGTCCTGCAGCCTGACAATACAATCGTGGGGAAAGGAAAAACTCCTCCTACAAGCTTTAACCAGGCACTGATAAAAGTCACAAGACTGCTATACACTGCTGATGAGAAAAGGTATTTAGCAGTTTATAATTACTAAACTAATTGCATTTCCATGTTCTGTGTACTGTGGGAGACCAGATATAGTGAATGCAAGGTCCTGGGTTTAATAACACTTTAACGATCATCACACAGGTATGGTCCACTATTGTCCCTATCAGGAAACCCACCCTGAGAAATTCCGTGTAACCTTCGGTGAAGTGCATGTAAACAGGAAAGTGACTGCAAAGTGGCAGCGGGAGATCGCAGCACTTAGATGCAACAACGGATAAAAAATGTCAAAATAAACATTTATTTCCAAAATGAACTGTTTATTATACACAGTGCTGAATGGCCTTCATTTAGAGTTTCCATGCCTGTTCCACATTTGTCCAGAAATGTTCTCCAGTTAAATAATGAAAGAAAGATAAATGAGAAGTTCATTGTGGGACTGTAACTGAGATTAGGAGGAGATCTCCTGACATGTTATACTGGGCCAAAGCCTATTGACTAAGCCTAACAGAAATGGAGTTCTTGTTATACATTAGGGGTTAAATGCTCCTCTAGTGTATTCTGGATTTCCTGTCTAGCATTTAGCGGAAGATCGCAATTAGTCCCACATGTTATATACCATAAAACGTATGTATCTGATATACTGGAAGCCACACTAAGCTCTACGTGTATATCACAGAATAATGTGATAAAGGGCAGGTTTTGTGGTTTCCTGAATGGGCAAGGCGATAAGAGTTATTTTAAAGTACATGTACACTGTAGATGGATGATATTTTGCTAACACACCACGTATTTTTAAGAATTGCCTTTTTTTTCTTTTTACTTAATTATTAATGAAAACCCTTTTATTCTTGTATCTCAGTTCTGCTGTTCTCCTTCAGCCTCTTTCCAGACACTTCCTTATCAGTGTGGCTTTCCCGATGGCAGTGCACCTTCCCTGCATAATGTGTGTTGGAACAGGCACTAGCAAACTAGCAGGACGTGTTCAAAAAAGACATTCAAGGCAGCATCACCAGATAATTGTTTTAAAGCAACCTTGTCACAAGACTGATGCCTCGTACATATGATCGGACTTTCCTCCAACAAAGCCGTGGAATTCTGTCCGAAGGGCGTTGGCTCCAACTTGTCTTACATATACACAAATGTTGGCCAACAATTCCGAACATAGTGGCGTACTACGTGGTTTTTCAGCTCTTTAGTGCCACCCTTTGGGCTCCTTCTGCTAATTTCGTGTTAGTAGAAGTTTGGTGAGTGTTGATTCGTGCTTTTCTTTTCACATTTTTCATTAAGCGCTTTTCAGTTCGCGCTTTTCATTTCATGCTCTTCAGTTCGTTCCTGAACGTCCGTTTGTCAACCAGACATGTCGCCAAATTGGAGGAGATAACGTGTTCTTTATTATTGGCCTTGGAGTTATTGATTTGACATTATTTTTTGGGTAAATAATGATTTGATTTGGTATATTTTCTATATTTTTGGATGCATAGAATGCACTTTTTGGTTAAAGTTCTATTGGCAGATAGCATTTGTAATTTTATTAGTTTTCTTTTTTAATGCACAATAAAAAAAATTGTGGAGAATAATACTTGGCTATGTGTTTTACTTCAAATGACAGTTTGGGAGTAGATAGTTACATTTAAAAAAATACAATGTAAAATTGACAAGAGACACCAACATAATTGTATCTTTGATCTTAAAAACATACGGGTAATGGTGTTGTGGTAACTTGCACAAATAAAAAAACATAATACTACTTACTATTCTTGATATCGCTAGAAAAAAAAAAAAGCCTTTGAAAATTTGTTTGCAATAACTCCATCAGTATCACCAGAAAAGCAGCTTCATTATTATCCCATTAAAGTGGTTGTAAACCCTTACAGACCACTTTAACCTACAGGTAAGCCTAGATTAAGGTTTACATGTAGGTGAAAGAAATATCTCCTAACCTACACGGTCTCTGAGATATTTGCAAATCGCCGTATGGCGATTTCTTCTACGCATGCGCTGGAGTTAGAATGGGCACACTGTGCCGTTTCTAGCTCGGGTCATGCCGTGACTAGCAGCTCCCGCGTGACGTCACGGGCTGGACTTACCATTGGGCTTGACTGGGCTCAAGCCCATGGGCCCCGCCCAATATGGGGCCCCGCAGGCCCCCCGAGATACACAGCCGAGTGTACTTGGCTTGGCTCCGCTCACAGTCACGCCCAGTCCCGCCCTATGATGAACATAACACAGGGACTGAGCGTGACTGTGAGCCGAGTCGAGTGGACTGTGAGAGGACCCGAGAGCCGCCGAGAGGACCCGAGAGCCGCTGAGAGGACCCGAGAGCCACTAAGATACACATGACTCTGTATCTTGGCAGCACCATTTTTAAACTTCAAGACTGTAATGACAAGGCTGCAAATAACTAGCTTGCAAATGACAAGCCTGCAATGACACCGGACAAGGCTGCAGATGGATGGGCAAGGCTGCAGATGGACACTGATAAGGCTGCATTGATGGGCATTTAAATGTAAGTTTTTTCCTTACACTTCCCTCCTAAAAGTTTTTTTCCTTAAAATTCCCTCCTAAACTTGGGGTGCGTGTTATACTCTGGCGCGTGTTATACACTGATAAATACGGTAATGTATATAAGGTAGGGCCCAAAAGTGACTCAAGCCCAGGGGCCCCCACCACCCTAAGTCCTGCCCTGGTCACGGGACTCCGGACAGTCACAGAGCCGCAGTTTGCGGCCCCGGAAGGAAGAGGGGTGAAAAATGGAGGCTCACTGCTAGCGAGGAAGACGGGGACATCACGGGCTTCTCCTGCAGGTAAGTGACACATAATAGGCTACTATTCAATGCATAGTAGCCCATTATGCTTTACCTTTGCAGGGAAGCAAAGAGGAAGTAAAACCCATCAGGGTTTACTTCCTCTTTAAAGAAGAAGAGAATTGCGCACTGTATTTCGATATTTCATAATTTGCCATGACATGAAATTCAATTCTCCGTTACGAACACTAGTTTACAAGACCGAGCGCTTCTGGCTTGACCTTGCTTCCGAGCATGCGTGTTTGTACTTTGGACTTTTGTTCAACGGACTTGTGTACACACAATCAGAAAATCCGACAACAGACATTTGTCCGTGGAAAATGTGAAAACCTGCCATCCAACATTTGTCCACGGAAAATCCGACAATAATTGTCCGATGGAGCATACACCGTCGGATTTACCGACAACAGCCTGTCATCGAACATTTCCTGTCGAAAAGTCAGATCGTGTGTATGAGGTTTTAGGCCCAGTTCACATGATTTGATCAGAAGGGGATCTGTCTGCTGATCCCCTGCTGATTTGAGCAGAGCGGACAGAGTGTGCACTGCTCTATGGGCGTCTGGGTGTAAATGGACTCTGCTGTTCTTTTAAATCTGTCTGCCCTCCAATCCGATCCACCTACATGGAGGTGAAAGGATCCCCCTTCTGTTTATTTTTAGTGCACCGGATTGGAGGTAGGTAAACGAACACAAGTCAGTTTACACTCATCAGTCAATAGAAGTGAATGGACAGTTCCAAGCAGGTCCGCCTGAAAAACTGAGAGGTGGACCTCATTGGAACAGTCATGTGAAAGGGGCCTAGAAGCCCTGGTAAAAGATGTACACACACCATTCCTGCTTGCTGCCCGTGCTACCAAAATGCCTCTTAATTTAATAGGAATTTTTGGGTGAATGTTTTTTTTTCTGAAAATGTTACCTCCAGAAGTATTGACCTCCAATACAGAATTTTATAACTACTGTATCTTGGTGTGATTTGGGCGTTGTCAGGAGGAACCAGTGTCTTAGTTGAATGGGTCTTTCTCCAATGGTATGGAGATGGATCATTCAAGTCTGCAGGCATGGGCAGCATTGGACACAATTTCTGCACTGAGGCTGTTAGCACCACCACCATTGAAAACAGTTATGCCGCGTACACACACGTTCGGATTTTCCGACTGCAAATGTTGGATGTGAGCTTGTTGGCGGCAAGTCAGACCGTGTGTATGCTCCATCGGACGTTTGTTGTCGGACTTTCCACCAACAATTGTTGGCTAGCATGCTCTCAAATTTTCCGCCAACAAATGTGTGTTGTCGGACTTTCCGATCGCGTGTACACAAGTCCATCGGACAAAAGTCCAAAGTACAAACACGCATGCTCGGAATCAAGGATGAGCCGGAAGCGATCGGTCTTACAAAACTTTCGTTTGTAATGGAGATATCACGTACATCTTGTATGTCACTATGTTCGTAATTGTTGGCCAACATTTGTGTGACCGTGTGTATGCAAGACAAGTTGGAGCCAACACCCTTCGAACAAAATTCCACGTTTTTGTTGTCAGAAAGTCTGTGTTCTATCGGGTTCAGGTCAGGACTCTAGTCCTGTTTAACAAGTCTTTAAGGTACTGCTATTTTCTGAATGCAATTATTTGCTGCAAATGGTGGTCTGATAGATCTCTATCTCCACAACTAATTCTATTAAAAATTTTGCAGAAATAGAAATGACAGGAAGCAATAAACGAATGCTCATAATGCTGTGCTCCAGGCACAGTTTGAGGAGCGCTGTATATGCCTGGCAATTAGAGTCAGGCTCCATGCACACTGGGGCTTTTCTAAACACTTTTCTCCTGGCAGGAGAAAAGCAGCTTAAAAAATGTGCCTAAGCCACGTTTTTGTAAACCCATTTCAGCGCGTCAAGCGCTCAGGTATTCATTCATTTTATTGGCCCGAATATTATATTATTCAAGTCATTGAACAGAATAAATAAATAAGCGCTAAATGTGCCTAGCGGTTAGGCTTGTTTTTTTAGCCAAAACGCTGCTCTCTTAAATGCACAAGTGATTTTAGATTTCTTTTTTTTGCCTCTAAACTCCTTTAGAAGCCTATGTGTGCATGGACACATAGATTCGCATGGGAATTTAGAGGCAGAAAAATAAAAATTCAGGCACTTGCGAGCTCAAGTGTGCATCAGGCCTTAAATGTAGTAGTAGTAGTAGTAGTGAGTGTACAGTTTGTGTAACAGTGTAAATTTGCTTTCCCCTCAAAATAACTCAACAAACAGCCATTAATGTCTAAACCACTGGCAACAAAAGTGAGTACAACCCTAAGTGAAAATGTCCAAATTGGGACAATTAGCCATTTTCCTTCCCCATTGTCATGTGAATTGTTAGTGTTACAAGGTCTCAGTTGTGAATGGGGAGCAGGTGTTTGGTGTTATCACTTTCACTCTCTCATACTGGTCACTGGAAGTTCAAGATGGCACCTCATTGCAAATAACTCTCTGAGGATTTGAAAAAAAAGAATTGTTGCTCTACATAAAGTTGGCCTAGGCTAAAAGAAGATTGCCAAGACCCTGAAACTGAGCTGCAGCACAGTGGACAAGACCATACAGCAGTTTAACAGTACAGGTTCCACTCAGAACAGGCCTCGCCATGGTCGACCAAAGAAGATGTGTGCACGTGCACAGCGTCATATTCAGAGGCTGTCTTTGGGAAATAGACGCATGAGTGCTGCCAGCCTTGCTGCAGAGGTTGAAGGGGTGGGGGGTCAGCCTATCATTGCTCAGACCATACGCTGCACACTGCATCAAATTGGTCTGCATGGCTGTCATCCCAGAAGGAAGCCTCTTCTAAAGATGATGTACAAAAAAGCCCACAGTTTGCTGAAAACAAGCAGACTAAGGACATGGATTACTGGAACCATGTCCTGTGGTCTGATGAGACCAAGATAAACGTATTTGTTTCAGATGGTATCAAGCGTGTGTGGCGGGAACCAGGTGAGGAGTACAAAGACAAATGTGTCTTGCCTACAGTCAAGCATGGTGGTGGGAATGTCATAGTCTGGGGGTGCATGAGTGCTGCCAGCACTGGGGAGCTACAGTTCATTGAGGGAACCATGAATGCCAACATGTACTGTGACATACTGAAGCAGAGCATGATCCCCTCCCTTGGAAGACTGGGCCGCAGGGCAATATTCCAACATGATAACGACCCCAAACACACCTCCAACACGACCACTGCCTTGCTAAAGAAGCTGAGGGTAAAGGTGATGGACTGGCCAAGCATGTCTCCAGACTCAAAACCTATTGAGCATCTGTGGGGCATCTACAAATAGAAGTTGGAGGAGCACAAGGTCTCTAACATTCACCAGCTCTGTGATGTCATCATGGAGGAGTGGAAGAGGACTCCAGTGGCAACCTGTGAATCTCTGGTGAACTCCATGCCCAAGAGGGTTAAGGCAGTTCTGGAAAATAATGGTGGCCACACAAAATATTGACACTTTGGGCCCAATTTGGACATTTTCACTTAGGGGTGTACTCACTTTTGTTTAGACATTATTGGCTGTGTGTTGAGTTATACAAACTGTACACTCACTGCTTTGTAGCAAAGTGTAATTTCTTCAGTGTTGTCACCTGAAAATATATAATAAAATATTTTCAAAAATGTGAGGGTTGTACTCACTTTTGTGAGATACTGTAGCTATTCCAGCAGAATATCACTTTTTTTTTAGATACCTATTTATTTTACATATACTTTTTATATAATATCATATATAATTAATTATATATGATTAAGGGTGAGTTTTGGAACACTGTTTGCTTTACACTTTTGTTAAAAAAAGTGAGAAAAATACCCCTCTTACAGTGGTGTTCAGAATTTCCACCCTACAGTTAAAAGATCACTGGGGTCATTCCATTGGCTTTGTCAATTGGTGTTGGTCCTGGAACTATGCATCCAATAGGAAATTGTATCAAATAGGAGATGGATCAGCCACAATCCCTAGCAACCTCTGGAGGATCCCTGTTTGAGAATGGCTCCTCTACGGCCTTCTCTGGGGATCTTTTGTGATGCCCCCGTCAATGAAGAGCAGCCACCAAAGGTTTTGGTCTGTGGACCATTGTTTTTCTTCCACTCTCGAGTCCAGCACTCCTGCTATACACATCTACAGCAGAATACAGTATCTAAGGTTTGAGGTTTTATCCATTTCAAAGAATCTCATTAACTATCGTTAACAATACAAGTCAACTGAGAAAAAATGCTATGTATGATATATTTTAAAGGAAATGTGTTCTCTTATTACCTGCCTAGCTAAGCAATGTTCTCCATCCTGCATCCCCAGGCCTCCTGATAGTTCCAGGCTGGAGCACCTGCTGCAACGAAGCTCAGCAGTAGGATTGCCAACCGTCCATAAGTTTATGGACAGTTTGTAATTTTTGGTTGATTTACAAACTGTCCGTAAATGTCAGTTACAGACTGCGCCCGCCCGTATAAAATATGACTGCGGGCCAGCTTCACTTGAATGAAGGGGGAGTGACATTATGGTGCCACTTGGTGCCTTTTAATAATAAAGGAGTCAAGAAATCTGAGCCGGAGGACAGGGGAGCTAAGAGTGGGAGAATACAGAGAAGGGGGTGGGGAGGGTGATGGTACAATACACATTAGGTGAGTAATAGAATGGGGGGAAAGGCTTGCTGCCCACCCCGGCCAGGACTGTGTCACTCACTGGAGAACTGGACATGGACTCTGGAGGAGAGCTTGGAGAAGAGGATAGAGGTGATGATGAGAGGAGCCCCGCCTGACTGCCCTGCATATGAGCCAGCAATGGAAGAGGTCAGTGACAGGCAGATCCAGCCTCCAGTGGTCACACAAAGTCTGCGGGGGGTCATTGATGTAAGGGGGAACAAATACACTAAGGTAAGGGGGAACACTGATATAAACTTTCCCTTTTATATCAGTAACTGTGGAAGGTGGTCTGTTCCTGAAATTCCCCCTTCATCAGAGTCTGTAGGATTCCCGCTTACAGTTCGTGGGGGAACTCTGTGGACTCTGATGTAAGGGAGAACTTTGTGAACTGTAATATAAATCGTAACTCTGTGGACCCTGATGTAAAGGGGAGCTCTGTGTACTCTTATGTAAGGTGGGGCGCTGGTGACCAGAGACCCCCTTACACCAGAGTTTCCCTTTACACCAGAGTGGGCAGCATTCCCCCTTACATCACAGTCCTCAGAATACTCCTTTACATCAGGGTCTGTACAGTTCCCTTTTACATCTAGGTCTGCAGAGTTCTCCCTTGCACTAGACAGACTCTCATGTATGGGGGAACTCTGTGCTAGGTTATATTAAACTGACCATCATATAAATAGAGAAATATGTATTTTTCCTTTTGTTATTTCTTAAACAAAACTAATAGCACTAGCTACATGTTTGTAGCTTAAATATTGATATTTGCGCTGTTATGCATCGAAAATTGTAATTTTTTGAGGTGTCAGTAAAAAATTTGGCTCCATCATGAGTTGTGTCAGTAAAAAAAAAGGTACATTTTTGGTATCCTGTCAAAAAATGTCACTTTGGGAGGTTGGCAACACTGCTCCGCAGGTGTCTTACTGTTTTTATTTACAATTTTGTAGGAGTTGGGGGCTTTGAAGAAATACTAGGGCTAAACAGACCAAGGATTGAGGACAGAGATTCCTCAGTCCCTTTCTCTGCAGTCTCAGCTGCACTAAAAAGTGAATGAATGGAAAGCGCTCTGTGCTGAGTGGCTTCCTGCTCATTCACAAACTGAAGTGATTCCAGTTGTTTACTACGCTTCAGGTATGAATGGACACAAGAGCGATCGGTACCAGTCACTTACTGTGTTCATTTAGAAAAGGAAGGGGTCGGTAAATTACATATTTACTGGCCCCTTCCCAGCTCTCCATCATGAAACATCCTGTGTTGCGGGGTTGGGCGGGGCACGCGGGGGGGCATCACACAGGGCGATTAGGGTGTGCTCAGGCACATATGGCACACCCTGTGCGGATACCTGTGATAACTACCGTGTGTGTCAGGTGCAATGCCTGCCTAAGATGGACAGATGGTGGTTGAGACTTGCTCACTAAGTTGTTCTGCCTTTTTTAGGATATACCTGTGGAAAGCAGGTGATAATTGGGGACCACTTGACTCCCAATGATAACAGTGGGGATGTTCATCAGACAATCAAAGCCCCCTTTTGGCCAGGGCTGTGTGCATCTATTCAAGCACACAGTGCCTGGCAAGCCACTCCCCCTGCTCCCTCTTCCCAGCTGACAGGCAGCTGCAGAAGCCTATGGCTCCTCTCCCTTCTCCTCCCGTTTGGAGGAACAACAACAACAAGGATCATCCCTGTGACAAAGACAACAGGTAAGTGTTTGGGGAGAGGCGGGGTAATAAATGTATTGGGGCAATTCTTTTTACCTCAGTGCTGTGAATGTAAGATAAAAAATTCTTATCCTTACTTTATTGGGAGAGACAAAATTTGACATTTGTCACCAGAACAGTTAAAGAGAAAATTTCCAATGGGGACACATGTTTCAGTGTCATCTCACTTTGTGTAGAGTACAACTTGCTTCCTGTCATGTCTCTGGAACAGGAAGTAAAGTGAAATCCTCCTGGTGGGGACACAGACAGCAAAAAAATGATGAAACTTTTGTCTGGAGTCCTACTTTAAAGGTGCATTAAAGTGTGGCTACATTTTGAGCTCTATAATTCGGTTGTACATTAAAGCCACAGGTGTCAGTGAGGACCCCGGAACAGGCCACATAGATCGCTATGTTATATACTTTACACTCTCCAACAAACCTGTTTATTCATCTATGAATATTTTCAGCTGATTTAAACTGCAAAGGCCAGTCAGCATGTAACCAAGGCATGGTGTTATTATTTGTTGTATTCCTGCTAATCTCTAGCAACTGTGTAAGCAATAATTCAACGGATTGTCAGCTGGGTCATTGTTAGTCAAGCAAGAAGAAAACTGTGCAAGCAAATTTTCTAACTCCCTGACTGGCCAGCTGTGATTTGCTTAAAGAGAACCTGAAAAGATGACCAACATTATAGGGAACATTTACAGGAAGTGAAGGTAAGTCTCCCGGTGGCAAAAAACAAAACTGAACGGGTATAAACCCTAATATATACACTATATTACCAAAAGTATTGGGACACCTGCCTTTACACGCACATGAACTTTAATGGCATACCAGTCTTAGTCCGTAGGGTTCAATATTGAGTTGGCCCACCCTTTGCAGATATAACAGCTTCAACTCTTCTGGGAAGGCTGTCCACAAGGTTTAGGAGTGTGTCTATGGGAATGTTTGACCATTCTTCCAGAAGCACATTTGTGAGGTCAAGCATTGATGATGGAAGAGAAGGCCTGGCTCACAGTCTCCATTCAAATTCATCCCAAATGTGTTCTATCGGGTCGAGGTCAGAACTCTGTGCAGGCCAGTCAAGTTCCTACACCCCAAACTCGCTCATCCATGTCTTTATGGATCTTGTTTTGTGCACTGGTCCAAATCATTTGGTCGAGGGGGGGTTATGGTGTGGAGTTGTTTTTCAGGGGTTTGGCATGGCCCCTTAGTTCCAGTGAAGGGAACTTATAAGGCGTCAGCATACCAAGATATTTTGGACAATTTCATGCTCCCAACTTTGTGGGAACAGCTTGGGGATGGCAGGTTCCTGTTCCAACAGGACTGTGCACCAGTGCACAGAGTCCTGAGGTTGAGGTCAGAGACAGTCAAGTTCCTCCACCCTAAACACGCTCATCCACGTCTTTATGGACCTTGTTTGTGCACTGGTGCGCAGTCATGTTGGAACAGAAAGGGGCCATCCCCAAACTGTTCTCACAAAGTTTGGAGCATGAAATTGTCCAAAATATCTTGGTATGCTGACACCTTAAGAGTTTCCCTCCCTTGAACTAAGGGGCCAAGCCCAACCCCTGAAGAACAACCCCAAATCAAATGGTTTGGACCAGTGCACAAAGCAAGGTCCATAAAGACATGGATGAGCGACCTTGGGGTGGAGGAACTTGACTGGCCTGCACAGAGTACTGACATTAACCTGATACAACACCTTTGGGATAAATTAGAGCGGAGACTGCGAGCCAGGCCTTCCTGAAGGAAACCCTGATGTAAGAGTGACTTTGATGGGGACCCGATGGGGTCCCTGATGGAGACCCAGATGTATGGGGGACTCTGATGGGGAACTTGATGTAAGGGACACTCTGATGGGGACCCTAATGTAAGGGGGGACTTTGATGGGGACCATGGTGTAGGGAGCACATTGATGGGGACCATCATGTAAGGGGGACTCTGATAGGCACCCTGATGTAAGGGGAACATTGATGGGGACCATGGTGTACAGGGAACCTTTAATTTCCTTTTTCCAGAGATGTAACAGGAACTTTGAGGAAATCTTCTTAAGTGAGAGGAAGTCCCTTCTTAGGTGTCCCCTTTGAGAGAGATCTGCTTACCTTTTGTTATGAGGACAACACAAAAAATTTTTGGATTTCCCCTCAATTTCTGTCTCAGTGACAATACTCAGCAGCACAAATAGTGGGTGAATCTTCCCAACAGGAACATAGGCAGTTATACAAACCTGACAAAGGGTCTAACCCTTCCCCACTCTATCCAAATTTTTTTCCTGTTGCAGCCAATGAGCCCACCATAGTCAACAGGAGAGAGAACACACTGCTCATGTGCACCCAAAAGAACAGAAGAGCGTTCCCTACCATGGCACTAGGGGGTGCTGGTCCCAAGTGGTTAATCTTTCCCTACAAGAATTTGGGACGGAACCATTGCTGGCTGCAAAGGAGTTGATGAAGTTTCATCAGTTTTGAGGTTGTGGACTTCATTGTTTAAACAGAACGGGAGGTAGGTTTGGCACACTATACTCCTATTCAACCACATAGTGTGATTCTTGGTAAATCTGAACTAACACTTTAAAAAACGATTTTTTTTAATCTTCTAATGAAATCATAGAAAAAGGTTTTTATCAGAAACTTAAAGATCTGTCCTTCTATGGTACCAAACTTGCATGGATTTTTCCAAGTGTATGTCTCATCAGATATGAGAACAAAGCTCAGTGGGCTTGGTGGTCCCAAAGAGAAGACAGATAGGGGAAAGCATACAAGGGCCTGGTGGAAGGTTGTGGGAGGCTGGGAGAGGCCAGTGAACATTAGAAAACACAATGATGATGCTCAGGAAAGACCTCTGACACTTGTGAAGTCATTTCCCAAGTTCCTGTGTCAGCCGCTCTCCCAGAAGAGGAAGTGAGTTCAGCCAGAGTTTGTGCAAACACCCCTCTATCTGCTTCTCCCTGCAAACCTACAGCCATCACCATGGGGTCTTCATGGAAATACTGACTGTCTTGGACCAAGATCAACGGAAAAAAAAATCAGAATAGAGATACATTTTCATATAGACAACACTGCCATCTCTGATTAAAAAACATCATTTATGTTGAGAAAACTGTTAAGCAAAATAAGGCTGTATAATTCATATCCAATGGGGCTGTCCAATTTGGATAGAGCAGGGAAATGTTTCTACTGCTGTGTTCCCTTTGGTTAGATTTTCCCTCGTTTCCTGTCTCAGTGATTCCTTTCACTGGGACAGGAAGTGAGGGGAAGTCCACCTAGCGAGAACCTGTAATCTAATTGTAGAGACTGGGGTCAATTCACTAAGACCCCTTTCACACTGGGGCATTTTGCAGGCGCTATAGTGTTAAAAATAGCGCCTGCAAACCGCCCTAAAACAGCTGCTCCATTCACTCCAGTGTGAAAGCCTGAGTGCTTTCACACTGGAGCGGTGCACTGGCAGGGCGTCATAAAAAGTCCTGCCAGCAGCTGCTTTGGAGCGGTGAACTCACCACTCCTCCACCGCTCCTCCCCAATGAAATCAATGGGGCAGCGCTGCTATATCGCCGGAAAAACGCAGCTGCGGCGGCATTTTGCGGGTGGATTTAACCCCTTTTCGACTGAATAGCGCCGCTAAAATGAAGGTAAAGCGGTGCTTAAAAAAGCACAGCTTTACCGCTGACGCCCTAGGTGGCACAGTGTGAAAGGGCTCTTATGCCGCTTACACATGAGCGGATTTTTCGTCAGAAAAATCTTAGATGGTTTTTCCGATGGAATTCCGCTCAAGCTTGGCTTGCATACACACGGTCACACAAAAGTTTTCTGAACTTTCGACTGCCAAGAACGTGGTGACGTACAACACTACGACGAGCTGAGAAAATGAAGTTCAATGCTTCCGAGCATGCGTCAAATTGTTTCTGAGCATGTGTAGGAATTTTGTGCATCTAAATTGTTACAGACGATCGGAATTTCCGATCGGAACTTTTTCCGACAGAAAAATTGAGAACCTGCTCTCAATCTTTTGCTGGCTGGAATTCAGCCAGCAAAAGTCCAATGGAGCATACACACGGTCGCATTTTCTGACCAACAGCTCTCATCGTCCTTTTGCTGGCTGAATTTCCGATCGTGTGTACGCGGCATTAGAGTTAAATAATGGCAAATATGATGCAGTAAAATAGCTCTTGTGTTAAATCAGTTTTGAAAGTCCCATTCACTAAGAATTGTGGGGTACATAACTACTGGGGTAAAGTTTCGATAATGTGTATTTTCTTGCAGTAATTTATCACATTGAGCTGGTTGCTCAACAGCTGAATGTAAAGAAACATGCCGCAAATAAACAAAAATGAAAAAAAAAAACAGCATGGGGTCTCTCCCCCAACGCATACCAGACCCTTATCCGAGCAAGCAGCCCGGCATGTCAGGCCATCCCCAAACCATTTCCACAAATTTGGGAGCATAAAATTGTCCAAAATGTCTTGGTATGATGACACCTTAATAGTTCCCTTCACTGGAACTAAGGAGCCCAATCCCTGAAAAACAACCCCACATCATAATCCCCCTCCACCAAATGATTTGGACCAGTGCACAAAGCAAGGTCCATAAAGACATAGGTGAGCGAGTCTGGGGTGGAGAAACTTGGCTGGCCTGCACAGAGCCCTGACCTCAACCCAATAAAACACCTTTGGGATAAATTAGAGGACTGTGAGTCAGGCCTTCTTGTCCAACATCAGTTCCTGACTTCACAAATGCGCTTCTGGAGGAATGGTCAAACATTCCCATAGACACACTCCTAAACCT
This sequence comes from Lithobates pipiens, assembly GCF_037356315.1. Classification (NCBI taxonomy): domain Eukaryota; kingdom Metazoa; phylum Chordata; class Amphibia; order Anura; family Ranidae; genus Lithobates; species Lithobates pipiens. The sequence goes on along the minus strand of NW_027507789.1, from coordinate 57,378,617 downwards.
TGTGGACAGCCTTTCCAGAAAAGTTGAAGCTGTTATAGCTGCAAAGGGTGGGCCAACTCAATATTGAACCCTACAGACTAAGACTGGGATGTCATTAAAGTTCATGTGCGTGTAAGGGCAGGTGTTCCAATACTTTTGGTAATATAGTGTATATACCAGCCAGAATATTAGATGGGCTCTATCTGGCGTGCTACTGCTTCCTAATGCACTCTGTGGGAAGCTCTCAGTGTGCAGTGAAATCAGAGTAAGCGATTTCAGTAGAAGATAGGAGCCTGTACATGTGCAAGTGAAGCTGGAGTTCAGCTTCTGAACAAGCAGACACAATGAGAATATGAAAGAAAACAGACACCCCATTCTATCTATTTCTTGGACAGGGTTTAGGTTAATTGAATTCTAAAAAAAAAAACAGTTCCACTTAACATAGTGAAATCTGAGGTCACCCAAGTGTTAAGTAATGAATAATGCATAGAACATACGAATCATACAGACCTGTATATGGGAACGAGACTGACTGGTCAAGCCTAGCCCTCTGCTGCATTGTATTAGAACCAGCGGCGGTGCATCCATAAAGGGCGCAGGAGTGCCGGGCCCCCTCTCTCCTGTCACCGCTCTCTCACCATAGATAGATTAATGCATTGCATGAATCTATCTATGGTCGCCGCTGCTGCCCCTTATTCAGGTGTCCGGCCCCTTGTCGGGTGCCGGGCACCTGAATTACAGCAGAGAGTTTTTTTTGTGGAAGCGCCTGATTAGAGACGTGGGCTCTAATAGGCTTACAAAATGGTAAACAGCGGGCGCAATGCTGTGCATTCGCTGTTTACTCACTGATGTATTAGGAAAGCGAATAAATCGCTTTCCTAAGACTGACTTGCCTCTCAGCCAATCAGGTGCTCGGGTCCAGTTACCTGTCACCTGATTGGCTGAAACAACAGGCTCTGTGATTGGATGACTGATAGAAAGAACCAGAGACATCGAGGAGTGTGGACGTGGAGGATGCCACCGCCGGGACAGGTAAGTTCCGACTCCCAGGGCGATACACACTGGCAGCATTTGATGGGGCACAGTAGCAGCAATTGATGGGACACAGTAGCGGCAAATGATGGGCACACTGGCAGCAATTTATGAAGCACACTGACAGCAATTGATGGGGCACAGTAACGGCAAATGATGGCCACAGTGGCAGCAATTGATGGGCACACTGGCAGCAAAAAAAAACTTTTGAGCACCACCCGCCACTAATTAGAACACTATGATTGTACAGTGTTCGGCTTGACAGGGAATGGATTAAGAATCCTCAGCCATTGCCTGCCAAGCCGAACACTTAGGATAGGATATTAATATTATAGAGAGGCGATACAAAGCGTTAAGGTGGGGCTAGCCAAAGTAAAAAGTATTTTTGTCTGGGAGATGAATTTTTGCATTCCCAGCCCAGATTCTATCACAGACATCATCACCTTCCTTCTCACATTACTATAAGAAAAAGGAATTGTTCACACATAGCCCTCAAAGAGACTCTGTCACCCTACACAGTGACAAGGTCTGATCAAATCCCACGCCCCCCACATGCATCCCATGACGCAGGTCATATGAGGTTGGAAGCAGCTTCTTTTTAAGTCATGGCAAACAAGGGCGTACTGTTTTACTCAACACATAATGTGATTTAGGTTTGAAAGAAATGATCATTCCATCCCATTGTTTAGCATATACATCAGTTTTAAAATTTGCATAGACTACAAATAAATCAGAACTACAGAAAACAAATATCCACAAGCAGGGGCGGACTGACCATTTGGCCACTCGGGCACTGCCTGAGGGCCCCGTGCCACTAGGGGGCCCCATCAGGGTTGCCAGCCTCAGTAAAAAACAGGGACAGTATGTAAAAAATCAGTTTTTTTTACATCTGTCTCTAAAATGTCCCTTACCGACATCCTTTTGGTCTAACAATCAAGAGATTATAGCTGCCCCACCTCTCCAGTACCTTCTCAGCCAATAGAAACATGTCTGTGTATACTGTGTGATTGTATACTGTGTGTGTGTTTATGTATACTGTGTGTCCTCATAATATCTGATTGCCTGGGGGGGGACCTCATAATGTCCTATTGCCTGGGGGCCCCATGAGTTGTCAGTCCGCCCCTGTCCACAAGCTCCCTTCTTTCCCGCGACTTCCTTCAGGTGTGGGGTCTTCAGCCATCTGATTGGTCAGTGGGAGAATGACATCACTCTTGCGTATGCACACAAGAGTCATTTTCATTCTGGCACCAAGGTGTGCCGAGAATGTACACCAACCTGCGCATGCACAATATGCACTCTAAAGATAACTGAGCACAGGCAGGTAAGTGTGTTTAATTGCAGAAGAGACAGAGCATGTGTTTTCTGCAATAAATATCCTCGCAATGTACCGCATTTAGTTGCATGCGTTTGGGGCCTTTACACCCTTGTCTGTTTTAAAGAAGAAGTAAACTCCCCTAGTGTGTTTGTACCTAGAGGTAAGCCTAGAATAAGGCTTACCTCTAGTTACTGTAAATATCTCCTAATATCTTGTAAAGTGTTGCATAAATTGGCAGTGTTCTATAAATACCCGTAATAAATATTGCTGCAATGCATCAGCGTAACTGGGCCCCTAAAGCAGAACAGCTCCGCCCCCTCATCCTCCGGCGCTACCATTATGACAAATGCACCAAAGGGCTCTGCCAGGCTCTGAGGTCCTGGCGGAACCCATCTGCGCAGGTGTTTGTGCAAAAACACGAATGGTTCCTTGATAGCTGTTATTGCACATGTGTGGGACATTTTAGTCTCATCTGACACCTTTTTCCATGAGGCCTCAGAATCTTCAAGGTGCTCAGATGAGACTAAAATGTAATTATTTGGCTTTAACACCAAACGATATGTCTGGCGGAAATCCAATACAGCTCACCATCCAAATAACACCATTCCTACAGTAAAGCATGGAGGTGGTAATATCCTGTTATGGGGGATTTCTCTGCAACAGGGACTGGAGCACTTGTCAGGATAGAAGACAAAATGCCATCAGATTCTTGAGGAAATTCTGCTGCCCTCTGCCAGAAAGTTGTCAATGGGAAGAAGGTTTACCTTCCAATATAACAGTAACCCAAAGCACACAGCAAAAATGACCACACAGTGGTTGAAGTAGCAAAAGGTGAAGGTCCTTCCATGGCTTAGCCAGAGCCCAGACTTAAACCCCATTGAAAATCTGTGGAATGACTTGAAGACTGCAGTCCACAAATGGTCACCATCAAATCGAACTGAACTTGAGCAGTTCTGCAAAGAGGAGTGGGCAAATATTGCAAAGTCTAGATGTGCAAAGTTAGGAAGGACATATCCAATAGACTTAAAGGGGTTGTAAAGGTAAATGTTTTTTCACCTTAATGCATTCTATGCATTAAGGTGAAAAAACATCTGACAGTGCCCCCCCCCCCCGTTTTACTTACCTCACCCCTCGAAAGTCCCGCGCTCATCCCCCGAAGTCCTTTCCACCGTTCAGCCTGGCCGCTGATTGGCTGGAGTGGATGGATGGAAAGCAGCGCAGCCATTGGCTCGCGCTGCTGTCAATCACATCCACTGACGCGAAACGCTGGGGGTGGGGCCGTGTGATACAGCGAGCGGATATAGCCGCCGGCTGTATCACGGGAGCGCGTCCGCAGATGCTTCTCACCACGCGAGGGAGCTCGCATGAACGTGAGAAGTACCTGCGGGAGGAAGCCGAGACAGCCGTCGAGGGACCCCAGAAGAGCAAAAACGAGCTGCACAGTGGAGGTAGGTATAACATGTTTGTTATTTAAAAAAAAAAAAAAAAAATCACTTTACAATCCCTTTAAAGCTGTAGTTAAAGAAAAATGTGGTCCAACAAAATACTTTCCAACTCAGTGATTCTGTTTTTGAATTTTTTTCATTTTTTTCTGACATGTTGGCAGTGGCGGCCCGTAATGCAAAAATGGTGGGCTCGTAGCGCAGAGCACTGTGCCCCGAGCCCACCCACTTGTGTGACAATAGCAAATTAATATTCACTATTGTCTTCCTGATTCTCCTCCTGGCCAATCAGGAAGCGAGACCTGTCACCCGATTCGCCGATAGGAGAAGGGATCCTATTGGCTACCTAGGAGAAGGAGGGAGAAGACACACGGCAGAAGGCACCGTGATGCCGAGGAGGAGGAGACGCTATGGAAGCCGCCGCCAGTCCTCCGGAGGAAGTGTTGCCCAAGACCTAGATGGGGTAAGTGCTGGGCCGGTGACCTGACCGGGGAGGGGGGGGGGGGTTTCTGTGGGTGCATTCTTTGCTGCCCCACCCCCCCCCCCAAAAAAAAATATCACCAGCCGCCACTGCCAGTTGGTGTTATATCTTTCACTTGGATGTTATAAGTTGCACTAGTAAATACAGCTGTTTAAAACAAAAATCGTGTCTGTCTTCACTTCAGGCTGCAAAGCAACAACATGTGATTATTTTAAAGGGGGGGGGTGATTCTTTTCTATACCCACTGTAATGAGATAACTGTCAGCAAGGTAAATCTTCCAGTATCAGAGAGCTCTAATGAGCTGTGTAGCTGTAGGCTGATTTTCAGTTTTATAGTACACATTGTTGTATTTTTAAGTGGAAAATGTATCAATTAATTTTCCTGGACACGGCTGTGTTTGTCTGTGGAAATTTTCGGTAAAATGGAAACAATGACACCGGTTTTCTTTCATTTATTTTTTTTCCAAACATAGATAGTATTCCACTGTTGGAAAAACTTGGATTTGTTTTTGAAAGGCCAGCATAAAGCATGAAATCTCAGGTCTGATCACACCTTGGCTTTTATGTATTGTCTATATTGTATATATTGTATATATTGTCTATATTGTATATTGTCTATATCGTATACTGTATATATTGTACAGTATATTGTCTATATTGTATATTGTCTATATTGTATATATTGTATATTGTCTATATTGTATATTGTCTATATCGTATACTGTATATATTGTACAGTATATTGTCTATATTGTATATTGTCTATATTGTATATATTGTATATTGACTATATTGTATATTGTCTATATTGTATATTGTATATATTGTATATTGTCTATATTGTATACTGTATATATTGTATATGGTTTATATTGTATGTTGTCTATAGTGTATACTGTATATATTGTATACTGTATATTGACTATATTGTATATTCCTTTTCATTCATTTTTGGGGGAGTTTTAGGTTCCATTAATTTCTATGGAAGATACTTGATGGAAACTGACAATAAATGCAGCAAACTAGGTTGTTAAAAAGCATTGATGTGCATTGTAGTGTTATATACACTATATTACCAAAAGTATTGGGACTCCTGCCTTTACACACACATTAACTTTAATGGCATCCCAGCCTTAGTCGGTAAGGTTCAATATTGAGTTGGTCCACCCTTTGCAGCTATAACAGCTTCAACTCTTCTGGGAAGGCTGTCCACAAGGTTTAGGAGTGTGTCTATGGGAATGTTTGACCATTCTTCCAGAAGCGCATTTGTGAGGTCAGGCAGTGATGTTGGATGAGAAGGCCTGGCTTTCAGTCTCCACTCTAATTCATCCCAAAGGTGTTATATCGGGTTGAGGTCAGGACTGTCAAGTTCCTCCACCCCAAACTCGCTCATCCATGTCTTTATGGACCTTGTGTGCTTCAGGCTTTAGGAGCAGAGCCCTCCTAACCTTCTTGTATTGAATTGTGTTGTTACTGTACTTTCTCCCTTTATACTGTAAAGCATTGCACAAACTGTTGGCGCTATATGAATCCTGTATCATAATAATAATGTGTAAACAGCTTTAAGTGCCCCTCAAAAAAACAATCAAAGGCCGAAAGGAAAAATCAATACATATTATGTGAAAAAAAATATCACTATTCGCTATTTTCACGTTCCGATAGGCTGCTGAGGAGGAGGGAGGAGACAGAAGCCACCGAGCAGGGAAGGGGAAGCTGCCCGTGATGTTCATGTAGGAGAGATGCCCAACACCCTGCCATAGTTGGGGTTAATGCTCTGGACCTGACCTGGGGTGGGGGGGGGGGGGGGGGATTGAGGTGTAGTCCACAAAGATTGCTGGGAACAATGTAACTGGTAATAATGCAGCAAAGGCAAGGAGAACAGGAAGTTATCAGCTGGATTGTGGGCAGGATTAACTGTCACTTTTGCACCAATTAATCAGTAACAACAAAACACTTTCAATGGGATATTTAACTGACCAAAAGAAAGCAAATAGAAGTTTCTTTTTAGTGTTTACATACACTTTGTAACAGGTTCCCATATATTTTGCTCAGGGCTACAGTGACACCCTTTGAACGTTCCCTAGTACTGGTCTCCCTTATGTACTGCTATGGAAGGATTTGACTTGAGCTCTCCTTATTTAACCGCAATTTCACTGTATAAATATTTGTGCTTATCAGATTCTTTGCTTACACTGTAACTGAATGAGGATGTAAAATCCTTCCACGTTATATATTTTTCATTTTAATAGGGACACAGTAACAAGTTGTAATTTAAAGTGGACCTTCACCCTAAAAAAAATATTTCCCCCCTACTTTATGAGGTTCTCATGCTGCCTATATGGAACATTCGCCTCCCCACCCCCACCACGATTCTGCACGTGCACAGATGTGCTTCCTAGTAGAGAGGTTTCTGTGTATGCACGAACATGCACGTGTATGGAAGTAATAGATCTCGGTGTGTCTGAACGTGCACAGGACCCCCCTCCAGTGCATGCGTTGATGCACCAGGTAAAGGAAATTAAGTTCCTCTTTAGGTTGTGAAAGTGCATGTTTATATAGTTGCCAGTTTCACCTTGGGGAAATTTCTTGATCTGGTGATATTGTCACATGTTCGGGATGCGGTAGGGGTTCTCCTGATACACCTATGTCCAAACAAGCTATGGCGAGCTCCTTGCTTATAAGGAGCATGCACACCTGCACACAGGGGCGGACTGACCATTGGGCCACTCGGGCACTGCCCAAGGGCTCCATACCACTAGGGGGCCCCATCAGGGTTGCCAGCCTCAATAAAACCAGGGACAGTATGTAAAATAGTGTGTTTTTTTTTTATATCTGTCTCTGAAATGTCCCTTACCAACATCCTTTTGGTCTAAAAATCCTGAGATTATAGCTGCCCCACCTCTCCAGTACCTTCTCAGCCAATAGAAACATGTCTGTGTATACTGTGTGATTGTATACGGTGTGTGTGTATGTTTATGTATACTGTGTGGCCCCATAATCTCTGATTGCCTGGGTGCCCCATAATCTCCTATTGCCCGGGGGCCCCATGAGTTGTCAGTCTGCCCCTGCCTGCACACTCACACAACCTGCAGGTCTCCAGTAAGACCTGGACAGAAGATTAAAGGTACCATCCCACCCAAAACGCCCTGAAGCCTACAAGATTCAAACCCTGATCCAGGATTACAAAACTTGAAGACGCTGACAAGCCAGTCTTCTCCGCTCAGAAACAATACTCTGGAACCTCACACTCTGTGAGTGCAGATCTACCTATAGTTAAAGTAATATTAAAGTTTTTTTTTTTTTGTTTTAAAATAACAAATATGTTTTACTTACAATGGTTTTGCACAGAGAAGCTCCTGGCTCACCCCCCATCCACACCAAGTGCCCTCACAGCAAGCTGTTTGCTATGGGGGCTGTTCTGTGTGCTTGCTCCTGAGCCGCACTCTGTCCTTAAGGCCCCTTAAACTGCCAGTAAAACATTTGAGCGCTTTTGAAGAGCTTTTCAGGCACTTTTGAAGAACTCTCCATTCATTTCAATGGAGAGGGGTGTTTTTTCACTGCCCTGCCAGCCCACTGCCCCAGTGTGAAAGCATTCATTGATTTTAATGGAAATAGGTTTTTGTGAGCTTTTTGGGTGCTTTAAAAGTGCCTGAAAAGCACCTCAGTGTGAAAGTGGTCTAAGACACACAGAGTGGGACTTGGCCCCTGCTCCCTCGTCACTGGCTCTGGTTGACATCAGCAGGAGCCAATGGCTCCTAATGCTGTATCTGAGCTCTGGATCGAGATCGGCTCGTGTATGTATTTAGAGGGGTCAGTTGCAAGGGGGCAGTTGCAAGGTAAAACAACCCTTTGCCTTTACAAACACTTTAAAGTCATTCTAAAGGCTGAAGGTAAGAAAAACCTTCTGTGTGCAGCAACCCCCCCCCCCCCCCCAATACTTACCTGAGCTTGATCCAGCAATGTGCATGAGAGCATGGGCTCTCCAAGGACTCCCATTCTTCAATCAATCACAGCTAGTGAGCCAATGAGGAGTGAGAGGGGGTGTGGCCGAACTGTGTGTGCCTCCTTGGGTGACCCCATTGCAAACTGCTTGCTCTGGGGGCACTCAACAGGAGGGAGGGGCCAGGAGCACTGAGAAGAAGAGGATCGGGGCTACTCTATGCAAAACCACTACACAGAGCAGGATAGTATGATATGTTTGTTATTTACAAAAAAAATGTTTGCTTTTAATATCACTTTAAGTGCTACAGCACATATTTTTTTATGGGAGGCCATAGTTTTACTTTAACTTATTTTGGCCAAAAATACAAGCCTACTGTGTCTTCTATTACAGCAGAGACCCGACAGTCCATGTAGTATATACATACTTATATTAAGGCTGCATATATGCAGTATAATGTCATGTTTAATCAGTAACAAAGGAAGGAAGGTGGGAGAGAACTTGGGGGGGGGGGGGGTTGAGAGAGTCCAACTCTAATGTGTCCTGCTGTTTAGGGCATAGTGGGGGAGGAGCAGCGCGGACCTCCACAGCTGGTTCCCTGCACTTCACAAGTGGTTAGCACAACATCTGGCTGATAGAAGATTAGTAGATGAACTCCCAAAAAGATGGAATATTTATATTTAGCATCAGGATCATCACCAAGACAAACAGCCAACAGTAAGAGCTTCACTGCTAGTTCTGAGTCACTTACACAATGGGGTACAAGAAGAAAACTGTACTTGGAAAAATAGAAATATAATACATTATTATTTATGGACAAGCTGCATTTACTAGTCTGATCGTTCTGCATGATAAGCTAAACAAAGACCAATGACAGTGTTTAAAGGGACACGTTCCTGCTGTCCGTGCCAGAAAACACCATTCCAATCCTTAGAAATCTGCTGACATCCAAAAGGGAAACCAACACATCTGGAAGGGTTGATCTCCTGGATCCCTCACAGCTCTCATTGGTTCCTCTGGCTGGCCTCCATGTGACTACTGTATCCTGTAATGAATGGAGTTCAGCAGGAGGAACCAGTAGGTGCTGCTGGGGACCCAGGAGATTAGAAGTAGGTTTCTCAGGTTTGAAGTAACATGGGTAGCAGGAAAGATAAGTAGAAACACACACAGATCCATAGCTCCGCTCAAGACTGACCTCTATTACACACTGAGAACCCAAGAGTTGGTCATCATAGTCCATCTCCCAGATAGGAAGTTATTGTGCTGCAAGTTTAAAAATGACTCGCTAAGCTTTTGCTAGACTTGCCAAGCTTTACAAGTTTGTTGCACAATTGCAGCAAATCTGCATTGCATGACTCCAGATCAACTTTCTTTGCGAACATTCTGCAAGTCTGCTACAAGTTCTGGTTCAGTTATGTTGTGCAATAGTCATCCCACCACAGGGGGCACTGTGGCTGAATTTTCATGCTGTAGATTTGCAGAGCTCCTTCTGTAGACTCACCACTGCAACTTTGCTCATGCTATAGATTTGCCATGCAATATTGCTAAAAATTGGAAAAGTGTTAACTAGAAGGTATGCTTCAAGTGCTCTGCAAGTGTACAATTCGTCAGTGAAATTGTGCAGCAAGTTAACAGACTTACAGTTCAACACTGCCACACATTTTTGGCAAGTTAGCCTTCCTATCTGGGCTCCACTCTCCATTGAAAATATCAAAGACTCTCAGCCGCACTCCACTTAGATCCTCTTCCAGTAATTTTGAATAATTACAGGCATGCCCCACTTTTAAAGTCGTTGTATACTCAATTTTTTAACTTTTACCTACAGGAAAGCCTATAATAAGGCTTACCTGTAGGTAAAAAAAATATCTCCTAAACCTGTACGGTTTAGGAGATATTCCCCTCGGTATGCGCCGCTGACTGCAGCGGCGCATGCGCACAAGGGGATTCTTGGCCTGAAAATCCGGCAGTGGCCGGCCGGCCGGAATGAAATCTCCCGCGCGCATGCGTGGGAGTGACGATATTGCGGCTCCGGCCACTCACAGCGCCGGAGCCGCGATACCCGGAAGAAACGCTGAGGGAGCATGTCAGCTCCCTCGGCGTGGATCGGGCCAGATGTCGGGGCCTCGTTCTAAGGTAAGTATTTCATAATGAGCTAGTATGCGGTGCATACTAGCTCATTATGCCTTTTGCTTTGCAGGTGTTAAAAAAATAAATAAATTGCGGGTTTACTACCGCTTTAAGTACATAATGGGGTTTATTTACTAAAGCTGGGAAGTGCAAAATCAGGCTCACTTCTGCATAGAAACCAATGAGCTTCTAAACCCAGCTTGTGCAATTAAGCTTTGGTAATACGACCTGGAAGCTGATTGGTTTCTATGCAGAAGTGAGCCTGATTTTGCACTTTCCAACTTTAGTAAATAAACCCCATTGTGTACTTAAAAGTGGGGTATGCCTGTAATTAACTAATGCAATAATGTCTCTGCCCAAAAGCCAACCTTCCTTGACATGTTTCACCACTCCTGGTTTGCTCACAAGAATAGGGGAAGTCTATTACTGTATGCAATCATTTCATTGATTATTAAATATATTGCAGAAAGAGCTAAGCGGAGTGCTGAGATTCTTTCATATTTTCAAAGGAAAGATCAGTACAGTATTTACAATGTTCTTATACAGGCACACCTTTACTGCAAAAGTTTAGTATAGTGACATGGCCCTAGCCTGGACCTAGCATCAGATATACCTTTTATTGTTAAGTGAATGCCTGCTAAGTTGTGTGTAGGTTTAATGCCTATGGGTTTTTATTTTTTTTTACCTCTCCCAGAGTTCACAGTACACCCACTAAAAATGACTTTGCCTGCTTTTCTCTCCTGAAGGATAATGTCATCTTTATTCAGGCATCATTTAGGGCCAGCATCTTTATCCTGGGCTGAGATTCTGGCCCAAAGATGCACAATCATGTGAGTGTTTGTGCAGTTCCTGGCTTTGTTTGCAAACGACACAGATCAGCCTCTGCTGCAGTCTTTTGCAACTTGCTGAAAAGTAACAATGTTGCAGTCTGATTACGGGAAAGAGGAGAGACGGGAAATGCCCCCCCCCCCGCCCCCCTTCCCCACCTGACGTGGGTGCATATGGGTATAGTTCTCCTGTATTAGAAACAGGTATTCACAAGGGCTTCTCAGATCACAGTGACCGATTGACTGGTTTAACTAAGAGAAAAGGCAAGATTTGGAAGAAGAAGAAGACACCCATAAGGTATGTGCTGCCTTTTCTTCAAAATCTTGCTTTTCCTCTTAGTTAAGCAGATCCATTGACCGCTGCCCCAGGATTCCATGGAGCCACCCATACATGTACGTTTCTAGGAAAGAAGGATTCTCCCCAATATTTTGTTTTTTTTGCCTTTAACTGGGGTGTACCTACACATTATGTTATTAACAAAGCTAATAAAAGTGTAAATCTTGGTTTCTTTGTAGCTGAACAGATCCATTGACCACTGCCTCAGGGTCCTGGTTTATGGGTGGCTTTGTTGCCCTCCAGGAATCCATGGAGCCACCCATACATGTACATTCTTAGGAATGAAGAAATCTCCCCAAGACTATCATTTTTTAGTTTTAACTGGAGTGTACCTACACATTATGTTATTAACCACACTAATAAAAGTGCAAATCTTAATTTCTTTGTAGCTGAACAGATCCATTGACCACTGCCTCAGGTCCCTGGATTATGGGTGGCTTTGTTGCCTTCCAGGAATCCATGGAGCCACCCATACATGTTCTTTCTTAGGAATGAAGAAATCCAAGACTATCTTTTTTTTAGTTTTAACTGGAGTGTACCTACACACTGGGGTTGATTTACTAAAGCTGGAGAGTGCAAAATCAGTCTCACTCCTGCATAGAAACCAATCAGCTTCCAGGTTATATTGCCAAAGTTTGATTGAACAAGCTAAGGTTAGAAGCTGATTGGTTACCATGCAGAAGTGAGTCTGATTTTGTACTCTCCAGCTTTAGTAAATAAACCCCATTATGTTATTAACCGTGCTAATAAAAGTGCAAATCTTGATGTCTTTGTAGCAGAACAGATCCGTTGACCGCTGCCCCAAGTCTCTGGTTTCTGGGTAGCTCTACTGCCTCCCAGGAGCCCATGGAGCCACCCATATATGTATACGTTACTAAGAAAGAAGGAATCTCCCCAATGCCTCATTCTTCTCTTTTACCTGGAGTGTACCTGCTCATTATGTTATTAATTATGCTTAAAAGTGCAGTTTTTTTAGGATTTTTAGAGGAAAATAAAATCACCTCTCAATATTTTGTCCCTTTCTCTCTTTTGGAAAATAGAAGGATTAGTGCAACTAATACGCTACCATTAAGCTGTTATGGACAATGGATATAAAGTTTATAGCAATTGGCACACGAGTGTTCTGAAAGAATACAGAAACAGCATGACTTTTCCAATATTTAGTGAGCAATGTTTTCCACCGCACCCCCCTCCCCAAGCGCTCGCTTTGCTTTAAACTGCAGAAATAGTTCCAGAATTCCCCAGGGTAACACTACTCTGAGCAACCCTCGCACACACTTGGAACAGATGTGACCGGGAGAAAACAAGAGGCGTGCCAGAAGCGAGGAGGAAAGTGAGGAGGAGAGGAATAAGGAGGAGTGTGGGTGCGAGCATGGCTACAGCAATAGGAGAAGGGAAGAGGGTGAAGAGCACCCGGGGGAGAGAAAGTAGCAATGGTTGTTCTTAAAATGAGGTTTACCAGAAACCAGAGCTAAACTCATAGGCAGCTGCAGTTTCATTGTAACCCACATTCTCCCTCCCTTTTGGATCCTAACTTGGCCAGGCCTGTGCAATATAAACACTTTGTAGCTTTGTGTACACTCTTCTATTCACTGAGATGTCCATTGCTATATATGTCCTAAGATGGGAGCTCTGCTAGATTAGAGTTAGGGACCACACTGCGCAGAGGGGGCATGGCCAGGGCACTGTAGCTTTACTTATTTTTGCAAACCGCATTTAACCCCAACCGCATTTAAAGCAATTAAAACTTTTTTTTTTTTTTGATAACAAGATGGTAAAAGCGTACTTTTGATATAGTACTATTCCATACCGCCCAACTTTTTGACATTGGAATGAGGGACACCTATCAGTGTAACTGATCAGTGCCCGTCACTGCCACCCATCAGTGCTCATCACTGCCACCTATCAGTGCCGCCTCATCAGCGTACATCAATGACGGACAAAAATTACCCGTTACCGTTATAAAATTTTAAAACAAAATAAAAAAATACATTTTAAAAAATTCGGTCTTTTTACATTTTAGAAAAAAAATAAAAATTGCACAGGTGATCAAAAAGAAAAGCTCTATTTGGGGGGAAAAAATGATAAAAATTTATTTTGGGTGCAGTGTTGTATGACCGCGCAATTGTCATTCAAAGTGTGACAGCGCTGAAAGATGAAAATTGATCTGGATAGGAGGGGGGTTTAAGTGCCCAATAAGCAAGTGGTTAAAGGAGAATTGTACAAAAAAACAGGATTGCTTTTAACCCACAAGTGTTTTTTTTCACCACTACTGTTCCTTTATATTGGCTTTTGGAATTTACAAATGCAGCAATTTAGAAATCAGATGGAAGGTTTAGCACTGGAAAATACTTTTTGATAGATAAAAAGTTCATTTTATATATACAACTATATAGAACAGACCAAAATGAGGGACAAATATGGAGGAAATAGGGACAGAGGGACAGCTCCAAATCAGGGACAGTTGGGAATTATGCTATTCTGTTTGCCTAGTGGTAGCACCGGCCCTGTGCACATGGTCGCGGTGCTGTAGTGCCCCATTTAGGGGGTCAAAACAGGCAGTGAGGAGATAATGCAACCCTAGTGTAAACTAGCCCATACTTCTTTCGCCAATGAGGACCTGATGATTCCACTGCATCCAAAGGTCTCGTTCACATGGGGGGGTACTAAAGCGTACGTCTATGGAGGGCTGTGTTTACCCCACACAGGGATGCACAGGTGTTCCATGAAAAATGTATTGTGATGCATTTTGTGACTTTTTCAGCCAAAAAGGATGGATGCAAATGGATGCAAATTTAGGCCTCATTCGCCTGGGCTTTGGAGGGCCACAATAAATAAATAAATTCACGCCTATCGTTTTTTCTCTCTTTTTAAAATCCCTCCAGTGGGGACTTCATCCACCCTTAAGCCCCCCTGCTGCTACCATAGAACGCCCCTTGCTTTTTCTGCCTTCCCCATATCTTTCGGAATATAGGTCATTTTGACATTGTCCAAAGGTTTGTCCTAGGCACGTGGAAATCGGCTTGTATGAAGAATCCAGCATTGTCAGGACATCATTCTTATTTGTAGATACAAGAAGAAAGAAGAAGCCATTCAACGACAGCTATAGTACTTCTGCTGGTACGGCAACTGCTATTAATAATCGGCTGATCCTTATCAAGTGCTCTTTTTCTAGGCAGAAATATGGACCAGCTGCTGACATGTCTTTCTCTCTACAAGCAAATAAAGGAAAGGGTACGGAAAAGGCACTGAAATATCTAAGGAAATAACATATTAGCTCTGCAGGCCTTCCCAGTTTTTGACATTAACAAAGCGTAGTTAAATCCGAAACAATGTCAATAACGCCACTATGATCTAGCAGGACACGTGTTGTAGTTTAAGTTTCCTTCATGGCTTTAATTGATGGGGCATTCCTTGGTATTATAGGATGTTTGCATCACGGAGTTGACATATGAGATGATTCTACAGGAAGGCTGAGCTCTGCACTCACGGGATGTCCCAAGCTAGATAGGGCTACACATCTGCTTCTGGATTCCATTCTTGTATCAGAGTTTACATTATGGAAGACAGCTCCATTAGAACTGTAACTCTTGCCATGTCCTGAAAAAATCTGCAGGCCACAGGCAGTTAGCAGTTAAAGGGACTCTGTTGCTATTTAAATTTTTAATCAAGTCAGCCCTATAATGAAAATTTACCAGTCATGATGCCGGTGATGTATCAAATAGTGTCCCCCATCAGATAGTGTCCGCCCTGTACTGTGCCTGCGCAGTACGGAGGACAAGGAGAAGCCGAACATCTCCGAAGATAAACTGCGCCTGCGCAGTGAGTCCAGGTTCAAGCCCCGCCATCCAAGTAGACATAGAGTTAGAATAAAAAATAACCGAGCGAAGCGAGGCCGTGCCCAAAGCATGGCAAGCGAAGCGAGCCCGCGAGGGGCCCTGTATGAGCAACCGTATGCCTGTGCAGTACGAGGCAGAAACTATTCGATGGCTGGACACTTTTTGACAGAACACCGGCACTGATGACTTTGACCACTTTGTTGCAGGTCTAAGCCTTCTGAAAGTTCTTCTGGGAGTGTCAGATGCCTGGTTCCCCATTGCACTCAATGGTTCCTTCCACCGGCCCCTAGGTGCAATAGAGGGCACCAGCTTCCAACAATCCCTGAAGAACAACATTTTTTTGAAGAACATTTTTCAGCAAAGCTTGGATCAGAAGTTCAGAAAAGGCACCCAGGACAGGTAAGTAATTCTATTTTTAACTACTAGCCTGTATATTCCCCTTCATTAACAGGACATTTTTTTCAGTTTTCAGTGCTGTGATAGTTTGACTGACAATTATTTGGTCCAGCAACACTGTTCAGAGATGGTAGTCAATATAATACTATAATAATAATAATATTTATATATTTAAATTTTTTGGTTGATTTTCATGGCCACTGTTTTTTTTAATGAAATTTTTCAAAATAAAATAAAATGTAGGATTGTTTACATTCACCTTTAATTTTTTACCTTAAAAAAAAGTCACACAATCATTGGTAGGCAGGGGTACTTTAAATTCCCCGCTCCCAAATCCTACAATAATTGGTGGTCTATGGCATCTTATGGCATTTCAGTGACATTTCCCGCCCCACCTTTAAAAAAAAAAAAAAAAACAATCCCACAATTATTATTATTGTTATTATTATTTTTTACAACATGCTGGTATTGAGGTGGTTAAGTAGTGACAAGAGTAGTTCTAAAAGTGGCTGTAAGACACGGCATATTAAAGTGGTGTTGCCACCAAAAAAAAAAAAAATAGCTTAAAATTAATAAAAAAAATGAAAAAAAAACATTATTGGGAAAAAAAAATGTTTTTTACTCACCTCTAAATGGCTGTTTCTAGGGGGTCCCTCGTAGTCTGCCTTCTTCAATGCCCGGGCTGGTGATATCACTTCCCCTCACGCTGTACAGTCATCTGGGACCTGTCACGTGTCCCAGATGACTGTGCGGCGTATCACGGTGCCCAGCGTCACTCGCGCATGTGCAGTGGGTGCCCGGCTGTGGCCCACAGTAAGAATTCCGGCGCCGTGAGCGGAACGGGGAACGAGGGGGGGCTTCGTTCCCCCGCATCGCTGGATCCTGGGACAGGTGAGTGTCCGATTATTAAAAGTCAGCAGCTGCAGAATTTGTAGCTGCTGACTTTTCTTTTTTTTTTTTTCTTTTTAGGGGGCACCCCACTTTAACAAGCAGTGTGTTTCAATCTGCCTGCCTCCTTCCTCTGCTATCTGCATGAATCACTTCTGACAAGTTTTCCTAGCACTAAGAGAAAAATAGTGACAGGGGAAGGAGCTCCAGCACACAGACTGTGATTGACATCCGCAGCTCTGTTCCTGTGTGCTGTGTGAAGGAGGTGCGTCCCTTCCCTCCAATCAACTCTCAGAGCTCTCCTCACTGAGCTCTGCAATGTGTGGTTTCAGCTCTCCAGCCCCTGTTTTCTGAAAGCTCAGACAAGCGTTATAAAAAGTCTGCACTTTGAACAGCTTTACAGAAGAAATGGTGCTGCAGATTCACAGGTAAAACTTATGTAGGATGATTTCTTTCATCTCTGGGTATCACCTGAGGGCAGCCACTTCACTGGGGATATGGTGGGTTTACAACCACTTTTTAATGTATATGTAAACCCAATAGGGGACCTGGTAAAGCACTTTTTACTTTCCCAATCCTGCACTCCTACAGGCTCCTCTGTGCTGATAGGCAGGTCCATGCAGCTTTTTCTCCCCTAAGCTCTGGCAGAATAGGGTCCACTGACATCATAAAGACTCATGAAGGGTCCAATGCCTGTGCTGAATGTGAGGATGCCAAGGAACAGTCCACTTAAGCGGGGGGCACCGTTTTTCAGAGGAATGACGGAGTAAAACTGCTTTTCCTTCTACTAGACAGAAGTGAGCAATTAACACATTAAGTGCATGATTTTAGGTTTCCTGGTTCTGGGTTTTAATTATAAATCTGCAGGTTTGATTAAAAGAATACCCAGCATTCCTGCTATGAACGTCCTTTTTCAAGCACTTCCAGTTATGGGGTGACAACTGTCCACTAATTGTGCTCCTGCATTGTGACCCCTTCATAGGTTCCCTTGGTGGAGACTATAAATGACGAAACACATTATATAGGCATGTACCATTGTCACCATCAAGAAGTTAGACCTTCGCGGTGTGAAGATAACTCTAGAGCAGGGGTCTCAAACCGGTGGCCCTCCAGCTGTTACAAAACTACAAGTCCCATGAGGCATTGCAAGGTTGACAGTTACAAGCATGACTCCTACAGGCAGAGGCATGATGGGACTTGTAGTTTCGCAACAGCTGGAGGGCCACCAGTTTGAGATTACTGCTCTAGAGTAAGTGCATGTAGACAGGAAATTGCTGAAAAAGGCCAGAGGAGATCAGCAGCATTCATATGAAAAAAAAAAAGATGAAAACTATATTTTTGAGAAAAATCTTGCAAATGATACACAGTGCTTCAGCAAACCAAATGTTGTAGTTAGGGTATCCATCTACTTTATAATCAGTGCTGATCAGTTCTTACAGACACAAAAGAGCCTGTGACCACAGAGAAGAATACAAACATGGCATGCTGGGCCAAGATGTAAGCCTGAGAACAGTGAAGAATGATGAATTGTGCATTGTGGGTATTCCACAGCGGAATCGGATTTAATGCCGTCTATAAGTCAACGTCTTGGGCAGCTGTTGGCATTTAATTAACCTTGTCCAAGCCAGCTGTCCCGCCCCCTGTTAAATCGTGGTTGCTCCCCCCCCCCTCGCCATTGCTGTCCAAACAGCTGCCGGGCTGCGTCCTGAGCTTAAGGTTCATTCCCCCCAAATCCTAAACAAACGTCTGCTGGATCTGCTGGCCCCCACGAGACGCCAGAAATGATATCCTTCCTGTCCCACTCCGATTCCTACCACTGGATTAGCTGGGACAGACCATTGTGCCCGCTAGTCATTGCCATGTTGTTAGACAGCTGCCCACATTGGGGAATCAACACTTAACCACCTAAGCATGCTACGCTACTAATGGTAGAGACGTTGATAACTCTCTCAGATTCAGATGATTATGTCTCAACATTCTAGCAATTTAGCACAAAGGTCTACGGCTTTCTATAACTAAAAGCATCAGAAAGATATACTGCAAAAAGTTGGTTAAAGCCCAACTCCGGGCAACTAAAAAATGAGTTGCTTGTTCTGTCTAGAGATGAGAAACAGTTTTACTTTCTGCACCTGATTCTCTGCTCCCCCAGCAGATGGCGCCTCCCCAAGCTCCGGTGGTGGACTGTCCCTTGGTGTGATCATGTCCAATGCAGGGCTGTAGACCATGATTTGGTCTTGATTACCTCAGGATTCTAGGCCACTAAGTAAGTGGTAAGTGAATTTTTTTTTATTCCCCTAGACCAGGGGTGTCCAATCTTTTGACTCTCTTGTGTCACATTGGAAGAAGAGGAATTGTCTTGGGCCGCACATAAAAACACTAACAATAAGGCCCAATTCCCACTTTGCAATTTTGAAACACGAGCAGAATCACCGCGATTCTGCCCGCGATTACAATTTACACTGCAATTTTGGCAAAACCCACTATAGGTGTTTGGGTGCCATTCATTCTTAATGACGCCTCAAACACAGCATCATTTTGCCACGATTAGTCACGTGCCAATCACGGCACAACGCATCACGCGCCTGATCCTTTTTTTGGGCAACAAGCTTTAGCCTGATGCATTTTTACGCAATTGCTACGTGATTATGTCACGTGACAATCTCGACAAAATCACACCACGTTTGAGGTGCCATTAAGAATGGATGGCACCCAAAGACGTGGTGCATTTTGGCATGATTGGAGTGGAATTTTAAATCACGGTGATTCTGTTTGCAATTCAAAATCGTGAAGTGTGAATGGGACGTAAGCATAGCTGATGAGCAGAAAGTCAGGCAGATAATCAGATTTCAACTATGTGCTGTGTGTTCAGGCTGTGTGTATACAGTACAGGGATGGAAGATGGCTAGGTACAGTGTCAGAAATAGAGGTGGGGTAAGGGCGGGGGGTGCAAATGAAATCTGGGGGGCGAGGTTCAGCCCACTCCATCTCCCCCCTAGATCCGGCCATGTGGCATTTACTTGGCTGGTGCTAACTAATGGAAGTCCCTGCATGTGCTGCCGGTGCGACTGAAAACACGGCATCCCTGGCCAGCCACCGCCATGGTTGCTATACCAAACAGGGCATCCCCCGGGACATGACCATTAATAGCCACAAATTTACAACTTTGTCTCAGGCCGCAAGCAGCCTGCTGGCAAGGGGTTGGAAACCCCTGCCCTAGACCTAAATGAGCAATTCAACCCTGCAGTGCAGGCACAGCCCCTTTGCATGGGACAATTCTTCTGTTGCATGGAGTTGGGCCTTTCCTTCGGTTTTACAAAGTTGTACAGGCTCCTCTCCTCCACTCAAATTACTTAACTCTGATTTCATTGCACACTGTGAGCTTCCCAAAGTGTGCATTAACATCCCCCAACTGTCCCCTCCTGGGATTTCCACAAAATCCCAGCATCCCATTGATCCAGGTTGATTCCTGAGGTCCAGTGCTGGAATGAGTCCTGGAATGAGACCCCTCCCAGCCAATGTAATTTGACATCACCCACTTTTTCCAGGTCGCTGTCTCCCTGATGTGTCCCTCATTCTCAAGTTTACCCTTTCAGGTTAGGACCCTAGATGCTACATACTCTTCAAGGAACCCATCAAGAAGCAAAGGACAAAAGTGCACACAGGAAGACAGACTTGCCACATCTGAATCCCCCAATATGAAATTGCTCCTTGCTTTAAAGATAAATTGGTAAATACATTGGAATCCTCCCAGATATCACTATGGACGTTGCAAACACAAGTGTGAAGAAGGTGTCTGTATTCTTCACATCCTCTTTAGATGTTGCATTACTACAACAACTCTGCCCATCAAGGATTGGTTGTCTGTACTTGACCCGCCAGTAATTACAGGATGTATAGTCATAGGTGTGGCAACGGCAGGTCTACAATGTTTCCTTTCCAGACACATCAAGATGGGAGTGGAGGGAGGCAGAGTTAAAATGGAACTCCAGCCAAATTTTTTTTAGAACCTCTACTAGGTCCTCATTGATGTCTGTCCCGCAGCTTCTCTCTCGGTTTTTCCTCTTGGTGGCTTTTCAGGAAGTGAAGGGAAATCTCTGCATATTGAACAATTACATAAAACAATAGACAGAGGTTCTCATCTTTCTCTACGGTATCAAAATGATCTGGCTGGGGTTCCCAAGGAAACCCCAGCCAAAGCAAAGGACAATAATAAAAGGTGGACCTTCACCTGATGTTAATTTAAAGTGGACCTTCACCCAAATATAAAAGTAACCATGATCCTCTCTCTTCTCTCTAGCCCGTTACACAATCATATATATATATATATATATATATATATATATATTTATTTATTTTTTGGCGGGGGAGTGAGTACCTTTTTTTTTTGTGGTACTGACTCCCACTTCCTTATTCCTCCACCTAGGTGAAGTCCTGGCATCACATCACACTTTCCATGAGGCTATAGAATCAAACTTCATGTATTGATGTGTCTAGCACATGTGCAGTAGGGAGCCAAAATGTCAGCTGCCAGTTGGGAACCAGCTACCAAAACCAAGATGTCAGTGCTGATGATTGAAAGCATTGAGATTAGTCAGCTAAAGCAAGAGTCTCCAAATTTTTTGAACAAAGGGCCAATTTATTATCCCTCAAACTTTAGAGGGGCTGAACTGTGGCCAGGAGGAGTAGAAAATGTGCTGGTGTTGGTAACAATGCCCCATCATTGGTTTCAGTGGGAGGAATAGAACCCCGTTGTTGGTGTCAATGGAAGGAATAGTGTCCCATCATTGCTGTCAATGGGAGGAATAATGTCCTATCATTGGTGTTAGTGGGGGGAATAGTGCCCCATCATTCGTGTCAGTGGGGGGAATAGTGCCCCATCATTGGTGTCAGTGGGAGGAATAGTGCACCAAGGGCCAGATAAAGGCAAGCAAAGGGCCACATCTGGCCTCTAGGCTGCAGTTTGGAGACCACTGATGTAAAGGCACAGTACTGGACTACTGGGGTGGAAAGTATATTTTTCTTAAAAGGCAGCAGTTACCCTATTTGTAGCTGCTGACTTTTATTTTTGCCACATCTGGGTAAAATTTCTCTTAAGCGACCTTCACCAGAGATAGGTAAGTTGCCCCCCCCCCCCCTCCACTACATTTCTGTACCTCTTGGCTTGTTTGGTGTTAAAAGCTCAGTGGACAGGAAGACTATTATGCTATTCGAATGGACAATCAATTTTCCTTCCACTGTGGGCACTTGCCTAATGTTAAAGGACATAGGGGTTGATATACTAAAGGCAAAAAGACAATTGCCCTCTGCAAGTGCAGTTGCTCCAGAGCTTAGTAAATGAGGTAAGGCTTCACTTTACAAAGAATACCCAATCACATGCAAGGAAAATAAAAAATAAAAACTGCATTTTTGCTAGCACATGATGGGATGATGGAAGTCAGCAGAGCTTCTGTGCATTTACTCAGCTCTGGAACAACTGCCCTTTAGTAAATCAACCCTAAAGCATCACATTGCTGCATACAATATATGTGAATTGGGAGGTGCTGTGACGTCATCACGTTTGCCTCATTGGAGGTGTAGCTCTGTGGAGGACAGCGAGCAGGGAGAGTGTTATGGGACACCAATGATTTTATATTGCGCTATATTGCAACTTTCTTGTAAGTGCGATCCATTTATTTTTATTAAATTCTTTATTTAAATACTACACAATGGGAGCTTTTATTATTTCTATTCCCTGAGTGGTAACGATCCAGGATCAGCTGTATTGCGGCATAGGTTTTTGGGAGACCGAATTCCCTGGGCTTGCTGAGACCATTCTATTGGTCTTTGGAGCCGGTAAAGAGAATATTTACTCACTTCCTGGGTGTTTTTCCACTTGTCAAAGGGATTTCATACTCGCTGATCTTCGTTGGAAATTCACCTAAGGACTTGTATCTATGGACTGGTTTTCACTATACTTTCACTTTTTGGGACTCTGCCTTAGTTTTCACTTTTAGCATTTTTTCACCAGATATTTTTAGTCGCTTTAAATAATAATTTTTTTGATGTTTATTATATATGCTTAATTATAGTGTGCAAATATATTATATTTAACCACTTGCTTACTGTGCACTTAAACCCCCCTCCTGCCGAGACCAATTTTCAGCTTTCAGCGCTGATGCACTTTGAATGACAATTGCGCGGTCATACAACACTGTACCCAAATGAAATTTTTATCATTTTTTTTCCCACAAATAGAGATTTCTTTTGGTGGTATTTAATTACAGCTCGGAGTTTTATTTTTTGCTAAACAAACAAAAAAAGGTGCAAAAAAAAAAAAAAAAAAAATCATGTTTAATAGTTTGTTATAAAATTGTGCAAACAGGTCATTTTTCTCCTTCATTGAAGTGCGCTGATGAGGCGCACTGATAGGCTGCACTGGTGGGCACTAATAGGCATAGTTAAGGCGGCACTAATAGGCACAGATAAGGCAGTACTGATGGGCACAGATAAGGCGGCACTGATGGGCAAAGATGGGCACAGATAAGATGGCACAGATGGGTGGCACGGATGGGTGGCACGAATGGGTGGCACTAAGGGGCACTGAAAGGTACCACTGATAGATGGGACTGATGGGCACTGATAGGTGGCACTGATAGGTGGCTCTGATAGGTGGCACTGCTGGGCACTGATGGGCGGCACTGATGGGCACTGGTAGATGACACTGATGGGCACGGATATGTGGCACTGGGGTGCAGTACCGTTGTTGAGGCAGATTGTGGGTGGCACTGTGGGCACTGATATGTTGCACTGTGGGCACTGCTGGGTGGCACTGTGGGCACTGCTGGGTGGCACTTACGGGGGGCACTTATTTATTCCTGAGGGTGGCAGGTGGGCACTGGTAAGCTGGCCGCGATCGGGACTGATGTCCTGATCATTGCCGCCGGTGATCGGCTCTTTTTTTTTTCTCCTTGCGCTGTCAGCGCGAGGAGGAATAATAGCCGATTACCGGCTCCGTTGTATCACATGATCAGCTGTCATTGGCTGACAGCTGATCACGTCAGAAGGGGTCGGGATCGACCCCTTGCTCGGATTCATGATCAGGCGAGTCTCATAGACTCGCCAATCACAGAGCGCGGCGAGCGCGCCCCTCAGGGGGTGCGCAGGCCGCTCGTGCACGGGACGACGTCAATAGACGTAGTCCCGGCAAAGGAGGTCCGCGCTGTAGCCGTCATTTGGCTATAGCGCGGATCTCTAGTGGTTAAGCAGAGTTTGTGCTATTAATCCAGCATATTTCGTGATATATTATTATTTATGTAAAAAAAAAAATTCACTATTGTTTTATCACTTATTTTTTATTTGTCAATATGTGTGAATTGCTAGGCCAGTAAATTTCAGATCACTCTTTATTTTAATTAAACCAGGAAAAATGGAACAGAACACTTTCAACAGGCGCAAGCAAAGAAGATTTTCAAGTATTTGATGACACAATTAGCAGTTAATATATCCCAAAAATGTATTTTTTATCAATAAAACATTATTTCAATAAGTAGACTGACACAATCTGCTTATAAAATAAATATTGTTTTGTGCCTTTTTTTGGGTGAGGTTTTGAAAAAGAATATGGCCTTTGCTGATCTATGGTAGAAGTATTCATAAAATGACATATAATTAGTACTTGCACCCCGTCATGTATTAGATAATCCTCTTCTCTCTCTAAAGGTCTTGAAGAATTCTGCTTTGAACATTTAAACTTTTATATTTCTCTAGGTTATTATTACCTCTTTAACCTCTACTAAATCTCTGCACTTCAATTTCAAGGAGATCATGTTGCTTTGTTTAAGCATTCATTATACCTGAAATATGTCCAGTCCTTCCCATGAACTCAAAAGCCCTTTCTTATTTCAGTCTAATGTTGTTTGCTGCTTGCATAGTCCCAGTCCAGCTCATTGGAAGGCACACAAGGCCGTATAACGGACATTTCTGGCTTTTTTGCACGCCTGGGATACACAGCTGCCATGTACAGCCGGCCATAGTGATAAATGGCTGTATGTGGATGTACATGGGTTTATGCTGCTATTTGCATAAACCTGCACATGCATGCAGGTGTAGAAAATTGGATGCAGCCAGTCTTCCCCTAGGTGTGTACGGCGTTACGCATGCATGGGTTTACACAATTAGTGGCTTAAACCTGTGTACAGCCTTCATTACTGTGGTCGGTTGTACACGGCAGCTGTGTATCCCAGATGTGAAGGTACACGTGTGATTTACCGTATGCACCCGTGTGTATGAGGCCTTAAAACATAACTTCACTCAAAAAGTGAAGTCCCCCTGGTTTGCTTCCTCCCTTCCCCCAGCCTGTAACTGAGTTACAGGTTTTTTTTTTTGGGGGGGGGGGGAGGGAGGAGCGAGAGTATCGATTTTTATTGGTACTGCTCCCACTACCGCAATACTCACCTAGGTGAGGAAAGTATCCCATGCCTCGCCCCTTTTCTTGCTTTTACCTTACCCTTGGCAATTGTTCCTCCTCATTGTCAGCAACAATGAGGCATACAATAGTTCCTAACACTGACAATGGGGCACTATTCTTCTCACTGATGCCAGCGATGGAACACTATTCCTCCCATTGATACCAATGGCGGGGTACTATTTCTTCCACTGATACCAATGATGGGGCACTTTCCCTCCCATTGATACCAATGATGGCGCACTATTCCTCTCACTAATACCAATGATTGGGCACTATTCCTTCCACTGACACCAATGATGAGGCACTATTCCTCCCATTGATACCAATGAGGGGGCACAATTTCTTCCACTGATACCAATTCCTCCCATTTATACCAATGGTGGAGCACTATTCCTCTCACTAATACTGATGATAGTGCACTATTCCTCCCCCTGACACCAATGATGGGGCATTGTTCCTTCCACAGACACCAATGATGGGGCACTATTCCTCCCATTGATACCAATGATGGGGCACTATTTGTCCCATTGGTACCAATGATGGGGCACGATTCCTCCCATTTATACCAATGGTGGGGCACTATTTCTTCCACTGATACCAATGATGGGGCACTATTACTCCCCCTGACACCAATGATGGGGCACTATTCCTCCCAGTTATACCAATTATGGGGCACTATTTCTCCCTCTAATATCATTGATGGGGCAGTATTCTTCACACTAATACCAATGATGGGGCTCTATTCCTCCTACTAATAACAATGATGTGGCACTATTCCTCCCATTGATACCAATGATGGGACATTATTTACTCCCACTAACACCAGGTCCTTTTCTACTCCCACTGGCCAAAGTCTGACCCCCTAAAGTATGAAGGACAGTAAACGGACCCTTTGTTTAGAATGTTTGGAGACCCCTGCACTAGACCATGGGTGCTTAACCTGTGGCCATCCAGCTGTTGTGGAACTACAATTCCCATGAGGCATTGCAAGGCTGACAGTTACAAGCATGACTTCTAAAAGCAGAGGCATGATGGGACTTGGAGTTCCTCAACAGTGAGAGGTCCACAGGTTGAGCACCCATGCACTAGACCAAGGCAGTATATCTCTAGAGTCTAAACTATCCCTAATCTATCCAAAACTGGAAATACATGTTTTAACTGGAGTTCCACAAAGTAACAGCCTCCAGAAAAATAGAGGGGTTCAGCCATACCTGTCATACAATGAGTATTTTATTTCAGCTATGAGTGTGTTAACATTCCTGATGGAAGGTTGCACACATTTTATTGGCTTGTTCACAGTGATCATAAACAGACAGTGGAAGGCTTCCCTGTACGCCGATTCCAGACATGATGTCACGTAGGATCTGTAGAATGATCCAGACACAAGGAGATAAAATTATGTTAAGTATCTCATACACAATCCAAAATAATTTTTATGTGTTAGGAAAGATGAGCGGCCCAACAGCTTAATGCAATGTCTTCAAGCCAATTCATCATAGTAAGTCACTTAGTGGAGTTGAGATTAAAAACACAAGGAAGCCATTTATTCTGGATTTATAAGTAGCTATGGCACTCAAAACTTACCTTTCCATGTACCTCCAGATCTCATCAGGGGCACGCCCAGGAGCACAGCTGTTGCTGTAAGACCATTTTGCTGACACGATGTCAAAGGGGTTGATTTACCAAAACTGGAGAGTGCAAAATCTGGTGCAGTTCTGCATGGTAGCTAATCAGCTTCCAACTTCAGCTTGTTCAATTAGGCTCCATTCACACTTGTGCGACTTGTCATGAGACTTTGAACATCAAAGCCGCATGACAATTTGCAGCCAATTCTTTTCAATAGCACCCATTCAAATTAGTGAGGCTTAAAGGGGTTGTAAAGTCAGAAGGTTTTTTTTTATCTTAATGCATTCTACTTAACTGAGGTCCCTCTCTGTCCAGCGATGTCCAAGAGTGTCTCAGCCATCCAAGATTCTCCCTCCTGATTGGCTGGGACACAGCAGCGCGCCATTGGCTCCCACTGCTGTCAATCAAAGTCAGCTAACTAATCAGGAGAGAGAGGGGGCGAGGCAAAACGGAAGCTCCATATCTGAATGGACAGAGGGAGAAGTGACTCGGCTCAGGTGCCCCCATAGCAAGCTAGCATAGCTGAAGAGGGACCCGAAAAGAGAAGGAACTGGACTGCTCTGTGGAAAACCAGTACACAGGGCAGGTAAGTATAACATGTTTGTTATTTTTATAAGAAATAAACGAGATTTTACAATCACAGTGATTGTAAAGTCTTGTTTTCTAAAAAAAAATAACAAACATGTTATACTTGCCTCCCCTGTGCAGTGGTTTTGCATAGAGCAGCCCAGATCCTTCTCTTCTCGGGTGCTTCTTCTGTGCTCCTGGCCCCTCCCTCCTGTTAACTGCCCCCACAGAAAGCAGCTTGCTATGGGGGCACCCGAGCTGAGCCACAATGTCCATTCAGACACAGAGCTGCGGTTCGGCCCTGCCCCCCTCTTTCTCCTGACTGACTAACTGATTTTGATAGCAGCGGGAGCCAATGGCGCCGCTGCTGTGTCTCAGCCAATCAGGAGGGAGACAGCTGAGACATTCTTTGACATCACTGGACAGAGATGGGGCTCAGGTAAGTATTAGGGGGGCTGAAGGGCGCTGCTTCTCACAGAAGGCTTTTTATCTTAATGCATATAATGCATTAAGATAAAAAAAAAAAACTTCTGACTTTGCAACCCCTCTAAAGTGTTACTAAACCCACATCAGTAAAATCAGTCTGGATATGCAGTAAAGCATGCTTGTTATACTTACTGTGGAAGCAAAGGGGTTAATCCTCCGTGTTATGTAAAAAGACTGGCTGTTTGATCCTACCTTCTCTGATTCTCCCCTTCGTCCACTGTCCCCAATCCAACTCCAAATATTACAGAGCCATAGGAGGCACTCTGCACATGCTCAGTTTGGTGTGTATTGCTAGAGTGTTTTTTTTTTGTTTTTTTTGGGGGTTTTTTTGTTTTTTTTTGGGAGGGTGCTCTGATTTGCACAGGGCCAATTAGCACTGTCCAGACAGAAAGTCAGCCTCATAGAACAGTCAGAGGAGAATGAAAAATCCTCCTACAAGCTTGTAACCAGAGCTCGGCCGGACGCTGATAGAAGTCACAAGACTGCTATATTCTGCTGATGAGAAAAGGTATTTAGCAGTTTATATTTACAAAAATAATTGCATTTCCATGTTCTGTGTACTATGGGAGACCAGATATCGTGAATGCAGGGTCCTGGGTTTAGTAACACTTTAAAGTTGCAATGACTTTGAAAAGGTGCCTGCACTACTTTGGTGTGACTTTTGCTGAGTCTTTGGTGCAGAGAATGTAAAGTTGGATCAAAGTTGCACTCAAAAATCGCACTGGAAATCGTGCGACTTTGGAGCTGTCACAAGGGATGTTGTTCATTCCCACTGATATCAATAAAGTTGATTAAAAAATACATACATTTAAACTACTGTGTAAAAATGTTTTTTTCAAAAACAAAAATAATAAAATGAAAACGGAATCATAAAGTATTTGTAAAAGCAATCCCTAAAATCGCAATAAGGCTTTTAGTTGCTAATGCAAAGTCAAAGTACAGTGATTTTCATTTACATTTTCAAATATGGAGCTTCTATTAAAATAATACTTAACCAACCATGAAGATTCTTGTTCAGGTAATTCCTATTATAGATTGAAGACTAAAAACAAAAATCCAGGCTCACAGACCAGAGGCCAAGTGAAAAGTCAAAAAGAAAAATGAAATGTAGCTGTGGCCGCTGCTGTCCAAAACTCATATGCCCTGTACACGCAGTCGGAAATTCCGACGGAAAAGGTCCGATCGGATTATGTTGTTAGAAAATCCGATCGTGTGTGGGCTCTATCGGACTGTTTCCGTCAGAAATCCCGATGGAAAAAGTTTGAGAGCTGGATCTAAAATTTTCAGACAACAAAATCTGATCGCACTTTTTCCGATCGTTTGTAGAGAATTCCGACGGACAAAGTGCCACGCATGCTCAGATTAAATTACGAGACCAAAGCTATTGGCTACTAACCTCTATGTAGTCCCGTTGTATGCAACGAACCTTACCACGTTCCGAAGGATCGGATTTTCCGACAACTTTGTCCGACCGTGTGTATGCAACACAAGTTTCGGCCAAAATCAGATGGATTTTGTGGTCGGAATGTCCGACCATATGTACAGGGCATAAGACAAATGAGGACAGAAGATATAATCAAAGAGGTGACCAGCGCTGATCAGCAGATATAAATAGGACCCTTAGAGGCAAAGGAAAAACGGCTTTGTGCTGGGTTTCCCTAAGCCCCCGTGTCATCCATGCGGCTCCAGCCTCCAGGCACAGTCAGTTTTTTGACCCAAGTCTCTGCATGACCATCAATTGACTGGTGTATGTCTTGGTGAACATTTTATTATTTTTTTAACATTAATAAAAAAGTTTTTACTTTGCCTCTGAGGGTCCTATTTATCTGTGTCTGTGCTGGGGGATCCCTACGCCATTTTTTAAAAAATTTTGGCGTGGAGTTCCCATTAATATCCATACCAGACCTGAAGGGCCTGGTAATGGAATTTTGGGGGATCCCCACGCATTTTTTTTTTGTTCAATGACTTACAATGACTTTTATGTGAATTGTCGGGACCGACAATCGATTAATAGACAGCACTAGCGCTAGTACTATAAATTACTTTTTTTCCTTTAGAAATGTCATTTTGCTCTCGGACTGTTATAAACGCGGGAAACATGCGCCACTTTACAGGCATAATTTACACCCCCCGGTACGAAATTTAAAGGAATATTTCACTTTTATTGTTTCACTTTAAGCAGTATTAAAATCATTGCTACCAAAAAAACATCCCATTTTAAAACTTTTTTTTGCATTGATATATGTCCCCTGGGGCAGGACCCAGGTCCCCAAACACTTTTTATAACAATAACTTGCATATTAACCTTTAAAATTATCACTTGTTCACGTGTTCGAACACATTTTTTGCCTGTTCACATGTTCTGGATGCAAACCGAACAGGGGGGTGTTTGGTTCATTCCTAATGATAAGCAGATGTCCAGAGCAGCCCCCCCTTCTTACTTTAATGTCAAAAGACCCTCACAAGTCAAGAGTCCCCCACCCTCCCTTACATCACAGTGCACCCATCTTACCGTGTGCTGCTGCTGGTAAGAAGCTGGGAATCAGGATCTGGAGGAGGCCCAGAGGAGGGCTAGAGTCAGCTGCTGGAGTCTACTGATTGCTGAAACCAGGAAAGGTGGAGATGAGGGATGCTGCGGCTGCACAGAGAGGTGCAGAATCTGTAGCAAGAGTTCTATCTTCCTCTCTGCTGCCGACTGCTGGGACGGGGGATGGAGGGGGGGTACAGAGACGAGCCTCTCTGCTGCTGCACAGAGAAGTGCAGGATCTGGAGAAGGAGTTCTGTTCTCATTGCTGCAACAAGATGGGGGCAGAGACAAGGGGAGTGCTGCAGCTGCAGGAGAGGTGTGAGGGCCATATGAAGGGGCCGGGTGGGCTCTATTTGGCCCGTGGGCCTTGTGTTTGACACATGTGGGTTAAAGCATTTATTTTAAACTAACATCTCTTGGCAAGAACATTCTGAACTCATTCCAATCTGCTCTCTATAAGGTATGGACATTGTGATCATTTTAGATGATATCACATCTGTAAATAGAGATGAACCAGTTGCAGCAGATATTTCTAGCTCAAAGAACATTGGAACTCAGACTGCACTTAGTGCTTAAAGATTCTGCATCTGATATCCGCCATTTGAACAGGTTTTAGATGACAATGGGTTGTGTGCCAAGAAAACATAAAGCCGAATTCCAGGCAGCTATTAAAGCATAAGTTACTTAACGTAGAATTAAACCCTTGAGGGATATAAATACCTGTTGCTGCTTTATTTTTTTTATTTTTATTTTTATAAAATATGTAACAGCTTGCTGTGTTTTTAGTTTGGGGGCTTTTAAGTCTTTTTTTCGCACAGAGTAGTGGACTACCATGCATAGCATAAACACTATGGCAAAGGCATGCAGCATAGCCACAGGGTGCACGTGTCGTGAAGTCACTGCCAATCACAGCCCTGGTGGTGTTTTGGAAGGGATGGTTGGATTGCTCTCAAAGTAACAGGTTTCCATGTGTGTTCACTTATTGGTCTGTAGACCCTGAGAGCGTGCACAGGGTGACAAC
Organism: Lithobates pipiens; assembly: GCF_037356315.1. Classification (NCBI taxonomy): domain Eukaryota; kingdom Metazoa; phylum Chordata; class Amphibia; order Anura; family Ranidae; genus Lithobates; species Lithobates pipiens. The sequence continues at coordinate 57,347,341 of NW_027507789.1, read as the reverse complement.
ACTGCTCCTGTAGTAAGACACTGCAGAAGCAGCATTTTCACCCTATGAGAGGAAGCAGCTTCACTGGTAGGATCACCAGGTAAAATTGGGAAAAATACAATGGCAACAATAGAGGATCATACTGGAGGTTGGTAGCTTGCATGACAGGGTGACTGCATAGAAGCACAAATGGGAGAGACATATCACCCCATAACAGGACATGCCTGAACAAGGACCTTCAGGGCAGGATCACAAGGTGTTATGTTAGTGAAAGATGAAGATTTTAAAGTAATACATTTTTGAAATTACATTAACATATACATGTGATTGTATTGCTTGGCTTTAAACAAACTTTAGTATATTGATTACAGCTTCATTTCACATCAATTGCAAATTTAAAGATGAAATATCACTGATATTATTCTGATGGTTCCAGCTTTCCAGGAGACAAAGTGCATAATACACTTAGGTCTTCCTAGGTCAATCCTTTTCCTTAGTTAGTATGGTCAGCAGCGTGAACACCTCCTCTTTCCCCCACTGTTAAACCATACAATTACCAGATAGAGGAATAATTAATTAGGCATGATTGCCTTGCGCTTGCCTCAGGCACCAGGCCCTTACCCGAGACTAGCACTGTCACAATGTATGCAGGAAGAGGAACTACCATACCTGTGAAAGAAAAAAAAAAGCAGTCTACAAAGACGCGCTCACAGTAGACCATTGCTTGGTCTCCCTACATATGTCTCAGCCAGTCTGGGACTCATACCAGGGAAGAATGCTTTTGATTATGTCAGTGTGCGACAAACATGCATCCAGCAGCCACGCTCACACTACACAAGAGGCACTGGCAGGTGTGCTCTGCCAAAGCCCTGTAACAGGAACACCCACAAATTGGTGGTCCTTTTGGGGAGGAGCAAATAAGCTGAAAATTAATAAAGAAAAGAGGGAGATTCTTACAAGAAATGATTGCCATTTATATAACAAACATTTCCAGGTATATGAACATGCTTTTCCGGACAAGTATTTTATTTACAAAAGACCATGAGTGTTCTTCTTTAAAGTGATATTAGAACCTCTGTTTTTTGTTTTTTTTTAATTACTTTCAGCAGGTGCTTTAATTGCTTACTAGGCATACAGCTTCTTTATCTATTAATCCTTGTCTATGTTCCAATTTAAGCTCGTAACATGACCACTTCCCAGGTTTCCTGTTTCAGGGTGGCTACTTCCCCTTGCAGTGTCCTATGGAGCCACCCTTGCATGCCAGGACTAGAGCAGTGTCCTCCTACACTGTGCATCAAACACAGCCCCATAGCCTAGGATGGCAAAGCACTCCAGACTGCACTGTCAACTATTAAAGTGATTATAAACCTTTATTTTTTTTAAAATAATAAACATGTTATATATATATATTTACCTGCACTCTGCAATGGTTCCGTCACAGTACACTTATGTTAAGGTTCCCTTTATAGAGCTCTTAGGCAGGAAGCAGCTCCTATGCAAGTGTATGCAAGTATACAAGTATGGAGGCACTCATGTGAGCTCAATCCCTAGCCCCACAGCCTGCATCTATAGACACAGACAGCTTAATTCAGCTCAGCCAGACCCCCATCATAGGATTTAATTGACAGCAGCAGGAGCCAGTGACTCCTGCTGCTATCAATCTGCCATGTAAGGAGGAAGAGAGTAGAGAGAGCAACTGCTCTTGAACACAGTGCTAAATCGAGATCTGGCTCAGCTGGGGGGACACAGAAGGTTTTTTTACCCTAATGCAGAGAACGCATTAAAGTGGTTGTTAACCCACTTTCAAAAAAGCACATAATTAATTCTGTATCTTAATACAGTGCCCCGCTGTCTCTGTGTTTTATTCACGAATGATCCCGGCACTCATGTAGCCGACTGTGTCTCCTCTCTGCCTGACAGGAGCAGCAGGCGGGGCCGAGCTTTCCCCACTGACGTCAGCGGGACGTAAGGAGGAGAGGAGAGAGGAGACATAGCCGGCCACGTGACTGCCGGGAGCCGCCGTGAGATACAGTAAAGAGTAGAGGAATTTTTAAAATAAAACACAGAGACAGCAGAGCACTGCATTAAGATACAGAACACATGATATACAGTAATATTTGTTATTCCTGCAGCAGGAGGGGGATGGGGCGGCACTGTCACTAAGGTGACACGCAGAGAGGGAAGGGGAGCGGGGTAGGTCAAAAAAGACACAGAAGAGCAGGGCTGCGGATGCCGGAGGCAAGTAAACTGACCACGATGTCAGGGCTTAGCAGCCATGATTACCGTGGTCAGTTTACAGAGGGGAGGGGAGAAACTGGCAGGATCAGCCAGGTTTTGTAGGTGTTACATGGGGCCAAATTACACAGAACAAGCACTGTGCTGTATAAAATGCTTTAAAGGAGCAGGATCCATTTTTTTTTTTAAAGAGGAAGTAAAGCCTCCTAAGAAAAAAAAAAAAGAAAAGACATCCTGCAAGGCAAAGGCATAATGAGCTAGTATGCATAGCATACTAGCTCATTATGAATTACTTACCTGAGATTGAAGCCCTCAAAGCGGTCCTTGGTCACCACCTCTGTTGCCGCTATGATACCTAGAGTGACTTCCGGGTATCGCGACTCCGGCGCTGTGACTGGCCGGAGCCGCAATGACGTCACTCCCGCGCATTTGCGCTGGTGCCGCCACTAACGGCATGATCGCCGTTAGAAACGCCACGCTCAGTGCGCCTGTGCCCGATGTCTACGGCACGTGTGCCACTATTCTTTTAGGTTTGGGAGATATTTCTTACACCTACAGGTAAGCCTTAATCTAGGCTTACCTGTAGGTTAAAGTGGTTATAAGGGGTTTACAACCACTTTAAGGTTAACAAATGCTGCTTTGAAAGATGTAAATTGCAAGTGCTAGGGTAAGAATTTTAACAAATAGTTTACTGGGGATTGTTTATTCTATTGTGCTTGGACGAAAAAATGTTTAGGGTTTAATATTACTCCAAAATGTAATTGACTGATATGAATAAATGTTTCCATTCTAAAACACTGCTGAGATTAGCACAGAATGAAGGATTTGAAAACCTAATTGTCCAGGAAAAGGTTTAGATCATATAGGCAAATTTCCCAATCTCCTCCCAGAGTAACGCAATCCCCAAATCGCTGGGTAAGTTGCATGACTCACTTAGGTCAGATGTCCCTGCACAGCCCCCTCTCCCAGTGACTTTGACATTAATCATGTTGTAATCATCTGGTATCCCAAAACACGATGACTCGCTGTTATCACAAGAAAGGGATAGTTTCAGGAACAGCGCTGTACAGGACTGTGCGAAACAAAAGCGTGAATCGTACTTTTGTATTGCAAAGTGAAAGCTTTTGTCAGTGCGTGAATTGTGAATGTCAAAGGCCAATGTGTATCATCTGGACTTGGGGAATAATGTGACAGCAGAATAAAACATCATAGGCCCCCCTTTATCTATTCATTTATCTATATGGGGAGTGACTTATAAAGATGCCGGAAACCTCAGCTCATGTGGTCCATATGGGACCAACTATTTAACCGCCTACGGAAACCTTATCATTTGTCCCTATTTACTGTGGCCAGTCCCCATTATGAGATTCCCAGAATCATCCTTGGGAACCTGGCAGCGTAGAATAGACCTTGCAGACCATGGGTGCCAAATCAACAGATGAACTGTGCAAACGTCAGTCCAAAATGGCGTTGTTTGATCCCCCTGCATGGTTTATTTTACATTGTTGGGTGTCCATGGGTGATTTTGTTGATACCCACCATATATTGCCTATCGCCTACTCATTCTGTTTGCCTGGGAAAGAGAAGAAGGAGGGCAATGGATAGATACAGACTTCCATGTGGGGAAAACCAGGGGCAACCAGTAAGCCGCCAAGCCAAAGGACAACTGCAGCTGCCCTTTTTACAATGCAACCCATCTGTTAATTGCTCCTGACCTGACTTCTGCTCTTTCTGCATTATTTGTTCCTGATCTCTCCATTACTTATGCCTGACCCCTGCATTCTGTGTATTATGTACTTCTGACCTGACCTCTGGTCTCTCTGCCTTACATGTTCCTGATCTCTCCATTACTTATACCTGACCCCTGCACTCTGTGTGTTACTTACTCCTGACCTGACCTCTGCTCTCTCTGCATTATTTGTTCCTGATCTCTCCATTACTTATGCCTGACCCCTGCATTCTGTGGGTTATGTACTTTTGACCTGGCCTCTGCTCTCTCTGCCTTACATGTTCCTGATCTCTCCATTACTTACACCTGACCCCTGCAGTCAGTGTGTTACTTACTCCTGACCTGACCTCTGCTCCCTCTGCATTATTTGTTCCTGATCTCTCCATTACTTATGCCTGACCCCTGCATTCTGTGTGTTATGTACTTCTGACCTGACCTCTGCTCTCCCTGCCTTACTTGTTCCTGATCTCTCCATTACTTACACCTGACCCCTGTACTCTGTGTGTTACTTACTCCTGACCTGACCTCTGCTCTCTCTGCATTATTTGTTCCTGATCTCTCCATTACTTACACCTGACCCCTGTACTCTGTGTGTAAAATTACTCCTGACCTGACCTCTGCTCTCCCTGTGTAACTTGTTTTTGATCTTACCATTGCTTATGCCTGACCCCTGCACTCTGTGTTAATTATTCCTGACCTGATCTCTGTTCTCTCTACGTTACTTGTTCTGAATCTCTCCATTACTTACACTTGACCCCTGTACTCTGTGTGCTACTTATTCCTGACCTGACCTCTGCTCTCTCTGGGTTACTTGTTCCTGATCTCTCAATTAGTTATGCCTGACCCCTACACTTTGTGGGCTATTTATTCCTGACCTGACCTCTGCTCCTTCTGTGTTACTTGTTCATGATCTCTCAAGTACTTATGCCTGACCCCTGCACTCTGCGCAGCATAGGCTCAAGCTCTATTTAAGCATACCTCTTTAATCTCCTCCCACATGCTACATTCTTCTGCTGCTTACAGTGGCCAAAGTATTTTTTCTTTATACCTTGAATGCCTGCCTCCAATGGCCAATTGTTTCAGGGCATGTTAAAAAAGAGTGCAGGGCTAAAAATGGGAGTGTGATTTTGTGGCTTAAAAGTGGGCAAGGTCAGTAGTATGTCCCTGGATTTCATTTAGAAAATATAGTAACCTTAGTCTAAAGCTTCATGCACATGGGTACCTAGGGTCAAATGACATAAAATGTGCGTATTTCCCTTCCCGGGATGCATAGTTGCTGCCTGCAGCTGTCCATAGAAATCAATTATCGAATGCAGCTGTGCGCAAGGGTACGTTGGCACTTATGTAAACACTTGCACATGTGCGAACGTATGGCACTGTGTGCATGCAACAATAATTGAAGGGAAAAAAGAAAAACAAAAAAAAAACCTTCACCTACATTATCCAAAACCGAAAAATGGCTATAGAGAAATGTATTCTTTTGAAATGTTCCATTTGTGGCTTTTTTCCCCTATTGTACATTTCTGTAAAGATGTGACAATGTGGTTTGTACTTGAAGTATTTATGGCCTGGCTTGTTTATCAATCTGAATTCATGGAAGTGTGGTGGGGTATGTCCTTTGCCCAGACATCAGAAGGTGTCCTTCTTTCCCCTTGGTAGGTATGCATAAGTGTGTCAAATCCATTTTCTGCACATTAATACTGCAACTTCCTTCGATCATGGGGTTAAAAAGAGTTCTGTATGTAACCGTATAAAAGGAACCACCATGTGACAGCCCAAATGAACAATGGGACCATTTTGGGTGTTATGCATGGCACTATTCATTGATCATATGATCACAGCTCTGATGCTTGCATGGATTCTATTTTTCTATTAAAATGCTATGTGTTTAGTTACTGCATACAAATAGTGACGCATAAACGTCCAATCAAGACGTTCACAAATATCATCTAGGAAGACCAAAGATCGCAAGACACACCGAGGGTTAGACTTATAAATGTGTTCTTTAGTACTGGATTGAGATAAAATAATGTTGTTTTTTTACGGCTCAGTTTGTTTTCTGAAAACCAGTTTGAATGGCTGAGGAAACCTTGGAGATTGCTCAAGTCTTTGGAATTCGTCAATGTAAAAAAAGGTCTACTAACTCTTTCATACTATAGACCCAGTGGCACAGCTATTACATGCATTATGGGGTATAGCTAAACCCAGGGCCACAAGGGAAGATACGTCTGTGAGTGCCAGGGAATCAAGAGCACATAGCTTCCAATTGTCCCTGAATTCGAGGGACTGACCCGTATTTGGAACAAAGTCCCTCTGCCCCTCTTTCATCCACATTTGTCCCTCATTTTGGTCTGATCAACATAGGTTTATATAAAATGCACTTTTTATCTTGAAAAAGTGTTTCCCAGCGCTAAACTTTTCACCAAATTTCTAAATTGCCGCATTTGTAAAAAGCCAGTATAAAGGAATATTAGTGGTAAAAAATGCACTTGTGGGTTTAACCACTTCAGCTCCGGACCAATAAACACCTTAAGGACCAGAGGTCTTTTTGCAATTTCGCACTGCACTGCTTTAACTGGTAATTGCGCGGTCATGCAATATTGCACCCAAACGAATTTTGCGTCCTTTTCTTCCCACAAATAGAGCTTTCTTTTGATGGTATTTGATTGCCTCTGCGATTTTTTTTTTTTGCGATATAAATGGAAAAAGAGCGAAAATTTGGAAAAAAAAAGATATTTTCTTCTTTTTGTTATAAGAAAAATCAAATAAACTAAATTTTAGTCATACATTGAGGGCAAAATTTATTCAGCCACATGTCTTTAGTAAAAAAAATGTCAATAAGCGTATATTTTTTGGTTTGCGCAAAAGTTATAGCGTCTACAAACTAGAGTACATTTTCTGGAATTTACACAGCTTTTAATTTATGACTGCCGATCTCATTTCTTGAGGTGCTAAAATGGCAGGGCAGTACAAATCCCCCCCAAATGACCCCATTTTGGAAAGTAGACACCCCAAGGAAACTGCTGATGGGTATGTTGAGCCCATTGAATATTTATTTTTTTTGTCCTAAGGGATTGAATAATGACAAAAAAAAAAAAAATTTTTTACAAAAAGTTGTCACTAAATGATATATTGCTCACACATGCCATGGTTATATGTGGAATTGCACCCCAAAATATATTCCGCTACTTCTCCCGAGTATGGGGATACCACATGTGTGGGACTTTTTGGGAGTCTAGTCGCGCACGGCACCCCGAAAACCAATCACCACCTTCAGGATTTCTAAGGGTGCAAATTTTTGATTTAACTCCTCACTACCTATCACAGTTTCGAAGGCCATAAAATTCCAAAATAGCACAAAACCCCCCAAAATGACCCCATTTTGGAAAGTAGACACCCCAAGCTATTTACTGAGAGGCATGTTGAGTCCATGGAATATTTTATATTTTGCCACAAGTTGCGGGAATATTACAAACTTTTTTTTTTTTGCACCAAGTTGTCACTAAATGATATATTGCTCACACATGCTATGGGCATATGTGAAATGACACCCCAAAATACATTCTGCTGCTTCTCCTGAGTATGGGGATACCACATGTGTGGGACTTTTTGGGAGTCTAGTCGCGCACGGCACCCCGAAAACCAATCACTACCTTCAGGATTTCTAAGGGTGCAAATTTTTGATTTAACTCCTCACTACCTATCACAGTTTCGAAGGCCATAAAATGCCAAAATAGCACAAAACCCCCCCAAATGACCCCATTTTGGAAAGTAGACACCCCAAGCTATTTACTGAGAGGCATGTTGAGTCCATGGAATATTTTATATTTTGCCAAAAGTTGCGGGAATATTACAAACTTTTTTTTTTTTGCACAAAGTTGTCACTAAATGATATATTGCTCACACATGCTATGGGCAGAAGTCAAATTACACCCCAAAATAAATTCTGCTGCTTCTCCCGAGTACGGGGATAACACATGTGGGGGACTTTTTGGGAGCCTAGCCACGTACGGGACCCCGAAAACCAAGCACTGCCTTCCGGATTATATATAAAAAACAAACTAACCAGAGTCACCCGTAACACTTATACGGTGATCAGTGGTGAAAGGGTTAACTAGGGGCAATCAGGGGGTTCAAATTTTTATTAGGTAGTATATGGGGGTCCCTGGCGCTATATAAAAACCTGACGGGGAACCTAAATAACTAACTGGCTAACCAGCGTCACCAGTGACACTTATACTGTGATCGCTGGTGAAAGGGGGTGAAAGGGTTAACTAGCAGCAATCAGGGGGTTAAAACCATTATTGGGTAGTATATCGGGGTACCTAGCGCTATAAAAACCTGGCGGTGAACCTAAAAAAATAACTAGCTACCTAGCGACACTAGCGACACTGATGCAGCGTTCAGAAAAATTATCGCTTAGTGACACTGGCAAAAGGGGGTGAAAGGGTTAACTAGCGGAAATCAGGGGGTTAAAACCATTATTGGGTAGTATATCGGGGTACCTAGCGCTATAAAAACCTGGCGGTGAACCTAAAAAAATAACTAGCTACCTAGCGACTGTAGCGACACTAATGCAGCGATCAGAAAAACGATCGCTTAGTGACACTGGCAAAAGGGGGTGAAAGGGTTAACTAGCGGCAATCAGGGGGTTAAAACCATTATTGGGTAGTATATCGGGGTACCTAGCGATATAAAAACCTGGCGGTGAACCTAAAAAAATAACTAGCTACCTAGCGACACATGCAGCGATCAGAAAAATGATCGCTTAGTGACACTGGCAAAAGGGGGTGAAAGGGTTAACTCTAGGGGCAATCAGGGGGTTAAATCTTTATTGGGGGGTGATAGGGGGCTACCCTGGACCTAACACTAACTGTCCTGACAGTTTTTACTGTCACAACTGACACTGAATGCATTGATCAGTAAAGAAATGATCAATGCAATCAGTGACACTGTGACTGGGGGGGGAGGGGGGGCGGGGGGGGATCGGGGGGCGATCGGGGGGGGGTTTGTGTGCCTGTGTGTACCTACATGTCAGTGTAGTGTTGGTGCACACTTACTATTAGTCTTCTCCTCGTAGTCCGGTCAAAAAGACCGCCCCGAGGAGAATGACATCACTTCCTCCTTCCTGTGTAAACAATACACAGGGGAGGAAGCTTCTCATTGGCCAGAAGCGATCCAGAGGGGGTGGCCGAAAACCAACGGCCATCCCCTCATCACGGAGCGCTCCTGGACCGAATCGGACTGCCGTAAACAGCGGGAGGGGGTCCGATCGGACCCCCCACCCGCTGGAAGGCAATCACGTAAATCTACGTGATTGTGCCTGCCTGTGCCATTGTGCTGACGTACAATGGCAATACGGCGGTCCTGAAGTGGTTAACTAACCCTTTTTTTAAATAATTCTCCTTTAAGGGGCATGGCGGGGGGGGGGGGGGGGTGTCCTATTCCTACATACTTTTGCTAACAGGTGTCCCTTGTCCCCATCTCAAAAAGTTGGGAGGTAGGAGAGCATGTGTATTTTAACTTCCTTCCTTCTTCCTATCTCTCCTTCTCCTCCAATTACCGTATTTATCGGCGTATAACACGTGCTGGCATATAACACGCACCCCAAGTTTAGGAGGGAATTTAAAAGAAAAAAACTTTTAGGAGGGAAGTTTAAGGAAAAAAACTTACATTTAAATGCCCATCAATGCAGCCTTGTCAGTGTCATTTGCAGCCTTGCATTATAGCCTTGTCAGTCATTTACAGCCTTGTCAGTCATTTGCAGCCTTGCATTGCATTGCAGCCTTCCGTTGCAGCCTTGCAGGCTTGTCTCCTTGCTATTTTAGAAATGGCACCTCCGAGATACAGAGCGGATGTCCTATGTATCTGGGTGGCGCTCTTTCTCGGCCGTTTTCGGCGGCTTTCGGGTATTTTCGGGCGCACACGGCCGTTCTCAGCTATTTTCGGCCCTTCTCGCCTATTTTCGGCTGCACTCGGCCGTTCTCGGCGGCTTTCGGATTTCCAACATTTCACAAATATATTATATATACCTCCTCCGTGCAGTTGGTTTTGCACAGAGCAGCCCGGATCCTCCTCTTCTCTTGTCACTCTTTGGTGCTCCTAATCCCTCCCTCCTGTTGAGTGCCCTTACAGCAAGCAGCTTGCTACAGGGGGCACCCGAGCCTCAGCTCCCTGTGTCCATTCATACAAAGAGCAGTGCCCGACCCAGCCCCCTCCCCCTCCTCATTGGCTCACTGACTTTGTTTGACAACAGCGGGAGCCAATGGCGCTTCGCTGCTGTCTCAGCCAATCAGGAGGGAGAGTCCTGGGCAGCCGAGTCTCTTGTGCGACATTGCTGAATCGAGAGGGGGCTCAGGTAAGTATTAGGGGGGTTGCTGCACACAGAAGTCTTTTTATCTTAATGCATAGAATGCATTAAGAAACAAAAAAAAAAACTTCTGACTTTATTACCACTTTAATCACTTCAGCCCCGGAAGGTTTTACCCACTTCCTGACCAGGTAATTTTTTGCGATACGGCACTGTATCGCTTTAACTGACAATTGCGCAGTCGTGTGATGTTGCACCCAAATAAAATTGATGTCCTTTTTTTCCCACAAATAGAGCTTTCTTTTGGTGGTATTTGATCACCTCTGCAGTTTTTATTTCTTGAGCTATAAACAGAAAAAGACCTACAATTTTGAAGAAAAAAAACAATATTTTTATTTTCTGCTATAATCCATATCCAAAAAAAAAGTAAAAAAACTAATTTCTTCATCAGTTTAGGCCAATGCATATTCTGCTACATATTTTTGCTAAAAAAAAATCCCAATAAGCGTATATTAATTGTTAAATAGTTACATAGTAGGTGAGGTTGAAAAAAGTCCATCAAGTCCAACCGATTGGTTTGCGCAAAAGTTTTAGCATCTCGAACCTACATCACAGATTTATGGACTTTTATTTATTTATTTATTTTACTAGTAATGGTGGCGATCTGCGATTTTTAGCAAGACTGCAACATTGCAGCTGACAAATCTGACCCTAAGTGACACTTTTTGGGAACAAATAAAGTGATCGGTGCTAAGACAATGCACTGATCAATGTATAAATTACACTGGCAGGGAAAGGGTTAACACTAGGGGGCGACCAAAGTGTTAAGTGAGAGGATTAAATGAGGGGATTCACTGGAGGAAAAGAGAGATCGTGATTCAGCTGAAACAAGATCTCTCTCTTTTCTTCCCTGACAGAGTAGTGGTGTGCTTTGTTTACATCGGCGCACCGCTGCTCCACGTCTCTTCTGTACCACTGGCAGGTCACGGTGGCCATTGACCCCAGCTGTGTCCAATCACAGTGGGAGCGGTGCTCCGGTGGCAAACATGTGCCCCCTAAACCGAGTGCACAAAATCACGTACAGGTATGTGATTTTGCGTACTTGGACTGCCCCGCCGCAGCAATTGTACGTGGGGAGGTCTGGAAGCAGTTTTAATCTGATCTCTGGGCATATATAATGTGTAACAAAATAATACAGCTGTATACTCACTAAATGAATTTTGTTAACAAGGGACATGATTACAGGAGGAGAAAGCAGAGTGATAGAGAGATGAGCTCATTTGTTTGCGGTTTCTCTTTATTGGTCTACTCACAGATTAGGGGAGGAACAAGAGCTGTAAAAGTGTTACTTTAAGCGCAACTAAACTATTAAAAAACTGCAAGCAGGTAGATTTTTTTTTTCTATTTCTCTTCTGCAAAAAGAAACACTTACCTGCCTGCTCACAATCTTCTATTGAATGCACACTGAGCTGAGTATGAGCAGCACAGGGTACATTCCCAACACACTCCAGTTTTGTGCATGCGTGGAATGACATCATTCAGCGACTGGCCAATCAAGAGGCCAAAAATGAAGTGTCCTGCCCTGCCAGACAGGGCTGCACTGTGGTGGCAGAGCTGTGCAAATCTCAGAAGTGGATGAATGGAATTAAACATAATTTAGTTGTAAAGCAGCTCCCACACAGTATGCATTTTATCTGTGTATTTATCCATTTGCCTGGAGTTCAGCTTTACTTTTTCGCCAGACATATTCGTAGTACACGCTTTGCCCATATGGGCGTTAAAGGCTGAAATATTTAAACGTCAGTCCTGTCTTAATTTTCACATACAAAGTTAATTTGTTCTATAGATATGCATGGACTCCACTACACATGTTATCTACAACTACCAGGCACCCATATTAAAAATGCCATGATAGAACTATGGGGGTTGCCATTGCAGACCAATCATTCTGGGAATGCAGTTGTTCAGCTGTCATTCTAGTTCAATTAATTAAATATTTCCTGGAGTCACAGGCTCAGTATGCAGAATAGAAGTTGTAGTAACAATAGTAAGAAAAGCCGGTAACGCTGTAATCCTTGAAGTGTCGTTTATTGGTACATCAGAGTGACAATAAAACAATAAAGCTGACGCGTTTTGGCAAAAGCCTTAGTCGTAGCTTAGAGTCGTAGAATAGAAGTGGACTCTGAATACATGTTATGGTCATTGAGGACAGAGATAGATGCTAGTCCGCTAGCATTTGTAGAAGAATGTCAGCATTGGCAGCCCCTACATTTGTTTTATGACAAATTTCTTTAACTTTCCTCTAACCATCCATCAGCACTTGCTAGGGAAGACTATTCCATACCACCAGCTAACATCTCTCCTATTTCAAGGGCAAAATTAAAAGTCTGTGGGATCAAAAATAAGAAATCCACCATCTTTCTTCAAAGGCTTCAGATATTTTAGGCATTCGTGAATTGATGGCCGGCAGTGCTAACGGCATACTAGGTATCCTGCCTAACTGGGACTCTATTGGGAAGAAATATTGTCAGGGTGTATGGATGAATCTGGAAAGGGAAGGTGGTGCACCTGCTTTCTCCCAAGCTTTAGGCCTGCTCTGGTGGATCATCCATCACTGCCTTTACAGTTTGCACAGTCCTATGAGTTAGGTATAGAGTAAGTCAAATTCAGAGAGCATGTGCGATCAGCAGGAAACAGGCTTGTAGAAAACCAATCAATAATTACTTCCAATCAAAATCCCCCACAAAAGGACTAAAAACACCGTGTAAGTGCAGGGCACCACGAGCCCCATTTTCTGTGCAATGATGCATACATCAGTGATAATGACATAATCAGGGCTGCCTTTTGCGTCCCGGAGAACTGCCCACCATCAGGTGAGGAGCAAAGTGTTAGAAATTTGACCAGAAGTCTTTAAAAAATAAAAAAAGTATAAAATAGCTTAAAATACTGCTGGTGGGCCTTCAGATTGAAGGTGGGAGGGGGCTGCTTTGGGGGAAGCCCAGAGTTGGGCTTTACGTAATCACCATCTATGCAGGGGTCTACACCTGCCCTATAATCCACATTTATGAAAAACTGAGCTTGGATATCAACTGTGCCACAAAAAGATCCCATTCTTTCTCATAAGTGATTTTCTGCTTGAATAAACAACGGAATAGATGCAGGACAAGTAAATGATACAGTAGTAAATGCAAGACTATTGCTTCGACCAGTCTGGCGCCACTCAGGCTAATGAAAGCAAAGTTCTGGTGTCAAATTTTGCATAGCTACTTTTACAATCATGGAGAGAACAAATATGTCTAATGTTAGGTCTTTCAAATGCAACATTGGAAGAGCTACCAATGTTAAATATAGATAAATATTATTTCAATGCGAATAGATTTTGTTTCTCCTAGTTGGATTCTCCTGTTTTCCTCCATTATGTGAAGAACTCATTATGTGAGCCTTATGTTGCTGTTTTTATTAATTTAAGCACTAATTTAGCATGTACAGATAAACAAAACCATCAACAGAACAAATGACAATCTGGAGCTAAAAGTTGCCATAAAAAATAAAACGCAGGACTTACGCATAAACAATTCCCCAGAGCCCCACTAGTGCTAATGAATGGCACCATGATAGGGGAATAGTTGGATGACTCTGTCCATATTTTCTCTAGGAAAATGCAGGACTTACCCTCTGGTGATCTCTGCTGCTGAACTTCTACCTGGACGGTCTGCAGTTTTGGCTCTGGCTGATGGTGAAGCATGGTCGATGAAGGTATGGAGTTTTCCACCTGTTTTACTTGGGGGACTTCTGGGGATTTAGGCATCTGTATATCAACCTTTTTAGCATTGGTTTCTTCTGTTCTTCTCTGAGGCATCTCAGGAATTTTAGAACTTGGAGACTCTCCTCGGAGCTCATGAGACTTTCCCAGAGTTATCTCTGCTCTTCTTGGAATGGGCTCAGGAGGCTTATGGCCTGGTAGTTCTGCCCTCTTCAAACCAAACCGGGAAACTGCTGGGGCAGAATTTTCCACCTGCTTAGATGAGATGTCAATGGAGATCTCTGTTCGTCTTGACATGGGTTCTGGATGCCGAGACCCCGCCAGGTCGATTCTCCTTAGTGATGATTTTGGAGATCTTTGACCTCCGATGTCTGCATGTCTCAGGAGTGCTTCTGCATTTCTAGGGCTTTGTTCTTGAAATTTCTGGGCGGCAGAGCCTGCACCTCTTAGGAGTGGGTTTGGAGTTCTGCGGGCCTGGACAGAGGGGTTCGAAGACTGGTCAACCTCCTCAACCTCAAAGGACCTCTTTAGTGCTGAAAGAAAGAGAACATAACATTAAATTGTTGAACTTGTATGTAAATTATAGGCTATGAAAATACCATGGTGACTTGTATTTCTCCCAGCAAAGTGATTTCATTCTTGCACTTTCTTTTTCAATTCCTGTGCTTAATATATAGTACTGTATTTTCTAGATATGTGTCACAGTAAACAATTAAAAGTTATTTTTCAAATACTGAGAACACTATCTGTTGTGGTTATTAGACATGATTAAAAACAGCACTGTTGAGTAAGCAAGTCACATGTTGCATAGCCTCAAACCATTTATCTTTGCATTGGGATCACTCTAGTGACTGGAGAGGGCCATCAACCATTATTGAATAATTTTCACGAGCATAACTCTGTAGTATAAAGAAATAATTAATTAGAACAACATCATAGTTGTTGTATCACAGCCAAGTTTTGGGACCACATAGGGCCCATTTATTAAGAAAGAAAGGCAGTCAACGTTCTTATGTTATAGCCATTTTTGGGACAATGCAAGGCCTCTTTCTTAAGACAGAATGATCATCATTTTCTTATAGTCAACATTTCAGGACCACACAGGGCCCCTTTATCAAAGTAGAGTGATGATCATAGTCATATTATAGTTGACATTTTGGGACAACGCAGGGCCTCCTTATCAAGGTAGAATACCGATTATAGTCATTATATTATAGAAAGAGTTTGGGACCATGCATTCTTTAAAATTGACAGTAAAATTTACAGTATTTATGCTTATCCAAGTCTATTTAAATAAAAAAAAAAGAGTTGGAGTCGGGCTTAACTAAATATCTTAAAATGTTATACTAAATTGTGCACTGTAGTTCCTTTAAAGTGACTCACTATTTAAAACCACCAAAAGATAAGCCCTGCCTGTAATGAAGACTATCTAAAGACTCTCTCGGGTTTCTATTGCCTTTCATTTCCTTGTTGGCCATTATTACCAAGCCTGAAAGTGAGGGAAAATCCAAAGTAGTCTCTAAAAATCGAGAAGTCTCTCCAAAACAGGAACAGAAGGAACTTTTTAAATCAAGATGTTTTCTGTGATGGCAACTGTCTAAGCCCTTGTACACACGGTTGGACATTCCGACGGAAAATGTGCGATCGGACCGTGTTGTCGGATAATCCGACTGTGTGTGGGCTCCATCGGACTGTTTCCGTCAGAATATCCGATGGACAAAGTTTTAGAGCTGGGCTATAAAACTTTCTGACAACATGATCCGATCGGACTTTGTCCGATTGTGTGTAGAGAATTCCGATCGGACAAAGTGCCACGCATGCTCAGATCAAATTCCTAGACCAAAGCTATTGGCTACTAGCCTGAACGTAGTCCCGTCGTAGCGAAATAACGTCATCACTTTGCGTACGATCGGATTTTCCGACAACTTTGTCCTACCGGGTGTATGCAACACGAGTTTCGGACAAAATCCGACGGATTTTGTTGTCGGAATGTCCGACCGTGTGTACAAGGGCTAATAGAGGATTTCCATAGCTTTGGGGAGATTTTCTGCGACTTATTGGTATAGCTACAGGATGGGAAGTGAAGGGAGATTTCCCCAGTAGGAGATAATAAAAAAACAAAAAACCTGACAGTAGTTTTAACTCTTCCCACTCTATCCAAAACTAAATAAATAATTTGGGCTTTAGATATATTTAAAGTGATTGTAAAGGCAGAAGGTTTTTTATCTTCATGCATTCTGTGCAGCAGCCCCTCTAATACTTACCTGAGCCCCATCTAGAACCAGTGATGTTGTAGGAGTGGCTCGGCTGCACAGGACTCCCCTTCTCATTGGCTGAAACAGCAGTGTGGTGCCACTGGCTCCCGCTGCTGTCAATCAGTCAGTCAGCAATGAGGATAGAAAGGGGGCCGTGGCTCCTTGTCTGAATAGACACAGGGAGCTGTGGCTCAGCTCGGGTGCCCCCATAGCAAGCTGCTTGCTCTGGGGGCACTCGGCAGGAGGGGAGGGCAGGGCTTGGAACAGCGAAGAGGGACCCAAGAAGAGGAGGATCTGGGCTGCTCTGTGCAAATCCACTGCTCTGAGCAGGTAAGTATAACATGTTTGTTATTTTTTTTTTTTAAAACAAGACTTTAGTATTTCAAAACTTGCCCTTCTCGTCAGCCATGTTACCAATCTTCACAATTCTGAAGAGATAAACTTTGTGAAAAATCCTCAGCATCTAACATACTTTTGGAAGTAGTTCACTGTGTGCTGAAGTCCCTTTGGCCATCCTCTAAGTCATTACTCAGTTCTGTTGTTATACAGGAGATGGTAAAGGAAACTACAGAATGCAAAGGGGCACCAGGCATCTGACACTTCCAGAAATGGCAGATGCTGAGGATCCTTAAGTAACGTAATGTCTTTAAAGCGATACTAAACCCTCCTATCCTTTAGTGCCCGTTCACATTACCGCGACTTGTCAGGCGACTTAGCCGCCTGACAAGTCGCGCTCCGTTCTGTACTACGGAACCGTTCTAATAGGAGCGACTCAAGTCGCTCCGACTTAGAAAAAGGTTCCTGTAGTATTTTCGGGGCGACTTCAGGCGACTTGCATTGACTTCTATACAGAAGTCATTTTGCAAGTCGCCGCTGAAGTCGTGTGCAGGTCGCGTCTGTGAGACGCGCTGCAAGTCACGTCGCCCCTGTGTGAACGGGCACTTACGTGATTGTGCTGCACACATGATCAGATATGAAACCTGCCACTTCTTGACGATTTGACATTTTGGATGAAAGCAGAAGCCAATGGGACCGTCATCATTAACGTCATGCCTTGAATGTAACCGTTTTGGGAAACAGTTAACTAAACCCTCCTATCCTTTTCAGCCAAGGAAGCTGCCATCTTAAGCTGCGTACACACGGGCGGATTGTATGGCCTACTTAGTCCGTCATACAATCCGACGGACAGTCCGTCCTACTTTCGAATGAACGGACTTGACCACACACGGATGCACAAACAGTCCATCGAAAGCTTGCGCGATGACGTGTACAGCGCGTACGACGGGACTAGAAATAGGAAGTCCAATACACAGCAATGCACCCTTCGGCCGTGTAAATCCTTTCTGAGCATGCGCCATTCTTAGTCCGTCGAACTAGCCTACTCACGAGCGGATTGTCCGCTGAAACCAAAGTATGACGGACAGAATTACAGAAATTCCGAAATACTTAGTACACCAGACTGCACGCTGAAAAAGTCCGCTGAAGCCCACACACGAGCGGACTGTCCGCTGAAATGTGTTTCGGCGGACTAAGTAGGCCATACAGTCCGCCCGTGTGTACGCGGCCTTAGACTCTGTTTGATCTGCAAGTGCCATGGTGCTGCACATGTGATCAGTTATGACTTCAGCCATTTGATGGTTTGACGGCTTGGTTGACAGCACAAGCATATGTGACAATTAGCATTCGCAGCATGCTGGGAAATCAAAGGGTTTAGTCCTACTTTAAATCAAAAGGATTTAGTTTCCATTTAAGGCTGGGTTCACACCGCTGCGGCTGGGAGACCCGGATGTGATTCGCACCGCACTGCAGTGCAAATCACATCCGATCTCTGTGCGATGCGAGTTCAGCCATACAGATAGTATGGCTGAATTCGCATCGCACCCGCCGCAAACTCGCACAGGACCCTTTTTTTGGTCCGCAGCAGAATCGGATCGCATGGGTGTTCACACCATGCGATCCGATTCCTGTCCGAGTTTGCAGATCGCACTGCGATATGCGAACTGATCTGGGGGTGTCATTAACATTTCACTGACACTCCCAGCAGTCCGCATAGGGCAGTGTGAACTGCCGGCGGGAGGCATGCGATGCGGGAAAACGCCGCGGATTCGCGGCGTTCCCGCATCGCTCCAGTGTGAACCCAGCCTTATACAGAAAAGATTGGCAGTGTAGGCTGTGGGGCAGGTAACTATTTTTTTTTAGGGCCAGTTCACATCAGACGCAGTTCTGTTCCGTGCGCTTTTTTTCTGCACTAAAAATGCATGCACAGTGTTTTCCATGTATTCCAATGGCTCTAGTTCACACCATGCAGTCAGTTTCTGGTCAGTTTACGGTCAGTTTCTGGTGCAGAAACTGATCGGAACTGACTGTATTGGTGCAGAAAAAATTGAACTGCGCGGAACTGCATCTGGTGTGAACTGGCCCTAAGAGAATGATGTTAATAGCAATTCCTCTCCCTGTGTAACAATTGAAATGAAGACAATTCAATTTCTGTTAACTGCTGAGGAATTATGATTTAGAGGTGAAAGTGGCTTAACCACTTTGCTACCAGCAGGCCTGTATTGTACCATTGGTTGATAGCCCCACTACAGTTAAAGGATTAACTTTTTCAGATTTTGCTTTTCTTCTGCTGACAGAGAGTAACCACATCCTACGCCCAGATGTAACAAGCAGTTCTTTGCTCCAATTCAGTGTGCCACGAAAGCAGCCAGGAAACGGTTAAAGTAAAATCCAGCGTCAGCAAAATGACTTCCAGTACAGAGGAAGAGAGGGCCAAACAGACCAAGAAAAAACTGTTTGCTGGGAGTTAAACTCAATATTGTGGACTGTACGGGGAGTTACTGAGAAAGGATTAGAAATTATTATTATTATAATTATTATTAGAAATTAAGAAAAAGAATAAAGAGTAGGATTTCTGCTTTTATGCTTTTTTTTTACTGCTTTTATGCAAATGAGAGCAGGCGAGTCAGTTCAAAAAGTGGACTTTTGTTTTGTCAGGCCTGATGCAACAGAGGAGCCTGTGATACATCATTGCTGAGGAACTAAACACTAGTTAAAGCACATGTAAACCCTAAGAGCCGGTTCACACAGGAGCGACTTGGGATCTGACTTGAAGTCGCCCCAAGTCCTTGAATTCCATGTTAGTCAATGAGACCCGTCTTAATGCGCACTACTGAAGTCGCTCTGACTTCAGAAAAGGTTCCTGTTCTACTTCAATCCGACTTCTTGTACCCATTGATTTCAATAGAAGTCGTCTCCAAAGTCGGATCGTGTCTTAACTGAAGCAACAATACAGGAAGAGAAAATTGTTTTCTCAGGTAAACCCCTCCCTTCCACAGAGCTGATTGTTGTTTGATTGGCCACTGGAAAGTCCCCTGTCCTGAAGTCGCCCCAAGTCACACTGTGGTGCACGCTCAGGTCGTGTCCAGGTTGCCTCGCAGAGTCATGTTGCCCCTGTGTGAACCGGCTCTTACTAAATGGCAGATAGCTTGCTAAAGCGCTGTGAATCCTAAAAATCACAAACCTTTTTTTCTGCAGTATCGTATTCACCTTTTTTTCATTCTTTTTTGCATCTCAGTTCTGTGTATCTTTTGCAGCCTCTTTGCAGCCACCATAGTTGACCGTGCCTGTGCAATCTGCTTTGGCATGGCCAGCTGTAGTCTTCTTTCCAAAAGCATGCGACAACGTAACACACAACAGAGAGACACCTTATAGCAGGAGTTGTCACCCTATAAAAGTAACTGCCTATCATTGTTATGGAGTGGTCAATTGTTACCTTTGACTCTCTCTTTTATTGTTTTCTTGTTGAAATTCAAAAACATATATTCAACCTAAGGTTGGGTTCACACATATGCGGCTGCGGGTTAGTGCCTGGGGTCCACTGCGTCCCTGTTCACCGGTTCAGATGCGAATCAGGTCTGAATTTTGCCTGAATTCGTACCTGAATCGGACTCAAAGATGCACAGGACCCTTTTTGAATGCAGACCGTGGCCGCCCCAGTCATTTGTGAACTGGCTCCATTGAGAGCCGGTCACACTCGCCTGTCATGTGCATTGGATGTTGGGAAATAATGTTGGGTTGCGCTTCTAAATGAATGGCACTATTTCACTACACCTTTAACAAGGCTTTGACAAAGATATCTCTCTCTCGTAGGTGAATTTCCCAGTTTTTAAGCACCTTACATTAATAATCTTATAATGAAAATTCAATCATGGAAGTGTAACACCAAAACATGGTCTTGTAATGGAAATGACCATTTGGGGGAACTGGAAAATCTGCATGAGATATGTTGCCAATGGAGTCCTTGAATCACAAATGAAGTCTCCTTGTAACAGAGCTCTCCAGCAAAAATGCCTTGAAATACTAGATTCATTGGCTCGATACCCAACTTTTAAGGTCTGGATCTGAACCTGCAACCTCTGCTGTGTCTAGCAGCATCTCTTCTTGCTGTACCACCTGAGATGCTGAACAGCTCCCTGGACAATTCCTTGGACAATCTTGCCTTCAACCTTGTTTCTGGTGAACCTTGAACTCTTTGCTCATCCCATGAACTTCCTATTTAAGCCATGCTTTTGCACTTCCTGTTTGCCAGATTATTTGCCATCTTCAGCCAATATCTTGTTATGGTCACTCCTGCTGATGACCATATCTTTGCTACTACTCTATTCTTGACCTTTGGCTTGTTTCCTGACTTTGTTTCTGCTTGATCCTAACCTGAAATCACTTGTGACTGACCTTTGGCTTGTTTGTGGACTATGCTTCTGGCATGATGCCTATCTGCTATATCTTCTACTGAAACCCGGCCTGGTACTAACACAAAGCAAAACCCATTTTCACCAACAGGAACTCTGGTGAATACCAGTTAGTGCATAGACCCCGCAC
Source organism: Lithobates pipiens (assembly GCF_037356315.1). Taxonomy (NCBI): domain Eukaryota; kingdom Metazoa; phylum Chordata; class Amphibia; order Anura; family Ranidae; genus Lithobates; species Lithobates pipiens. The sequence goes on along the minus strand of NW_027507789.1, from coordinate 57,326,192 downwards.
CTTGCAAGAGTTCACCTCATCCACCAGGATGACCTGCTGGTCAGTGGGGGCCTTTCTACTGCTATAGCTACCGGCCTCTGAGCCTGATGCCTGACCTTGACACTACTTGCCTGAAGTATGCATATTCTCCCTGTGTTTGTGTGGTGTTGCCCTGAGTACAGTACTTTCCTTCCACCCTCCAAATATATGCCGATAGGCCAATTGCCTCCTGTTTAAATTGACCCTAGTATGTGTATGTATGCATCTGAGGTGCGAACCTTAGATTCGAACCTCCTTGAGACCCGGAACTGCTGTGAATGTACAATATATATGTAAAACACTTTATAATTTGTTGGTTTCATTTAAATACCTGTAATAAATTAATATGCAATGCTGAATTATCCGCTATTGTGCAGTCTGCCACACGATCGGTCATTAGACCGTCTGGGGGTTATGGCATGGTAATTGCCATTAATTACATTTAGTGGCAAATTTAGAAAGCACAGCTATTTTCTTTGCAAATGTGCCCTCTGCTCTATTCATTTTAAATGAATAGGGGAAAAAGTGCCAGGAGGAAAAGAGCCCAGTCACATGATCTGTCAAAGTCATGTGACCTGATCATAGGGTATTTCCAGAAGCTTCCTCGTCATGGGATCTTCCGAGGAGCATTATGCAGAGGGCACCACAGGCTTCAAACCACATCTTGCACTTTGTGAATGACTCGTAAAGTACAAACACAGTGTGGCGGTATCCTGCAGAGAGTGGATGGCGTTATCCGCTCTATGTTTTACATAGGGCCCTATGTAATTCGGTAGCTTGATTTGTGTCCACACTTTTCACATGCTGTCAGAAGAAATAATAAAGATTAAAACGTTTAGCACAATCCAACCCACCACAGCTTTCCTATTGTTACCATACTTTATTCATGGCACAGTGTGGGCTAATTTCTCTGGTTCTTGTGAAGGATTTGGCATGCTATATCCATTAGTGAATCCGATCTGATAGATTCCAGTCAGAATGTCAGTGCTAAACACAGAAACAAGCAATTATCCACTAATGAAATGAGTAAAACTGACATCCCTGATGACTTATAGAGAGCTGGAGGAAATTTAAATCATAGCTGTTGTCTGTGGATTGGTACATTAATCTTCTGCTGACTAAAAGAAAACAAGGGAACCCTAGAAGTATCAAAACATGATTCAATAAACTCCCTTCACTCTTCCATTAATATGCACTTTGCAGGCTGAAAAGTGGTAATAAGGTTAGCCAATTAAAACATACAGTATATGAATAGGCCGCTTTGCATTGGACATACTTGTGCTGCATACAGGCAAGCATACACTATCAACCTTTAGCGATCAAAGGAGGAGTAAGGTGAAGCTGTGATCATAAAAATAATACAGTAGTTCACAAATTAGATAAAACATTTATTGCAGTATGTCTAGTGTATGCCCACTTTAAAAAAAAAAATCGTAGTTTTTGCTAGAATGAGAGAGGGTTAGAACCCCTGTCAGGTTTTCACTGCTATTCTGGGCTCCATTACAGAGATTTGCAATAAATTTCTGTCCTGCTGACAATATGCCTGGCAAGAAGTGAGGATAATTCTCTAAGGCTGGGTTCACACCACTGCAAATTGGATGCGTGTATCCAATTTGCAATACCAGGAGATTTTGACCAGCTCTCTATGGAGCCGGTTCACACATCTCCGCTGTGGCTTCGGTGCGAATTTGCTGGGAGCCACATGCGGCGATGGTGTGAACCCAGCCTGAAAAGGATGAGCTTGAGTGTGTTGAGATTCTAGTTCAACCCCAAGTGAGCATGTGTACTAGGAAGCTCTCACCGTACTGGACCAGAGGGGAGGGAATGCCCTGGCCGCAGATGACTGGCCCAGTAAGGTGACAGCTTCCTGGTGGGCTCTCCCACTTGGGGCAAGCAAGGGCAAGGCAGTGGGTGGGGATAATAGAGGCATGTCAAGCATGCCACATCAAATGTTGGGTTTAGCCAAATTGTGCTAACAGTGGGAGATGCTAAAGGGATTTAATAACACCTGAGCCTGCTTTGCTTTGGGTCAAGAGTGCAGGCCCAGGTGTGCACTGCAGGTGTGTAGTGCAAGGGCAATGTGGCAAATGATCCACACCCTTATCACCCGCAACAAAGTCTGCACAAGCCCAGAGGGGAGGGACTAGGAAGACCATGTAATATTTGCATGTGACATCATCATTAACCCCGGACACAGCTGGGAGCAAACATGCCCCTCCCCACCTCCTCTTGTTCCATGCCAGTTACAGAAATGTTGCTTTGCAGCTACCAGAGCCAGGGATGCCATTACATAGCTCCCAACTGTCCCTGATTTCGAGAGACTTTACCCTATTTGGAGCAATGTCCCTCTGTCCCTCTTTCCTCCACATTTGTCCCACATTTTGGTCTAATCTATATAGTTGTATATAAAATGCACTTTTTATCTTTCAAAAACTGTTTCCCAGTGCTAAACCTTTCATCCAAATTCAAAATTTCTGCATCTGTCAATTTTAAAAGCCAATATAAAGGAATATTAGCGGTAAAAAAAAGCACTTGTGGATTGATTTAACCTTTTTTTTGTTATGTCCCCTTTAAGGGGCGTGCCCTATGCCTTCATACGTTTTCTAGTAGGTGTCCCTTATTCCCATCTCAAACTGTTGGGAGGTATGCCATTATTAAAGCTGGAAAAAAAATCGGAGATTCTTTTAACCAGAAGAAAAGGAGGACATTTTGTTTTCCCGGGGACACCCCGCTGGAATCAGGGACTGTCTCCAGAAACTGGGAACGTCTGGTCACCCTATACAAGGGGGCAGTCTTAAAATGAACCTGTTGCCTGTATGTGCGTTCTCTGTAAGCATGCACATAAAGCACAACGTTCAATTCCTCAAACGTGTTTAGTTGATAAAAATGTAGCTATATTTTAAATCATATTTCAAACTGAACACTATTGCCCATGTTTGACCTGTTTCACAACAAAGTTATTTTCGAAATGCTTTATTTCCACGCCCTACGCAAGCTTCAGCAATAAATCATTGCTTTCCTCCTGGTAGTACTCTAGTATTAGAGTTTGACATACAAGCGGTGGATTGCCTTGGCTGAGGCCCTTGATCTCTGACCTTCCTCTTAGTCAGCTGTAAGCTGTTAAGAGCAGTACAGAGAACATTTTTGCCTTTGTCAATCCCACAATAATAAAAACTCTTATCAGTAGCCAGATGTTTGCGCTGTCTTCCTATGATAACTGTACAATATGGGTGGGGACTCTGGAGGTATCCTGTCCCTCTCCCTCCTCCTCCGACAACTCAATGGGTGGGGCAAATACAAACAGTCATTTATTGTTAATGCACTTAACATTTTCAGTGCTGAAAATAGAAATCCATTACTGTTTAAAATCTCACAATCAGCAAATATTTTATTTTTGCTAAAGATTTCATTTTTCTTGTCTCTATGGAGCACATTTAGTAATAGTGACACTCATGTAATGCTGATATTTTCTAAGTGACTTCAGAACATGTAATGTATTACTTTTTATTATTGTTATTATATGTTATTTTGGGATCTGTACAGTGGTGGCTGGTGCGCAAATTTTTTTTTTTGGGGGGGGGCAAAAAAAATTCTGAAAAAAAATCTGAAAAAAACCCCATCAATTGCAGCCTCACTGTGCCATCAATTGCAGCCACTGTGCCCATCATATGCAGCCACTGTGCCCATTATATGCAACCTCTGTGCACACTATATGCAGCTTCTGTGCTCATTTTATCTTTCACAAAGTGTTTCCCAGTGCTAAGCCTTTCAACCAAATTCTAATTTGCTGCATTTGTTCATTTTAAAAGCCATTATAAAAGAATATTAGTGGTAAAAAAAGCACTTGTGGATTGAGTTAACATTTTTTTTCGTTATGTCCCCTTTAAGGGGCGTGGCAGGGGCATGTCCTATGCCTACATTGCACATTCTGTGCCTATCATATGCGCCCACTGTGCCCATCATATTCAGCTTCTGTGCCCATCATATGCAGCCTCTATACCCACCAAATGCAGCCACTGTGCCCATCATATGCAGCCTCTGTGCACACCATATGCAACTTCTGTGCCAATCATATGCAGCCACAGTGCCCATCATATCCAGCCCCTGTGCCCATCATATGCAGCCTCTGTGCACACCATATGCAACTTCTGTGCCCATCATATGCAGCCTGTGCGCCCATCATATGCAGCCTCTGTGTCCACCATATGCAGCCTCTGTGTGCACCATATGCAGCCTCTGTGCCCACCATATGCAGCCTCTGTGCCCACCATATGCAGCCTCTGTGCCCACCATATGCAGCTTCTGTGCCCATCATATGCAGCTTCTGTGCCCATCATATGCAGCCTCCATGCAAGTGCTTTTTTCTGGTGTGCCAAAAAGGTGCAGTCTGCCCATAATTAAAGAATCAACCAGTGGCAGCTGATGGTCCGCTGCGCAGAACAGAGAAAGACCCCCCCCCCCCACCCATTGGGAAGCCAGCAGTAAGGCATCTACCTGATCCAGGGCTGAAGCTGGGGCTGTGGTCTCCTCTCCACCTCTCATTGGGTGCAGGCAGTGGCTCCGATGTCCGCTCCTCCTGCGTCTCCTCTCTAATCTTTGGCGCTTTGGCCATTCGGGAAACAGTTCTCACAGACCTGCCTCCTGATTGGCGGGGAAGGACATTAATGAGAAAATAGCGAAAATTGATTTGCTATCGTCACACAACAGGGTGGGATTGGGACACAGTGCTCTACGCCCTGATCTCATCCTATTTTGAAGTCTATTAGAGCCTCTGACTCTAATCACGTGCTTCAAAATACACACCCCCCGTCTATGCCCGCCATAGTAATTTATGTGCCCAGCGTCCTGAAAGGGGCCGGGCACATGGATAGGGAGGGCAGAGGAGGAATTAGAGGGGCCGCCCACAATGCACGGGCTACCACTGGATATGTATTCCAAAAAGAATTTTAAAAGAATTTTGTATTAATAAAATATACTTTTTTACAATTCAAGGTGTACTCAGGTACTGCGATAGTCCATCCTTCTTTTTCCCTTCCCTTTTAGTGACCTGTTGGGGACAGGTCTCCTTGTCCCAATTTTCTCAATTTACTGGCAGAAAAAAAAATGTTTTACTATCCAAATTTAAAACAACAAGGGTAGAAGATTTAATAGAAAGTAAAAAAAAAGTCTGAAGGTCCGCTTTAAGCAATGAGAAATGTCTGCCTCTTATATAAGTTCCCACTGACACCATTGATCTTTTTAGCTATATGTAAGGGGGTAATTCTTCCCAAAGATCACACATGTAAGGAGTATTCTTCACACTGACCATCACACTAATGTATCATGAGCTGAAGATATGGAATACTTACCAACAGTCCCGGGACAATCCTGATTTTGGGACCCTCGTCCCGATTGGAGGCTGTCCCTATTAAAATCCTGGGATTTTTCTTTTGTCCCGGGAAATCGGGATTGTTTTTGGCACCGCAGCTGCTTCTGACTTCAAAAGTATGGCCGCTGTCGCTGTAAGGTCTCTTTCCGGCTAGCAGGTTATTTCCCCTTGTGTTCAGTGGAGAGGGGAGGGGCCTCCGTTCCGTGCAGCCAATCTTTTCTCTTCAGTGTACAAGTAGACAATTCTCTTGTACACTGAAACCGAGGTTAGCTGCATGGATCGACCCCCCCCTCTCCCCTGAACATAGGGAAACAAGACCTGTTAGCCGCATGGAGCTGCCGCCAAGCCTCTGCCCCATGGCCTGCTGCCAGTCTGTGAGTGGCAGAACCAAGGGACTCAAAGAGCATATCACACAGACGCCGGCTCTTCGGACGGACATGCTGACATCACCGCTGAGCTCTGATCTACGTACGTTTCGTCCAATAGGATGTCTTCCAGGGGCAACAGAGTGGTCCTATTTACTGTAAAACCCAAACAATTTAGTCAGATTAAAATTAGTGACATGGCAACAGAAGTTTTGCAAACTGGAGCACAGTGCTGCGGGGTCTGTGAGATGCAGATCCAAGGTTCTCTACTGCACTGGGGACAGCTGATATAAGGAGGCACTCCGCTGGGGATGCCAGATGTATGGAGGCACTCCGCTGGGGACACCTTATGTAAGAAAGCACTCCGCTGGGGACGCCTGATGTAAGGAGGGGCACCGCTGGGGACACCTGATGTAAGGAGGCACTCCGCTGGGGATGCCAGATGTAAGGAGGGACTCCGCTGGGGATGCCAGATGTAAGAAGGGACTCCGCTGGGGACACCTGGTGTAAGGAGGCATTCCGCTGGGGATGCCTGATGTAAGGAGGGATTCCACTGGGGACACCTGATGTAAGGAGGCACTCCCCTGGGGTTGCCTGATGTAAGGAGGGGCTCTGCTGGGGACACCTGATGTAAGGAAGCATTCTGCTGGGGACGCCTGATGTAAGGAGGGACTCCACTGGGGACACCTGATGTAAGGAGGGGCTCCGCTGGGGAAAGATGATGTAAGGAGGGGCTTTGCAGGGGACACCTGATGTAAGGAGGGGCTCCGCTGGGGACACTTGATGTAAGGAGGTGCTCCGCTGGGGATACCAGATGTAAGGAGGGACTTTGCTGGGGACACCTGATGGCATCTGACATGGCAAGTGGCACGCTCAGGGCTCCCACTGATTCTGCATTGAATTGCACTGAGTTGAACTATTTAATTTTATATTACAATGTAATAATAGAAATAATGACAATCATGGTGCCTGGATGATTAAAGTGCAAACACCAGGTGTTTGGAGTATCTTTATATGTTGATTGTTAAACTTTATGGAATACACATATTTCTATTGCGGTGTAGGATCTGGGCCTGCTGTCCCTCCATCCCTCTTTCTTTCCTTTCTTCTCTCTCCTTCCCTCCCTATTTCTATCTCCCTCCATCCCTTGTTCATCTCAGACTCGGACCACATCCCATTTGAGCAACGCCCCTTTACCACACGCCCACTATTTTGTTTAAACCAAGGCCAATTCTCGCCACGGCACACTTAACACACCAAACTTTCCTTTTCCCTCCACACCACGCCTTAAGGATCAGTCCACCCAACAGTGCTATCTTAGTTATAGGTTAAATTGATGGGCTGAGTCAGCCCCTGTCTTCTTATATATATTGGACTTTTTGTCCAACTCTGACTTTTCCGTGTTCCTGCCCACCTTTTTGTGTTCCAGCGCCTCCTGTTACATTCCCTGTACTATAAAATAAATACAAATCCAACAGGGGTAGTTGGAACGCCTCATAATGGCTACATCCGGTGAGCAGTCCCGGGAACTCAACTGAAATCTCACTTAGACATGAAACTCTCAGTTTTTAAACCTAGAAACAAAAATGTATTATATTGCACCTTATCAATTCTTAGATGTGGTGGCTGCATTTGTTTTTTAGGCCTTTTTGCCTTATTTTCAACCGTGACCCAGCCAGTAAGTTTTTTTTATTTTTCAACTTCCTTATTTAGACCAAGCTGTTCAGCAAAAGTGTCAGTTAGGGGGTTGAGACAAACCATCTGTCAGTGACAGAGGTGCTTACAATGATCAGCTTTTATTTGTTTAGGTAAAATCATTATCCCAAAAGGAACAAAAACTGCCTGCTGTAACTGCTTAATAAGTGTTAGCTGGAGTTCAGCTTTGATTTGCTAGTCAAGTCCATCTGAATCTTCTAGTTTAACACTATCCTCTCCACAGCCAGCCAATGTTGCTTTCCAAAGGTGGCTTTGTTACTCCTCTATCCAGAATGGTGGCACCTTAAAGTGATTGTAAAATCTCTTTTTTTTCTATAAAAATAACAAACATACAATGATACTTACCTGCCCTGTGTAGTGGTTTTGCACAGGGCAGCCCCGATCCTCCTCTTCTCGGGTCCCTCTTTGGTGCTCCTCGCCCCTCCCTCCTGTTAAGAGCCCCCACAGTAAGCAGCTTGCTATGGGGGCACCCGAGCTGAGCTTCAACTCAGTGTGCCCATTCAGACATGGATCACTGGTTCGGCCCCACGCCCTCTCTCTCCTGATTGGCTCACTGACTTTGATTAACAGCAGTGGGAGCCAATGTTGCCACTGCTGTGTGTCAGCCAATCCAGGAGTAAGAGTCATGGACAAAGAATGCATTAAGATAAAAAAACTTTCTGCCTTTACATTTGCTTTAAGAAGGAAGCGTGTTAGTGTCCGGTGTTCTGACCCATCAAATCTTGTAACGAAAGTGACGTTCTGTCACGGCCATCTTGGTACACCCCACACTCAGCCGCAGTAGGCCTACAGTCTGAAGTCGCCAAGCGGACATCTTTTTACACCCACTGAAGTTTGGCATTTCACACTTATCTTTGCCAGTAAACTGAGCTTTTATTGTGACACTGTTTTGATGTTGAATTTTAAAAACAGCGGTGATCAGTCAGGTCAGCAGGCTTGCCGCTGCTTTTAAAATTCAACATCAAAACAGTGTCACAGAGTTCTAAATACTGTATTTCACTATATAAGCTCAGTTTATTGGTAAAAATAAGTGTGAAATGCAAGACTTCGGTGGGTGTAAAAAGATGTCCGCTTGGTGACTGTAGGCTTACTGTGGCCCAGTGAGGGGTGTACCAAGATGGCCGTAACGGAACGTCACTTCCGTTATGAAATCTGACGGGTCACCTAATCTGATGGAACACTGGATTGCCAGGTAAAATTAAAGGAGAATAAAGTAAAAAATATTGCTGTCTGTGCCCCCGTTAGGGAGATTCACTCTCTCTATCTGTCCTGTTTACCATTATCATTGAAAGTGAAAGTCAATTCCCAAGTTTTGGATTGTCCCCAGAACAGGAATAGTGGAGATATCTTCCAATAGGGACAATAGTTCTGGTGAAAACCAGGGATTCCCTCACTTTAGAGGGATTTTTTCTCACTTCCTGTTTTGGCTATGGGGCAGGAAGTAAAGGGAAATCTCCCGATGGGACACAGATAGCAAAAATAAACCTTACAAAAGTATTAACCCCCTATTACTCTATTCATAATGAAAAAAAAAAAGATTTTGCCTATAGTTCTACTAACAATATATTTTATTTTAGGTTTAATATTCCTTTAATTTTCCAGCATCTACCAAAAATTAAATATACATTTTTGGTGGACTAAGCATTCAATAAAAAATGCCCCAATGTCTCTCTTTAGTTAATCACTAAATGTAACATTAGTCAATAAATCAACAAAGAAGGTTCTACAATGTCAAGAACATGGAATAAAAGTATTTTGAAGGAATGATGAATACTTCACAAATGTAGCAACCCTACACTGCTGTTTTACAACCAGACATATGGACAGATCCATGGACAATAAAAATTCTCCACTAATGCCCTGGGGTAAATTACAGTTTATAGCAGGTTTCTCCATTTTACAAATTTATTGCATGTGTTTCACCTCCAGGCAAACATGTAAACACACTTAGGAAATACATACATGAGAGCTGTTTTATCTACCATAGGATTTGTATTTCTGTCTAGCCAGTCACTAGATTTAAGCCTCGTACACACAATCGGATTTTCATCTGGGAATTGTGTGATGACAGACTGTTTGCCTAAAGCCAAACCATTAGTACGCTCCATCGGATAATTGTTGGCCAACTTTCCGCCAACAAATGTTGGATGACAGGCTAGTAAATTTTCGGCGGACAACGGCCTGTTGTCAGATTTTCCTATCGTGTGTACAAAGTCCGTCACACAAAAGTCCAAAGTACAAACACGCATGCTCGGAATCAATGCTCACCAAACATGACAGTACCAGAAGGTTCCCAAAGGGTGGCACTCAAGAGCTGAAATTCCTTGTAGTACGTCACTACGTTTGTGTTTGTTGGCAAACAATTGTGTACCGTTTGTATGCAAGACAAGTTTGTGGCACACGCCCTTCGGACAAGAGTCTGGTGCGTTGTCTGCGGAAAATCTGATCATGTGTACGAGGCTTAACACAGCTCTAAAGTATAGCAAATCCCTGTTCAGCATGGCAGAAGACCTGATTTTAATCTGCAGCAGTTACGTTACACTTACAGGTCTTATCCCTCCCTCAGGCTGTGACTGGACAGCAAAAGGAGAAGCAGTAGATTGATGAGCTCATCTTTCTGTTACTTTGCTCTCTCCTCCTATCGACACGTTCTTGTTAGCACATGACCACTGCAGCACAACTGATTGACTCCTTGTGCCGCTTATCCCTATCCCAGTCCAAACTCTTCTTTACAGTGGATTAGAAGAGGCTGATGTGTTAGGATAAGTTCTTAGTGCATGACACCCTGAAAAGTGAGCCGTGGTAGGTTGCTTTGCAGAGTGTGGCTAAGCAGCAGCTTCCAGGTGTTCAGGAAGCAATCCTGCTATCTCCTGCTTGTCTGTTTTTTGCAAAATGGCAATTTTCAATTTTCAAATGGCATTTTTTGTCATTTAATATTCCTGGAACCGCAGTTTGGTTTTGGGTTAATTTACACCAAATTTTGGTCTCAGTACCAGTCTAGCTGGATTGCATTGTGTTCTGCTTGGCCATAGGGGGATCTGTCGTCTCCGGCAGGTGTGGGAACACAGTCCAGTTAGGTGCACTGAGTGGCAATTCTTTCTCGGAACCAGCCCAGTAGGCGTGTCGTCCTGCTGTGCATTCTGGGAGAGAGTACTTAAGGTGCTGAAATCACATGCTTCGAGTTTCCGGTCCAGAAGTTTATGTCTGTTTGGTTCTGGTCCTCCTGACCAGCCCCCAGGGCTCTCATGGCAAAGAGATGCTCCAAAGACATGCTGGTAGGTTAATTGGCTTCTGTCCAAAATTGGCCCTAGTATATGAATGTGAGTTGGGGATCTTGGATTGTGGGCTCCTTGAGGGTAGGGACTGATATGAGTGTGCGATGTATGTGTGGAGTGCTGCATAAAATTAATGATGCTATATGGGTACGTTAAATAAAAATAGGGACAATTGTGGACAAGCACCCACACCTCACTCAGGTTGAACTAGATGGACTGGTGTCTTTATTCAACCTTACTAACTATGTAACTATGTAATACCATACCCACTGTGAAGCATGGTGGTGGCAGCATCATGCTTTGGGGCTGTTTTTCTTCAGCTGGAACAGGGGCCTCAGTCAAGGTAGATGGAATTATGAACAGTTCCAAATACCAGTCAATATTAGCAAAAAACCTTCAGGTTTCTCCTAGAAAGCTGAAAATGAAGAGGAACTTCATCTTTCAGCATGACAACGACCCAAAATATACATCCAAATCAACAAAGGAATGGCTTCACTAGAAGAAGATTAATGTTTTGGAATGGCCCAGCCAGAGCCCAGACCTGAATCCGATTGAAAATCTGTGGGGTGATCTGAAGAGGGCTGTGCACAGGAGATGCCCTCGCAATCTGACACATTTTTGCAAAGAAGAGTGGGCAAATATTGTCAAGTCAAGATGTGCCATGATGATAGACTCATACCCAAGATGAGTGAGTGCTGTAATAAAATCAAAAGGTGCTTCGACAAAGTATTAGTTTAAAGGGGTTGTAAAGGTAAATGTTTTTTCACCTTAATGCATTCTATGCATTAAGGTGAAAAAACATCTGACAGTGCCTGCGCCCCCAGCCCCCCCGTTTTACTTACCTCACCCACTCGAAAGTCCCACGCTCGTCCCCGACTTCCTCTTCACCACTCAGCCTGGCTGCTGATTGGCTGGAGTGGATGGATGGAAAGCAGCGCAGCCATTGGCTCGCGCTGCTGTCAATCACATCCACTGACGCGGAGTGCCGGGGGGCGGGTCGTGTGATACAGCGAGCCGCTATAGCCGCCTGCTATATCACAGGAGCGTGCCCGCAGGTGCTTCTCACCATGCGAGGGAGCTCGCATGAACGTGAGAAGTACCTGCGGGAGGAAGCAGAGACAGCCGCTGAGGGACATTTTATTTTTTACATCACAGAAACCTGACATTTTAACACAGGTTTGTAGACTTTTTATATCCACTGTATAATGTTTGGGCGGTTCTAAGTAATTTTCTAGCAGAAATTACAGATTTTAATTTGTGAGCAACAAGTGTCAGAAAAAAAGGTTTAGACATGAATGGGTTGAATTGTGTGTACAGCTCCATCTGACTGTATGTTTTCTTTTAGGGCTTGTTCACACCAGCAGTGTACATGTGATAGGAAGGCAGCAGTGTCAATACGCTGTAGAAAGTATATTGCACTGTAACGTTTTTTCATTAGAGCTTTATTGAAATTTCACAAAGTGACATTTGATTCAGTTCTATTGGTTGCAGCACAGTGCAATGCAGATTGCATCTTACCATGCTGCTCCAAGAAAAAAAAAGCATTGCGTGCTGCACTTTGTATCAGCACAGTGATGTGAGCTGTCCAGCAAAGCCCAACGCGGCTGGCGTAAGAATGCCCTTTTTGATTTGCAATGCCATGCGGCGCACTTTGCTGCCACTACTGACTTCCTGTTAGTGCATGTGTCCCGGGTTCATGTTCCTGATTTTTTGACCCAGTATTCAGCCTCTTGCAGTCCCTCTACAACAGAGCTGGTGTGTAAGAGGAATAAGCAGCACAAGAAGCTATACAGCAAGTGCTGACAAGAAACATGCTGATAGCAGGAGAAAGCAGAGAAAGCAGAGTGAGAGAGAGCGGAGGCTCATCACTGCACTGCTTCTCTTTTTGCTGTCCAGTTACAGGCTAGGGGCATCCAGGGTTACCTGGGCTCATTTTAATTTTATTCTGCATACTTTCAGCTATTAAAGCCATTCAACTTTTAAAATGTTCAGCTCTTTCAGATGATGATGGGACTTCAACTTTTTTTCTACTATTTATACTTTTTAAAATATTAAGCTTTTTAACACTTTTTTTTAACATTGAAGTGAATGAGAGTACAGTTCAAATCCTTAAAATCTTCTTCCGCTCCCAAAAGTTTCAGCTCCTTCATACTTTCACCTACAGACGCTAAACAAACTTTAAAATGTTCACAAAATATTCAGCTATCTGGCTATATCTTTTCAGTTTGATATCTTTTACAGTTTTTGTGAAAAAGCTGTTTAAATTTAGTGATCATTTCAGAAAATGTCATTAAATTTAGGGCATCCAGGCTTTTGTTGTCTGTTTTGTTTCCATGGTTACCAAAGCTTGTACACAGTGATGGGCAGTGGGGGGAGGTGGCTGGAGTATCTCAGATTACCATGTACTGATTTACAATAGAGGAATATGATGGGGCAGTTCTGATGGGGTAGTTTTGACAGGGCAGCTTTGATGGGGCAGTTTTGATGGTGACAATATGATGGGGCAGTTTTGATGGGGGCAATATGATGAGGAAGTTTTGATGGGGGCAATATGATGGGGCAATTTCAATGCTATTCAGCATTCCCATGCCTTTTCTCCAGGAAATGCATTTTCTAGTTTTTCTTATTATATTTATATTATTTTATTTATATTTTGGGTTGGTGTTCTGCCTAAATCAGTTTAACCACTTGCAGACCGGACCATTTTGCTGGTCAAAGACCAGACCACTTTTTGCGATTCGGCACTGCGTCGCTTTAACTGACAATTGCGCGGTCGTGCGACGTGGCTCCCAAACAAAATTGACGTCCTTTTTTTCCCACAAATAGAGCTTTCTTTTGGTGGTATTTGATCACCCCTGCGGTTTTTATTTTTTGCGCTATAAACAAAAATAGAGCGACAATTTTGAAAAAAACGCATTACTTTTTACTTTTTGTTATAATAAATATCCCCCAAAAATATATAAAAAAACATTTTTTTCCCTCAGTTTAGGCCGATACGTATTCTTCTACATATTTTTTGTAAAAAAAATCGCAATAAGCGATTATTGATTGGTTTGCGCAAAAGTTATAGCGTTTACAAAATAGGGATAGTTTTATAGCATTTTTATTAATAATTTTTTATTATTTTTTTTTTTACTAGTAATGGCGGCGATCAGCGATTTTTATTGTGACTGCGACATTGTGGGGGACCCATCGGACTTTTTTGACACATTTTTGGGACCATTGTCATTTATACAGTAATCACTGCTCCTGTGTAAATGACACTGGCAGTGAAGGGGTTAACCAGTGGGTGGCAGTGTAGGGGTTAAGTGTTCCTAGGGGTGTGTTACTAACTGTGGGGGGGTTGGGCTTTCATTTAGTGAACACTGATCTCTGCTCCAATCACATGGAGCAGAGATCAGCGTCACTAGTTGCTAGGCAGAATGGAGAAATGCTGTTTACTTTGCATTTCCTCCATTCGGCCGCTCCGTGAGACAATCGCGGGGATGCCCGCGGCGATCGAGTCCGCGGGTCCCGCAACCGGACTCACGGGGGTCTCGACCAGCGCGGGAGCGCGCCGCCGGCGGCGCGCTCCCGACGGCAGGGCAGCATTGAATATTGGACGTACCTGTACGCCAATATGCCTGCCCGTGCCATTCTGTCGACGTACATCGTCATGCGCTGGTCGGGAAGTGGTTAAAATGATTGTAAAGGCTAAGGCTGTGTTCACACTATGACCTGCTGCGGATCACACAGGAGCGCTGTGCATTCCTGTTCCCCGTTTCAGGGCCGATTCTATGCCTGAATTTGGCCCTGAAACGGAGCCAAAGACACATAGCATTTTTGTGCAGTGCGCTCCGCAGCCGCAACGGAGATATGTGAATCGCCACCATAGGGAACCAGTCACATTCTCCAGCTATGCAAATTGGATGCGGGGAAAACCCACATCTAATTCGCATAGGTGTGAACGGGGCCTGAAGGTTTTTTTACCTTCAGGCAAAATGCATGACAGTAAAAAACCTTCAGAGTGCAACTCCCCTCCACAGCCCCCTCTTATACTTGCCTGAGACCAATCCCGATCAAGCAATGTTCCCAGGTATCTGCCTCCTCATTGGCTGAGACATAGCAGCGGGAGTCACTGACTGTCAATCACAGGCGGGTGAGAAGGGGGTGGGGGCGAGCCATTCTTTATGTGTCTTATAGATGCACGAGTGCTCTCAGAGAAAGCAGTTTCCTAGCAGGGGGTGGGGGGGGGGGGCCTGGAGCACCGGCAGGGGACCCAAGAAGAAGAGGATCAGGGCTGCTCTGTGCAAAACCACTACATGGAGCAGGTAAGTATAACATGCTTGTTATACAAAGAAAAAAAACCTTTACAAACCTTTACAAACACTTTACTGAAAGTTTGTGTTTCTTTTTTACTGGATAGAGTACCATGGTTTTAGTGGTATTTTATTAAATATGGCTATTGTGTTAATTTCAAAGTCACTGACACTGAAATCTTTCCACGGAAAATTTACAAGGGAAAATAATGAAAAAAAAGATGAACATGACCTTTGACACTGCACATGCATGCTATAATTCTGTATTTTTTTTCTAACAGATCAAGCAGGATGGGAAAAGAGAACGAAAGCTGTGGATGTACTGTCACTTCCTGCCCGCTAGTGGAAATCCTATCTTGTTTTGATGGGAGATGAGGTCAGATGATGAAAGAAACAGAAAAGTCAGAGCATGGGGGAATACAGCAAGCACAGTGTGAACTCTTTATACTCCGAAACCTTTAAAGATAAATGCCATGGATAGACTCAGGATTTGAAGATTTCTCCTTGGAATTTTTCTTTGCTTAACCCAAAAAAAAAAAAAAAAAGGAATTACTTTTTTTACTTTCCAAAACTACTTGACACTTCATCACTTGATCCTGGACACGCATTTCAGTACCTCCTGCTACAAGTTATGCTACACCTATGCTGGGATAGATCTGGCAGATTATGTGTAAAGGCTTACAGGTGACCTTACAGTGAATCTAAACCCCAAAAATGTAATATATTGCAGAATATATTGCAGCTTACCAATCCTTAAAGCGGAGTTCCACCCAAAAGTGGAACTTCCTCTCATTTATCTCCTTTCCCCCTCCGTTGCCACAATACCTGTCTTAGACAGGTATCCTGTTCCCACTTCAGGGAGTCCGGGTCACGGCCCATGACATTACCACGGGGCTCCCTCCTCCTCTCCCTGTTTCCAGGCCAGTAGAAAAGAGGAGCGGGGCCTCCCGCATGCGCACTAGGGTTCTCGGCGTGAAGCTGTAAGGCTACACTTCCCGGTACCCTTACCCGTAATGGCGGCGGCAGCACCCAACAGCTGATGGAAACATCAGCTGCGGTGCCGACATCGCGGGACTTCAGGATAGGTAAGTGTCCAATTGTTAAAAGCCAGAAGCTGCAGTATGTGTAGCTGCTGGCTTGAAATCATTTTTTTTTGGGGTGGAACACCGCTTTAAAGAGAAACTTCACTCTAACTCCACCCCTTTCCCCAACAAAAAAGAAAACTAACATTTTGTCCCCGTCTCAAAATAGAAAAAAAATAACATACTTACTAGACCAGGGGTTTCTAAACTTTCTGAACAAAGGACCAGCTTACTGTCCTTTAGACTTAAGGGGGGCCAGACTGTGCCCAGTGGGAGTAGAAAATCCCTTGGCATCAATGAGAGTAAAGAATGCCCCATGGTTGGTGTCAGTGGGAGGAACAGTGCCCCATGGTTGGTGTCAGTGGGAAGAAAAGTGCCCCATTATTGGTGTCAGTGGGGCGAACAGTGCCTGATTGCTGGTGTCAGTGGGAAGAAAAGTGCCTCATCATTGGTGTCAGTGGGAGGAACAATGCCCGATTGTTGGTGTCAGTGGGAAGAATAGTGCCTCATCATTGGTGTCAGTGGGAAAAATCATGTCCCATTGTTGGGGTCAGGAATCGTGCCCCATCGTTGGTGTAGAAGGAATAGTTACTTGTATCAGTGGGAGGAATAGTGTCCCAAGGGCCTGATAAAGGCAAGAAAAGGGCCACACCCGGCCCCAGGGCCACAGTTTGGAGACCACTGTATTAGACCATGGAGTCCAGCATTGTCTTGCATGAAGCAGAAGTCCACCCTTTGCTGTTATTCTTCAGCACTGCCATGTTTAATGGAAATCTGACACATGCACAGACAGTCCGCACATACGCCAGATCCCCCGTGCCTGCACAGACATGATATGGAAATACCTGCTAGTGCATGGGTGACATCTTGCAAAAGGCTCCTGGGATATACATGTCACACATTTGAGGAGGCAAAGACCCGCAGGAATGTATTCTCTTTTAGGGGATCTCACCCTGACCTAGGCCAGGATTTGAAAAGTTGAAAAGAGAATAACTTTTTTAATAAAATGTTTTATTTTTGCTAATACTGTATGTGGAAGGGGGGGGGGGGGGGGGTGGGGGAGGGGAGAGAGAGGACCTTCAAACATGGGTAAAGTTCTGCTATGTGAAGGCTGCATTCGTTTTCTTTTCTCAGGCTTTTCTTCTTGTATTATAAAAAAAAGTGCACCAAAACACATGTGATGCAAAAATAGATTATTGAAGATATCACAAATATATCCAGGTTGAATACAATGGATTAATTAACACATAAATCATGTAAGCCTGGCATACCCTAGATCAGGGTTTCTCAACCAGGTTTCCATGGAACCCTAGGGTTCCTCCATAGGGGTTCCTCGAGCAATGAGCGATTTCTGCCTCTCAGATAAATTACCACTGACATCATTCATCTTTTTAGCCATCTGTAAGGGGGTCATTCTTCCCAATGTCCACATGTCTAAGGGGCATTTTTCCCACTGACCATCACACTAATATATCATGGAGTCGTAGATAAAGTAATTTTTAGCAGGGTTTTCTGACACCAATACGTTCTTTCAAGGGATTTTTTGTGTTGTGTGCAATTCTATATAAATAGGAGGATCTCCTTGATAAACAGGTATACTTCCACAAAACGATGGTATTAAGCCTCCTTTATTCTGCCTGACTGTGACACCACAGTTCTACCTTTTGGTATGCTGTATATGTAGATCCTTGCATGGATTACCTTGTAGGTATGTCACCTGCTATCCAGGATATGCCAAACTAACTTGTGTATATTTAGGAATCCAATGTATTTTACCAGGATATATTAATGCTGACCTCTGTCTTGAACTTAAATTTTTCTTTAGATTGCCACCAGGCTTGACCAATATTGTTTATTGGATTACATAGTTAGTAAGGCTCGGTTCACACAGGGGCGGCACGACTTGCAGCGCGACTCACAGACGCGACCTGCACACGACTTCAGCGGCGACTTGCAAAACGACTTCTGTATAGAAGTCAATGCAAGTCGCCTGAAGTCGCCCCAAAAGTAGTACAGGAACCTTTTTTCTAAGTCGGAGCGACTTGAGTCGCTCCTATTAGAACGGTTCCATAGTACAGAACGGAGCGTGACTTGTCAGGCGGCTAAGTCGCTTGGACAAGTCGCCCCTGTGTGAACCGAGCCTTAGGTTTAACCAATAAAATAAATAAATACACAGAATTAATAAATATAAAACCCCTTTATATACAGAATTCTATACCCACAGTTGATCCAGAGGAAGAAAGAAAAAACTATAATTTGCTCCAGTGGGGAAAAAATGAATTCCTTTCTGATCGCTCAGAAGGCAATCGGTTATTCCCTCGATCAACTATCCCTGGTGTTATTACCTATAAATGTTAGAATGTTATATTTTGTGCATTTAGAAAAGTATCAAGCTCTCTTTTAAAACAGTCTCCTGAACAAGACAGAACTAGTTCTTGAGAAGGGAGTCTATTCTACATTTTCACAGCTCTAGACTGTCTCCTAGTTTTTTGTAAAGACCTTAAAGTGAATAACTCTACACTAAGTTTATTATATGGACCACTTGTGTATTTATTTATGGTGATCATATCCATATCCCCTCATAATTGCCTCTTCTCAAGTGAGAATAAATTCAGTTTGGCTAGTCTAGACCTTCATGTCTCTTATAAGTCTGGTTGCCCTTCTGTAAACTTTCTCCAGTTCTCCGATATCCTTTTTGGTGAACTGGTTCCCAAAACAGAATTGCATAGTCTAGATGAGGTATTACTAATGCTTTGTACAGGGGCAAAATTATGTTTCTCTCCCTGAAGTCTATAACTTGTTTAATACAAGATATTTTCTTGCTAGCTTTAGAAACTGCAGCTTGACATGTTTTTATTAGGTCTATGATCTACCAGGACACCCAAATCCTTTGCAAATCTTGACTCCCCCAGCTGTTGTCGTCCTAGAATGTATGGTGCATGCATGTTTTTAAGCTCCAAGAGACAGTCTGTAATGACATTACTCCCCTACATAGCTTGTACATGCGTGTTATCTGCAAACACTTAAAATGGTACTTTTTATCCCAAATTCTATATCATTTATAAAACGGTTCAAAAGTAAGGATCCTGAAACTTAATCTTGGGGGTATACCACTAATAAAATTAGACCATACAGATTATGAATCATTAACAGCTACTCTCTAAATGTAATTTTTTTAGCCAGTTTCCCATTCATTTACAAACTACATTTTATAAGCCTGTAGACTTTAATTTACACATAAGCCATGTGTGGGAAACTGTGTCAAACAGTTGCAAAGTGCAAGTATACTGTATCCTTTGTCTAAGTTTTTGCTTACTTCCTCATAAAAAGAAAGCTGATTTGTTTGACAACTAGTTTTTCACAGTGTGAATTGTTGCTGACTATTGCTTAAAATATTGTTTTCTAGCAAAAACTCTTTTATATGGTCTTTTATCAAACTCTCAAGTATTTTGCCAAATATAGAACTTTAATAAAGGCACCACATTGGCCTTGCGCTAATCTCATGGTACCAAGCAAAGTCTTAAAAAGTCTCTAAAAATTAGAAGCAATGGGGTTTATTTACTAAAGCTGGAGAGTGCAAAACCAGACTCACTTCTGCATGGTAACCAATCAGCTTCTAACCTTAGCTTGTTCAATTAAGCTTTGGCAATAAAACCTGGAAGCTGATTAGTTTCGATACAGAAGTGAGACTGATTTTGCACTCTCCGACGTTTAGCAAATAAACCTCAATGGCTTTGAAATAACAGAGCTCAACTCTTTAAGTAGACATGGGTAAAAGCCACTTAGCCCAGCTCTTCACCTTTATTTTGTTTAAATGTTTTTAGACCATATTCAATTTCAGCCAATGGGGTTCTTTTTGTCAATACTACCACATTATGGTCTTGAACTTCCATTTTCCCTTTGTATGTACAGAGCTGAAGAAGGTATTTAATACATTTGCCTTCTGTTTGCACTTTGCTTGTCTGTTGCCTGTCCTGACCTTGAAACTGTTCTCTGGATTACGCAACCAGCTACTGCCTTCCCAAACCCCTGCCAGTCTTTGGACTGTGCCATGGATGCTCTTCTGAAACACCACAACGCTTGCGTGACCAGCCTAGACTACAAGTACCCTTTCCTGTTATCTTTCCTGAGTCTTGGTACAGTCTGGTCACAAACCATAGTATTATGTACTAAGACCAAGGAACAACCAAAGCCGGTAGGCCTGCTTGCTTCAAGGGACAGGGGCTGCTAAAGGTTGACAAAATACTAGTAGGCTATAGTTCATGACCTAGGCATAGGGCCACCAATGAGTCAGAAAATGCTGTATAAATTGTATGGGACCTTTTGCAAGCTTTACATTTCATCTAGAACAACTTAGTAAAGATTTCCAGTCATTTTCCAATTATAGCAAATTCACAACATGAATCTCTAGTCTGGAGAGATGTGCTGCTTTCTCTACAGTACTCAAGATTTTGCACATATCTTGCACAGTTTATAGGTGGAAGAAACCAATAGTCCTAAAGATTGTGCATGTGAGTTCACTTTCCAATGTTCCAGGTCTTCCAGGCGTTCAGGTGACACTTTCAATGATGTTCTAAATAAGTTCCATTAATCACTCCCAATCATAAGGATTTATCTGTAGTCTCCTGCTGTTACACAAGCTTTAGTTATTAGACAAGTATGGTCTGCCATGGCCCTGTCATCACCAGGGTGATCAGTTAATTATACTGCTGATATCTTTATCTCGCAATCATAAAAATGCACTCTTGAAGAATTTACAACTCTTTAGCTTCATAGTGTTAAGTGAATTCTTCCTACTGAACTTCAGCTAACTGAACCTTAGCAAGTGACTTTATTTTTTAAACTGTGTATCTCTGTTGACCATGCACTAGTAGATTTTAGAAAAAAACAAAATAAAAAAACAATAGAATCGCACTAACCATGTGCTTGTAAAATAAACAAAATCACATATGTAAACCACCCATTAGTCACATAATGTGAAAAAGAAAAAAAAAATAACTGTGATCAATCAAAAATAAAATTAAATAGTGAACTGTAAAATAAAGTCCATAAATCGTGAACAGAGTTGTCCGCACACTCAAGACCCAGCAGTGTGTGTAGATTCCACCACCGAAACAGCAGGAACGGACTCTTACCGGAAAGCCATGATCCCCTATGACGGAGGATCAAATAAGGCGTATAATGAATAATGGCTTGGCTCCCAGAGGACCAAAGACATGGTGACAGACTTGTAACATCCACTTCACAAACAGGACATCAGGAGAAGTTCAAAGCAGAGAGTATAGGAGAGCCGGAAGTACCAGGAGCTTTCAGTGCTATGTGAGTACAGACTGCATACAGATTTCTAGGGAAGGGAGCTCCCTTCCCTGGTAAAATTGAATGTGTTTTTAATGTTTAATTTTGCAACAAATGCAATTCCCCTATCAAAAACCACACATACACTGTTAGAAGAATTTTTCCATTCTGCTCCTTCAAATTGTTTTGTCAGTGTGGTCAAAAACAAATGTCGATTTGACCCAACTAATGATTAGATAATCGAATGAACATTCCTAAGACTAAACATATTGTACAAAATTCTACTAGTGTCCACCCAGCTTTACAGTCTGCACTGCCCCACAGAAACCAGCAATAACATACTTTTATCAAGAACAGATACTGTTGTAAACAACATGGAAAATATATTTTATTCATTAGAATGTTTCATAAGAATCTGCTGTCTACTAATATAACCTTTAGACAAGTAACTATTCCCTAATAAAATAAAGTAGCCTATCTTCTGCAGTATCTTAGCTCATGAAATGCAGATGTCATCATGACTCGGTTTTAGGTGACATACCTTGATCAAATTTTTGCCAAGCACTTCACACTTATACCATAGTCATTTAAAGTTATGGGTGTAGTTTGGATTTTGGTAGATATTTCTCCCCAGAATAATTTAAAAAACAGTAAATGAACAGATCCCACATTGTACAGGCAAAGCTTAGCAATCAGTCATGAGTGGAGTTCATAGAATTATAAAGAGTTGATTCAAAGTGAACCGATCATCCATTCTTGTATGTATGTGTAGGGATCTGCTGCCCTCTATTGTTTGTAAATGTAATTGGCTGTGTTTCCATCTGTGATAGGGTTATTTATGTACATCACTTCCTGTCCCTGCTAGCTGGGTCAGAAACCCCAAATTGGAGGACTTTTATATCTTTATAAAGAGGAGTTTCCAGGAAGTAAGTAAGAGAAAAAGCCGAGTCCCATGTCATGAAGTTGCTGCTATATTTTCACCCAGACCAGAAGAGACTATTATAATAGTCTCTTCTGGTCTGGGTGAAAATACAGCAGCAACTTCATGACATGGGACTCGGCTTTTTCTCTTACTTACTTACTACTAGGGAGGGACTAAAGCATAGAGAAGATAGGCTGACTCTGAGATCCAATTCCACAGTTCACAGTGAGAAGTCCCATTCCAAGCTGGTCGAAAAAAACTGTTGGAGGATACCCCTGTGATTGCAGATTTTGTATTCAGGCCTCCGACACAAAGACAGATGCCACATCATTTTCCGAGGCCCTTGCAATTGGACTGCGCTGCACTATTCAACTGGTGGTATCTATATTAATAAATATAAATATAAATTATACATATACCGAGGTATATGTGCACAATTCCACCAGGACTCCTATCAGGCCCCTTGCTGTTAAAACCTATTTGTACATTGGATGCATGTCATGTTATTCATCTCCTGTTATATACAGTTTGTATTATTTCTATATTGATGTGCATCTACAGTATATGCTTATGGTTAATGTTATATGCTGATTGCAGTATTTCTTCTGCTCTCAATTACTTTTATTAGATTACTGGTTCATTTCCCAGGAAAGGAATCCCTTCTGTTCACAGATCCCATTCTTCCACTTAACAATGGTTCTGGTTCTCTTATTTACCTACAGGTTTACAGCAATATCTTGTTTGGGGAGGGCCACCCACCCCCCCCCCCCCCCCCTTTCCAAAGAAGGCTACATACTGTATGTATCTGTTCAGTTCTAACTGACTCCCAGTGATTCTAAAGGCATGCTCTCTTACATCATGTCTGATACACTTGAAAACCCTTTTCCATAGAATTTTCTTGTAGTATATGTTACGAAGAAGTTTGCCAGCTCTTTCCCCAAACCTTCCTAACAGATCAGCTTTGACTAGCATAAAGAATAGGATAATACATGTGAATAACCAATTTGTTCACACATAATAGGACCAATTTAGAGAAAAACCACACAAACACAGGAAGAGCATGTAAACTTCATGCAGATAGTGTCTTGCCAAGATTCAAACCGAGGACCCTATTGCTGCGAGGAATAGGGGCTAATCGCTAAGGCACTGTGCCAGCTGCATCATCCAAAAAACCTACTATGATCAGGGTTTGATTTTCCAATACCTTAGAACTACAGTGCCTTGAAAAAGTATTCACACCCCCTGAAATTTTCCACATTTTGTCATGTTACAACCAAAAATGTAAATGTATTTTATTAGCATTTTATGTGACAGACCAACACAAAGTGGCACATCATTATAAAAGTGGAAGGTAAATGATAAATGGTTTTCAGAATTTTTTACAAATATCTGAAAAGTGTGGCGTGCATTTGTATTCAGCCCCCCTAAGTCAATAACGTGTAGAACCACCTTTTGGTGGAATTACAGCTGCAAGTCTTTTTGGGTATGTCTCTACCAGCTTTGCACATCTAGAGAGTCTCAAGTTTTCAAGTCTTGCCACAGATTCTCAATTGGATTTAGGCGCAGTTTTTTATTTCTGCAGGTCTGAACTTTGGCTGGGCAATTCTAACACATGAATATGCTTTGATCTAAGCCATTCTATTGTAGCTTTGGTTGTATGTTTAGGGTCGTTATCTTGCTAGAAGGTGAACCTCCTCCCCAGTCTTCTGCAGACTCTAACAGGTTTTCTTCTAAGATTGCCCTGTATTTGGTTCCATTCATCTTCCCATCAACTCCAACCAGCTTCCCTGTCCCTGCTGAAGAAAAGCATCCCCACACCATGATGCTGCAACCACCATGTTTCACGGTTGGGATGGTGTGTTCGGGGTGATATGCAGTGTTAGTTTTCCGCAACACATAGCATTTGGTTTTTAGGCAAAAAAAGTTAAATTTTGTTCTAACCAGAGCACCTTCTTCCACATGTTTGCTGTGTCCCCCACATGGCTTTCTCACAAACAGGACTTCTTATGGCTTTCTTTCAACAATGGCTTTCTTTTTGCCACTCTTCCATAAAGGCCAGATTTGTGAAGTGCACAACTAATAGTTGTCCTGTGGACAGATTCTCCCACCTGAGCTGTGGATCTCTGCAGCTCCTCCACAGTTACCATGGGCCTCTTGGCTGCTTCTCTGATTAATGCTCTCCTTGCCTGGCCTGTCATTTTAGGTGGACGGCCATGTCTTGGTAGGTTTGCAGTTGTGCCATACTCTTTCCATTTTCAGATGATGGATTGAACAGTGCTACATGAGATGTTCAAAGCTTGGGATTGTTTTTTATAACCTAACCCTGCTTTAAACTTCTCCACAACTTTATCCCTGACCTGTCTGCTGTGTTCCTTGGCCTCCATGATGCTGTTTGTTCACTATGGTTCTCTAATAAACCTCCGAGGGCTTCACAGAACAGTTGCATTTATACTGGGATTGAATTGCACACAGGTGAACTCTATTTACTAATTAAGTGACTTCCGAAGGCAATTGGTTACACTCGATTTTAGTTCAGGGGAATCAGCTTTTCAGATATTTATTTGTAAAAAAAAAAAAAACAGAAAACCATTTTCCTATCACTTCACAATTATGTGCTACTTTGTGTTAGTCTATCACATAAAATCCCAATAAAATGCATTTACATTTTTGGTTGTAACATGACAAAATGTGGAAAGTTTCAAGGGGTATGAATACTTTTTCAAGGCACTGTAAGTCTTACCAACCAGCTCTTATTGGTCAGCGAGCATGGAAGATGGGAGAGGTGGGGAACCATTGGAGGATGGAAAAGACAAGGACAAGAATAGCTACTGCATAATACACTGAGACTTATATATCACATCCAATGCCAGTACCTCTGGATCCAATGACCAGGTTGACTTGTGATTTTCGCTGACAATACTTTCTGCTTTATGATATTTATCATATACTCAGGTTCAGTTGCATAAAGTATTATGTTTATTGACAAAATTAACTAGATATCATAATTTTGTATAGTAAAACATATTAAAAATCTGCACTACCATCATTTTAAATAGGGGCTGTAATTGTGGTCAAATGTATAAAGCTATGCTGGTAGGGTCAACCAAGGAATGCCGAGAACAGTGACATCTATTCTGCTCGGTAGACGTACCAGGTGGAATAAGAAGCCATAGGCTGCAGGCAATGTCCTAAACACCTGGGCATGGCTTCCACCACGTGATGCAGAACACATTCCACACTGTTATAATTATAAAGCTTCCAGAAGATTCAGGTGTGAATACATCAGGCAAGGTAATGCAATATCCCAAACTCTCCTCTGTACAAATATTAATACATCTGGGGACAAAGGTTTACTTGGAGATTGTAAATGATTTATCAGGTGTCTGTTGGAAGCAAAGCAAACATTACTGGGAAGTATAACTATAGCATATAGCTATTACTTTATAAGAATAAAAATTAATAAAGGCATATGGGGCGACCAGGACCCATCACAGATTAGTTAACCAGGCAGAAGCTGCTGGTCCCATTTCACAAAATCTATATGATGTATAACTAAACCAAAAAGCTCCCTTTATCTGGTAATTTTTTTCATGCAGGACACTTCAATATATTGTGACCCATACCCTTAACAAAGACCTTAAAAAGACCCTATACCCCTCTGTCTCATAGAAAAAAAAATGGTGCAAGCTTAGTGCATCATGCACACTGGTAGTTTAGCCCTGCTGCATTTGGAAGGTATAGGTGCACCATCCAGCCCCACTGCTAGCGGCCTGTAGAACTCTATGAGAGGCTGATAGCTGCTGCGGCTGGTGGTGCACCAAGTGCTACTAATGTGTAGGCTTTGGGGGGCAACTTGGACACGACTTGAGAATGAATCACAGCGCAACAACTTGAGGCAACTTACAAGGCAACTTGAAGTTGCCTCCAGGACAGGGGACTTTGCCAGTGGCCAATCACATAATAATCAGCTCTGTGGGAGGGAGGGGTTTGCCTAGAAAACTATTTTTACTTACTGGAAAGTTGCTTCAGTTAAGACAGGGGATCCGACTTGGAGGCAACTTCCATTGAAATCAATGGGTACAAGTTGCCTAGAAGTCGGATTGAAGTCGCACAGGAACCTTTTCTGAAGTCGGAGCGACTTCAGTAGTGTACATTAAGATGGCTTCATTCACTTCCATTGATTTTCTCAACAGCGCGACTTGGGGCGACTTGAAGTCGGATCCCAGGTTGCCCCTGTGTGAACTGGCTCTAAATCCAACTTAAGGTGTATCTAAACTCAAAAAACAAACATGTTAAATATTGCAAATCTACAATCCTTAGATGTGGTGGCAAAAATAGTTTTTTTTTTCAGGACTTTTTCTCTTTATTTTCACCTTGTAATCTTGACACTAACATGCTTTCTGTCCTAGGGTGGCTACTCTTAAGCCTGCTATATACAACTTGATTTTTGGCCAGGTGCAAAATCATTGGACAAACCATATGCATTCACCATTTGAGTATTCAAAGAACCACAAGTGCCAGCTAATTAAATACAACAGCCAGCATAAGCCCGCGTACACACGGGCGGACTGTTCGCCCAACTTAGTTCGTCAGACAATCCGACAAATAGTCCGTTCAAAATTTGCATGAACGGACTTGACCACACACGATGAGCAGACAGTCAGCTGAAAGCGTGCGCGATGACGTGAACGGCACGTACGACGGGACGAGAAATTCGACGTCCAATACACTGCAATGCAACCTTCGGCCGTGTAAATCCTTTCTGAGCATGCGCCAAACTTAGTCTGTCGAACTAGCCTACACGCGAGCGGACTGTCCGCTGAAACCAAGTTTGGACGGACTGTCTTACGGAAATTCCGTAAGACTTTGTTAGTCAGACTGTCCGCTGAAACAGTCCGCTGAAGCCCACACACGAGCGGATTGTCCGCTGAAACACTGTTCAGCGGACTAAGTTGGGCGAACAGTCCGCCCGTGTGTACGCGGCCTAAGAGATTCCTCTATCCACATTGCTTAGTGTGATATGAGGAATCTTGTATGCTGCGTACACACGACCAGGCTTTCTGGCAGAAAAGGTCAGACGGAATCATTTAATCGGATATTCCGATCGTATGTGGGCTTCATCTGACTTTTTTTTTTTTATTCTGACGGACCTAGAAATAGAACATGTTTTAAATCTTTCCCGACCGAATCAATTCCTATCGGCAAAACCGTATGCTATTCCAACGGACCAAAAACTACGCAAAGGCAGCTATTGGCTACTGGCTATTGAACTTTATTTTTCTTGTCCCGTCGTACATCATCGTGTTCTAAACTAACGGACTTTGGTGTGATCGTGTGTAGGCAAGTCCGTTTCAGCGGAACTCTGTCAGAGTTTATTCTGACGGAAAAAACTGTTGTGTGTACGTGGCATGAGCCTTCTCTTGTTTAGATTGCGGGATGAACAAAAAAAAAACTATACATGTATATGGCGACCCCTAGGCCTTGATCACATGGACAGACAGGAAGCAGTAAAAACAGGCAGTTGATCCCAATTTTCTAATACCCCAGGACCATCAACATACACTGTGCAATGGCCAACAACAAAAATAATACAGCAACAGGTATTTTCTGAACTTTTATTAAATGTTTTTGGCTTGAAGAAAGAGAACTAAAGCAACCACCACATAAAAGAACTAGTAGGCTGCAATATATTATATTTTTGTTCTTGTATTTAGATATGCTTTTGTTCATTGGGCTCACAAGGTCCACATTTCTGGTTCACAGCAAGTAAGCCATAGGCAGGTTCTGGGTGCAGCCATCTTGTATCTAGCTGCAGTGGTCCCAGCAGCCACCGAGCTGTCAGTCAAGTGACACTCTTTGGTATTCCAAAGCAAGTGAGATGTCTCTTTGTTTGGGTGTAAGCTCCCAATAAAAAACACACATTCATAAGATATATTCTTAGATAGTCACAGGATGGAACTTTGGTAAGTGAATAAATGTGGGCACAATGCTGGCCCTATACTGCTGTTGTCTGCACTCTCAATAACCACTAGAGATCCTGAAGGGATCCTGAAGGGCGAGCGGCGCGCTCTGTGATCAGCGAATCTATGAGACTCGCTGGATCACAGATCAAAGTAAGGGGTCGATCCCGACCCCTTACCACATGACCAGCTGTCAGCCAATGACAGATGATCATGTGATGTCAACACAGCCGGTAATCGGCTATTTTTTCTCCTCGCGCTGAGAGCACCGGTGGCAGTGAGCGGAACATCAGTCCCGATCACTGCGATGTGCCCAGATACTCAGTGCCCACCTGTGCCCCCTACAAGTGCCGCCTACCATTGCCCACCAGCTCCACCTGTCAGTGCCCACCAGCGCTACCTGTCAGTGCCCACAGTGCCACCTATCAGTGCCCACAGTACCACCTATCAGTGCCCACAGTACCACCTATCAGTGCCCACAGTACCACTTATCAGTGCACACACTCAGTGCCTGGACAGTGCTGCTGCACATCAGTGCCATCTATCAGTGCCCATCAGTGTCACCTACCAGTGCCCATCAGTGCCACTTATCAGTGCCATCTATCAGTGCCCATCAGTGCCATCTATCAGTGGTACCTGTCAGTGCCCATCCGTGCCACCCATTAGGGCCCATCAGTGCCATCTTATCAGTGGCCATCAGTGCTGCCTTATCTGTGCCCATCAGTACCAACTTATCTGTCCCCATCAGTGCCACCTTATCTGTGCCTATCAGTGCCACCTTAACTGTGCCTATTAGTGCCCACCAGTGCAGCCTATCAGTGCCCACCAGTGCCGCCTCATCAGCACATATCAATGAAGCAGAAAAATTACCTGTTTTCAAAATTTTATAACAAACTATTAAACATGATTTATTTTTTCAAAATTTCCCATCTTTTTTTGTTTGTTTAGCAAAAAATAAAAACCCCAGTTGTGACTAAATACCACCAAAAAAAGCTCTATTTGTGGGGAAAAAAATGATAAAAATTTAATTCAGGTACAGTATTGTATGGCCGCGCAATTGTTATTCAAAATGCGACAGAGCTGAAAGCTGAAAATTGGTCTGGGCAGGAGGGGGGTTTAAGTGCCCAGTAAGCAAGTAGTTAAGGACATTCCTGCTGTCAGCTTTTTTAGAAAGCAACGTGAGACTGAGTTGGGAGCCGAACAATCCCAGCACTGATGTAAGAGGGAGGGGAAGAGCAGCAGCTGTGGCCAGAACACCAAAGGATCTGCCACTTTCATTGCCTATAGAAAAAAAGAAAACAATTGTTTGCAAAGATGTCAGCACACATCATACACTGTAAGTGTTTAAAAAGCCCTGTGGCGGCATGGATTTTTTAAAAAGCATTAGTCATGAGAACATTTTCAGAGATGCCATGGTTAGTCCATTTTTGAAAAGGCCAGTTCCCTGGCTGTCTGTGACTTTAATATGTATGTGTCACAGACCCGGAACAAGCCTGCAGAAAATGAAAGCCAGAGAAAAGTCTGAATTCTTTATCTATACTCATTTAAGATCAGTGATTGAGAAAGTCATGAAGCATCAGCGTACAGCTACATTCACATGGGTGAGGGGGTGCAGATAGTTTGCTTTGTTTAAAGGTGGATGTAGTTATGGCAGCATGCAAACCCCCAGATTGGCTGCAGACAATATTCGTGTGGCCAGAAACTCAGGAGTAATGCCATCCCTGGACGTACCCTGTCTTCATCCAGGGTCGGTCAGAGGCTCTGATCGCATGTAACGGTTGAGATGAACAGTTGCATGTAAACAGCGCTGGCGGCTGTATAGAGTACAAATATGACAGCAGTCCCTGACACAGTGTGTGCATGCAGCATTTAAAACAGCTGCCAAAAATTTACCAATTTGTGCCAGTGGCAGACCATTAGCACTTTCAAAAACAGAGGACAGCAAGGTCGGCCCACATGTTTTTCTTGTGAAAGGTGTACTTAAAGCAGAAGTAAACCCATCCATAAAATGGTTTCATTTACGGCACTTGCCGGAATTGTAACACTCCCATTGGTTGTGCTCTCAACCAAACTGTCGAACCATCCAATGGCTGGCGTCATCACTGATCACATGTGCAGCATCATGGCAGTTGTAGACTAAACAGAGGCAAATAAGGCAGCTTCCTTGGCTGAAAATTATAGGGGAGTTTACTTACACTTTAAGGTTGGAGTCACACCTATGCATTTTTTGTGCTTTTTGCATTTTGCAGATTTGCACTACAGTCCATTTAACATGGATTCCAATGGAACACGTTCTGTAGTGCAAATCTGCAAAATGCATAGGTGCAAATCCAGCCTAAGGGCTCCTTCATACCATATGTCCATGAAAACTGATGGGAAAACCAACATTAATTTTCATCAGTTTTCATGCGTGCTGACATCAGTTTTCATGCGTGTCAGTTATGTGCCCTATTCACACCAATTTTGATGTCATGTCAGTTTTTTTCCCTTGCAGAAGAAATCTGCACGTGGTACCAGGGTTGTGGTGTGAAGAGGGCACATAGAGAACAATTGTTTTTTTGTGCCCTTGCAGAAAGCATGCAGAAAAACGAACGTCTCTGCACCATGGTGTGAACGAGGCCTCAATCATAGTAAAGGAACAATACAGTATAAAAACACAAGTATTAAGTCAATTCTTTTCCTGGGCAGCAAGCCCTTGATTAGGAGTGTCCATTATGCAATCTGGCTGCTTTCTCTTGAAAACTAAAATTCTAATTACCCAAGGGTACAATTATGTTTCTAGAGAATCTCAGCTCGCCCCCTGAAACATGTCCACACTCCATCTGCCCTTTGTGTGATTTGCAAACAGCTGTCCCGTCCAAAAATGGGGCATGCAATATGACTCTAATACAACTACAGTTAGCAGTTTGTGTGGGTTACTCTTCCTCTGACACTTCTCTGATTTTACCAGAAAATACAGGAAAACCGGCTCTCAAATCTTAAATTTTAGTTTGTACACAGAGAATGATTAGAAATCTGTACCAAGAATGCTCATGGAACAGTTTAGAATGTGGAAGAGTTGGGCCTCTTGCACACTGCAATCTGATCTCATGCAGCGCAAAATCCAGAGTATTTCCCCCCCTTTGGAAAGCTCAGAAACTGCGTACAGCCACTCACTGACATGAATGGCTGTGCATGGCTGTACTCAGGTAAGTGGACTAAGTCGTAGGCCTAAATCGAAATAAACACATGGACAATGCTGACCAATCAGAATCCATCTGGTTCATCCTTGCAGAGCTGGGCAGAGAGAAAGCAGCAGGGATATCCAATCTCTGGACCGGTGGAGCACCTTGAGAGCTCAGGATCATGGGAGGCAAGTACAGTGGGGACTGAGGGAGTGGGGGTTCAGTGTTAGGTCACCTTTACAGATTTTCTGTGAAGGTGAACTAACATTTTAAGGACCCCTTTAGGTCTCTCTGATGTGTTACATTACCTAATACATGTATTTAATTCATTTGCATTAGCAGACAACACACACAGTTCCAGTTGGAACTGAAGTTGAATGTCCCTGTGAGTGCCAGTAAAAATAAACAAGTGAACACGGATCATGTGACCGCTTTAAAAGCCAATCACAGCCATCATATGATGGCAAAGTCGCGCTGCCTCCTGGTCATTAAAGCCCACTTAAAGAGCCACCGGGATGTGATACAGCGTCTCTATCATGTGGTGGCTATGATTGGCTCTCACAGATCAGGAAGCCCATCACTATGGCTCCCGTTCAAAAGCCGTGACCGAGAGCTGTCAGTGACAGTTTGGTCATTGTGCTGGTTCGCTCCCAGCACTCATCCTCAGGCTGCCATGGGTGCATATTTGCTGTAGCTGGGCATTAATGGATGAGGTTGAGTTACTAATACTTTAGAGTGCAAAATCTGGTGCTGCTCTGCATGTAAATCAATCAGCTTTCTAATTTTTTATTTTGTCAAAACTCAATTGAACAAGATGAAGTTAGAGGCTGATTGGCTACCATGCACAGCTGCACCAGATTTCGTACTCTCCAGGTTTAGTAAATCAACCCCCATTGTACCAAACAAACCCTAAATATGACAAAACTTGTTTATATGTGTGCTTCATATCATAGAGCTAACATAAGAATACCTATGAGTGCTCAAGAAGACAATGAACTTTATGTCGGAATACTAAAGCTGAATTTCTTTTTTCTTGGTAAATATTGCAAAATGTCAAGAATCCAGTTACAATCATACGTTTGCCCTTTCCTGTTCCATAGAGCTTTCTGTGGTCTGACAAAGGGACAAAGTCCCATATTTGGTAGGCCTGCCAAAACGCTCAGAAAGTATGTTCTTGCCCATTTCCTTTCCTTTATTTTTATCAACTGTATTATACTTAGATGTATCATTCTCCCAGGCCTTTTACCTAAAACACAATAACCCCTTTAGAAGAGATTTGAGAATGACATTTAGATATTCAATGTTGTACACATTTACAAATCCCTACACTGTATATATATCTGTGTGTATAATACATATATATATATATATATATATATATATATATATATATATATATATATATATATATATATATATAATATATATATAAAATTATACATGATTTATATAGCCCCAACAGTTTACGGAGTGCTTTACAATGTAGAGGGGGGACAGCACAATTACAGTACAGTTCAATACAGAAGGGACAGGAGGGCCTTGCTCGTAGAGCTTACATTCTAAAGGGAGGAGGGGGTGGTACAAAAGGTAATAGATGCAGAGAATGATTTGATGGGGGTGGCTCGGAGTCAGTTGTTAGGTGGGTGTGGGATAGGCTTCCCTGAATAAGTGAGTTTTCAGGGATCTCCTAAAGATGGACAGGTTAGGGGCTGATCGGATATACTGGGGCAGGAAGTTCCAGAGGATGGGAGAGGCTCTGGAGAAGTCCTGAAGGCGAGTATGAGAGAAGGTAACAAGGGAGCTAGAGAGCAGGAGGTCATAAAAGGAACAGAGGGGACAATATATATAAATATTTCAAGAGCTGACAATATGTGTAGTGATTGCAGGCTGATAACACACATGCCATAGTGCAGGGGCAATGGTCTTGAGAGTTCCACTGTTATCACCATGACTTTGTTATGATAAAATCATTAACTGATGATAAAGATGTGTTGGTGATATAAGGTATATTCTTCTCTGATGTGGTTGAACAGCAGCATCCATTTGCAACTATTATCACTAAAGCTCCACCATCGAGACTGAGGTCCAAGATGCAAGATTGTCCCTGCAAATCCGGGACAGTTTACACCAATGCTCTTGAGTTGGATATGCATAGATCTCATATTGTTTAAGTATCTTGTATATACCATAATTTTGTATTTAATATTATTATTTTACAGGATTTATGTAGTGCTGTACATAATAAAAGGAGGCAGCACTGTTACAATACAATTCAAGACATGAGGGTAAGGAGGGAATGAGAGAGAAGGAAGTTTATCTCCTAATTTATGTCTGTTTTCTCTACAAACTGGGCAATCGTTCTCACCAGCTGTCCTGTTACTATGGGCTGTGTGATGTGTTTTTATGCCGAATGGGAAGGAAATATTGAATCATCCTGTTACTTTAATTAATTGCTGAAGCACTACATGACTAAAAACGATATTTTATCACATATCCTATTGTCTCCACTTGTTTCCCCTAATATGCATGTACACCCTAACTATGAACTTCCCTTTTTTGCTACATTTTGTTCTATTAAATATGTAATTGAAAGCATTTGGTTAAATCTGTTTGATAAGTGCATAAAATATACCAATTTCTCCTGCTAGACTCTTGGAATCTGATCAATTCTAAATATTGAGTGTTTCAGTTAGCATTGCTCCAAGCTCATTATCTCTCTCTGTCCTAGGGTGCCAACACCGCTCCTCTATAAATACAGTACATTTTTACATAGCTATATTGGTCCAGTGTAACTATGCATATACCATACCTGTGGGATCCTTCTAGATGCTGGAAATCACTCTAGTGGACACCAGTACTGCAATGGTCTCCACTAGCTTTTGGGTGCCATGCCAAACAGCTGTCCTACTGCTTAGAGAACACAAGAGATCAACCACTTTTCTACTTGTAGCAGTGTGCACCATGCAGAGGGGTCCCATAGGTATCCACTGATCCACTGATGTATCTTTCATACTCTTTACCCACATAGCTACTGTGATTGTTATGCATATAGGCCACACTGTGATCATGTTTCCGATAATGTAGAGGTGCCAGCTCAGGATCTCGTCACTGCTTTTGCAGCCAACCTTCAAGGATGTATTATGTACATTAGGTGTCCTCAGCAGGTTAAAAAGTAGGGTTTACCATAGCTCACAGGGGCAAATTATAGCTAGTGGGTGGACTAACAGTCCAGAGATTAGATGAGACTGAGAATTAACCAGTTTACAGTTTAACCCTACTAGATCAGTAATCTAGTAGGGTCAAAACCTATAAAGGACTAGAAGTATATAACAGAAGTGTATAGCCAGGACTTTTGCAAATCAGAGGAAAGAGCCAACAAGTAATCCAAATTCATAGAAAGGACTGCAACTTTCATGCAAGGTCAGGCCAATCCAAGTCACCAGTAGAGTCAATCCAAGAAACAGCAAAGAGCCAAAGCCAGCTAACAAACTCTATGATGGGCAACCTGAGAATGGAACATAAAAGAGACTATGACCAATCACTATAATCAATAATACCTGCAAATTGTGTAGGTGTGCTCTGCCATACTTCTGAATGTCAACATTAGGCCTCCTATCATGAAGGGAATGCTGCTATAAACTTAGCACTGGGAGACCCTTTAAAAGGATGAGTCAAAGAGGACCAAGCTGCAGAAGATAACTTGATGACAAATCTCACCACTGATATCCGGCCACAACACGAATGACTGCTCAGCCTGATAAATGCACCGCAGGTAGAACCATGACAACATTCAATCACAATGGGAAACAGTGGTGAACATTTCCTGTACAATCATTTTAATAAAAGTTTCAATAACAGAGTACAAGAGAAGACAAGTGTAAGCAAATTCAGGATAATAGAGATACAAATTTAAAATCTGGCCAGGCAGTATTCCTTTATAGTTCTTGATAATTGTACCATAAAGTGTCAGGAAACAAGAGTCACGGAACTTGTGGCACAAAATCTGTGGGGTTGTAATGGTATAAATTTCAACAAACTAATCCTGTCCGTCCACAAAGTCCAATATCGCCTAAACCAAGATTGAACAGAATGTGATTTTGTGTAAACAATGGGACATAAAAAAGGGGATTGAGTGATGGTTGGAGGATAGATTTGAAACAGTGGAGAACATTTCCATGTTCCATTTACATTTCAGGTCCAAAGGTGCCTAGCAGACCAACTGAAAATCATTTGATGCGTTCATCCAATTAAAGCTTTAAAAGACAAAACATGCATCTTCCAAAAATGGCAGCCAATTCATCTGTATAATGGGGAAAAATTTAGTCCTTAAAGACACTGTGACTGGCTCCACCCTGAATGTCCCTTAAAAGTCTATATTCTTCCCCTCCATGACCCACTTATACTTACATTTGCACTGAACTCTCTATAAGCTCTGTGTCAGGAGTTTACGCGTGGTTGACAATGTAATCCTCCACCTCCTCCCTTAAGGTTATTCAGGCTTAGGGAGGGCTGCACAGGCCCAAGCACTGTATCTAGGAACAGCTAACAGGATATCCCATAAAGGAACATATGGAGTGTTTTCTGGGGGTCCCTTTGAAATACCAGAGTGACAGGAAAATACAGGGAATGTGAATAAAGGTAAGTCTGAGGCAAGCTGTTTAGAGAGCTAAAGAGGTAATCTTAAAGGACAAAATTAGGAAAAATGATTGTTCTATGCCCACCGGCTCACCCCTATTCAGGGGTGTGGATCCTGCACCTCAACACAGATTAAGACTATAGTAAGGAATAAAGTTCCTAAAACGCAGGTGCTATCAATGGTTCAAGCGGTATGAAAATAAAAAATTACCTTCATTAGTTATTGTACGGAGTCACCATCAGTGATCGGTAATCACCATCAGTTTCAATAATTATCCCAATTGATTACCAAACAGCAAAATAATAACCTCCAACCCATTTCACTAAAGCAATTGACAACGTTATCACCTTTAAAAAAAAAATTTGGCAGACAATTAACAATGTACTTAATTTACAATTAGGTAAATTGAAAGATCTATGTCTGTCAGGAATAATTTTTACAAACCTGAGAGCGCATTACATTGCCTCCTCAGTACCTGTCAATTACCTCTGAAGTGCGATCCAAGGGCGGATCATGCTTCAGAGGAAAGGTAGATTTAGACACACATCAATGTCTACCTTTGTGGTTAATGTGCTGCACGCGTGTTCCATAAACATCAGCTTCTGGTTCAGACAAACACTTTGTTGTGTTTATATCATAAGGGGAGTGAGAAGAAGACATGCACTGACAAATGCTTCCGTACAGTGTGTCTAAATAGCACAGATCATAGTGAGGTTCTCAGGCACCCTGGGCCCCTAATGGACACGTGGGGGTTATTTACTAAAGGAGAATCCACTCTGCACTGCAAGTGCACTTGGAAGTGCAGTCGCTGTAGATCCGAGGGGGAACATGCAAGGAAAATAAAAAACAGCATTTTATCTTGCACATAATTAGATGATAAAATCAGCAGAGCTTCCCCTCATTTCAGATCTACCCCTTAGATTTAGAGTGACTGCACTTCCAAGTGCACTTTCAGTGCAAAGTGGATTTGCCTTTCATAAATAATCCCCATGGTGATTTACACATAAGAGGGTCTGGAGAAGCTGGACACGGAGTTTCCAGGGCTCTCCAAGGTAAGCTGAGTTCCACAAACCCCCCACCCAAATTGACTCCTGTCACAGTGCCAATTATCATTGGGAATTTTCTAACCAGCCCAATCAATCTATTTATACCACAAGAGTGGTAGCCAGGTGGTGCATGGCATCCAGACTTGAGATTGTTGCTGTTCCCCAAAAACAACTGGGTTGTGCTCCCTTTCATTTTATGTGTTAGTATTGGCGCCGTTATGGATAGAAATATACTGTATAAGGAATTTGTCAGGATACCACTAATAACATATTTATGAAGATGCATGCTCTATGGCTGTGATGGAAATCCTGCTGCAGGTCAGTTGCCCACCAAAGCGAGGAAGGAAATATAAGGATTACAGATCAATATCAGGCACTTTAATAACAGTGGCAGGTTTCATGTTTCTAAAAATATTTTATTTTTTAATTACACAGGAGCCTGCAAAGCAATATACCCACAATCAGTGTCAGGCTCCTGCAAGACACTTCTTATGCCCTGTACACACGGTCGGACTTTCTGATGGAAAATGTGCGATTGGATCGTGTTGTCGGAAAATCCAATCGTGTGTGGGCTCCATCTGACTTTTTCTGTTGGAATTTCCGACACACAAAGTTTGAGAGCCGGATCTAAAATTTTCCGACAAAAAAATCTGATAGTTTAAATTCCAATCGTGTGTAGACAATTCCGATGGACAAAGTGCCACGCATGCTCAGAATAAAATTACGAGACGAAAGCTATTGGCTACTGCCCTCTTTATAGTCCCGTTGTACGCGTTCTACGTCACCTCGTTCTGAATGATCGGAGTGTCCGAAAACTTTGTGCGTATGTATGCAAGACAACCGTGTGTATGCAAGACAAGTTTGGGCCAAAATCCGTCATAAAAAATCAGACGGATTTTGTCGTCGGAATGTGCGACCGTGTGTACAGGGCATTACAGCTCTCTGTCCATACCTTCATACTGTCAATTACTGAGCTGCAGGATGTGTCAATGGACTATGAGTGTTCTGATCATAGTCAATTGAGAACTGCAAAATGCTGCTGCTCTTGGACACACTGACAGTGGGGTTTTTTTTATGCGTCTAAATGTCTTGTCTCTAAACTAAAAAGTGCACTTGCTCCAGAGCTTATTAAATTATTTTCCTTGCATGTAAATTAAGTATTCTTTGCAAAGTATAGTTTTGCCTAATTATATAAGCTCTGGAGCAACTGTACCTGAGGAGTGCACAGTCTATTTTTCTTTAATAAATCAGCCCCAATGTGTGCATGGACATATACACCCTTGGAAGCAGCAGAAGAAAATGTCCAGTGTGCATGAAGGCTTAGTGATATATGTGGAATATAAGATTGATTTAATAAATACAGATACTAGGGTTTTTCGCTATGATATACACTAAATTACCAAAAGTATTGGGACGTCTGCCTTTACACACACATGAACTTTGATGGCACCCCAGTCTTAGTCTGTAGGATTCAATATTGAGTTGGCCCACCCTTTGCAGCTATAACAGCTTCAACTCTTGTGGGAAGGCCGTCCACAAGGTTTAGGAGTGTGTTTATGGGAATGTTTGACCATTCTTTCACAAGCACATTTGTGAGGTCAGGCACTGATGTGGACGAGAAGGCCTCGTTTTGCAGTCTCCGCTCTAATTCCCCCCAAAGGTGTTCTATCAGGTTGAGGTCAGGACTCTGCACAGGCCAGTCAAGTTCCTCCACCCCAAACTCGCTTATTCATGTCTTTATGGACCTTGCTTTGGGCACTGGTCCAAATCATTTGGTGGAGAAGGGATTATTGTCTGGGGTTGTTTTTCAGGGGTTGGGCTTGGCCCCCTAGTTCCAGTGAAGGGAACTTTTAAGGCATCAGCATACTAAGACATTTTGGACAATTTCATGCTCCCAACTTTGTGGGAACAGTTTGGGGATGGCCCCTTTCTGTTCCAAAATGACTGCGCACCAGTGCACAAAGCAAGGTCCATAAAGACATGGATGAGCAAGTTTGGGGGTGGAAGTCTGGCCTGCGCAGAATCCTGACCTCAACACAAAAGAACACCTTTGGGGTGAATTAGAGCAGAGACATCGAGCCAGGCCTTCTCGTCCACATCAGTGCCTGACCTCACAAATGCGCTTCTGGAAGAATGGTCATACATTCCCATAGACACACTCTTAAACCTTGTGGACAGCCTTCCCAGAAGAGTTGAAGCTGCAAAGGGTGGGCCAACTCAATATTTAACCCTACGGACTAAAACTGGGATGCCATTAAAGTTCATGTGCGTGCAAAGGCAGGCTTCATAACACTTTTGGAAATATAGTATATTTAAACACCCAGTTGTTTAAAGGGCAGAGGCTTTGTCCTGTTTTTAATTATTGGCCAATATGTGTGCATTTTATGTATTTTTATGTTTCTTCTGCATAGTTTTGAATAAAATAAGCTATATGGTTAAGTCTGGTAGATTATCACTGGAGTGTTCCCAACTACATTTCACCCATTGTTTATACCATATATGTAGAAGATGTGGTGGATTTGAGCCTAAGCTAAGTTTGTATTGTTTCAGTTTTGCATGATAATGATAATTCTGGCGTCTCCTCTCAGTATATCACCCCTGAATGAATCACTATTTTGTTTTTAAATAAGTAATTGAGACTTGGAGGACTGTCAATTTCAATATTATTTGGTAGTGCCAGCAGCACAACACCAATAATCTTTTTAGCTGCCTAAAAAGGATGGCATTCTGACCACCACTGTAAGGGGCATCTTCCCACTGACTAACAATATAAGTGGCATTCTTTCCACTGACCACCAATATCAAGGACATCTTCTCACTGACCACCAAAGTAAGTGGTATTCTTCCCACTGACCACCAAAGTAAGGAACATTCTTCTCACTGACTACCAGTGTAAGTGGTATTCTTCCCATTGACAACCAATGTAAGGAACGTTCTTCACACTGGTCACCAATGTAAGGAACATTCTTCCCACTGGCCACCAATGTAAGGAACATTCTTCCCACTGATCACCAATGTAAGGAACATTCTTCACACTGGCCACCAATGTAAGAAACATTCTTCCCACTGACCACCATTTTTAAGAACATTCTTCACACTGGCAACCAATGTAAGGAACATTCTTCCCACTGGCCACCAATATAAGGAACATTCTTCACACTGGCCACCAATGTAAGGAACATTCTTTCCACTGATCACCAATGTAAGGAACATTCTTCACACTGGCCACCAATG
Source organism: Lithobates pipiens (assembly GCF_037356315.1). NCBI lineage: Eukaryota > Metazoa > Chordata > Amphibia > Anura > Ranidae > Lithobates > Lithobates pipiens. The sequence goes on along the minus strand of NW_027507789.1, from coordinate 57,285,813 downwards.
TAAGAAACATTCTTCCCACTGGCCACCAATGTAAGGAACATTCTTCACACTGGCCACCAATGTAAGGAACATTCTTCACACTGGCCACCAATGTAAGGAACATTCTTCACACTGGCCACCAATGTAAGGAACATTCTTCCCACTGGCCACCAATGTAAGGAACATTCTTCACACTGGCCACCAATGTAAGGAACATTCTTCACACTGGCCACCAATGTAAGGCACATTCTTCACACTGTCCACCAATGTAAGGAACATTCTTCCCACTGGCCACCAATGTAAGGAACATTCTTCACACTGGCCACCAATGTAAGGAACATTCTTCACACTGGCCACCAATGTAAGGAACATTCTTTCCACTGATCACCAATGTAAGGAACATTCTTCACACTGGCCACCAATGTAAGAAACATTCTTCCCACTGGCCACCAATGTAAGGAACATTCTTCACACTGGCCACCAATGTAAGGAACATTCTTCACACTGGCCACCAATGTAAGGAACATTCTTCACACTGGCCACCAATGTAAGGAACATTCTTCCCACTGGCCACCAATGTAAGGAACATTCTTCACACTGGCCACCAATGTAAGGAACATTCTTCACACTGGCCACCAATGTAAGGAACATTCTTCCCACTGACTACGAATATAAGGTGGCATTCTTCCCATTGGCTGTTGGTAAATTTGTTTTTGAAGGAGTTCCCCAAGACCCTAAAATATATTAATGGTTTCTCTGGGGTAAGAAGGTTGACAAAACCGGGCTCAGAGAGTATAACTCTGCAGTAAGTGCCCATGTTTCAATTATTGGAGAGAAAAATTCTTATAATACACTAAAGTATTTTGGCAAGGATAAACTTATTTTTATCAATCTAAACTACCATATATTTAATCAGACTAGCCAAAATGTGTTTCTAATTTTGGATGTAGAATTCACTCTTTCTAGCCTGGTGACCACTGTCTCCGAGAAAGAAATGAAGGGGAAATCTTAAATTATTCAGTTGTCACCAGAACAGAAGGAGATGGCAAATCTCCCACTGGGGACACCTGTTGTGGTGATAGATGCCAAAAACAGTGATTTCCCCTGACTTTGGGGAGATTTCTTCTTACTTTCTGCTGTGTCTCCTGGGCAGGAAATGTAGGACAACAGGGACACGAACCACAAAAAAAGGACATCCTAGAGGTTGTAGCCCTTCTTCATTCTATCAAAATCGAAATAAGTATTTTTGCTGGAATTCCACTCTAACTGAATATAAAAAAGAATGACAATTTAATTATCACTTACTTGCAGATATCCTGTAATTTCATATGTTCTTGTCCTTAAATACCCCAGACAAGGTAACCATGTTCTATCTTTTCAGAACACGTAAGCAAAAGAACGCTGTCTGGACAGTCAATGTTTCCATAAAATTATTTATATGGCTTTGGTAGGGGTGGCTTTTTACAAATAATTTGTCTTTAGATCAGTTTTATCTACAGAAATTAAAATTTTCCATTTTCCCTTCTTGCTTTCAGCATACAAAGTGTTATCACCAGTTCTTCTTCTGTTTCCTTCCTTCCATAACTCTATTCACTAAGGGATTGACTTGCTAAAGATCAAGTTAAAATCATCTCTTTCATGTTCTCTGTGCGTGTTTTTTTGTTTTAGCTTTTTTCTCTTCCTAGAGGGACATTTAAACAGATGAAAAGCCCCATTTCACTTTTAAACTTTTTGTGGTCTTTCTTATAGTTAATCCAGCATTTCCCAACACTTAACTGCCTCGGTTAAATGGGTCTTTAGTCTGTTAACATAACCCTATGTAATGGCGCATACACACGACCGGACTTTTTCGACGGACTAGGTCTGACGGTCTTCCCGACGGACTTTCGGCGGAGGTCCAACAGACTTTCTGAATGAACAGACTTGGCCACACACTACCGTACTAAGTCCGTTCGAAAGTCCGTTCGTTTTGAACGTGATGACGTAAACGGGACTAAACAAGGGAGTTCAATAGCCAGTAGCCAATAGCTGCCCTTGCATCATATTTGGTCCGTCGGACCAGCACACAGACAAACGATTTTGTCGGACTTGAGTCCATCAGATAGATTTTTTTGGGAAAAAAAAGTCAGCTGGAGCCCACACATGATCGAACTGTCCGACGGATTCTGGTCCGCCGGACCAAGTCTGCCGCAAATTCCGATCATGTGTATGCGGCATAACAGTCTGGCTTGGGTGGACAAAATAAGTTGGAAGGGCTGAAATACTAACCTTCCCAGGTGAAAATGCTGCTGCAGTCTCCCTCTTGTGCTTATCGCACTGGCCAAAGCTTAGACATGTGGTCACATGACCTCTGCTAAAGAAAATAATCTGAGTTTAAAGTGGGGTACCCCCTAAAAAAAAAAAAATATTAAAAGTCAGCAGCTACAAATACTGCAGCTGCTGACTTTTAATAATTGGACACTTACCTGTCCCAGGGTCCAGCGATGCGGGAGAACAAAGCCCCCCCTCGTTCCCCGCTCCACTCGTGGCGCCGCCATGCGTACTGTGGGCACCCGGCTGTGGCTGCACAGCCGGGCACCCACTGCGCATGCGTGAGCGGCGCAGGGCGCCGTGATACGCCACGCAGTCACCTGGGACACGTGACAGGTCCCAGGTGACTGTGCGGCGCTAGGGGAAGTGATGTCACCAGCCCGGGCAAGGAAGAAGGCAGACTACGAGGGACCCCCTAGCAACAGGTATTTAGAGGTAAGTAAAAAAAATTTCCAATTATTTTTATTTTATTTTTTTAAGAATTTTAAACATTTTTTTTTTTTTTGGTGGCAACACCACTTTAAACTGGTTGATCCAGCCTTAGCAGAGATCATGTGACCAAAAACCTTGGCTTTTGTTTACGTGACGCAACAGAAGGAACTTGCACAGCATTCAAGAAAGGAGCAGTGCCTTGAAAAAGTATTCATACCCCTTGAAATTTTCCACATTTTGTCATTTTATAACCAAAAACGTAAATGTATTTTACTGGGATTTTATGTGATAGACGAACAAAAAGTAGCACATAATTGTGAAGTGGAAAGAAAAATGATAAATGGTTTTCAAACATTTTTTAGAGTAAATATCTGAAAAGTGTGGCGTGCATTTGTATTCAGCCCCTTTACTCTGATACCTCGAAAATCGAGTGGAACCAATTGCCTTCAAAAGTCACATCATTTCTAAATAGAGTCCACCTGTGTGTAATTTAATCTCAGTATAAACACAGCTGTTCTGTGAAGCCCTCAGAGGTTTGTTAGAGAACCTTTGTGCGTAAACAGCATCATGAAGGCCAAGGAACATACCAGACAGGTCAGGGCTATGGAGATGTTTAAAGCAGGGTTAGGTTCTAAAAAAACATCCCAAGCTTTGAACATATCATGGAGCACTGTTCAATCCTTCATCCGAAAATGGAAAGAGTATGGCACAACTGCAAACCTACCAAGACATGGCGGTCTACCTAAACTGACAGGCCGGGCAAAGAGACCATTAATCAGAGAAGCAGCCAAGAGGCCCATGGTAACTCTGGAGGAGCTGCAGAGATCCACAATCTGTCCACAGGACAACTATTATTCGTGTACTCCACAAATCTGGCCTTTATGGAAGAGTGGCAAGAAAAAAGCCATTCTTAAGAGAAAGCCATAAGAAGTCCCATTTGCAGTATGCGAGAAGCCAGCAAACACGTGGAAGAAGGTGCTCTGGTCAGATGAGACCAAGCTTGAACTTTTTGACCTAAAAGCTCCGACCGTGTGTATGGGGCATAAGTCTTCTGACAAATCAAGCCAAAAAAGCCAAAGACTTTACCTATAGGGAGTCAGAAATGGACCCTTTTTTTCCAGCAACAAATATTATTTTACAGAAAAAGTAGTTAATATGTGGAAAAGACTTCCAGCAGAGGTATTTACTCAGTCGACAGTTAGGCAGATCATATATTAGTCTTTTTTTTTTTTTTTCAATCAACCAGCAGGTTGAAGAATGAAAAGTGGGCCAATTCCCCCATCCACCCATTTGAGGAGACTTCCCTGCCATCAGAATACACCCATCAGTGCTGCTGGTCATAGTGGTCGGAAACTTTTCAACAGGCTGGTTGTACTGAAGTCGCTCAGTATATCGACTTCAGTCCAACCAGTTTGCCAAAACATGGATTGAAACTCAGCCAGACCGTAGATTTATACTCAGAAATAATTGTATATAAATTTGTAAAAATGGGGCAGACCAGGGTTGCCAACCTTCAGTACATTTACAGGTAGTTCGTTAAAAATCTGTGATTTTTACAACTGTCCATAAATATCAGGGGCTGATAATTTGTCATGTTGGGTTGACTTTTTAAGTGTAGACCAGGCAAATTACTTTTTCTGGGTGTTGTCAGTGCTTCCCTATTGTGTTTATACTGTTTAAATATCGGTGGTCTTCGCCCTGACGGTTTTCAGGTTGTCAGTAAAAAATGTGCTCCGTCTGTAAATTTTTTGTAGAAATTGCTGTGCGAGGTTGGCAACATTGGGGTAGACTTGGTGGGCCACTTGGTCTTTTTCTTCCGTCATTCTATATTTCTATGTATCAAAGTACCATGTAAGAATTCTAGTGTTTTTGACAGTTGCTAAGGTCACAATCTCCAGCTGCTAACAAAGACCCATTCAGTATGGCAGTGCAAAGAACAGAGGGCAACTAGATTTTGACCTTGGCCGCAGCCAACATATAGCACTGCAAACAGCACTGATGTACCTAAAAAAAATTTTTACTTTTTTAGCAAATTTGAAACCATCCTTGGTCTGCATTTCATTTTTTCATGAGCTGTTACTAAAACAGTTTCATAACATTAACATAATTGTAATTGTGCAATTAAGTTGTTAAAGTCGACCTTCAACCTCTTTTAGTACTCTAGATATTTTTCCTCCTTTTCTCTCCAGTTACACAATTAGATATAAAAAAAAGAAAAGGTTTTTCGAAATACCTGTTCTGCAGGTCCCGGCCCCCTTCTTCCAGCTTTCTCATCTAGGCAAGAAAAATGTCCCCCTCTCTTTCTGAAGCCTCCTGAGATGCTTACGTCAACCATCCCAAGATGCTTAAAAACAACGTCAAGCACACTGGACATGCGCAAAGCAATGTCACCTGGGGGCTGGGTGCAAGAACTCAGATGGCGGCAGCAGGTTACACCAGACAATGGATTCGCTGCCTATGTGAGTATGTTTTTTTAGGACAACTAGCAGTCAAGGTAAGAGAGGAAGAAGTAAAAGACATAAAAGGGAGGTAGTGAAGACCCTCTTTAGACACATACTTAGGCCTTAAAGTATACATAAACCTGCCTCTTTTCTCCTTATTAATTGCTATACACTGTAAGCCCTTGTACACACGGTCGGACATTCCGACAACCAAATCCGTCGGATTTTGTCTGACGGATTTTGTCCGAAACTGGTGTTGCATACACACGGTCGGACAAAGTTGTTCGTTCGTTACGACGGGACTACGTTCAGGCTAGTAGCCAATAGCTTTGGTCTTGGAATTTGATCTGAGCATGCGTGGCACTTTGTCCGATCGGAATTCTCTACAAAACGATTGGACAAAGTCCGATCGGATCATGTTGTCGGAAAATTTTATAGCCCAGCTCTAAAACTTTGTCGGTCGGATATTCTGACGGAAACAGTCCGATGGAGCCAGGGGCATACCAGGCCCATACGGCGTGGGGGTCCCCCAAAAACCCCTATCCGATCACGCCCCCCGGCTGGTCAGGAAAGGGGGTGGGGACAAGCGAGCGCCCCCCCCCTCCTGAGCCGTACCGGGATGCATGCCCTCAACATGCCCTGCGGACCCCCCCACGCCAAAGCACCTTGTCCCCATGTTGATGAGGACAAGGGCCTCTTTCCGACAACCCTGGCCATTGGTTGTCGGGGTCTGCGGGCGGGGGGCTTATCCTTATCGGAATCCGGGAGCCCTCTTTAATAAGGGGGCCCCCAGATCCTGGCCCCCCACCCTATGTGAATGAGTATGGGGTACATTGTACCCCTACCCATTCACCTGCTGATTGGTTTCTTCGCAGAGCTGTGCCAGATTTTGCAAGCTCCAGTTTTAGTAAATCACCCCCCCCCAATGGCATTTTTTTTTCTTTGGGTTAACAGACCCTTGCAGTTTGCATTTTGTTCACATTAGCTATTAAAACTCCATCTGTCTCATCAGCAACCAATGGCGTTTGTCACAGCTGCCCTCCTCTAGTTCCATCTCTTGCAAAAAGCAATCAATAGTGACAAAGGTCAGTTACCTATAACAACCAATCAGAATTCATCTTTCCTCCACTTGACTGCTGCAGACTGAAATCTGGTTAATAGGAGTCCTGCTATTGTCATGAAAATAAGCAAGGATTTCCAGTTTAGTAAACTATATGGTAAGATTAATGGTAAATAAGAAGAGGGGAAAACTGATGTTACTGCCATTTTTCAATCTTGTCACATTTTCAAACCACATGCTCAGCTGCTGACACCGTGCAACAGACAGAAGGAAACACGAGAGGCCCAGACGTGCTCTCAGCTGGGATAAGATATGACAAAACACCACTTGGCTACTACAAAGGACTAGCTAAATATTCAGCTGAAGGGACCCCGAGGGAAAATAAAAATATCAAATTTTCTCAAAAACAAATGTCTTCCAAAGTCTACAGTGCAATTAAGAAGAGAGGGTTCAATATTGAAGGCACAAGGGACACAAGGTCACTGTAGGGTTTCTGTAGGGCTTGACATACTGTATCATATCAGGCGTCTAAAATGTTCAGTTATAGAAGAACCACGAGTCCTCCTGTATCCTGCTAAAACACATTGGAAGGGATATGGCCAGACAGCTGGTTAGACACATATTGCCTATTTCAGATTGTTGTAGAATGTAATGGGTGAACCCTCCCCGGATTATCTATCAGAAGATGAAATATGATGGGACGATGTGAGTTTTCTTATTGGGAAAGCAATGGGAGCGGCCAGCATTGACTCCTATTTTAATCCCTTTATTTGTTTCAGCGGGAATGGAGGCGGGGAACGCAGTTCCGGCAGCTCCAACACTGAACGTATGCAATGGCAACCGGTGCTGTCGTGTGATTGGAGGGTCTACTGTTGCTGGCTGCTGTGGGATCTATTGTTGCATGCCAATCTATTGTTGCTGGTGGGGGATATTTTGTTACTGGAGGGTCAATTGTTGCTGGAAGGGATCTACTGTTTAGGGGTGTTTTGTTGCTGCCTGCTGGAGAGTCTATTGAAGCTGGCTGTTGGGAGATCTGTTGTTGCTGGGAGGTCAACTGATACTGACTGCGAGGGATCTATTTTTTTTTTTTTTTGTTTTTTTTTTCATCAATACTAAATTCCATGTAAATTACTTAACACTACAAAATTATACTTGACTCTATACGCAATTTTGCACTTTCCGGCTTTAGTAAATAAAAAGTGTACTAAGTGTACTAAATTGTGTACTTAAAAGTGGGGTATACCTGTATTCTCTAAAAGGGGCTTTACCAGAAGCTGGGTAGGTGGTGGAACCAAGGGTCAGTGCTCAGAGATGGGTAGGGGCAGAACCAAGGGTTAGTGCTCGGAGGTGGGATGGGGCGGAAGCAAGGGTCAGTGCTCAGAGGTGGGTAGAGGCGGAAGCAAGGGTCAGTGCTTGGAGATGGGTAGGGGCGGAACCAAGGGTCAGTGCTCAGAGATGGGTAGGGGCAGAACCAAGGGTTAGTGCTCGGAGGTGGGATGGGGCGGAAGCAAGGGTCAGTGCTCAGAGGTGGGTAGAGGCGGAAGCAAGGGTCAGTGCTTGGAGATGGGTAGGGGCGGAACCAAGGGTCAGTGCTCAGAGATGGGTAGGGGCGGAACCAAGGGTCAGTGCTCAGAGATGGGTAGGGGCGGAACCAAGGGTCAGTGCTCGGAGGTGGGTAGGGGCAGACGCAAGGGTCAGTGCTCGGAGGTGGGTAGGGGCAGAACCAAGGGTCAGTGCTCGGAGATGGGTAGGGGCAGAAGCAAGGGTCAGTGCTCAGAGGTGGGTAGGGGCAGAACCAAGGGTCAGTGCTCGGAGATGGGTAGGGGCGGAACCAAGGGTCAGTGCTTGGAGGTGGGTAGGGGCGGAACCAAGGGTCAGTGCTTGGAGATGGGCACAGGCGGAACCAAGGGTCAATGCTTGGAGATGGGTAGGGGCGCAAACAAGGGTCAGTGCTCAGAAGTGGGTAGGGGTGCACTTATTCTCTGAGAAAAAAAGCACTGGCCTGACACATATGTGCAGGGGCAAAATTGTGGGCTTTCACACCTATATGCCAAACATATGGATCGCTGGGCAGCCATTGTTTAGGTGTTGTGCTTTCAGTTCAGGCTACAGATCAGTAGCCAGCGGGACCGGGTTTCAATCACGTGACCATTGTGATAGTAGTCACATGATCACCAATCCTTCTCACACGCCCCCTCGTGCTCCGGACTATTTAAAGGGATGCCTGGGTGGGCAGGAAGAGGTTAATATGACGGCTCCACTGCTGTCATCCTAAAGCTGGCCATACGCTAAGCGAATTTCATCCCATTCCGAATTCCGATTAGTGGATGGCCATGCCGGCCACCTCTTGCCCAACATCCTTTGATTGAAAAGTGAAGGGAGCCAGCTGGAAAATTGTTGGCCAAACAGCGTCTGCATCCAATCAGATGCAGGTACTGTTTAGGTATTCTGACAGCTGGCGGCATCGGCTATCAGAATACAATAGCCACAACAGGAGTTTCTTCCATGGATGGATTTATCTGTTTGATTTCTTTCGTTGAGCCCGCAGACTGAATGAAGGAAATCTGTGGCTGTATGGCTAGTTTGATTCTCCATTTACTACTAAACAAGGATGGAGATGAAAGGGCTGGAATGTGTATTTTGAACTAAGTCAGCAATGGCAGTATCCATACATCAGTCCTGACAGGCTCACTTTAAATAGTCACAGAGTCAAAGGCACACAAGGGCCACCTGTTAGTAAATTCCATTTCATATAGGGCCTTATTTCTCAACATGTCTCTATATGTGTGTTAGATTTGATCCAAACCTGCATCCAGGGCTGGTGCAAGGATTTTTGACACCCTAGGCAAAACCTTATTTTTCTGGCCCCCCTTCTTGGCTCCACCCCTGACTCCACCCCCTCTGATCTGCCCATGTATACCCCACCTTTATAATGAAGCGCCCATCAAATGCAGCCTCACCAGCGCCCATTAAATGCTGCCTGCCTGTGTACATTAATGAATGTTTGCTTGTTTCCATTCAATCAGGAGTCGGGACACAGACACAGTCCTCTGCCGCAGCTGCGCCTCTGACACTATGTGCGAACTGAGAGGCGGCTGATTCTTAGTTGCTTGCTGCAGAGGGAAGAGAGTAGGAACACCAGTGATCGGGCGCCCTAGGCAGCAGTGTGCCCTAGGCGGCTGCCTAGTTTGCCTAGTGGTAGGACCAGCCCTTCCTGCATCCAAATTGGCTGTTTCTAATTGGCTGCTACTGAGCAGTACAGACAGTACTTACAATATGTGTTAGGGCCGTTCACACAGGAACACGGTGCCGTAAAGGTACATTCCTTGCGTTCTTCTCACACCATGTTCAAAATGCACTGCCTGTGCGATCTGCTGCGAATGACAATATATTATTAATGGCATTCAAATGCAGATCGCAGTGCTTTTGTGGACACCAGATCGCATGATACTACAGTACCATGTGATTTGGTGTGGCACATTCAAATGAACGGGCTGTAAAAAAAGTATAGTAGGGGAACGCACAGGAATCACACAGGAATCAAGTCTGAGAATTGTCAGTATTATCCTATAGTAACCAATTTGATTCAGAGCCCATTTACTCTGTTTCATTTTCACACATGTGTTGCAACAAAGTCAAACAAGTGTTCAATGTCTCCATAATAAAAATCGTGTCTGTTCCCACCTCAAAGCTGTAAAATAAAAAAAAAAAGACATCATGTCCATTTTTTGGCATTTTAGTGCATTGGGAGTCCCAAAGACGTCAATGGCAACACATCAAAATGCATAAAACATGCGTTTTGATGCAATGGGAGCAGGTATTAACAAGTCTCGGTCAAAGGTTTCTAACCTTTTTCACTCCAAATTCCAATTTCATATGCAATGAAAACGGTTTTCAACGTGCGTCAATTAACATGTTGATGCATAACAATGCACCTGCCTAATACTACAAAAAAACGCACGCACATATATCTAACTGGGCCTGCAGAGCTCATTCGCACCAGACTCGTTGGGGCTATGCTGACAGCTATTTCCAGTGCAGCCTACATTAATATACAATGGGGTTTATTTACTATAACTGGTGCAGCTCTACATAGAAACAAATCAGCTTTCAGGTTTTATTGCCAAAGCTTAATTGAACAAGATGGATTTGGAAGCCGATTGGCTACTATGCACAGCTGCACCAAGTTCTGAGTGCTCCAGTTTTAGTAAATCCCCCCCAATGTCTTGTTTCCAATGGCGTCAGTTGATATGTTTGAAAGGTATCAGCAGCATTTTTTTATTCTTTTAGCACAGCGGGTTTTGACGCAAACCACTGCATCGCACACTGCTGCAGTGAATAAAACTGTAGTGAAATGTCCCTTGTGACTTGTGTTTTCCTTGAAAAAAAAAGTGCCTGAATTGACCCATCGGCACTGTGACTCCCAGCTGCCGTGGTATCAGTGCAGCTTGCTGGTGTGAATAAGCCCTTATAGTGGACCTTTACTCAAAAGAAACAGTATCGCGCATCCCCCTTGCGTTTCGCGTCTTTACGCATGTGCAGTGGGGAGCCAGCTGTAAGGGCCTATTCACACTGCAATTTTGCTGGGTTTATACCTTGCTAAAATAATAATAATAAATAAATAATAAAATATTTCCCTGACCACAGGTTATTTTTTGAGTCACATGACCGCAGGTGCATGATTGGAGTGAGGCAACCAGTAAATGTACCGGAAAAGCATCAAAAATGTATATGCGTTTTTTAACACATTTTCTCCGGAAGTAGTATAAAAACTCCCTTAATCATTAGAAAGTCGCAGCCTGCGTCACCGCTCTTGTGCGCCCGTGATCTCGGTAAAGAGCAGATGACGTGACTCTTTGCCCATGTGATCAGCTGTATCCAATCACATGTAAACACGGAAGTGCTGTTTATTGTCTCTCCTTGTCTCCCACTGACAGAGCGTGAGGCGAGGAGAGCCGATCAGTGTCATCTCCTCGCAGGGGAGACTGTACAGGTAATCGGGGCACTGATCATCAGTGCAGTCCCAGCAGTGCCCATCAGTGACACAAATCAGTGCCTATCAGTACACCAATCAGTGCCCATCAGTGTTACCAATCAGTGCCCATCAGTACACCAATCAGTGCCCATCAGTGTTACCAATCAGTGACCACCCGTGATGCCAGTCAGTGCTGCCTTTCAATGCTCATCAGTGCATGCTCATCAGTGTTGTCCATCATTGCCCATAAGTGCTGCCTATCAGTGCCCATCAGTGCCACCTATCAGTGCCACCTATCAGTGCCGCATATCAGTGCTCAACAGTGCTGCATATCAGTGCAACCTCTCGGTGCCCATTGGTGCCACCTATCAGTGCCCATTAGTGCCGCATATCAGTGCTCATCAGTGCTACCTATCAGTGCCCATTAGTGCCGCATATCAGTGCTCATCAGTGCCACCTATCAGTGCTCATCAGTGCCACCTATCAGTGCCCATTAGTGCTGTATATCAGTGCCGCATATCAGTGCTCATCAGTGCCGCATATCAGTGCCCATCAGTGGGGCATATTAGTGCCTCCTCATCAGAGCCACCTAATCAGTGCCCTTCAGTGCCGCCTCATCAGCATAGCCTATCAGTGCCTATTAGTGTCGCCTCATCAGCGCACATCAGTGAAGTATAAAAAATACTTATTTACGAAATTTTCTGACAGAAAATAAAAACTTTTTTTATATACAAATTTGTTTTTTTTCAGCAAAAAATTAAAAACCCAGCATTGATTAAATACCACCAAATGAAAGCTCTATTTGTGGAAAGAAAATAATAAAAATGTCATTTGAGTACAGCGTTGTGTGACCGCGCAATTGTCATTCAAACTGTGACAGCGCTGAAAGCTGCAAATTGGCCTGGGCAGGAAGGTGGGGGGTAAAAGTGCCAGGTATTGAAGGGGTTAAACATGTGTTCTACATTTTCAAGTGCAAGGTTATTTTATACCAAAAATGATATTCACGCATCGATCGCAGCGTCACCGAGCTATAGATTTGGCTTTGATTACCAGATGCCACCTAGAAATGTACAGTAACCACGTTGCGATTATTAATCTCTGGCTTGTAGCGTTCCATCTATTAAAGCTTCATCCAGATGTAGAAAGTCTCTGTGTTCTGTTTCATTCTTCCTCCCCCTCGCTATGAGTCACCGATCTTTTTTTAAAATTCTTTTCTGTTCTTTCTGAGTAATTTTCAGCCTGTTCTCCTCTACCACCCCCCCATCTCCCTCGTTACCTGTGTCTGGCCAGACGCACTATTTCCTGTCCATAGCACTGCTTGTACCCACCTCTTATCTGATGACCTACCTATGTGCTCCCTATAAGCTGCTTCTGAACATCACCATGGACTTGGAGACTCCACTGGATCTCCTCTGCGTTCCTCCCATCCCATCCAAGCACACGCTCAACCACCTAACCATCAACAGTCAATGACACAACAAGCATCTGTTACAAGTAACAACAAAAAAAAAAAAAAATTAAATTTTTAAATTTTTACGAACCTTCAAAGTCAGAAATAATACCTTCCAGGTGCGCGTTCACCGTAGGATCCGACATTTTCGGGGACCGTCCACTATTCCAGATTGTGTCCGGATCCCAGCAGTGATTTCCTCGTCCTCCCCCCCCCCCCCCCTCTAAACAACAAATCCCAAATTTGGAAAAAAAATGGGCTCACATCAGAAGCTGCCGCCAAGAAGGGGGAAGGAGAAGAAGAAGGGAGGAGAGGGGGGGGAGAAGGATTCTCCTGTTATGACTGAGATTCTCAACTCTTTCCCTTTATTGCATGTGGGGTTTTGTGTCTCACTCTCTCCCTAACTTGAGCAGAGAAACACAGCCCCTAAAAGCTGATTTGAATCAATGGTGCAAGGGCAGCCCTGTGGCTCCGCCCCCCTGACACACACACACACACACACACACACACACGAGCGCGCACAGCTCACATTCCCCAGGCTGCACCGAGCAACCCTTTCTGTCAACCCTCTGTAATCCTTTAAATGTCACAAATCTGGCTATTAATGGGTTAATCTTCATGGTTTGTACGGCAAGATGCAAAGCAGATTTGCAATATTACGGGATGGCGAAAAAATAAAATGTATTTTCCTTTAAAACTGTTATTTACGTCATTACCGCTGCCGAGCCCCGCAGCAGTATGATTTGCACGGATGGCAGCATTTTAAAGGGGAAGAAAAAAAAATATGAAATCCCTGTCCCTGCATTGCACGGGTTGAACCGGTATTGAACATTAAAACAAAAATGTTTGAAAAATGTATATTTATATAGACACCATAGTATTGAGACACCTGCCTTCACACGCACATGAACTCTAATGCATCCTAGTCTTAGTCCATAAGGTTGAATATTGAGTTGGTCCACCCTTTGCAGATATAACAGCTTCAGCTCTTCTGGGAAGGCTGTCCATAAGGTTTAGGAGTGTGTCTATGGGAATGTTTAACTATTCTTCCAGAAGCGGTGAGGCACTGATGTTGGACGAGAAGATCTGGCCACTCTAATTCATCCCAAAGGTGTTCTAGCGAGTTTGAGGTCAGGACTCTGTGCAGGCCAGTCAAGTTCCTCCACCATAAACTCATTCATCCTTGTCTTTATAGACTTTGCTTTGTGTACTGGTGCGCAGTCATGTTGGAACAGGAAGGGGCCATCCCCAAACTGTTCCCACAAAGTTGGGAGCATGAAATTGTCCAAAATGTCTCGGTATGTTGATGCCTTAAGAGTTCACTTCACTTGCGCTAAGGGGCCAAGCCCAACCCCTGATAAACAACTCCATACTATAATCCCCCCTCTGCCAAATAATTTGGACCGGTCCACAAAGCATTGTGGACCGGTCCAAATCATTTGGTTGAGATGGGATTATGGTGTGGGATCATTTTCCAGAGGTTGGGCTTGGCCCCTTAGTTCAAGTGAAGTGAACGCTTAAGGCATCAGCATACCAAGACATTTTGGACAATTTCATGCTCCCAACTTTGTGGGAACAGTTTGGGGATGGCTGCTTCCTATTCCAACATGACTGCGCACCAGTGCACAAAGCAAGGTCCATATAGACAAGGATGAATGAGTTTATGGTGGAGGATCTTGACTGGCTTGTACGGAGTCCTGACCTAAACCCGATAGAACACCTCTGGGATAAATTAGAGTGGAAACTGCAAGCCAGGCCTTCTTGTTAATGAATGACTTGTATAGTGCTACCTATGTGAACTGAACCTGAGTGCTTTTGCCACCAGTATTCATCTGTGGTATAGCATGGTCCATTACCCTGTGGGTTCCTGATGTGCTTACAAACACATATTTGGCCAATTTTTTCAACAGGATCTAATTAACCTACCAGCATGTCTTTGGAGTGTGGGAGGAAACTGGAGTACCTGGAGGAAACCCACACAGGCACAGGGAGAACATGCAAACTCCAGGCAGGTGGTGCTGTGGTTGGGATTTGAACCAGCAACCCGATTGCTGCTAAGTGAAAGTGCTACCCACTACACCACTGTGCTGCCCTATGTTGGCCAACATCAGTGCCTGACCTCACAAATGCACTTGGAAGAATAGTCAAACATTCCCATAGACACACTCCTATACCTTGTGGACAGCCTTACCAGAAGAGTTGAAGCTGTTATATCTGCAAAGGGTGGGCCAACTCAATATTGAATCCTACGGACTAAAACTGGGATGCCGTTAAAGTTCATGTGCGTGTAAAGGCAGATGTCCCAATACTTTTGGTAATATAGTGTATATATGATTAATAAAAAGGGGGGTGCCGTGAAACCTATTTTTAAGTTAAATGAAGATTATTTCCTAAAAATGAGGCAGGCCTTGCCACAAATACCACATGTCATAATAAACAATCAAGGACTAGGACACCATTGCAGTGTCTCCAAAAAGAACAAATAGCTTGGATTCTAGTGCTCTGTTCTTCTACAACAGAACAGTAAATGATACTAAGTGAGGCTCAGGGCCTTTTGTATTTATGTCTATGTAGTATTGTCTGTTGAATGACATTTACCGTATTTATCAGCGTAGAATACACGCCGGCGTATAACACGCACCCCAAGTTTAGGAGGGAATTTAAAAGAAAAAACTTTTAGGAGGGAAGTTTAAGGAAAAAAACTTACATTCAAATGCCCATCATTGCAGCCTTGTCAGTGTCATTTGCAGCCTGGTCAGTGTCTTTGCTGTTTAAAAATGGTGCTGCCGAGATACAGAGGGGATGTCCTGTGTATCTCGGCGGTGCTCGGTAGTTCTCTGCCGTTCTCGGCGGCTTTCGGGTATATTCGGCCGCACTCAGCTGTTCTCTGCTATTTTCGCCCGTTCTCGGCTATTTTCGGCCACACTCGGCCGTTCTCGGCGGCTTTTTCTAATTTCCGAAAGCCGACGAGAACGGCCGCAAATACCCAAAAGCCGCAGAGAATGTCAGAAAAGGTTCGAAACGGCGGGGGATCGGCGTAAAACGCGCACCCCCGATTTTCCCCTGATTTTAAGGGGTAAACGTGCATGTTATATGCCGATAAATACGGGTAGTTGACTAAAGGGCTGTCATTTATTTTCTTTGCAATAAAATGCTCATTTAATAAAATGCTCTTTTCAGCTATTTTTGCATCTAATGCCTGCATGTATGCAGTCCATCTAGGGTTAGGGATACCCAGACACAAGGTTCAAAACACGGACTGTCTGGGTGAATCCTGGACAGGTGGCAACCCTAAGTCCAGCAGTGGTTGCAATGGACTTCTTCACCTCCTGATGTTATGAAATGAGAAAGAGGGCTACCAATGGGGCAGCGCAGCTATACTGCCGGCATTGCGGGTGGTTTTAACCCTTTCTCGGCCACCAGCGGGGGGTAAAAGCGGCCGAATAACGCAGCGAAATTGACGGTAAAGCGCCGTAAAGGGTTTTTAGCAGCGGTTTACCACCGGCGCCCCAGGGGTCTAAGTGATCTGGATTCAGACAAGTACACACTATAGAGGGATAAGCTTTCATATTTCATGTCTGAGTTTTATTACCACTTTAGGAGATGCTCCATAGTTTTGCTATGTCACCAGCCATGATCTGCTTGCAGAAGCACAGAGACCCAGTGATGACATCACTAGGTCTAAAATAAGGTAAGTAATACAAATGGAAAGGTTTCACTTAATATTTTCCTTGCCATGCTGCTATGGGGGGGGGGGGGGGAGAAAAAAAAACATGGAAGAGAAAATATAATCAGATTAAACGTCAGCTTTATAGGGATGGTTAGCAAGGAAGAGACTCAATGTGGGGATAGATAATAGATTGTAGCTGCACATAATTTATGAATCAGATGGCGTGACGCAGAAATGACCATCCTAGGATGACGCAGGAATGATGACCTGGAGGCTTCACCCCTCCTCCCCTAATTCTCATGTAAGGGATGGTAGGATGCCAGTCCTATTATCTCTTTAAAAGAAAGAAGGGAAAGGATCAGGGATGGAATCCGCTGTCACACTCTTGTAAGAAATGCATATTTTTAGCACTGCAGAAAGACGAATAATGTACTGAATAATAGGAAACAAATTTCTGAGTTTTGTCTTCACCGCAATGATCTAATCCGCATATTTCTGTTACACTGCTGTCATTGATTTTTTCTCTCTATTTCCATGAGCTGTGCCATCTCCTTCCTCAGTACTGGGAGGCGGGTGATTCAGCAGCTGACGGGTTACAGTCACGACGTCACCATATCCTGGAAATGGATTGATAGGCAGCAGGAACTCCTAAAATATCAAGTAAGAGGAAAAGCCAGCTGTCAACAGGAAGCCAGCCACACACCGGGGGGTACCGGCTCGGACATATGTTCACTCTGCCTATTATTGGGGGCATTCGAATGCAGCATTCTCACATCTGCCCCTGTCACATTATCTAGATCAGCCTTTCTCAACCTTTTCAACACAGAGGAACCCTTGAAATAGTTCTCTGGTCTTGAGGAACCCCTGCTAAAAATGAGAGATCTGCAACTCATGATACATTAGTGTGATGGTCAGTGGGAAGAATGGTCCTTACACTTGCGGTCATTGAGAAGATTTACCTTCTTACGGATAGTTAAAAAGGTCAATGGTGTCAGTGGGAACTTATCTGAGAGGCAGAAATTGCCCAATGCTGAAGGAACCCCTAGCAACCTCTGGAGGAACCCTAGGTTTCTATGGAACCCTTGTTGAGAATCACTGATCTAGATGGTCAATTCCTTAAAAGTTTCATTTCCTGCATAATTAACTGTGTAAATCATCATTTTTTTTCTACTGTCGGATATAAAATCGTTCAATGGACTACTGTACATATTCAATGTCTTACAGATCCTGCTGTCGGGACACAGCAGTGGGGATTCCCCCATCCACCTTGTTGCGCGCTGAATGAAAATAAATAAAAACCAGTCTATGGCCATCCTAATGCCGCGTACACACGGTCGGAATTTCAGCCAGCAAAAGACCGATGAGAGATTTTCGTCGGAAAATGCGACTGTGTATGCTCCATCGGAATTTTGCTAGCCGAATTTCCGCCAGCAAAAGATTGAGAGCAGGTTCTCAATTTTTCCAATGGAAAAAGTCTCTATTGGAAATTCAAATCATGTGTATGTAATTTCGACGCGCAAAAATTCACGCGTGCTCAGATTCAACTACGAGATGGAAGCTATTGGCTACTGGCTATTGAACTTCCTTTTTCTAGTCCCATCGTACATGTTGTACGTCACTGCGTTTTTGGCGGTCGGAATTTGGTGTGACCGTTTGTAGGCAAGACAGCTTCAGCGAATTCCCGTCGGGAAAACCATCCGAGCTTTTCCCGACCAAAATTCTGATCGTGTGTACGCAGCATTAGGCTTAAAAAATGTCAATTCCCATGGCAAAAAAAAATAATTCTCATATAGAGCATATTTGTACAGGTGTTTAGGAGTGTTAGGCGCATGTAATGTTTTTTTCTGCGAGAAAACTCTCAAAAAACGCAAACTAGAAGGATCTTTTTTGTCTGTAGGTAGGGTGCAGAGTGGCACAGC
Source organism: Lithobates pipiens (assembly GCF_037356315.1). Lineage (NCBI taxonomy): Eukaryota > Metazoa > Chordata > Amphibia > Anura > Ranidae > Lithobates > Lithobates pipiens. The sequence goes on along the minus strand of NW_027507789.1, from coordinate 57,267,577 downwards.
AGCAATAATTCACACAGTCAGGTGCAATGAAAAACTTGTATTGAAGTAATGCAGCAACAGTCACAACAAACCCGGTGGCAAGGCTGCCCAATCGGGTGCGCTCATGGTTTTCTGCAACATGAAGAGAGCAGGTTTCAGCCAGACTGGCAGCATCTGTTAAGAGAGCAGAATGTGGCATGGCTGTCATCAGTGGCGTTAGCAGGTGGGGGGCTGACAGTGGCTGAAGCCCTGAGTGGATCCCCAAAAAGCCCTGGGTCTCGGGTGGCCACAGTTCTATTATTAGCCCCAAGTGCTGAGGCCGAGCGGGGACTAATCTGATACCGAGCGCGGCCAAGTGTAATAGCAGGTCCCGCCTTCTGGAGCCTGCATCGCTGATGGACGTCCCACTGGTCCAATGCCAGGACCGCGGGGCATGTGACGTCCATCATAGGTGCTGCAGGCTCCAGAAGGCGGGAATTACAATGCGGCCACCGCGCCACTGTCAGAGGATCCCGACCCCACTCGGTGCTCGAGCAGACAGCTCTCCTCTCCTCATCATGGCTCTGGCTGCCTGGAGTCTACTATAATGTGTGATGGACACGCCGCTGAGCTGCAGGACACCTGAAGTCTGGTCAGGTAGGTCAGTGTATGTCGTGTAGGTCAGTGTATGTCGTGTAGGTCAGTGTGTGTCAGGTAGGTCAGTGTGTGTCAGGTAGGTCCGTGTATGTCAGTGAAGGTCAGTGTCAAGTAGGTCAGCGCGTGTCAGGTAGATAACCCCCCCCCCCCCCCCGGTGCTGGGCACGGACTTCGGACTGAAGCCCCTGTTTTTTTTTACACCTAGCAACGCCCCCGAGTTGTCATGTGCCCGAGCGGGATGTTGCCCAGAGAAGTTGCGACAATACACTTTCCCTCCTTGTCAGGAACCTTTCCCTACCACTAGTATTGGCCGTAACATACTTTCTCTATTCTACCCACTTGCATAAAAGGTACCAAACCTGGGTGCCAGGGCCTTAATCACTTCCCTGACGGGTAGGGTTGCTACCTCATCCCTTTAAACCCGAACACATATGAATTTCACATGTTTTGAGGCTGATGTGGAATGGCACTGAACCTCACATGTGTGGTTTGAATGCCGTTTATATATGCGGGCACCAGAGCTTTTTTTCAGCAGGAACGTGGGGGAACGCAGTTCTGGCACCTCCAGCACTAGGGGTCTATTGTTGCCGAGGTCTACTGTTTCTGGTGGGGGATCTATTGTTGCTAAGGGGGGGTCTTATATTGCTGGGGGTCAGTTGTTGCTGGGAGAGATCTACTGTTGAGGGAGGGGTCTGTTGTTGCTGGCTGACAAAGTCTATTGATGCTGGCTGTGAGGGGGGATCTATGGTTACTGGCTGCAGGGGATCTATTTTAGTGCTCTTCTTGTTATCATTACCAAATTTCATAAAAATTCCATACAAATTGCAAAATGATATCTGGTTCTGTATTCTCTAAAAAAGGCAGTACTGGGAGATGAGTAGGGGGTGAAACCAAGGAATGGTGCTCATAGGTGGGTAGGGACAGAGAAAAGAGGTAACTCAGAAAGGGGGAGTTCCTGCACCTATTCTCTAAGAAAAAAATCCCTAGCGGGCACGATCTACGTATGCGTTCACTTCTGCATGCAAGCATGAGGGGATGGGGGCGTTTTAAAAAAAAATGATTTTGGTTTCTTTTGTTTTACACTTTCCCTTTCATTTTTTTATTTTTATTACTTTTATTCATAGTTACATAGTTAGACAGGTTGAAAAAAGTCCATCCAGTTCAACCACAAAAAAAAATATATATATATATATATATATATATATATATATATATATATATATATATATATATATAAAATAAATATCATACCAGCCCATATACCCACAGTTGATCCAGAGCAAGGCAAAAAACCCCAGCAGAGCATGATCCAATTTCCAATTTGCTAAAGCAGGGGAAAAAATTCCTTCCTGATCCCCCGAGAGGCAATCGGATTTTCCCCGGATCAACTTTACCTATAAATGTTAGTACCCAGTTATATTATGGAATATAAACATCCCTTGTAATAGGAACAAGGCATGACAGGTCCTCTTTACAGAAGGATCTGGGCTCTACATCTCTCCTCTATGCTGGAAAGCCTGAGAAAAAAAAATCGATCTCAGGTTTTCCAGCAAAAAATAAACAAAATGGCAGTGTTTACAACTGTAGGCGCTGGAATTGACGCCATGATGTCACGTCTGGCCTCCGAGGGTCATAGAGATGGCTGAGCACCATCTGGGCCACGACCAGCTCTATGGTAAACCGCCACCACCAGCATATTCACTGTTCCGGCTCCCTGATCAGATGGGCAAGCCCAGAAAAGCACCAGAGCATGGGCTTCCCCTCCCAACACCTGTAAAAGCGATAAAGCAGCTAAACTGCTGCTATGATGGCTTTACTTTGCAGGGAATCCCCGACTGAAAAAAGATATCTAAATGATGCCTGAAGCTGCAACCATCATCCAGATATATCAACTCAAAGTCCAGGAGGTCATATGACGTCCTTGGGTGGGAAGTGGTTAATAGGCTCTGTCTGACTCAAGATGGCTGCCAGTCACATGGGGCAGCAGCATCAAATCAAATATCTTCCTCAGTGACTCAGGAAAGCATTATGGAACTATGTTCGGGTTGACTTTCTCATCAGCTGTGGGCGAGCACCACCTTCAGAGGAGAAGCCTCAAAATGCTGAGCTTAAGATATGTCTCTAAAGATCCTAATGTGCATAAGAACACACAGGGGGCACAAACACCTAGTGTATTACCCGAGATTTACTATAAAAGAAAAAAACAACTAGCCAATTGAATACTCACAATGGACAGCAGTAACATGCATAACAAAAATCTCTGATGGTCAACCAGTGTGGCAAAGAGTGACCAGACTGTTAGGGATCTCAACGTGTTTCGTGGACGCATCCCCTTCCTCAGTTCCACTGAAGCATTGTTCCAGAGGACATATAGGCCACACACATTGTCCTGGTCTGGTGATTACCCGTTTGATCGCTAGAGTAGTTGATTATCCCAATGTGCATGAACACATAGGATATGACACTGATCTGCTTCTACAAGCAAAACACAAAACACCTGAAGAAGCAATGTTTTCTAAGACCAGTTTGCATGGACCCTCAGGCAGAGAAGGTAGGAAGAGGTAGACCAGAGCCAGTTCCTACAGACACCCATCACAGTTTGCATAACAGAGAGCCATGACTTTCGGGGACCTACTATTTAAGTTAAGTGGCGCTTTACAAAGTTGTTGTTTTTTTGTTTATTTTGTGTATGTTTTATTTATTCCTAAACTACAGTCCTTACATTTTGTTTGTTTGGACTGGTTCACATTTTTATTTGCATTTTGCAATCCATAAAAACTCATGTCTCATAAAAATACACTGATCCCAATGAGGCCGTTCACATATGCTTGTTACGCTTCATCGTAAAATAGGTCATGTCTGATTTTTTGCGCATATCATGTGCTGTGATTTCCAGTACAATAAAAAAAAATGCATGTACAATGCATGTTAAAAAAATGGACAGAAGCTGATGCAGACAGGTGTGAACCCGGCCTTGGATATAATGTGACCAGTTTATTGTTAACAGGCAGTGCCACTTTTTTTTTAAATCCTTATTTTTAGAGCAGTATTAAACCTAAAACCCAAAACCAAAAATGTAAAATATTGCAGCTTGCCAATCCTTAGATGTGGCGATTGCATTCGTTTTCCTTTTTTTCCTTTTTTCCTCCGTTCTCACCTAGTAATTTGGCCAGTAACACACCTCCCATATTGGTGAGACACAACTCTGGAGGAATGAGCATAGCAGAAACACCAGACAGAAACATTGCCAGTCGGGGGGGAGGGGGGCGGGTTAAATGTATTAGCAGATTTCGATACATAACAAAATGTTACAGTGTTTTTTTTTCCTTTTGGGATAAAGGTTTTATATGAATAAACAAAAGTTGATTATTTTAACCACCCCTGCCAGTGTTAAGTGGTTTGTCTCATCCATGTAAACTGCTATATTCTGCTGGAGAGCTTGAGCTTGTGAAAAATAACAGACTTGCTGGCTGGATGGAAATAGAAAGAAAGCCTAAAAAAAACAAAAATAACAAATACAGCCATCACTGGCCGTATACTATACGGTTTTCTTGTACAGCTTTCCTTTAGATGTACCAGTACCATATAATATGAGGCGAGATCTAAACACTTTCAAATTGTATGCAATCAGACAGGCCCTTGCACTACATAGTTGAAGGTAAATCTAAAGAAAATTGAACAAGAAAATTGTAGAATGTATAGCCAGCTTAAGAATTCATGATACGCCAGAGCCCACGTACACACGGTCGGAGATTTTGGCAACCAAATCCGTCGGATTTTGCCCGTCGGATTTAGTCCGACGGATTGTGTCCGAAACTGTTGCATACACACGGTCGGGCCAAGTTGGCGAAAAATCCGATCTTTCAGAACGTGATGACGTAATTTAGTTACGATGGGACTACATTCAGGCTAGTAGCCAATAGCTTTGATGCAGGAATTTGATCTGAGCATGCGTGGCACTTGGTCCGATCAAAATCCTCTACACATGATCGGATTAGGTCCGTCCGGCCCAGTTGGTCAGGAAATATTTCCAACATGTTGGAAAATTGGGTCAGATGGAGATTCGGACGGAATCAGTCCGATGCATACCACACACAGTCGGATTATCTGACGACACGGTCCGATAAGAGTAATTCCGACAGATTCTCCGACCGTGTGTACAAGGGCAGAGACAGAATTCCATAACCTGATAAGACAGAGCCTTTGGAGTTTGGTGTGTATTGCTAGGGAGTTTTTTTTTTTCTTGGGATGGTGCATGTGATCAGCACAGGGCCAATCAGCACTTTCCAGACAGAGGGTCAGGGGCCCTGCAGCCTCATAGGACAGTCAGAGGAGAATAAAAAATAAAAACTCCTCCTACGAGCTTTAACCTCCCTGGCAGTATGATTAATTCTGGTTTTAGGTGCTGAAAGCGGTACAATTATTTTGCATGGAAATTTGGCGTTTTATTTTGTAGTCCTGTAATTCTTAGGAATAACTCTCTTAAATCTGTTCAAACCAGAGTTTAGCAGACATCCCGGGTATGATAAAGTTTATAATATAATAAATAATAATAAAAATTATTCAATAATGTAATCAAATCCAAAAAGAATTGTCGCTGTCATTAGATTTAGTGTTTGATGACGAATTTCCCCACAAATCGCTATCGCTCAATTCTGCAAGTGATTATAATTTATTATTGCTGTTTTCTAGCTGGTCTAAAATCACTTTTGACATAAAGGGACACTTTTTGGTTGCTATGGACAATCTCCAAATTCCAGGCAGAAAAAACAGCATTTATAATATAAAAGTGCATGCAGGGCACTGGACAAACCACTAGGGACAAAGGGGGTGTGTAATTTTTTTATACAGTACTGTAATCTGTAAGATTAAAGTACTGTGTGTGTTTTGTGTGTTTTTACTTTTTTGAATTTGGCGCCGATCTCCGCTCCCGTGCGCCGTAACGTCGCAGGGAACGGAGCTCGGCGGCATTCCGGCACTGTGTGAATCGAGCGGAGGACAGCTCGATCACACAGCGCGGAGGACATCGCTGGATCCAGGGGACAAGGTAAGTAACTTCTCCCTGTGTGCTCCCTGTATCCAGCGATGCGATCCCGAGTCTCGCTCGGGGGTTACCACTTATGGTACTAAAATCCCAACCCGAGCCAGACTCGGGATTACCGCTAGGGAGGTTAAGCAGACACTGATAGAAATCACAAGACTGCTATATACCGCTGATGAGAAAAGGTATTTAGCAGTTTTCCAAAAATAATTGCATTTCCATGTTCTGTACTGTGGGAGACCATATATAATGAATGCAGGGTTATCAGTTTAGTAGCACTGTAATACTGCTTTAAAGCAGAGCTCCACCCACCCTCCAATGCCACGTTTTGACAGATACCCGCTCCCACTGATTTTTATCTTTCTTGCATGTCCCCCTCGGATTCACAGCGACTTCACTTTCAAGTGCACTTGCAGTGCAAAGTGGATTTGCCTTTAGTAAATAACCCCCAATATTTTGTAATTTTTGCTATAATAAATATCCCCTTTTTAAAAAAAAAATAAAAAATCTAACTTTTTCTCAGTTTAGGCCGATATGTATTCTTCTACATATGTTTGGTAAAAAAAAAAGAAATCGCAAAAAGCATATATAGATTGGTTTGCGCAAAAGTTATAGTGTCTACAAAATAGGGGATAGATTTATAGCATTTTTTTTTTTTTTTACTAGTAATAGCAGCGATCTGTGATTTTTATCAGGACTGCGACATTATGGCGGACACTTTTGACACATTTTTGGGACCATTGGCATTTATACAGAGATCAGTGCTATAAAAATGCATTGATTACTGTGTAAATGACACTGGCAGGGAAGTGGTTAAACACTAGGGGGCGATCAAGGGGTTAAGTGTGTCCTAATGAATGATTCTAACTGTGGGGGGGATGGGCTACCACTGACATGACAGTGATCACTGCTTCCGATGACAGGGAGCAGTAGATCCCTGTCATGTCACTAGGCAGAATGGGGAAATGCCTTGTTTACATAGGCATCTCACCGTTCTGCGGCTCCGTGACACGATCGCGGGACACTGGCGGACATCGAGTTTGCGGGACCCGCGGGCATGGTCACGCTGTACGCAGCAGGCGCACGCACCCACTAGCCCCGCCAATTAAAGGGGCCGTACTGGTACACCCATTTGCCCACCGCTGCCATTGTGCCAACGTATATCGTTTAAGTGATTCATTTCAGGACTCTTGTTTTTCCAGGCTTTGTTATACTGGTTTGTTTCAAGTTTTTTGTCATTTTGTATCAATTGTTTACACACATTTGGTATTTGTCTATGAACTTATACACTTAGATTTGACAATGCACTTTACACTTAATACCACATTTGCAGCTGCTGACTAATTATTTTTTTTTGGGGGGGCGGGTGACTCCTCTTTAAGGCCTACCTAATGTATCTAAAACCTACACAGTTTGATAAACACCTCCTTAAAGTAGACCCACTGACCCAATCTGCAGAGTATTAGGAAAGTTGCTTTTTCCACCAGTCTCCACCCTATTTCTTCCTTGTGTAAGTTACATTTGGGTCACCACCATAATGCTCTATAATTGTGCGCAATGCCCAAGTCTATAATGAGTCATATCCACAGAAAGATATTTGATGTCGCGAGAGTACATTCGAAATACCTGATATACTCACTCTTTTCCTTAGACACTACTTTTATTGGCTCCTGTATGTACCTGCAACATAAGCCTTAGCCCTTGTACACACGGTCGGACATTCCGACAGAAAATGTCTGATTGGACCGTGTTGTCGGATAATCCGACTGTGTGTGGGCTCCATCGGACTGTTTCCGTCGGAATATCTGACAGACAAAGTTTTAGAACCGGGGCTATAAAACTTTCCGACAACATGATCCGATCGGACTTTGTCCGATTGTGTGTAGAGAATTCCGATCGGACAAAGTGCCACGCATGCTCAGATCAAATTCCTAGACCAAAGCTATTGGCTACTAGCCTGAACGTAGTCCCATCGTAACGAAATAACGTTATCACATTACGTACGATCGGATTTTCCGACAACTTTGTCCAACCATGTGTATGCAACACAAGTTTCAGACAAAATCCGTCAGACAAAATCTGACGGATTTTGTTGTCGGAATGTCCGACCGTGGGTACAAGGGCTAAGTGTCTACATTAATCATTTAACTGAATATGTTATTTGGTTTATTTGAATAATGGCTATTGCATACTGTTTTTTTTTCCCCAGTAAACACATTGGACAGGAACATTTAAAGCCCTAAATGTCTATGGGAACCTTAGAACTTTATCGGGTACGGAGCCTCTAGCTGATTATTTGATGTTGAGAAAAAAGATTTTGTATGATCTCATGTGGTTATACTATACTGAACTTGTCAATCTGTGATACAAACTTTCCATGTATCAATCTTTTTAGAAATTTTGTATTATTAAATTTATATAAATGTTATACTTCTTTTGTGTGCATACCCAATTTTGGAGTCATCACCTTTCAAAGTCCCGCCAGAGGGTTTTTGTTTTGGTATTTGTATGCTTTAATAGGGATGTGGGTGATTTCTCCAATTCCACACTAGAATTGAGCTATTCTATATACAATTCTAGTGTGGAATTGGATACATAGGTCTGTGAATATCAGAGTTTTACAATACATAGAGCATTTTAAAACTATTCACAGACCTGTCTAGGCATGATGGGAATTGTAGTTTCTGAACAACTGGAGGGCCATAGTTTGAAGACCTCTGTTCTATAGTATTGTTCACAGTTAATTAAAAGTATTAACGTACATCAAGCCAACGTGTTTCGGGGGAAAGGACTCCCCCCTTCTTCAGGACTGTTGCTGTGTACTTTTGGATGGTAAAGGTTCCCATGATGGTTACATTAATCATAAGATTCCAAGGAAGCAGGGTGGTGGGGTCCTGGCTATAGTTGCAGAGGTAGCTTCCTTCCTATCCAAAGTCTACATGCTGAAAAGATGACCTAAGGCCATACAGGGAGGGTAGCAGCCCAAACCCCGAGAGAATCCATCAAAACCATCCACCATTGGGCACAACCGACTCGAAGGGATTTCCTCCTATCTGCCCATACAAACACCCACCCGTGACCAGTGACTGATCCAGTCAATCCAATTCGGTTTCCAATGTCCAATTTATCATTGGGAAACTACTCTAATTATTAGTTACATGGATACTCAAATCTAAATCTGCCCATGCTGATGTAATAGCACTTAGAAGAAGTTCTCACCAGACCCTCTATATCCTGAAACAATGTAATTGTTTTCCAGTGCCTAGACCCTTCCTTCTACTGGCTTCATGGTCTGGCTTAGGCACAGGTCTAGCCGGAGGGTGAGCGTTCCAACTCCCTTTACTAGCAAACTGGAATACTCTGACCCTTGGCTGTACATGAAGAAAAAGGTACTTTAATATATAAAGGGTTATTTCATCTTTAAGGCTATGTTTATTATGAACTGCCTGTCCCCTCGTTGAGATATTGAGGATTTTACCAGCTGCTGGCTAAGGTATTTCCGCCTCTCTCTTCATGTCTCAAGCAGACCAGCTGGAAAATACACACTGTTTCTTCACATTGTGGCAGCTATTATGATGGATTTAGTAGCTGTGAACTGGACACTGCCATTGTAGGACACCTTTGGACACAAGCTGCAGATGACGAGAGTTAAAGTACATGTAAACCCTTACCAAATAATATTTAGTTTGCTTCAGCACTGTATATTAAACCCTTGCCATGGCTTTATATGTTATTTACCATATATACATGCTTACAGAAGGTATTCTATGGTTATTCATATGGGATTTCAGTAATGCTACAAGTTGAGTTTTTTTTACCAGTTACATTGGACACCATGATATGGTCATCTTCTACATTTTGGCTTCTTTTTGCTTCCACCTTTATTAAGGAAAATGGAATATACACTTGACGCAATGAAGCATCAAATCTTGGAGTAAAAAAATAATAAGCACTACTTTGGGTGGATGGGGTCAGGGTTCTCTACCAACCCTGGATGCCTGGGCCTACAACCACACTCTCTAATGTTTCAATGATGTTGGCAGTGTCATATTTATACTTACTGTCCCCTTCTAATTGTCTTGTTCTGCCATTCCTACTTTCTGCTGTTTACATGATGAAGAAGACAACACCATTTAGCATAAGGTATATAGACATAGGACATATCTCTGTCATGCTGCCAGTTAAGTCAACAACAAAGAATGAATACATAACTAAGGATTGATAAAACCAATGTAGCACCCTCCTAGGTAGGTGCTAGAAGAGAGTATTGTTTTTGATCTTTCTGCTTACCAGGAAGATGGTCAGGAAAAACTCTCTGCCTATCAGGGAGCAGGATCTATTGGTTAGGTCTGCTCATTGTACTCAGGTTCTGACTGCCCCTCACTGGTCCAATAGAGAGGCATATTGGACAGCGGGAGGGGACCTGACATGTGTGTGCAAAAATTTTGTTACAGCCCTGGCAATTGGCAGAAAGAAAGTTCTGCATTGCATTGTGGGATACTGCATTAAAAGCCAGAGTACATGTGCTCAGGGTGAGTTGAGCCAGGGAACAGTGCCCAGGAGGGAGAGGGGCGGCTGCCCTCTCCTCCACGGAGGGGGCCGTGCAGCCCTGAATGGTTGTCCCAGGGGCCTAGAAAGAGATAAGCTGAACCCAGAGGTCCTGCAGAGCTGACTGGAAAGGAGACACCAGGAAGGATCTGAGTCTGCCTACTGTGAGTACAGATCTGTGTCTTTGCGGCCTGTCGAGTGAGGGTCTCCCCTTCAGCTTGAAGGTTCAATGGATGGGTGTCAGTAAAGAAGATGCTAGAGAGTGTCCTGAAGATAACTTAGTGCATTAATTCTGCTGCTAGTGAGGGCAAGAAGACTTAACCCTTAACTTAAAGATACATGTGGCTGTATGGTTAAAGAGGAGGTCCGTTTAAAAAAAAAAAAAAAAAGTCAGCAGCTGCAAACACTGCAGCTGCTGACTTAATAAACACACTCACCTGTCCAGGGCGCCCGCGATGTCGGCCGCCCGAGGCCGACCCGTCCCTCGGCTCTCGGGTCTCGGCGCCGCCATTCCCTCTAAGGGAAACAGGCAGTGGAGCTTTATGGCTTCACTGCCCGTTTCCTACTGCGCATGCGCGAGTCCCGCAGCTACTGCGCATGCGCGAGTCCCGCAGCGCTTTCTGAATGGGATGCGCTGTGTTCTGGAACACACAGTTCCCAGAACACAGCGCGACCTATTACCCAGAAGATGCCGCGACGAAGAGAGAAGACAGAAGATCTCCGCGGAGGAGGAAGAGGAAGATTAGGAGAAAGTGCCTAGCAACAGGCATTTCTAGTAAGTAAAAAAAAAATTTTTTTTCATTTTATTTTTTTTATATTTTTTTGTAATTTTTAATATTTTTTTGTTTTCAGGGTGGCCCTCCACTTTAACCACTACAGATCCGCGCTATTGCCAAATGACGGCAACAGCGCGGACCTACATTTCCGGGACTACGTCTATTGACGTCGTCCCGGATACGAGCGGCCTGCGCGCCCCCTGAGGGGCGCGCGCGGCGCGCTCTGTGATCGGCGAGTCCGTGAGACTCGCCTGATCACCGATCCGTGCAAGGGGTCGATCCCGACCCCTTATCACGTGATCAGCTGTCAGCCAATGACAGCTGATCATGTGATAGAACGGAGCCGGTAATCGGCTATTATTCCTCCTCGCGCTGACAGCGCGAGGAGAAAAAAAAAAAGCCGATCACCGGCGGCCGTGATCGGGACATCAGTCCCGATCACGGCCATCAATACAAGGGACCACCTGCCACCAGCCAGTGCCCACCTGCCTCCCGCAGTGCCATCCTGAAATTAAATAAAACGCAAAAGTAAGTGCCCCCCGTCAGTGCCCCCCGTCAGTGCCCATAGTGCCCACAGTGCCACCCACAGTGCCACCCACAGTGCCACCCCACAGTGCCACCCCACAGTGCCACCCACAGTGCCACCCAATCTGCCTCAAAGGTGCTGCACCCCAGTGCCGCCCATCAGTGCCCAGCAGTGCCGCCCATCAGTGCCCAGCAGTGCCGCCCATCAGTGCCCAGCAGTGCCACCTATCAGAGCCACCTATCAGTGCCCATCAGTCCCATCTATCTGTGGTACCTATCAGTGCCCATCCGTGCCACCCATCCGTGCCACCCATCTGTGCCACCCATCCGTGCCATCTTATGTGCCCATCTTTGCCCATCAGTGCCGCCTTATCTGTGCCCATCGGTGCCGCCTTATCTGTGCCTATTAGTGCCGCCTTAACTATGCCTATCAGTGCCCACCAGTGCAGCCCATCAGTGCCCACCAATGCAGCCCATCAGTGCCCACCAATGCAGCCCATCAGTGCCCACCAATGCAGCCATCAGTGCCGCCTAATCAGCGCACTTCAATGAAGGAGAAAAATGACCCGTTTGCAAAATTTTATAACAAACTATTAAAACATGATTTTTTTTTTTTGTTTTTTTGCATCTTTTTTTGTTTGTTTAGCAAAAAATAAAACTCCGAGCTGTAACTAAATACCACCAAAAGAAAGCTCTATTTGTGGGAAAAAAATGATAAAAATTTCATTTGGGTACAGTGTTGTATGCCCGCGCAATTGTCATTCAAAGTGCATCAGCGCTGAAAGCTGAAAATTGGTCTGGGACTGAGGGGGGTTTAAGTGCCCAGTAAGCAAGTGGTTAAAGCAGTGTGTCTGCTTCCACAGATAATCTGGTAAGGTCAAGTGAGAGTTGTCCATATCTACTGTGAATAGTTCCAGTTGAAGTATCCCACTCACCCACTCATTCCTTCTCCCATCCAAGTTCCAAATAAAATCCAAAAACCCAAATACCCTCGACTGGTCTTTGAGTAACGAGCAAGCGGCAGTAAGGGTGGAACAAGTGGGAGCTCTCAGCAATCCAGCAGGAACTCCTTTGAACATAGTGGTAAATCCTAAGCAAACAGGTGGGAATCCCTAGCAGCATAGCGGGAACCCTAAGACACAGCAGGAAACCCCCTGCACCTAAGTGGGAACCCTCTGCACCTACGTGGGGGACCCTCTGCATCTTAGTAGGAACCATTGGCAACCAGCTGCAGGTAAGCAGAGAGAGGCCTACGCAGTCAACATTCAGCAAGCCCTACGGGGACAGTGCTACACCAATAAGTGGTTTTCACATCTACTTTACCTTTATACTCCTTTTAAAATAAACAATTATGATAATTTAGAGGATGAATGAAAGGTTTAATTACTTTTTTTAAACAAATTAAACCATTTTAAAAAAAAATGCATTATTTTCTTTGTTTCTGTTAAAACATTTTGCAAAAAAATAATTGAATGAAAATAACCTAAACCAGTGTATATTATTTAGTTTGTATAAAGTTATAGAATCCACAAACTATGGTATATATCTGAAAATTGATCAATCCTGATGTATATCTAATTTATTGAGGCCCAAAAAATGCCAGGACAGTAGAAATAACCCCTAAATTACCCCTTTTTGGAATGTAGACAGTCCAAGGTTATTAATAAGACGCATGGCGGGTTTTTGAAGTTGTAATTTTTTTTTTTTTGGGAGAAAATTAAGAAATTAAAAAAATAAACATTCACAAGTTTTTTTTTTTTTACATACTACACCAGGGCAGTAAAGCCATCATATACCTGGTGTGGCAGTGATCAGGGACACTGACTGGTGACAGTATGTTTTTTTTTTTTTTAACACATAGTGACCAGAGCAATATAATGTTTACATTGCACTACTCTGGGGAAGTAATCAGGATTTTTTTTTTATACATTATATTTGCTTATAGCAGTGAATTACATTGCTATAAGCAAGCATTTTACTGAATGAAACTGAATCATTCAGTATGTTTTGTTTTGATTAGCTGTGATTGGTCAAAGCTAATGACTTGGTTCAGACGGGCTGTGATTGGCCCTGTCTGTACCATGTGATCAAATTGCCAATCACACAGCAACACAATTGTACATAAAGGATGGCATAAAAGAAAGTCATCCGTTGTGTACAACTGTCATGTGACCTGCTGTGATTGGTGGTACCGGCAAGGAGCCGGTACTCTGATTGGTCATTGGCCATGTCCCGTGGACACCTACCCCTTCTATTGCTCTCTCCTAGTTATGCAGAAGACTGGACTTGCCATTAGAGTCTCATGCTTTGGGACCCCATGTTAAAATACAAGCTAAATATCTGTACATACTTCACCTCCACAGTAATAAGCTCAAATACATGCTGGCATGGCAACTGGCATCACACATCTAAATTCCTGGTAATAAAATCCATTAAAATCCACATGTATTTAAAATCACATAATGCATATTGTTCAATTAACGACATACCTGCAATGATGAATGACAGTGTGACTTTTCATTTTCAATAATTAGAGTTGAATTACTGCAGCCAACGTTGCTGCAATTGAGCAATAAGATGGAGAGAAAAGACAAGCTTAATAACATACTGTGTTCAACCTGAAAAATATTAAGGTATGTTTTGAGGTTGAAGTGACCGAAAAGAGCGAACATTATGGGGGCATTTGCGGCTAATTTGAGCGCTGCAGAACACCCCATAATGCACTGCAAGATCGCAGTGCTTTGTTGTATGTTGATTGGTCAAAGCATGCACCTGACCTGCATGCATTGGCCAATCAGTGCCCTCTGCTAAGAGAGCCATAATTGGACAAAGGCCTTTGGCCAATCATGGCTCAGGGGGACTAAGTCCAAGCCCCACACTATATAAGCCCGCTTACACGACTGCTGTGTGTAGTGTTGTTGGTGGACAGAGAGATAGTTTGACTTAGATTAAGCAGGCAGGTTATTCAGTTAGTGGCAGTGTATTTGATTGATATATATATATATATATATATATATATATAGTCAGTCTAGTATACTATATATATATATATTCTGTATGATGATTGTGCTTTAATGTTCCTGTGTCAAAGAAAGTCTTCTCATATGGACTTTGATTGTACTCTTAGCAATCAGCTAAAGTGTTATTCTAACGGGACTCGGTCAGAATTCACGGATAAGTGGCTGCAGCAGCTGATCAACAAAGGTTTTCAACATGACCGGTGCAGAAAGGATGTCACCAACCTTAGCCAATAGTTACTAGGCCAAAACCCATACTCCACCCCCATCCCATACCATTACCTACAATTAATGGAGACCACAAAATGGATGGAGTAACAAGATAGCCGTAGCAGCCCTTTTATTAACAAATAAGCTTAATTCAACATAAACGAGAGAAAAACATTCCTTATAACAGAAAATATATCAGTCACTAAGCCTGTTGGTCTTTGAAGGCACCCCAAATTACAGTGTATTCCAAATATGCACTGCAGTACGTTTTAACATAATAAGCCTCCAGCCACAACACACCGGCTCGGAAACAACTCACTAACTGCAGTGCAACCAGTACAATATTCCAGCTAAACCGACGTTAACTGGAATATACCAGAAGGACACATATCACCGATAAGTCCCGAACCCTTCCTTATCCTAGTTTTTCTTCTGCCATCAAAGGCCAACAACCGCCCAGCTGCCATGACATTCTTACTCTCGATGCTCCCGAAACTGACCAGAATAGAGAGGGTGGGTGGGAAGATGTTACCTGAGCCCGTTGAGCTCTACTGGGCGCCAGGGCTGAGCCACCCCTCCTTAAACTTCCCTAGACCCCACTCCAGCCAGAGGCTACCCCCCAATCAGGTAAGCCCTCCTTAATTACCGTAATTAAACAGCCTCTTAACCCCTTACTCCCCTGTTTCCCCTCTTCAAACCATCATTCCGCTTTGGGCCTCCCTTTCGTGTTCAATGGATCTAACAATTGACTTCTGCTTAACAGGAATGGCCACACGTGGATTGAAACTGAGACAGACAAATCTTGATCCATCTATGACCAGCTTTAGAGTACACACACACACAAAGTCATTTCTATCACCTCCTGCAAATAAGGATCTTTAGTGCCCTGTCTGAGATTGCTTTTAGTTTCATTAAGTTGGCCATGCACAGCTGGAATTTTGTTTGATTCCTACTAAATCGGGTGAAATTCAAGCCTTGAGTGGCCATGCAAGCACCTCTCGACTCAACAATAGTCAATTGAAAAATGAACATCCAAACATTTGGGCATTCAGGCTGTCCCCGCTGCATGATACAATAGCTGGCAGTGGACGTTCCTCTATCCATACTGTTCAATGTGGATGGGGGAATCGACTGCTCAAATTTTAGAATAAAGCAAGGGAATTTTCCTTAATATTTTTTTAAAATCTGATTCACAGTGGCAGCTAAACCAGCTGGTACTGAAAGCAGGAAGGTATCTAGCTTTGACTGCAGGCATGCTAATATACTGGGCTGGAACCATCATAAGGCACAGTTGACATGTGAATATTGGTGGTAGAGAGATGGCCATGCCATTTAATCGACAGCACATTTTTACATTCATCAGGAGAAAAAAACGTATGTGGTATAAGCTGTGCAGGGACAAGGAGTGGGCAGGAGGGGCATCTGCCCTGGGCACTGTGGTATCATGTGAAGTGGGGGGGGGGGCGCTAAAAGGAGATGGGGGGGATTTGTGTTAGGGGGAATTTGGGCGCTGAAGGGGTAAGTATTCTTCTAGGAGGGGAATCTTGGGGAGGTGCTAAAAGTGGTGATTTAGGGGGATTTGTGTTGGGAGGGGGATGGGGGAAGAAGATTAGTGCTAGGTGGGGGGTTTTGGAGGCAATTTGTGCTTGGTGGGGGGGATTTGAAGTGGGAGGAGATGTGTACTAGGAGGGGAAATTTTAGGGTTAGAGAATTTGTGCCAGGAGCGGGTTTTTATTTTTCAGCACAAAGATTTGTGCTGAGATGGGGGGATTTCAGAAGGGGGCATTTATAAGCATAAGTGCCCTAAGCATGCAGATTAGTGCTCAGAATTCAGATTAGTGCTCAGTGTTTTTGTGGGAAGATTTTTGCTGTCTAAATGCTTATACTTCTTGGGGGTGGGGCTCAGTTTGGCATGTCTGCCCTGGGCTCAAGATGACTTTGTCCTGGCACTGGGTATAAGCTTATGTGTGATTTCATACCTCCTAATTTTCCGCAAAAGGGAAAGAGGGACCCAATATATTATATAGTATTTAGGCACCAAACACACCCCTACCACACCCAGTTATGCAGGAAATGGATTTGAAATGGAAATGAAATTAGCACCTAAAAATGATTGAAACCGGACTTTCTCAAACTTTTTACCCCAGAGGAACTTTTTTGGCTATACTTGTCCCGGGGGTCATAGGAATGCAGTTAGTTCTGCACCCCTGTGACCCCGTCCAGGCTCTAAAAATATCCCGGACATATGGGATCCACCAAGAAGCATGGACAATCAGCTGGCTCACTCTGTTAGCGAGCTGCTAAGAGCCTGAGCCAGAAGTTCCCACCCCCTCTACAGCTCAGCGCTCCAGTGAGCACTTGAGGAGCAGAGCAGAGAACTGCTGACTAATAGTCACCAGCTCTCTGCAGGTTGAAGACCAAGCCATGTTTTATCGCTCAGTTCTTGGTTTTAGAGGCAGCGGGGTGACAGCTGTGCCTAGGATCAGTGCTGCAGCCATCTAGGTATGTATAGTTTTTTTGTTTGTTTTTTAAGATATTCAAACTTCTCTTTTAAAATAACTTTCAGGTCTCAGAGAATCCCTACTAAAATAAATTCATTAGAGGTAAGTGGGAAAATAACCCAGTGTTGTGATAGCCTCAGAGACTGCCCGTGGGGGGGGGGGGGGGTGATTTATTATTATAGATTCTATATTATAGATTGATTCTATATAGATTCTATATACCCTATCTTGTTACCTGTCTGATCAGTGATCACTATCACCAGTCCATTTTCTGTTTAAACTATATACATTCAACATGAACGACAAAGATTCGACAAAGCAGCAAAAAACATACAAACGTCGAATCTTTGGCTTATGGTGTCTGTCGAAAGTTCTAAGAAGATTCGACGGAGCAACTAAACTATACGGAGTCATACAGTTTAGCTGCTCCGTCAAATCTTCTTCGAACATTCGACAGACACCATAAGACTTCAATGACAGATTCGACCTTAATTCATTTGGATTTTCAGGCGAATGCAATTTTTAACGAAAAACAAAATAAATAAAAATGAATTTCGGGAGTAACTAAATAAATGTATTTTTCAGATGAAAACGAAATTTCTGAAACAAAATATTTCAGTGTGCACATGTCTATTGCCCACTGCACTAGCGCTGTCCCATTATAAGTCACTGATCACGCCATTAGTAGCATGAAAAAAAATATATAAATATTCAGTATCTATACCAGGGATATGCAATTAGCGGACCTCCAGCTGTTGCAGAACTACAAGTCCAATGAGGCATAGCAAGACTCTGACAGCCACAAGCATGACCCCCAGAGGCAGAGGCATGATGGGACTTGTAGTTGGAGGTCTGCTAATTGCATATCCCTGATCTATACCATAGTTTGTAGGTGCTATAACTTTCACGCAAACAAGTCAAAGAAATCAGTATATACTTTTTGGGATTTTTATCAGACATATAGCAGAATACATTTTGGCCAAAACGTATTAAGAAATTAGATTTTTATTTTATTGGATATGTTTTATAGCAGAAATGAAAAAATATATATTTTTTTTCTACATTTTCCGTCTAGTTTCATTTATATTACAAAAAATAAAAAACCCAGTGGTGATCAAATACCACCAAAAGAAAGCTTTATTTGTGTGAAAAAAAAATAATATATACATTTTGTTTGTATATAATATTGCATGACCACACAATTACCAGTTAAACTAGCGCAGTACTAAATAGTAAAAATAGCCTGGTCGTGAAGGGGGTAAAATCTTCTGGAGCTGAAGTGGTTAAGATCATTTAAAACAATGAAGAAATAGAAGAACGTGTGAATATAAAAAGCTGTATATTTATTTTATTTATATATAGCTTGCTTTGATGCATCTCCTTGTCCTTTTCACATACAAACTGTCTGAGGTTTTCTAGAAACACGCAGTTACTTTACCTTAATTAAACTGTTTTTCATTTCCGCTAATTGAAAACAGGACATTCAAAAGGATATCATTAAAAATTATGTAAACTAAATTTACTGTAGGGATGACCTCAGCCTTAGAATGGAAAAAGGCAACACCCCCACCTACAGGAGATTCTGGAAATGACAGCCTAGATTGACGCTAGTACTTGTCTAGCCTAGAGCAAGATGGATTTGGAAATCTTTAGAAACATGAATGTGATTTAAATGAACATATCTGTACTACTTACATTTACAAACTTTGTCATCGTTTCATCAATATGTCAGCAATGAGCAGTTATTTCATGATTGGCGAGGTGAAGAGGACACGAGGGCATGGCCTCCCATCACTGTGCTGTCAGTGATCAATTTTAGGGCTCTGTTACAAAGATACATCTTAACGCATATATTGCAACATGTTAAAATGTAATGTAAAATGTGCACAACTTCCATATCATGTAGTGCGTTCTTAAAAATACATGTCTGGTTTTTCTATGCATATAACATGTTTTAATGAGTTGGCAACTGGTAGTAACAAGCCCTGGTCAATCGATGTTAACTCTATAGTCTCATTTAATTTAAAATACGAGGCAAAATGCATGCCAATCCCCAAAACAAACACCCTTTCAGGCATGACAATGCACCTGCCTAATGCTACAAAAAAAAAATTCACATGCATAGATCTACATGGGCCCTGTAAAGTAAAGCAGCAGATTGCAGACAACAGCCTAATTGTTATAACAGTCAATGACAGATCCGCAGAGTGCAAGTGAAGGGTACAAACCTCTGTAATAAATCCTCTTTGATCTGTCACCTATAGGTCTTAGGGGCAGGGGCAGATTGACCATTTGGCAACTCGGGCAATG